>NC_133583.1:28978398-30228398 GCF_964106895.1 Numenius arquata
TGGGAATAAACGAAGGGAAACTTCTCTTCCTGCAAAGACCAGTGATTCTACCTCACCCCTCAAAAACTCCACCATAACAGATAAAAAGGGTGTTGCTTGAGTACTCCTGTATCGCAGTGCCCTGTGATTGCCATCTGGCTCCTTGGGTTGCCATATTTATAGAATGGGTGGAACAGGAGAATGATTTTGATTTATAACGCCTGTAAATTTTTTTGTTTTGTAACAAACTCGACCCAACCAGTACAAGCAGTCTAGCTCCAGGATGTTCAGAGGTCTCTTGCCCAACAGGTTCAAATACTTGGGTCCATCTTTCTGTATGAGAAATCAGCAGTTCGGACAACCCTTGAAAATAAATACTTATAGCACCTGGAAAATTAATAGGTTCCCGATTCCAAGGGGGATTAACAAAAATAATAATAATAATAATAAAAAAATTACTCACTGCACATTCCCATTGCAAAAAGTTTTACAACCACTACTTCAGACCATGTTCCAAATACTCTCTGATGACTGAGAAGGAACAGTAAAATGAAGAATCTCTCGCCAAGGCACTTTCAGTAAGAATCTGGCCAGACATCTTTTTAAAGAGACTGACATATATCCTAATTGCTTTTTATGAGATGAGAAGCTCTACAATTATCATGTGTATTTTGATCTTCACTGACACCTAACAGCTGCAAGAACTTACACACTGCACCGTACCTGCTGTGAGAATATCCCTTTTCTATCTTACTATTAATCACTCTCCTTTTTGAACTTGCAGCGTCTCCTACTCCAGCCAGCAATATGGAAGAAAATGCCAACACCAGCTTCGAAGAAGATTTTGAAGGACAGGCGACACATACAGGCAAGGAAACTAACTGCATTTTTTTTTCTAAAAATAAGCTAAACTGTCCCTGTCCACTGGGGAAGCCCTGCCAAACCCCTTGCACGGAAACATAGGCTCCAAAGCCAATGAAAGTGTATTTTGGACTAAGTGACACCCCTCATGGAAGGGCGGGTAACACCAAACTGATCTTTATGCCAAACTTCCTCATAACTGAAGCAAATGGCAAACACAGAAGGCAACTGAAGAAGCCACCAATAGCCATGGCACAGTGCAGGTTGTCTCGGTTTATTGCTTCAGTCATGAACAATGGCCTGTCTTCTCCTGGGGAAAAGAAAAGAAAACAAAAGAGAAAAAAACCCACTCTCACGCTAGAACTAGGTTATAAGGTTTCACTATAAAGGCAGAATTATTTTTTCCTTCTTATAGAAGGAACATTCAGTGCTAAAAGTGAACCTATAAATCCTTTTGGCAAACACAGCATAGCATTTAAAAGCTTTAAAAGCATCCTTGCTCAGAAAGACAATTCTTTTTAATCCAGCACTCAATCACCATGATTTTTATGAGTACTGACATTGTATTCAGCTCTAAAGACTGGAATCACTTCATTCCACCCCACCAACAAGTAACTATATGGCAATCATTCCCTCCCTGTGCTCCAAGGGCTTCTTTTTCTTTGTGCTATAATAAATGTAGCTCTTGTAATAACTCTTTCTGGGCTTCTTTCCGAATGAGCCTTGCTGCTGTTGGCTGAGATTATTTTACATACATAAATATATATATTTTTTTTACATATATATATATATGGACCCAAATGTGAGGCACTACATCCACGCCTAGGCTCCAAAATAGTTTTGGAAATCAGGCTACTGTACTGTTATCACTATGCCAAGAGGTTCAGGCTAATTCTTGTTTTGGAATCTTGTTTGCAAAAAATCAGGTCACCTTCCCTTTCCACTGAAGGGGTGTAGTGCCCTTAGCCATCACTTCAAGATGTTGAAATTTAATCCAAAACAGAGTCTTGGCAACTGGCAACACCATATCTCTCTCACAAGAGGAAGAGCTGCTTACCTAGCATTTTCTAAATTTTCCACAGAAATAAACTTCAGTCTGAAAACACTAAAATATTCCTTGTTTTTGCTTTATAATCTAAGATGTGGATTAAAATGTTTCATTTTGAAAAACACCACTGGAATTTTGAAATTATTTTTTTTTCTCTCCATTTCAAAATTCAACTGCTTTAATCAACCAGCTCCAAAGACCAAGATTTGCATTACAATCAGAATTATCATAGCATTTCCTTACAGGTTATTCTTCCAGCAGAACACGTATGGGCTTAAAAAAAAAAACGTAACCAAAAACCCAAAACAAAACCTTGTGTCCTGTATTCTTGATTTTATTATAAGTCCTTAAGCACGTATTACATATTAAAATACACTGCCTATAGAGAAATGCAAATATACTTCTGCAAAACACTAGCTTTGGCCAACATGTCAGTTTTAACAAGGATAAGGATGTCGAAACCTGTTAACTACTCATGTAGTTCACCAAAATCCTTTTACAGGATTCTGACAGGAATCAGACCACCAAAGTGATCAAGGCTAGAAAAAAAACCCAAGCTCTCTTTCTTTCTTTCTTTCGGAATGTAATGTAACACATTGGTCCCAAAGCTCTCATTTTCAGCACTCCTGGAGAGTGCTCTGGAAGGAAGAGGGAAGACAGATAAACTGCGGCACAGAAGGACAAACCAGCAAAGAGCAGAAACTTCTTAAGACAGCTCCTGTGGCAGCCAGTTTCTCATCTAACTTCATCTCTCTTAGGGCCCAAAGGTGTGATCAATGACTGGCGGAAGTTTAAATTAGAAAGTGAAGATAGAGACTCCTTATCCTTGAGCAAGAAAGAAATTCTTAGACAAATGTCTTCACCGCACAGATCTTTCAGTAAAGATGATAAAGACACCAGAGAGAGATTCTGCCGTAAGGTAAGAGAAGAAAAGCAAAGTAAGTTAATTTTGATTCTATATAAAACATACCGGTTATAAGCTAGAAAATCCTGAATTTGCCCGACTCGCTTCCTTTGCAATTTAGCAGAGTTCACACAATATAGACAGAACAAATGCATGTCCAACCATCTATCTAGTCCTCTCTCAAGCAAAGTCTAACTTCAGTAAGATAAGCAGCATATTTCACAACAACATATCACACAACACAGAATTTGACCTTTCTTCCTCCCTTCCCTGTCTCAATGGTCTGTCCTAACTTGAGGCAATGGAAAAATTTTAACATGTTTAAAAACCTACTAGTCAGGACAGAGCTCTGAGCCTGAACGTCATTCATTACCATTTACCAGTTCTGAAAAGGGGGGACCCAAAATGCCAAAATCCACAGGAATTAAACTTGGACACCACTACAGTCACTGGCAAAATCCCCACTAACTCTGGAAGATCCAGAAGTTTTTTTTTCCAAATAAGGCAACTGTCTTCAGTACCATCAAGGCCACATGCAAGTGTTGAGACAGGATCTTCACCCATCTCTTGAAGAGACCTTCCAGAGTCACTGTAGGAAATGACTGCACTTCTGGCTAAGCTTTCCATGTGATGTTCTTTAGACAACTTAGTCTCTTCCTGTTTCATCGCTAACAGGTTACCACTTATTAATATAACATTCTCTCAATATTCACAGATGAGCATGCAGGAGTATGAATTAATTCACGATGAGCAAGAAGACGAAAGTTGCCTACAAAAATACCGCAAGCGCTGCATGCAGGATATGCACCAGAGGCTGAGTTTTGGGCCAAAATACGGTTATCTGTGTGAGCTGCAGAACGGGGAACAGTTCCTTGAAGCCATTGAAAAAGAACGTAAAACTACCACCGTCATCGTCCACATTTATGAAGATGGCATCAAGGGCTGTGATGCTCTTAACAACAGCTTGACCTGCCTGGCGGCTGAGTACGCCACTGTGAAGTTCTGCAAGATCAAGGCCTCCGACACAGGGGCTGGAGACCGCTTCTCAAATGAAGTGCTTCCCACTCTACTTGTCTATAAGGGTGGGGAGCTTCTGAGCAATTTCATTAGCATCTCTGAACAATTCAACGAGGAGTTTTTTGCTGTGGATGTGGAGTCCTTCCTAAATGAGTATGGGCTGCTACCTGAACGGGAGCTTCCAGCACTGGGAAATGGCAACACGGATGAGCAAGATGTTGAGTAATAAGAGAGCCATAGTCCTCACTGTCTCCCTTTCCTCTTCGTTATGTTGTAAATCAGTCTCAGTAACACCCATCTCATTTAGAGAAGGCCACCTTTGCTAACTTATTTGTAAGATATATATATATATAAAAACATCGCTTAACTGTTAGTACATGTATTTTACTTAAAACACATACAACAGGCAGTCCTGTAAATAATTACTTCTGCATCAGCCACAAGTAATAGGAAGAACAGGAGATGGTACTGGTGATCTCTAAGAAATTAAGGGAAAAAAAATAAATTAAAAATTGAGGGCCCACGTGTCTCCAATAAGCACAAGAAGAGCTTAACTTCAACAGTGACAGGACTGATCCATCTCTTTGCATACACAAAAAGCCACATCTGTGCTCTGGAATTACGGCGAGTCCTGGCTCCTCTGATTCACTTCTACTGACTTCAGTAGGAACAAGATTTCATCCAACAGTTTTAAGGACAAACAAATAGCCCAATGTCCTTGCACTCCTAAATGGCTTAGGTATCTAGGACATTATTTTATGCTTCTGCATTTAACTTCCAATATTCATGAAAATAAAGAAGTTAGCTCAGCGCTTCTATAAGTTTGTCATCCAAACAGCTAACACAGACGCATTACCAGCTAATTTCAGTTCATTGTTGCTCCATATTTTGAACAGTAATATTTAAAATGTCTGTGAGTTACTGAAAAAGTATATTATGCTTATGTAATAATTCTGAATAAACAGCTCTCAAAACCTGCCATTGGAAGCGTGAAATATATTTGTAGTATATAGCCATAACCTTAGAAACACATGAAATATTAGTAAGCACTCACTAGCCATTTACTAACTTAAAGTTTTAAGTTTTGCCGAAAGGATGCTGCTGAGAACTGCAGTTTAACAATTTATCTGAGAAGAAAACACAGGGTAAACTCACTATATACCTTCCTCTCTCTCTGTGGGTGTAAAAAAATCCACATCCTCTAGTTCTGATACAAGACAACAAAACATTAACTGGCAAAGCTGAAGGCTGAATTGTACTCTGAGGACAGAAATATCTGTATCTTACTCTGAGGATAGAAACATCTATATCTTAACCCCACACAATTTTGCTGATAACATTTGAGAGAATCAGAATGCTAAAGATTATTTTCAGTACTTATATGACTCGCCAGTTTTTATTTGATATGATAGTTTCACATTTTGCTCATATTGGAGTGCTTTGGGTCAGGATCCCACCATGGAAATGTCACCCTGCAAAATTCTGCATGTAGATCAGTAAAAATTCAGCATTGAGTGGCCAGCATCGAGCAACCATTGCTCCAGTGATATAATCCATACAATAAAAGCAAATTCTTATCACTCTTTTAAATACATTTTTTTCTCCACTTTTCACTCACTTGGAAAATTCACAGGGGTAGCTGAAAGTTACACTACTTTCCAACAGATCTGCACAACAAAATAATTCTACTCAAAAAGATTTCGGAAATATAACCCTGCAAAACATCACTCAAGGAGTCATGAGATACCCTTTCAAACAAAATGATTTAAATACAACTTATGCCTTGTTTTAAATAATGGTTAAATAATTTTTTTTTATTTGTCCAATTCTAAGGACTATTGAAATGCTACTGAATTTTTATTTTTAATATTGTTTTGCCATGGATTAATACAGAGCACCAGAAACCTCATCTCATTGTACACTAGGCAATACGAATGAAGTTCCTTAGTATCTCTTAACAATGTACAATCTTTTTCAACTTGTAAAACAATGCATGATTTTATTCCACCAAGAATTCAAATAGCATCTTCCCAAAATGTAATGACAGCAAGACTGTCATAAGTTTTTCTGACAGAAGTCCAGGTGGAATAAAGCTTTTCCCTTAGAGCAGTCCTTTTTTCCCCCCTTACAGCAGCATGATGTTTACCACTCAGCTAAGATCACCTTCATCTTAACACTTCATTTGCATCAGTAGGTCAACTCTTCAGAAAGCTACCATTTGCAGATATACCTAACATTATGAAAATCTCATGATCTTAAAACAGGTTATGTAGTAAATAATGAATTATCTTCTATTACAAGAATAACCAGCTCCTTAAGTAGCAAGACAGTTGTGCTGCATTTTTTGATGAGATGATTTAAAGAAGAGGCATGAAAAAATTTCTGTCCTCTACACACCAGAAAAACTCCATGTAACGGGCAGGAACTTAGCATTCTTGAGAACTTTCCTTCTTTGTCAAACTTCGTTCAAAAGTTATTAGATTGCACATCAGCAGCCTGATCACGTTAAGCTTCACTTCTTTGAAAAAGCAGGCTGAAAGCAAAAAAAACCCTAACAAACAATAACCACCATAGAAACTGCATTTATAGGTAGTTGTAAGAAATAAGCTGACACCCCAATTTAAGGACAGATTATGCATGCTTAAGCAGGATTTCCTTCAACCTGTAATTAAAAAAAAAAAAACCACAAAGAAAAAGAAAACACACATGTAACACCAAGCCTTAACAGAAGCTCATGACTAATGAAGTTGCAAATAAAGCTCTGATCTCTGCAGTCATCCATATTTCTACAGAAAAAAAACCACCTTAAAACAAAAACCAAAACTTAACTCAAACATCATCCTTCTGTTTGAAGACACTTGAATAACAAAAAGTAAATGCTTTAATAAGCACACGAGAGCAGCCTTCCTGCTACTCTCGGCTACAGTTACTCCTTTTGACTCAATGTCACAGAGACCCTGAGTGTCCTCAAATATTCTGATGCAGACAAAAATGGAGGAGAGAGAGGAACTAATTCTCAGTTGTGTCACTGCTGATCAAACTAAGAACAGAAGCTCTAGTAGATGCATGTATGTTATACTGAATGCTACCCTTGATATGCAAGGAATTATAAAACTCATTTTACAAGACCACTGAGGCTTTTTAAAAATACATTTTAAAACTATGCAGTTTTACTACATAGTTTATATAGTTTACTACATAGCACAGAAAGTAAGGTGTCTGTAAAATTATTCCATAACATCAATTTTAGAGCTACACCTAGAAGAGCCAGATTTTCAAATGTGGAAATCCCAATCATTCCTCTAGACTCTTACATATTAAAATAAAAATCTATTTGCAGTCATGTATACGTGTTAACAAAGCTCAATTCCAGCCACAATGGAGTTTTCACAAACTGAGACTCAGAAGATTACATAGGTAGTAGGAAAAGGATATATCTATATAAAACCTGAGCAAAAGTTAAGTAGCATTCTAGAAATACTTATAAAAGGATGTTTTCCTTTTTTTTTTCCTTACATGCATGTTTTTTGTTTTTGTTTTTTTTTTTTAATTACATAACTCATTTTCTCACATTATCAATGGCTACGAGTAGAAAAAGGATGGGAAACAAGACGACAATGAAATCCCCTCTTGATTAATTCTGTAATTCTTAGACAAGCGAGAACCTGCTTTCTTCTACATCCACTATTTCCTCACGGCTAGAAGTCTCAATCTGTAGATACAAGTCAAATTACTCACTTTTTCTCTGACAGAGTTAAATTATTTTCTTTTTGCAGAGATGGTGGTTAAATGCAGTCTCCCGTATGAAAGCAGAAATCTCATCCAAAGCAACTTCTTTCTTTGCCTTCTTCCAACCTCAAATTAGAAAATTAGACTGCCACAGATCCTTGACACCTAGTTAGTTATAAGCTGAAGGATTCATTTCACGGTCTAGAGTAACACCATAAAGAAAAGGACCATTTACCAAACATTGAATAACCTTGCATGGGGAGAAGAAAGACAGAGTTCTTTGCTAGGGAATCCATGGGATAATACCTCCAAAACAACCTCTACTTTTTACACCACAGGTGCCAAACAAGAAGAACTATTGGGAGAGCATTTCGTGACAATTTTCTTCTCTGGTGCAAGATATTTAGCATCTCAAATTTTGTACTTCATTTTGATGGTTGAGTTTCGAGTAACAGGCAACTACTGAATAATCATGTTTTATTTTACCTCCAAAAGCATAACCCCCAATCCCCACCCACTCCCCCCAAAAAAACCAACAGAAAAACACAAAAAGAGAAAAAAACAAAACTTATTTCTTCTCATTACTCCCCTGCTCCTTCTTCTAATAGAGACTTCAGCAGAACAATTTTTAAACCAACCATATTTTGAAGCACATTACAAAATTCATCTCATTTTCTAGATAGCACTCAACCTCCTCTGGAATGAACTGCTTCTGCATAATGCCATTTTGCCTATTGATTCCACCCATTTGCACAGAATAACATGCATCTATAAAACATGCAGCACCTGAAGGACTTACCTGAAAACAGTGCCTCCATTGCAACATTCACTTTCCTCTGAGAGGCCCCACTTGAGCAATACTGAGCGCAAAAGATCAATACTGTATTCCAAAATATAATTACAATACTAAAAGCAGATCTTTTTCCAAGCAAGTAAAAACAGAATACACAGATAAGGCAATGATATTTAAGACATCTTTCTCATAATTGCTTTTTATTAAAAGTATCCCATCTTAGTGTTCCAGTGCCTTTATACAAAAAAGACATCTGCAGTGGTATTAAAATGCCCTAAAATCTGGAATTCTTTTCTGTTATAGTTCAGATCCACATAAACATCACATTTCATACACAAACTATCTTTATTAACCTTACTAGAATTCTTCACTCCTTCTGCTCTCCTCATGGCAACTAAACAATAATGTTATAGCCTAACATACCCAGGAAAATATCTCATAATGGAAAGGTATCTGCTTACAGTCTAATAATCCTGATTAGCAAACGATTTTGACAAATTGCATGTATCTACAAGATAATCCACAAGGGCTGCCTAGGTGTAGCTGTTGCTGAAATAGTCAATATTCCAAGAGAATGATGACTGAATCAGAGCTGGACAGAGAAATCCTCATCAAGAGTCACTGAGTAAAAGGCAGCATAAACACATCTCAAAAGTTCTATGCATTTTATTGATGTCTTGAACCAAGGGATTCACAAGCTGAATCAGATTAGTCATTAAACTCCTAGAAACTATTTGTATATCTATTATGCTAGTTAATCAATATTACCCAAAACAATGCATATGGTGGAACGTTGGCTTCATTAAATCTAATTTCTCCCCAATAAACTTTAATGAGATAAGATTTCTCTTAGCAAAGGAACCCCTAAAGCAAGAATCGTCATACCACGTAACTACGCTAGTTTTACCAATAGCCTGAAAAACACCAGTAGTAGCATTTTGCATTAAAACAGCAAGTAGGAAGAAAATGATGGTTCTACATTTGTTTAAGAGATCTTTCCAGAAAATAATACTGTCATTCATTTATACAGAGAGACAGCGCTAGTTTCTTTGTAAACTTGATTCACCTTCTACTTGGTATTGTAACCGCATAATTCTACTTGATATAGGAAGTGCATGCTGGAACAAGGAAACTGAACCTATCATTACAATTTATGTTGCACATTTAACTGGTGATATTTAGGCAACCATTCTTAATTACTAATATATTAAACCCAGATGTTTCCATCTTGTAACTGGCCAATACTTCCATGAAGCTCTGCTTGCTTGAGTTTAATCACTGAAGTAATTGAAAGAGAAGATCGATGCAAAGACTGCAACAGCAGCTGCTATTACCACACCTAAAATAACAAAGGAAATGCATTCTGTAAGTGGCAAGGGCAGCAGAGTCAGCAGTAGCTAGGGTGTGGAGGGCAGGGTCAATGTGAATGACGAGCAGGAGGAGGAACAATAAGAGCCACCCCAAAAAACTATCTACCACTGCTAAGCCTAAATCTAAAGCCACTATGTCAGATAATTAAATTATTAAAGCTCCACATGACATTTCTAATCAGAGCAGGATCCTTCCAGAAATCCAGTTGACTGCATACTTCTGTAGTACCTTCGTCATGTCCTAGCCTATAACATAACGCACTGACTCTACACTACTGCTTAATTCTAGGAATCAGACTACAAAAAATATCAACAATTTTAAGCTTTAAGGAACAAAAGCTATTAAGTTTTTTCGTTTCTGTGTGGTACTACAGCTACTCTGTAAGTCTCTTTCTAACACAACAGTCATTTTTCTATTGATTAACATGCTTGGTACTGATTCAGTTAAGATGACAACACAAAAAAACCCAAAACACCTGAGCGACGATTCAAGGGAAAACATTTTTACATCCAAAGCAAACACATATTAAACACTACTAATCTTTAATCTTCCAGTTACCACGTTCTACTTCTAAGAATTAACAGAAAACAGAAGTTACTGTTTTGTTGACTAAAATGTAACTGTAAAAGACAGCCAAAGCTCACAGCAAAGAGAACTGTATTAAGTGCAGACAGACAGACAAGAGCCGGACAAAAGAGTATTACTGAAAAGTTGTATTTGAAAGAAGAGTTTTACAGCTGGTGTTACCTGCATTATTGAGGCTGACAATTAGCACCCAAGCCCATATGTATTTGTCAGCTTTGGAAGAGCAATAGTGAGTCACTAGCTGATTTATGAATGCCTACTTGACAATGCCATTCAACTGTGCTGTGCTTTTTTTTTTTTTTTTAAAGTACAGAATTATAGAAGCGGTGGCTCTCCAAAAAACAAATAAAGCTACATGAGCCTTTTATATTGACTTGTAGGGTGAATGAATGCAAACAGTGGTTTTGTTCCAACAGCAGGCTGTGATTGTTTCTTCCCCAGAAACACCCTGCACCTACAACACTGAAACAGGGACTCATTTTAGAAAAGTATTGCATTAATCTCACCAATTCAGTAATAATGCTGTGGAATCTTACAGTACTGAAAGGGCCCATTATAGCATCTGGATTGCCATAGCAAAATCAGGGAAATAACATACCCATATTTTGTTGAAGTTTCAACAGCAACGTTGCTTTTGTCACTTGCTTCTGTTGTGTGTCATCCACGTTGTCAGTAACTGGACAAATATCAACTGCATGGAAATCAAGTGAAGAAGTAAATACTAGGTGAAAAGCTAACAGTTGTGTTTTACAGTTGAATTAAACCAAAATGCCAAGAACTTCATATCAACTTTATAAGAAGTACATTTATGGCAGAAAAAAACTCAGTATTTCGCAGTAAAAACGGTACAGTAGCAACAGTATTGTACTATAGTGTTCTATATGGCTGGAAGAGTAAAAATAAAGAAAAAAAAAATACATTTGGGAAGGAGTTCCTCTTCCAAAAATCATTTCCCACACCCTGCTTCCAGAATAACATATCCAACCCGCATTATATAACCTGGGGAGAATTTGTCAGAATTTCCCTGGGGAGAGGGAGCCACCAAAATGAACGATTAACCACCTTCCAAGATGAAAGTTTTCACTTTAAAGACATTTGTCCAGAATTCAGGTTACACGCAAACCCCACTGCCACTAAAACAGTGAGCCCAGCATCATTCACTACTCAACTGTCATAAATGCTTCAAAGCACAGAAATTCCTTTTTGAAGATCCCTTAAAAATGCACTTTCAGAGCAGGAATAAAAGGAAATATTCCCTTTTGGAACAATTATTAAATCCTTAGACTTCTCAGCCAGGACGTGAGATAGCTTGACTCTGCTTCCAGAATGATGGGATTCAAACCCACATCTATTTCCTTTCCAAAGATTTCCCTAATCACTTGGTTATATCCAGCTTGATAGAGAAGGGGAGTAGAGAAAGAAGGGGGTTAATCTTGAGCTGAACTTGTTCATTTGTCGCACACAGAGCAAGCATGCTTTGGACTACACAGTTCAGCGATAAGACCTTTGGTGTACCACCATCAAGTAGCCTTATCTGCTTTCCTGTTCCCAGGACAGTTTGCTAAAGCACCACTTGTCATAAGTTCTGATTACAATTCAGTAGCTACTATTGCAGGTATCTTCTGGACAAGTAAACAGTAAGAGAAAGTGTTTGTGCTACTGCAGTGAGATCTAGATGTCTTCAGAAAGAACAGAATGAGCATGTTGAAGAAAAAAAAAAAAAAAAAAAAGACTAACACATTGCTCTTGTTCAGAAGTTGAAGAAGAAAAACCCACAGCAGTACCAAGATACCAAGTTTTAGCAGTCCATGGAATACTGATCTAAATAAAAACAGATTTCCCGTTTCCAGCGTGCAGTTGTCAACCTCCTATAAATTACAAATTAGATAGTTGAGTAATAAGGCACATCCCTTGCATGACTCATATGAAAATGATTCATGGAAAAGTACTTTCTCTATCATATCATTAGCTAAGAGGGAAATGTATAATCTAGATGTTTGATCAGAACGGTTGTTTCTGTCTGAGTCATAGGCATAATTGTCTTCAAAATCTTAAGTCAAACTTGCACAAGATCTGTTGTTACACAAATCAAAGTAGATATTTAGGACCTGTCTTTAGCCATTTTTATCTCTGAACCAACTGACTTCGTATAGGATGTAGCACAGCAGAACAATTAATAACTGTCCGATATGAAATTTACCAAGATAGCAAGATATATAGATAGAATTACAAGATCATAGAATTGCCTAGGTTGTAAGGGACCTTTCAGATCATCTAGTCCAGCCATCAACCGAACACTGATAAAAACCATCACTAAACCATACCATTAAGGACTACATCTACCTGTCTTTTAAATACCTCCAAGGATGGTGACTCAACCACTTCCCCGGGCAGCCCGTTCCAATGCTTAATAACCCTTTCAGTGTAAACATTTTTCCTAATATCCAATCTGAATCTCCCCTGGCGCAACTTGAGGCCATTTCCTCCTGTTCTGTTGCCTGTTACCCAGAAGAGACCAACGCCCACCTCTCTACATCCTCCTTTCAGGTAGTTGTAGAGAGTGATAAGGGCTCCCCTCAGCCTCCTTTTCTCCAGGCTAAACAACCCCAGCTCCCTCAGCTGCTCCTCACAAGACTTGTGCTCCACACCCCTCACCAGCTTCATTGCCCTTCTCTGGACTCGCCCCAGCATCTCAATATCTTTCTTGAAGTGAGGAATCCAAAACTGGACACAGTACTCAAGGTGGGGCCTCACCAGTGCCAAGTATAGGGGGGCAATCACTTCTCTAGTCTAACTTATCACTTATTCCTGATGCAGGACAGGATGCCGTTGGCCTTCTTGGCCACCTGGGCACGCTGCTGGCTCATATTCAGCCGGCTGTCAACCAACACCCCCAGGTCCTTTTCCACCAGGCAGCTCTCCAGCCACCCTTCCCCAAACTTTTAGTGTTCATGGGGTTGTTGTGACCCAAGTGTAGGACCCAGCACTTGGCCTTGTTGAACCTCGTATTATTTGCCTCGGCCCATTGACCCAGCCTGTCCAGATCCCTATGTAGAGCCTTCCTACCCTCAAGCAGGTCAACACTCCCATCTCACTTGGTGTAATCTTCAAACTTACTGAGGGTGCACTCGATCCCCTCGTCCACATCATTGATAAAGATGTTAAAGAGAACAGGCCCCAACACCGAGCCCTGGGGAATACCACTTGTGACTGGCCACCAACTGTATTTAACTCCATTCACCACCACTCTCTGGGCCCGGCCCTCCAGACAGTTTTTAACCCAGTGCAAAGTACTTCTGTCCAAGCCACGGGCAGCCAGTTTCTCTGGGAGAAAGCTGTGAGAAACCATATCAAAGGCCGTACTAAAGTCCAGGTAAACAACATCCACAGCCTTTCCCTCATTCCCCAAGCGGGTCACTTTGTCATAGAAGATCAGGTTTGTCAAGCAGGACCTGCCTTTTATGAACCCATGCTGACTGGGCCTGATTGCCTGGTTGTCCTGCATGTGCTGCTTGATGGCACTCAGGATGATCTGTTCCATAACCCTCCCAGGCACCGAGGTCAGACTGACAGGCCTGTAGCTCCCCAGATCATCCTTCCACCTGGTCATGTAGATGTGCGTCACATTTGCTAGATGCCAGTCAACTGGGACCTCCCCAGTTTGCCAGGACTGCTGGTAAATGATGGAAAGTGGCTCGGTGAGCACTTCTGCCAGCTCCCTCAGTACCCTTGGGCGGATCCCACCCGGTCCTAGACTTGTGTACGTCTAAGTGCTGGAGTAGGTCCTTCATCATCTCCCTTTGGATTACAGGGGGCTTCATTCTGCTCCCAACCCCCATCTGTTAGCTCAGGGGACTGGGTCCTCAGGGAAGAGCTGATTCTACTACTAAAGATTGAGGCAAAGAAGGCATTAAGTACCTCAGCCTTCTCCTCATCCATTGTCACCATGTTACCGCCAAACACACATACACACACACACACATGCTTACATTAAGCATAAACATTGCTTTGAGATCTCTCTGCAAGCTGAACGTATGTGTAAAATAAAAATAAAGACACAACATTTCAATGCAAGGGGTGTGTTTTTGAAAAGAACTTACCACATATCTCTGAAAACCAATGAGGCAGTAGTTTCATCATTATTTTTTCTGTGCAAAGGAAAACACACCCTCATCTGCCTAAAACATGAGCAGAAATCTTTAACTAAAGGAATTACTAATTGTTGCAAGATAGACTTTTAGGTACGTCAGCTAGCACACTAAGAACACCACATTCTCTCCAAACCACTTAATAAGAGTTTTCAATTCCCTAAAATAACATGAGACTTTTAGAGAAGCTGACCACATTTCTTGGGTCATCTTTGAAGTATAGATCCAGCAGGTTTCTTTCTTCTTTTAGTTTTTACGAGCAAGTAGGATAGTTAGTGCCCTCTAACTTTATGCTTCTTTGCACCTTCATATGAACCGCTGCACTTTTCCAAAGGTAACTTTTGAAGCTGCACATCAAGGCAGGAATGCTTGCTCACTCAGGTGGAAAAAAAAAAAAAAAAAGAAAGAGGAAGAAAGAAAAAAGAAACAAACTCGAGCTATTTAGTTACCATTTATGCCATTAAGTTATGGAAAACTTGCATTTGAAGCATCTGTAGTATAAATCACAGAGTTTTCAAAAGCAGGTCCTTTCTAGTACCAATTATATGAATCCTTAATTCTTCATTAATTCTTCAATTTGCTAACAAAGGTGGGGAAGTGATTACCACTACTGAAGTCTTATTTATGTTTATCCACTCAGGGTATTTAACACACCACCCCCACCTTCTGCACCAAGGAGGAGCAGGGATTTAGTAAAGCCAATCATAAACGCAAAGCTTTCTATTTCTTGTATTAAAGCACTAAATACCTTGAAACTACAGTGTTAGAGCTATTTATATCTTTCAATTATAAATAGGTTGGGTTTTACTTTCTATTTTCCATGCAACAATTTTAAAGCACGACCCAGTAGTGACCTCACTGCAGAGCTGTACAAGGAATCAAGAGAATAAAACTGTAGGAGACAGCAGCAGAGGCCATACTAAGTAAGCACATAAAACTGACCTTCTCAAAATACCTTTATTTCATATGCTTTGACTAAAAGCTGCTCAAAAATAAATCTTTTGGCTATACTGATTAGATTCTCTTCTTCTCAAGCACATATTTTAAAGAGCAAAAAAAAAAAAAAATTATTCTTAAAAGCCTGCTCATGTTCTTGAATTTTAAACAACTCTTTTTATCAGCAAACTTTCCCCAGAACTACACTAGGGATAGCATTTCCAGTTAATTCAAGGCTAGTGCCTAAACCACAGGAATTTTGATACAAAGAAAAAGGCTAATGTCAAAACTCACTACAAACCAGTTTTTATGCCACTACTGACTATTAACCATCATTAATAAAGATAGCTCTAAGCTTTGAGAAACAACAAATGCTACCCAAACTGGAATGACGCATTGAAAAAGCCTTTACCCAGGGGAAACCCCAAACTCTCATTGTGTCACAAAAACATGTTTACAGCAAAGCTTACAACACTTCATGCCCAAGTACCAATAAAAATCAAATTGCAAAATTAATGCTTTTTCTTACAAGGCAGAACACTTTTTTTTGTTTGTTTTGGTTTGTTTTTTTTTAAACAGTTAACAGGCCTAACGTCTAAAACAATCTTCCTGGCTTTAATAAAAGTGTATAAATAACTTGTGATTTTAATAAACCACATGTTAATAATGCCATAACAATAATTATCAGAATCAAATAGTGTTGTGCTGATAGCATTATTACTACCATTGCTATTAAAGGAATCCATTCTACAGACAAACCTTATGGTGTTCATGGGGATAAAGCCAGTCTTAAGTTTTTTTCCAAAACCCTCTTTCTTTGTTTTTCCCTTTCCACTGCTATGCACTTATTTCAATTTAGATTATAAAAAACAAAACAAAACAAAGAAATCCCATACACCTAACTATAACCAGCAAGCTACAAGAAAACAGAAATTCATTTTATGACATGGACATTTTGTGACCTGGACATCACTTTCCACGTATTAATGGCATCAAATCTTTGTAATGTGTTGCTCTTAGTCTAATCATGCTTTCTCCCTGCCTCCAGATCATACATCTTTACATAACGCAATAACGTTAAACTAAATCACCTTCTTTCTCCCTCCCATGCTTATCTCCACTGCTATAACATATTAATTTGCCTCCCTAAGTTATACTAATTCCTTAAAGCTCAGTAATGATTAGCTTTAAGATTATTACTCTTATAACGCAAGAGAGATTTTTATTGGCTTTCCTGTTTCTCTGGAGGTTCTTGAGCTGCGTACATTTTTTTGCTTTTCAAGATAATCCGGCAGTTTCACTCCTAAAAGGTTTAGTTAAAACTTTGGAAAACGGATTAATTTAGAAAGATGGAAGAATTTATGGTTACCGCTGAAATTAAGAAACTCAAAAAACCCTCCAAGTAAACAAGTAGGTCAAGTAGTTTACCCTATGCAGCAAGATCATGACTACATTTTCCATGTTTTGCCCCTAAATACCAACATCAAAAAGTGTCCAAAGTTCTTATCTGAGAATTAGTGTTTTTTTTATAAAACCTGTAGCTCATATTCACCTTGATGGGGGGAAAAATGGGAAGAAAAGAAAACTCTTCCATAAGATCACAGGAAGTATTACTAGATGCATTTCAGCTACAGATTTGACCCCAAAATTGAAATCAAAGCTGTACAGGGAAAAAACAAAACAAAACAGGAAACAATATAAATCAGATATTCAGAAAAAGAAAGTCACTAACTAAATTACAGCAAAATATCTGTATTAAGAGGAATGTAACAGTCACATAACCAGATCATAAACCTCCAAGATAGTCAGTAGAAAATGAAAAGCTCTCTCAATTTTCTTTCCATTTTGGGTGAAACACAAAAATTCAGTTTTGGGCACTGCATTTGATACACAAATTAAAATACACAGAACAAAGAGAGGAACTTTGTCTTTCTGAGAGAGTCAGGTTCTACCATGAGAACTTCCTGAAAGACGCACTAGACTATATACATATTTTCTTTTAAATATTTAGTGAAAAGTCAGTAGATTTGACTAACGCTCCCAACTTCTTATTCTAATTTATTCTAAGTAGTATCAGAACTATTCAGCTCTTAAGCGAACTGCTGAAAAAGTAACCGGAATACGAAGCTTTACAGGTTTTTCTTACGGTTTATTTACCAATGTAGGATCATCCATAATTCATGTGCAGAGTAAAGTATGCAAACCTTGTTCAACTGAACTGCAGTTCATAAGCTGCAACTATGCTTGCACAGATAATGCAGTGAAAGAGTAAAATATTTGAGGAGAGAGAGAGGTCTTTACAAGTCAAATACAAAAACTGCGAGAACCCTTATCACTTTTCTCAAATAAATTTAAACTGTAATTAGATTGATATAAACCCTTAGAGCTTGATATGAACTAAGCCAGCTTCAAGCATATCCATATCTGGATAAAACTGGCCTATGCTATTAGTCAACGTTTTCGTAATCCGTGATGCAGTCTATGCTGTTCTCAGATACTGTATTTACCTGTGTTAATTTCCTCTGCTATATGGATATCTTCAGCTTGCACAGCCTGATCCAACATCTCAACAAAACGTTCCTGAATTTCGGCATCAGCCTCATCACCAAACTTATAATCACTGAGCATCACACTGGATCCAGCAACAGGGACAAACAGTCTTTGAGGTAAGACATGATATTCCCTCTCAAAATCTAAAAGAAAAGGGGGAAAAACACCATCCAAATAAAAGCCTTGCCAGTTATGATAAAATTCCTTATTAATCTCTGACCATAAGATAAAGCTATTGCAAAAGAACTGCTAAAAGTTTCCATGTAAAAATTCCGTTTTCAGGCATGGCTTGTTTCGTTGTTACTGTTTTATGAAAGTTTTGGCTACTGTCACACTATTCTATGTTCTTACATTAGTCTCTCCAGAAATACCTGAGAGACCTCCAAAGCAGACCATAAAATGTTAAACAGACCTTTTTTCATGTTTAGAATGACTAGCAAAAGTACTCTGGGAAAGACTGCACGATAAGAGTGTAGGCAGAACAGCACATGATTTCACCACCACAAAGGATTGCAAACATTTGCAATGGCCATAAAGCCACAAAGCACGGCTGCCACCTACAGAGGAAACGGAAAACTGCATACAACTGAAAACAGCAAGTTTAAATCACACGGGTTGGATAAAGTTAGCTAACACCAAAACGAACCACATTATCCTAAAAGTAAATGGTAATTCTGAACATGAATCATTTTCCTTACACAATCAATATGTTTCCATTTCTTTTCTATTTTTTCTAAAATCACTACCAAAGATGGTATCTCTTAAAAGGCTTTCTTATATATAAGATCTTCAAATTGATATTTCAATCAACTAATAATATATGATTTGATTAAAAAAAAAAAATAATCAAACAACACAACAAGAAGATAATTTGATGCCATTGCACTGACTCAAAGAAGTTTAAAGAATCACCTACTGTCAGCTAGGAGATCTGGTCTCAGCATATACGCCCGGAGTTTTTAATATAATTACAATTGGCAGCTTTAGTTTCATTAGATCAATTTGCATTGTGTTCTGGTGGCTGCATGGTGCTCTGTTAAATTCAAGCGAATGCAATCCAGCAATTATTCATGGTGCTGAAATAAGATCTACTTCTTTAAAAGACACAAAGCTTGTAAAATAGTATTTGATGATGAGAAATAAGTTGAGGGGGCAAAGACAACACAAGTGATGTATTTGTACAGTTAGTTAAAAACAAAAAAATCAGTGTACTTCTTCACATCATCATCGCCACACACAATGCCATATTTAATTTAATGGAGATGAACTATCAAACCTCAGAGCTCATGTCCATTAGAATTCACCACATAGGTGATATAAGAATATGGAAGGCTATGTCCAGCTGGTTCTTTTAATCCTACCAAGTTTTAGCATACTTAAACATTAATGGGATAACCATAGAGTTATTTAAAAAAATAATAATAAACATTTAAAATGTGCAAGTTACAGTTAGAACTTCAGTGACAGAAGTTTTAACTACAGAATTTTTAGCAATTACAAAATTTCTGATCCACTGATCAGAAAGAACCTGAAATTGCATTTTGTGGTCACGAGAACTAAATACAAACTCAGTGTGAAAGCTGTGATGCCAAAGAACATATCTGAACTTGATAAAAATTCTCAGGATTCAAGAAAAGTCAAGGCTGCCAAACAGAAATTGTGCCATTTGCTTTTAATTCTGCTCTAACCATACTGGAACTTCAGTACAACAGCAGAACCTTCTAAGAACCACAATTCACTGCAAATGTAAACTGGTGGTTTTTTTTTTTTGAATGCCTACTTTTTTTGTGAGGTCCTTCATTTATAATCAGATCTTCAAATAGTATTTCACACCGATCACTCAATGTGTTTATTATGTCTCTTTTCAAAGCCTGCAAGGACAAAAGCAAAAATATCAGTAACATAAGAGCCATTTGCAAAGCTTTTGACTAGCAAGAAACAACAATAGTCCCTCATAGGCTTAACCCATGTTGAAAGAAAGTTTTTCCCAGAAAATAAAAATTTTAAAGAGAATTTTTGAAAGCCCAATAAAGAGAAGCCAACATGAAAAGAATTAAAATTAAAACCCAACAAAACAAAAATAAAAAGCTGAGGAAAATTTTAGTATTGTTAGAATAAGAACTAACAACTTCTAGACGTTACCGTTAAAAACCAACAATAATTATCAAAAGGTAACAATAATCACTCAATAAGGGGGGAAAAAATTCACTGCACAAATAAATCTGTATTTTCCCACTACACATCCAAAAATATAGTCTGTAACCTTTTCTTAACTTTAAGAAAATTCTTCAAAGCCTAATCACTTTGACAATTTGTGCAAAGATTCACCAGAGAACAGCCTTAGCAACAGGAGACATACCTGCTAGAAGTGAAAAAGCAACTGAATCCACCACATACGCACACATGTGGTTTCTAAAACAATCCCTGTGTTCAAGAGGATAAACATTTTGACGCCGGTTCAGACCATGATATTATGGCGAAGAAAAGCCAGTATGACAAATTTCATGTATTTCAGAAAAACGTTTCTGATGAACTAACAACCTTTTCACTACCTGAACAGCTTCTTTGACTTTTGGCTTGTTGTTATGGACGTAGGCTCTGCATTTCACAGCACCTTTGAGATTTATGGAACCACTGCAGACCTGGACTGTAGCTGTTGATCTATGACTTGAACCCTGGGACTGAAAAATAAACAAGTTTCAGTTTTATCTTGTTACCAAGGCACTTGCAGCATGAGTAACAAAAAACAGAACTAGGAAATTAATAGCATACCATAAGATGTTTACATATAACCTGGTTTCCCTTATAATTTATAACTCTAATTTATTTATTTTTTTAGTTTTGTTAGTTAAGACTGAAAATCTCTCCTTCTTCATTATGGAAAATGTATTTACTTTTCCAAACGTTCCATTTCTTGTGATTTAAATATTTGCATCTATAAGACTTCTAAAACTTTCCAGGCAAGTGGCTTGCAGCTAATATTAGTGTTGCAATCTTGAAATCTTTTTAAGATTTTTTTTTAAGCAGTGAAGTTTGTGTATTTACTATATAGCCAGCAAAGCCTACAGTATCCTGAGAGTCATCCCATTAGTTAGCACCAAATTATAAATGCGGTCACATTTAGAACTGTATCAAACTGTTGCGTAGAAACATTCACTGTAATTACCAAAATCATGAGTGTGTTGTATGAAGCACTCTAAGACAATACTTGGCAACACAGGGATGCATAACTTCCACAAGAACCACACAAACTACTTCTGCCAAAACAAGAAAAATTTCCTTTCTCTGAGGCAGTTAACCACTGGAACAATGTATCAACAAAATCTAACATTTCTAAAAGTTTTGCTGAACACAACTTTCCAGAAACCGGGAACTACCTGACAAAACAGGATGGTTTGTGCCGTGCAAGAAGCCTACAAAACAATGCCAGGATACCTTTGGACTTCAGGACCTAGACTGGGGCATTCAGAGCTCAAGTCAGCATAACCTCTGGTAGAGAGGAACCTCCTGACACAGACCCAACAGCTTCAGATTATGATTCACCTCACAGGATCCATACCTTAATCCAAAACTAGTGACTCAGCTTCTGACAAAAGCGTTCACATAAAGGTCCATAGCTAGCCACAGCAAGTTGAAGCATGGGGGTGATTCTGAACTTCAGAAGGATGCAAAGTCACCTTGAAATCAATGTATGCAGGTACTGACAGGTAACCTACTACCAAACAAATTAGTTTGCAGGATTTCTTTTCTATAACCAGTTTTTCGTATTTTCCTTGCAGCTGTACTGGCAATTCTTAGACAATGCAGTTACCACAGCATGAGAATTTCTAAAGACACGAAATATGCGTATCTGTCCAGAGTTTCATAGCCAATCTCGCAGGGCAATCAAAAGTCTTACAACAAAATAAACTGGATTTCTAGACAGTAATTCAGAATGTTCTTTTATTTTTTAATTCTATTTTATAAGATAACAAAGAGGTTATACAGTAATTCAGAATGTTCTTTTATTTTTTAATTCTATTTTATAAGATAACAAAGAGGTTATACTTCACAAACCACTAAATACTTACCAGCTGTGTCAGAACTTTGACATCAGAAAGCTGAGTACTGGACTGAGTATTTCCTCTTAACTTTTTCTGAGGGGAAAAAAATTCCAAGAGTTACGAAACAGGAAAATCTCCCTGAATCAAAATCTCCTCGCTATGGCACAAAATGTGCCCTAATTTATAGCTTTTAAGAGAGAAAAATAGCACATAGTAAACAGCCATGAGAATATCATTACAAAACTGAGAGATGAATGCATCAGCCAGACAAATGCGTTTCCGCTCCTTGTTAAACATTCAGACATATGTAGGTATTAGAAATCTCATCATCTACATTCACACCTTAGTCATGTTCTTTAATGAGGAGACAGGATATAGAAAAATATCTAGGCAGACTTCACATGCAATTGTTGTCTTCACATTACCAGAGGAAGAAGAGCAAATCTGCAATGAAGATGGGAACACAAGCAGTCCCGTGTATTAGTTACCTGAAACAGGCCGATTAGATCAACGAATATTGTACAGAAGACATCTAAGTCAATGCTTTATTATTTTGGAGATTCTAACCATGCACCTATTAGAGTTCAATTCCTTGCTGTTCAAGACTCACCTGCCCTTCCAGTAGTTCTGTATCACCATCTTTAACTTGTCCATTGATTAGACAAACACTGTCTTCTATTTGTTTCGACCATCGATTTAATCCATTCTTTAAAAAAAAAAAAAAGTGAAAACACAAAGATCTCGTAACAAACAGGAAAGAGAATTTCACTAAAGGAGTTGGACAGTATCATGCTGAAAATTACGGAAATACTCGTTTCAACAGTTACTTCAGAGAGTTTTAAAGTCTCTGAAAACTTTCTCTAAATGTTTTTCCAAAGCTAAATTTTAAAACCAACGTGTTCAGAATATATCCTCTACAAAGAAGCATTTCAAAATATTTAAGTGCTACCCCAGGGATTTTACTTTTGTAGAGCGAGATGCACGCAACTGAAAGTCAATCCATATTAAAAGCATCCCATGCCCCTGTTCTAATCAGATGTAATGTTTCACTAGGTGAAGCACAGGAGACTTTAGTTGGAATACTCCTGTTCAATGGGTCCAGCAGAGGGCCACGAAGATGATCAGAGGGATGGAGCACCTCTCCTATGAAGACAGGCTGAGAGAGCTGGGGTTGTTCAGCCTGGAGAAGAGAAGGCTCCAGGGAAGACCTCATAGCAGCCTTCCAATATCTGAAGGGAGCCTACAGGAGAGCCAGAGGGGGACTCTTTGTCAGGAGATGTAGTGACAGGATGAGGGGTGATGGTTTTAAATTGGAAGAAGGGAGATTTAGATTAGATATTAGGAAGAAATTCTTTCCTGTGAGAGTAGTGAAGCACTGGAACAGGTTGCCCAGGGAAGCTGTGGATGCCCCATCCCTGGAGGTGCTTAAGGCCAGGCTGGATGGGGCTTTGAGCACCCTGGTCTGGTGGGAGGTGTCCCTGCCCATGGCAGGGGGGTTGGAACTCGATGATCTTTAAGGTCCCTTCCAACTCTAACTGTTCTATGATTCTACTCATGACAACTGATAAATAAGTTTGAGCAAAGGAAATTGCCAACACTAAGCATAGCAGAAGAAAAGCTATCCTCATAGCAACTTCAAACTACATTTAGACGTGGAATAACTGCCAAACATTCTCCGCCGAATAGTCCTACTCCTCTATTCACACTATTCAAATCTTTCTCTCTCATTTAATTTTCAATAGAGTAGTGTAGAGACCAACTGCACAACTGGAGCAGCTGGTTAGTTACCTTGGTATTCTTCTCCAAGTCATGGTTTGGCGAAGTAGCAAGAAGTGGAATGTGAATATTAACATTTACGGTGCAGTCCAAAGCTAACCAGGTAGCAGACAGAGCACTCTGGTATTTCCAATCTGCTGGTTTAGCTGAACTCTGAGAGAAGAAATAAGCAATAAAGCATCTCTACAAAACACTGTATAACTCAGAGATAGTTTTGTTTTTTGTTTTTTTTTTTTGTTTTTTTTTTTGAAACATTACTTGTCATGCATTAAAAGCTGAATACAACACACAGGATGACGTGCTTACCTTCGGATCTTGCACATCATAGGTTCGGCAAACTACTCTTTGCTACTTAAAGAAAAAGATCGAGCAAAAACAAACAAAAAAAAAAACCAAACAAAAAAGAGCAATTCACAATTACTTTGTCCTTAACTTCTTTGTTGAGCTAATTTATGCTCTGAAGAAAGTTCTCACCTTTCATTAGTGTAAGAAAGTGGAAAAAAATTTGACTGTAAACTCCAACTACCACAGTGATGCTGTCCCATCTCTTACAAATACATTAAGATCAACAGGTATTCACAGCGAGAATCACCAATGCACCAATTTGCCCCTGTCTCTCTCATCTCTCTAAGGAAAAGCCTTGCTTTCTCTCCTTGTATTCGCTCATTATCAACAGATCCAGCATTCTTCTGCTGCACTAGTACAGATCCCATGTGCTGCTACTTGCCCACTTCCATGTAAGTATTACTGATAACGGCAAGCTCAAGAAGCTATACAGTATTTTAGATGTTTTCTCCAATTTATGCAAATCAAAACTGACTGGGGAAGGCATAATTTGATGCCACTACACACACAAATCTAACAGTAAGAAATGATGAAAATTTTGCAAGGATAAGAGGGTCAGTAGTCTTATGGGTAATGAGAAAACTTTATGACTTCAACTTATGCCTATCTGAACTCAAACAACTTCTTCCTCCCAATTTATGATTTATTCAGAAAAAATACAGAATGAGGTTGGGGGTAGCAGTCTCAATCAATAAACCTTGCTCATAAAGGATACTTTTTTGTAGCAGAACAAATTTGAAGAGCTGCTCTGTCTGACACCTCCTCCTCAGTAGGTTTCCAGAGCCTTCTTTTAGTCAAGGACTTTTCCACTGAGAAGATTATCTAAAGATGAAAAAAAGTATTCTAAATTTTTCCACAAAAACAATGCATTATAATTTCTGGAAAATAGTCTTGCACTAAAGTTCTAAGTCCAACTGATATCATAATTATGCCTAAATGGGAAATACAGCTTACATGCCACCAAAATGTCGCATTAAAAGAACATTCAACGAAGGTTCATAGGCAACTACTCCAAAGCGAAAAAGTTGCTTGTGAAATCTTAATTTATCTTCCTTATAAACTGAACCAAACAACACACATTCACATATTCAACTTGTATGCTTTTCTCCCTACAAAAATATTACAGCTTTATGCCTATTGGTTGAGGATCCAGAAAGACAGCTGTGAAAAACTATCAATTAAAAAAAAAAAAAATTCAGGGATCACTGATGACCTGGGCACAGCTCACCTTTTTTTCTTGGCTACTAGTTTCAGTAATCACAGCTGAGATGTGATTGCATTGCATTGCCAAACCTGAATCTTCCACCTTAGGCTCTGAAACCTATTCATGTTTAAATCACTTATGCTTACCTTATGAAAATGATAAAATGAACCTACGTCTACAGAACAGAACTAAACGTGGCACTAGATGCCCCAATACTGTAATGAAAATGTATTTTTTACTATCAGACAGTAGCACGCCCTAAGTAGTTTTTAAATATAAACCCACACACTTAAGTCAAATACCACTATTTGTGGTATTGTGTATACAAGATATTCCTTTTAATGGAATCAGAACTACAGATATTTCACTATTGTAACTATCTCTAATCTCAGCAATTAATTCAGACAAAAAAAGCTAACAGTTGTGCCACAAGGACTTAGCTTACTATAAACCTGGAAGATGTTTTCCTTAATGTTCACTTTCAGTAAATACAGAAAGATTTGCTATTGCAGTAACAAACACCACAAGAAGCAGAAAGTTAGCAAATACAAACTGTGGTACGGTTCCAAAAGACAGCAATTTCTGAGGTTTCAGTCTCAAAACCATACAGCAAATCAGAACATTTGTGCTTTTAGAAATAATGTAACAAAACAACCATTATACTCAAGAAAACGATATAAAATTATTCTGCTACACACCTGAAGATATTCCTGTCTTTCCACCAGGAAGGCTACTTACCCTGCGTAAAGTACTTTGACTGTCTTTTGACAGTTCTGGAGTTGCAATAATAAATACACCAAGAACTAGTAAGCCCCCAGGAAGCATTCTAGAAACCTTAAAAATAAAAATGAACATGTATTAATAGGAATCAGAGATCTGGCATCCATGTAACTTGATATAAACTTTAAAAACAATACAGATATTTTGTTTAAATATCTATGTATATGTATTTTGTTTTAAAATATCTGTGCCTAGCATGGCTAGGAAGGTTCTTTTACTTTGACAAAAAGGCTTGAGATTACACAAGTGATGAGACAGTTTTTGTAAGACATTTCCTTTCTGTTCCTCCCATCCCCTTCATTAACTCATACTGTGCTACCTGACTGGCATGCGTAGTTATCCATTCTTCATCAACAGATGCCAGTTTTGAAAGACTGATGTTGTCTTCCTTCTGCTCTTCCTTTGGTGGTGTTCGAACAGCCCGAATCACATAGTCTCTTTGTGGGGAACACTTTCAAAAACATCAAAAGAAGCAAATATGCTATGAGGTTGAAATTAAGTCTAAGAATACACTGTGTAGTATAGTAACTATAAGGTCTGCTTTACAGTAGTTATCATTAACTCTATAGGAATCTGTTACAAAATAATTCCTTCATGAATTTGCCTTTGCCTTAAAGACTTGTTTACTGCTAAGCTTTATGATTTTAATTTCTTTTCTGCCTGTCACATCTTTCACAAAATGATTTTAAAAGACTTGTGTAGTCAGTTGACGTTGCAAACCCTTTATAGAAGTCCCTCCTGATCATATTATCACTCTCCTGCGTTACACACACTCAACTTGATGTTAACAAACTTATCCCATATGATTAAGGCCAAGGGAGTTTTCCCCTATTAACATGAATGAATGGAACAGACTTCAGATATTACACACTCACCTGCCCTATTAACAGGCCAGTGACATAAGGCTTTAATTTTGTGCTGAGGTCTAAAAGATACTGTTCAATAGCTTCCTCAACAAAGTAAGTTCTACCCATTGCTGCAGGTTTAGGACTATTGTAGTTTCAACCTGTAAAACAAATAATGTATGAAGTCAAAGATATTATATATACTACACCTGTTACATGAGTCTCAATAAAAGATCCTGAATATGTTAATACTCTATCTGTCAATAAAGGCTAACTAAATAGCTTTACAATCTGCAAGTGTTTACATTATGAAAAATATAACTGTCTATACTAGAGGAAAAAGTATGCGATTGTTTTTTGAAATAAAACTATTTTAAATACCTGCCACTGAAACAATATGGCAGGTCATGCAAGCAAATGCTAGGAAAAACACGTCTCCAAGCAACAAGTCCTTGCTGCATCATGTTTTATCAGAGGCCAGAATGTAAAATGTTCATCTTTTGCATGCACACTCCCCTTTGAGGCATTTGCTAAATTCTATACTTTAACATGCTGTGCACAATTTTCTTTCCAATTCCTAACTCATTAAAAGTACAGGATCTGTGGACCATCTCAAAGGCCATCTTCACAGCTTCTATCAGTAGCCACATGCACCCAGAAGGCCAGGACGTGGGGACTGCCACAGACGCTCCTCCCTTCCATGCAGGCCTATTTTGAAAACGGCTTAATGCATTGGGGACTTTCTCAAAAATTAACTATGAAAACGCTAAAGCCAAAGAACACACGGTGAGGAAGCAAAGTGCGTTCCGAGTCCCCGCAAAGGTATCTGCCGGTGAAAGGTGCACGGGAATGGCGTGGGTGAAGCCCTGGACCCGGGCGAGGAGGATGGCTGTCACCCACCTCACCTCAGCCCACACGGCCGGGCCAAAAGCACCTCTGTACCCGCCTGCACCTGCACTTGAGCCCGGCCCACAACTCGGCGGTGGCTCCCGCACAGCTCTCCCACCGCCTCGGGGCGCGGGCCACCCCCAACGCTCCCCGCACTAGCCTGACGGGCGCGGCTACCGCCGGGTCCCCAAGTTCGACCACCGCCACCTCACCCCAGTGCCGCCGCCTCAGCCGAGCACTGAGGTGGCTAATGCGCGCGTCACTGGCGGGCGCCATTCGCGCCCCAGCGCAGGAAAATGACGCACCTCAACCCACAGCCGCGTCACGGCCTCCAGACCCGAGCGCGGGAAAAGGGCGCGCCGAGGGAGGGCGCCGCCATGTTCTGAGCGGCGGAAGCGGTGACGCCTCCTCCGGAATCTCCCGGCGGCGCAGAACGACTTAGAAAAGCGACAGACCCCGCGGCGAGCTTCGAGACGAAGCCTTGAAGACTCCTGCGTCGACTTCGGCGGCTTTCACGCCTTAACCAGCAGCTATGGCCTCACTCAACATGGCGGAAAAGCGTTGCCCCACCGGAAGGGGAAGTGCCCGTAGGCGCCCTGCTGCCCCTCTAGAAAACTACACTTCCCATGATTCCGCGTGACGCCGGCCTACCCGCTCGCGCGTGCGGCATTGCGGCGCCTGCGCCGTCGGGCGCGTGGCGGCCGGTGGCGGTTAGGCCGGAAAGCGCAGCGGCGCTCTGGCCTGCCTCCAAGATGGCGGCCGTGCTCCAGCAGGTCCTGGAGCGGGCCGAGCTCTCCAAGCTGCCCAAGCCGGTGCAGGGGAAGCTGGAGCGCTTCCTGGCCGACCAGCAGAGCGAGATCGACGGGCTCCGAGCCAGGCATGAGCGCTTCAAGGTGGACAGCGGTGAGTCTGGGGAGCGGGAAGACCGGAGGACGGGAACGGAGGCGAGGGGCAGCGGGAACGGGGCAGGCCCCGGGGTGCTCCGTGCGGAGGGGGCTGCTCTGCCCAAGGGTTGAGCGGTATCCGCTCGTCCCGGTGCCCGAGCAGGGGCAGTGGGCCGGCAGAGGACGGGTAGGCTAGGGTCGAGCTGGGTGCCTCATTGCCCCTCCGATGCGTTTTTAACGAGTAGGAATGTGGTGGTGGTCCCCTCTAGGAGTGAGGGAGGTAGGGCTGGGCCTGACGTGTCGTTGTGGTCTTCGAAACGCTTTCAGGGGGTAAGCTGGGGGCTGTGCGGTGGGTGTGTGCGTCCTCTGCCCGGGAAGGGGCCCTGAGCCGGGGGTGTGTGTCCTTTGGCTAGGAAAGGGCCTTTCGGTTGAGACACGATAGGATTTTTTCTCTCACTTTTGTTTGGCAAAAAGATATTTTTCTTTTTTCTTTTTTTCTTTTTTTTTCTTCCCTACAGGACTATTCAGGGTTAATACTGCATTCAAAATGGGCTTAAAATAGTTTTTCATCAGATTTTTAAGAAGCATTTTAGTCTGCTTTGATCCTTGCCTGGAAGAAAAATAATGATTTGTTTACCCAGCTCTCAGTTAGTTTTGGGGTTATACTTTTTCTGGGAAGTTCCATGTTGAATACCATAACATTTTCGTAAAATGCTCCTGATAGAATCAATGTATTTTTCTGATCACAGAAAAATAATACCAGTAGAGAATTGGAGTAAAAATGAGAAAAGAGCGTAGATGAGTGTAAGCACTGGGCAGAGTTGTGAATATGAGTTAATTTATCAGATAGGTGACATACTTCTGATGTCAACTCTGTTTACATCTTTTCTTCAACCTTTCTATCTCTTTCATGGTAAAAATCTTGCTAAAGTAAATTCATAAAGTGTAGCATAAATTCAGATAAATAACAAATTTTAGCAAGTTAATCTCTTTCAAGTCTCTTCATATGGGCTGGAAATTTGAAAATGTAAGATATGATAGGAACCATAAGATAAATAAAAAACCCTTAGAAGCCTGCTATGCCTGAGGGTGAGAGTAGTTCTGCATTTACTAAGTATTTTACAGGTATGCTCTGTGACGCAGTTACTGTTTCAGATAACCAAAATTTAGATCTAATTTGGGGTTTTTTTCAGTGCTATGATATATGCAGGATAAAACATATGTAAAGAGTTCACTTTAACAAGTGTTCATTACAAATTTTCTAAATCAAATCTCTTCATTCGTAGGGTTATGTGGATTTTATTTTATGTGTATAGAAATATGCTACAGATAAAAGAAGCTTTAAATTGATTTAACTGAGACCACACTCTGTAATTGTGCTGATGAAATGTTCTCTAGCTACATCAAAAATGTTAAAGATCAGGCTGTTACTTTATGGATGATTTCCAGAAAGGTATCCTTTTCCATGCTAACGAAGTATTTTTAACAGTATTAATTCAATGTGGAAATGCATCTTTTTGCATTCAGAAAGACTTTTTTTTCTTCAAATTCTACTGTAGTCTCAATACTTTTAGGTAGTTTCTTTATAAGTACCATTATTTAATGAAGATGTCCGTTAATAAAGATCCTTGATAAAGGTGAGAAAGAAAAAGAAATGTTTATTATAAAGTGAAATTGAGAGAACATTGTTATTTTGCAGAACAACAGTACTTTGAAGTAGAAAAACGTCTGGCTCAAAGTCAGGAGAGACTTGTAAATGAGACACAAGAATGTCAAACTCTCCGTGAGGAGCTTAAAAAACTTCGTAAGTATAACTGAACATTGTTAAGATTGGAGAGAATATTAATTCTTCGGTTCACTGTTATGCTGAAATGCTTTAAATTTTAAATAGGGGTTGAAAATCCATCCGTTAACTACATTTGTTATTTCCGCATGTTTTGCTTTTGCATTCAAGTCTGCTTTTTTAAAATGGAATTTTTGTTCTAATGGAAAAAATAAAGTTGCTTTCTGGTTTTGTAGTAATAGTAATGCAGAGGGTTATGTATTGATCTTCACAATAAATGCTTCTGGTCTAAGGATTGCATTAGTTTGCCACAATACTACCTAGTCCATCTGTAGCAAAATCTTGAATTCTTCTCTTTCTCTTTTTTTTTTTCCTCTTTTTTTTTTTAATTCATGTTGTTAAAGGAAATTTAGGCTTAATTGCATTTGGAGAGTGAATTCTGTCATTATGTTACAGGGGAGATACCTCACTACTCTTCCTTCTTATCCCACAGATGAACAGTTGAAGTCACTGAATGAGAAAAATAAAGAACTTGAAGCTGCTCAGGATCGTAATGCAGCCATTCAGGTATTGGAAGAACTTGACAATAAGTTGAAAGATTTTGGTTGAGTTGTCTCATTGCAGCAAAGCATGCAGTCAACTTCCAAACTGGACTGTATCAGTACAAAGGTGTATATTTGTATGTCCGTACGGTCGTGTATACAGTAAAATTGTGTGGGGTTTTTAAGGAAGTGCTGGTCTTTTAGCAAACTGTACAGGGGAATGTATGTCAGAGCAGACGCTTTTGTTTCAGTTTGGATAGATTGTTTCATTCTGTCAGAAACCTGTTCTGAAGTGACTTTGAACCTCAAAAATTGAACAAAAGTGTAAAGAGGAATTCTGGATTTCCCCCATCCTTTCCCATACCCTGGCACAGTTTTCCTTGCATTGTGCCCAAAAGTCATGGGGTTGCAGGATGAGTCACTTCAGCTGACTGGTCCAGCAGAACACTAATTTTGGAGCAGGAAGTGGAAACATTATTATTAGATGTTTTTATCCACAATGAGAAGATGGATCTGATTGTTTCCCCAGAGGGCCTTACCTGGGCCTAGCTGAGGTGGTTTGTATTGACGTCTTACGAGACAGAGGCAGTACTGTAGCCTATAAATGATCCAAGACCACTGATTTTTATTTGATTTTGCTTTTGATTTTTTGCATGTGTTCATTCTTTGGTTACTCTTTTATGTGTTTTGTTTAACCAAATAAAACTGTTTAAATGGAGTCTATCAAACTATCAAACTATCAAAGCTGTCTTTCAAAGGATATTAAAATCAGATGCATTTTTGAACAGTTCCCATTCTTTGTTTTGGATTTCTGTTAGGCCTTTAGTTAATTTCATCGGCTCTAAGTTCAACAATTTTCATTCTGATCTTCATTCGAATACAGCTGGAAGCAGAGGGAGTCTTCTGGTAGTCTGGACCGCTCTATGCCAATTGAAAAGCAAAAGCATGAAAACTACATATTCACTGTGCCAATCTTGAAAGCTGCATGATACTTCTCTCATCTTTGCTGTCTAATCTTATGTGATAGTGGCATTTTGCATTCAAGCACAAAGGATCAGCTAGACATTAGTTATCAGAGTGATCTATGGGGAAAAAAAACATTAATTGAAATGTGTTGGCTATTAGGCATTAGAAGAAAGAGGTACATTAACCTGCATTTATTTGAATTGTATATCCTAACATGATAGGAAAAATGAAAGCAGCCATGCTTTCATACTGTGTAGTTTAGACTGATTCATCTGCCCGCACTAAAAGCCTCTTATCCCAGTTTTCAGTCACTGTAGTTGGCTGGGGTAACTTACTGTTGTTTAGCATGCTTCTCTGTGATGGTAACTGTAAATAGTGACTATAAATTGTTACAGAAAACTGATCAGATTTCTTTCCTGCTCTTTTGCAATATTTTTCAGAGCCATTTAAGTAGAGAAAAAGAAGAACTGGAAGCTGAAAAGAGAGATTTGGTTCGAACAAGTGAAAGACGATCTCAGGAAGTTGAACATTTAAATGGTATAGCCAAGAACGTAATAACAAAATGCTTCACATAATTTTGCTAAATGAAAGACATGCTTGAACAGTTGAACTGGCATGGAGTATCCAGTTTGTGTAGGCAGCACCAAATAATGGATTAGCAGGAAACAGTTATTTAGAGAAGAGGAAACAAGGCAGGAAATTACATGTTAATTGCAGAAAAACACAGCAGTTTGATGCTTGGTTTTTTAGATATAAAATCATACATTATAGAAGATCTTATTGCACAGTTACATATTTTGTATCTTGCCTGTTCTCATTCTTTGCAATTTAGTTAAGTAGAGTAATTAAGAGTGTTGGTTCTACAATTAGCTTTTCTTAACACTGTTTTCCTTCCCTCAGAGGATGTTAAACGCTTAAATGAAAAGCTTACAGAAGCAAACACAGAAAAGGTGAAACTTCAGTTAAAGTTGGATGAACTTCAAACATCAGATGTTTCTGTGAAGGTGAGTACTACTTTATGTGCATAATATGTGTTAATCTTCTAATAAGTAGTTGTTTACGTATGATGTAATCATCATTTTGTCATTTTTTACTCTGAAAGTAGGTCAAGTGTACTCCTGTTACATATATCAAATTATATTATTATAAAATTGGTGGCTGTGACTGGGAGAGAGACTTACATTTTTAGAAGGCAAGGTCGGGCAAGCGTGTTGAAGCCTCATTGGTGGCGGTGGTGGCTGCTTCTGCTTACTAGGAAGAAGGACTCCAGATCCATGAAGTTAGGTAGAAAGGAGAAAAATAATTATTTGTGAACCTGCGCCGTTTCTCTGTGGGCTGAAGAAACTCCATAAAGAACTGAAAGAGAGGAGAAGAGGAGAAAAGAGGGGGGGAAAATTTGATACTTTAATTTATTTCTTTTAAATAGATATTATCTAGTCAATGTTCCCAGCTAACATAAACTTTGAGGAAAGTTTGAGGAAACTCAAGTTTCAAAAAGTTCTTTGTAGCTTGAGACTAGTAAATTAGTATTACCAATGTAATAAGGAGCACTGCCTGTCATTTGGTGCTATTTGCCAAATTATGGTGTGTTTTTGTTACTCCTACTCTGATCGTAGCACTTTGATTAGCTGCTTTAATTTCTGTGGAAGCAGTACAATTACACTATGCAATTTTCTTTTTAGTACCGTGAAAAAAGGTTGGAGCAAGAAAAAGAACTACTACAGAATCAAAACACATGGCTGAACACTGAGTTGAAAGCCAAAACAGATGAACTTCTGCATACTGCCAGGGAGAAAGGCAATGAAATCTTGGAGCTTAAGTGTAACCTGGAGAACAAGAAGGAGGAGGTAGTGTAATCACTGAGTGCTTTTGCCATTTTTTATAAGCTATATCTCCTGATTATCTGTATTAAACAAAACCAAGTACTTTATTCACTATATTGGAGTAAAAATTTTAAAAATGTAGATTTTGCAATTAATAATGAGGTGTTCGTTCTTTTAACTTCTGATTTTTAAGGAATATATATAAACACCATTATCTAAAATAAAAAAAGTCAAAGATTTTAATTATAAGCTAGAAGTTTTGGAGTCACTGATAACAAAAGTATATAATGGTATTAAAATGTATGGGAATACAATTCTTAATAAGGGGAAGGTGCAGAAGGATCTGGCTTAACATTGTTTGCAGAGTGGTGTGATGATATTTTTGTTTTCCTTTAACTGTGACAATTGGTTGGGTTTTCTGTGGCACTTAGCAGCACTGAGGCTCATGGGTTTATTTGGTTATACATAATTGGAGCAATCTGGGGAATCTCACTTTTTCATTTAGCTGAATGCGTGAGAGCAAAGACTGTTAGAAAATGTAACCATTTATGCTCTTATTGGAACTTTTTTTTTTTTTTTGAGACATTGAGATGGGTATTTTCCACAATAAAGTGGGTCGGAAAGACAACTTTATACATGGTGTTCTCATTTGTTCTTTGAATAGGTTTCCAGAATGGAGGAACAGGTAAACAGCTTAAAACAGTCAAATGAAAATCTTCAGAGGCACGTGGAAGACCTTTTGAATAAACTGAAGGAGGTAAGACAACTTGAAATATATGTGTAACAGCATTACAGTTAAAAAAACAAAACATAAGAAATAGAAATAGTGGAATGCTCCCCTACTCTCTCTCTTCTTTAATTTACTAGGCAAAAGAGCAGCAAGCTAGTATGGAGGAAAGATTCCACAATGAACTGAATGCCCACATAAAATTATCCAACTTGTATAAGGTGAGTTTAGTGATTCTGTTATAAGCATATATTAGCATTACTTGGGGCTGAATCTTAGCTTTAAATGTATTGCAGGCCAGGCTTTTTGTTTTGGTGGTGTTTTTTTTTTCCCCACAAAGTATAAGATGTGGGAAAGACTGACTTCCATTGGAAAACATTGTGAAACATCCAAAATGTAGTTTTCTTTGCTGCTGTCTTAGGCAGCATTTAAAATCTTACATTACCTGGATCGTTTTGTAGATTAAGCAAAATGGGAGTTAAAATAGTAATTTTATGCTTGCTGGTTTGAGGCTTCATATTGTATGAAAGTGGCTATGTCTTAGAATGTTGTATTGGGAGGAAAAGGTGCGTATGTAAAACATGACTGTGCAAGAGATTTTTCTACGCTTGGTTAGTAGAAGTTCATTTCAAATAACACTGTAAGCATTAGTCATCTGATTAAGACACAGCTAAATGTCATCTGTTGTGTCAAATAAGCACCATGTAAACAAATACTTTTGTTTGGTCAGCTCAAAGACTGAAAACTATCCTGTAGCATATTGACTAACACAAAGTCGGCTAAAGAGGACAACTAATTACTCTTTATGCATATTAGATTGACAGGTTAATGAGTTCTGTTTCCTGAGTTTTCTTGCATAGGTACCCATAGAATTAAGTGGAGTGGAATGCTTGAGTTCTACATTAATATTTTGTCTGATTACATGTAAACTGATGTCCCTTCATTGAATAGCAAGTGAATAGGTAACTTTCCAGGAGCATAATGCATTACCATTTACCTTTTCGGTTGGGTTTTTTTTTTTCACTTCATTCATGCTTTTATTATAGAATTATTGGTTTGAAGGGGCTTAAAGGTTTGTCTTCTGCTTAACATAGGGTTTGCTGTATACTTGCAACTGCTGACATATTTGGCTGACTCAATACTAAAAACATGGAAATTGAGTGCCCTCCCATGGGAGCCTATTTTGAAACTTTGCTGTTTAGCAAAAGTTGAATCAACTTTATTTCAGTTTCCTCTAATTGGCGTGCAGAATTGCTGAAGTATTGTACAGTCTTGCACTCGTGAGATCTCTAACTGGAAGCAAGGAAACATAAACTGTTTATATAAGATTCCCTAAAAATACCACGTTTTTTAGAATTATTAAAATTGAGTACTCAAATTTTCTCCAAATTTTCTTTGGTGAAGAGAAGGAACAAAGCCAGTGCCAGCTATAGAGCAGCTAAAGGGCATACGTTTTATTTGGATTTGTCATATCCAGTCAGTGCCTGACACTTCTTACTCTCAGATGGGCAGTTTGCATCAAAGCGCAACTTAAACCAAGTGGAAAAAGAATTGTCCAGTTTAGGTGTATCTTTTAGCATTTTATTCAAAAACTGCATGTTCGTGAGTTTTGGTCAGTTTCTTATAAAAATATAGGTGCTATTACTACGTAATAAAAGGTTATATAAAATGCTTTTGTTTAGAGTGCTGCTGATGACTCGGAGGCAAAGAGCAATGAACTGACAGGAGCAGTGGAAGAGCTGCACAAGCTCCTGAAGGAGGCAGGTGAAGGTAAGGTGTGAGTGAGAAATAGCAAATGGAATAGAGCAGTTACGCTCCTTCGTAACTGTCGTGACACATTGAAAAATAGGTATTGAGTACTTATGAGAGGAGCTTCATTAGGCTTTTGGGACGGTGGAGACATCAGTCACTTCGTAACAAAAATTTTATGTGAATTTGAGTTTACTTGTGGGAGCGCGTGCGTGGGAGAACTATCTTCAAATATATCTGGAATTTTACTTTGGATCTGGATGAGAGGATCTAATTTTGCAAGATATGTCTCCATTTTAGTTTCTGGTTTTAGATTCCTTTTCACTGATAAAAGGACACTTCATATTTTAACCCCCTTCTAAGCAAAGGTGATAGGCAGCAGTTCATGCTTCCGTCATGCTACTGAGTTTTCTTATCAGCATGAGCTTCTGCAGATCATACAAAGTTAAAGTAAAATTTAAGGCAGATGTGCAAATTTTGGCCTTTTTGAAAGGAAAAAAAATAAAACCAACCACACCACAACAAACTGCTTGTCTGTTTTCATTTTAGCTAATAAAGCAACCCAGGAGCATTTGGCTGAGGTGGAAAAGTCAAAAGCAGTAATGGAAAAAGAACTGAGAGAGAAGATCAGTAAACTGGAAAAGGAGCTGGAGAATGCTAATGATTTACTGTCGGCTACAAAGCGTAAAGGTAGGGGTAACATTGGGAACTAAAATACATAAAGCCTCAGGCTTTCTATCATAAGTTGTCTTGCATGAAATACTATGCTGAATTTCTATAGGAAGTAAGCGCATTAACCTCAATTCATCTTTGATGATTTCTAATGAGTTTCAGAAACCTTTTCACGTATATATGTATGAAAATATACTTCATATGTATGTATACATAAAATATAGTTTTCCCCCACCAGAAAACTCATTTCTATCAAAATGTTTTTTGAATTTCTTTTGTTAAGCTGATTTACCTTATCAAAGAAAAGAGAGAGGAGACATTTCTAAAGCAAAGAGAGCACGTCAGGAAGGAAAAGAGACATGAAGTATATTTGCTATCTCCCTGTATTAATTTAATGAAAGTAAACAAGTCCTTTGCCACTGTAAATCTCCTGCAGTTTGCTAAGAAATCTACTATTTCAGTTGGTTGTGTTCAGAAATGATCTAAATTTTAAGAGTCTGATACCAAAAACTTTTCAGTATTTCAAATTACACTAGTCAGAGACCTTGATAATGCTGATGTGGAATATTGTATATAATAGCATTCACTTGCATGTGTATATGTATAATATAGATTACAGAAAACTCTTGAACCAGTAACTTTAAGGACTTAAAATAGTAATTTAAAATACAGTAGTTTTAAAGCACCAAGGTGCGTGAAGACATTCTTTATATTAATAAAGAACATTTATGATGGGAATTACTGCAGCTTTTTAATGGTAATTGGTGTGATTATGTCTTCAGGAGCCATATTGTCTGAGGAGGAACTGGCAGCTATGTCTCCCACTGCTGCAGCAGTAGCTAAAGTAGTCAAGCCTGGTATGAAATTAACTGAGGTGAGTGAGAAGAAACTCTTCAATTTCAAGGCCTTTGAAATGCCAGCAGAAATATGTTGAAAATATAAGGATGCAGACTTGATTCACTGTTTTAGACTTGGTGTAATGCCTGACTGAAGTCAATGAAAATTTTTTCATGTGTTTGAGATAGACTTTACTAGTGAAGTTACTGGGATTTTTTTTTTTCAACATACCTTTCAGTTTTTCTCTATTAGGTTAAAACATTTGTAAGGTCTTTTTCGTTCTTTTTCTGAAATACATATTTTCTTTTGTGCACATAAACTTATTTTCTGTATGCATTTTTGGCAGGAGTATTTCTTTTTTTTTTTTTCTTATTTACATAAGTTTTTAATCCATACTGCTGCGCATTTGTCTTACACTTGCAGAAAAAATTAACTTAATGGCAGACTGTACATCTTCTAGGTTGATTATTTTTTTTTACACTTCTATTTACGCAATTATAATTTTCATGTCGTTTGTTGTTGGTCATTCTGTCCACCCATGAAATTACTTTCTTCCGTGCTTGCTGGTTTCTTTTGCGAAACTAGTTTTATATTTCTGTTGTCTTAAACTTGCTTAGGATTTATCCATTTTACTTAGAACTCTTTTATTGCATACAGTGGCACTATAGAAGTTTGACATTTTTAAATTAATAGGGATAACTGCTTTGCCATGGTATGAGTCATAAAACCATTTTTTTTAAAAACCCAACTTGTTTCTCTGAATTAATTAGTTGTATAAAATTATACTACCTTAAGGTACGAATCGTGTGGTTGATAGACATATTAAAAAAAATTTAAAAACTTTTCTTGCAGCTGTATAATGCATATGTAGAAACTCAGGACCAGTTGCTTTTGGAAAAGTTGGAGAATAAGAGAATCAATAAGTATCTGGATGAAATAGTGCAGGAAGTAGAAGCCAAAGCACCAATCTTAAAACGTCAGCGTGAAGAATTTGAGCGTTCCCAAAAAGCTGTCGCTAGTCTGTCTGCAAAGCTTGAACAAGCTATGAAGGTCAGTATAAAATAAAAGAGCATGTAAAATTTGGGGGAAAAAAATGGATTTTTAATTCCTTAATCCTAATGATTGTTAGTAAATGTATAAAATGGATCTTTTAGTCAATTTTTATTGTGGGAAAATATCTATTGGACTGTCCACAGTATTTTACAGAAACAACATTTTACAGATATTTATTTTTTATATAAATTGGACTTCAGTGCCCACTTCCCATGATTTTTAATACATACACTAATACAGCATGAAAGAGTGTGGCTTTTGATTCCTCAATGTGTGGAGTTTAACCTTTGTAGTGTAACTTAAAAGAAGTAAAGCATAGTTTGATTCACAAGGCATGTCTCCCTAGATTACATTATCTGTCTGGAAAGAAATGCGTCTGAGTTTAATAGCTATGCGTTTCTTAATGTTTGTATGCTTGCAGGAAATCCAGCGATTGCAGGAGGATGCTGATAAAGCCAATAAGCATGCCTCTCTGCTTGAAAGAGAAAACCAGAGACTGGAAATACAAGTAAAAGACCTTTCACAGCAGGTATAACAAATATTGCTATGGTTAAATGTGATATTTACAATTTATTTATTAATATGGTGCTGTATTTCTAAAGTTTACTTGAAAGTTGTGTTCAGCCACAGTCATGTAGACTTTGGTTATCATAAAAGCCTTAGCGAAGTTATAAGTGTCTCCTCTAGGACAATGGATATTTGTATTTCTGCTTACAAAATTGGAATAAGTTTAACTGGATAGGAGTGATGCACTTTAGGATAATGTTGTTAAACATCTAACATTGAAAATTCGTATATATGTAACTTCTGTATTTGTTTGATTGGTTTGTCCTGTAGTTTGTTTGCAAAAGTGAATGCAGAATATCTATTTCTCATTTTTATGGGGTTTTCTTTTGTCAAACTTTTTTTTTTCTACAATGTACTTATCTTACAAAAATTTATTGATTGTAATAGTTTGTATGTTGTAGGAAAAATTTTACTTAGAAAAAAAGTAATTGGAAAGTAATATATTATTTTTCAGAATGAACTTTTGAATCTCTTTGCAAGTCTTACGCTAGAATGTTGTCTTTCAGATTCGTGTGCTTTTAATGGAACTTGAGGAAGCTAGAGGCAATCATGTGATTCGTGATGAAGAAGTGAGCTCCGCTGACATCAGTAGCTCTTCTGAAGTGATATCTCAACATCTAGTCTCTTACAGAAACATTGAAGAACTTCAGCAGCAGAATCAGCGTCTCTTGGTGGCTCTTCGGGAGCTGGGAGAGGCTAGAGAAAAAGAGGAGCAAGAAACAACATCATCTAAGTAAATTATCTGTTCCTTCTACCAAATTGTTTATACTAACTAGTAATAGGAATTTATTCAGACTCTCTTCAGTTTTTTGCTTCTGATTGTTAGTGATTGTGTGAATATGTGTATGTAAGTGTGCATATGCTCATGAGGAGCTCTGTAATTCATAAAGGGAAATCATTATTAGGGAACATTGTCTTCAGCCTTTAGGTTAAAATGGCTTTATAGCTATATATCTTGTAATTTCTCTTCATCATTTTTTATTCAGCTAATGTAAATAATCTCTTCCAAAACCTCTTCCTAAACAAAGTTTCTTAATCCAGAGGGGCACAGAGGTATGAGAGCCCACAATGAAACACTATACTTTTATAATCAGAATAGATTTCTGTGAAAATCTTTCAAACTTGTGACATTCAGTAAAACTAATTGTCGATCTTTCAGTGAATTTGATTTCACACAGCAGAGCTGTTTTTTGAAAAAGAAGATCAAGTTTTCATTCCTGTTCGCTGAACATAAAATTGAATATGTGCATATCTAATTGTCTAGCTGTAAAACTCACAGAAAATGTAATTCTGTATTAAAAGTTCTTAGCTTGATTCTCTGTTCATGCTACTGACTTTTTTGAAGTTATTCACATGAATAGAATTACTTCTGTTCTGCTTTTAATCAAAGAGGCCTACTTTCTTTGTCATCTACAAAATGGCAAGCCCCAAGACCGATTTTCCTATAAGTTTGCTCAAAAACCTCAGTGGTGTTTAACTTCCAAAGAGGCAGTAAATGCACACTAAAAGATTTGCGACAAAATGTGAAGGTTGTGTCATCATGGTGCACCTCACTGTGCGTGTTACTGAAAAAAAACCTGTTGTTGGTTTCAGAATTTCTGAACTTCAGAGTCAGCTTGAGGAGGCTCTCAATGAGCTAGAAAAACTGCGCGAATCACGTCATCATCAGTTGCAGCTTGTTGAGTCTATAGTTCGTCAGCGTGATATGTTCCGCATATTGTTGGCACAGACCACAGGAGCTATCATTCCTTTGCAAGGTAAGCTTCACATTTCTGCGCCATTGAAAAAATAACGTCATTTGTTATGAGCTTTCAGTAATGGTGCTGTGGTGATACCAGTAACTTCTGTCAATCTGATATTCAACTTTTGCCTTTACTCACTGGAAAACCTATGAATTTGGATTTATACACGTGATTCTGCTTTTACAGTGTAATAACTTGCTGCATAATAACTGTCGTGTAGTGGTGACTAAATGTGTTCTGGTAGATTATTGTAGGTATAAAGAACGGGCAATCATTCACTTGCTCAGGAGCACCAAGACTTTCTTAACAACACAGTGTTGTTCTTTTAGCCATATTTCAATGTGGTTATATTTAGCATTCATTTAGTTGTTGCCTTTAAAACCCCCTTTATCTTTTTTTAGGTTCAGGTATATTACCAGAGGAGATTTCTCTTACATCTACTCCAAAGCGCCCAAGTTTACCTCAAGCCATGTCGACTCCTGCTCCAGTGTCAATGACTGAGTCAATGGAGACTGTGGAGGCTAAGGCTGCACTTAAACAGGTATATTTTTCAATAAACACCGTAGAAGGCTATCACCGTTTCTTTTTACTTTGGTAAGCACTTTAAAGTCTGGTCTTTGATGTAGTTGCAGGAAGTTTTTGAGAACTATAAAAAAGAAAAGGCAGAGAATGACAAGTTGCTGAACGAACAAAATGAAAAGCTTCAGGAGCAGGTCACAGACTTGAGGTCACAAAATGCAAAGATATCCACACAGCTGGAGTTTGCCTCCAAACGGTAAGTCAGCTGTTTAATTTCATTGCCTTATGTATGTATTCTCTGTCAATAAGATGTTGACTGCTTGATATCATTTGCTCAGGAAGATTTGCCAGTTAAATATTAATATTGTCTATTCTGTTGACACTAAGGAAATAGGGAAGGTGGGATCAAGAATATACCTGCTAGTTGAGTGAGTCACGTATGTGAAAATTCACACACAAGAACACGAAACATATAGTTGTGTACATATACCTCTTGCAATTAAGGTCAAACAATTTAATGTGGCAAACATATGCTTTGCTTTGTTGTTCCACATGAAGTTACGAAATGCTGCAGGATAATGTTGAAGGCTATCGTAGAGAAATAACATCTCTGCATGAAAGAACCCAGAAACTCACAGCAACAACTCAGAAGCAAGAGCAGATAATCAACACTATGACTCAAGACCTCAGGGGAGCTAATGAAAAACTGGCAGTGGCAGAGGTTAGTAATACAGTGTATTATACTCTTAGATATTCCAAGTTAGCACAAGAGTTATTCTTATGATTGTCTGGAAGGCTGTCAGATTTTGAATGTATGGCTTTTTGAGTGCATCAGCCATTAAATTTGTAAAAGCTTGTGTGCATGTATATTCGGTGCTTGTAACATTCCACAAAATACCTCAACTACTGAGTGAAGATGGAACACCATTCTGAACGTGTTTCAGTTTATAGAGAAAGCAGAATGTGATTGGTCAAACAGTTGTGTTCTTGCTGTTCTTGGCTTAATTTGCATGAATTTTAATTTGCAATCTTTAAAAGTTCTTTTTTAAAAGATAATATTAACTGATCAATAATTTTGTCCAAATTAAAATCACTGGACGGATTTGGGATTGATAACAGAGTTTTTGGTATTATTTGCTGTCTTAAAGGTGAGAGCAGAAAACTTAAAAAAAGAGAAAGATATATTGAAGATGTCAGATGTGCGTTTGACTCAGCAACGTGAGTCTTTACTAGTTGAACAAAGAGGACAGAACTTGCTGCTTACTAATTTGCGAACTATTCAGGTAAGTGGTGTTATTCTTACGTCCAGGTCTGGTCTGTCTTTCAGAGTTTTCAGTAAATACCTGTCAAAATCAACTTGAACCATCATGGGATTGGATCTTAAAGTGGATTTTTTGTTACAAATGGACACTGAACATAAAATACTTGAGCACCTTGCTTAAGCAAGTTTGTTATCCCTGTCCTAAATTATGATAGTACTATTTACCTGGACAAAGTCCTGAGAATTTTGAGTTGATGAGAAGGGTTTTCACAATAAAATGGAAATTAAACAGAAAGGAAGAAAAATCTGTATATTATGTTTTGTGATAGCAAAATTTACCAGTGCCTGCCTTGGCAGTTTATTTTCCTATTCTTTTAAGGTATATTTACTTTTATACTTTAAATCTTCTATTATAAGGTATATTGACTCTTAGAGTATAAATATTTGCGCATTTTGTCATGTGGCTGAATTCTTTTGGGTTTTTTTGATCCCTGGAATTAAACTGCATAGATAATAGATTTTCCCCTAATAATACTTATTGTATCAATATTTTTAAAAAATTCTTTCAAAATTAAGTCATACATTATAAGTGCTACTCTTCACAATTTTTTGTATCTACCTATTATTGCTTGCTCCCTGCAGTAATTATTTTGTGGATGGGAGAAGTGTTGTGATAACTTTGTACAAAGTACTGCTGTAATTATTAAAGTATATTGTAAGCATAATGTGTTACGCTCTTTTATCAGGGAATACTGGAGAGATCTGAGACAGAAACAAAACAAAGACTCAATAATCAGATAGAAAAGCTGGAGCGTGAGATATCTCAGCTGAAGAAGAAACTAGAAAGTGAGGTGGAACAAAGACATTCACTTACCAAAAATCAAGAGGTAAATGTAATTATAAATATGCTAAGCTTGTTTTAGTGAAAGTTAAGCCACGGTTGCGTGGCTTCTGCCAGCTTGCAGTGCGTTGTTTTTTAGATGTGAAATTTATAAACCTATTTGGTCTTTGTGCCATTTGTGAATAATTAAAAGTTTAAAAACCTTGTGTTTTCAGGTTCATATCCTGGATCTTAAGAGGCAACTTGAGACTGAGACAAACCGTCACATAAACACAAAGGAACTTTTAAAGAACGCCCAGAAAGAAACTGCAATGTTGAAACAGCAGCTTAACAATACAGAGGCTCAGCTAGCATCTCAGTCCTCACAGAGGGCTCCAGGGAAAGGTAAGATATTTTTCTACATTGGATTTCTCTTCATGTTAAACCTTGCTGTCTGAAGAATGATAAAATTCCTAATTTATAATAATTTAGAATTAGGAGGATAGTACACTAAATTATAGACCTCTTCATTATTACAATCACATATTCAAATGAATGCTAACCAGGATGATTTTTTAAATTAAAGTTACTTTTAACAAGCAGTCCAAGCAGTCTTTGACAAGGGGAAAAATAAAGCCAAATTTATTAAGGGATCCCTTTTATTTTTATTTGAGAGAACTTAAGTCTTCTAGGTTACTTATTTTTAAATAGCCATTTTTTTTTGTCCGAATCAACAATGTTTATTGTAAGCCACTGTTGATTAGGACTGACAATTTTATTTAGGGAAACTTTGTGAGGGTGATTGTTTTTTCCATGTTACAATGCTAAAAAGACTTCAGTTTTTCAACAGAACAGTGGTTTTAAAAATTGAATTAAATGTGGTTGGTTAATTACTGTGTTTTAATATTATAGGTCAGCCTAGTACAAGTGAAGACGTGGATGATCTTGTAAGTCGATTAAGACAAGCTGATGAACAAGTTAATGACCTGAGAGAAAGACTCAAGACTAGTTCTAGTAACGTGGAACAGTACAGGGCCATGGTTCTTAGTCTCGAGGAATCCCTTAATAAGGAAAAACAAGTAAGTGGTTGCCATTCATTGTTCGTTAGAGCAAAAACAGAAACAAAAGATGGTTTGGTTGTAGGGGTTTTTTTTTTGTACTGTAGTCTGTAGGATTATGGGAGGAATTATAAAAAAAACTCCCGTTAGAAGGCATTAGAATATAACGTAGTAGACAATATTTTAGGTAATTTTATTAAAAACACATCCAGTAGGTGGTGGAGCGCTGTTTGTCTGGTATCTGTGTTCTCTACCTGTCTGTGTTCTGTTACTGTAAGAACTTCATTGCGGCTTGATATGCTTTAGCAATATTGCTGACTAGCATGTAATAAAAAGATATGCTGGTTGCTGCACACTTAAGTGCAGTTGCCTAGCACTTTTCTTAGATGTGCTTCATGAGGTATTGCAGCTTTAAAGGGAAAAAAAAAAAAAGAAAATATTTTCAATTCTATTTGTAATTTTCAACATTTTCAGCATTGCTCTAAATGAGATGCTGAGAATACCTGTTCTGACTTTAAACTGTTAACAAAATACTGATTTCACATCAGAATACCATATTTAAATGGAAAAAAATTGATCTATTATGATGGATTTCAATGAAGGTGACAGAGGAAGTTCGTGCAACAGTGGAAGCTCGACTGAAGGAATCTTCAGAGTATCAAGCACAGCTGGAGAAAAAGCTGATGGAGTCAGAGAAAGAAAAACAAGAACTGCAAGAGGAGAAGCGTAAAGCTGTGGAGAATATGGAACAACAGGTATGCGCTGAATGCCCCCTCCCTTAAATTCCCATGTAGAGAGTCCACGAGAATGCACTTTTACGTAATTCCCTAAACTTCAATTTGTGTCCAAACCGTAATCTCTTAGGATGTACAAACGGCTAACTAAACTTGAGAGGTTTCCAAACATGAGTAGTACATTAACCTTATCGCTTCGTTAGGGTGATTGTGTGTTAAAAGCCATATCTTCCTGAACTTTGAGCGCTGTTGCAGAAAAACATGAGTAAAAGCCTTTGAGAAGGGTTTCAGAAGACTTTTTTTTGGACTGTGAGCCAAACCCAAATTTGTAGCATGCATGCATTTCAAAACCAGAGTGGTCTATTTGTCTGGTTTCTAGTTGGGCTCTTATTGGGGTTGAAAGAAACAAGATCACCGCAACTAGAATTACTGCAGGCCTGACTCTGAAAGAACAGTAATACATTTTTACCAGGAAAGAGCTCTGTATATTTCCTTTAGATTAAAATTAGTGTTAGAAAACAAATAAACAAATCACCCTTTGGTTCTGCATATTTACGACTGTCTACATTCAAAGCCTTGCTGCATTCAATACTCTGTAAAATACTTTGCCATTTACTCTTGGTTTTGTTTTATTGTTGTTGTTGTTGTCCCCATCTCTATAGCTGTCAGAACTAAAGAAGAGTCTGTCAACTGTGCAATCGGAAGTTCAGGAAGCTCTTCAGAGAGCCAGCACAGCTCTAAGTAATGAACAACAAGCCAGACGTGACTGCCAGGAACAAGTATGTTACAGTATTTGTCTATTTTAGCCAGAGGTTGTAAACTTAATGTTAGTTTTTCATTGTTTTGTTCAGTTGAACTTAAAACATTTTCTTAAAGGTTGTGCTGCTAATCAGACTTGCAGAGACAAGAGAAGCGCTTAAGCGCTTCTTTAAGAGCACTTTAATTTGTGAACAGTTGCTTATTTAGTGCCTCACTTTACCACAATGATTAGGTGGAAATATCAACTAAACTGACTTTGAATATCAAGTTGTGCTGTAAGCACAGTTTGTGTCACATTTAAAAAACAACAGATGCAAAGGATTACTGTTTCTAAAGTCTGATTCATTATGTAAAAAAAAAAATTTATTGGAGACTGTAAGTAACTGTTACTAATTTATTGCTACTTCACTGTCCTGAGTGGGGAGCAAAAAAGAAAACTAAACTCTCACAACAAGACAGTGGGGAAAATATCATTCTAACCTGAAACAGAATTGTCATCTTTTAAAAATGGGGCCATGTGTTATTTAGCAGCAACCGATGCTGATGAAAGCAGCAACTGATGGATGAAAAGCTGGACATGAGCAGGCAGTGTGCACTTGCAGCCCAGAAGGCCAGTCGCATCCTGGGCTGCATCAGGAGATGTGATGCCAGCAGATCCAGAGAAGTGATTCTGCCACTTTACACTGCTCTGGTGAGACCTCACCTGGAGTACTGTGTGCAGGTCTGGAGCCCTCAATATAAGAAGGACATGGACCTGATAGAGAAGGTCCAGAGGAGGGCCACGAAAATGATCAGGGGGTTGGAGCACCTCTGCTACGAGGACAGGCTGAGGGAGCTGGGGTTGTTCAGCCTGGAGAAGAGGAGGCTCTGGGGAGACCTAATAGCGGCCTTCCAGTACCTGAAGGGGGCCTACAGGAAGGCTGGAGACAGTCTGTTTACAAAGGCCGGCAATGACAGAACAAGGGGTAATGGCTTTAAACTGGAAAAAAGCAGATTTAGATTAGACGTTAGGAATAAGTTCTTTACTATGAGGGTGGTGGAGCACTGGAATAGGTTGCCAAGGGAGGTGGTTGAGGCCCCTTCCCTGGAGACATTCAAGGTCAGGCTCGACGAGGCCCTGGGCAACCTGGTCTAGTTGGGGGTGTCCCCACTGACTGCGGGGGGGGGTCGGACTAGATGACCTTTGAAGGTCCCTTCCGGCCCAGATGATTCTATGATTCTGTAACTGATATGATTGTCTTGTTACTGACTTTTTAAAAGAGAATCTACATTTCTGCAGGTGAGAATTGCAGCAAAGCTGGTTGTGTAAAAGATGTAGAAAAAATTTTGGCTGTTGTTTAATCCAGTCCAAAATTTTATAGCCAATCATTTCCTTTTTTCTTTTTTTTTTTTTTCAGCTAATACTATGACCATAGTCTGTCACTTGAGAATCTCTGTACCTGTTTAACATAAAACTTTAAAGGTAGTAGAATGCATTTTGGTATATTTTTTTTCTGCAGGCAAAGATGGCTTCTGAAGCTCAAAATAAATACGAAAGGGAATTAATGCTCCATGCTGCTGACGTCGAAGCATTACAGGCTATTAAAGAGCAAGTTGCCAAGAATGCAGCGGTAAGGCAGCAGCTAGAGGAAGCAGCTCAGAAAGCTGAGTCTGAATTGTTAGAGTGCAAAGCCTCCTGGGAAGAGAGAGAGAGAATGATCAAGGTATGACTGTTTTACGGTTTCAGTGGGTTTTTTCAGTTACCAGCCTTCACAGAATTAAGTCATTGAATGATTTTGTTGTAGGATGAAGCTTCAAAACTTGCATCCCGCTGTGAAGACTTGGAAAAACAAAATCGATTATTACATGAACAGCTGGAAAGTCTAAGTGATAAGATGGTAACCTCTATGAAAGAAGCTATGCCAAGTGCAGTGAACGTTTCTCTCAATGAGGAAGGCAAATCCCAGGAACAAATCTTAGAAATTCTTAGGTAAATTTAGCTCTGGGCTCCTTCTCTTGGTGGTTATAAATTCAGTTGCGAGATTGAAGAGTTGTGTATTACTTTATATTTGAAGGCTAATGTATAAAATTTAAGTGATTTAAGTGCTTTTCTGCTAGGTAGGAGGTGGTTGCTCTACATCAGTAACTAATTGAAGAGATTTCTTTCTACTCCTAGGAAAAAACTGTGAGTCGGTTATGACAGGAAGCTAAATCAGATTTGAGTGAATGTGATTAGCAAGAAAGTTTTAGAGGTGATTTTTTCTCATTGTGGTTCGTAGGGGGTTTATGTAGATTTTTAAGGTTTTCATCTAGGATTTCCTTTTTGATATTTCTGAACCAATTTCTATACCTAGTAGGCCTTCAGATATAGGATGTTTCAAGTTAAAATGCTTTATTTTGCATTTTCATTGATGTGATGTGTTGTTCATTTTTTTTATTTCAGATTTATACGTCGAGAAAAGGAGATCGCTGAAACTAGATTTGAGGTGGCCCAGGTGGAGAGTTTGCGTTACCGTCAGAGAGTGGAGCACCTGGAAAGAGAACTCCAGGAACTGCAGGACAGTCTCAATGCTGAGAGAGAGAAGGTGCAGGTATGGTGCGATATTATTGCTTATGATTTCAATAAGTAGAGAGGGCTGTTTTGTATGTTCTACTCTTTGTCTTTGCTGCCTGTGCCCAAAAATGAAGTTTTGGAAGAATCAGGAGCTTTTAAACTGAGGTTGCTATGTAGCCAAATGGAGGCTCTTGTTTTGAGTCCTGTTAAGCAGTGTGGCAATTCCAAAATCACTTAAACAGGGGAAATAAAGCTAACTGCTCTAATTATTTTTTTCCCTATCTCCCATTTCTTAAGTGATAATTACTTGTTTTGAATGTACATGTGAGATAATGAATGCCATGATAGCTTTATAAGACAGTGTTAATGCCAGATCCAGGTAAGTACATATACATGTGCAAGCAAAACAAATGACTGACTTAAATCTTTTCAAAAGGTAACAGCAAAAACCATTGCACAGCATGAAGAATTAATGAAAAAAACTGAGACCATGAACGTACTGATAGAAACCAACAAGATGCTAAGAGAAGAGAAGGAGAGGCTAGAACAAGAGCTGCAACAAATTCAAGCAAAGGTTAGTACTGAGGTTCATATAAATCTTTCAGTTGCTCAAGCTGATGAGTTACTGTCCGGATATACCGTTGCTAGTTACAATAAATACATGGTTTAGATAGTGATTATTCCTTTACATCATATACAAATGAATAAGGAAACTTTCCCCTTAGAATTTTAGAAGACATTGGTCCACCTAGAACATTGGGAAGTTTGAGGTTCAGTTTCATTTAAATGAAACTGAAAATCGGCATTTATCCAGTAGCAAGGATGTTATCAGCAGATAACACAGAAAAATTGCACAGGAATACATATAAAGCAACCACTGCTTTATTAAGAGTTTGAGGGAGATACGCGCCTCATTCCATTTCTACACACCAGTTATTTTAATGGAATCCAGTGCGGTGTTGTTTGGCTTCTAACATGTAATTAATAATCTGTTTTCTGTACCAAAGTACAAAGAGTAACAGTCATAGATTGTAAAGTCATACCTGTGTTATATTTTTTTTTTTTTCCCCCTCTGTTGGATCATCACCTGCTCTTGCCCCCTGCTGACCACTGGGAGAGAGAGAGTTAGAAAAGAAGATATATCATGATTTCTTCAGGGTGTTGGTTTTGCTTTCTGTGTCCCTCTTACTGTCATTGTTCCAATCCTACCATATTCCATTTCCTTCAGTCTCGTAAGATCCGGAGAGTTTAATCCCCGATTGTGTTTTTTCAGGTACGCAAGCTTGAGGCAGACATTTTGCCTCTACAAGAGTCTAATGCTGAACTGAGTGAGAAAAGTGGAATGTTGCAGGCGGAGAAAAAGCTGTTGGAAGAAGATGTGAAACGCTGGAAAGCCCGGACTCAGGTGGGGAATGCATGTTTTCAAAGATGTTGGCGGGGGTGGGGGCAGAGGGTTGAAGAACTGAAAAAAAGTTCTAAATGTTCTTAACAACAACAACTTAGAAATGTATTTGAATTATAAAGCATTGCTTATGCAGCTTCAAAATAAGCTATTCTAATTCATAGGCATTCCAAATCAAAATGCAGAAGCAGTAGCTCTAATTCAAAGAGATTTTCTGGATATAATTGTATAACTATCTTACGAAAATGCAAACTATTTTCTCAACTTTTCAGCATTTATTGAGTCAACAGAAGGACACTGATCTTGAAGAGTATCGGAAGCTCCTTTCAGAGAAGGAGGCAAACACCAAGCGTATACAACAAATGAGTGAAGAAACAGGCAGGCTTAAAGCAGAAATAGCCAGGTGTGGTATAAGTCAATTAGTAAAAAGTTTTGTGCAAAGCAAAATATTTTAAATAAAGCTGTATCTGGAAGTGTAATTTCTTAACTGTCTCTATGTAACTAGGAAACCTTTGGTATTCCTAACTGCAGCTTGATAATGCACAGGTAAAATGAAGTGAGAATTGTTTTGGAAGTTGTCTGTTAGCTGAACTTACTCTAAATTGATTTTGTGGAATAATTTGTATTCTACAAATACCTGTTTGCATTGCAAAATTCTAGAAAACAATTTACTACAGATAATGCCTGTGTTATTACATAAATGAACAACATTGAAATATATTAATTATTTCAAACATCTCATTTGCATCTTCCTCCAATTACTTGTTATTTAGAGCTAATGCGTCCTTAACTACAAGCCAGAATCTTGTTCAGAGCCTGAAGGATGAAGTAACTAAAATAAGAACGGAAAAGGATACTTTGCAGAAAGAACTAGATGCTAAAGTGGCTGACATACAAGAAAAAGTGAAAACTATAACACAGGTCAAGAAAATTGGGCGCAGATACAAGACTCAGTATGAGGAGCTGAAAGCACAGCATGATAAGGTAGATATGTTTTTCCTTTGTTTGCAAAGAAATTCTATTTTAAAGTATGTTTTCATCTAGAGTCATGTATAATCTAGCTAGTGATCTTCACGGTCTCTTAGTATAATACTGTGTGAATACTTACCTGTGAAGAGAAAAGCAGAAAATCACATTGTTTATTCTGCTGTTAGCTCAAACTGCCACAAAGCATGAGCTGCATATCACTAAATACTTTGCAGCACTCTTAACGAACTTCAGAGTTCATTAGAATTCCTGGGTTTTGCCCAGAACTTTTTAAACTATCAGTTTGCACGCAGAAGCAATTTGTGAAAGTAGTGACATACTAATCAGATAGTACCCTTTAGCCTGATACCGTTTGACGTGTTTCAGATGGTTGCCGAAGCATCAACTCAACCTTTAGTAGAACAACAAGAAGAGCAAGTTTCTGTCCAGGAAGTACAAGAGCTGAAAGACACCCTCAGTCAAGCTGAAGTGAAGACAAAGTCTTTGGAGGCTCAGGTTGAAAGTTTACAAAAGGTAAGAACAGTGAACTGCTTCAGAGTACTAGACTCTAGTGCAGTCTTAAATGCCTAACTGTGAAGAATGTGAGGGTGGTCTTGTGTGTGCGTGTGCGCACATATGTACAGAGATATGTGAAGTGACCCATTTGTGCCTTACTTTCTTGGGAAAGGGAACTTAACCCTGGTGAAGTAATAGTAATGTATCTCATGCTGTTTCTTGGAATAAATAAGTGGGAAAGAGAATGCTATTCTATCAACTATTGCATTCAGAGAGGACTGGACTCCTCTACTGTTGATTGGAAGCTCTTTAACCTTAATACAGTGGTCAGCTAATATTAGGTCCTTGGAATTTGTTAGGCTATATATTTCCCAAAGTAGCTGGTTATGGACAATAGCTGCAATCTCTCTCTCCAGACTGTAGCAGAAAAGGAAACTGAACTTAGAAATCTTCAGGAGCAGATAACGCAGCTACAATCAGAACTTGCTCGTTTGCATCAAGATCTGCAAGAGAAGACTACACAGGAAGAACAACTCAGGCAACAGATCACTGAGAAGGAAGAGAAAACTAGGAAGACCTTGCTTGCGGCCAAGCAGAAAATTGCACAGTTAGCTGGTATTATAATATTTTTTTCTGTCCTTAGGGAAAAGGGGTTTTGCTTATTCCTATGGAAAAGCGTTTAGACAGGATGCTTGGGAAAATATGGCCTACTTCATGTTTTACTTAAAAGTTTTTTTTCTGGATTAGATATTACAGGAATTGTTCTTAAATTGTAGTCCTTTGGGAGATGATAAAAGTATATAACTAGCCGTACGCTGGGGGGGGAATAAGTTTTGGCCAGCCAAGTTGATCCTTTTGTTGATTAGAGCAGATTGACCCTAACAACTTGGGTAATTCTCCCCTTCCTTCTTCCCTCCCTAAGTGTGCAGCTGCAAAACATACTGCTTCCTCTGTTTAACTGATGTTGAGAGGAATGATGGTGCAAGAGCTTGCTAAAAAGTGTTGTTCTTTTGTGACTACTTTTTAATTTAAATTTTCATTTATATATATTTATTAGATATTTTTAATCAGAAAAATGGCATGTGAAAGTTAAAATTACCTCTAAGAGCTCTGTCAATAATAGCTCAGCATTTTTAAGGTTTCAAAATACTTCAGTAACCTATTAAGAGAGACAAGCATTCAGCACACAGACTTAGTAGGCAGCTTTACAGTGGTAAGACTGGATTCTTTCCTATTCGATTAGGTACAAAAGAACAGCTAACAAAAGAAAATGAGGAGTGGAAGCAAAAGAGCAGCTCATTAGAAGAGCAGAAGACTGAATTGGAGGTGAGGATGAGTGCACTCAAATCACAGTATGAAGGTCGAATCTGCCGTCTGGAAAGAGAGCTTAGAGAGCAGCAAGAGCGACACCATGAACAGCGAGATGAGCCACCGGAATCTACAAATAAGGTACAAAATCCTTTTAGCTGGCTGTGGGAGGGGAAACAAACAGCTTGCATGTCTCATGACTGAACGAGAGCAACAGCTCTCAGTATGAGCACCATTGTCCAACTTGGTTTGGTTTTGTGTACACAGTAGTTAATACCCAGGACTACTTTATGTGAAGATGTTTTTTCTAAACATCCTAAATAGAAGATGGAAATTCTTGTCATAGGTTTCCTATACTTTAAACAAAAAACAACAACAACAAATAAACCCAACCAATGAGGCCAACAAACTCAGCACTGCGAACAGAGCAGGCAGACAGAACATACCGTGTCAGCCATGGTGTGGCATGTGAGTTTGTGTGGCAGGGCATGCAGGAAGGGTGCGTCTTTGAAGGAGGGGCATTCCGCTGGCTGAGTGGGAGACTTGAAAGACCCATAATCAAGAAACCAGGCACTGTTCTGTGACCATCTGCACAGGTCAAGGGTACTCATCCTACCTGACCTTCAAGACAGAATGGTGGGCACCCTTTCCCCACCATAGAGGGTGTTGCTCTCTAGTCATTGACTAGGTGGAGTGCATGGACCTCCACCTGGGAATAGATGAGGAGCTGATTGAGAGTTTTATTGGTCAGCATTAAAGGGAGGACAGGAACAGTCGCACTGTTCCCTGGTTTTGGAAATACACAAGTTGGCTTTAGTAAGGATTCAGAACTTAAATTAAAACTTAATTCTTGCCATAGTCAGAATTCCCAGTGCTAACAAGCATACAGTTATATCATTCACTGTGAATCAGCCAATGAACTGTTTGCGCTCTGCTCTCTATTTTTGTATTTTTATCCATGTGTTCAGTATAATGGGTTCTAGCTTGTATTGTTCCAGTAGCTTCAGAAGATACCTGAGAAATTTCTGAATTGGTTTACGTACTTGGTATGACTGGTATGATTTGTCTTGGAGAATCTGCAGTAATCATGGAGTCTAAGTAGATACGCTAATAAGTCTGTTAGAGAAATGATTGTTAATAGAGATCTATCTGCTGAGGTATTTTTAGCAAATTGCTCTGTTTCGTATGTACATGGTATGATACTGTTTCTTATTTAATAGGTCCCAGAACAGCAGAGGCAAATCTCACTCAAGTCTACTCCAGCTTCAGGTGAAAGAGGAATGTGAGTTGAAGGGTTTGGGGATTTTGCTGAGTTCCTGTGGTTGCTGTTTCTCGGATTTGTCTTTGTCTAGTTGCTCTTCTTTTTAGTAAACCACTGGCTATTCACAATTTTTCTTAAGCAACTTTGAAGATATTGATTGATGTAATATGTTCCTCCTGTTTTCTCAGCTACATTTAATCAGTAAAGCTTTTAAGCTGTTAAATTGTCCTATTAGCTACCAGGGACATGGTATCTGGGGAGCATAGAAGGTTTTTAAAATGTTTTCAGACTTCAAGATTCTTGAAGTTGTACAGTTTTGATTGTTACCTTTAAGCTTGGTTTTGGGAGGGATCTTTGTGCAAAAATCTCAAACGTGAGAAACAGACTAAATAGACAGTAACTCTAATAGCAGATATATCAATAAATAATCGAATGACTAAGCTCTAAAATGGGAAATATTACTGTATTACGAAGTTTAGATAACAAACTCCCTTTCAGTTTTTATGACAGCATCCTTTTGAAAGCAAGGCTTTCAGAAATGCCTCTTAAAATTTGGCTGAACCAAGAGACGATGTAGCTCTGTAGTGAGTGAATCACTTAGTTTTAATGTAATAAAGACCCAGCACAGCTCATAGTGAAATCTATGCACTGCTCCTTTTGATCTGCTTACAGATCTCTAGTTGATTACCTTTGAAAAAACCTGTCAAATCTCTAAACTGGACAAAATACTACTGATGGCATAGTGGATATATCTTGGGATTTTTTTAACGATAAGCAAATTTTGGAAGACAACTCATTATGCCCTTGTAAGGCTTTTGAATTTTAAACCTTTAAAAATTAGTATTTCTGGATATGATAATTATTTACACTTGGTGTTTTTAAAATCTGATTTCTGCGTTACCATGATGAAACCAATATCCTGTTTTTCAGTGCTAGCACTTCAGATCCACCAACAGCAAATATTAAACCAACTCCTGTTGTGTCAACTCCAAGTAAAGTGACTGCTGCTGCAATAGCTGGGAATAAGTCAACTCCAAGAGCCAGTATCCGTCCAATGGTTACGCCTGCTACAGTCACTAATCCTACCACTACTCCAACAGCCACAGTTATGCCTACAACACAGGTGGAGACTCAGGAAGGTAAGCATTTTAGTGTAGTATAAGGATCTACAGTAGTCATTAATGCTCTCTTTGCCTTGAGATCTTGGCAATTATTAATTTCAAAGTATCTCAAATAGTTTTATTGTTCCTGCATCTCTTTCAATATTGCATGTTTGTGACCACTTCTGTTGCAACAAAGTTCACGACTCCTCAACTGAAGATGTGTTAATCTGCAAAACATTGAATCTGCTTATTTAGGGCATTGAGAAATGGAGAATGTGAACTGTATTAGATAATATGAATCATGACAGTTGAATGTGCTACTGTTTGCCTTTCAGCTATGCAATCAGAAGGACCTGTGGAGCATGTTCCAGTCTTTGGAAGCACTAGTGGGTCTGTACGTTCCACTAGTCCTAACGTTCAGACGTCTCTCTCTCAGCCCATCTTGACTGTTCAGCAGCAGACACAAGCAACAGCTTTTGTGCAGCCCACTCAACAAAGTCATCCTCAGATTGAGCCCGCTAATCAGGAGCCATCCCCTACCATTGTAGAAGTTGTACAGAGCTCTCAAATAGAGAGGCCGTCCACTTCTACGGCAGTGTTTGGCACAGGTTGGTTTTATTTATAAGCCTACATTTTTTAATAGTTCCTTTTATGTAGCTCCATTTGGACCCTTGTCAAACCAGGCTTAACTTTGGTATAAGAATTGGGAATTGGTGCTTTTTCCTTTTTTTTTTTTTTCTGCTTTAGTTTATTGCACCTTTTACAAACTTGCTGAGGTTAGGCTGCTTTCTTGAACCTTCAGAAATGGTATCTCTGAAATGCTGTTGTCACTCATTCCTTCAAGTAGAAAGTAAAACCTGAGTTTGTTTATGTATTCAGAGCAGCATAGAGGTTTAATACATTAAACCTTGCTGACTCTTGTTTCCATGGTACTGTTGGAGCAACATTAGTTTTAGGAGTCATGAGTGAACCGTTTAAGCTGGAATATAAAATTCAGAGAAGAACTCTAAAGCTGCTCAGTGTGATACATTGTTGCACATCTGTTTGCCCTGCATAGTGTTGCGTAATGGTGATGAGCATTTTCCCCAAAGTACGCTTTTGTAAACTAGTTTTTTTGTTTTGTTTTGTTTCCCAGCTGTTAAACTTTTAGGTGTACTTGTCAAAAGCAAAGATGTTGGAAGAAATATTTCAGTTGTACCCAGAAGCTTACATTAGGTGTCAATTAGGTTGTGGATGTAGGTCCAAGAACATAAGACTTGTAGCAAAAAGGGCTAATGGTTTTCACATTCCTAGGAAATGGCACAAGGTGATTCTATCTGATTCTGTTTGTTACGATGCAATGTAGAAAAAGAGGTGATCTTCCAGATTAAAAGAGAAAAGCTTTTGATTTTCTGTTGTTGCTCTGAAAATAAGTGAGAGGCTCTTTTAAGTTTCAGCTACCCCAAGTTCTTCACTGTCCAAACGTCCACGAGAGGAAGAGGAGGATAACACTGTGGAAAACTCAGACCAGATTTCAGAGGAAACAGTGGATGTACCTCTTCCAAAGAAACTGAGAAGCATACAGAGAGTTGGACCTGAGGTTTGCAAGAACATAAAATGCTGCTACTTAATCTGTCCCTTTGGAAGATTTTAATGGAAAGAGCAAGTATATTACTTCAGAGCAAGTCAGTTAATTCTTAACATGACTTCTCAATCTGTCAGGGAGGAAGCAGTTATATTTGGATATCCTAAAAGGCAGAGATTGTACCAGTTGCAGTGAATGATACAAATGTTAGTGAACCATCAGATGAAAGAGAAAGGGCCATATCCTAGCATTGAGGAGGAATAAGTTAAGACATTTTTTCAGTATGGTCTGGAAGGTCATTGCCTACAGTTATTCTGGAATAAAATACAGTGTACTTGAGGAGATGCCAGGAAAGCAAAGATGAGTTCAATGGAAAAGCTTACAGGAGATGCATGTGAAATATTGGTGTGAGGGAACTGGGATGTCCTGCAAAAAAAGGAATGAACTTGAGACAGAACCTCAGAGCAGACAACTGATGAGTAATGTTAAGGAAGTCAAAAATTTTTTTTGCATAACAGAAAAGGGCAAGATTGCATAAGAACATTATCACTTAATTAGCTGAAAGATGGAGGTGTAATGGGAAACCTTGCGGTTCTTTTTTGGTCCTGAAAAGATTTAGGGACGCTGAGGTCCAGTGGACTGCAGTAGGGAAATCTTATTTCTCCAGAGCAGAGAAATAGGGTGCTAGATAAAAGCAGAGCTAAGGAATAAGAGTAAAAGGGGAACAAAATGTTGCCCATGATCTTTATGGGAAAAGATAATTTCTTTTAAAAAGTAAAAAAAAAAAATCTCAAACATGTTAAAGAACCAAACCTTAAGGCTATGATGTGTTTTAAATAAGAAAAATATATGTTCTTTCAGGAGGAAGTGACAGCAGAAGAGAGCACTGATGGTGAGGTAGAAACTCAAACATACAATCAAGACTCACAAGACTCAATTGGAGAAGTAAGCATACTTGAAAAGAAAAAAAAATTTCATTTCAGCAGAAATAGCTATCTTCTCTTTTTTTTTTTCCCAAACACTTAATATTTTTAGAAGTGCAATACCAAATCAAATCCTGCAGATTTCCAGTGGAAACCATTTATAGCCTTTTAATGTTTAGACTTGAAATGTTCAGGGATAGATACTCAATTTTTATTGCACTCTACATTTACCTTTATAAGTAACATTCAGAACATTAATGAAACTTTGCTATTTTGAATTGTGATTTGATGCGTTGTTTTAGAAATCCTTGTATCCTTAACCCCAGTTTTATATAGTAAAACTGAGATGTAGAGGTTAAATGAGACAGTCTTAAAATGGAATTGGAGTTTTCAGTTCTTCGCTTACTCCTTTGGAGTACTTTTTTGCTTTCTGGTTTTTCTTTTACATAAAGATTTGACAAATCCTTGAGCGATCTTAGAGTTAGATGGGTCATGATGCGATAAAGGGAAAAAGAAGTTGGTTTTGTTTTAGTTCTGTAAAATGCCTGTTGTAGCTGTGTTAGGAAAGCCAAATACAAGTGAAGACCATGAATTTAATCTCCTTTTACCTCAGAAACGAGCAAAAGTTAAGGTAGTTCTCTAACTTGGCAAAACCTCATGTTGTGTTGTGGAATCTGTTTTCTTTAAGCATTGGTGGGTACTGAGTCTTTAGTCAGTCATTTTTTCCCTCATAATCTTCAAATGTTTAAAAGGTATGACAAACATTTATCTCCCCATTAAATCCCAGCTGTGTCCTTTCTATTTCACAGGTATCTTTAAACGTTCTTTAATTAACAGTTCTGGTACTCACTATCTTTATTTGAATTCTGCTGCAAGACAACCATTTATAACATTAAAGTGACATGTTCAGAAAATAACAGAACCTAGTTATCATACCTAAATCAAAAGTCTTGAATGCTACAGCATGTATGTGGTAGAATCCCAAATTATGCTTTTTAGTTTTTAAGAGGTTATGGAGGACTCTCCCTGATGCTTTTTTTTTTTTTTTTTCTGAACACTTCAAGTCATGCTTGTCAGATTTGGTTCAGATTTTTTTTCAATATGCATACGAGCTGAATGGAAAGAGAACTTTTTTGCTACCTCTGTGTCTGGCTATCATGTGAATTGAGTTACTGTTCCCCGAGACCAAAAGGACTCTAAACCAGCAGCTCAGAGTTCATGCTTAGGAGGGAGAGATGGTTGTTCTTTGATCCTGGGTAGACTTTTAGTTGTCTGTAGGTGATTGGTGGCAATCATCTGTAGTATTCTCTTTTGTCTGCTCCTGTCTTGGTTAGTTATTATTGAACAGTAGTAACTAGTGTTTCTCTGGTAAGCATCACAGAATGATATGGGGTTGGAAGGGACCTCTTAGACATCATCTAGTCCAACCTCCCTGCCAGAGCAGGTCCACCTAGAGCAGGTTGCACAGGAGTCTGTTTCTCTTCTTATTGTCCCATCACCAGTCTTGTACACTAACAGTAACTGCAGCGTTGGTGGAGTGCTCAGAGTATGCCTTTTTTTATCTTTTACAGGGTGTTACACAGGGAGAGTACACTCCCATGGAGGATAGTGAAGAAACTTCCCAGTCTATCCCAATAGATCTTGGACCTCTTCAGTCAGATCAACAAAATACTTCTTCATCTCAGGATGGTCAGTCCAAGAGAGATGATGTCATTGTAATCGACAGTGATGATGAAGATGATGATGATGAAGAAAACGAAGGCGAGCAGGAAGTATGTATATCATGGAATTACTTTATTTATGATTTTGTCTTTGATCAGATAATAAAGCTCACTTGGCAGGGCTGATTTAATCAAAAATATTTTTTTTACTGTGTTTATGTAGCCTGAACTTCTAGTGTTCTAAAGGTTCTCACTAATTCAGCTTGATTTTTTTGAAGTCATAAAATTTCATAGTACCTCTAGATTATCTATGACTATTCAACATACAAGGGCGGTGTCTGTGAGGAGAGACTGGGGGCTGCCCTGTGCTGGGAATAGCCTGTTCCAGCTGGCTCTGCAGTGACACAGCTGAACCCATCAGCTGGTGAAAACTTATTAATAAAGGGCAAAATGCTGCATGGGAGTGTTAGTGTGAGGAGGGGGGGGAAAAATGGGAGAAACAATCCTGCGAACACCAAAGTCAAAGAAGAATGAGGTGCTCCAGGCACTGGGTCAGATATTCCTTCTAGCCCGTGGAAGACACCACAGTGGAGCAGATATTTCCCTGCAGCCTGTGGAGAGGAGGATATTCCCTGGAGGAAACTGCAGCCCATGGGGGAATAGGCCCTACTGCAACGAGCCGTGGCAGTAGAGAAGAGAAGCCAGTGCAGGAGCGGGTTTATGCTGATGAATGGCAGCCCTTCAGTGGGAAGGACTCACTGGAGTAGTTCTTGAAAGACTGCAGTCTGTGGAGGCCACCCACGCTGGAGGAGAGGGAAAAAGTGTGAGCAGGAAGGAGTAGCAGAAAGAAACTTTAACGGACTCTCATAATCTCCCATTCCTCATCCCCTGTGCCCTGCTTGGGGTGGGGGGAGGAGGAAGAGGAGTTGGCAATGAAGGAGTGAAGTTGAGCCTGGGAAGAAGGGAGTGGCTGGAAGGTGTTCTAATTTTTGCCTCTTTCTCACCATCCAACTCTATTTTTAACTGGCAACAAATTAAATTAATTTTGCCTGAGTTAAGACTGTTTTGCCCGTAATGGTAATTGGTAAGTGATCTGCCTGGCTTTATCTTGACACTCAAGCTTTTCCACCTTATTTTCTACTCTTACTCTGTTGAAGAGCAGTGAGGGAGTGGCTGGGTGGGTGTCTGGCAGCCAGCCGAGGTAACCTACCACTGCAGTCAAAAAATAAATACATCTACTCTGGGGATAACAAATGCACAACATCTTCAGTAAGAGATCCACAGACAGAGGTACTGTAAAGTGAGATGTACCACTTCAGGATTTGAAATTGCTCCACTGGCCTTTCCACACTTCCTTAAGGCTTTTTTATGGTCTTGTCGTAGGACTATGAGGATGAGGAAGAGGAAGATGAGGATGATGATGAAGACACAGGGATGGGAGATGAAGGTGATGACAGTAATGAAGGAACTGGTAGCGCTGATGGTAATGATGGCTATGAAGCAGATGATGCTGAGGTGAGATTTGTACCTTTTTTATAGCCTGTTAAATTTCATGGAATAAATTGGTGTTGTAATGCACCTACACAGATTTGAACCCTTGAAAGAGAAAATCTTAGTATGAATTCATTGCAGAAAATTGAGGCTGCTAGTAGGTGATGGTAATTTCTGTTATAACTGGTGTTTTCACAAGAAAAGACAACCTTGAATGTTTAAGAGGGCTGAATGAAAATGCAGAGTACAAAAGCCAGCAGCAAATGCTGTAGTTGCAAAGCTAGTAAGGCAATTCTGTCAAAAGCTGCGTACTTAATTGTCTATTATTATTAAATGATAGTGGCTACATTGTTCATGGTTGTATATGTACAGAAAGGCAAAGCTTCTGAAATTTCATGCAGTTGTATACGTTTATGTAACTTTGTAGATACTTACAGAAATATTTTAAGATTTTCATATGTCTTTTGTTTACTTTGCTTTTTTTACTACTTTTATATTCTCTTTACACCCTACAAGTTGCTTAGTGCTCAGACATATTTATGTGGGTTTTTAGGGTGCTGATGGTACAGATCCTGGAACAGAAACTGAGGAAAGCATGGGAGGAGGTGAAAGCAACCAGAGAGCTGCGGATTCTCAAAACAGTGGTATGGTTATTCCATGTTTCTTCAAAGTCTATGTCTGTAAGGGGGAGACACGTAGAAGCAGTTTTGCTTGTGTTAAAATATGTGCTTAAAATACACACTGAAGACCATTTTAACCTGAAATGTAGTTTCTTTTGAAGTGTTCTTTTCTTGATGTATTATACGTTTCTTTGAAAAGCCGACAAGCTCTGGCTGGTATGGAAACTGCTGTTGATGTCTCAGTACATGAATCCTCCTTTCTCTAAATCAGCACTTGAATCATGAATAGTTTGTTTCGGTGCTGGTCTTGACGTAGCTTGCACAAGTCTTGTTTTAAGTAATTTTAAATAACGGTACTGACCTGTCCCTGCTCCTGCAAGGGTAAAAGTATCTGTATTAATGTGGTACCAGAATTTGAAGACTTGCCTTCATGTTTTCAGCTCAGTTTGGAGGGCGTGGGTTTACTCCTGTATACTTCTGTACGTTTTAGGAGAAGGGAGCACAAGTGCTGCAGAGTCCACTTTTCCTCATGAAAGTTCAAGAGAACAGCAGCCATCATCTGCCTCAGAGAGACAGACCCCTCGACCCCCCCAGTCACCACGCAGACCACCACATCCACTGCCCCCACGACTAACTATTCATGCTCCTCCTCAAGAACTGGGTCCCCCAGTACAGGTATAAACTATCTCTAGTGGTTCAGAAGACTTTTTTAAAAAAATACTGTATAATTTCTTCTAAATAAAACCTAAGTACTCTGTCTATTATAAAAATAGACAGCATCCTAAAAATGGTAGCTGAACAAACTGACTTAACATGGCTCATACTGTAGATTATGGCTGGACAGGGAACTTTAGAAGCAGCAAGGCACTTACTTGAAATTCTTAATACCGGTGGTGTTTCAGTCAGTGACTGCTGATATTCCCGCTACAGCGGCTGTTCCTGAACAGGTTGTAACTCAGACAAATTGGCAGGGGGTTTATTGTCTCTGCCCCAATGCAGATGGGGCAGAGGAACGTTGCCATTCATTTTCTAAGCTAAACCTTTCATAGTCAGTGATTATGATAAACTGATTCACAACCCATAATTATGCTTTGACATAGACCTATAGATTTTGTAAATTAAAACATCACAACTCAAATTTTGCAAAAATACCCTGACTGAAATTATCCTTTGCCATTAACTTTTTCTGAGGCTTGGGGCCGCAGTATTTCTGTGTTGAAGTTTTATGTCCTCAGTACAAAGTTGAGTAAGATAGTAATGTCAATTCCCCAGAATTTAAACCTACATGATTCTCTTTCATGGTTAGACCCGGCAGCAGATATGAGATGTGGCGTAGCTACTGCTATGGTCTATTCTTTAAGAAGGTATGAAGCTGTACCTAGCAGTGTTGTACACTTACTCGTTTAGCCGCTGTCCTTGGCTCCGATTGAATAATTGTATGTTATTAGAATTCAGGAGAGCATTCATGCTGTTTTTCCTTTACTCTAAAGAGAATCCAGATGACTCGAAGACAGTCCGTGGGACGTGGACTTCAGCTAACTCCTGGTTTAGGTGGGATGGTAAGTATATGAGAGTCTACTACTACGTTAAGGGAACATTCATAACTCTTGGGTTTTATTCTGTTTTTTAAAGAAATCTGGCTACTGACTTCAGGGGTGGGATGGTTTCTGTAGCCTTGCAGATAATATCTTGGTCCTCATAATTTCTGTATAAATGGAGGGCAAATACCAGAAAAGTCCCAGGAAGCTAAACCTCTTCAAAAGAGATTGAATTGGTTTTGTCCAAGGTGGTTTAAATTACTTGGTTTTAGAGTCAGTCTTTTAAAGTGGATATGTTACTAGAAAAAATAATACGAATGTTCTCAGCCTTATCATAAAGGAACAAGGCTAATATATGCTTTCTGTCTGTCTCCTTCAGCTAATTTTGAAGTCTTTATTCAACTTCAGCTGTATTTGACAGAACGAATGCCAGGTTCAGGGAGGGATGGGAGAGAGACTGACTGACTGAAAAAGTATCTTTTCTGACATCAAAGACATCAGCTCAGATTTTTTGATTCTGCTTGGCTTGCATGTACCTGCCATTCCATTTCTCATTAGAACTGGCCCTGGTACCTACTGCTTTTTGCCTGGACAGTAACTGAGCACATGAGAGGGACCTCACAGGTACTTTAGGGAGAAAGGTTTGAAAGATACCGAAGGAAGACAGGGAGATGAAGAGAGTGCCTTGTGGAGGATGAGGGAAGAGGGAGCTGAGGTTTCTGGCTTTTTAGGCAATGCAGGAACAAAGGACACAACTTCATAGGGAACAGATTATTTGATTCACATTTTGAAAAATCCCATACGCTAGGTACATTACAGCAATCCAGATTAAGACCGATAGTTCCTATCTTATTTATGAATGTGTCACCCTAAGATTCCTTTGTAGTCAACAGGGAGGTGTGTCACTTCGATGGTAGAATGATCTCATAGAGTTGATGTCTAAAAATCTTTTGAAAGATGAGTGCCAGGCAAGTGTATAGTTTTTATTTTGGTTTGGGTTGGGTTTTCTTTGTATTGCTTGGAAGGGTGATCTACCTAACGAGCTGAGATTTAGATGTCTAAAATTAGACAAGAGTTTTGTTGGAGCTACATGTGTCTTTGTTTTGCTGGACAATGTGGAAAAAGCAAACTCGGCTTGGTAGAAACTGGAAAGACATTGTAGGCTCTCATATCAGTCTCTCTTTTTCCAGCAGCAACACTTCTTTGATGATGAGGACAGAACAGTTCCAAGCACACCAACTCTTGTAGTTCCACATCGTACAGATGGGTTTGCAGAAGCCATTCAGTAAGTAGATGTAAAGGAAAAAAAGGGAACTATTTCTTTCTATTTTTCATTGTAACGAAGATAAATTCAAATTAAATGAACTTGTGATTGGAGTGACATGCTAAGATGTGCTAAGTACCCCAAATATTACCAATAAAAGTAGGACAACTTGCCTCCATTTTTGGATGTGTGACGGTTCTGGACGTGTTCAGCAGTCCACTTAAAATTGTGAGAATTCATAAGATGAATAAGTAAAGACTATTCTCTTCACTATTTTGCTGATTTCAGATGCAGTGCAAAGAAGTTTGCAAAAGTATTTGCTATTTAATTAGCAGTAGTTTAGCTGAGTTTTATGGTCGGTTCCAATTTTGTCTCATGCATAATTTTTTCTCTTGTTTTGGTCAGAAAGTTGCATTTGTTTTTCTTCTCCTTCTCCCCCTCCCCATTCCCGAGCATTGAAAAAATTGCAGAATTCCTTAAATTTTTATTTTGATAGTTCCCCCCAGGTAGCTGGAGTTCCTAGATTCAGATTTGGACCCCCTGAAGATATGCCACAAACTAGCTCAAGTCACTCTGATCTTGGTCAGCTTGCATCACAAGGAGGTAAACCATTTCTGGTCTCTCTTTTCCATGGTGATTCAAGTGAAAAACAAATAATGCAGTCAATAAAGTACAGATCTACTTTTGTACTTGTTGAAGTGTGGAAACCTGCAAGTCTTAAATAATTGTCAGCAGAGAGAGACTAATGGAAAGTAAAAAGGTGTTTCCTTCAAGTTACTGCACTTGTGTTTGTAATATGGTTTAAAAAGTAGAATGCTTCTGTGGGTGGGAACAACAGGCTTGTGAACCGCAGAAGCTGAAATTTTACGTAGGACAAATTGCCTGCTGGGCACAAGAAACTTCATTTGACAAGAAATGAAATATTGAAGGAATGGTTGTTTTGTGGGTTTTTTCTTTTGTTTTGTTTTGTTTTTTACTGTTGATTGTAGCTTTCCTGTAGTAAAATAATAGGGAGAAACAACAAATGCAAAGAAACCCTTGGGGTATTTCTTTACCTGCTAGGAGGTGGCCAGGCAATTTGTCTAATGCTGTCCTGAATCAGTCCCTTTCCCCTGCGTCCCTGTCAGCATGGAATCGTACGCTGTTCTTTGAGGAAAGCTCACGGCAAAATAATGGCATAAGAAAAGGATGAAAGTAAAACAAGTAGTAACATTTTCATCAAGGTTTTACCTTTCAATAAATTACAATTAGCTCTGGCAGTAAGTCAGAAAAACTTAAAACACAAAAATGTCCATATTTACATACAAGTCACTGCATTTCCTCAAGTGTACAGAGAGGAGACAGCAGTTAATCTGTTTTTTAGCTGGCTTTTTTAATCGTCACTAAAACTTTGTGTTGCAGGTTTAGGAATGTATGAAACCCCACTATTCCTTGCTCATGAGGAAGAATCAGGTGGTCGCAGTGTTCCAACAACACCATTACAAGTAGCGGCACCAGGTAAATGGCAAGAAATTTGCAGGCTGAAGCAAAAGCTGGAAACCTTGACTTTCCAGAAAACAATTTGATTATTGTTGTTATAGTGCTTCTTGCTCCATCAGGAGTATTCCAGTAGCCCTTTCCCTGGCATGCCAAAGATTTCTGTAAATTTTCTGTAGGAAATTCAAACTAACTTTATGTTTATTAAACTACTTTTCTTGTGCAGTGACAGTTTTTACTGAAAGTGCATCAGCTGACGCTTCGGAGCATGCTTCTCAGTCCGTTCCCATGGTTACAACGTCTACTGGCAATCTGTCCACCACGACAGAGGCTGGAGCTGGTGATGATGGAGATGAAGTTTTTGCAGAGGCGGAATCTGAAGGGTAAACTGTGACTTGTTTGGTTCGCTAAGATTTGATGTCATGTTAGTTTTAATGATTTTCATTTTCTTTTTTTTTTTTTTCATCCAAGTGTGCCTGTAATTCATTTTTAATTTAACTTGTTCTGCTAGGAAGGACAGCTCAAACAGGATTTGGTAATTTTGTGAAGTAGTGCAATCTGACCTTTTTGTCTAAAACCAAAGATTTTCTTCCAATTTTTTTCCTGATTTAACATAGCTAATACAAAAGTCACCCAAAAAAAAAACTTTGGTGTTTTTCCAGAATGCAAAAGGCTCTGGACTAGTCACATACTGATGGTAAAGGCCCCAGTGGGGTTTGTAGAATAAAGGCTAAAGCATTCCTGTTTGTTCATAGAGAAAAATCACTCCTTGTTACAAAGCAGGCATATACAATGAGGTCGTTCAGTAAAGGCAGTGCGAAAGTATGAAAGATGTAGCACGAGAGAGGAATAAGCAGTTCTTCAGAACTTGATAGACAAATGATTTTGTCTCGCAGTTTGTGATAGCATAAAATGCACTTTTTTGATTTTTATTGGTTGCATAATAATAAAAGATGTGTAGTTTACAGTTTACCTAAACTTTTATCTACTGATTGCAGGAGGTAGGAGGTGTTAATAAATATAAGATAAAAATAAAATATTTAATTTAAATTAATTAATAATAAAAATAAAAAATTTAAATGTTACTGCTGCGAGTTAAATAAGCCACACAATTTTCTTCATGCAGCACCAACTTGGGTTGCAGTAGTCTGCCTACAAGTAGGTAGAGCATAGGATGGTTTTTCTAACATTAAAGTCTCAAATTTGTTTTTTATAAAACCATCTAGTATATACTTCTTTCCCTTAGTGATTAGAAGTATATACATAGAGGAACTAAATGGTTCACAGAACAATCTGTAGTTCTGAACAGGCTTTTAGTTTGATAGGAGAGTGAGTCAATCTGTTGCTGGTAGAGAACAGATGGTTGCCACAATTTAAGAATTTTAGTTATCATCAACAGTTTTTGTTTACTAATCAAAGTAAATATATACCAAAAAGTGAGCTGCATTTAAAATACATCAAATGTTCACCTTTTTTTTTCCAGTCCTATAATGCCTTTTTGGTTTTGTCTTTTGAAGATGGAGTTCGAATAACTTAGGTATTGCACCAAGTAATCTTTAGGCATAACCGGTCAGTGGTGGTCTCTCCACTTCATTCTTCCCCTGCCTAAACATACACACCACCGTCACATTAGGCTTTTTAGTTATTATTATTATCAAATAGCTTCTATGACCTTCTCTGAAAGACAATTAATATGTTGAATATGCATCTAGAGTTGGGCTGCATATCAAGGAAATTACATTGTTATTTTTCTAAAAGCCAGATAAATCTGTCACGATTGGGGTGGGGGTAAATGACAAAACAGAGTAAAACTCATGAAAATTTCTGGGGAAAGACATTTGTATAGGAATCTTTCTACTCCAAGATGATGCTTTTTTTCCTGAGCTTTTTGACACTATGTAAATATACATATATGTTTTTCTTCCCCCTTCTCTTGTAGAATCACTTCAGAGGCAGGCCTAGAAATTGATAGCCAGCAAGAAGAAGAATCTGTTCAAGCATCTGATGAGTCAGATCTTCCTTCGACTAGTCAAGATCCTCCTTCTAGTTCATCTGCAGGTGCGGGTTAATTACTGGAAATAGTTGTTTCATACAATTTCATTAAATGGGAAGTTTTTGGACCAGCATTATGCACTGCTGATAGCCAAGATACAAAAAAATAAGACAGAACTCTTAGAGCAAGGTCACGTTTTGTTTACCATTAAGGCTATAGGCATCAAATTTTCTTGGACCGCAGTAACTAGAGTAGGCCATAGTAAGAATAATGCTTCAAGGAGCAAAAGGTACTGATACTTTGGTGATAAATCATCAAAGAACAGTAAGTAAATCACTGTTATCGATTTACCACTTAGCATAGGTGATGAAAGAAGTCCCAGACTTGTTTGTTTTGAGGCTTTTATTTATATCAGAGATGTCAGTGAAATAAGGATGCACCTTCATAATTTTAAAGTAAATTCAGAGCATAATGCATATCAAATCATGTAAACATAAACACTGAGAAACTGTACTACACACAGACAGTCTTTCCTGCATTTCCACTTATTCACAGACACAAGCAGTAACCAGCCTAAGCCATTTCGACGTGTCAGACTTCAGCCACCGACATTAAGAACTGGTGTTCGTGGTCGTCAGTTCAACAGGCAAAGGGGTAAGTGTTCATGGTTGCTCAGATTCAGACTCTTTAGAACATATTTTTAGCACTCTCTTCCTATGGGGACCATATATGAAGTACTACTTTATAAGCCTGTCTTTGCTTGTAAGGCATTAAATAATACAGCATCCCTACCCTATCTTTCAATATGTTACCCTAAGAGCTCTGTAGTTTTGTTTTAGTATGTTAGTTTGAGCACTTTAACTTTTAGATAGGCAAACTTTCTTCTTAGATGGCACTTGGTTCTTATCAGTGGAGAGAGAGTAAAGTGCAGTTGATCCTAAACTAAGCAAAGTTTTAAGAAGATTAAAAAAAATAATGTGAGTACATAAGTTTAGAAATCTTTGGTTTTAACATTACATATCAGTTTCCCGTAGGGTATGTAGGGAGTCCAGTTACTATCTCATTCAACAGAAGAGGTTTGTAGAAGTGTTACAGATTTTTGTAATGCAATATAGAGTTAAACCATGACAATAAATTATTGTTTGCAACTTCTGTATTAAGAAAAATATTTATATGAATTGTATTCAGTTTGGCATTATTTTAACATTGTGGAAGATTTGATACTAGCAATGAAATACAGGTATCTGGTATTTTTAAGGAAAAAAGAAAGTGAGGAGGTGGACCTACAATAGATTTTCTTTCAAGTCTATCACCATTTCTTTAATAACAAAAGGGGGGACTAACTGATTTCAAATACGGTAAGAATGCTTTTGGCACAAGTCAACAACATTCTTTTAAATGATGGAAGTGCAGTGTGTCCGTATCACCAGGCTTTTGGGGAGGGGAAGCTTGGATTTTATCAGAAAGGAAGTGCTTCACTGCAGTAGCAATTCCCTACAGAAGGATGAAGTATTAAATGTACCAATGGCTTACTAAAATGGTGAAAAGGATTTTTGTTAATGCATTTGTTTTCTTTCCCAACACAGGTGTAACTCATGCAATGGGAGGCAGAGGAGGCCTGAACAGAGGAAATATTAGTTAAATGATCTGTAAAGTAATTACAGCTGTGTATACAAAAGTGCCAGTTTGCCCGTGGTTCTTTTAGTGTAATGAAGCCAGAGCTTAAAGCAGCATTTTATACTTAGATTTGTGTGCACACATTTCAATGTCCTTATTAATAAAATTAGACAAAATGTCAACATTCAAATGGCATCTTTTTTTCAAAATCCTCTGCTGTGCATCACTTGGTAGGACAGTTGTACCAGTCTTTGGATACAGTCTTTCCTGTGAGTGCAGTAACAGGTCTTGCTATTCTTTTGCCAACATCCAAACTGTAGTACCGATCTGAAATGAAGATACGTCAGAATTAAATTCTAGAATTTACATTTAGTACCTGGAAAGAATCTTGAAGTTAAAGACTTCCTTTTAATTTCATTTAGGCATAAATAACAGATTTTTCATTCCACATACATATGTGGAGTTGAGGGGCCATAACAATGAAGTTTTGTCCTCGACTTTTTCTTTTACGTGTCCTTCTTTGTGTTTAGCTAAGTTTTATAGTACTGCTAATAATTAAAACTGTCCCAAGAACAGGGAGTGGGGAAGAATACTCTTATACTGCTAGAACACAGAAATAGCGTTAAGAATTTGGAAATAAAACAAACCAAAACCAAAACAATCCTGCACTGACTACAAAAGTGGGAACTCTCTGGTTCCCGAGTGTGAATTGGCCTGTGTTAAGGTTAGGAATTAGATAACACTAGCAGAGACTTAACTTTAGCTGTATCCCCATACTGGATACTAGTTCTCAGAGGCTTTTTTCTGAATAATCCAGAAAATTCTGAGGAATGCTTTTGCATGATCGTGACTAGAGGGAAAGGATTTACCTAATCTGGAATCATAAATAATTATTTTCTGTGAAGCAAAATGATTCTTCTTCTTCCCTTTTATGTTTTGTTTTGTCAGAAACATAGTTCTATGGAAGCCAGTGAAAAAGGGAGCAATGTGCAGTGGTCCAAGGATTTCAATCTATCATTAGTATAATTCTGCATTTAAGTGTCAAGGTTTTTTGTCACTTTATAAACCTGAACTCTTATGGCAATGTATTCCACGACTGGCTAGCTTGAATCATTGTACCTCGTTGCTGCTAGTTGTCCTGTAACTATTGAATTGTTTTACTAGAAACATCTCGCAGTTGAAGGCAACGTTTTAATTCTCAGGACTTTTTAGTAGAGCTTAAAATCAGTCTTGCAGAATCACAAGTGGTAATCTCATGCTTTGGAAAGCTCTGAGATACATGGGCTGCTTTCTTTCCCTGTCCCTTAGTCTTTTGAGATATATAGTAACTTGCATTAGCTTTAACTTACTGTAAGAGAAGGCATAATAATCGTAGCCATCTGGCTTATTGTGGTTGGGTAGTGATATAGTTGAATGAATTACTTTCGGGAGCCCTCTCCAGTAGGTAGTCATTTTGATTTCCTTACGCAAAACTCCTGCAAGCAAAAGAAAACTTAAGTTAGGAGTTAAGTATCACAGTGTGTTTGCTGTAAGCTATCGTTTGCTTGTGTAATCTACAGCAAGCAAGATCTATTGGATTAAAAAATTTTAAAAGTAGTATATTTAAAAAAAAAAAGGGGGAACAGAATGTTGTGTTTCAGAAACTACTAAGTTTAAAATGGTTGTATAAAAGAAACTTAATAAACGTAAGTTACCAGATGGATATGGATTGATTCTGACACTCTGAATAACACCTGGCATTCTTGCTGCACGTTGGAAGCGTCTCCTTATTACAAGTCTTGGAACAAAAGCTGGGTATCTTATGGTAACCTGGGTTCTTCTTCTTTGACACTGCTTGGCTGGTTCTTGTCTGTACACGTACTGTTGCATGTTGCCATCTAAAACAGACATTTGTTTCATTTCGTTAAAAAAAAAAAAACAACCAAAAGCAACCAAATTAACAAAAAACCCCAAACTACCAGCTAGATCAGATATGAAAATGTTATTGATATCCCTATTACACACAAGAAATCAATAGCATCATTTTAATACAACTGTGGCAGCCTTCAACTTTTCATATCCAATCCACATTTTGAGATAAAAAAAAAAAGCCTTGCTCTCTAAATCCAATGTACGCTTCTAAAGATGTAGTTAGCAGCACTTCTGCAGCCTTATTACAGTTATTGTAGTAAGTACAATTCCAGGGGAACTGCTTTTGCTGCCACCAACCCTGTTTTATCAAGGAGAGGGTAAGACCATTTTTTTAGGCTGCATGAGAGGGGGGCTAGAGTCCAGAAAAGGATTTGCATTTTCTTAACCTGTGTTTTTTAAATTCAGATAACAATTCTTATGTTGGCAGTACATCATTCATATAAGATAAGGAAATTACATTAATTTAAGAAATAGGAAATAGAGAAATTTCCATGCACAGTTATGAACTAGTAAGATTAAAGCCTTCCCGTCTCTAATTAACTTGAGAATTAAACGTTTTTGCCACCAGATAAAACTTACTTTAATCTGCAACAATGCTGGATTCTGTCCCTTACAGCCCTATTTTAAAATGCACTTACGGACCTGTAAGTACTAACACAAATTTTTTAAGCTTCGGGGTATTTTTTGAGCACCTAGCACACTGACATCATGTATGTTTCTGTTTTTGAAAGAAATATGTCTTCCAGTCAAGAGAAACTGTTTTATTCCTGACTAAGGCAATTCAAGCATTTTTTGATCATCTGTGAACTTCTGAAATATGACACATACCTTTTTTGATAAAATAAACAGATTCTGGTCTGTTGTTGTATCTTGCCACAGGAAGGGTTGCTACTATTTTCCCACTTAGCCCTGCAAATCCATTCGCAAGAGGCTTGGGATAGCCTTTATCCATAACACCGTTAGTGAAACGCCAGTATAGGGGACCCTAATAATTTAAGGAAGATAGGAGCTTTAGAGGAAACTCATTCTTGGTGATTCAGCTTCAACGCAGACCTGAAAAATACTATTATCAGTAGCATTTTGATAACTACATGACAAAAGCTGACTGGAAGCACTTCTCCTACATCCATTAAAACCAAGAAAAAAATATTACAACATCATAAAAATACCTTCTTGAAGTCTTTTAACACGGCCTTTGAATCGGGATACATTATCTTACAAATGAACGGTAAGAGTGGTTACTGAACAAGGCCTCGCTAAATCTGGACATCTTCACAGGTAGGAAAAAACTGCTTGAGTTCCAGAACTGAATGATTAATTGGGAAATAACTATCTTAATATCTTTAATGAGGTGTTTGCACTTCACTGTAGTCTTTCAGGGATGGAAATGTATCAGGAACAAATTTAGGCCACGTTTGGGCAAGGGAAAGAAGTGCTAAAGTACAGATATTTTAAACATATTTTAAAGAGTTGGGTTTTTTTGAAGTGTGGCTCACATGTAAATACTACCTGGTTCTCAGTTACCCTGTCAATGTTTTGTCCCCTAGCTAACCACAGGGGGGAAAAAAACACTGAATTTGAGGTTTTTCCTGCGAAGCAGCATCTCAGTGCAGAGGAGGCTGGGGAAGAGGCTCTCGGCTCCACCCACAGAGCTTCAAACCCACCACGCTGTTTGAAAAAAACCATATGTTCTATAGAAAGAGCAATGCAGCCCCAGAGCAACGCAAAGCCCCCCTTCTGTAAGCAATGCTGTGGGCCTGCATTTCAAAACCCAGACCTTTTTTTTTTTTTTTGCTGACCCGCCCCTCACACTCCCTCCCCAGGGGGAGGGCTCCCCACCTTGATGAAGAAGGTCTTGCCATCGCAGTTGCACCTGGAGAAGACTGAGTCAATGGGGGATGGGATGCCCCAGCCATCGCTGATCCGGCGAGGGCTGGTCGTCGGCGGGCTCCTGCCATTCAGCAGCCAGTAGTAATGACCTGCATGGCGGGAGGAAACACGGTGAAACGCGTGTGGACGGACAGACGGAGAGAGGCAGGGACTTGGCACTGGTGAGGCCCCACCGTGAGTACTGTTTCCAGTTTTGGGCCCCTCACTACGAGAAAGACATTGAGGTGCTAGAGCAGGTCCAGAGAAGGGTAACCCAGCTGGTGAGGGGTGTGGAGCACAAGTCTTGTGAGGAGAAGCTGAGGGAGCTGGGGGTGTTCAGCCTGGAGAAAAGGAGGCTGAGGGGAGACCTCGCTCTCTACAACTGCCTGAAAGGAGGGTGTAGCCAGGGGGGGTCAGTCTCTTCTCCCAAGTCACAGGCGACAGGAGAAGAGGAAATGGCCGCAAGGTGCGCCAGGGAAGGTTTTGACTGGATATTTGGCAAAATTTTTACACTGAAAGGGTTATTAAGCATTGGAACGGGCTGCCCAGGGAAGTGATGAAGCCACCATCCCTGGAGGTATTTAAAAGACAGGTAGACGTAGTGCTTAGAGACATGGTTTAGTGGTGGTTTTTATCAGTGTTGGGTTAATGGTTGGACTAGATGATCTGAAAGGTCCCTTCCCACCTAGGGAATTCTATGATTCTATGCAAGGCACTGGGAATGGGCCGTGCCTGGCTGGGGGAAGAAGAGAGGGATGGCTGGGGCCAGCCTACCTCGGAAGACGGCCAGGGTGCCGTTCTGCAGGGCCACCATGCCGTCCGCCGGCTTCCCGCTGCACAGGTCCTTGTCCGCTGCAAAACACCAGTGGTTTGGGTTTAACATTCACCAGAAAGCGTGTTACCTCCCCTGCCCACCGCCGGTAGCACTGCGGTTGTTAACTGTGATGGCTTGTGTTGGGCCTTGTTCAGGCCTCTCTGCCTGGCACTTGTCGTGCAAAGGGTTTAATTACTCATTTGAGAGAGTTTCTTGGAAAGGCTGGCTCTCCTGTTTTAGTCCCAGGAGTGTAAGACCAGCAGTTTACCTGTTTGGGTACGGATATCACCACATATTGCTTACCTGAGTACCTGTAATTCAGAAAAAGATCTATAAATGCATCGCATGCTACACTCATTTAATTCTTCATGCTCTGGGATGTTTACTTGATGTTTCTCCAAGCTGCTCCAGTGCGTTCCCCTACTACATTTACTTTCAGTTAAATACAAAGGAAGGATGAATCTGTTTTGGACCAAAACCCAAGTATTTTCTATCTAAAAAACTTTTTTTTTTTTCCAAAATGTATGTCAATATATGATTGAAAAATTGCCCAAGAACCTAGGGGCTATATCTGATTAAAATAAATTGTGAGGACATGAAAAATGCTGTGGCAAAAATCACAGAGGAAAAAGAATACAAGGAAAAGACTTCTTGTCTGTCTTACATGATAGACAAGAAGTTTTTTTTGTATATGACTACAAAATGGCAGTAGTAATTTTGTACATGTGAGTAACTGTGGATATCCAGCCTGACTCCCTAGCAACGTTTTCATGGGACTTAGGAATGTATCTTCTTTGTCCTTGACTTTCTGTGTTTGCATCTTTCACAGTACTTACAGCAAACATTTTTCAGCTGAACCGATTACTGAAACAGGATCACACTCTAAACTACCTGGAAAATTTCCATACAAACACAACTGAAAAACTGAGGTACCAGTATTCGGGTCATAGCTGACCAACATAGTTGGGCACAGGAGTGCCATGTTCTGGCATCAGATAGAAAAGTCTCGCATGTCCTTTACTCACGTGTTTTGCTGTGCTCTCTGGTTGAGTTACTGGTGCTTTTGTACCTACTGGAATGCAATTACCTTGTGTTTCTCCAGTTGAAACTGGCAAGTCCGCAGTTTGTATTAAAGGCTTGTTGATTATCTCAGGCTCTTCTTTTACTTGCAGAGTTTCAGGGCCAGATGGATGAGGCTCATCTCTCGTGTCAGTAACTTCCTGGAAATGTATAGTTGGCTTGGCTGTCCCTTTAGAAACAATAAACATTTCTTCTATCGTGTCTTTTTTCTCTCTTGTAGTGGTTTCTTTGGTAACTGTAGTTTCCTCTCCCTTGTCAATATTAGGGTCCTTTTCAGTGGCATCTTCCATTTCTTTTTCAGGTATGAGGCTAGTTTCTTTGATGGTCATTACTTCTTTTTCACCACCTGTTATTGTCTCTACACCACCACAAGTCTCCCTGGGTTTAGGCGTTGAATCTCTTTTGTCGGTTGCTGTCAACACAGTGGGCTTGGGCATGGGAGTTGTAGCTGCTGCAACTGCGGTTGTTACCGTCGCTGCTCCCACAGGGCTTTCTTCTTTTTCAGTTGTTAAAGTCTCTTTTGGTATGGGAGTCTTGTCTTGTTTAGATGGGGTTACTTCTTTTTCTGCAGCTGTTGTTGCAGTCTTTTTGTCCACAGTAGTTGCTTCTGATTCAGCTGCTGTAGTGACAGCTGGCTTGGCTGTAGGAGGTGTATTTGGAATATTGTCCTTACCTTTAGGAGATTCATCTGGTTTAGCTGTTATCACTGTAGTTACAGTAGTTGTGTCTTTTCTGCTTGTAAAAATGTCTTTAAGTACAGTAGTTTTGTCTTTCCTGGGTGTTGTTATCTCTTTGTTCATTGTGGTTGTCTCTATTGCAGTTGTCGGCTCTTCAGTTATAGGAGTAGTAACAGTTTTAGCTGTTGTTTTGTCTTTATCAGTTGTTGCTACAATCTCAGTAGTACTAGCTGCGGTTACTACTGTCCTTTCCACTTCTGTAGTTGTCTCTTTTGCAGTTGTGCTGGTTGCTACTTTGGGTGCAGGAGTTGTAATTTCCTTTTCTGCTGTTGTTTCTGAAACAGTTGTGTCTGCTTCAGGTCTGGCTGTTTCCTTTGTTGTTGCTGTGACTGCCTCACTGCTTCGAGTGGTTATGTCTTCTTTAGCAGTTGTTACTAATCCAGGGACAGTCGTCGTCAGTTCAATAGGTGTTGTACTCTGTATGGCAGTGGTGTCAGCCTCAGTGGCTACCGGGAGAGTCCCCTTGGCTAAAGGAGTGGTGGGAGACTGTGTCTCCTCCTCCAATTTAAGGGTGATGGGAGAGTCGGCCTTGGTCGTTGGTGCCTCTGGGGTTGTGTCTTCAGGTTTGGGGGTGGTGGGAGAGTCGGCCTTGGTCGTTGGTGCCTCTGGTGTTATGTCTTCAGGTTTGGGGGTGGTGGGAGAGTCGGCCTTGGTCGTTGGTGCCTCTGGGGTTGTGTCTTCAGGTTTGGGGGTGGTGGGAGAGTCGGCCTTGGTCGTTGGTGCCTCTGGTGTTATGTCTTCAGGTTTGGGGGTGGTGGGAGAGTCGGCCTTGGTCGTTGGTGCCTCTGGGGTTGTGTCTTCAGGTTTGGGGGTGGTGGGAGAGTCGGCCTTGGTCGTTGGTGCCTCTGGGGTTGTGTCTTCAGGTTTGGGGGTGGTGGGAGAGTCGGCCTTGGTCGTTGGTGCCTCTGGGGTTGTGTCTTCAGGTTTGGGGGTGGTGGGAGAGTCGGCCTTGGTCGTTGGTGCCTCTGGGGTTGTGTCTTCAGGTTTGGGTGTGGTGGGAGAGTCGGCCTTGGTCGTTGGTGCCTCTGGGGTTGTGTCTTCAGGTTTGGGGGTGGTGGGAGAGTCGGCCTTGGTCGTTGGTGCCTCTGGGGTTGTGTCTTCAGGTTTGGGGGTGGTGGGAGAGTCGGCCTTGGTCGTTGGTGCCTCTGGGGTTGTGTCTTCAGGTTTGGGGGTGGTGGGAGAGTCGGCCTTGGTCGTTGGTGCCTCTGGAGTTGTGTCTTCAGGTTTGGGGGTGGTGGGAGAGTCGGCCTTGGTCGTTGGTGCCTCTGGGGTTGTGTCTTCAGGTTTGGGGGTGGTGGGAGAGTCGGCCTTGGTCGTTGGTGCCTCTGTGGCCTCTGGGGTTGTGTCTTCAGGTTTGGGGGTGGTGGGAGAGTCGGCCTTGGTCGTTGGTGCCTCTGGGGTTGTGTCTTCAGGTTTGGGGGTGGTGGGAGAGTCGGCCTTGGTCGTTGGTGCCTCTGGGGTTGTGTCTTCAGGTTTGGGAGTGGTGGGAGAATCTGGTTTGGTGGTTGGTGCCTCTGTGGCCTCAGGGGTTGTGTCTTCAGGTTTGGGTGTGGTGGGAGAGTCAGCCATGGTCGTTGGTTCCTCTGTCGCCTCAGGGGTTGTGTCTTCAGGTTTGGGGGTGGTGGGAGAGTCTGCCTCGGTCGTTGGTGCCTCTGGGGTTGTTTCTTCAGGTTTAGGAGTCGTGGGAGACTCTGCTTCGGTGGTTGGTGCCTCTGTGGCCTCAGGGGTTGTGTCTTCAGGTTTGGGAGTAGTGGAAGAGTCTGCTAAGGTGGTTGGGGCCTCCGTGACCTCAGGGGTTGTGTCTTCAGGTTTGGGGGTGGTGGGAGAGTCTGCTTCAGTCATTGGTGGCTCTGTGACCTCAGGGGTTGTTTCTTCAGGTTTGGGGGTGGTGGGAGAGTCGGCCTTGGTCGTTGGTGCCTCTGGGGTTGTGTCTTCAGGTTCGGGAGTGGTGGGAGAGTCTGCTTCGGTCGTTGGTGCCTCTGTGGCTTCTGGAGTTGTGTCTTCAGGTTTGGGGGTGGTGGGAGTGTCAGCCTTGGTCGTTGGTGCCTCTGGGGTTGTGTCTTCAGGTTTGGGGGTGGTGGGAGAGTCTGCATCGGTGGTTCGTGCCTCTGTGGCCTCAGGGGTTGTGTCTTCAGGTTTGGGGGTGGTGGGAGAGTCGGCCTCGGTTGTTGGTGCCTCTGGGGTTGTTTCTTCAGGTTTGGGGGTGGTGGGAGTGTCTGCTTCGGTCGTTGGTGCCTCTGTGGCCTCAGGGGTTGTGTCTTCAGGTTTGGGGGTGGTGGGAGAGTCTGCTTCAGTTGTTGGTGCCTCTGTGGCCTCAGGGGTTGTGTCTTCAGGTTTGGGGGTGGTGGGAGAATGTGGCTTGGTCGTTGGTGCCTCTGTGGCCTCTGTGGTTGTGTCTTCATCTTTGTGAGTGATAGGAGAGTCATCATCGGTTATTGGTGCCTCTGTGGTCACAGCAGTTTTCTCTTCATCTTCAAGGGGGTCGGTGGGAGAATCTGCCTCAGTTATTGGTTCCTCTGTGGCTTCAGGGGTTGTCTCTTCAGCTTTTGGCGTGGTAGTAGAGTCAGTCTTGGTCATTGGTGCCTCTGTGGCTTCAGGGGTTGTGTCTTCAGGTTTGGGTGTGGTGGGAGAATCTGCATAAAATTGCACTTAATTAGCTTTATAGTGGTTGAAACATATATTTAAGCTGCCAAAAAAAAAAAAAATTGTGGAAACATAAGCTAAATTGTTAAGTTGCCAGTTTATGGACTCAGGTAACTGTTAAAACATAAGTAAGTTAGAAGAGCCAAACGAAGCTGGATTGGGCTAAATGTGAATTCCTTTTGTCTGCCTGGGACTTTGCAGCAGCTTAGCTAAGTTCTGTGAAATCCTTTTGGCTAACCCGTCGCAAATCCAAGCGCAGCATGGAAGATTTTAGTTTGGTGTTTGTAGGTAAGGCCAACTGGGTTTTCCATCCTTTTGCTCGGAAGCGGAACCTCTCTATAAAATATAGTCCTTCTAATAAGACACTTCCCTTCTTAGTCTGTTCTTTTGATTTATTCCTTTGATCTTAATTGTAATATAGCCTGCACCGATGACCTGGACTTGAATGAAAGAGGTAGGGGAATGGGAGGAAAACAAATTTTCTGAATACAGACACCTGACTGCATCTCCTACTGTATCTTTTTATATCTTGGAAGTTTTTCCCCTTTGTGATGTACGATTTTAAGAATTTCTTTACTTGTATATATAATTACATTGACTTGAGTCAAATTGTTAATATAGCTTTATTCAGCAAAAAGTAACAGTAACTGCTTCTCTGTTTTAATCTCTCACTAACTGTTCTCTCACTGAAGTTTTCCCATTTAGTTCTGTTTTCACATAGGTTTTGTGTTTTGATTTAAATTTTTTTTTCTGTGATTCCTGCTGTGTTGCTGTCCACCATTACAAATGAATTGGCATTTGTTTGTTGAAAACCTGAAAAAACTAAGTGTTGTGTCATGTGGTTTGGGGACATGTTGTTCAGCTTTTGATCAAATATAAAAATATAAAAATATCTGTGCTATTGCTGATGGTCGTGGCCTGAAGACTGTTAGCAGCACCAATGCAGTGTCTCTCCCAGCAGACTGGAAGAACTTACAATCCTACAGTGTGAGAAATAATCACTGTGTAAATGTACTGTAGAAAAAGTGCAGTATGAGCAGAGTGTTACAGAATAGGTTTTCCTCCCATCCAATGTGTCTGAAATACCATAAGCCAAGTGGGATCCCATTAATGGTTATTTTAATTTCCTTAATTTTGTTTCATTTTACCTGCTATGTTGATTTTTGTAATATGAAATTTCCACAGCAGAAAGGTAAGTACTCCAAATTTAAAATAAAAATTAAAATATGTAAGGATTAGAATATTGGCCAAAATTGACTTCTAGTCTCATTTCATGCTTGTTACTTCGGGTTTCAAGTTCAAACTGATCTCCCAAGTTATCACTTAAAATGCTGGAACAGAATATAAAACAACACAGGAAAGCAACATATTTTCCATTCAGAAAAAAAATAAATGATATGTGTTTTCTGACGCTGCATGAGGCCTGGCTTGGTTAAAGCTCCAGAAGCCTGCTAGGAGACTTTCCTGTCCTGGTCCTGCCATTTCATCACTGTCTCAAAATACAACACCCTTCCTGTTCCAGCTGTGGACTTAGTCCAAGACTGACAATGGGCATGTAAGATATTTTTGGAAGATGTGTGAAAATCCAATAGAGACGAAGGAGACATCACCACACTCCAAAATCTGTTAAGTGAATTCTTCAAAGTCAGTATCCTGAGGTCTAGGTGAGGTAATTAGTTTATAAACGGAGCAGTTCCAAGCTTGGTAACTGTCTGGTAATGTCTTGCATCGGCTTTCTATTTCTAGAGCAGGAAAATGGTCTTTAATGTTCCTTCAGGTAACACCCATCCTGTTTCATTCGTACGCTTTCCTACCTTCCATAACTTCATGGGGCTGTGTTACTTCCTCTGGCTCCTTTTCCTCATTTGTGGATGACCTTTTAGATGTTGATTTGTTTGGTGGAGTAGTCTTAGGTGCTGGCTTTTCTGTGTGTGCTGAAAGAAATAATATAACCTGTTATATACATAGCAAGTAGTGCTATCCCAATGCAGGGTATAGGTATTCTCCACTTTTGGATGGGTTGGGGAATTTAAGGGAGTTGGACCTTCTTTTGTTGCTACTTTTTTTCTAAGATAAACTAGACATTTTACTGCAATGTGTCATTCATTCCCTCCAGCTTCTGTCCTTGAATTCTATTATTGATGTAAATTAAGCAGCATGAGTGGAAGTTCACATGTAAAATCATGTTACTCCACCTGGACTACTGCATCCAGCTCTGGAGCCCTCAACATAAGAGGGACAGGGACCTGCTGGAGCAAGTCCAGAGGAGGACCCCAAAGATGATCAGAGGGCTGGAGCACCTCTGCTATGAAGACAGGCTGAGAGAGTTGGGGTTTTTCAGCCTGGAGAAGAGAAGGCTCCGGAGAGACCTTACAGCAGCCTTCCAGAATCTAAAGGGTCTCCCTCACAGGAGAGATGGGGAGGGACTCTTTATCAGGGAGTGTAGTGATAGGACGAGGGGTAATGGTTTTAAACTGAAAAAGGGGAGATTTAGATTAGATATTATGAAGAAATTATTTACTGTAAGGATGGTGAGGCACTGGAACAGGTTGCCCAGAGAAGCTGTGGATGCCCCATCCCTGGAGGTGTTCAAGGCCAGGCTGGATGGGGCTTTGAGCAGCCTGGTCTAGTGGGAGGAGTCCCTGCCCATGGCAGAAGGGTTGGAACTAGATGATCCTCACACATATTCTGGGTGACCCTTCTGATAGTAAATTAAAGTATGGCTAGTGCCAAAAGAAGCTAATGCAAAATAAAACTTTACCCTCAGAATTCCTATCTTGGTGATGACTTCCAGTATATCTACCTTATGCATCTGTAAAGTGATAATGCTTGAGAAAATGCCCAATTTATTTTTGAAATTAGGTTTTGTTATTTTTGTTTTGTTTTTTGTTCAGTAGCTAACTTCTTGTGTTCTAAGAAGCCTGCACAGTTAATGTTTTATGATAATGCAAAGCATCTATATTTAAATACATGTAGGAAAAACATAGCGATAAAGAAATTTCTTACCCTCTTTACAGTGTGCTGCGTAGTCTGGGCAACATTTGCCATATCTTTCACAGTCTGCATCACAGTCACACTCTCTTCCTCTTTCAAAGGCTTCAAAGCAACGTCCTTTGCAGGAGACTGCTGCATGAGGCAGAACAAGAGAGTTAGTATTTTTGGCTGGCTCACATTTGACTCTGAGACCTTTCTACAGTGAAGTCACTGGCTTAAGCTGATGTAAAGAACAGCTTCATAAAATCAAGTGGTTATTCTGGGCTGATCCAGAACTTGTTTGTGTAATTGTGGGGTTTGGATCAGGCTGTACAACCATGGCTGCTCTTTGCCATTGCAGTATATTGAGACCACATAGAATTGGTAGTAGGATAAACTGTGACCTCAAAGTTCACTTAAGCTACATCCCATCATAGAAAGCTTCCATTTCTCTAATCAAATAGTTGTTATCTCAAGAATAGTATTTTAATTCTGGGTTGGGTTTTCAAAGAGGTATTCATCAGGGTACCCCTTTGCATTAAAAATTATGTGTTTACCAAAGCATTTCTGAAAAATAATTTACCTAAATAGGTCATTACCAAGCGTACCTGGTGTCTTTGGTCAAATAATGCAACTTAATTGTGTGAATGAGTAAATAAAGTCACAGAGTGACTATTTTTGAAATGTTATGCCAGTCTGTTTAATACAGTTCTTACATTATTAGTACTAAAGGAGTATCTACCATGTTTTGATGTGATTGATAACCACATGCTTTTAATATTTCATTATTGTTTGACTTCTGACAACTTCAGTGCCTACAGTAGTTCTGTTTCATATGAAATAATGACCAAATTGTTTTGGAAAGTGTGTGCACAGCTATTACAGACTTCAGCAAAGCATGCTTGCTGTATTTTTCAAGGACAAAATTTGATCCTAAGTATTTACATTACAAACTAATATTTATTACCATTCAGTAATACCTTTAATGTGTACTTAGTTAACTGTTGAATTGAAATGATTATGTAGACCTGAAGTGGATATTTTTTGAGAATGCTTAGCATCTCACAGAATTGAGTCAGCAATTAACTATCACTTGGTTTTTCCAGAATTTATCATATGATCTGTTATTCTTGTCCTGTATCTTTTTGGTACATACATCTCTATTGAAGTCATTGTCTTCGTGGCACATGGGACATAAAATCATATTTTACAATTAAATCGCTCTCTAGCAAAATAAGGATTTCTGTATGGGCGGATTCTGAACACCTTTTGACCAGTGTAGATGTTGAGTGAGTCTGTTGATGCCAGGGGATTCATTTCACATGCCTAGGTGAAAATTGGTTTTATTTTATGATGTTAGGGCAGTTTTCATTCATAAACAATGCTTGACGTTGCTCTGATTTAGTCAGCATTGATCACACACTAACTGGGCAACAGCCCTTAGTCAGACTGCCTTCATCCTGTGAGGATGGTGCCTACTGCGCTCGCATGAGTTCGGTGATTTAGGGTAGAACAGGGAAGACTTCCTCTAGCCTTAATCATTTCATTAAATGTTATGTAGATGCCACAATAACTTTAGAATCTGGCCCACAATAAATAAATAGCCTACAGAATTAAAATGCCTCAGTCTGTACTTTCAGTTATGAAAAATGCTGATGACCCCTCACAAATCAAAATCAGGAAGGGGAAGACAGAAGTGAGAGTGTTTCCAGTGCGTGTCAGAATTAGCACTTTAGGAAGCACTGCATCTGCATTTTGAACAACACTCGGCCTGTGTTGCTGGATCTAAGAGGTCTTGTCTTACACCTGTAATCTTATTAGCACTACAGTGTAGTGTAGCAAACTGCAGTTATCTAAATCACTGATACTTTTGATGTTGGTGATTCATAGGAAATTATTGTTCAACTCTCAGTAAGACAGTTTGAAACACTTGTATTTATTTACACTATACAATTTTGCATATAAATAAAGCATATAAAATATTACTCAACCAACCATCTTTTCCATCAGACTCTGGATGTGGCTGTGATCCAGAGTCAATTTCTGTCCATGGAAGGACACCATCTGATTTGCATTATACCCTACAGACTCCACACTTCTTAAATCTGAGTTGGAATGTCCCAGAATTTCCTCCTGGAAAATCTTGAATTTGCTTTTACCAATTTTTTTGTATGAGAGACAAACAGGTACAGTACAAATGCACTAAGGAGAAGAAAACAAGCAGTAGGTTGCTCTGCTGTTATGTAAAGCAAAATCCTTTTCTCAGTGATAACCTGTGGATACGCAATTTTGTCTGAATGGGTTGAGAGTGGTTATCACTGCGTTTTTGAGGGGGAGAACAATACACGGATGAGAAGAGAACAAGGACACAGTGAACTAAAAGAGACATTCAAGCATTCAGAGGAGAGACGCTGGTGCGGTAGGGATTTGGAACAAATGGGAGGGGAAATCTTGCTGATAGGAACTGGCCGTGCTTGGGAACTTACCCACTGTGCAGACTTTGTTGAAGTCAGGGCAGCACTCCATGTAGTGTTGACAGCTAAAATCACAGTGGCAGTCATGCTCTCTAGAATACCCTTCCCCACATCTCCCTGTACAGCTTGATAAATCTAAAATCACACAACACTGGTGTAAACATTGCCAGACCAAAATGATACATAAGGAAATGCTGAACGGCAAAGTAGTAACATTTATCTTTTTTTTTTTTTTTCTACAGAATGCCATTTCTTTGCTCAGTATTGCAGAAACTGTGGGCCCAGTGTAAGCCCTCCTGAAGGCATGAGGATTGCTCTGAGCCAGCCTGAAGACCGGCAGCAGACCGCTCAGGTTAGAGGCTAACTTATTCTCTTTCTCCTGAAGATTAATGAATCCCCGAGGACTGGTTTAGTAATATGGCCACACCAGTTCTGGCATAAAACTGTCCCATGCAGATTTATCTTGAGCAGCTAGGCACTATATTGTTTTGCAGACTTATTCTCCATCTTAATTCACCCTTCATATGGTTATAGATATGTGCCCACACCACCATACCTGACAGACTCATTTTACTTTTTGTAATGTTCTACATAATAACCATATAAAACCAGTTTAGCTTGCAAACAGTTGGGTTCTAGTCCTACAATCTTCTGCAATGTACTTTCTGTTTGTTAATTAGGAGATTACTTACTAGCAGAGTAACGTAAAAGCTCATCCCACAATGGCTTTACTGCTAGACTGCTGTAGTGCTGGAAAATGCTAGATAATAATAAGTGGTGCAGGTTACAGGTGGTAAGCAAGACGTCGGGAGGTCTGCTTTCAAACTGCACACATTCAAGCTTGGCAGCGGTTTGTTACCTTCTACTGCCAGATTAGATATTCACCCTGGAACAACACCCCTTCCTACATGAAATCTCTAATAATGTAACTTGCTACCAGCTTCTTCTGCAAATGAAACATTCAGGACCACAAGTGAAGTGCCCCTAAATACAAACAAAGAAGCTGAACAATCAGCAAGCTAAAACAGAGTTAAGATCATCAGCTGAAACATTGAGGAACAACAAGAAAATAACAAGAAATAACATGTAACACAAGACAACACTAAAGACAACTTCTAATAGCACACACTCCACATGTGTGCGTATGAAGGAAGACTATGGGATAACAAATAATTATATGTATTGTGATTTTTCAGCAGTTAGATGTAAAGTTTGTTACCATTTCTTTACAAATAATGAACTGGGACTAGGGAATAAATGGAGAAGTTAATGGGCTCTTAATAGGGGAGTTGAAAAGAGAGGCTAGGTATCTTCCTTTATAGATATGTGGCCAGTATATTTCACCCTTCTTCCCTTATGGGAAGAAAATATAGGTAAGTCCAAAAAGCACCACCTTTTCATTCATTTATTTGTTTTAGGTTTATGACTTGTAAGTTATGAAGTTATAATTCCAGTTGCTGTTGGCAAGAGTCTTGATTTATGCTAAAAATATCAGGAAGGCTCCCATCAACTACAGAGGGTGCAGTGTCAGACTGAAGGTCTGAAGGTCTGACCCTGACAGTCAATCTGACATCTGCTGTGCCCTGATGAATTGCTCAGATATGCAAATGTTAAGTCTTCCACTATGAAGTAGTAATAAATTATTTTCTACTAGCAAGCAACACACTATGTTATCACTGTAACAATCGATACCTACTTGAGAACTGTGACAGCACAGGACTTGCCAGGCTGCAAGTTCTTCTGTTTTTTCACAACTGCTACTTTAGTTAGAAATCAATTACAGAGCTTTGAGAGTAAATAAAAATCTGTAGTATTAGACAAATATTTGCCAAAATTTGCCTTGGTGGTGGTAATAACAGTGCATTTAATGGCAAAGCACTTAGCATGCTATAGATATTCCTTTCCCTGAGCCAATCATATTTAAATATTTCTAACCAAATTATGTGAATATTGTAATTTTAGATTATTCCCTGAATCATATTGCAAATCACTTGGGCTAAACATTTCAGTCCATGGGCAACAAGATCTGTAGATATGTCTACAGAAAAGGAAGTAGGTTCATACACATTTTGCATGATATTCATATTTATGTTATTCCTCAATAAAAGGTCCAAAAAAGAGGACCATGCTGTACCAAAATATATTTATGAAAATATTCAGTGATGATAAAACTGAATCGTGAAGTTCTAGAACTTAGTATTTTTATGAAGATGCATTTGAAGAATTCTTAGTATTTGTCAGATATCATAGACACCCTCCCTTCACCTTTGTATGTTACAGTACCTTCAGAAGATACTTCTTGAATCACGGACAGTGAAAGGATTACCAGGGATACGCAAAGTACGTTCCATATGATCATTACTTTCAGGTACGACATCATCCCTAAAACGAAATAATTTCACATCACTACATGCAATTCAGTTTACCTGTTTATAATTTTTAAAAAATTGTAGTGCATATCTTTATACATAATAGTAGTTTAATGACAACATAAAATTAATACTAAAATTATTCAAGGAAAAATTACTGATTTAGAATTACTCCATAAATTCTCTCTTGGTTATTAGTTGATTAGCTGTTAAATTTTGTAATATGACTAGTAAAACTAATTATTAACAAATAACGGAAGTAATTTTTTGCGGAATTCTGTTACATGAAAACTACAGTCACAGTCTTCTCCTCTTAACATGGGTGCACTTCAATACAACAGTTTCTAAGGTTATAATACCGATAAATATAAATGTAAAGTAAAAAAAAAAAACAACTGTCAAAATATTAGTTATTAAGCAATATAATTTTATAAACCATAATCTATCATTGAAATATTAGTGTTCAAATATGTCAAATGGAAATATAGGATAAAAGTAAATCTTCTTTCAAAAGGAAAACTTGTCTGGTTTTTCTGTTCCAGTTCATCATTTTCCTTTTGAAGTAGAGCACTTTGATCAAAACACTCAGAGCAGAGATAGATATTACACTTACCTAACAAAGAGTATGTCTGCTCTCAGTGGTGTTTCAGATGCCTTATATATTGCTTTGTAACTGTGCTGGGGTTAACTAATTATCTTATTAAACAGAACCGCCAATGACAGCTTATGACAGCAAACTTTCCACATGAGTTGGAAGAGGTCCCAGATGACTAGACTAACACAACATCTGGAAAATACTCCCATTAAGAAAAATGATTACAGGAAAAAACTAAATAGGGACTTACTAGTCAAAACACATTTTGATTACTGAGTGAAATGAACAAATTGTCCTGAATGCATCTGGAAGGTATTAGATACTATTGCACAGCAATAAAAAATCATTATAGGCAGAATGTGAGTATATTTTCTTTCTTGTCAAATGGAACTTAGGTGACAGTAGCCTAGAATTATGCAGTAGTATCTGCTACTGATGGTGTATCTTCTCCAAAAAGTTTTAAGATCTAATTCATGCAGTCATAAGTAATTTGCCAGTTCTGCACTGAATAATATATAGTACTTTTCCCTGAACTGAATGGAAATTTTGCCAAGATATTGGCTAGAAATCAAAGAATTTAGTCGAATCTCAAATTTGTATGTAAAGCATCAAACATGAATGAAAGAGACTTAAATTGCTTCAATGTTCTTTGTGTTTATTGGTTCCAGATTCAGGGTGCTGGAAATGGTTATTTGCAACTCTCTCTCAGAGCTAAAGGGGGGTTTCTATTGAAGCTTTTGATGGTCCTGACTCTCAGAGTTTGGGGGTGATTTGTTATTCAGAAACTATCCTAAAGGCCAGGGAACCTTGATACATCATTCTGTCTTATGGCACTACTTGAATTCCAAAGCAATTCTGCCATCCCAAAATAATAAATATGGTATAATACGCATTGATCCCACTTGAGGAAAGCACATAAGCATGAGCTTGAGTCTCTGAAGGAAGCCGCCTCTGAAAAGGAGTGTGTTTAGACATGGGCTTGAATGTTTTCCTCACTTGGTCCGATGATTGTGAAGCTTTAGTATTTTTATGCTAGATTTTCTTTCTAATTTCTCTATTATCACAATAGAGGCAGTTTCATTCAATCTTCCTACATTGTGGGAACTTCTAATTGCTTTCATATCACAGCCATGCTCCAATTAATTGATTCCAGTCAATAAAAGAGTGTTTTTTCATTGCTCTAGGAACACATATAATCTTTGTAAATGTTTCTAGAATTATTTAGACAAGTGTTAAGTGGGAGAACTTGCATACTGTTGATTTGCTATTTAAGGTTCTCTGCCAACTGCCAGCCTGCTTAAGATTTAGCTATTGCTCTACTTTGTGGAAAGGAGAACCCACGGCTCTGAGATTTTGTGGAGTTTTTTCAAGGCAGTATACAGAAGGAAATATATATTACATGTCTTATAACAAGAACGTCTGTAGTGGAGATGACTATAAGCTTGATAAAGAAACTCTGTGGTTTGAGAAGATACCTGTCTACGGATATTTAAAGCCCAAGGAAGTAACGTTTAGGGTAGCTAAATAGCATTGACATGAGACTGGTTTTCTAGAAAAGTACTAAAATCCTCATAACTTCAATAATTTATAATTTGATCAAGCAAAATATTTGAGACTACATTATTGAGTATATCCTTACTTTGATAGCCATGATATGGTGGACATTTGTTGACTCGTCCATCATTTCACAGCCAATACAGTTGTAAGTCCCAGTTAATATAAGCTGGCCACCTGAGGTTAAAAAATATATATAAAGTAGTAAATAAAAAGTAACAGAAGCTCAAAAATATTATCTTGCTTCTGTTAACATGCCAGTACTCAATTAAATCATATGAAGACAATTAGATACATACACAACTTGAAAATATGGGGAGTCATGATTGGCTGCTACATTTATTATATACTAGGGCTATGTTCATTTTGGTAGGGTTGTATTGTTTCATTTCTCTTATGAGTTAAGTTTTTGGATTGTTAGAGGTGACGTGGGGTTGCAGAGTTTCAGTGATGAGTTCCCAAACTGCAGTTACTGGATTTCAATTGTTGTCATCTTCATTTGGAGTGTGTGTTTTTTATAGTTGAATGACTGTTAGGTGGTCATTAAAGTTTCTTCAGCATTAGTTATAGAAGCTCCAAATAGCAACTGATACTGCACAGTGTTTTCTTTCCTTCAGGTTACTGCTACCTAAAATTACATTATCTGACAAAATATGCTGGATTTTTACAAACCTGTATGAGTTTAATTTACTTTTGTCATACGTGAAAACTGAGGTTGTCATAAATATGCTCTGTTTCTTGTGCAGAAAAAAATACATTTGAAAATGTCTGTATGGCTCTTCTTAATAGTACTTTTTTCTACATAATTTAATATTAATATAAAAGAATGTACTTTTTTAAAGACTGGTTGAAGATGAAATAGGAAGGCTTTTTTGGAGATTAAGGTACTCAGCTAGGAAATGAGTTCAGATTGATTTCCAGTTCTGTGACAGACTTGGTGCCTGAGTTTTTCAGAAGTGCCAGTTAAACGCTTTCATAAAAATCTCTCTTTTCATAACATACATATTATTAAGCTCCTTCTGCAGGTAGGTCTAGCCTCCATGTATACTGTATGGGATAATTCCATAAGTAGGTTAACAGGACATGAAAAGACACCTTTAAATTGTAGTATCACAGCTGCATTGAAATGGTATCTGTGCTGACACTTCACAGTGCGTGATCAGGCAACAGTAAAATGGGATTTGTATTACAATCAGCTTCTGCTGGTCTTCCCTTTATTTTCAGGGAGGGACTTCAAATTCCTGCTTTGAATTATTGTCATGGTTTTGGGGAAGCACTAATGATGGACAGAGTTTACTTGCTCCTGTTTTGCAAAGTTTTGTGTGCCAGTGAAAAGGGCCATAAGAGTGACAGTGAAACAGTAAGCAGGGAGCTGCATGGATGGGGAAGGGTGAGGTGGTGACACATCTCAAACTTTTTTGGGTTGAGCTCCGTGTGAAATGGACTTGGAGCTGTAAAAAAAAAAAAGAGAAAGTACAAAATGTTCCATTTGCTTATTTTTACTTCTGCTGCACTTAGGGATATAGGACTCATTATATTCCTGATGAGAAAATAAAGATACATGACTTCACCTTGGAGCAACATACAGGACCTAATATTGTGGTTAGCCCTTCCAATTGGAAGATAACGTTATTTGTTGTCTGATACTTGGTTGCTTCAGTTAAGTATCAAGTGACCAGTCATTTAATTTGGCAAGGGTTTCAGGCAACATAAAAGCACCCATTAAATCTTGCCAGGTGTATCCAAAATCCTATCTGTATTTCCTATCTTCATTAGTTGATTGCATTTAAAAAAAAAAAAAAAAAGAAAAAGAAAGAAAAAATACAAAAAGGAGCCTTTCCCTACAAGCGGTGCTTTGCTTATATATGGATGTCATCATAGTTACAGTACTATTATTATTATCTTTTATTTCTGAATGAATGGATTCCTTACATTGGTGTCCATGACTCAGGCATATTCTTATACCTTTTCAGACCTTGGCTTTTTGGAAGTTTGTCAGTCAGCCACATTTATGATAGTGGTTTTGGGTTGTGTTCATATCCACTGGGGATCACATGGAAAATGTAAACCAGTGAAATCCTGGAAAATGGTCATTGTGTTAATCTGGGTCTGGTCTGACAGATACCTCATTGCTTTTCAGTCCCATCACTGATGCCCATCAGTATCCTAAAAATATGATGTAATTTTTCTATAAAAACTAAATTACATTTGGAGTTATCTGAATCCCTGTGGTAACTCTGTTGGCAGAATTTATATAGAGAAATCGAGCCTACCAACAGTGAAGAAAGTCAAAAGAAAACAAAAGAGCATGTATTTAGAGTAGTGTTGGTCTGATAAATATTCAGTGATTACTGTACCTCTTTAACCTGGAAGGAATCATAGAAGGAATTTAATTGAAAGTTAAGTGAGAGTGCTGGAAGCCTCATTAAATGAGTTACTAAGAAAAATTACGAAGAATTGCAGAAAAAATTCGCTCTTACAGGAAGGACTGACACACTTCCAGGCTTCCAGACTTGGATGGGCAAGGAAAGAGAATGATATAGAGGAAGCAGAAGCCCTACTGTGGAAAGGGCATGGGATTACAATTAATTTTTCAGAGTCATCTGATAATTGATCGAAGGACACTTCTGTATTGCTTTCTACAATCAGTCACTTTCTTCCATGACAGAACTGGCCACATTTTATTGGCATATTTTATTTAGTTATAGCAAAAAAAAAATTAATTTTGAAGTGCATTTAAGTATGCTGACTTTTAAGACAGAAGAATATTGATACCACTGCTTTTCTGTGATTTATGAGTAGAAGTATGATTTATGAGTAGAAGTTTTGCAATGAATTCCACTGTAGCAAACTGCTGTAATATGGGTCAGATGGTCATATGCATCATCCAGTTGATATAACTATAGACTTACTGCATTTGCAATTTCTAAAAAGTTGAGACAATGGTTTAAAAGTGAGAAGTGGAGAGAAAAATATGACTTAGAAATTATATTTGTCCACACAGTGATAAGAGATGAGCCCATAATGATAGGTGGAAGATGAAGGATATAATCTGCGTGTTTGTATTATTTTTACAGTACTACAAAAATCAGTAGGAGACATCTTTTTATTGCAGAAGAGCTTTATACTTAGCACAGCTGCAGACATTACTGTATATCTTGAAGAAGAGGAGGAGTGGGTCTGCTGACTGTTTACATCTATAGATGTGCATAACTTGACTTCCTCTGGAGCCATGACCCTACGACCATCCCTTCATAGCCATCATAAAATTTCTAAGTAGGTTCTAACAATTTCCTCTAAAAGACCTTTACAGTTTTTATCCCAAAGCTAGAGCATGCATTTAACTTTAACAAGGCTGCAATTTCATTTAATGTGGAATGCACGCTCTGATTCATACAACAGAGCAGACTTCTGATGACAGAGAGTTACAGAGAGAAATCTATCAGAGAATGTCTGGCAGAACAGGATCTTACCAAATCAGAAATATTCAGCTTTCCTTTCTTTCCTAGTATATGAATTACTCCCCTTGTAAGTTGGGTCTAGTGAAATGGTCATTCATTTAGATCCAGATAGCCTGATTAAAAAGTGACTCCTGCCTCGTAAAAATGTCTCACAAAATGAATTATATTCCGTATCATTTGTTCTTTTTTTATTAATACAGTGTATGGACTAATTCTCCTACTGAATAATAATAGCAAGAAAACAAGAGATTCAACTACAGGAAGAAAACATTTTCATGCAAGATTTGATTAATATGAAGCATGGTACATTGTAAGAATAAGGAAAATGGACATCAGAAAGACAAGGTGCTTCAAGTAGGAAAAAGAGGTAAAACTAGGAAAACAAGGTTATACATGTCTGTTTATAACATAAGAAAATATGTTTAATAGTGAAATAGAGAATGCCAATTAAACAGTAGGAGGTGAATTAGCCCTGACTCCTGGTTAACTTGTGAATGAAAGATGCAGAAAATTCTTTCAGACCAATTCTTTCAGTTATTTCATTGCCACCTACAGGACTGTTAATAAAGATTCGCAGAAACAGCCACCACTTTTCCTATGAATGAAGAATAACACCCTTGCTTTGGCAAAACAGCAGTGAAAAGGTGTCAGACAGTATTGCGAGGGGTTTTTTTCAGACTTGGTATGAAGTAATTTTCTTGTAACATGAAGAATCATCTGTCTTAGACATCATGCTCAGGCTGCTATAAATAATCCTTTTAACACATTCTCAAGCTTTCACCTCTTACGTAATCAAGCGAAAAAATGGACTGTTTAAATGTGTATATTCAAGGGAGAAAGACTTGCTGGATCAATGTAATTGTACATAAGAACGACAAGTAGTTGTTAATTTATACTTCTCTGAGAAGATCTGATTTTTGCTTTTTTGGAACTTTTCTGCTATTACTTGACTTCAGAGTGAGAATGAACTGTAACACTTTTGATGTGTATTCAACAGGAAAGTCTTGAAGGACAAATAGTAAGTTCATGTACAAAAAACCTCTCTTCTCATTATTGAATACTGCATATTAACGCTAGTAGACAAAGCTTTAGTTAAAGCTGCCACAGGCTGGTGGAAGCTGCCTTTTAAAATTATTATTATTATTGTAAACAATTTTTTTTTATTATTCATACTTTTTACAAGAATCTGAATTATTCATATGAAATGTTCAGTGCTTTGCTTCTGCCTATTAGTATTGTGTTGTGTAAAAGACACCTATAGTGAACAAGAGGTGACTGCGTATTTGGCAGAGTGGATTGTCTCAGCATGACATATCCCCTTTTCTTTGTCAAAGGGAAAGACATCTTAAAAAATGGAAAAATACTCATTTTCCCTTCAGTTTCAATGACTTTTGAAATAGCTGTGTTGTCTTTTAAGTGCTTTCAAAATGAGCTCTGCCTCTGAGAAATCGAATTTTTTCTCTATCCTCCTACATGAGTTGTTCGCACACAGCGTGACTGCAGCAGCTCAGAACGGGGCACTAAGAACACAGCAACCTGTTTGCAGTTTAAATATCACAGGAAGACTCTTCCAACAAATAAAATGATTGCAAAAATGTAAATTATTCAGCAAGGCTATGGTACATCATGGGTTGTGTAGTGCTGATCTAGGTCTGAAAAACGAATAATTTGCAGCAAAGGCAGGATTCTTAACCTGATCTGCTGAGGGAATAACAAGGCAAAATGAAGAAAATAACCAGTTTTAGTTGTTCGTTATCCAATTATCTTTCTGCTATATCAATACATTTCTAGGCATTGGTCTCTGTTTGCCTATAATTAAGTCCAAGGTTAGGACTGAAGTAAGTATTAGGTTTTAGAAATCTAAAACTGGAAGTCTACTTAATTACCTGTTTCTCAAGGGCACAGGTAGCTGGGAGCATGAATGGTAGGAGCTCCCTTCTGGTAGAGAGTTAAGTTCTTTATCTCCCCTAAACAATCTTCTTCCCCAGCATGGACTACCATAATTAAAAGCTACTGTTAGGGTTGGGGATCTGGATTAGTCCCCATATCCTTCCTCAGGTGTGACTGTACTTGAGGCTGGGATCAAAGTAAAGCTTTGGAAAAATGAGTCTTCAAGATCTCAGTGGATTTTAAAAGAGCTAAGAGTTAGAGAGCTGGCAGTAGTAGGGATTGGGAGGTTTCTATTTAAATGATTCATCCCCTTTCTATACAAAAAATTAAGTTTATGGTTTGAATTAAAGTTAGATTATAACACTCTACCTTTCAGTTTTAGGAAGGTGTCTGGCAGGGCCCATTTGCTCCCATGTACTGCAGAGATTGATCAATATATTGATATTACTGAGCATGTATTTGAACTCAGAGTTAGGGCTTCTGATTTTGCAGCTCAGTACTAAAAGGAGGCCTGAGGATTGATGGAGGTCCTATTTTTATTTGTTATTGTAGGAATTGATCTCCAAAGTAAAATTCAGGTTTTGGGGTTCGTGCTATTAAGCGTCTTATATTGTCTTTCAAAGTTTGAATGAATCCCATAAAATTGAGTCCCATGACTGAGTTACAGTGGGCTGTGGTAGGAGTATGAAAAATGTCAAGGCCCATTTTATCTGTTAAAAACATAGAGAGGTAAAACTAGACTCAGATTAGGAATTGTTTCATTTTTTAGTCATTTTAACGCCATATTGTATTCCACAGACACTGTGTGCTTAAGTGGCGGTTTGATGTTAGTAGGAGATAATGTCTCATGTTTGAGGGTGTTTTTGCATATATGAAACCCATACTTAGGTTAAGAGTTGGAAGCCCAAAGGCCAGAAATCCGTGGCCCTCATATAATCTGAAAATATAAAGATGATTTAGCATTGGAAGGGCTAGAGCTTTATATGCTGTCTTAGTATGCAAATAATACTTTAAGAGGGTTTTTTAGTTAATTTAGGCATAGTGTTACACTAGGGTTTGGGAAACTAACACCTCAGGAGCCTTATTCAGTAATGAGTTGAACAGGGTCAGAAGACTCTGTTGGGTTACTGGTAGAGGTCTTAAAGACTCCAATACTCTTTAACTGAATAGATTAATCTGGTACTTAACCTCAGGGTTAGAGGCTATAAATTAAGATTATAAAATCTGGAGCAGGTATTCCCTCTACAGTGTAGATTCTGGGGATGAAGTTTTCAGATTTTGACTGTTGACATGCCTGTCCCTTTGTTTTAGTTGTGTGTTGCCTTGGTGTTTGGAGGCTGAAGTCCCAGGATCCTGCTTTTTTGGTGGTACTTTACAGAGCTGTAATTTGTGCTGATGTCATTCATTGGTTGTAAATGCTTAATAGTATTTTTTTACTGCATAGAGGACTAAATTACATACATTCTGGTGTAACATTTAGGAAACTACAGTGTCAGAAATCCATTTCATTTTTTGCTATTATTGGTATTATTTATCTTACCTGGTGCTTAGACTAAACCCATCACAAAGTGTAGCTTGAGTAGCAGCCAGGGAACAGATCCCTGCAAAGATCCCAGAATGAGAAAAAAGAAACATCTTTCCGTTCGAGCTAACTCTCACCCTTTTAGACTATACAAACATGGTGCATAACTAGGCAGCAGGAGAATAAGGCCTATCAATTTCTGTGCTCTGGGACATTATTAATCTCCAGTTAGCAACAGGAAAATATACATTTCTCTTCCCTAAGGCACAGCACTGAAGCGTTGGTGCGTCTAAGAGGTTTTTCCACCTCATTTGGCATCACTGTGAAAGGAAGGGAGAGGACACTGAATTCTGGCAACAGATTCCTATGCCTTCTGTAACTAACATCTGAGAATGAATCCGTAGCTTAGTGTCACCATAGTCTGCTCTGTTTCTGTTACAATATTCTCTTTGTTGATGGCTCTTTAACTCAACTTTTTGAGGGACTCTGGGTTATAATGAGGACTGCAAGTAGAAGAAAATCTCTCCAGTGAGTAGAGAATTCAGGGGTTTGCATCAGTCTGAATGGGATGGCAGGTTTATAGATAATACTAGCCTGCAATAAAAGCTTTCTTTGAAAAATTACTTATTTTCTTTGGCTGGTCTGTGAAGATTCCTTTTCTAGTGTTGACTGTGGGAAGGAATCTCTTTTTATCCCAAACAGGGTTTGGGTGTTAGATTCTGAAGTGAGGAAGGAGGTGCACTGGTAACTGGGATGCCACGAGGAGCAAAGTAGTAGGTCATCCTTATAAGCTTCTGTTCTTCCAAAGAAAATCTTGTCCTTGGCTTTTATACCTCTGCTAGCATATTCCCTCGCAGGCTGTCCTCTGCTGGGCACTCTTAAGTTGGCAACCAATATCTTCTTTTTGTATGTGGCTGTGTGGCTGTGTCAGCGAGTGTTCCTGAGTACATCAGGTTTTTTAACGACTATTGTTTCATAGTAGTATTTTCATAATATTCAGAGTCTATTAGGTGCTTTTCAGAACAAACAAGAAAACGTCCTCACCCTGTGCATCTAACAATCTAATTCTAGCACCTCATCGGAGATGTGTCTGGAGGATGGGACTTTGTACAGGCAGCTTTCTTTTATATTTTTCAGAATGAGTCATATGTTTTTGTGAGCAATGCAGTTGGTTTAAAGATTAAAACTATAAATAATGCACCACCCTTAAGACAGTTCTATTCCAGAAAGATTAGGCTCAGTGAATTGTCAACATTCTTTGCTCAAAGTTAGTTTTCAGAAAATAAGAGAAAATTCTAGGGAAGCTGATAAAAAATATGTGTTGACATAAGAAAATGTTGCTTATCCTTTGTTTATGGATGCTATGCCTAAGAAACAAATCTATACAGACTTAATCAGACTGCAAATCAAAGAATTTGTGTAACCAAAATAATATACAGTAACTTATGCTTAAAAGCATGAGTTTCCAGAAATCATGTCATTAATAAGATGATGTTGTTAATTCTTTCCTTTTCTGCTGAGGAGTGAAAACCTTAAGCGTGAAGTGTAGGTGTATGTGCTGAAATATTGACAATGGATACTACAGTTACTGCTCTGCCTAAATTTCAGTAAATGATTCAAACCTATTATTGCTGCTGTTAAGTCCAGAAGATGAGAAATGAACAGAACGGACAGACAAATTTTACGGGAAAGCTCAGTCTAAGAGCATGCCAAAAACAACTCCTACGTGAGGTTAGTGACTATATAATGATGTGAAATAACAGTGAAAACTAACTCCAAGATGAATGTGGGGGCCACATGAGGAACACCTCAAAGAAAGATGCTACAGTGGTCGTCTCTTGGGGACCATATGAAAGGTTCTTTGTTGCCCTGAAACCGCTGAAAGGAAAACGTGTTGAAAACGGAAGCAGCTTGTTTAGCCTTTAATGCCAAGTTCAATGGAAATTCAGATCTCTTGATGTTTTAATTAATCTTTTTTTTCCCCTTGATTCTTCTTTAAGTATGCTAAGAGTAGGCATATCAAGTATCCAAGAACATAGCATGTTTCAATTAAGGATATGCTCCACATTCACCAGTCTTTTCAGGAAAACAGCATTTCCTTCTAAATATTTAGGTTAACTATTCTAAAACAGTAACACAGTGGCTTGAACCATCTCGATCAGCCATGGTAGACTAGTAGGAAAATGGACAGATGGACTGATGTAGCAGTACTGTGGTATAAGCAACACAGAATATAGGCATTGCTCTGCAACAGAGCTTCCAGCGCGTTGTCCTTTTCACTTGACCTAAGACTTTCTAATCATGAAACTATCTCAAAACTTTTGTAAGGACTTGTGACTGTTGTTGTTTTCAGAATAGCTGGCAGCAAAGTAAATAATTCTGCAACTTGGTAAAGAACCAGCATAAATTCAAACCTGCAGATATTAACATAGGGCAAACCTGAGCTTCATTCAGTTTGCTTTCTATAAGGAAATTGCACATTATTCAACCTCTGATGAAGCTTGAACACTTATTCCTAAAAGTACATTGAAAAGGAGCACATAAATGTTGTGCCTAATTTGCACAGAGTGAAGAACGAACAGGAAAACTCAGTTATTTACAGTACTTTATGAACATGATAAATATTTCATTTAGGACCTTGCTGTAAGTAATTACTAAATGATCCTAGGTAGGCATCAAGAAAGAAAATTCCCTAAATTAGTTGTTTACGTCAGCAAAATATATGCCTAAAATAACAGATGATATTGTAATGTGTTCCAGCCTATTATTTCTTCGTGAAAAACCACAGAAGACCCGAGCTTTTTTTTTCCTCTGTGTATAGTAAATTTTAAACCTTACCGTGCTTTTAAATTTCCAGGAGTTGTGCAGAAGGTAAGTAGCTTCCCATTCTAAATGAGTTACAGAATATGTACAAAACCTCAATATAGTCTTTAGGTTTTATTAAGATTATTGTGGTGTTTCTTTCCAGTATTTTTGATGAGTAAAACATGAAGGACAGACTGACACTATTATCTGACTATCTTGTTTTGTAGTGATGTAGAAATGGGATGACCCCTTTTGTTTCACCTTAAATTTACTGAAATATATGGTGTCTAGAAGGTATTGGCAGTTGCCTTCAGTTCTGACCAACTGTATTATTAGATCCAGTGACAAATAGGGCCAATTAAGGTAAATTTAAAACATCATATGCTAACGAGAAGCTTAGCACCAGTGTTATAGACAAGCTTGAACCTGAAGCAGGTAAGTTCAAGGCGATCTTAGAGGACGCAACTGAAGACTGAAAGGCAATGAAAGCATAAATGAATCCCTCAGTATTGGTGGAGATGATGTATTCGTTTGTTTAGCCAGCAGGGCGTTGATGGTAATGGGTTGGGCCGCAGACACAGGACATGTGAGGAGAAGTAGAATTTGGCGTCAGTGACCAGCTACCAAATTGTAGACAGCGAGGACTAACTGGAATATACAGTCATGAAGGCAACAGGAACAGCCCTCACTGCCAGCAGATACGTTTATGTGTTTTTGTCTTTGGGAATCCTGGGGGGGTTGGGTGAGATGACTGTGGAATTTGCAAAGGTTGCAGAAGTTTGGCATCATTTTAGGGCTGATGTTATATTCATAACATTCTGTTCCAGGGCTCTGGCTTGGGCTGATGACTCCACTTTACTTAATGGTAACGCCCTAGAGTTCTTCTCCTGAGGGCTTAGGTTACTCAGCAAAGTTAATTATGTAGCCAGATAAAACTTTGCGGTTATTGTGACATGTTGTTGAGATTTATCTGGTGGCATTTAGACCAGCACTTCAGAAATTCAGGATTCTGGATTCAGTGAAAGTAGAGAAAGTAATCTAAAAATATTAACTGGACCCCATGGTCTGGTATGGAATACTGTGAGCATTTTGGGCTGCCCATGCACAAGTTACTGAAACCAAGACAGGTGAAAAGAGAGGCTGTGATAATAAATAAAGTAATGGAAAGATGCAAGAGGAAACCATAGAAGAGTTTAGTTTGTAAATCTTAGCAAAGAAGGGCTTTGATTGCTCTGTCTGAATACCTCCAGGCAAAAAGGATGTGGAGGACTGAGAAGAAGAGAGTTACTTAAATTAAAGAGCAACAGCAGCCAGAAGTCAAGCAGTTTGTAAGTAAGATTAGGCAGGAAATTAGAATAAGGTTCTTAAGCCTTCTATCACTGAGGTTTTGAAACAGCCTTCTGATCAAATGAGTTCTAAGATGAAGCTGGATACGTGTTTGAACGAGGTGAAATGCAGTGGGAGAAGAATCTCAGTGACACAGGATTTCCTTCCTGATCTCTGTCCCTTGCTCTCCTCTCAGTCTGCATCCCTAAAAGAGAATAGTGTAATTGAGGTTATATTATTAACCTGTTGTGATTTTGCAAGCAGTAGAGCGTGGACAGTAATTTTAGAGACATTACTTCACTGTAAATAGATCTGATTAATTTCCATTTACTAAGCCGTGTATCATGGCCATCTGTTAAAGAGTCTTATTTGGACAGCCAGTAAAACTTTGCCATTACATAATTATATGGAGAGGCAATAACAGCCATTTCCCAGCTTCCTGATGCTGGAGTGCAAACACAAACGACCCTAATATTTTGCTTCAAGCCCTTTCCTGCTGGGGGTAGTTGCAGCTTTCGCAGGGGCTTAAGGATATAGGGAGAGGAGAGGAGAATTCCTCAGTCATTCCTCTCAACTTTGTCCTTCCACTTCTGCGAACTCTGTTCTTCAGTTACTGGTTTCTTTTGCTAACCATGAAATTTAAGCAAATCTGGATGAGAAGAAGAGTAAGAAAAACCATGGGTACCCGGTAGTTGTAAAAGATAAGGCATGTAGCATCTGCAGCTTTCTGTGTCATGTACAATTTTAAACATGTTCATTCTTGCTGTTCGGCACAGTTTCCCACTGAGGATTTTTTAATATCAGAAGGAATATTTAAGTTGTTGATTATATTATTGTTGCAGGTGATGCTGTTAGAGCAGCTTGATCACGGTACAGGGCCATCTTTTAATCCAGTTTTGGAACCAAAACTAAATCTAAACTTGTATCTCTTTAATGACAAAGATGATCTCTCTGAAAAATCTCTCTCAAATACCAATTTAGGTTAATACCAGATAATTTAGATGCAATTTTCCTAGCTCATGTAGTTTGTAGCAAAATCACATCACTAAATAGTGAAGAGTGAGGAAGTGTATATATTTGGCATTATTCCCTCCTTATAGCTGTTTGATGAAAGGAAATACTCGTTGGCCCAACCTTAAAATATGGTTATGTTCTTTTGAAGTCCATTCCAACCTTACATTTGTTAATGAAAGCAGCCTAATTCATGAGCCTCAAACTTAGCTGTCTCAGTTAATCTATGAGTAGTCACTTGAACAATGATGTCCATAGAGCATGATGAATATTCGTAGGTTTTGCTCCCTTTTTCTTTTTCCATTTCTTTTTTTTTTTTTTTCTCCCTGTGAACATCATGAGTGTTCACCCTTTGGGACCTTTGACTTCTGCCAGGACAGTAGTTCACTTGTGATTCATATGTGAACTTCAGAAAATATGGACAATTAGTGATGATTTCGGGGATATGATGTTACTTCCATCCTTTTAAACTTTTTGCATTTATATAATCTCAGTGTCTGGACTAATATTAAAGAGCATTGGAAATAAAATTTATTTGGAGTGATTATTCTTTCACAAGACTGTTTGGCAGATTGCAGGGTTTTACCAGATGTTCTGCTTTACAAGTACTGTTGCTCATCCTATAAAGTAAATTTTATTTTTAATAGGACTAAAACAGCTTTAAAAAAAAAATCCCACTGCATAATCAAATATTTTCTTTACCTGCGAAATCTACTTATGGAAAACTGGAGTAGAAAATTCCCTGAATAACTGTCATATCGATGCTTGTACTGCTAGCAGAACTGACAATCTTTATGTTTAATTTTTTGTGTGTGTTTTGCTAAACATCAGATTTAATCTAAAAAATATGCATGAATGTCTTCTGAGAATCATTGCTGTGATAATTCAGGTAATAGCAATGATTATTTGTTCTCATCAGAGGTGATCTACAGCTTTCTTGGAACATAAGGCCAAAATCAGGATGTGATACTATGGATGAAATTGTATAATAACTAAAAAATGAAACAAGAGTACCTCACATGTCTTGCATGCAATGCTTTTGTTCAGCTGTCAGTGGGAAGCTTTTTCAATCTCTGTGTGAGAACATTAACTCTCATTTAGCTGGTGATCCTCAGTAATACCTCAGTTCTTTCTGAAATGCAGCCATAACCAGGCATCGTGCATGTTCTATTTGTGCAGTTGTATTTTCCTGTCCAATGTGTAATATGTTGGTTTTGATCTTTGAACAGCACCCTGGGTTTTTTGGGAATATCTTCAATTGATCAATTTTGTTTTCAATTCTAATTCTAATTTTGCCCTCTACCTTTTGCGTCATCTGCTAATATTCACCCTGCCCTGATCATTAATAAAAACATGTAACTCAGGTATCAAAACTAGCCCTTGCACAATTCTATTGAAATGTAAAATTCCAACTAGACAGTAACTAAATCAGCAGTTGAAAGAAATCTGGCCTGGTAAGCTAGAGTAAAAAATGTGTGATCCATGGTTGCCTCCCCTATGTTGTATTGCAATTATATATTATTCTCCACCACTAGAAGCCTGAATGCGAGGAGTGCCAGGTGCTTATTTCTGTTGACAGTCCTATAAATATTAAATATGTATATTCCTTCCATTCTTGGCACAGCACTGAAAATCCTAGAAGTTTATCCCAGAAGTTCAGAACTAAGGTCAAACCCCTAACTATAGATGTGCTTGCTAATTAGCAAAGCTTTTTGATAACTGCGTGTGTTCTGCTCTCGTCAGAAAAATTAAAACAAAAGAAAAAAACCCCAAACATATTTAAAAAAAATCCTATCCATTGTTTGAGCAAATATGGACTGAAACTCTGTTTTCTGATTCGAAATTGCCCAGTGTGCTGCCAGAAGTATGGTTGCATGTGTAAGCGGTCACATACTCTGTAAATAGCTGCACAGGACGTTGTCAGGAATCAGTGACAGCTCTTTCTTGGACTAAATCTGTAAATCCATGGTATAATATGAAATGTGGTCTGGTGTTTGCTTATGCCCTTTCTGATTTAAATCTAGAGAAGATCTTTCTTTGATTACTGGGGTTTTTTTGGTACTGATGAGAGACACTCATGTTCATCAATGTTCACTGATCTATGGAATTTTTCTTCTCTGTGTCTAATTGGGCCATCTGTAGCCCAAAGCTTATTATACCTGTCTGGGACCTTCCTTATAGTACCTTTAGTCTGTCACCCTCTACTTCTTCATGCTTATACCTACCAGCAACAAGGACTTACTTTAGTCATATCCTGACAGCTAAAACTCTGTTTTTGTTGATAGCAGTGTTCTTATTTTCAAGAATACTTACTTCTGCATCATAGGTTTTGTTGTAGTATCAGTGGGCAAATTTCAGTGCATCATTTAGATCTAAGATTGTGGCCCAGAGGAACCCCCTGCCCTTTCCCTAGGAGCACATTCCAGAACAGGTCTTAAAATCCATGCGCACACATCTTACACATTCCATTACAGAAATTTTCCATTTCTGTAATGGAATGGAGTTTATCTGGGTGTTAGATACAGAGTTTGTAAAACTAAAAGAAGAAAAACAACTGAATAACCAACCCTTTCATAAGGGCAATCATTATAAAAGTGCTGTTTATCAACGTGATGTTACACTGGAAGGTGTTTAATACTTTCCAAAACTAATTTTCCAGATAACTTCTGGAAGCAGAGAAAGTTATTAGACTCCTTTTCTGTAGTTATACATTTCACTAGCTTTGTTGTCTTTTATCTCTAATGACATCTTAACAGAGTAGTATTCTGGAGAAAGATTTGAAAGAGGAAAATAAAGTGCTTCGGGGGACGGGGGGAGCTTTTTCCAAGTACAAAAAGCAACTTGAGAGAAAGAGCAAACCCATTGAAAGTCTAACAAGGCTGTCCTTGACAGTAAAGAAAGGCTGTAGGGGACTTGAAAGCAAGGACGTAGCAGCTTACGTTATTAGACTAAAATAAAGGTCTTTGTAGCAGCAATCAGAATTATTGGCGGGGGGGGGGGGGGGAAGGATTTGCTGTGGTGAGAGAAAAGGTTATTGCCATTATTGAGAGAAGGCTGGAAAGTTGATGCTCAGGCAAACAAACTCATGCTGTAATAGTCATTACAGCTTTTTAGGAGTGAATAGAGATGTTTGTATTGTTGTGATGCATAAGGAAAAATACTTTGACTTCAGCACAATTCAAACCAAATGTCTAATTTGAAGGTGTTGTCCAGGTTGTGTATCTGAGTATCAGAAGCATTTTTTGAAAGAAACAAAGGCTGGCAGAAAGGCCAGTGAAGAGCCAGTTTTGGTTTTGCCAGGTTGAGCAGGAAGACGTCCATCCGTTCGTCCGGGGATGTCAGGCTGAGGTTTATTCTAGCCAGAAGAAAAAGGTATGTTGTTTTTTCTCAGCTCAGCTTTCAGTGGTCAAAGGTATTTGTCAAAATGTTATCAATGTTTGCATGTTCCACTTTTTGGGCTGTCTTTGCTGGAAAACTAGATAAGTACCAGACTATGGTACTAAGGGGTCACGTTAAGCATGGAATAAATCGATTTAGAGACATATAGCGACAAGCTGTGTAATAGACCCCAAGTAAAGTACTGTTTTGTCGAAGAGAGTACAGCACGTATTACAAGGTGTTAGGCAAAGTAAATGCCCAGACACAGACAGTTCTCACTCATAAAAATACTTGTAAAAATCTGCTGACAGTTAATTTATTTACAACTTTAGATCATGAAAATGTCTCGGATTTTAGCATGACTGGTTTAGATTAAAGTTTCAGGCTGAAGACCCAGTGATTGTTATTTTTCTGTTAATTCTTTTCTAGCACACAAGGTGGGAGCAAAATCAATGCTATGTGACTTAGATAATCAACAGGGCTTTATAAATAAACAATGGCTAGTCTGACAGAGGCTGAACTTCAATGCTGAACTCGGCTGCTCAAATAAATAACAACTTTACTTCTCAAAAAAAGCTAGTTCTCAGCAAAACACAGACTGTTTTTACTAGCTGCTCTGCAGATGCTCTTTTTCATGCTGTGGTAATTCATTCTGCGGTGCATCTTTTTTGCCTTGTTTACAATTTTCAAATCTCTATCAGAAAAACTCCATTTTACATAAGCTCTAAGTAAAATTTAATTTTTACTATTGTTCTTAGTATACGCTGACAAATGTTTATATGATTAAGAGATATTTTGATTAGATGAGGTGTCCAATTTGAAGGCAGTCTGGAGTTTTTAGCGAGGTTGTGACTGGCTTTCATTTGATGTGACTTTTTGGTAATCACTGATGACTCTTTGCTTGTCTATAGTAAGGCTACCACACATGGTAAAAATACCATGATATTACCTTGCTGTGTGTTTCAGTTGGTGAACACAAGCCATTTCTATGCTACAGCCTCATGTATTAAAGAACAACATCATTTATGCATCCAAAACCTTTTCAGAACATGAGCTGTGAAACGTTAGCGGTAATATTTTGGCAAAGGCTTTGCAGGGTTACACCCAATTTGAGGTTCTCGATCAGTCTCCGCATCACTGGGAGCATTGCAGAGGAACCAGTAAGCAAACCACAAATATTTTCTTTCAAACAAGGCCAGAGCGGAGCAAAGCAATATGACCTGTATGGTTGGTAAATATGTGAAGATTTGTGAGCTAATTCTGTTAGCAGATGATGATGAGGAAGGATGAAGAAATTTGATGTAATCAGAGTTATTTCCAAGGTTTGTATTCAAAGTCCAGTTCCTTTAAGCAGAAGAGAAATCAAAAAGGTGATTGTTTGGTCACAGATCTGAACATCTTTTCAACTTATCTCCTACTCATAAGCTCTCTAGGATTTAAGATTTGTCCACAAATGGTGAACTGTCAGGATATTTATACAGAAACAGTACTGTTCTGGTACAAGAATGCCTTGCCCTCTCCAGTTTATCACCAAGGCTCCTGTAGTCTCTTCAGCATGTGTTTTTAATATTTTTCTCATGGTATTTTTGCTTTTTCAATTTCAGTCACTCACATAGTTGCATCAGAGCACTGTATTTTCTTCTTCAGACATGGAGTTGTTCTCTTCCTTTGCCTGCTTTCAGTGAAGAGCTGGAGCACTTCTGTTGTTTCTGTGGCATTTGGGAATTCATTATTCTCCCAACTTTACTATCCTCATTCTTTGGATCTACAGCATCAGATTCTAGAGGCATCCTGGCTAAAAAGCTGTGAAGGCTGTTAGAGAGGAACTTTGACATTGCTTGGAATCTAGCTGTGTTTTATGCACCGCTTTATTTACTAGGGATAGTAGTAACTAGGGCCATTTACAGGATTCTTCTCTTTAGGAATCTTGGCTGGTATTTGCCTCTGAAGTTGTCGACCCAAAATCAGATGCCTTGTTTTTAAAGCTTTTACATACAACTTAAAGTATTTGCCAGTGGCTGTGCTGCATTTTTTCTATAGCAAGAGAGTTTGGCTTTGCTTCAATTACGGGCTAGATCATATCTGTACAGCCCCGATTTCTTGATACCCTCTAAGATATTTTCTAGGAGAGCCTCCCTTCCTCCCTTCCTCCCTTCGTGATCCACTATGGTTTGTCCTGCTTTTCTGTAAGCTGTTAAAAGATTTGGAGAGGTGCTCATCTCGGTCCACAGCCAGCTGAACCCCTCTGAATTCCATGTGGACTCTGCACATGAGATTTACTGTGCGATTTCACGGGCAGCATACAGGTTTTTAAAAAAAAAAAATAATGGTTGAGAGACATTCTATTCAAGATGTTGTTTTCTTCTGACCTGTATGTAAACTACTCTATAACTTCAAGTGGGATGAGAAGTCATTAATAAGAAAGTCAGCTGCATGTCACTATATTTCAAGCCACTTTGTTAAGCTATCAAGAACAACAAGAACTTACTTTTTTGTGCTAGGTCTTCCCATTTTAGGAAAGATCTTTCTAATGCAAGTGCTGTATTTGCGGTAACATTTTTCTTCTCTTACACACATTTTATCCAAGAAATAATCTCAACTTGTTCTCAGTCCCAAAATGGCCACAGGTGTATAATCCTCACATACAATGAAAAATTAACTGAAGTTATCTTTCCATCAGATTCTTGTCTCCTTGCAGCAATCGCGCAGCATTGCTTAAGAGCACTTCTGAACCTTTGCTCTGCGATCCGAACAAATTCTGGGCTTGATCATGCTTCTGATCCTCCCACCTGTTGGTTATTCGTAAATTATTGTTTGAATCTGTGTCTTTATCTGTAAGGCACGCTTTGTTGCCCTTTCTAATGCTAAATTTATCAAGCCAGCAGAATCGGCTGTGTGTGCTGTCTGGCACCAGTTGTACGCTGAAGATGCTGAATAGCTGAACTCAGTCATCTGAAAAGTGATTGGGGTTGGGTTAAGTGTGTCCAGACATGCAAATGTGTTTATAAAAATCTGCTTGCCGGTTTGGGATCACGTTTAATGCTATTCACAGGACACGGCTGGATATGCTGTGCTTGGATGTTAAGTTTATCAGTGCAACGCTGCTGGATGCGTGATACGCAACAGCCCTGGTTAGCTCTGGCAATCGGCTGAACTCTCTGGTGTTTGCTTTCTGCTTCAACTCACACCCAGAGTTGAACTCACACACACAGGCTACCCTGTGCCTCAGAAAGTTTGTCCAGGGAAAGAAAGGACAAATAAAGTAATTCACTAAGGGTGTCTTGTAGGTCATATGGAGCAACAGCTCCAGACAAAGTAAGTATTGTTGTATGTGCAGGAGTTGAAATGGTCACTGATTGCCAAGCAAGAAATACGACTGTGCTCGAGCAAGTCATTGACTGTTCGGGCTTTTAAACAGCATTAATGAACACGGGTGTGGAAGCTGTTCTACATTTCCATATGTCAGCGTTTGACTTGTCAATAAGGTGAACTGTGCCCAGGTGGCCAAGAAAGCCAATGGCGTCCTGGCCTGTATCAGGAACAGCGTGGCCAGCAGGAGCAGGGCAGTGATGGTGCCTCTGTACTGGGCACTGGTGAGGCCTCACCTCGAGTGCTGTGTTCAGGTCTGGGCCCCTCACTACAGGAAGGACACTGAGCTGCTGGAGCGTGTCCAGAGGAGAGCCACCAAGCTGGTGAGGGGTCTGGAGAACAAGTCCTATGAGGAGAGGCTGAGGGAACTGGGCATGTTTAGTTTGGAGAAGAGGAGGCTGAGGGGAGACCTCATTGCCCTCTACAACTCCCTGAAAGGAGGGTGTAGAGAGGTGAGTGTTGGCCTCTTCTCCTAAGTGAATAATGGCAGGACCAGAGGAAATGGTCTGAAGTTGCAGCAGGGGAGGTTTAGATTAGATATTAGGAAGAATTACTTTACTGAGAGGGTGGTCAGGCACTGGAACAGCCTGCCCAGGGAGGTGGTGGAGTCACCATCCCTGGAGGTACTTAAGAAACATGTAGATGTGGCACTTCAGGGCATGCTCTAGTGCCTGAGATTGTTGGTTTCTGTCTGTTGTGGATGGTGTGGCCTGTGGTTGTGGTTGTTTGGTTTGGTTTGGTTTTGGTGTTTGGTGTTCTGGGATTTTTATTATTTTTTTTTTGGTTGGACTCGATCTCAAAGGTCCCATCCAACCAAAAATATTCTGTGATTTTGTGATTATATCCATTTGGTGACTTTGGACTCTATCAAAATCACTTCTGAAGCAGAAATTGAAGCCCAGAAGGATGGAGAAGCCTTCATTCTGCTCATCACAGGCTTTCCGCAGAAACAAAGTTTGAGACCTGCCCGGGAGCCCTCACCCATCTGTAAGTTTGTACATCACAGCATCTCGGCAGGGATTACTTTAAACGGAAATGTGCTAGATGGCTTTCTTTTGTATCTCTTCGCCTGGGTAATTAACCACAACCAGTATGGTGTTGGCGATGAGTATGTCCTCGCACAGTGCTGCATGTCCTGTCCTCTGCCTGTGTGCAACTGGGGTGGGGGGGTGGGGAACGGGACGGACAGTTGGATTCCAACCTCATAAGCTAATCCATGGATTTCCAAGGTAATAACGTGCCAAGTTTTTATTGGCAGGAGCCTTAGATTTGAGCTGCCAGAACTAGAAATGCCTCTGAAGTCAAAGGGTTCCAAAGCTCCCACTTGCACCCCAAGAGCAGTGTCCTGCCTGTAATTGCCACGCCAATGCGAGGCTGATGACGACCACTTTAGTCATTATCCTTCTCTTAGTTTAGCATCAACTGTCTGGCTCTTACTTGGCAAGTGGACACGTATCTGGCAAGCACACTGCTACTCCCATCTTTTCTGAGCATCGGGCTCATCTGATAACTTGTTTTCCCTTTAGCTCACGGTGCTATGTCTTCTGCACCCATTCATTGCTGTACCTGGTCAGCAGCTTTTAAATTCAGCCAGTGCGCAAAGCAAAACAAAACCCTAGTGGAACGTCTCTCAGGGGACTGGCAAACTGGAGCTCTAGGGAAGGCGTGATGGAAGAACCTTACCTATCTTCAGATCCTGAACACCTGCTTCCAGACTGTCTATCCTTTCTGGCAGTTGGTCCCGGTTTCGTCTCTCAACTCCTTTTTGTGCCTTATTGCTCTGCTAGAACTTATGTTCCAAAGGAACTGCACAGTTGTTTTGTTGTTTGTTTGTTTGTTTGTTTTTCCAAAGTGCTGCATCTTAGCATGTTTTTTTTTTCTTTAGGTTTTAATAAGGAAGGATCATTTCCCGGCGTAAAAGTGGGTCCGGTGCCCTGGCAATGGCTCAGCCATAGCAGGATGTTCTCCTGGAATACATGAGGGGGCTTGGTGCTCTCGGGCAGTGCTGCAGCCAGCGGGGAGCTGGTATCTTACGGGTGGCCACCTGAAGGTGAGCTTCAGGGAGACGTGTGTGCCCAGCTGCGTGTCGCCGGAAAGCCACAAGGTGTCACACTTAAACTACCAGTATGTATAAATTAATTGCTGTAATGTATAAAATACATTTGCCATCTTTCATAGGGTCATTTAATCTCGGTGGCGTAGTTAATTAAGCGTTGTCATGTTTGTACCTAGGTAAGGCCCGGGAACGGGGGAGGCATCCGGTGTCATGGGGTGGTGTTTCAAGACTAGGGGCAGGAGGAAATGCTGCGTTACCTCCCCAGGGCATCAGATGAGGCTGGCATAAAACAATGGTAAGTGCCGAAGCGTTAACTGTTTATTCAGTACAGCTGGGAACTACCCCAAAACAATTGCTCTCACTGGGACTGCCTTGTTTTTTTTAAAAAAAACCCAACCTATTATTTGTAGTGGTGGGGTGTGTGTTTGTTTTTTTTTAATAAGAACTTAAGATTCTTATTTTCCACTCAGCATGTTAGGAAGAGTGTTTGGTTTGCAGTTAAGTAGACAGGTATTTATGGAGAGAATCTCACTCTTTTTGACTATTTTTTTCTTTTTTTTTTATATATGCATTGGAATTATTGTGATTTATTCCGTGTTTGGCAAGTTGAGTATATTTATGAATAAACACTGCCTTGATATGCAACAAAAATTTAACTCTTAGCAAAATTCATTTCCTCTGAGGAAATGAGATGTCTCCTAGTCAGTAGGCTCTGGATAAAGTAAGGTCTTACGGTAAGCGCACCAGTTTCCCTGACTTTTTTTTTGGGAAAACTGAAGGATGTGGGGAAGCCAGTAGCACAAAAACCAGAAGGCTTGGCGGCGTTTGTGTTACGCTGCTCCCCAGTTTGCTGGGCACGCCACCTTCTGCATTCTCCCCTGCCACTAAAGGTAAGTGCTTTACAAATAGAAAAGAATTTTTTTCAGTGATAAAACTCAAAAGCAATCTCAAAGGAAATGGGAACCTTTATTTTGATTAGTTTCAATGTATTGACATTGTCCTTTGATGCAAATCTAACTGGAAAACACACATAGGAAAAACACATATATACACTTTCATAAAAATAGAATACATCTTGACAAAATTACTTGTGTATACAGTGTATTGACATCATTGAACCAAACTTACATCATCTTTGGAGAAAAACGATCTATTTGCAAAAAAAACCCAAAACATTTTAACTGAGTTGGGAGTACTGAAATGGATATGGTTTTGAGCTAAATAAATGGCTATACCAGAACGTCAGAGTTAAAAAGAAAAAAAAAAAAGAAAGAAAGAAAGTTATAAAATACCTGCAGTATAAAGTAGAAGTAGCCATGGTTGGTTTTTTTCCTCCAAAAATAGTGACATCTCTAAACTTGCATGGAAATGAAACGTACCAGTTCCATATTCTACTGTAGATTCTTTAGCTGAAAACAAACTTTAATATCATTTGTTTCAGCGCTGGCAACCATTAGGTACAGTGGTATTTGCGTTGTTTTGAGCACACAGTGTAGTATATTACAGCCCTAATTCTATCAGGTATTTGATAAGAAAAAAAAAATCTAACAGATATAAAATTGTAAAACACTTAGCAACCTTTAAAATATGAAGACCACTTGAAATTACAGGGTTTTTTTTCTTCTGGTTAGGCTTTTCTTTAGTTGCTTTCGACAGAGGCTGCTCCTTGCTTACTGCTTTGACCACATACTTCAGCTCGTATTTTGATTTTTCTGCTGATTTTCAGAACAAACTGTGGAAAATGACAACTCCAGTGTAATAAACAAAGCAAGCGGTAGCAGGTATTGAAAGCCAGGGATTTTCCTCTTGAATTGGAATAATGGGACTGGATAGGCAGCCTCCGGGAAGGAGGGAAAAAGAAAAGAGCATAGCACCATTTTCAAGTTACATGGTTCACAACTGTTTGGCAGGCAGTAGAGTCAGTCTGGAAGTGGTAATACCCACCGGCTTTTATGAACGTGGTTAAAATACTGTGATTACTGTCAAGTAGTTTGGGTGTTTAATAGGGATAGGCTGACACGGCTATATAAACAATGAAAGTTGTCCGATACTCAATATTTCCATCGACGCTGTACGATAAGGCTCTGACTCCCATGCGGTAAGTCTTTGGCTCTCGCAGCGGTCGGGTGGTGAACACGACTCCTTTCAAGTTCTCATCTCTCAGGGCAAATGGGATTGCTGGGTCCTCGTCCGCCATTAAGAAAGTTGTCCTTGGATGCATGACTTGATCGTGAGTGTAGGCAACCAGCCGGATTAAATCCTGACCAGCAGCTATGCCAAAGGGGAGGGAAAGGAGTTTGTATTCCAAGGCGTAGGTACTCAGATCACACTCCAAGTCGTTGGCCGGGCAGTTTTTCAGACAGAACCTAGGAATAAGCAGAGGACTTTAGCTTAGGGAGAAGGCACGATATTGTAAGTACTGCAACAGGTCCTAAAGGATAAATTCTTCCCCTGTTTACCCTGTTGCATAATTTAAATTTCTCTATAATGATAATATGCTCATGGGCTCTTTATCCATTTTTACTCTAAAGTGGCAGCCCAGTTTAATGTCTCATTTTCCCTTAACAGGATCATCTCGGAAAGTGCCAAGACGTGATATAAAGATATTGAATACAATATTTGCTGTTGAAGTCAATAGTATGTGTTTTAATGGCCTTGCTCTTAGAGTTGGAAAGGTCGGTTTAAAATACCCTGAGCAGCTCCATTTGAGGTGTCTGTGCGTTAGATCATAAAATAAAGAACTTGGCATGAAGAAGGGCAAAGTAAATTTTACTTCAATTAATCAAAAGTCAAAATAGGAAATATCTATTAGTTCTGCATGTCAGTACAAACAGAGGTCAAAGAACATTATCCATTTCAACTTAAGTGTCATTCCAGTTCAGTTTGATCAGGAAAGTTGGTTTCCGACTATGAAACAAGCTATTTCCTTGAGTACGTTAAAAGATTAAAGGAAATTAAAATGTTTTTTCCAGAACAAGGAAATAAGAGTAACTTAAAAATGAAAACAACTTACAATGAGCTGTAGCATTATTTTCATGACTAAAAGCATATTTTAAATGCTATGAAATTGATGGCAAGTTAGGCATTTAGAGAAGTTAAGTCAGAAAACTCAGATGCAAAGACATCCCCATAAGTGACAAACGAATGACACGAAATCAGCAGAAAGAATGGCAGCGTGCTGCCCGCCGGGGTTCATATAGTAAAGGAACGTTCTAGTGCTATTTCTTTGTGAATTAACAGTAAGATGCTGCATGGATACTGAGAGCCAGCCAGGTCACCCGCCGCCACCGGTTTAAGGTCCGGCTGCAGGGGAAACATGGAATACTGCTGCTCAAGAAACCGGTGATCATCTTGAAGGTCAGTGCTTTCACCTTTTACTAGTATGAGCTTTACCGGTGACAGCGAAACTTAGGCAAAGCTTATTCTGATAAATACAAGTTAAGGATCTGAGCTTGGGGTGGGTGAAAAGGGGCTGAAAATAAAACATACCCAGAAAGAGGTTCTCGCTGGTAGTTTGGTGGACAAGGTGTGTCTATGCACTGGTAGCTTCCTCTCATGTTGAAACACATCTGATTTGATCCACAATTAATGTTCTGTTCGAGGCACTCATCAATATCTGAATGTAAAAAAACCATGCAGATGATCAATTGATGGCAGAAGAAATTAAGGGTTAAAAACCAGCTGGGTCAGCAAAGGCTGAGCAGCCTGCAGAGTGTACTTCTGCACACGCTGAAAGCCTTCAGAATCTGGTCTTGCTGTTTGAGACACGAGTTCCAATAACATGCCTGTATTATTGTTGGCATTTTACTACTGCGCAGGATGGCGTATTGTGCTAGAGCTGCCCTACAGCCACGATCCCACATAAACCACAGTTGTCTTGTCAACAGAGCCTAATTAGTTCATTTTTTATGGGTTTTTTGTTTGGTTTTTTTTGTGGATCAGAAAATCTGACAGTACCTTTTTTTGACAGAGACAGGTTAAGGATTATATTGGCTTTGACCCTAGAGCTGCTGTCTACTTGCCTGGAGTTAAGTGTGTAGCATAGGACCACACGAGAATAAGAAGTTACAGTTGTCTAATTTGCTGGTGTTTTATGAAGCGTTGAAATGTGAAATATAAAAAACTACTGCAACTTGCTATTTTGAATGCCCAATCTCATATAGGTAATTGAAAGATAGGGCTTACACATGTATTGAACGTGATTTGTATCTTATTTATTTACAAATATATTTCTGAACACTCCAAGCGATCTCCGTACCTTGACAGGTTTTGCCATTGGGCGTAAGGCGATAACCAGCCGGACAAGTACATTGGTAACTTCCTAGGGTGTTTCTGCATTCATGCTGACAGATATCTCTGGTTTCACACTCATCTATGTCTGTGGAAAGAAACACGAAGACATCAGGATTATTTGAACCTGGCATTGAACGAAGGTATTCTGTGTCCTATTTGTATTCGAGTGTACGGACAGAGTTGTTGGGAGCTGTGTGCATCTTGTTTTCTGCTGGAGTTGAACGTCTAACACTAGCAAGTCTTTTCACACCTTACCTGCGACATTCCTTAAAACTTTTTAGTAACTGAAGTCCTCACCTCTTTTGATGGCAGCCATAATTTCTATTCTAGCTGGAGAGACCAGTGTCTCTGGGAAGAAAGGGGCAGGTGCAATCTGTACACATCAGCAAGGTTCTACAAATACAGTCTTGCTCCCAAAAGCAAGCTGAGCTGCCCGACAATAAGACTTTAGGCAATATGGTTAGGAGATGCCCAGATCGGATATCTCGTCAGAGGAAGCCTTGACAGTGGGGGAGTTGTTCTTACAGTTAATCCCTCCTCAGGCAAAGCCGTTTCCCTTCCAAACTGATCTTCCTCATGCCGTGGGGAAAAATTAAGCTCGGTATCTGGGAAGATTATCAATAAATGCTCTTAACTTTTTGGGTTTTTTTTTCTTAAATCTCTTTCTCAAATATAGAAGTACCAGACCACTTTATGTAAAATTTTCAAAGCAGACTAGTGTGATTTAGACATAGATCATACATAATTATAATTTCTTTTGAAACATCTGCCTAATTCAGGAGAGCAGTAGAGATCCTACTTAAGTTAGTCTCATGCAAGAGTTAAGACTTACATGATTAAAACAGTGGAAGGAAGGTCTTTGCTTCCCTTCTCTTCATCTGATTTACAGGGGTTGCATTAGATAAAAATGCAAACACAGAAGAGAAACAGATGTGACTGTAGAAATTTACAGTAGGTTATTCCCAAATCCTGATGGTTGTCTATCGAAAGAACTTTCTTTTTTTTTTTTTAAAAAATCATTTGGGTGTATTCTTCATATTAAATGGTAATTTTAAAATTTAGATGCTTATTCCAGTGAAACAGAAGTACAAGAATATTAACTAATTCAGAGTGGAAGCTGGGGTGAAGATAATAGATTTCCACTTAACCCTTTCACCAGCGGTAGCTATATTCCTTTGTCTTCCAGTTAAACTGCTATACCCATAGCAAACTGCATGTATGCAAATACTGCAATGTCTTTATAATTTAAATACAAGGTTTGATGTCTCAGTATCTATAATTTTTATTAATAGAAGTATATTCATATTTTTCAACATTATATATTGCCAGATAATTATAGCAGTAATTCTGCTTGCTAGAATCTAGCTGCAGATCACTGTATTTGTCGTGGAAGTATATTGTGCCTCCTGAGAAGTGTCACTGGCGTATATGCCAGGTAGCTTACGCACCAGAAACTGCCATCTTAAATGCACTGGGACAAGCTCTAGTAAGGCCTAGATTGCGGTGCCCTTAGTCCTGAACTCAGCAGTATTATCACAAAATAACTTAATTGAATAATTTTTTTTTTTTCTTAAAGTACGAAAATATGAGTTAAGTTGGCAAAATCTGGCTTCAGAGAAGCACATTTCAATAGATGAACTCATGTTTCATATCCCCATCTGTCCTTTATGTAAAGCATCAGGTCAGGCGATCCCTCCCGAAAGTACAAACCAGTCAGTGAAGAGGACAGGCTGCTGTTCCTTTTGACTTTCATGACGAGATGAATTAAGTTTTCAATACCTGTGCAAATAGCAGCATTTCACTGAAAAACCTCAGAAAAGCTCACGGAGCAAGGAGGAAGTGAGCTAAATGCTTGATACTTAGAGGTGCCAAATACCTTTGTTTCCTGTTGGTCTTCGAGGGTGCTCTGAGGCTTCGAACCCCTTAAAAAAAATTGGGGGCAGAGCTTGCCAGTTACGGTAACTACCCTGCTCGCCTCGTCATAGAAAAGGTGGCAGTGCTGTCATTGTCACAACTTAGGACAAACCCCCATTTGTTTACTAATCCACGCTCAGTGGACTACATTACAAGCTGCTACACATCATAATTACAGCCAATTTAAAAGCTTCTGCTTATGGTGCCTGTATGGCAGTGACTAACCATCCTGTAGCAGTGCTGGCAACAACCCTAGTGTGCTCAATTATAAAATCTTTATATTCCAAACCTTTTTGAACCACATTATTACTACCATCAGTGGGACTCTCATGTAAGCAACAGCCCCAGGACTAGACTGGGTCTACTGGTGTTCCTTGAAGTGTGAGAAAATTCACAAAGGTGAGCTACTGTAATCAGAAGAAAGAGAATAACAGAGGGAAATAATTTGCAAACACACAATAAGCAGCACAATTAAAACAAGAGGTTACGAGAAGGAGGTTTGAAAACTTTTTTGCTACAATGTGGTCAGGAGACAAGAACATGCAGAACTCTCTGAATATTTATCAGGGTAACATGAAAAAACCACAGCACCAGAAACCGTCAGGCCCTGGTGTATAGAAAACAGTAACCTAAGAATAAGGACCAAAACAAGAGAATTGCATAGACACGACTGACATTTACCTACACATCTGTCATTTCTTGCCTCATAGCCTTCAGGACAAGTTTCTCTAATGGTCCTTCTAGTCCTGGAGAAAGGTATTCTGCTGTTTCTATACTCTGAGAAGGAGCTGTAGAGATTTGAGGAGTGCCTGTAATATTGTTGAGGTTGATAGTTGTCTCTCACAGGGGAGAATTGAGCATAGTTATAGCTATTGTAATAGGCACCATAATTTGGCAATCTCTCCAATCCAGCGCAAGATTTCCCATCACCTAATAAATGTTGCCCAGGTGGACAGACACACTTGAAGCTGCCGGGGGTGTTGGTGCATTGAAATGCACAGGGTTTAGGCACTTGTTCACATTCATTAATGTCTGCTCATGTGACATGATCCAGAGCAACAAACCATGTGGAAAGGAGAAAAAACAAACAAACAACACATAACTATATGTATATATATATACATATGTATTTATCTCACTCTGTGGAACAAACTGAAGACATAAAAGTAAGATCTTGAAGGCAGTAAAATATAGAGAACACGATGCCAAGTAGGCAGGTTATTCTAACCTGTACAGTAATTTACCTTTATTCTTCCTGTAAGGCTACTTGTGACCTAAGACTGTGCCCACGTAGGACAAGGACTCTGCTGAAGGTCTTGCCTCGAGTGTTACTGAAGGTAAGGTGTGGCTAGAAAACGGGGATTCGAGTCTGTTCCCCTGCCCTTCCAGAGGCAGGGCTGTGCGATAGCCTGAAAGCTGCCAGCTGTGGTTCCTGCTGATGGACTCTGAGAAGTAAGTGGCCCTTAGGACCCACGCCGTTCATTGTTTCAGCCTAAGCAGCTCACTACGACTTGAGGAATTATTTTTTTTTCCTTAAGTGCTCCACAGATGAGTGGGAGAAGCTGTCAGGACCTTCCTTAAAGGAGGATACTTAACACGGAGCATTCTTGAGAAGTACAGCATTAGAAATTCATTCAAAACGATGCTGAGGGAAGCTCCAAAGCTCTGGTACAGTTACTGTACTCTGCATCAGGGGAAAACTCAGGTCTCGAGGACGTGTCACAGCATTGCAGGGGAAAGAGGTCGGATATGTTCTAACCTTTCATGTTGTTATTGGCCATTCCAGCTGTGAAAAGTTGGAGGCTTAATGGTAAATATTAATTCACTTTTGTATAATTATAAAACAGAATTATTTTTGTTTTCCTAAAGAATGCTTTTGTTTTGTTTTGTTATTTTAAGTTCATTTTCCCTTTAATTTGTAATCCAAAATGATTTGACCAACCCTAGCAGTAAATATCCATCCTTAAATCAAATCAGACTGGTAAGCATTCAAAGTATAGTAAAAGGTTTAAGGATATAATATGACGAGCGCCCTTCACTCAAAAGAAAGTAAATACGAGTGCTCTTGGGTACTGTAGGACCAGGTCTTCCCCCACAGTCTCTCTGACATTACCAGAAAGAAATTCTCATCGAGGTGCTTCAGGCCCAGCTGAAAATTTGAAAATCCTTTTCAAACTTAGATTCACTCTTTGCTAAGAAAAATCTCTTTGCTAATTCCAATCAGGAACAACTCCAGAACGACCCGATAGTAACATTCACAACAACATATCAATAATTGACTTATATTACTAACTTTGGTTTACCAAAATTTAAAGATGATTTTAACGGTGACTCAATAAAGGCTACATTATATTAAATAAATGGAAAGCATGTATTTTTTTCAATTCTTATTGTACAAATAGCATTAAGCTAGCATTATTACAACTTATTTTGTCCCCCTTGAACATCGTATTTTGAGCATAGTTTGTATCCCTCTGAGATAAGCAATATATGATAATGGTATTTAAAAAGTAATACTGTTTAGAAACATAATAGAATAATAAGATTGTATTTTTATCAACCGCTTAACACTTTATATATTTTAAACTTTTAAAGAATTTTGGGGGGGTAATAACAATTAAATGTTTTGCGAGTCAGAAATCCAGGGATAATTATTGCAGTATTTTTCAAATTATTTCACAAACACATAACAAACTTTACATGTTAGTTGACATTTCATTAGGGTAATATTGTCAAGTGTTATAAACAATAATTTTTAACATTTTTAACATGGCAACAACTAATATGACTTTTAAGTTTATATTCCTTCACTGTGTGCACCAGATGAAAAACGTATTACTCATACACATGTAAAAGAATACTGAAACTCATTATTTCCTTAGCACTCAACTATTTTCTAATTGCTGAGTTCAACATTCTTTACCTGCATAAAATAGACAATAGATACGTGCACTGACATCTTTACAACAGCCAATGTCCTTTGAACAGGTTGTGGATAAGCAACAGAAGACTATCACAGAAATAATGAAAGAAAACAGGTGAAAATTCGACCAATTTCTTTTGTAGAAGCAGCCTGGGCAACACAAGCGAAATGGAAGGCAGGAAGCCACCTGCATTTACACCGTAGCCGCCCCTGTGAGAACAGTGATCGCTGACTGACTGGTAAGCCTAAGTCTCCACTGGACAGTATCACTTTGATTACACACCATAAATATTAAATATTTATAAGAACAACGTGAAATGGCTTTGAAACAAAAATAGCTAAATTCTCAGGCTTTCTCTAATTTGAAGAATAATATTTGATTTTAAATTCTAGATAGACTTGCACATGTTATATGCAAAAATGCTCTATAACAGCTTTCGATAATTCCTTTCCATCTATGATATGGCATGTTGAGATCCAACACAGTTCACAGAAACACTGTAATGTGCTTATATGGGCACGCATATATCTGTGGGTGTTATGATGACAAATGAGCATCTAATCCCCATTTAACAGGGAATTATGACAAAAAGGACTTTACACAGGGTAAGAGTAGCACAGGTAGGAACAAAGTTCAATTACTCTGTTTCAGTCTGGGGTCCTACTTACTTTTCAACTCTTCTTTGTGTTCACTGGAAGCAGTAAAAACTGGATTTTATTAACACATGTGAACTAGTATCTTTGATGAGTCTATATTTTAAATATATTTTTAAGCAGATAAAAATTCAAAGGTGCATAAAGGTCTTATTTTCATTTCAGAGGGACCTTTCAGTGGTTGGTTCTTGGTCAGTAGATAGCTTTAGGGCAGCTGTTAGTGTTTTGTGAAAATCCATAGTCCTAGACTTTATCTACCTTATTACTGTCAGAAATTTAAATGGTTTTAATATATGTTAAGGAGTCTGGGATTGATTTATTTCAGTAGAGAGGCAGCTGGAAGTCATGTCTTGGTCTACAGCCAAACAGTTTCTTACTGCAATTTAATCCCTTAAATAAAGAAATTCCTGGCTTTTGGTATTCCAAAATCTTAAGTTGTTTAAAAAGAAAAAAAAAAAAAAAATCCTCTTCTCCAAAGCAGCTATTTATCACTTCGGAAAACTAATCTTGAAGACGTCATCATGGAGGAATGCTTCTCTGATACAAGAGCAACTGAAACCAACTTCACTTAAGTGTCATATACCAACATTCATAAACCATTATTATCAGGGTGGATCAGCTATTATTTTTTAAATATTCCACATGAATATAAAAGGGGTGAACCTAAACGATCCCAGTGCCATCCTGAGGTCTGTGAAACGCCACAGGAAGTGTTTTACGTACTTGCACTGACACCATTCATTAAACTCTCTAGCTATCCACATTAGAGCTATGAGAGCATCCTTCAAATGCTCTGCATGTGTTCGTGGGAGAAACCTCTGCCCATTTTAATGCCAAAAGGGTCTGTGTAGATAGCAAGGGGAGTAACTACATGGTCAGCATTCCTGTGACTGACAGGAATCCTCCTTCCCTCCTGTGATCCACCCAAACCAGAAAGGGGGGCATTAGCTGATAAATGTGTACCAGCTTCCTCCTCTCTACCCATATGGGGAACACCCTTTGCAGTTCTAGAGGGTGAGTAAGTGTGTTTGTGCCATTCACTTGCAGAGGCAAGTTCTGGGTGTATCGCGCCTCTTGCAACACACTTCCTTTGGGTGTTCTCCTTTAGAGGAATCCATGTCACTCCCTGCTTGACTGCCTTAAGGTGTGAATCAGTGCAGTCCGGGGTAGAGCCAGGCACGTTTCACTGTCCAGTCACTAACAAATCTGACCTTATTTTTATACAAATGAAGCCTCTTGCGGAGTGGTAGCTTGCCACACCCAGCCATCAGTGCTCTGAAAACCTCATACACTTTGTTTTCAAAGTATGGATTTATAACCATCTCCGTTTGGAATCGTTTAGTTTTGGCTATTAGTTTTGGATGGGTAATTTTGAACTACAGAACAAATTTGTCTACGTAGCATAGTCTTCAAATGGGATAGCACTGTTGGATATGTTACAGCAGAAAGCCCAGCCAAAAGCAGCAGCAGAAAATATGTGATACTAATGTGATTGGACAGCTTACCCACACAAGGTCTTCCAACTCCCTGGGACCGATATCCTCTTGGACACACGCAACGGTAACTTCCTCGTGTGTTCTCACAGATCTGGTTATAGCGGCACTGGTGGGTTCCATCCTGGCATTCATCAATGTCTGCAAGTGATGAGGCAAGAGGAAGCAGTCAGATTTTTCTTGAAACTTCTTACAGCTTTAAACTTCTTAATCAACAAGGAATGCAATTAAGCCACAAGTGAATCTGGCCTTCTAGATAGTTGTGGCCTCTGAATGTACACCTTTCTTACCTGGTGTCATCATTAGGCGTTACTCTGTAACAGTTTACAAGTCACAATATGTGTTTCACAATCTGAAAGCAAATTTTGAGCAGATACACAGATAAATTTTTCAACTGTATTGCTTTTACACTTTTTTGATAATTTTCAAAAGTTTTCATTGAGGTTTCCGGTTTGATCAGTTACTGTCCAAAGAGACAGAATCCACCTTCCTGTCATATCCCATTAGAAAAAAAAACAAGATCTGGTAGTTTATGTGACATCGGTTATGTTTAAAAGCATCCCCGATAAGCACATGGACCTATGATCTCAATTCAGAGCTCCTGAGACAAACTCTTAAGAAACCACTCACACAAGGGGCAAAACGTTTCAGTCAACGAACAATTTCTAGAATTCAACACAGAAGAGAAGAGATGATGAGGAAAACCTTACTGTTCTTTCTTAAACACCAACGGAAAACTGGAAGCGGCAAGAATAAATCTATTCTTTAATATCAATTACAACAAAGTTAAATATGTATGTTCACATAAATTTCATCAAATCACACCAAAATTTGGTGCCTTAATACGTGCAAATCTTGATAACTGGGGATGGACTATCTCCAAGGTTATTTTTTAAAAAACAAATCATCATACAGTACATTAACACTTCTACTCACCAATACAAGTTCCGTTTTCTGCTTTGGTCATTCCATTGGGACACAGATCAATGCACTTATAGCCACCACGGGTGTTTTTGCAGAGTTGGTCAGGCCTGCATACGTTCTGCCTGCACTCATTCACATCTTATTAAAAAAAAAAAAAAAAAAAAAAAAAGGGGCAAGAATGGAAATGAATTTGCCTCCTTATGCTCAATTCCTAAAGAGCAGAATAATCCAGCTGTAATTATACTGCGTACGTGCATTCGAATGCATTTCGTGCATATTTATCAGTCAGCACAATTCCCACTTCCTCTGGATTTTACAAACAAACTCAGAAATACATACTAAGGATATCATCCATAGCAGGATTTTCATTCATAAACATTCCCAATAACAAATACAGTAACCAATAAATGCTGAACGATGTCCATTGGAAGGAGGGAATGAACATTCAAAAATGTATTCATACCTATGCATTTTCTGCCCTTTAACTGATATCCTGGATCACAACCACAGTGGAAACTTCCTATAGTGTTGAAGCAACGCTGATGACAGGAGTTGGACTCTTGACACTCATTAACATCTGTTGAACAATACAAATCCTTGATATAATAGCTGTGAATCGCCTTGTCGTCATTTACCTGAAAGGGTTTGGGTTGAGGGAACGTTCTTGACTGTGCTTTGAGCTCTAGTTATTACACTATTGAGGTATGTTCAGAAGCGTTTACTTCTTTCAGTTCTTTGTAAAAGAAAATTCACACGAGATACAAAAGCAAGAATGTTAGGTTATTCCCTGATAGGATTTAAAATTTAGTCTAAAGATGGAGAAAGCAAAAGGTTTCAAAATAAACCCAAAACACAAAACCCCACACCCAAAAAAACCCCAAAACCCCCAATCATAATGGTGAAAATTTATAGACACCTTAGTTGGAGATGCATCTTTTAAAAAGTTACTTTCAACTGTGTGAAAGACAGCATTTTCAGTTTATGAAAGGCAACACCGGAACCTAAAGACCTCTCCATACCTTGGCAGCTGTATCCATCAGCTGTTCTCCTAAAGCCGTTCCCACATCTAACCACACAGCGGTATGAGCCAATGATGTTTTCACAGTCTTGGCCAGCATGGCAAGTGTGTCCACCTAATGCACACTCATCAATATCTGTAATTAAAAACAAGCTGTAAACCTCACTATGTCAAAATGAAACACAGCATGATCAACTGAAATACTTGACCGCAAATATATTTAGATATGAAATAACCGGAATACCACCAATAAATTATATTCTTTGAATGACAAAATGGCTGAGCCCAAACAGAACATCTCCCTAGTGATTAAGGTGCCACGGGGCTTTTTGTGACCAGCCTGTCCATGGCAACACTTAGCCTACCCTGACACGTCCTGCCATCCGCAGAGATAGTGAGGCCTTTCGGACAGGAGCAGTAGTAAGATCCCACGGCGTTATGACAGGTATGGGAACAAGGATTTCTCAGAGCACATTCGTCTTCATCTGGAACAAGGAAACATTTTAAAAACCAGTGAGACTTCACAAGACTTTACAAGAAACTATACCAAACAAACCCTTCACAAGAGGTATATTACAACAGAATAGATGGATTTCAGTGTTAGATTTAAAACTTCCTAGATGTACGTGCAAAGATTACTACATTTTCCATGTTAAAACTGTAGAACTGGTATTACAGACAATACTGCACGGGAAAAATTGTTTTAGCAACCTTATTTTCAGTTTTCCTGGTTGTAAACTTTTTTGATGGTGTAGTATATCTTGTTTAATTTCCTTAATTTATAAACTTTCAAGAGGCAATGAAATAAATCCACAGAAGTATATAAAACAATTCTCCCTAAAAAAGAAAGTGACTCAGTCATCTAGAGGAGACAGCTAAAATGCTCATAACCTCCTCTTCACCTTCATCCCCCAAGCAGAAACAGTCTGGTTTTCAGTGGGCTGTTGTCTACGTTGCCAACGCTCATCTTTCCCTCCACACAGATCAAGCAAGTGCCTTGTTTTGCAGGCTCAGCAGATACTGTGGCTCAGTGTCCCCTGATGACATCTGAGGCACTGATGAAAAGCTCTCTGGGCACTATGTATATTCTAGACAAGTGTAGAAGTGAAGTCTTCATCTGCCTTTGGATCCACACCCTTTTATCAATGGTAACTTACACTTTTTGAAGTATGTACTGTATGCCTTGAAACTCTAGATAAAGGTGTAGATTCTGGTGGTTGAATACTGCATCCAGCTCTGGGGCTCCCAGCACAAGACAGACACGGACCTCTTAGAGCAGGTCCAGAGGAGACCACAAAAATGGTCAGAGGGCTGGTATACCTTTGCTATAGAGAAAGTTTGATAGAGTTCGGCTTGTTTAGCCTGGGGAAGAGAAGGCTCTGAGACAATCTTATAGCGGCCTTCCAGTATACAAAGAGTGCTTATAAGAAAGATGGAGAGATTTTTTACCAGGGCTGAAGGGCCAGGACAAGGGGTAACAGTTGTAAACTAAAAGAAGGTAGATTTAGATTGGAAATAAAGAATAAATTTTTTACAACGAGGGTGGTCAGGCACTGGAACAGTTGCCCTGAGAAATTGTGGATGTCCTGAAAGTGTTCAAGGCCAGGCTTTGAGCAAGCTGATCTAGTGGAAGGTGTCCCTGCCCATGGCAGGGGAGGTAGAACTGGATGAGCTTTAAAAGTCCCTTCCAACCCAAACCATGCTATGAGTCTCTGATTACACACTACACTTGTCACATCGTTACCTGAACAGTAAGGCCCAGATGAGTCCAAACCAAACCCAGCAGGACACTGATTGCTACGATCTCCTGTAGGGTAAAGGAAGTGGATGTTACATGTGGATGAAAATATGGCAAATTTATTACTTTTTAAAAATCTTTAACGTTAAGAATTGCAGCCCAGCTAGTTATAAAAGATTTATTACACTTGGAACACTAAAATAGAAACTTTTAAAATTCAGACGTTAGCGGTTTTTGTACTTGGGCACTAACAGTCAGTAGTACATGGGTTTTGCCGATTTGAAGGACATTAAACAGGCGTGGATTAAACAGGTTTCCCTCAGAATGACTGCAAGTTGTATCCCAGCCTGATACATCCTGTAAGGTTCCTCCATAATATTTTCATTATTAAAAGAATAAAGACCATTCAGTTTCACGTCACGTGAAAGGAGAGAAATAAACCCAAACCAAACAAATCACCATGTCATAGATTGTGGGAAGTCACTGTAGAAGAACACAAGTGTGTACTATGAACCCTGATGGAAGCCTCTGGTAACCACTGCTTAAAAAAGCACCATACTAATTGTTGGAGGAAATAAATGCAAGTTCAAAAAAGGCTTGGCCAGATTTATGCAGAGGCATAACTACATCTGGAGACCTCCTTTTACCAGGCCTCTTTTTAAAACAGAAAATAAAAATCTTATTTGCTTTTCAAATTGCACAATGAGTTCATAGGCTGGTAAGTGGGAAAATCATTCTTTGACTTCATTTAGAATATTGTTATTGAAAAGAAAGACTGAGATAAGCAATCCCACTGTTTTGTTTCCTTTCAAACCTGAGTTATTTCATTTGAAAGATGATGTTCAACCTTACTGTGTAAAAAAAGCCCAAACAGTATTTAAAAAGACAACTGGACTTTCTGCTAACCAATTAAGACTTCTCAAAGGAAAACCCACTTATACAAATATATACCCTATTCCTTAAGATCACTTAGGTAAAAGGTTAACAAAAGCCAGCAGTTAGTAATGCTAAGACACAGCACAACAGCTGATGGAGCTACGAGCTTGCCACCTCTGAGTTAGGACTCACCAGCTTTACAGACCATACACAAGCATGTGTCTACACAACGCTGCATAACTGTGCATCATTCATATCGGGCCTTAAAAAATATATCCATAAAGTACTAGTAAAGTTTTCAATCTGCAGCTCAGCACCATATTCTCCGTATATGCCAAATAATTCCAAAGAAGTTCAATCTGAGGAACGACCCAGGACATTTTACCCATTTTAGTGCTGAATTTCGCATGTTCTTCCACCTCTGTAGCCTCATTACTACCTTACTTACATTTACATGGGTTTTGCTGTGAGAAGAAAATATACGGTCTTTTTTCTTTATAGCTATGTGAAAACAAACAAAACCAAAAAACCCACCAACACTTGACCCCCCACAAAAAACAGAGTCATTTCGTTTTTAGAGACTGAAAGGTACATTCAAGGAAATGGAGAAATATTTTAGGTTGACTGTCTGAAGCTACTGGTGATGCCTTTAGCAGCGTCAGCAAATGCAGGTGTACATCATCAATGAGAACTACAGGTGAAGAATAAAGCGCAAACTGCAACAGCTTTTACATTTTAGTCTATGGGTATTTAACAAGACATGTAGGCCCCAGGATCTAAGTTACCTAAATTTAACAGCATTTTCTCTTTCAAGGCCATACCAGTTTATGAGAATATAGGCAATGAGTTCTAGGAAGACAGGATATTATTCTTCCATTGTTTTATTTTTGTGAAAGATTGGAACAATACCTTTTGCAATGGAAGCGTAGATTTTAAAATCTACAGTTTCTTCCAATGGGTTGTACTCTGTTGTAATAGAGGAAGCATGGAGCGTTTCCACCAAGAAAGGCATTTTTCCTTTAGTGTAATCATAGGTGATAGTGTGGTTCCATGTATAGGGAACACTAACTCCATCTACAGTGAAGAGACGAGTAGAATGGGCATACAGTTGCCCAGGGCCGGTTTGAATATAATCTTCTGTGTAATCCTGAAACAACAAGATTCAAGCATCAGCCACTGAGTACGGCCAACACCACTGTGGTTTTAGTATTTTAAAGTGGTATGAGATGTATTCTGAGAAAGGTTTTTTTACTTAACAGCTGAACAAATTGTATTTCACAAAACACATGCCTTTTTTACTCTTAACTGTTGAATCTTAACAGCATCTGGTATATTTCTTTAAATAAGAAGCAGGCTGTGGTACTGCGGATCCTGATGATGGGGGATATCGTAGAGCATTTCCAAATAAACCTGAAAATGATCTTATTATTCAATAACAATATTTTGAGGTCTAAATATTTTTTTATATTAAGTCAGATGCTGACAAGAGGTTGCTAAATAAACAACCTGTTTGCCATAATAGATATCTCCACAAGACAAAGCTTTGATGCTATAGCAAAGAAAGGAGCACATCATTAGCAGCATCATGACAGCACGCATGATAAGAACATATAAAATACCCTACGATGTAATTTGATTCAGAATCTGTTGATCCCCTGTCTTTGCAATTTTATCAGCTGTAGCAACGTTTCTCTGCCAGACTACGTACAATTGTAGCTGCAAACAAATCACCGGGAATATTCAGAAATTTTGGCAAAGTGCCATGGCATAAAAGAGATGGTGTCATCCTCAGGGAAACCAAAAAGTCAGACAGGCTCAAGATGCACCTTTACAGCTCTATTGAAAGCAACACCTGACATGCCTGCCTGGGATAATTAGCCCCAAAGATGCTTTTCAATACTACCTTCTAACATCCAAAAATCTTAAGTGACCAATACTGCCTTCCTGACAACAACTTTTTATTTTCAAAGGCAATGTTAGCATCTATCAATTAAACCAGGCACAAAATAAGTTACATACAGTAAAACAGTTTTCAGGTCTTACTGTCTACTGCTTTAATATAGATGAGAGAGGAAGTATATACCGATGAGAGAAGAGGGTGGTATCTCGAGCAGCCTTACCTTCATGTTAACATCAGCTGCTGACTGGAGCTGCAGCACGTGGCCACTCACGACGACATCCAGCAGCAAGGCTCCCTCTGAATCCAAGCCCCGGGCAATATGAGTCATTCGCAGAATCTCACCTATGAATTATGAGCACATTGATTTATAAAACATCCTAACCAGAGACGCATGTCAGCCACACAGTATCTGAATTGACATTGACCAGTTATTCTATACTCATATTTTTATAAGGCATACCATGCCTGTAATATAAACAGTACGTCACAAATTACAGCTCTAAAAGCTGCATTTAAGCCTCAAAAAGCTGTAGTCATTAAGAAAATATTGGCATAAGCACAAGACTCAAAATTCAGCCACAGTTATGTGCTATTTTTTTTAAGAAATGCGGTATTTATCAAGCTCATTGGAAACAGGAGGAGACGGTATATCACAGGTAGCTAACCAGTTGCAAACTCCACTTGAGTTTCTCTCTTGAAGACCGCATCAGTGAGCGTAAACCCATTCATTGCTTCTCCAATTTCTTTTGCAGTTGTCCAGTAAACGGGGCTTAATATAGAAACAAGCTTTCTCACCGCTGCACCTGAAAGAAATGCGACATAACATTTGAGAGCTTTTTTCCTAACATCATGTGACCCACATCAGTAAGAGTTGAATACGAAGACCTAAAACTAGTGTAATCCTTGAGGTTTAAACCAGGAAAAAAAAAGCATTGTCATACTCAGAGGAATCATTTTACAAATATTAAGATACTAGAAGTAAATATTGAAGATTTCCTTTTCCTCTGTCTATGAAAAGTTTAGATCAGTTTCTTCAGTGACACTTAATGAAATGAAGTGGTGAAAACTGACACTGCACACAATTCAGCCAGGCTCAAGGGAAAAAAGTGGAAAAAAAGTAATAAAAAGCTTACCAAGGCTCCGAGGAACGTTCGTAATCTTTGCTTGTATTACTCTAGTTTCAGAGTCAGGGCTGTCTGTTACTGTAGCGTTCAGGAAAGCAATTCCAAATTCAATATCATTAATATTTCCAATGATGCTGCCTTTGGCACGTGAAGGCCCACCTGTGTAAGGGAGAGAGAAGGGAGGCAGGAAAAAAGAAAGGTCCCATGTCTGGCACTCTGCTGTCCCGTACTTTTGGAGAAAGAAAATTCAGAAATACTGTCCAGCATTTTAAGAAAGATATTTCCAAATATATTACTATATTATTTGCAAGAGTAAAACTCATGACCTGCAAATAACATACATGGTCAGAGATATACGCACAGTAACATGGGAATCGCCTTATGCACTCACCCCCCTCTGAAAAGCAAGAACTGTTTAACAGCGTACTTTAGTGCTACGTAACAGATTAACAAAAAAATTATCCAGCTGAAGTTTCAGGGGACATTTAAGCCCCCAAAATTAAATTACTTGTTCAACTGGCCAAGACACAGGAGATTACTAGCCACAGGCTTTCACCATATTGTCACAGTGTGCGGGCTGTAAGTTAACTCACCAGGACATGCTTGGGTATTACACCTGGATATTTGGGAGGAGTCTCCAGGACAAGGACGGCCATGATTTAACGGAGCTGGATTGCTGCACAGGCGTATTCGGGTCTGCTCTCCTCCTCCACAAGAAGCAGAACACTGGCTCCATGTTTGCCACTGCCCCCAGTTTCCATCCACTGAAGAAAGAAAGAATGAAGAAAGCGACTTTTCATTTTAAATGCTTCAGGCTGCATCAGTGATGCTTTTGTGTCACTCCTCCTTGACGGAACCAATGTGGTAGAGAAAAGAAATAGCTAAAAGGATGGCAAAAACACCTTAATGGGTAGGCATGAACACTTCTCCCCTCAGAAACATACCACCTTTAAATTTTTTTTGTGTATCAGCTGTCTTGGTGACAAGGAGTCTCCTCCAGGAAATGTTTCCATTACAATGGTTGGAGACTTAGCAAGAGCTGGGTCAAATTCTTCCCTGTGTCATGTTGAAGAGGTACCACTTCATGGCTGACCAGGGAAGCTTTGAAGAGTCTAAACTACACCTGTCGCTCTGCACAATTATGCAAGTCCTCCCCCAAAGGCTGCATCCAGAGAGGTCTGCTGTACAGGTCGTGAGATCAGGCTGGCTTTGGGTGGCTGCCTATGCGTTGCTGTATGGGTAGAAGAGATGTACAACCAGCCTGTGCCTGACTCCAGCCAGCCACTCTCCCCAGGAGGTTCTGCAGAGACACCTCTGCCAGTCTCTGCATCTCTTCCCTGCAAGTATCAGGTTACGTAGAAGCCGATTTCAACACTGTTGCGTGCATGCAGATCCATCACAAACCAGTTCGCAAAGAACAGCTGTCAATATTCAGACTCTCCTGTCATAGTTTTTGGTAGCCTATCACTGGAAAGACAACTTCGCTGTCTAGAGCTTCAAGTGCTCTTACTCCTACAAAGAAAACATCTGAGATTGCACGAGTATAAAATTGACAGAAACCAAACAAACCATAAATCTTGCAAATAAAGAACACACGCTCTATCTGTCCAAACACTCAAAAGAGGTCAATTAGATTTGGCTTGAAGTACACGTGTGCAGGAGTCTGCACAGCCTCCCCGTGGTAGCACGGCCTCGATAGCAACAGACGGTACAATAGGAACCTGACTGTACACTGTGTGTACATCTGGAAATGCCTGATCCAATATGACATTTGCCCCAAACTAGTAATGGTAACAGGAAAGTAACAATGAAAAAAGTATGCTTATGATAACCATTAGACAAAATAACAGTAACAAAGGAACTGAAAAGTACAAAAGCAGCAAGGAAATTTGTGTTTGGGGAGGATAAACCCAAGCAAGAGAAGGATAAACAAGGTGCAATCAGACTGGGCTTGGCGCTGTAACCTCCATCGAGACCTAATGGAGAATTGTCCTCACATGCCACGAGCAGCTGGTATCCAGCTAGTGGGGGGGATGCTATGGGATGCAACGAGGAGAGGCCCACACCTCGGGTGTGCGGATGTGGCCTCATCAGGGGCTTTGTCACCAGTGTGTGGATCAGTGTGTGCGTTGAATGTGGCACAAGTACGCATCAAGCTGGAGCTCCTACATCTCCCACAGGAGAAGGGCATGTAAAGGGGTGCACATAGAGGAGGGATTTAATATTTTTTTTAATTATTGAAGGATCTGGGAGTCCTGGTGGATAGCAAACTTTCCATGAGCCAGCAATGTGCCCTTGTTGCCAAGAGGGCCAATGGGATCCTGGGCTGCGTAGGGAAGTGTGTGGCCAGTAGGTGGAGGGAGTTCATCCTCCCCCTCTACTCTGCACTGGTGAGGCCACAACTGGAATACTGTGTCCAGTTCTGGGCTCCCCAGTTCAAAGGAGACAGGGAACTACTGGAGAGAGTCCAACGTAGGGCAACAAAGATGATTAAAGGATTGGAATGTCTCCCTTATGAGGAAAGGCTCAAAGAGCTGGGGCTCTTTAGCCTGGAGAAGAGAAGGCTGAGGGGAGACCTTATCTATGTTTACAAGTACCTAAAGGGTGGGCTGAAGGAGGATGGAGCCGGACTCTTTTCAGTGGTTTCCAGCGATAGGACGAGGGGCAACGGGCACAAGCTGGAACATAGGAAGTTCCATTCAAATATGAGGAAAAACTTCTTTACAGTGAGGGTGCCAGAGCCCTGGAACAGGCTGCCCAGGGAGGGTGTGGAGTCCCCTTCTCTGGAGATTTTCAAGACCCGCCTGGATGCAGTCCTGAGTGATGTGCTCTGGGCAATCCTGCTTCAGCAGGGGAGTTGGACTAGATGATCCCTAGAGGTCCCTTCCAACTCTGACAATTCTGTGATTCTGTGAATTAATAATCCCTTTCTGGGATGAGTTATAGAAGGGTGCTTAGAAAATTGTAGGTGTTAGTAAGTCTCTAGCGTTGTGGTTTATCTGCTGTATTGCTGATACTGACCATGAATATGTAAGTTCAATGACTGCCCCTTACTTAAGTATTGTCAGTAAATCAATTAACTGCTTTGACTGTCATTTTATTTAAAGCTTTTGAGCTGAGCATTCTTCCCTGCTCCTGGAATACATATGACAGTTCACTGGGAGCCTCATAAACTGTATTTACTGTAAAAACTAAGTAGAATTGCAGGTATAGGAGAGATTTTCATATGTTATTTCTTGTTTTTAATTATTCCACCTCATTTTGAGAAAATTTAACATGTGAAGGGGGAAATCCTTGTAAGGTGACAGTTGTTTAAAGAAAAAAGTGAAAGTGGATTATTAGATTGTATGAAATTGTAAGTAATTATAGGAATGTTCTACATGCCTTTCTTAATATGAAAATCTCACATACATTATGTAGACCCTGAAGTCTTCCAGGGAAAGCTGCATTTAACTTCTGTTAGTCTGAGCACTTACCAGGGCACAGTTCAGTGCTGCATCTCTGGATCTGCATGTCAGCCCCTGCACATGCCCTGCCACCGCTGGCAGGGCGAGGATTGTCACAGGTCCTGTATCGCCTCATCTGGCCTCCATTGCATGTTCGACTGCAGGTTCCCCAACTACTCCATGGGCCCCAGTTGCCGTGAACTGTAAAAATAAGTCAGATTTTCTCTGTATTCCTCTTAATAACAGATACTTAAAACCAGAGACTCAAGCTAGGAAAATATTCCTATTGGAAAGTAAATTTTTAATTTCTTTTCCCAAATTAAAAATAAAACCCCCAGACAATTAAAGATCTAAGAAGAGTTATCTTGTCCTGCATTCAGCAATTTCTCAGAGTATATTAACCAACTCCAGGATGTTGCTGTCCATAGGAAAGTATGCAGGACATATTAACCAAGTAAGTCACTATATTCTACTGTGAGATACAAAGAAATTCATTTTGCAGTACTTTCTGACTGGACAGTTTTAACTAGAGAGGTGCGTGACCTCCAATAGTATGGCAGGACCTTATGCACCAACTGCTGCTGGTTTGTGCCCCTAATAGTTCATGTTTAAAATGTCCCAGTCATGCTGACTGATGAAGAGATGCTTTCACTCTTGCCAGGTAGCTAATACCACTTGCCTGTCTTCAAACCTCGTTTTTGGGGGAGTGCTTGATTTGTGCAGGGCTGCCTTCCTCTTGGGCGTACAAACCCAGTAAGTGGATAAGCAGTCTACCCCAAAGGACTTACTTGGACAAGGATCACTGTTGCAAAAATCAATTTGTATGTCATTTCCTTCACATTTGCGACCCCCAGACTGTGGGGCTGGGTCTGAGCAGTGGCGTGTTCTCTGCCTGCTGCCTCCTCCACAGGACACGGTGCAGGCACTCCAGCTGCTCCATGTCGCCCACTTCCCATCCACTGGTGAGAAAGGCATAGTGCAGTACAGTTACAGTCTCTGACATTAGAAATAACAAAGTAAATCAGGGCTATAACAGGGTAAAACTGACTGTAGGATGTTACTGACTTTCTCTGTAGAACATCTAAGAACATAGGGATTTCCATGAGTTAAACTGGAGAAAAGCATGACCTGTCTTTTAAATAATCTGTATGTCTGACCAGAATCGTGATCATGGATCATGCAGTTCTCAAGCTCAGTCACTCTCACAGTTTTAGGTATTTGTAAGCAAGTCGAGTCGTATACAAAATAATCCCTGAAATTACCACACTAGGCAGATGGCCAGTAGTAGTGCCATCCCCAAAACCCCATCTTTACTACTGTGTCCTCCTCTGGTTGCAGCTGCACTGTCTGAAGATGCAACCATTACCAGCTCTCCCCACTCCTTCCTAACCAACCTTTGATTTACTGGCTCACCCAGGAGTTATTACTAAATTATCTCATATGACCCAGGTCTGAACAGTTGAGCAGTTGAATAGTAGAGTCTTTGATCTCCCAAGACATGGTAACACAAACTGCTACGGGCAATCCCAGGCACAAATACAGGTTGGGTGGAAAATGGCTGGAGAGCAGCCCTGAGGAGAAGGACTTGAGGGTGTTGGGGGATGAGAAGCTCAACATGAGCTGACAATGCGTGCTGGCAGCCTAGAAAGCTGACCATATCCTGGGCTGCATCAAAAGAAGAGTGGCCAGCAGGGCGAGGGAGGTGACTCTGCCCCTCTACTCTGCTCTGGTGAGACCCCACCTGGAGTACTGTGTCCAGCTCTGGAGTCCTCAACACAGGAAGGACATGGACCTGTTGGAACGAGTCCAACAGAGGGCCATGAAGATGATCAGAGGGCTGGAGCACCTCTCCTATGAAGACAGGCTGAGAGAGTTGGGGTTGTTCAGTCTGGAGAAGAGAAGGCTCCAGGGAGACCTTACAGCAGCCTTCCAGTACCTAAAGGGGGTCTACAGGAGAGATGGGGAGGGACTCTTTATCAGGGAGTGTAGCGATAGGACAAGGGGTAACAGTTTTAAACTGAAAGAGGGGAGATTCAATTAGATATCAGGAAGAAATTCTTTACTGTGAGGGTGGTGAGACAGTGGAACAGGTTGCCCAGAGAAGTTGTGGATGCCCCATCTCTGGAAGTGTTCAAGGCCAGGCTGGACAGGGCTTTGAGCAACCTGGTCTAGTGGAGGTGTCCCTGCCCATGGCAAGGGGGTTGGAACTAGATGATCTTTAAGGTCCCTTCCAACCCGAACCATTCTATCATTCTACATCCATGGGAGCGCTGGAGTTGGTGGCTGAGAAGAGGCTGATCAGTCTCAGTCACAAACTAGCTTAAGCAATAGCATCCTCAGCAGCAGCACATCAAGCCAGACAAATGTGCAACATCAAGCCCTCAGTTGCTCAAGCACCACAAGGTCAGTTCTCTCTTCTAGCAGTTGATGGTTACAGTGGAGACTCAGCATAGGATGCTTAGTGCAAAACGGAGCATGAAGCCAGAAGGATCTAGTCTGAACTGCGGCACATTCCACTTTATGAAACCTCCCTTCGTTATCCCTGCACTCAGCCAAATACAGAGGTCATATTTCAAAAATGTGAGTTTTCCTATTCAGTCACCAAGGACTTATTGAAATGTAGAAGGAATGGATAAATTAATAATAGAACCTAGGAAAATTTAAAAAAAAGAAGAAACCTGTAATCTAACTGCCAAAGATTTAAAACGCTGCTTTTGCACAGTGGCAGGGTAAAGGAAGACAGAAAAGGATAGGAGAAGAAATCCCACATGTTAGTTCTATAGAGGGATGCAAAGATAGTGACAGGGGCCAAGGAAAGTAAAAGGTTTGAACAGAATTTTTGCAGGGACTACACTTTCAGAACTGGAAAGCTTTCGATATAAATTAAGTACAATTTGGAAAGGAAATGACAAGTTTGTCATTGTTCTCTCTGTGTCTGATGCGTCTTACCTGGGCAGCGTCTCTTGTTGCAAACCTGCATCTGTGCATCAGACCCCTCACAGTACGACCCGCCATGTGAAGGAGGAGGGTTATTGCAGAGCCGCAGTCGTGTCTGAGTACCTTTCCCGCAAGTCTCGCTGCAAGGGGCCCATGGCAGCCAAGAACTCCACTCACCACCAACTGAAAAGGCAGCACAGCTCTAAAACTGTTTAAACTATCCAGCTGCTTTAACTTGAAATTATAGCTCCACAGCTTCAGGCAAAAAAAAGCTACGTTGTTTAATATCAATAAATGAAATATCCTGAATAAACCCCTGGAAAAACCTTTGCCTTGAGCAACAGCTGAAACGGATCAACACTTTGCAAGAGAGAGATTAATTCTTTCCTTTTTGTTTTCTGAATACATCACCTCAGAACAATCGTGGAACAACAGAGCTCAATACTTGATCAAATCTGGCGTTTTCATAAGTGACCTGGCTCTGACTGCCCTGTGCTGAAGGTCTCAGCAGGGGAAGGAGCGTGCCAGCTAAAAGCTGGCACACAGCTTCAGTGGCTACCAGTAAGCAGGAGCCAGAACTGATTTTGTTGACAAGATCTAGAAAAATGAATCTCAGGCCGGTGGATGAACATTTGGCATCGTGGTGGTAGCAGAGCCAGGGAAAACGGGAAAAATCAATATCATAAAAAAATCACGTAGACGGAAACATGCCAGTGGTGAAGGGTTATGAATAAACTACAACCTGTCAAACACAGGAAGTACTACAAAGGCAGGAAGGAAACTCAGAACATTCAGCTAGTTAGGAGAAAGACGTAGCTGAAAATAAAAACAACAGAGGAAAATATACCGATAATATCTTAAATTATTACCTATCACATTTTACATGACTTTTTAATACTTGGTGTGTGGGTTTTTTTTTAATTTTAATTGGCTTTGCAGAATAAGTTTAGAGTTTTACTCTGTAAGAACATGGGTAACAAGTACTGGAAAACATCAAAATACAAAATGAACATATTCCTTGCACTTCCTTTTGTGAGTTCTGTTGCCGAGAACTAGTGCCATTCAATAAATTACAAGCAATTTTAAAACAACAAAAAATTGGAACCTTAGTTCTTTTATAATTTAGTAATTTAAAAGAAGCTGAGAAAATTCGAGTTTAGAGGAAAAAAAAGAAACCTCTACAGGCAGCCCCTTGTGCAACTAATTTTAAACCAGTCCTCTCTTACCTGGGCAAGGCCTAATATTACACATGACTGAATCCACAGCACTGCCATCACAGGGCTTCCCACCATGCTGAGCTGGTGGGTTATTGCAGGTTCTGGTTCTCGTCCTGTTACCTTGTCCACAGCTCTTTGAACACTCTTCCCACAGCCCCCACTCCGACCAGTTGCCATCCACTAAGAAACAGAAAACCCCACAGTTCTCATTAAAAAAATATTTTTGTGGTATTTATTGAAATTTCCTCGTCCTTTCCACAAAGTCAAAATGAATTCCAACTTCTTAGGAAAATGAATCTGCCATGAAGATCCATGCTGGTAACGGTTCACTGTTAGACCACTTAATGTAAGGCACACTAAAAGTATAATTCATTAAAAAAATACCTGGACATGGCTTGTTGTGGCAGCTGCGTACTTCTGTATCAGGCCCCTCACACCTCCTCCCACCGTTTGCTGGAAGAGGGTTGTTGCACTGACGGACTCGCTCCTGAATGCCTTGACCACAAGTTACACTGCAAGCTTGCCATTCCAGCCAATCAGAAAATCCACCATGCACTGCAGTGGGAAAAAAGACGCTCTTTTTGTAACGTGTTTGTGCTTATAACTCTCTTAGACTAATACAGCAAAGTGAAAAATGCAATTCATAAGTCATATTTAGAAACAGAACTTCCTTCACGTCTTCATTACTGCAGAAGGATCTTACTACAGTTCAGAGAATGCTTCAGCTGCTCTGACATAGTTATTGCTTATGCTCCTAAATGCTTTTCTTTAGCAGTACAATTAAGTTATTCTTTAGAGGTCCAATTAAGTTATGATATGTGCTCTGAGGATGGGATCTAGTTCAAGATCCCTTTCATTATTATTTATGTCTCTCACTCCTTCACACTCACCTGTCTCACACAGCTGGATGTGTATAATGGAACAAAAATTCATGAAACAGAAACCCTCTGACATCTCAGACTAGGCTTAACATATACCTAATGCGTATATGGAAGATAAGATAAAATATGGATAAGACAAAATCTTGATCATATTTAATCTCAATCAATGCTGTAATCTACCAGTTTGACAATCAGGATCCTGTATTTTGTGCACCTACCCTGGACAGTCAGTGGTACTCTAACAAGAACAGATCCCATTAGATTCCTGGCTACACACTCATATTCAGAGGTGTCTTCCTTCTGTGCTGCGACAATACGCAAGGAGCCATTGGACAGGACAGTCACTCTCTCGTTGCTCACGACTGGGTGACCCTGGCGGGACCATCTGATGGTTGGAGGAGGCTCTCCATTTGCCTGGCAGTTCAGCATTGCTGTGCCACCAGCTTCAATAACTGTCTCTACAGGTTCAACAGTAATGACTGGAGGACCTAAAAGAGAAAGGTTTCTTTAGGCAATAGCACGTGGTTACATTTTTTTCGCTGTATTGGTATTAAAGGTCTGGTCAGAATGAGAGAAAAAAAAAAAAATCAAGTCAGTTTACCTAAAATCATTACTGTTGATCTTCAACTGTCAAAATACATGCAAGTGAAAATGACAATGATAGTTTATTTTTAATACGTAGCAATCTGAGGACCAAAGTCGGGACTGACGCCTGACTACACAAGCACAGGACCTTCCTTACTGCTAAAATGTGCTACTTTTCATAAAACCTGCACAAAGATGCTATTAACCATGTCCAGAGGCAAACGAGACATAAGTAACAGATCAATACACCTTGAGGCTACAATAGAAAGGGGATGATCAGAAATTCTACCACTAGTGAGAAAAGAATTCTAAAATATTATTTCTGCCAAAAATTAAATATTGTCAGTGAAAGCCAGGATTCATCTCACGTAATTTTCTTAAGAGTCTAGTTTAATCCATTTGTATAGGATATAGGCCCTTCAGAAGGTGATTGACACCTCACTCTAAGTTGGTTTCTAAGATGAGGCTGAATCACCTTCTACACGCTTCTCTTCTGTGACCTCAATCACTAGCTTAGACTAGACTTTTAAATATTAATGATGAAAGATGAGATGAATCTTAACCTACAGTGCAGTGCTCAACCTCCAAAACTTTAATGGCAGCTGCATACACCTATTCAAAGGTAGGTTATCATTCCAATCTAGTGCCATTAAACTTTTGAGTCTTACTCTGAAGCGTTAGCGTCAGACTGCGCTCTACCACACCAGCATCATTGGTAGCCACGCACTTGTAATCACCAGCATCTTCATTCTAGAGAACGAAAAGCAAATAGTCAACACCTATGTAATGAGGGGTTTTGTTTACAGTGCACCTCCTGTAAGTGAATTTTCTGCAACTCAACATGGCACACCCTGGATCTTGAGGCACGGTGTTAGATTCTAGAGTATCTCAACTTTTTGCCTTTATTAACATTAAGCTGATAGCATGAATTATTTTTATTATTCCATTTTTTATTGCCTTCAACTTCTTAACGCCGAAGATATTTTTTTTTTTTTTTTAACTTAAACCAACTCAAGGGAGCTATTGTTTTTAACCCCATTTCAAAATGCAGATGTAAGTTTATGGGGAGGGAAAAAGGGGGTCTTGCCGTTCATATGAGGAATTCACATGCTAAGAGATTTGCACATTTTCAGCTGACCTGACCTTGTAGAACCCAGGGTCTTTTAAGGTCAAAAGCAAAAGTCCCATTTAATTAGGAACGACCAGGATTTCACATGCCAACCGTTAGTATGTAGATTCAGTCCTTCTGACAATCAAAGAGAAAGATAGCCCCCTTGGGTTTTTTCATCACAATAATTTGAGTCTAATACTAGTCTGAATTAAAACAACATTTGTTAAAGGTAAAAGCAAAAGTGGATTAAATGTCTAGCCTCATTCTTTCAAAACAACGCGATCTGGAATACCTTCATTAATCAAATAGAATGCAGAAACACATTGTAACAGAGCAGTGACTCACTACAGTGCCGTAGATAGCAAGAGAACCATTGTTAAGCTGTCGGATCCTGTTGTTAATCTGAACGCCAACTCCTTTTTTGCTCCACTGGATGGTTGGAGGTGGATCTCCTCTGACTTCACAGTTCAACATAGCATTGCCACCCAAGGGCTCAATTCGGCTAGAGTGGTAATCTCCTTTGAAGACTGGAGGCTCTGAAAAAACAAGTGATGGCAGAGAAATAGCAAAGTCAAAATAAAACGCCCTTAATGAAGTTGCTGATAGGGATCATTCATCTCTGACTTTCTGAAGTGTGAATTTCAACTCATTTTGATTTTTCCCATTTAGCTGTAGACAAGGAATCAAATACAAGCGCTAACAGCTTTAAACTGAAAAAGGGTGGATTTAGATTAGATATTAGGAAGAAATTCTTTGCTGTGAGGATGGTGAGGCACTGAACAGGTTGCCCAGAGAAGCTGTGGATGTCCCATCCCTGGAGGTGTTTAAGGCCAGGCTGGATGGGACTTTGAGCAACCTGGTCTAATGAGAAGTGTCCCTGCCCACCAAAGGGGGTTGGAATTCGATGATCTTTAAGGTCCCTTCCAACTCTAACCATTCTATGATTTTACTGTCAAAACAGATGGCTGTGGGAAACTGTCCAATACTGACCACAACTACTGTTACTTTACATACCTTTGACATATACAAAACCAATAGCTTTGATTGAGCCAACTGTGTTTTCTGCTGAGCATACGTAGGTACCAGAGTCATCTTTAGATACTCTTTCGATAACAAGTTCACTGTGTCCATTTACATCATCGTATTGTGCTGATGGGAGAACACAGTAAAGGGTTACTTCAACGACTTTAAACACATATATCTCAGTGATTGGTATGTTGTAAGACTGTTTGAATTACAGTCTATTCAGCAATACAGCTCAATGGCACTGTGCCATTTCATTTCTGAGCCATCTTAGAAACGCACAGAGAAGTCACTGCTACGACGTTTGCCCACATGGATGTATTCACTTAAGTTGTCCCTTAATTTCAAGCTTTGTGCATCTGCATCCTGTGAACTGCTGAGGTTTTCTTCATATTTAAGAGAAATAGCACTACTTGTCGGATGCTGAGTAAATATCATCACATACTGAATGTTTTTAATGTGTTACATTATTGGCTACAGAAGAGGAACAATTTTTTAATTATCTTCCTTACAACTTTGTCTCAGAGGCAATTTAATTACATGAATGCATAATACTGAAGATATTCCTCAAATAATCACTGCCTAACAAGTATTCTTTTTCTTTAGAGTATTTTTCCTTCCTAAACTAATTGCAACGCTGTGTGTGGGAAAACAACTCTAGAGCGGAATGATCAGTAAGACCTGGTGTTACCCACCTGGAATGATGTTATTGTTAAAGGTCCATGTTATTTTGGGTACAGGTATCCCAGTTGCTTTGCAAGTTAATCTGAGCTGTTCTCCTTTAGTCAAAGATATATCTCCAGGTAGTTCAGTAAAAGCTGGAAGTACATGAACCACCAGGGTGACAGTGTGTGTATCTTCTCCAGCAGCATTGTTAGCAATACAGGTGTAACTACCAGAATCTTCAGGCTGAAAGAAAGCATGTTAGGGAAATTTCAACTGTGATACATCCTACACAACACTACCACTTGTAACGATAAGAGAATCTCAAAAGGTTTGGAACAAGCATTCAGTAGAGATGCTCATCTGAACCCTTTTCAATTCTTCTGAATTTGAAACACGACCTACACTTCCTTAGAATTTATCACTACAAATTTTTCACAGATATTTTACTCCTCAGTGGAAAATGAAACATTTATAAAGACTCTGGAACATTAAGAACAAGAAAACAAAATATAAAAAAAGACTATTCCAGAGGTGGGTGAAAACGAAGAGAAGCAGGGTCTTATTACTGCCAAACCATGTCAAGTCATAGCTTAGATTTAGGGAACTTACAACAACATTGTCCAAAATGAGGTCTCCCTCTGGCACAGCCCGGTATTTTCCTACTATCTCTGTTAACAGTGTATTGTCCTTCTTCCAGTTTATCGTTGGTGTTGGGATCCCCTCAGCCGCACAGGACAGAACAGCCTGGGAGTCCTCAGTGACGGTGTACTGCGCCTCCGTACTGTGAATCTTGGGTGGAACTGTGAGAAGGTTTATTAAAAAGATTTACCTTTACGTATTACCCAAGCAGTACTATAACAGCATATAATACAGGACTGAAGAAATCATTGCCTGGATCTTCTGTATTGTTTCTTGTCTCTGTCAATGACTACCATTATGCACTCCAGAGAAACACTTGTAACAAAGTATAAACCAAGTTACGGAAATGTAATCTTCTTCCCAAATTCAAGTAACTGGCTGATACTAAAACCCATGAAGTAGCACAATTTTCCTGAAGTCTTCCCTTACATCCTAGCTCCTTACCCTCTGTAGGTTCATGCTGTGATAATGCACATTGTTTCTGCGCAGTCCCACTAACCGTGCACAGTGAGTTCCATGCCAGAGCTGCTGGACCCTGCCAGGTTTGCCGCTATGCACGTGTAACGGCCGGCGTCGTCGGGCTGTACAAACACTATCTGCAGCGCGCCAGTGCTAAGGATTCTGCGTCTCAGGGACTCCGTTATTTGCTGTCCATCTTTATGCCAGCTGATCTCTGGCCTAGGGTAGCCTTCAGCCTCACACTGCAGAGTGACAGATTGATCAACAGGAACAACATAATCCTTGAGGTGGGACTTGGTAACAGGAGGAACTGAAAAAGAAGCAAGAAAATTTTTAAAAGAATTTTATGTTGTAAGAAGCATAGAATGCTTCAGTTCTTAGTGAAAATAATCCTAAGGCAGGAAGACCACTAAAAAGAATGAACCTCCTGGGCTCTACTCAGTGTCAAATCAGGTAGGCAAGCATTAGGTCCATTTGTGTTGCTCAGAATTGGGTTTTGACTAACAGAACATGCACAAATTTCTTGTCCGTAAATCACTACAAGAGTTTAAAAGATGATTTACCTTGAACTTTCAGTCTGATCTTCCCCAGAGCGGTGCCAGCTGGATTTTGAGCAACACACATGTAAGTGCCAGCATCTTCAACAGTTGATTTTGCAATCTGTAAACTGCCACTGGGAAGAACAGTATAACTGTTGCCTAAAACACACATAAACAAAGTTTGACACTTTTTGCTTTGTGTTCCTTATATGGGTTCCTTAAATCCAAGTTTGAATATTCAGAAAAGAGAAAATAAGTTTCTGAGTTACAGCAAGTAGGCTGGAGTTACAGGCTTTACGAGGTTACCTGTTGTGATTATATTGATGCCCTCCTTTTGCCATGTTATTATGGGTCGAGGTGTACCCGTCGCTTCACATGGTAGTAGAATGGGATTATTCACAATGACGTCCAGCACCCCTGGTTGAGTTTGGATAACTGGTGGTTCTGTGGAACGGAATAAAAAGGAAAATGCAATAGGTTTAACCTTCAAAGCTAGAAAATACAGAAGATACTAAAATCGCATGACCTGAGTCTAAGAAAGCAAAATTATCAATGGTTGTATTCTGCCATCCTTGTGGAGAGCTCAGTGGAAGTGCTCTTAAATATAAAAACATGATCAGCAGTATAGAATATGGCCTTACTTAATACAATTTGCCATCATGGATGCTTTTTAACTTACCAAAAAGCGAAGAAACAAAAATCTTTCAAAAATAAAATCGAACAGGATGGACTGTGGGGGCTCCACCCAAGGTATCAGAGTCGTAACATGGAGGGTAGTGACTTTGTGAATGATCAGGGCATCCATGAGACAATTCAGCTAAGCAAGAGCTACTGGTGATGGTTCGCTCTGGTCTCACCATTACGCTGCAGCATACATAGGTATTAAACGGGCAACGCTTTCTGACACAATGCACTTCGGCTTCCCATCTTACCCTGAACACGAAGAGTGGCGTGTCTGTGAGCTGAGCCAGCGGCGTTCCGGGCCACACAGCTGTACCGTCCCGCGTGCCCTAACTGAGCGGCAGGTATTTCAATAGCACCTGCAGCAGAGAGAGCCTGCTTTACAACATACAGCAGTATCCTTCCTGTATTCACAGTAAAACTCTTTTACAGCATTTTTATTCTAAGAAGTTGGAGAGAGGTTATTCGGGAGATTGTTTGCATTTCTTTAATTAATCACTTCTAGGTGGGCACAATTGCACCCTTTCACCGATTTCCTGCAGCTGAGCTCCAGTCACACACAGTACCTGAAGAGAGAATTCTGTAGCCATCTCCTCTGGGAAGCAACTTTATGCCATTTTTGGTCCAATGAACTGAGGGGACAGGAACCCCTGACGCGGTGCAGGAAATTACTACTGGAGACAGCTTTGTTACCAAAAAGTCTGTGGCTTCATCTGCTATGGATGGGGGCACTAAAAATGAAGATAAGTGTAAAGGTTACTGGCCCATTTTCATTTTTATGAATTCTTGGAAATAACAACTTTCTTGGGAATGCTGGTGAATTATGGATATCAGTATCATAAAAGAATGATATAAAAAATCTCATCTCAACATTGGAATGCCCCAGAGAAATTCTAGGTGCCATACACATGTAATAGCAATATCTCCTCTACCTTGAACAGTGAGCTCAACTGCTCTTTGATCTTCTCCTGCATCATTTGACACGGAGCACTCATAGACAGCAGTGTCATCCACAGTGGGAGAAATGATTACTAAGGAACCTGAAGATAGAAGTCTGAACAAAGAAAAGAGAAGAAAGTAAAAGCCATTGAAATACTTCTTTTCTTCTCAGGTAATCAGACCACTGAATTTGCTGGCTATGCAAGATTACATTTAAGCATGGCTAGATTTTTAAAGTGCCAAAATCATCCCTGAAAAATTAAATCCACAGTGAAAAGAAAACATCTCTCACCTGTATGTATTCTGGTTCTGGTCAACACTAAGCAGATGCCCATTCTTTTTCCAGCTAATTGCTGGTCTGGGAATTCCAGTGGTTTCACAAGGCAAAGTGGTCTGCACATTTACAGTAACTGTAATATTTGTATGTCCAGGAGCAATAGTTGGAGGAACTAAAGATAAACAAAGCTTCATTATTCAGAATAATCATACAGATATGCCCACACACTGCTCTCATATCTATATATACAGGGCTGAACTGCCTGAACACACTTTATTTTTATAAAGAGTAACTTGACAGTGGTAAACTTACTAAACATGTAGCATGGGATGTGTCAAGTCTTTCTAGTTCCAGCACACAAGGAATGAATATTTTCTTTTCATGAACATTTGGGTTGTATTCCTAAGGCCATAAAGGTCTTACCTTTTTTTTTCTTTTTTTTTTTTTTTTTTCCCAACCAGAGCAACTAAAAAGGGGCTAAACTTAAAATTGGATCTGGCAGAACAAGAAAAATGATGTAACTGGACTTCAGACTTGTAAAAACGTATATATTTATCTAAAACCAAAACTTTTACCAAGAACCTGCAGATCAATTCGTTTGCGTTCAGTGCCAGCTGTATTGGTTGCCATACACACATATCTTCCTGTGTCAGTAACTTGTGCTGAGTGGATGTGTAGAGATCCATCCTCTAACATGGAATATCTGAAAAAAAGCCATATATTTTTTTCTACTATCCAATCAATGGAACCATAGGCTATCCTATTTTGCTGTTTGCAAAAGCAAAAGATGACTCAGGGTACACAACAAATAGCCTAAACGTGGTGTCTTAATTTGGGCACATACAGTTTTCTCATCTATTGCATTTATTCTGACTTCACTCTTTCCCAGCACATCTATTTTCCAGAGAGATGATGAAATCTAGCTGACCTAGTGATTCCACATAAATGATGACAGATTTGCAGAAAATATCCAAAAGTCCCTTTCTATGGTTTCTCATTTAACCTTAAAAAACCCTAGTTAATGCTTGTAAATTCTCTTTTTTCTTTGAAATATAACTGAATTCTTCAGCATTTGCTCAGTTCTAGAAAATGCCAAACTACTTCTCCTTGAAACAATCAAAAGATAGAAACCATTCACTACAATAAAAGTTGATACTAGAACACATATACAAAATTTAATATATTAGAAACTACAGAATACACTCAAGTAGTTTTTGGTCTGCATGAAATGCTTGGCGTCATCCCAAAACTCCATATATATTTAAAAAGATGCAAAGATTTTCCATGTTCACTGTTTAAAATCTTAAATATCAGAAGAATTAGTATTCCATTTGGTTGTCAAGGGAGAGATTTTTGTCCTCATAAAAGGATGTAAACTTTAGTACTGCTAATTTTCTGCAGAATAACTTCTTTGTATTACTGTTTCTATCAGCGTATTTTCCGCATTTGGGTCTATTTGAGATGATAGTACAAATATCAGTTCTGATCTGTGAAAACAAAACTAATTTACAAGTCACAGATGTCTAATTAAGCTTTCTGTAATCAATACATTCTTTTAAAACAATGAAAAATATTTACGCTGACTTCTGAACAATACCTCGTATTGTTTCCAGTAAAAATAGCCCCATCCTTCCTCCATGTAATTCTCGGGGTTGGTACTCCTTCTGCAACGCACTCCAGAACAGCAGTAGCATTTATATGCACAACAGCTGCCTGAGGACTGCTTCGGATTGTAGGGGCCACTGTAAAGGGAAAAATCGTTGATGATATAAGAAAAAAAAAAACCTTCAGGCTGCAATGACCGAAAGTAAACACATGAAAACAGATGCAGTAACAGGTATGGGGATCACTGCAGAGACAGAAACAAGTTTCTCACCGCTTTGTGTAGTGCACGATAATTGCCACGATGCAGTAGGGAATGAAAAAGAAAGTTTGTTTGAAAGGTGTTGTAAAGATCACCTTTGCAAGTTACTGCAAAAGTTATCCTATAGGTAAAACAGTAAAAGAGTTCAGCATATTTAATTTAGAAAATTAAGGCTGTGGTGATATATCCTTGCTTCCTAATTATAAACTAAGGAGAAAAAAGAATTTTAATTGGACCAGTAAGGACAGTCATTGGTGGGGGCACAGTGTAACACAGGTACATATGACTGGGTTGTGAACAGAATAGAAATTAGGAAAAAGTTTCTTATCATCACCAGAGTGTGAGAATAGAATAGTTTCTCATCAGACTGGATGTGGGAAAATAAATAGTTTTAAAGTGAAATTCAGGCCAATGGCAGTACATGAGGGGTACCAGGATGCACAGGGCCCTTCAAGCTCTATCTTCCTACTATCTCCTCATTACAGGTGCAGAGAAGCCACCACAGTTTTCAAGTACCTTGCAAAACTGGTGGCCAAGCTAGTTATGAGACCTAGCACATGAAGGTGCCAGTCAAATGCTATTAAGAATTTCTCCAAATTTGTCCAAGAACATTTCTCAGGCCTGGACCAGGGTGTTCATTCTGGATGTATCCTGACTCCACATCAGGATGAATGCTAGATGCACAGCACCCTCCATTAGCAGAAAGCCCGGGAGAGGGAGCCACAGTGAGCCCCCAACAGGTCATTTAGTGTGGGTGACAACTGTGGACTCAGATGGTGGCACACATGAGGTAACACACATGGTCACACACTTTAGAGACAGCCTAACACTTGGTCAGAAAGAGGTACCAACGCTTCCCTCTTGCCATTAGAACTCCTGCAGAAATACCATGCAGAGATCAAAATGCACAAGACGGGATCCATGATTTTACCGTGTACTGTCAGCATGAACTCTCTGGTCATTTTTCCTGCGATATTACTTGCCACACATGTATAGCTTGCTGTATCGCTGAGGTCAGCATTATTGATCTGCAGGTAACGCCCATTGGATAGGATCCGAACTCGAGGAGTTCCCTAAGGGGAAAGAGAGAGTTTGACAAATTTAGCTTTACTATCATTCTCTTTATGAAGACAGAACATTCTTTCGTTGCAGAGTAATAAAGGCTATGAAGGAAGGTCAAAGATAAACCGGGGACCGAATTCATTGCTGGCTTAACTGTTTACATCCATGAAGATAATAGGGTAAACAAAGTTTTAAAAAATTATCACTGTTTAATGCTTTCCCCTTGAAACCCCTACTGGGCCTTGTGCTTGAATAAGACAGGTTTTGGGTTACATAGCCAAAGGGCTTTTGAGTTTTTATGGAAAGGGGCAGCTAATAGCACATGATTTATTTATTTATTTATTTATTTATTTATTTTGAAAATCCATGCATACTACAGGCAGAGGAAATACAAGTTTTTCTACACTGTTCTCCAAACATCACAGTGTTGACCAGGTGGCATCCACCATAAAGAGCCTACTAAGTTTATTAACCAGCATTTCTGAGTATGAGGATACCACTCTTCCCAGCTCTACAATAACTCCACAGCACCTGCTAGGTAGCCATTTAAGTCCAAGCTTTTTTACCACAACTAGTCTGGATCAGATCTGCACGAATGACTGATAGTAATATCAACTACAAGTGTTCAAAAGCCAGACTGGATAAAGAAGCAAGAGAAAAAGAACAGAAACTCAAACTTTTCCAGTATGTGCTACTCACACTTTGGATAAAACTGAAAGCTGAAATACCCATTTACTCTTGATTAGAAGACCTGAGAATAGCAACTACAATAGATAGGTGAAACTCCTCCAGTGCTGCACTTCTCTGCACTAGTACCCTACTACGCTGGTCTCATACGAGGCACCAAGTCAGCAAGTCTACCAACGCAGAATAAACAGCAGCGCTGGAGCCTCGCAGCTGAAATGATTCACCACTAGAGTGGACTACAGACAATCAGATTTTGGGTAATAACTGGTATTTCCTGTTGAGTGCACAGCCTAGGCTATGATGCCTAAACACAGAAGCCTACAGATGACAAAAGACAGGCAATGAAGCTATCATTTAATCCTTATGGTCTGTCAGAAAACCCATCTTTGAAAAATTACTATTTCAGCAATTCTTTTAGTGTTTAAATAAAGCCAGATTCAGTAAAGACACTCTTACCTACTTCTTTTCTTAACACTCAGAGTGTATTTCCAAATCTATGAAGAGTGCAAGGACTCCAAAGCAGCTAGAGGCTAGATCTTTCTATAGTTCTGCTACCAAAAATAGTGGTGCTGCACAACTACATCATTAAGCGTACAGAGGTCTAGAATAGACCTCAAAATCTGCACAGTGGAAGACAACAAAAGCAGGAGGAATGACACTCTCCACCACAAGGCTGCTTTATAAAAAGCAGTGATGACTGAAATTGAAATAACACTGCAATGTGAAAACCTGACTTTCTCCAGTCCTCTCTTGTCACTGTGAAACCTCTAATTTTTCCAGGATAAGGCGGATGATATGCCACAGAGCACCTCTCTTTACACACCCAGGGAGAGCTCCTTCCCAGCCTCTTAGTAGGCTCTTACATGTCTTTGAGGGTGAGAAAGCAACCAGGCATTCAGGAGGACACCGATGTTTTCCTGATATCTGGATTATATATTTATGTAAACTAAGCTGGAGAATTATAAGGATTGTAGGGAACAGAATATACCTAAGTCTGCTGCTTAAAGTACACATGACAAATTTGAAGTCCCATCTCTGAACTAAATTATAACTTAAATTTAGTGCTGGAGGAGAGCTAACTCTAGAAATCCCTACTTTTTGATTATAAATCAAAAGGCAGGAGATTGACCATACTGCACAACCAAGATATCTCAGCCCTCACATACTGACATGAATTAATGAGGCACAAGGAGAACTAACATTACAGAAGTTAATTCACAGGTTTTCAGCTGAGTCCCCATGTCAATCACAGTGTTCCTCTATTGCTTTGTTTTCTGGTGAACATTTGTTACAGTGGCTTCTTTTCACTGTTTATTTTTGTTAAGTTCTGCTTTTAAAACACAAGCTTTCCAAGGAAAAAGGTATTCACATACTTAACTTCCAAGCACTGTTCAAGCTTGCTTTCATTTAAAAAAAATAAAATAAAACCACTACCCAATTAAAGAATTGGCCATTCAGAAGAAGACTGTTTCTCTTACACTTGTTTCTAGCTAGCTTTTGTGCTATATTCAAGGTAACATTCCCCAGCAGCACCTAGTAAGACATAATTGCCCACCATATTCTTACTTCTTCCACTAATATTTCATTCTTCTGAATTTACAATAGAGAAAGAGTCTGAGGAATAGCATGTCAGAAGCATGTCTGCAAATAAGCAGAACTTCAGGTGAATACTACTGATGGACTACAGTTAAGGGGACACAATCCATAAGCTGAAATTTTTTCCTCTTTATTAATGAATAAAGATCAATTGAGGGAAAATTATCAATTAATTAGGTTCAATTAATAATGGAACTTAAATTGTTCAGTTGGAAAGCGGTGGGTTTCTGAGTGATCCCAAGGGAGAGAATGGGAAGTAAAAATTCTTTCTGTATAAATCATCTTCATCTTGCTAATTGTCTCTCAACCAGCAAAGATTTGATGCCTAAACATGACACTACATGGAATTCTAAGTGAAAATGATGCATTTGATACAAAACTGTGGTGATTAGCAACCCATTTTCTTTTCTTTTTTTCCAACGTAAAGAATCTTAGTTCCTTTCTAAACGCTAATAGAATATGAGGATGCATAATATACCCAAAGGAAACATATAGTGCAGTCTTTTCTCAGCTACCTTTCCTGGGAAGCCATTCAGGAGTATACCGAAGGCTTCTAGCATTGTTCAGAGGATCCAGGAGGAGCAAGGGATCCCCCTAAAGGAAAAAAGAACAAGTAACAGCGGGATGGCCACTTCACATGCCTGCTAGCTTCAGGTACTCATTTAGGACTAACTGTATTTGTACTGGGGCTACTCAGCTTCTCTTGAATTCAAGGCACCATAACTCGGACTGCACTTAAGGGGCAAGTGAGCAGAATAAGAAACCTCAAGCACTGTGTGTAAAAAATAAAGGGAGCAAAGGACTAGTATAAATAACGTAACCACTATACCTCTAGAAGTTCTCCATTTTTAAGCCATGAGATTGTTGGAGGTGGCACAGCATCTGACTTGCATTCCAGTAGAACTTGTCTGTTCTGCAACACGGTGAGGTCCTGTGGACCACCAGTACCAGCAATGTTAGGAGGAACTGTTACAAAAATTAAGAAAAAAATAAACACCACACATACGAGCTACTGTTAAAATTATCCACTGAAAATTTCTAATTTACTTCTTAAGTTTAAAATAAATGCAAAGCTACAGTGCTATTAATTAGTTCTACTTTTCAATACCTGTGCTAAATATATCACATTTGTTTAACTGGTGAACCTGCTTCTTATGTCACATGCTGGAAACTACTGTGACAGAAATTAAAGTCCATTCTCAGTGAGGGTACCAGCATTTAAGCCAGACAGAAGCTTCCAAACACGGAAGTTATAATCTTCAAGAAAAAACCCAAGGCATATTATAGAACTGCAGAATTCCCATTTATACTTCCTTTACTGTCAATGAATTTTATGTATTCATTTCTAAATACATTTCTTAACTTTTTCTACTGAAAAAACAAGATGATCATAGATATCAGTATCCTTCATATTCTTTTTCAGTAAGCACAATAAACTCAATCCAACTGAATACTGATATCCATAACACCTTCCTAGGTATTCAAAATATAAGACTTGGAAGTATAAGAGAAATCAGTTGCATCTGGTGGAACTTTCCCTTTTAATTGCGTATCATGTTCAAAATAGTTACCCGTATTCAGAAATGTTAATTATGTGTAAATATTAAAGGTGTAATATCACTTTCACAAAACACGTAATATATCTTCTTTAGTAATATTTAACTTGTTAAGATACTCATACGTACCTTAGTAGTTTACGGTTTGAAGGAATAATTTTTTCTCCTAAATAAAACTTACCATGCACTTTTACAAAATATTCCTTATCGTCATCTCCTGCCGGGCTAGACGCCAAACACGTGTATCTTCCTGTGTCCTCCACCTAGAAGGAGGAAACACACAAACAACTTCAACAGAAACCTCTAAATATGGGAGCAATTCAGAAAAACTGAAATACAAACATCGACAGCAACATATAACAAACAGCACTTAAAACAGAAAAGCAATAGATAAGGAATACCTGAAATCGAATTAATAAAGTTACTGAAAACCTCTGTAGTTTACCATAGTGGGACTGTGCAGAGATGGCTTAGGAGCTGCAGGACCCCATAAAATCTCTCTGAATAATATGCCTCCAGCAAGAACTTTTCTCTTTGTGATGCTTTTTGCAAGCAGTAATCAATAAAGATGGAACTGGCTATAGCTACCCATCTAAAGAAAGGTCAGTTCTGGGTACTAAGGAAATCTTTTGTGCACACGTGCTCCTTAATACCTTTATGCTTTCTCCTTCCTGTAAACTCTTCATTGTAAAGACAAGTAGTGTTTGCTTTACAAACAAAATGAGCAGCAATCAGACCTGAGCCCTGTCCCAATTCTGTTTGGTGAACTTCGGTCTGGCTGTCCATAGCTGAATACAGGCTTAATTTGTTGGTGCAAGTTTAACGGTTATTTTTTCCTTGACTTTTTTTGTTCTCTGAATTCATCTGAAAGTCCTTCTATTGTCTTTATTTATTTTTTTCTTAACTTGCACACAGATGACCGCAGATGTACTTTTATCTGTAAATTATGGCTTATACATGTGTGAAGCAAATATTAGGAAAATCTGATCTAATAGAAAAAGAGGAAACGCTGAGGAGGAGCTACAAAACATGAAAGAAGAAAAGTCAGACACAGGAACAAGAGTCAAATAGGTAGGAAATGAACAAGAACAGATTACAGACACAAGCTAAAACCAGAAACGGCCCCAGAAAAAAGATGAGTCCCTAGCGTTGATTGTTCTGCTTTGTAACAAGAAGCACCAATAAATTAAAAAAAAAAATACAGAATTCTGAAATGAAGTAATAATATTCAGAAGAGGCAGAAGTGCTTGGGCACTCTCAACCCATAGTACTACTGCTTGTTCTGTACGGGAAACTTAACAGCGAGGCTTGAAAAATATATTCTCAAACTGCAAATGCAGGTGAGTGATTTTACACAGGCTTTTTAGGACATCTCTTAGCATGGTGGGGCTTTGAACAACCTGGTCTAGTGGGAGGTGTCCCTGCCCATAGCAGGGGGGCTGGAACTCGATGAGCTTTAAGGTCCTTTCCAACCTGAACCATTCTATGATTCTATGGTCCTAATAGCAGGCAGATCTGCGCACTCCTCTAGGGTTTGCAAAACCGAGCCTACTTTGAAACAAATACTTTACCTGAGCACTGGTTATTCGAAGGACTTCTCTTAGGACATGAACATTATCATTCTGCAGAAGTGGGCGCCCATCCTTCATCCATGAGATTATGGGGACTGGAATGCCAGAAGAGATGCAGAGAAGTTCAAGAGGGTTGTTAACGATGACAGAGAGCTCTTCTGGTTGATCTGAACCATTGATGTGAGGTGGCTCTGTGGAAGGAAAAACATTCGAGTTCTTTATTGACTCAAAAAGCCTCTAAAACCTGATACACAACCTTATGGTTATAGTTTGTAGAGTTAGTCTGCATTAGTATTATTTCTGACTGTGTCATGAGCTCACTGAGTGTCTCACCTAATTTCCATCTGCCTCTGTCTATTAATTTGCATATTTTATGAGTTGGAATTATTAGTTACAGAATGTTTTCATAATCCCAGGTAAAATATATTATATGATACCAGTGAATATACTTATTAGCCCTTTCACTGTTGTACCTTCAGCTATGCCTTCAGCAGTGCTATCATCCTGCCTATTCTTTTAAACCAAATTACTTTGTAAATTAGTTTACTATTAATTATAGCATATTTTAGTACTCAGGAAACATTGGGGAAAAATATATACTATGTTGCATATTTACATATCTCTAGGTATCTTCTATTTACTTCTCTTATTTATCACAGTAAATATTTCTTGAAAATACTCCTTATCCCTAGAGATTTTTTAAATTGCTGTCCTGAGTAGATACTCACTCACTGCTCGCATTTTGTTCAACTGAAAGGTTAACACTTACCCAGCACTTTGAGGGAAAAGTGCTTGCTGGTATCTCCAGCTTCATTGGATGCTACACAAGTGTATTTGCCTGTGTCACTCGTCTCTGCTTTTACAAAATGAAGGACCATTCCTTGGTTACTTGACGTCAGGTGAGCTCCGAGGCTTAAAGGATGTCCATTTTTAAACCAGGACATAGTTGGGGCAGGACTGCCATCAGTAAGACACTTCATCGAAACTGAACTGCCTTTTACTACAGTCACATCTTCTGTTCCTCCTGCGTTATCCAAGCTTGGTGGTACTGCCGAGAAACAAAGATCTGATTCATACACAGTACAACCCAGGTATTAATTCTGAATAGAGGTGGAATGCAGCTACCTGTTTGCATTTCCTCACTTACATTCATGTTCAGCACACGTGTTAAAATTCATTTAAAAATGATATATTTTTATTCTTTCTAAAAAACCTGTGACACATTGTGGGGGCCAATTCAAGTACTCTTCTAGGGTTAAACCACTTCCCATTAAAGTTTCCCTAACGATTACCTATGTAAGACATACTTGTGGCTGTCTACAACCGCATGTTGGTGAGAAAGACAAATGAACATTAGTTTTAAGAAATTAATAAATAAGATTAAATAAAGTATTTCAGAGAAACTTACCAAAAACTTGAAGGTTGTAATGTTTGTTGTCCACTCCAGCCCTGTTAGATGCTACGCAAGTGTACACACCAGCATCAGATATCTGTACTCGGGCAAGTCTAAAGAGAAAATAATTTTAAGCAAGCTATAAATGGAATACATTATCTCCATTACGGCATAGTTTGGACCAAATTTTATTCTTTTTTCCAAAAATAGTAGTAGAATTATGCTGATTTAACAAAAGAGAGCAGAAAACTCAGCTAGTTAAAATACATGAAAACCAACCTGAGAATTTGTCCAGATGACAGCAACCTGATTTGGGAGGAGACAGACAGAGGAAGGCCATTCTTTAGCCAGTTTATCTGTGGTGGTGGAGTTCCAGTAGCAGTACATTCAATATTTAGGGAGGTGTCCAAAAGGGCAGTGAGGTCCTCTGCTTCCTCTTTGTTATTGGCTATTATTGGAGGAACTACATTTTGTAAATGTTGAAAAGGAAGATATTAAAACTGGCTTTTAAAATCATTCCACATGTGTTACCTTGCAGGAAATCCTGCACCTAATGTCCCACAGGCAATTCAGTAAGATGATCACCATTTTTTTTTAAAGAGTAAATCCTCTACCAATAATATTGAGCACTAATAAATTATACATTTACATATTTAAAATCAGTTGCACTTTAGAATGATAGCAGAAATATCTCTTTGATTTGTCAGGCTGTGGCAAACAAATGGGAGCTCATGGGGAGAGAATGACAATGCAGGAAGGAGCGAGTGGTCAAGGCTTAGAGGGGATGGGCTGAACTGCTTAAGGGCCAGATGGGACTTGGCATTTTGTTGCCACTCAAACTTACCTCCTTAAATAAATCTTAAATAAAGTGAAAGCTAAAATCATGCAGGAGGAAAGTTAGTTTATTAACCTCTAGATATATATGTTGACTTAATTTTTAAATACAGGAAAATTCAAAATACCTAGTTAAGTATTCTGATTGATCATTCTATCAGAACTGCTTTTTGGGGTTTTTAGTTTTACAGGTTATTTTTGAAGTCTTGGTCTTGGGGGCAAGAGGGGACTCACTATATAAAGAAGACCCAGCCACATGCAGCTCCAAGCTCTGGCTGACTTAAGATCCCATCACACACCATGACAGTTGGATAGATAACAGCATTTAAGTTGGTTCTTGCTTGAACCTCAACCAATACAAACTGATCACAAAAGTTTCCACTGTTGTGTAGTGCCCTTCTGTCCCAAAAAGATGTGATGTGGTCATTCATTGTCGTATTTAGTCTACCAAAAGTCATCTCTTGGTACTCTGCTCATGCTCATATTCGTCTCCGTATAACCGGGACAGACACCGCTGTGGAATGCTGCCAGTGCAGAACTCTTCACTTTTTCACAGTAGTCATTATTCTTCATGAACACATTTTTTACAAATTAAAATTTCCACTCTCTACACTGCTAAAAAAGAGTTATGCTTACTATCTTCTGTTTGTCAAATTGTGCAAGAGAAGAATTTCATCCAAAACTATAATTTTTCTTTTAAACCCTAAATAAACTATTTCTCAGGGAAGGGGGGACCTTTAACTAATAGTTCTCTATCATACTACTCTGTTTTTAGCTGATGTACTTTGACTGGAATTAGTGAAGATAAACTAAAACAACAAAAAAGCAGTATCACAGTAAATGAGCCCCAAGTGTATCTTCCTCTACAAGAAAAAAAAATCACCGCAAGCAGAATTCCGCTATTGTGAAATACACCAAAGAAATTAATTTCTGTTTATCCCAAAACATATTTAACAGCAATTTCAATTGTTTTGTCATTGAAAGAACATCCTGTGTAATATACCGTGATATCTACAATACGTGAAATTGAAAACACATGCAGTAGTATTACACTGAAGAGAGGCATTCATTTCTTGGCCCTCTCTTGGGAGTGCTTACAAAGATAGGATCATGGACCAGATTTCAGTTTCCCATCTGTGAAAACTCACCGTATACATTCAAGTTGAAAATTCGGTCTTCCTCTCCTGCAGTATTTGTAGCCACACAAGTGTATTTTCCTGTATCAGAACTGAGAGCTCTGAAAATGTTTAATGTGCTGCCATCTGGAGTTACTCTACAAGGAAGGTCATAAAACACAGTGAGTTTGTTTACTTATTCCTATGACCTGGCAAATAAACAGTCAGTTTTGTACATTTAAATCAACTACCTCTATCCTCTTGGGAATTCAGTGAGAGAATCATTATTTTTTGCAAAATATTGTTGTTAGAGATAGGCTAGGAAGTTATTCCTAGAGATGTCCTGTTTAACCTTGTATTAGGATTCAACTCCAACCAGGCTTTTGAAGAACCCATAATGAAAAGCATCAAGAGTATGTTTCCATGTCTCAGAGCTTTCCCCTCCAAAGCAACTCGATGGAACTTATTGACCTTAATAAACTTTATGAACCTAAATGGAACTTATCAACTGAGAAAGAAATAGATATCACATACTTATCTCTGTAAAAAAAAAAAAAAAATTTAAAAAATATCAAAGTAGTAACAAAGTATACTAGATTTATAGAAGCTAAAGCGGGAGATGATGTTCTTAAACTGGCTAAGCTAAGACTCAGGCCCTCTTTACACTCCCTCCTTAGGCCCCTCTTTTATGCTCACTAAAGCGCTCCCTGAGGTTTAAAATCATACAAAAAGAGAATGCAGTGTCTGCTTATTTTTGCTTGCCTTATTCTTTGTAAATCGTCACTGGCAACTGTTTTTCCATCTTTAAGCCATTGCACAACAGGCGTGGGCACTCCATTGGCATTGCAGACAAGCTGGATGGTTTCTCCCAGGAGGGTGCTGACCTCACTAGGCATTTCAGAGCCAACAATATTAGGAGGAACTGGAAATGTATGATAGAGGGAAGAGAAGAAACATAATCTAAACTATAAAGAGTTACAATGCAGTAGCTCATGAGTACTAGCATTTTTTGCAGTACCTCCAGTCATATCTAGTTTAGAAAGTATACAATGGTGCTGTTACTAGAGTGGGTTCTGCAAAGATAAATTCAAAGCCACTTTAAACATTCCTTAAAAGAGCTAATTTACGAAACTACAAAAAAACATGTATCTTTGCCTTTATACTTAATATCTACAGTTATCTGCTCAAACAATGCTAACATGTACAATAATATCATGACAAAATCCCATTTCATTAAACATCACAACGCACTGTAACAATTACATGTCTGTTTAACTCATGGGCATGTGCTTACTGCAGTCAAATGCTCTATTGCATGTAGACCATCATATTCCTCTTAACACACACTTATTCCATCCTATCCAGTAGCCATTTTTAGCCTGTTCTCCTAAAGAATAAGGATGACTGTCATGCTGTCCATTGAGTCAAGACTGTCAGTCCCACTAGTAATTTTTGAGCATGTCCTGGTTTCAGCTGGGATATAGTCAATTTTCTTCCTAGTAGCTGCTGTGTTTTAGAATTAGAGCAATGGTGATAACACATACTGATTTAGTTGTTGTTAAGTAATGCTTATATTAAGTCAAAGACTTTTTCAGCTTCCCATAGCAGCTGAGAGGGAGGACAGACAGGAGACAAGCTGGCCAAAGGAATATTCCATACCATACACGTCATGCTCAGTATGTAAATGGGGGTTGTCTGGGGCTAGAAATTGATGATTACTGCTCGGGATGGGCCGGGCAATCAATCGTCACATGGTGAGAGCAATTGTATTGCATCACTTAGTTTTGTATGTTCTTTTACCATTATTACTATTCTCTTCCCTTACTGTTCCATTACGCTGTCTTTATCTCAGCCCATGAGTCTTTTTTTCTCCATTTTCTCACTCTTGTCCCTACCCTACTGGGATCTGGAGGGAGTGAGACAACGGCTGCGTGGTCCTTGCTGCCAGCTGGGGTTAAACCACAACAGAGTATTTCAAACAATTTCAGTCACATTTGATCAAACAAGTAGCTTGATATCAAATTCCTAAACTTGGGGAAAAACTGGCAGGCAGGCAGGCAGGGACACACAAAAAAACCAGCACCCTTGAAGAACGGTTGCTATGATGAACAGATACTAGTTCTGTTTGGCCTGCTGATGGCCAGCTATCACACATGGGTGGGCCAGCACACTCAGCTCACCTTCATTCAGCTGTTGCTGCCTCTGCTTCCTTAACCAGCAACTGCCAGCATGGGAAGGGACAATGGCAGGAAGCTGGAGATGCTACACAACAGGTGTGTCATTGGACACAAGTGGGAACTAGCGCAATCATTGGACACAAGTGGGAACTAGTGCAATTAACGGGGATGTGTCATTAGAAATGGAGGAAAACAAAGATAGTTGCAACGTAAGGGTGACCTGCGAGGCAGGAGACAATTCCATAACAAATAAGGGGAAAAAAAAATCAGAAGGAAATTCTGCCAGTTTTTCCTTCCTTGCCATCTACTCCTATTGCTACGGCAAAAAAAGGCAACAGGTACCACTGCTGCTGAATCCACGTATGTGTGGTGCTCCGCACTCTTATCAACCAATGTAATTTAGCGTTCAGCAGAAGGAAGGATGTGAGCAGCAGCAAGCACACACAGCCTTCCTGAATCCTTTCAAGTTCTCCTACAAGCAGAGGTTAAGAATATTCTTTTTCATGCAAATTTCTGACTAACAGTATATAATCCTCTAACCATTTCTCCCCACTGGTTGCAGGTGATAGAAATAACAGTTCGAATTCTCCACTTTTCTACGTGTTTATGTTATCTCAGTGTCTCCAGTACAGACACAGCGTCATACTCAAATCAATTATTAACCAGTTCTGCTTACTGCACTCTCATGCCTTACCTTGAACGGAAAGCACATAACTTTTCTGAGCTTTTCCCTCTATATTTGAGGCAATACACGTGTAGGTCCCACTGTCTAGAAGCAGAGAGCGAGCAATCTGAAGCTTGCTTCCACCAGATAAAATATGAACTTCAAGGGAATCGGAATTTTCTGAAAATATGTAAACGAGTAGTCATTCCAAACCAGGCCACAGAGAGCAAACACATCCTGAGAAACTTTTCCATCAAAATTTCAAAACAAAACAAAATAAAGATTCCAATCAGTTAACATAAGAGTCTGTCTAGAGACAGATGAAGAAACAAAAACCAGACAGCAAATAGCACAGTGGTGTCCCAAAAGGGGCAAAAAGAACAGAAAAGAGAGGGAGAGAATGTTACCTATTGGTTTTCCATTCTTAAGCCACAGTAACGTTGGTGGAGGAATTCCAGTAGCATCACACACAAAGGTAACAGGATTAGTGATAGTTTCATTGATGAACTCTTGTTCAGGGCCTTCTATAGTTGGTGGCACTATATATCGAATGGAAGCAGTAAGAACGGTTTGTTTACCATATATTTTTGTAAACTGATTTTGAATTGTCTACTGTAAAATGTTAATTGTATTATCATAACTACACCAGATCATGCAAAGTATGCTCACCATAAACATTAAGATGGAAATTTTTATCATCTCGCCCTGCAATATTTATGGCTTTGCAAACATATTGGCCTGTGTCAGAAACCTAAAATAAAAATAAATTAAAAAAAACCTTATTATGGAGTCTTATTTTAATGCTACAGTTCAGCGATATTAACAGCCTTTGCCTCCACCAACTCAAGGTCCTTTTCACAGAATGAAAGGCCTCCAGCAAATACATCTCTGCACAGCTCATAAAATACACCACTAAAGAGCAAAAGTAGTGGCAGATGCAGCATCCCACTGGCCTGGCCTACCTCTGCACTCTTGATTCGTAATGTTTGCCCATCTGCTAAGATCTCCACATTTGCAGACTCTGAAATTATGTGCCTGTTCTTGTACCAGGAGATGACTGGTGGCGGAATAGCGTTGGATTCACACTCTAATATCACCGGGGTGCCCACTCGCACGTTCAGCACTGTCAGTGAGGTTCCACTATGGTCTTTGATGCTTGGGGGCACTGTAGAAGAAGCTCAGAGTTATTTCTGCCTTTGTTCTGTGAGAGGGCAGAAAACAACCTAACAAATATAAAATTTCAAAGCAATAGACACTATTTCAGAAAACTGTAAAAAACAAACCAAGGACGGTTAGGAAACTCTTCTTCTGACTTTCCCCAGCTTGGTTTCTGGCAATACAAGTATATTCACCATCATCAAGTAGTTTGGCTCGGGGAATCTGCAGAGTCCGAGCACCTGAAGTAGAGAGAGAAGGCTTGACATTTATTCTATGGTTATTGTATCATTCTTATTTTAAAATTGCAGGTCCAACAGACCGAGCACAGCCACTAAATTAACCTCAGATTCCAAATATCACTTAATTGCCATTGCTTTTTAAGGTTCATTTATCCTTAAAAAAAATAAAAACTCCAGACGAGAGAACTAAAATTTTAGGGTAAACTTCACTAGTGCTGTTAATTATGTTTGGACCACCAACACTCCTTTTAGAACTGTTTCTTTCATAGCTACTAACTGCTGTCTCCTAATCTAACTACACCCTTTCCACTTAATTCTGTCACTATCCCATTCTTTATTCTCCAGTCTTGTCAGTCTCCATTTGTGAAGCCACTTACTGCCTGTGCATACATCACCAATCTGTAAAGATGCCTCTACTGCCATTAAGCTATTTCCATGTCTATGCTTTAGTCTACCCCGTAACACAGCCCCCTGTCACATAATACCGGCAAGAGAGGACTGAGCACCACACAAGTGATCTGCACTTGATACTCGGGGCTGAAGATAAGCAGCAGGAGCAGAAATGACACAGACACTCAGGGACCTTATTTAGTGAGTAGCTTTGAATGGTTAAGACGACCTCCAAACACACAGATTTCTTCCTGAGAGTTCAGCAGGGTTAACCCAGGTTCCCACTGACATCTACGGGAAGGTTTTAACTTTTTGTCATCCAAGCCAGCAGAATGTACCTTAGCCTCCATCACAATTTCTGACCATTTCTTTGAAATGTGAGCCAAAGTGACTCAAATTTAATCAATACCCATATCAAAGCACCTCTGTTATGTGACTTGCCCTCTAGTCTTTTCCACAGAGTTTATTTCAGTCTGAGCTAGCTTTCTTTAAAAGTGAACCCTTCCAACAGCCAAGAAATTATTAAACACAGTAGACCAAGTGTCTTGTCTACTCACTGGAACAATGCTAAGAATATATTGGCTTCATAAATAACGGCCATTGCCCTTGTTAACACAAAACATGCAGAAGTTGAGCCCAAAGGCTGTAGAAATAGCTGAGATTCCTCACCAGGCACAATAAAAGTGTTGGTATTCGAACTGAGAGGTTTTCCATTCTTGAGCCAGCTAAGATCAGGAGGCGGAAAGCCAGTGACCTCGCAAGTCAGAGAGATGAAATTATTCACTACCACAGTCAAATTCTCAGGATTAGTACCAACAACAATTGGAGGAACTGTGGAGAGAAATGCACCAATAAGATCTATCATAGCACCAACAATGTTCCACAAGATCCTGATTTACTAAAATAAAGCTGAATTGTTGAGTTTTGCCAAAGGGTCAAGTTGCAAAAACCTTTCACATCCTATGAATGGGTCCACTGCTTTTTGGATGTATCTGGAAATATGACTAAAGTCAGTCTAACGGTCATTCTTGTTCCTACAATTCACAAAAATTTCAATGACTTAGTCTGCAATCCTTCTGTGATTGAGATTTGGGAAGGCTAATTAAGAGATCCTGCAGTTCCTTGACTAATGCACTATCAGTTTTAAAATGCTGTACTTATAGGACACTTGCTACTTAAGGCAGGACAGACTAAATTTACCTTGTCAGGATATGTACTATAACGAAGTATAATTTCTTCCTGATTGTATTGCTCCTATTCTTTCTCAAACAGTCCGTTTTCTCATTATAGAGAACCAAAAAATTATTCCTTCTGATAAAGTTCAGAGTTGTTGTGTTAACCAGACAAGCCTATTGTTTAGTAGTGAGCTAAGCAGTTTAAAATTCCCGCACACAAGCGTTGCTCTAAGGGGTGCATTTTTAAGCTTACAAGTCCCAGTGTTTTTAAATACAAGAATATTTTGACATTTGACCTTTCTACAAGAACTATTTAAAATGAAATAACTGTAAATCTCTTCCTTTTAATAAACCCCAAGTTTTAGTTTCCATGTTTTTGCAGTGTGGACATATAAAACACTTAAGAGGAAAGCAAAAGCATGTTCTTGGCACTATTGGGTGGAAAAATCATTCCAAAGAACACATGGAATCCTCTTCTTCAAAGACAGAAATGTTAAAGTATTTTGGACGATATCCACCAGAAATACTTCAGCTGCTCTCTGTCACTTGAATGACACAAAACGGTCATTAAGCCAAGTTTATTGCTCCTCTGGGGCACTGCAGAAACAAGAGGAGTCAATGTAAATGGGTGAATTCAGTCCATATTTTTCAACTTGGAATAATTAAAGGTTATCTCCCTGATAATGAGTGTAAAATGGTTCACTAGACTAAATAGAGAATTCTGATCTGATGACATTTTATAGTTATTTATATTTATTTACTTTTACAGTTACTTTCTCACAGATGTGATTATTGGCAGCGCAAGACAGCGGGACAAATACACAGGGCCAAATCTGAGCCATCTTTTTAATGAATTTTGCTTGAACTATATAAACGGTACGTTTCAAATTCTGCAGCCTTCGCAGCATATGCAAACCACTCACAAATATACCATAGGAAACCTGCATATAGACGAGTAAGGGGCTCCATTTGAGTATTCAGTGTGAAAATTACCTATTTATTATATATTAAGTTTAGAAGTTGAGATTTTAAAACTGGATGCTTATTTCAATGTTTTAGAAGGTTTTATTTTAATTACTCACCTTTGAGTGACAGTTCCATAGGAAACACAAAAATGCTGGAAAATAACCTTTTTTTTTGAGACTGACAAAACAAAGATCATGCTGCTTAATGATAATGCGTTTTCATCACTGCTTCACCTTGGGTTGTCCTTTCCTGAGGGGCTATAGTCTAATTTTTCAAATGAAACTGCATTCAGAGTTTAATAGACCTAAAGTGGTAGTACTATTGAGCTGGAATTGAAGCTTCATGCAAATATTTCTTTTAAAATAATAGTATTAGACTACAGTCATTATAAACAAATCTTTTAAAGACAATAAGTTTTAATTTAAACAGAAATTTCAAGAAAAACAAAATATTTTTATTTTAAAACAAAACTCAATCATCAGGAAATCTGGATAGACTCCACTGAAGGAAAATAACTTCTCCGAGAATTACTCCAGGGCAAATTCATAGAATCATAGAATCATAGAATGGCTAGAGTTGGAAAGGACCTTAAAGATCATCTAGTTCCAACCTCCCTGCCATGGGTAGGGACACCTCTCACTAGAGCAGGTTGCTCAAAGAGATGCTCAAATTCTTCCCATGACAACACTGGTTTTGGCTAATTGTATTACTGAGTAGAAAAAGGCACTATAAATTTCTTTCATTTAGTAGGTAAATTAGCAGCATGTGTGAATGAGAGAAATATTTATTTCCTCTGTATGCAATAACCTGAGTCAACAAATTCTTTGGATGCTGGTACTGTATTTAAGCGAGAGAGAGAAGATACTGACTTCTTTCTTGTATGTAATACAGAAGATTAGCTAGCTAGCAAGGATATGAAAAAGTATACTGATCATATGTAGAAGACTGTCATATAAGTCTCTAAATCATACTGTGCAAGTAGATAAAGATGTAGCTGCCAGTATTCCTTGGTAGGTTTTAACATGTACGTGTGCAGATGATTTTGTGGGACTGATGCTTATTTGATCTTTCAGTCAGAATGGAAAGCTGAAAGTGGTAGGAGGAAGAGTGGGCAGAAATAAAAGGAGAAGTTAACGTTAACTCTGAAATGTTGATTAGAGATATCCTGATTTTCTGAAGCTATCAGGAGAGGTATGGGAAGGTGATGGACAGACTGTTTCCTAAATAATGGAAAATGTATTAATTTCCTGATTGTATTTGTTTTAAACTTGTGATGCCAAAGGCCCAATTTTTTTTTTAATCCTACTCTACCTCAACAACAACAACAACAACAACAACAACAACAAAGAATGGAAAGTAATCTCAAAGGAGAAATTAAAAAAAAAACCACCTAAGCCTTTACAATGCCATATCTCCTTGATATCAGTTTGTAACTCCTTATCTCAGGGCTTAGCAACACCCATACAGTATACACACATAGTGACGACACAAGGCTCCCTCAATAATATTTTCCACTTACATGGAATACATATAAAGAGCTGAAGACACAGGGTGTCACAAGCCATGTTTTGCCAAAGTACTTTAAACTTATATTTGATTTCTAGTACGTCAGAATCCCCTTTACAACCAATAAGACAACCTACATGCATAAAGATAAGTATGTGTCTAAGAACACTGCTAAAATTAACAAATTCAGGTTAATCTAAGATTTGAGAGAAGACAACCAGAAAATCATGCATTATTGTACTTACCATGAACATTTAGGTTAAAATACTTTTTGGCACTTCCAGCTATGTTTTCCACAATGCAAATGTACCTCCCAGTATCTGTTATTTGGGAATTCAAAATCTAAGAAAAAGAAACAAGATTGTTGTTGAGTTAATAGATGACAACTTACTGTTAAAGCATCAAGTTTTGGTGTGTACCCAAGGTCTTCAGGGCCTGCAAGTCTGCAGGGTTTTTTTGGTTTGATTTGTTTTTTTGCTACTGCCTTTGCAGTATTATGAAGAAGCCAGTTTGAGAAACTTCCACTGATGCTACTCCTTTCAGAATCTGTTATGCAAATCCATGTGTCTCAAACTTCCAGAAAGTCAGCATAGTATCTTTCACACGAAATTAATTCAAATTGAGTAACAAAACAACTATTCAGAAAATATTTTAAATAAAAATCAGTGTTCTATATGTTCTGTAGTTTTTATTGTATTCTTAGGTCATGCTGTGAAAATGGAGAGAATTAAGTTCAGCGCTCTGTTTTAACAGTTTCATCCGGTGTCATCCATTGATTAGGATGGGAGGGGCAGGGGCTTGTTCTTCAGAATTCACTATTTTCTTCAAATGAAAAAAAAAAAAGTACATTTTGCAATAATTAAATTCTGTTAGGGAAACTTGGACAAAACTGACAACAAGAAGTTGTTCTCCACAAAAAGGAACAATATTTTAAACCAAGTGATTTCACCAAAGCAGTTCACAGCACGACCCCACAAACAGTTGGGTCAGCACAACTACACACGAGTGGGAAGAAGCAGCTGAGGGACAGGGAAAAGGGACAAAATCTCTTTAGGTTTGCAGCACCTTGTAGGAAAAAAAAATAATTCAGAATCTCATACTCGGCAAATCTAAACGGTTTTGTCTTTCTGGGCAGCTTGTGTTTGCGGTGCTAAAAATCTGTTATTCACTAAGACATACCTGTAACCTCCTCCCATTGGACAAAAACGTGTGTTTGTCATCTTCTGCTAGCAGGTGGCCATCCTTTTGCCAGGTAATACTTGGAGAAGGGCTCCCACTTGCAACACAGTCCATCACCGCAACCTGGTTCACAAGCACAGTCACTTCTTCAGGCAGATCACCATCAGCTCCACTGATGGATGGTGGTACTACAAAAGAGCAAAACATGACAAGAATACTGTGACTTAGTATCTCCCAGTAGTTTTTGTTGGGTTTTTTTTTTTAAGACCGCCCACCAATCTTTTAGATTGGGTTTTTATAAGAAAGTAGTGAAATCTTCAGTGAATACAGTGAAAGATAATAAAATCTCAAGAGTAGTTCAGCTGCAACAAATCTGTATAACTCAAGAGACTGCAGGAGAAATACGCTTATTCACAGCAGCCATAAAGAAGAGGAGGTGAAAACTCATTTTTCAGCTAGTCCGTCATGTTCTTTGCTGCCAGAACAAAAGAGGATTTCCAAAGCAGGCCCTCTTCCTAAAAATAAATCAGTGTTTTCTGTGGAAGATACAGAAATACAGGTAAAGAAATGTTTCCCAAGGCAAAAGCCTTGAGTACATCAACAGACAAAGCAAGCAGCACACAAAAGATTTCTGTGCAATGTTTGTAAACAGATCACAGAAAACAGACTCTGCAGGCATTCAGCAGTTGATGTAAATCATCAATTCCCTTACACCTTTGGGAGTTTTGCTGGTACTTTAGAAAATGATAACTGAAATAAGGCGAGAGAAAAGTCCAGTAGGTAAGAATTTTTAACTGGAAACTGGATAAGGAACAAGGGATACTAAGATAAAACCTGGATTTCTACATATAATTTTCTTTCTGGCGAAGTGTGAAAGGGATAACTCAATTGAGTTCCTATAACGATAATGTAAAAACATACTGAACTAACAACATTAATGCTATTTTCATGCAATTCTGTATGTTTCTACAAAATTCTAGCGCCTTATATAAACACATTAATTTCATAGTTTACAAACATGCAGAATTTATGAATTTTAAAAACATTAAGTAAACCTGAACTATAACGGTTCATTAGTTTCCACAGAACTCTTTTTTTTTTTTTGTCATTAAAAAGAAAAAGGAAAGCAGGAAAGCTCACAGAGCACGCGGACATCGTAATGAATGGAATCCTCCCCAGCTTCGTTTACTGCCACACACATGTATCTCCCAGCATCTTCAGGCTGTGCCCGTGGAATCTGCAACACTCGGCCTCCTGGACAGAAAATCCATTCAAGACTTAAATGCAGCATCAAGCAGTTTCCATCATTCCCACACCACATTTCACTAGAGACCTGAGCAAGCAAACTTATGAATGGTCAGCATTTGTTCTGAATTATAACTAACTAAAGACTTTTATTTCCTAGCTGCTTTTTCTACTGGCAGATACTTGGAATTCAGCAATGTTCATACTGAAATGTTAGAAAAGAGTAATTAATTCCACAGAAGGGAATAACATTCTTCAGCAATATGCAGCCAGACATTATTCCTCAATCAAAACCAGAAATATTTCTCAGCAAGGTGACAGAGAACTAATAGGCAAAAGGAAATAAAAGCACATATATTCTCTTAAAGCTGTTGCAAACTTAAAAGAGTCGCTTCTGAAGCTTATAGGTATGTACTATTTTTACTTTTCACTCTATGCCTCGTTGAAGGCATAGCCACATTAATACCTTCAGAAAGAGAGGGCATATTAGGGATACGTTTTGGGAATGGTTGTCATTGGTCTTCCAATAGATGAGCCATAGGTAGACAAAATGACATTATCCCCAACACTGCCCTTCTTCTGAAACCTTCTTCGTCTGTACAGAAAGGCTCCCTTGTTGTACTCTCAGCATTATGGCCACCTCTCTCCCTTTCCCATGTGAGATTAAGTAAGAGCTCATGGCCATTTTTCTGCTAGAAACAGTACTTCCATGCCTCACTCCCTGGTTAAGATGTTTTTCTACTCCAATTATGATTTTGCTTAAGCAAAACTTAATAATAAGAAAATAAATCAGGAACACATCAGAGAGAAGGCATCACTGTGTTTTATTTTACAACACACCATATGAAAGATAAATAGTCACATTCACACCATTTTAGGGACTACTTTTAAATGAAAGAAGGAAACAGCTTAAGTCCAACGACTGGAAAAAAAACATTTCCAGTCAAGAAAGTCTGAAAAGACTTAATGCAGTGCTTTGAAGGGGAAAAGTTTATTACTACACAAATACTAGCATTAACACCATTTCTTAAGGTCAGAGAGTGACATCTTAATACTCACCTGGTAATATTAGTACTTTATCACTAGAGCTCAGAGGGTAGCCATCTTTATACCACGTAAGAACAGGAGGAGGAACAGCATTGGTCTCACAGTACAGTGAAAGGGGATTGTTGACAATCACATCTTTGCTTTCTCCACCTCTTCCTGTATCTACCGTGTTACCGGCTTCCCATTCCTTATAAGGTTTTGGGAAACTAGGAGGAACTACGACCAAGGAGGGGGAAAATGTTAGAGTTTTACATCAGAAATAGTCAGTTTTAAAGTCAAGAAATCAGAAGATACTGTAATTGTTGTTAAATCGCAGCAAAAAAATTTGGGGTATTAAATTAATGCCTCCCCCTAATTTAGATTAGCCAGGAAAATTCTAGTTCTTTTCATCAGAATGAACAATTGAGCAATCTACTGAATATTTTCTGAAGAGTAATAAATAACAGTTTAAGAAGACCTGACAACAAAACACAGAGGGTATTAATCAACAACAGTACTTAAATAGTAAGCTATCTGGTTTAACTCAAGTTCTAATTTTGTCTAAATTTTCAGAAATGACTAATGATTGTTTTCTTGTATTTACACACAGTGTGTAGGCCAACAGGATGCTTATGTCTGGGGCCTCCACGTACTACTCAATGCAGATAAATGTGACATCTTAGTTTAAGCTAAATTCAAACTTATTGACGTAGATCAGAGGAAGATCAGCATTGCTATGTCATTCCACTGACTTCAGAAACACTGCATATGTCACAAAACATGAAAGAAATAATAATCAAATATTGTATTTCTTAAAGATGAGGAAAATATATATGAAATAAAAATCACACAGAACAGAAAAGCATTGGATTACACCAAGCAGGTGTAAAGGATGCAAAATTATACAGAATTCCAACATCCCAGAGCATTAGAAAAGGAGGCTAACAGAAGAATTTTATTATCTGAACTCTGTTTACCTTGTATATTTACATCAAATTCCAGCTCATCCTCTCCAGCAATGTTGGATGCCAGACAAGTATAACGACCGGTGTCTGATATTTGAGCTTCCTTAATCTGCAGAGTACGGCCACTAGCTTGGACAACGACATGGTCATCTGGTTTAAGTGGCTGTAAAACAATATTATACGGAAATTAATATTTGGCAAAACATACCCTAGAAATAGCCATATTTGTGGAAGTAATATGAAGTCATCTCTCTTCTGGTCAAATTCAGGTTGTTTCAAAATCCTTCCTAAGGCAATATGCTGGAAGAGAATATTTTGGTTTTGGCATTTCCTCTGCATTGATACCACTGCCAACAGAACACCCTTCAATTTTTGTTAATGCGTCCAGCAAGGCCTGCTTTCAATCTACACAAAGAAAGCAGTTGTTTAGGACGCTAAATTACTGAGGGTCACCACTTAGGACACAGTCATAAGGTAGATGCTCCTGGGATGGCAGCCTTGGCCCACAGGTGGCCACAGGTGCTGCTGCAGCTCAGCTCTTCTCTCATCTGCTCCTCCTTTCCCTCAGATCAAAAGCTTTTCCTCACTGAGTAAACTTGATCAAGCTTCAAGATCCTGGAGACAGTTTTCTTTTCACAGTAGTCAGAAACTCTGCATCTTCACCTTTCTGATCTTAGTAGCTGGTCTCCTCAGAGGATGTGGTTTTACATCACTCCTAACCTCAGCTGCAAGTTGCTGCTGAAAGGAGCAATGCCATCCCCATGAGGCAAGGGCTCTCATGACATCTGATTAAATCAGGCCGATGCAAGCCCTGAACTCACTGGCCAAGTCAATGAGCCGATGGAAAACCTACACTTGTAAAACTAACAGTTTTCTTCTATGAGGTGAACAACTTGATCTAACTCACCCTACAGCCACAAAACCACTAGGACCTGCTGCTCAACAAGGAGACAGTGTGAAGGGAAGGTGTCAAGAGGATGGGGCTGGTCTTTTTTCAGTGGTGCCCAGGGATAGGACAAGAGGAAATGGGCACAAACTTGAATACAAGAAGTTCCACCTAAACAGGAGGAGGAACTTCTTTACTTTGAGGGTGGCAGAGCATTGAAACAGGCTACCCAGGAAGGTGGTGGAGTCTCCTTCTCTGGAGACATTCCAAACCCGCCTGGACACGTTCCTGTGCAACCTGCTCTGGGTGGACCTGCTTTGGCAGGGGGCATTGGACTAGATGATCTCCAGAGGTCCCTTCCAACCCCATATGATTCTGTGAACATAACACGGATGCAGCAGCAACACAGAGATACACAGGATTAGATATTACTGTCCCTAGAATTTACATCACATGTGACAGTAGAGACTACCCTAATGCAACCTGTATCTCTCAATAATGAAAATGGAACACATTAGGGAGTCAGCACTGAACTCCTGGCCTGCAGGGGACAATTAATTTAGTCCATGGATGTGAGTGAAAGCCATTTACTCAGGACCAACCTAAGAAAGATCTGCTGCTCTGACAGCGGCAGCAAGCTGCTTACAGCCACCGTCTTTCTTTGGGGACCTCTCAACTGCCCCCAACATTAATTTTTCATTGGCCATACGATCAGTACGCCCAGGAGATCCTAGAATTACAGCATATGCTTGAATCAGAGGACGTGTAATAGGCTGTCCTGTGACTCCAGGCTGTTTCTGCATGCTCAGTAAATCCAGGAAGAGCTGGTCCAGCTGAGGGGTGCATCAGTCTACCACATGGTAAGTGCCCTACCAAGAACAGCTAAAGCAAGAGATTATATTCTATTTTCTTAAGAAGAGCTGCACTGTTTCTTTTTTAGACATTTATAGACAGCCCCCAGCAGACTGCACATCAGTACAGTCCTGTGGCGTTGCCCTTCAAAACTGCTTCTCCTCCAGACAGATGTTGTTGTGAAGCCTGCGTGTGGCAGGAACCACGCCTCGCTCCCCCTCGCAGAGGATCTAGATGCTTTTGTGGCTTTGTGAGCTCTGCCAGAACTATGTTGGAGGCTCTCTCAGCACTTAGAGGAACCAAGCATGGGGCCGTTCTATAACAGGGCCTTTAGGGACTTTACGCAACAGCCGAAGGACATGTGGTCATACCATGGGATGCTACTCCTAGGCAGGGCCCTCCACCCTTAAAGCACAGGCCAGTGGTAGCCCCTGGAAACTGATGTCTCCTCAGTGGCACTGCCAAGCACCCACAAAAAAGCAAGGGTGCCAATTTGTGGAGGTCTGGCCAACAGCGAACATCTTAAGATGCATAACGGGTCATCCCGCCAGTAGGATGGCGGGAAGATGACTTCCCACTGACTTCAGCAGTGCAAATGAGCCTGTTACACTGTGTGAATGTTCATTAATAGTGATACTGAATATGCAGTTGTTTCTGCATGAAATCCACCCATTAGAAGGAATTAAATTTGTGACTGGCCTGTCCATCCTTGTACCAGCTGATGGCAGCAGCAGGAATGGCGTGAGCTTCACACTCAAGGGTAAGGCTGTGGTTTACTTTGATCTTCGCTTCTTTCGGGGAGAGACCCATCCCTGAGATATCCCCTTTGTTAATGGTGGGTGGAACTGCACAAAAACAAAGGGAGCAAGAGGGACTTTCATGACCTACTGCCTTATCCAGCATTTCAAAATTAACAGGACAAAGAGAAAGCCTGCATGATAACCTCAGAGAAAGCAAGTGCATTCCCCCTATAATCTTCCTCTTCCCCACGGCTGAATTTGTCTTTATATATATATATGTATTTTAAACTATTTTTACTATATTTATTATAGATAAAAATACATAAAACTGTGTTTAACAGTTTTAGACATGCAAACTTGACTGTAGCCTTACCTGGCTATAGTACTTTATTATGTGTTTGGTTTGAATTCTATAACATTCAGTGTACTGCAGTCATTAAAAAGCATTTTAATGGAAACTAATATGCTTGGAAACACATGTTTGAACTGAAGTCCACACTCAGAGTAGCTGGTCAAGACTCAACATTTCCATTCCACTGAAATCGCAGTGTTGCAAAATCTCACTTCCTTCTGAATCAGAATAAAACTAGAACATTTCAAAATTCTTAAACTACCTCCCACCCTGGTCTCATAATCTCTTTTAATTATTTTAAATGCTTTCAAAGCATTTTCCATTCTTTTTTCAAAGGGAAATTTTAAATTCTCCTTAATGTTTACAGTACCATAATAACTGACAGCTGCAATGGTATTTAGGGTGGGGGGGGCTTTATGTTGCTACATAGCCATACTTCAATAACGAACTCTTTTGTCACGTTCTCATTATTCCAAATCCAATGGGGCCTTATTAGGGACTTAGTGTAATTAAAATAACAGTACGGGTACTGTGAGGGAGCAAATCAAACTTCAATTCAGACTAGGAAATAAAAAAAAACAACGATGAAAAACTATGCTTGACTGAGCCTATAATGAAGAGTTTGAGCATTAAATAGCATTTTAATTTAGTTGAGCATTAAAGCACAGATATTCAAAGGACAATGTGCTGACAGGAAGCCTTCAATGGCAAAGCTTTTGTGCATATGATATTTTATGGAAGGATATAAAAACAGTATCCTCCTGTTTTACCTTACTCAAGAAAGTTTCTTATTAGATGTTACAGGTCCCCACCCCTCCTTTTCTTCTAAAATAGTTTCTTTGCTCACGAGATTCTCTGCTCACATCTCCCATTGCGCTGCACTCGTCTGATTCGAAAATCATTACCAACTAAGCATTGTGGAAGAAACTGGAGTTCAGTATTTCTTAAATGTCTTCCCCTGGGTGGTACAGAATTTTAGCCCAACAGCAGCATTTGTACAGGATGCAACAGCAAACTTTTCTAGTGTCTCTCTTCAAGCAATGTCATGAGCTAATGCAGATGTTTGTTAAATAAAGCTACTAACAGAAATTCTTGTATTCACCAGCATAGGTAACACTGCAAAGGGGGAAAAAATGGAACAACACAGACACAAAAAATAATTTTAAAAACGTGGAAGTATTTCCGTACTGTAGACTTTCATTTCATAGTGTTTCAAAGTTTCTCCAGCCTCATTTGTGGCTATACAGGTATATCTTCCAGCGTTGTCCTCCTGTGCATTTAGAATCTGCAGGGTTCGACCACCTGCCAAAAGACATCATTCTTTAATAGCATTGACACTATACTCTTGCTTCCCAATTATTTAAATAGTTTCTGCAGCATATTTTCAACACTTTGGTCCAAACTGTGGCCTTAGATGAGCATGAAAAACCGATTGCTTACCGCCATGTATTCTGTGTAATAAATGAGTGCATAATTTGCAGGAGTGCTTTAGATCACAACTCCTGTTGCCTACAGATTCTCAAAAAATTTGTTAACGTAGTTCTGTACAAGAAACTTCTTGAAGATATTTAGATAGGAAAACATTATTTATGGTTCTGCACTTCAGCCACAGACCAAGGGAAAGGAGGCATAAGTGGTAAGGCTAAGCAAAAAGAGTCTATTCGACACACGTGGGTGGATGTGAGTTTCTGAACTGCCTTTCTGTTCCAGTGCGGTACTTCATATGAAAGAGGTCCTTCACTCCCTCTGGAGAACGGACAGAAGCAACAGCCACAATGCGAGAAGTGTAAACATGAATGGATCAATAGGATTTAAGACTTCAGGTGGCCTCTACAACTTTGACATCCACCTGTTTCCATCCCATAGTATCCTGTTTATTTATCCTGTCTGCATTCTCAGAGATGAGTCACTATTTAATTTGGCTTCAGCTCTTCTCAGACTGCATCTCTAGAAGTTGTCCCCCTATGTAGTAATTCAGTTCCTCACTATCAATAGCGACTCATTCTGCCTCTGAACACTTGCAGTCAACAATGCCAAAGTACTTGTTCATCTACATTACTTCAGCGTCACCAGTGAAGCTTGTTCCTGTTTCCCACCACCATAGATGTGCTAGGTAAGAGTTACTCCACAAATTAAAAATGGCAAGTTTCTAATGACCAAGAAAAATGTTCCACCTCCTTTTTTTCACGGATGTTGTTTATCTCTCTCTCCATCTAATTTCCACACTTGATTTCAACTTATTTATACTCATTATTAACTCCAATTAACTTGTTTGCCATCATTTAGCTTTACAGAAAAAAAGGATAAATACCTGAATACAAATAAAATACAAGTATATAATCAGTTAGTTGTGAAGCACTTCAAAAATATTGGAATGGGAAGTGCTGCAAAAGTACAAATGTAGCACTTAATAGAAAAATATCCTTTGAGTTTTCAAAAAAATCTATAACAGGAAACTAAAAAATGAAAGAATGAAGTGTTATTTCTCAATAACGACAAAAATTTACCTGGCAAAATGCGGATATTTCTGTTTGATTCTAAAGGATTACCATCTTTCAGCCAGGTGATTGTAGCTGGAGGATAGGAATAAGCCTCACAAACCAGCGATGTTGGGCTGTTGAGGATAACAGTGACATCTTCTGCATTTCCATGGCTGTCTGCACCCACAATGGTTGGAGACACTAGAAACAACAAAATCATTAACCAGAGGAAGGACTTCTATGAGAAGCCAATTTTCTGTTCCCTGTTCAGTCTAGGAAACTGGTTGCAGCCTTAAATAGCTGGGAGGCATTCCTACAAGGAGGATGGAAACCCAGCACCAGGCCAACATTCACGGGTTTATGTTTTGTCCTTAGCTCAACAGTCAGCCCATGTCAGTGGAATCCATCCACCCTTACCCTTTGTCAAACACAGGTCAGCAGGAAGCCAGCCACCACTTCTTGCGTAGCTGCTGGCAGACCCACTGCTTGATGATCCTGTGAGCAGCAGATTGGTAGGAGGCATGAGCCTAGGAAATGAGGATGTAGAAAACAAACTTGCCATTGTTTGCATTTGGTTATGCAATTACCGTCATGGAAAAAAAAAATAAAAAGAACTGCAGATGGTTTCAGCTTTTATGAAGAGATCACAATCTGAAGTGCTCTGCAGACACTCCTTCCCTGAATTACAATAAGCCAATGCACTGTCCTGCTCATTCCCTACAGACAACGTCCTGTTATAGTTCCGCATTTTCTAGCTCTATATTGTCTAAAGCAGAGAACTGCTGTTTCTATTGAACTACTATTATTTACCAATTACTAAGCTACAAGATTTTAATTGTAGACAGGCAACTTCTGCATTGCTGCAGTTAAAGTACTATAAAATTCCAATGTGATTATCTGTTTTTTCCTGAGATGAATATTTTCTCTGCAAGAGCCAGCCCAGCTGTCTTACCAAGTACATTAAGACTGTAACTTTTGCTCTTATCTCCAGCTGTATTGGATGCAATACATGTGTATCTCCCTGTGTCTGTGACTTGAGCATTCTCGATTTGCAGGAAACGCCCACTGGACAGAAACTTGTGATCTTCATCCTCAGTTAGAGATTGCCCATTCTTTAACCAGGTGATCTGTGGTACAGGGTTTCCTTAATGGAGTAAATAAAATTGCAAATATTAGTTGTTGCACAGTCTCTAGGATATGCCAAGATATCTGAAAAACACAAAAATACAGTTTCAGATGCCCTTTTAAAAATACATCCTTTAGGGAGATGTTTTGGAATACGTATTCTAAGGTATTTGAATCTCCTGAAGTAATATACACCTCCTCTTAAATTCCACAGGCCTTTAGAGAAGAATTATCACAGCAACTATCCTCTTGGTTACATTTTATACAACCTTTATACAAAGGAGTGCTTAGTCCTGCTATAAGCACTAATTCTAGGTTAATTCTAAGCTAATTCTAAATTAAAAAATTCCACTGCACTTAAAATTCCATTAAAAACACGCTACTCAGAACCAATGATGATCGACACTATGGGTCTGATCAGCAAAGATAAGAAATATTGTATACTTTTACCTATCACTTCACATGTTAGGGTAACTCTGTGCTTCTCTTTCACTTTTACATCTTCCAATTTATTTTCACCCACAATCCTTGGAGGCACTGCAAATAAACAAGAAGACAACATCAGGAAGTATTACTTGCAACCAATTTTAATAGAACAAAGACACACTCAGGCTGTATCTCAGCCCATGCTTCCCTTAATCACATCAATCTATGAATGGCTCAGATCTACCAGAAACGGGTCCAGATGTGAGACACTGCAGAGCTATCCTACCTGGACAACAGATATGCACTGTTCTGCGCCCCTTCATCATACAAGCCCACACAAAAGGCAAAAGAGGACCTCAGACCCATAAAGTACTCACCTCACTTCGTCTTCAGAGCTAGAGAGACACTCAGGGTGCTGAGGAGTATGGTCTGTAGGGCAATATTTCTGAGTATGGTTAGGAAGGCAATGGTGATGACCATTCGTCAGTGGGCCTAGGTTTGATTTTATGCACCAGCAGGTTTTATACATTTTTAAACAAGTTCTATCATGCATATTAAGCAGAAAGTCATTTACTTGTTCAAAATCATGTTCTTAAGTTTAAGAGTTGTTTGTTTTCCAACAGTTATTGAAAGCATCTATCTAGAACTCTAGGAAAAGAATCACAGAATCACCTAGGTTGGAAGGGACCTTTTAAGATCATCTAGTCCAACCAACCAAACAAACAAACAAAAACCAACAACAACTGATCTATTAAAAAAAAAAAGTCATCTTGTCTATTCATATACCATAGGGTCTTTTTTCCCTTACCAGCATGCTCAAAGCAATACAACAGACTACTAACAAGTGGATTCTGTGTAAAGGTATACATGTGTTTTATGCAAACACAGCTAATTCCATATAGGCAGATGAACAAACCATATAGGTCTAAAGGCATCTTGCTGTGGTATAAACTATGTTTCTGTAGGGAAACAGAAGACAAAACCTTACCCTTAAAACACCTTCCTACACCCCAAACAGCTAACTCAATGCAAGGAAACTCTTACTGTATGGCTGACCGCTCAATGATGTTTCCAAATAATCTTGGTCAACAGGACTACACAGACTCATGTGCTCCTGGATGAGGGAGGCCAGACTATGAATGTGTTGGTGAGTAGCTGTAGTGGTGAAGAGCTCTGATCAACTATTTCTCCCAAAGTATAGGCATTTTTAGATTCAGGCCAAAAGAAAATGGCACTACAAATCAAAGTCGGCATGGAGTATAACAGGTTGAAAAGGAGGCCTATAGTTATAAGACGGAAAGCCCAATCTAGAGATTTTGGGAATTTTTGTAACAAAGATGTTGGAGTAGCGAGCCAGATCCCATGCTTTAATAATCCTACAAAATTCAAACTTTCAGCCTATATAGAAGGCCTAAAGAGAGAAGAGGCAAAATACATTCAGCAGCTTATTTGTGATCTACCACTAAGTTGGAAGCAAAAGTTTTATAAAAATAAGAATCATGATAATATGCAGAATACACCAAATGTTTTATACTTATGAAGGGTACAAACTAGAGTGAAGAAGGAAAAAAAGTTGAAAGAGGCTTGCAGCTCACTTGACTTCAGCATGGCTGAAAGTTGGCCTCTGATGAGGACACATGGTGAGATGTGGGTTAGTAGAATTTAACATGCAGGAAGATGTGGCCAGTACTGGCACTCTCATCAACTTGTGATGCAGTTATGATCAAATTTCCTGCTATGACTGTACAAGCAATCCAAAATAGACTTTTGTATGGGTTCTAGTGTCTAAACGCGATGAGACAAAGATGCATCAACTAGCAAAGGAATTAGATGGGGGGAAAATATAACCTAAAATCATAAACTTTTAAGTTGGGCCAAAAGTTACTATTCACGAACAAGCACAGCAATTCATTGCCTTGGCCCCAAAATACAGTAAGACGTCAACACATATTAATTTCAGAAATATGACAAAGCCACACAAAACATTTTGCAAATATATAAATATTATGCTTATTACACCAAGCTCTCCATGCAAACTGGCTCGCCTGTTGCAACTCCTACACCAATTTAGAGAAAAACTGGGATGTCTCTCTACAGTTCCTATTTACAGCAACCTGGTGAATATTCTGTGTCGCTGTCAGGCCACATTCCAGTAACTTTCCTCTAGAAAGACAAAGAAATTACTAGCGGGAGGGAAGAGAAGACTGAACAATGGAATTTTCCACTTAGCCCACTTGAAATCAGCTTCACTGAGCATTTTTGTTCAAGGCAAACAAAGCCTATGCAACAGAGATTCCCAGAACCCTCAAAAACACCCTGCTACTAAAACCCTCCAAAGAAAACAGTAAAACAATGAATGCTTTTCAGTGTTTATCCATCTTTTCCATTCTACCAGACTTACACTTCCATGAGCTCATCAAATAAACATGAACTGACATGAATGCGAGTTATCATTTTCAGGCTGAATATGCCTAAGTCAGCTGAAGGCAAGGGAAGATGATAGTGCTCAGCACCTTAGAGAAAAGAAACTTTCAGGAAAATTGTATACAGTAACGCAGGTTTGCATCAGGCCTGGTAATTACTGATAAAAACAACAAATAGTTACTAAACCAAAACCCAGTATTTTCTGGGAAAAATACCACGTTTAAAAATTAAGTAATGTGACTAAATTACACATTAATGGTTCCAAATAACCATCTGAAGAGCCTGCTCTACCAGTCCCTGTCTAAATATGTTTGTAGGATCACCCACTATCACACTTCATTTATACCCTTTACAATACCAAAGGCTCTACTGACTGAAGGCTTCCACTGGATCAGAGATCTCTATTTTGCAAAACCAAATTCCAGGTCCAGTGTTTAATTTCCCTGTTGGTCTTGGCTTTGCTTTCACACCTTTGTTGCAACAGATTATTACCATCATGCCACTCAGCTATGCATATTATACCCAGTGATGCACAATGATGCTGGTTTTAATTATAAGTATTATCGTATAGGGCTGCACCTTTCTGCATTAGATGCAACAGATTCACATAAATTTCATATGGTTGCCCAGGGCTGTAGTTTTCTTTTTACTTAAATTCAGGCTGGTGCCAAGAGAAATAGGACTATTCCCCTGACCACTTGCTCTTGTCATATTCCTTTCAGCAATACTGGCATTTATAGGCTGTGCAGAGCCTCTCCAAACCAGCAGAGAACTCATCTGGCAGAAAACTAAACTGACCAGGAAAAAGCAAACCCCCACCTTTTCAGACCACCTATAGACTGATTCACCTTGTTCACCATGCCCAGGGGAGAGTGAAGCTACGAGCAACAAGAAAAGAAGAGAGAACGGAAGGCTGGCTGTCAGCATCCCCCGACTTCGATCAGACTGAAATAACAACGCAACTGGAGCCAGTTACATTGACATCATTCCTTTTCAGAAAAGAAACAAATAAACCACAAAACAGAAGTAGCTGCCAGTTACTCCAAATTATGCCTGAAGAATCTTAATTTTAAAAACTAAACAAACAGCAAATTCACATGTAGAAGTAACTTCTCTTTAAAATCCGATTTTCTGACCATGTTATCAAATGCACTTTTCTTTTTTTTTTGCCAAGGATATATGTTTTGGCAGAATAATTTTTAAAATACCAGCAAAGTGTACAGTAGACCTCCTTATCTTCTTCTGCTGTAACAAAAATTATCACATACTTACCTAATATGGAAAGGTCGAAATCCTTCCTCGCTTCTCCTGCAGCATTGGTCACTACGCAAGTGTACTGACCTTCATCTGCTACACTCGTGTGTGTCAAGCGGAGCGTTCTGCCCCCTGAGGAGGAACCCAAAAAACATACAATCATTAAAGTCCTGCTCCAACCAATACACACCCAAATTGTCTGTGCTAACTCTTAAATTTTTTTGTATGTTTTGGTTAAATTTACAGCTGTAAATTTTTTTAATGTGGTCTACTTTTTTTAACGTGCCTTGTTTTGTTGAACAAACAGTAAGAGAAAGTGACTGATCTTACTCCTACTCCCATCGTTTCTGTATGTCTGCTCAGGCCCTCAGCTCCTCACTGCTTTTAGGTCTGTGCTTAACATTGATCATAGTATTCTTTCTAGTCAGTAACTTCCAAACTACCCTGACACATCTACTTTTTTTTTTTCTCCAGAAATTACATTTAAGTGAAATTTGAGGCATCCAGACATTTTCTGAGAATTTCTGGAGGAAGTCAGAGACCAAAGGGAACAATTACTGAAAACTTCGAGACACAGTTCTGGAGTTTGTGCAGAGAAAAATCAAACCTGCTCCACACAGGTCACTCAAACAACACACAGGGGTACAGTGCAGACATAACTCACTGATCAGCATGACCCTGTGACATCCACATTCTCATTATTGGGATATGTCTCAGAAACTTATGTTCCTGGTCATGTGCTTTGACGGAAGAAACTGCTGACCTGGTTAATGGATGTGCCTCTGCCCAAGGAATCCTACGTGCTGGAGGGAGTGCTGTGAGACTGAGGAAGGCTCAGTTCTTGCAGCCTCATGCCACCCTGATCCCTTTGCCCATCCACACCCTGAACAAAGCCATATAAGAAGCAAAATGACACCAAAATCTGCCTGCCGGAGACCATAACTTTCTCAGGTATCACATACCACAGCACACCCGGGGCTCTACTGCTGAGGCAGGATATCATTTTCTACATTTAGCTAAAGCTTAAGAAAAGCTTAAAACTAGTATGCAGCTTAGTGCATGGTCTGCAAGGAAAGCAGAGGTGGTATAGTGGCATTTTTTCCTCTTTTTTTCTAAGGGATATGTAGGAAGCATCATCAAAAGGAAACATCAGCATTGTATCTGAATTAACAGATTCAAAATTGCCAGTAGCGTGTCCACACTTTTAAATTATCTGCAATGCCACGTATGTTTTCAATCAACAGAACCAAAAATCTTGCTTTGGCAAAGCCTTTTACCTCTTACATTAGTCGAGGCGGGGAGGGAGCGGGAATTTAGTGGTGGTGGTGGTTTTTGTTTTTTACAGCTGTACAAGCACAAATAAAATTCCGAATGCCATGTTGGTTACAGTTCACTACCACAACGTGTAGTTTTCTGAAAAACTGCACAAAAGCACAAAGTTTGCTGGAAAACAAAGCACTGAATTCTGGCCTGTTTCCCTACTCCCACTGCAGCTAACATTCAAAGACAATAAACATCTTTTTGTCTCTCACCCTTCCTGACCCTGCAATCCAGGTGGTGATATTAGTGTGGGTGTAGAAATCAACAGACTGCACAGAAACAATCAAGCCCAGAAGAAATTATTTTTGTTGATGGCAACGTTGCACAGAGAGCAATGCATACCAACTCGGATAGTCACATTTATACCAGATAATAATCAGACACCCACTCCTTTTTCCATGTGCCATATGTAAAAACGGGGAAGCAGAAGACAGGACTACCTAGAATGGTAAAAGCTACACTGATGAAAGAAATCCTGAAAAATTCCAGCTTCAAATCCAGTCTTAGCTGAGCTTCTAAACACCTTCCAGTTCCTTTACCTGTCTGATAGTTTTCCTGTATCCATGCTGTAGGATTGCTTGGCTTTGCATGGTGGCTATGTCAAAGTATTAGAAGCTTCATCAAAACTTATTTTCATGGGATTTCTAGCTGTGAGTCATAAACCCAAGAGCAAAGAAACATCTCAGTTGTTGTCTATACATCTCAGTCATAACCAGATACTTAATTACTTCTCTGCGCTCCACGCAGCTAGTCCCCAGACACGTGAAATTGACGCAAAACGTATTACCTGATTGGTACACATTTTCCCTCTGTAATCTCAAGGGCTGCTAACTCAATTTTCTATTCTAAACACAAAAGTTTAATGTCACTGCAGCTGCCAGTCAAGTCACTCCCCTATGGTATTCCGAAGATGAGATTCAGTTAGCTCCAAGGCCAGGAAGTATTTACATGCATTAACTCCTGAAACTCATGAACAGGTTTCCCTTTCTTTTTACATACAGACTCGCAGAAATGACATGTTTTGTTTACTGCCGTATGTATTCATTCTCTCAAAGATTTTTTTACCTTTAAAGGGTAAAATAACTGTGAAGAGGAAGCAGCAGAGAAAACTAATCGAATGAGAAAGCTATTGCAGTATACAGGATGGCACTGACAATGCCACCTACCATCTGACGTATTTCTGAAAATAAGCACTGGACAAACAAACACTAACAGCCAGAATTATGGCTTATCCCATGTCACAGACCAAATAGTTACCACGGGTTTGGCCCATATATATAAAGTTTCGTAGCAATTTTAAAAGTTTACATTAGCTATTTACCAGGTTCTCCAGCCAATCTGACCCCATTTACTGAAAAGCTTGGCATCGAGTAAGTTTCTCTTCTTTCCTTGTCTTTACAGATTATTAAACTAAATCTTCTTTCATGTGAAATACCTGCACTATAGACGCAGAGGGCCCTTCACCCCCTTCTTTTTTTTTTTCTTTTTTTTTTTCAAAAAAAATAAACACCCGACAGCTTTTTCACCTGAGAGGATTCGCATTGAGTTGTTCAAAGTGACAGGCCATCCATTCTTGAGCCATGTTATTGATGGTAAGGGAATTCCTGAAGCTTCACAAACCAGAGATACGGGATTCTTCTCCACAATGCTGATGTTTTCAGGCATCTGTAGGTAACCAGCAATGCTTGGGGGAACTACAGAAAAGAGTAAAGAAAAGGCATACTTCAGAACAAATAAAAATTCATTTTGCTCTCAAAATATTCTGTCATCCAAATAATAATTCACTGAAGCTAAGATAAACTCGGCAAGTGAAGAGCTACAAAATTGAGACATTTAATACTATATATTAATGACATTTTCTTACTGTGTAACGGCATGGAAATATTAAAATTAAATTCTATCAGTTCTATTACCTTTCTTTTACAGCTTAAGATCCCTAGTAAACAACAGTTTATAGTAGTTCTGTCCATGCTACGCTAATTATAATTTCCAGTATCTAATGAAACACTAGGGAAAATTCTAACACTGACAGAATTACCTGTTTTTTCTAATGGAAAGAACAACCCCCTATTAAAATAACTAACACAAATTTATTTTTAGCTTTTCTTTGCTAGGAGTAAGAATATTTCCACTTTGGAAGCAGTTCTGCACTTCTACAGTTCATATTTTAGAACATAAAGCCTGGGGTCAAGAACTGACCAAAACCCTCCAGCACTTTGAGTAGGCTGAGGAGGTTTAAAGTTTCTTTTTACTACCCAGAAGTTTGATAATATGGTACAGCAAGCATTCCAAATTAAAAAAATACATAAAGAGAACTAATAAATAATTTAGGCCTCTCATTTTCAATAATGAGAATTCCTGTGTTTACTTTCACAGTAAAACATGAATGTTCAGTGTTCAATGAAGCGTAAAAAATCGTATGTAAAAGAATTACAGTGGCTATAAGATAACGTGATGTCCCAAACAATTCCATCAAGTCAAATTACAGAGATTAATTATAGTTGGAGGTACCATCTTTAAATTCTTCTGACTGTGCAAAATGAGGGAACCTGATAATTAGTCACTTGAGATACTGGCTATCCTCAGGTAACTGTCCTCCGGTAGTGGCCTCTAGCATGGTGTTCTTGGTTAAACCTTGATTTCTATCTCTCACCATAGAATATTTCCCACCGTGACACCCACCCCAATATTGTATAAAATTACACCGTATCTTGGTTTTTGCCTCTTGGGAGACGGAGCAACTGGGGGTGCATTGATATTAACAGGGACAGAGGTAAAACTTTAAAGTTATAAAACTGGATTTGGATTTTTGTAACAATGCAATTGAAACTCCATCACTGATCTGCAACTGAAACTGCACCACATGTAAAGCCTGCAATAGACACACACGGCGCATTTAGCCACCCAACTATTTCTCGGGTATCCTTTGTTGAACTTAAAGGCCTAATTTGTTTCTGTTATGCCTGCCCTATTTTTCACATACTCACCGTGAACATTTAAATCATATTTCCTGTCAGACAGCCCTGCCACATTGGCAGCAACACAGACATAGCGGCCAGTGTCTGACACCTGGGCATTTTTCAGTTGAAGAAAGTGACCATCGTGAAGTATCGCTATGTCCCCTCCACTGACCAGCAGACGGCCATCCTTCATCCACGTTATTGCTGGTTCTGGAATGCCCTGTACCTTGCACTCCAAGGAAATTTCATTTCCTTGGGTGACGACAACTTCTGATGGGTGGCTACCACCGTTTAATATCACTGGTCGAACTATGAGGGAAAATGAAACACAGTTTAGAAGTCAACTGGAAGCTACATTTCAGGACCTTCACTTAGTTCTGAACAGAGCAACAACCAAGTCTGCCAGATCAACTTTTTCATAAAGAGCAGCGATTGTGGGTTACTGCTGGCAAATCAGTCAGATGCACTCTGAGTGATCCATAGCATTTTCCACAGGGTTGAGAAAAGACAAATAACTTCCCCTCCCCACACCCAAAAGTAAAAATGTTTTTTAAAGAGTACCTTACAGGCAATTTTTAAAATGCAAACACACACACAAAAAAAAAACCAACCAAAATTAAAAAAGACTGCTCCAAAATGCTTAGAATAGATGCTATCAATCCATTCAGATTTCTGAAGGTACTCTCTTTCATGGGATTGTTTAAAAATACCTCCTCTTATTGCTGACAGAAATACAGAATTTGCAGTAAAACTGGAAAATCTAAGTTCAAGTAATTGTTATCACTACTACAGCCTGGTGACAAGAAACATTACACCAACCCCTAAAGGGGTTACGTCCTCATAGTCATCTGTGGTCAAATGCAGTTTCAACAGGTACACGCAATGACTTGGACAAGCTCCGAGTCCAAAGTGTCAAAGTTTTAATTAGGTACCATTCTTCTTGGAGTACCCTGAAATTGTTCTATAGCTAGACATTACTCTCTGAAAATCCTGCAGCTTAACATCACTGTATTGATAATGCTTCCGTAACGTAACTCTATTTCAGAATGGGTAAACTATGAACAGAATTTTTCATGGTCACTTACTGTATACTTGCAAACTGTATTCTTTCTTTGCACTTCCAGCTACATTTGAAGCAATACACGTGTAAGATGCAGCATCAGACTTTTCAGCAATTGAAATCTGTAGCTGTCTGCCTCCAGATAATATCCGAACCCTTCCCAAGAGCTCAGCCACCAGTGGAGAGCCTGTAAGAGACATTCTTTCAGATAAAAACACAGAAAATGGTAATGAGCTTGCTCACGTGGTGTAAAGTCCACTGGCTCATTTACAAATTACTGAGCTAGACAATTATCCATTTTATAACTGCTCTATCAGAGTTTTCCCAGACATCAGAAACTTCACGCAAACAGATTTTGAGGACTCCCCATGTGAATTGCTGACTTCACGACATACAGTCACCTGAGCTAAAGCACAGGAGCTGTCACCACACTCACACCTATCCAGAAAGTTTTGGACACTTCCACTGAGCAGCAAATTCAACACTTTCAGTAAAGTTTGACCCATTGGCCAGTATATAATCATCTCACCCAGCACAGCCAGCGCTTAGAAACATACAATTTAATCTGCACAGCTGGACCATCTGTGTATTGTGTGTCACAATGCACATGTGCATACACTTCTGCCCAGGAAATCCTTCGCAGAAACATGACAGCAAAACAGTACTACGTTCTCTGAGCAGACTTTTCAATCATGGAGACCTCAGATTAGGCAACTATCTTCAGCTTTACAAGCCCCAGGGAGAATTCGTGACAGAAAGAATACAGCGGCCACTGGTAATTCATACAAGCTGCATTTTCATTTCCCACTTGTGCATTTAAAATCCTGTCTATGAACAAGTGCACCAAATGGCACAGGCGATAAAAATCTCGAGTAACGTTTTAAACTGTACTACTTTCTAACTGCCTTTCTAGACTTTCCAACAGGTTCAAGTTTCCACTCTGTCATTAAGTGTATAAACTTTGGCCTTCCAGTACGTTATTAGAACATGTGATACAATGCCTTTTTGCCTTCCAAACACAGGGTTTAAAAAGAACTTGATAAAATTAATCTTCTCTGAAAATTTTATGCAGTAAAAAAAGTGTTTCGTAATTAAAATTTGCTCTTTCCACAAGCCAAAATTAATTTAGGTAGCTACATACCACACTGTATTGTGCCTTCTAGAAAAACACAGACGAAACAGCAAGATTGATTAATAACATAAGAATTGCCATACTTGAGTAGTTCAATATCTTACTTTGTCTAATAGTCTGTCTCCAACAGTGTCTATGCTTAAAAGAAGCTGTTAAAATCACCTGATTTTGTCTGCTGATTCATTAGAAGGTGTTTGTCAATGTTACTTTAACCCCTCAAGCAAAAAGGTGGGCAGACTACTCTTACATATTAAGATGGGATGAAAGAAAAGTTCAGTAAATCCCAAAAGCAATTACTACTACTAGGTGTTTTTTCAACACTTGGCAGTATGCCATGGCTGCCAATTAAAAATTAAAAATTTAAAAAAAAAAACCAAAAAACAGAGGATACATCTGTGTTGTGCAGTGGATCACAGCGCAGAGACCCTCGACTCAGCAGCACCAGACTTCACAGCGACACACAGCCCTGACGGCTGGGATCCACAAATCAGTCTCGATGCTGTCTTGCTGCACCATGGTAAATATGCATATTGAGAGGGATCAAGCGTTTCACTAACTGTTCATTTTTAAGCCAGCTAAGAAATCTCTGCACTGTGCTTCTCTTGCCCGCCTTTAGGAATAATGACACCTAATCCAAGCACAGGTGAGAGAGAGAAGGCAATAATCTACTCCAGTAGTTCATTTCACTCAATATCAGGACTGTTTAGATATTTGCATGTTTCAACTCCTGAGAACACAGAGGGAAAAAGAAAAATTGGCAGGTCAGAATTACTACATTTGCTTTATAAAACAGACAATGGATGGTTACTCACCATTCTTTTTCCAAGTAAGACTGGGTGGTGGGATGCCACTAGACTCACATACGAGGCTTATCAAGCTCCCTTCAATTACAGTCAGTTGAGAGATGTTATCCGAGTCATAAATACTTGGTGACACTGAAAAGGAATGCCAAATAATTGCAGCATTGCAATATTATCAGCCGACAGTAAGACCCAAATGACCCTCTCACGAATTTGTCCCATTACGCTTTGAAGCAATTACAAGGATTGTATTCTCATGCTGCCAGTGCAACCCAGAGCCTGGGTAGGGAGTAATATACTTTCGAATGACTGCATCTATCCCTCCAGCTTCTGAGGTCGGGTGCGTGCATAGGCTCTATTTCTGGCTGACTTTTGAATGGACTTCACAGAACAAAGCCGTTTCTGTGAATTATGTAAACTGACTCCAGCTCTACGAGCCTGCCTCATTCATGGCCTTAGTTCATAAACACACAGATATCATCATTAGACAGAAAGTGAATCTTAAGCTTCAGCCCAACTTTTTCCTTCGAATTTTTCCTGCAGCAACACACTGGCTGCCACATCCAACACTAAGGACCCCATCCCTTCGATTGTCCTACTGTATCAGAGTGCCAGCTTTGCTCTACAGCTCTGTGACTGTAACCCAGTTGCAGACAAAAGGGACCACTGTTTTCACTCTGATTCTCAAAGCCTTCAATAACTTCAATCACTAGGGAGGGGATAATTGCCTTCTTGAAATGGGGGAACTATTTTCTTCTGATGAAAATAGGGTAGGCAACACTTGAAAAGAGACCAAAAAAAGCAGAGGAGAACACAGGCTGAAACTGGCAAACAAAATCTCACTAGTGAATAACTTATCCAACATTTTTTTTTTTTTTTTTTTTTTTTGCACATGACAGTAGACAGCTTCTCCTTCTGATACTTCAAACTCTTTATTTATCAACAACCAGATGTATGGGTTTCAGAACAACTGACTGAAAGGGCTTTACTGTACTGTACTGGCTTCAACCTTTTATTTGTCCTGCTTCTAGTAAAAAAGTTTGTGCCATTGTCTAAGGAGATACATCTTACATTTAACACATGGGCTGGCTCCTGGAACCAGAGTTAGCTCTCTGGACCTCACCAATCCTCAGAAGGATATATTTCCTGGATTTAAAATTTAAAAATATGGTAAACAGCACTTTTCGTCCCTGGGTGTAAACAAAGACTGTAATTCTAAACACTTATCCACAGATGACTTTCACAGGCACCTTTTGGTTTCTATTAAGTTTATTCCATCAAAGCTGTTAACTAGCCAAGAATTATCTCTCCTCTCAAAATCCTACTGAAATGGTCTCATTGCACAAAAGAACAAATCCATATCCCACCAGCAGCACAGGTCCTCTGTAACACTGCAGATCTTACAAGTCTGGGAAGGGAGAGATGAGGACGATATGTGCAGAAAATGGGTATATGCTTTATTATGGGAGAACTGCATGGTCTTCCATGGTACTACAATATCCAGCTTTAATTTAAACACCAGGAATGTTTCTTTTTAATAAATAATGGCAGAATGCTGTGCTAAAAATTGTAGTTTTATCGTTACAAACCCTGTTATATTATTCTAGTCTTGCAATTTCAAAGCAAGAAATTAATTTATAATAGCAAAAAATGGCACATTTCACTTTGCATATGGGAAGAAAATGATGGTGAAAAAAAACCCACTCAAACCCAATTATTAAAATAAATGTCCAAAGCCACATTCATCATCCAGCCACGGAAAAATTTTACCAGAGCTATGTTTATGATTCAGCGCTGATAACTTTGCAGAGTAAATAAAGCTAGGTAAAACCAGCTTTTATTCATCTGAATTTCCACGCTTCAGCATTTAAAAAAGTGGAAAGTTGGTAGGTTATTTTAAATGGCATTGGAGTGCATAAATAGGAGCTATGTATATAAAACTAGTCAGTTATAGTTCTAAACTACTATCACACATGCAAAACCAGCCTGACAAAGGCCTACAAAGTAGCTGGTATTAATTTAGAATGAAACCAAAGCAATTTGGAAAACATGTGCACTTTCTGGGGCTGTTAAACTACAGCAAATATAACAACATCTCCCTGCATGAACCGCGGCAATTAAGTGTTTACGAACTACAGAACATTTTAGCATCTCACATTATGATTTCCCTCTGAGCTCCGTTTCCATTCCTGGAATAAGCTTAATAAATCTTACCCCAAATATTGACGTTATAGTTCTTTTCAGTTTTCCCAGCAACATTTGTCGCTTCACAAGTGTAACGGCCAGTGTCTTGTACTTGAGCTTCTTCAATCTAGGAAGAAAACGAAAACCTAGATTTCTTCTTCTTACATTATTATACATGAAACTTGCAAGGAGAGGCTGTTCAGGTTTAAATTTTTATTTTTACATCTGTATCTCTAAATATTAATAATACAGTATTACTCCTGCAAAATCTGTATGCAAACATCTAGACGCCTATGACCTCCCTCACTCCTTACCCACTACTCTATTGCACTGGCAGGCCTAATGCTCTCCAACCTCTAACGGGGATCAAGTGCCTTCATGGTGGGTATACTCCGCAGATAGCAATCGCCTCTGGAGCCCGACCACCCAGCTTACCTTCAGTACACTTCCATCTTCAGAGATGCTAAGACCTGGCTTCTTCAGCAAGGGTCGTCCATCTTTGAGCCACGTCAGCACAGGTGGGGGAATAGCATTGCTCTGGCAGAGCAGCTCCACTGCTTGGCTGATGAGCACAGAGACGTTTTGTTCCTCTCCCATGATGTTTGGTGGAACTACAGCAATAAATTAAAATGAAGGACCTTTGAGCATTACAGACTTCCCAGAGTATACACACTATGGAGTTAACAGTCTTCATCTAACAAAAATAAAATGGCAGTTACTACCTTTCTCATGCACAACTTGGGTCTCCTTTATATCACAAAAAGAACTGGAACAATTTTTGTTACCTACAGAATAACCTCTATGCAAGCTATACGCTAGCGAGATATCAACTACAGAGAAACCATGCAGATAAGCCAAGACTAGGAAGAAAAATACTTGAAATATAGCTAGAAAGGAAAATCATCAGTATATACAGAATGGGGAAACACATTCCTGCTAAAAAGAAAAAGAGCTAATAAGTGAAAAGGTTCACAAGATAAGAATCAGACCAAGAAGCTGAAAATGTCTTAAACTTTTCCAGCCAGTGCCAAGATGGATAATTGGCTTTAAGGACAACTCTGACTTTAAGAAGAATTTTGTCCAGAGATGGCCAAATATAGAAGACAGAATGAGAACTTACATGGTTCCAGCCAAGTAAACGGGTTAATGACCTAACCATCAAGTCACAATCTACAATTACTTTATTGTCTATCTGTTTTGTGTGGCATCTGCTAGCTAATTATTGCAATTGTTGGCACTGAGCACTATATTTAGATTTGGACTACAGTTTCAGCCATAACCTCCTTATTAGACTATTATTTCCAAATTATAGGGTAGAAAAATCAGCTTTTGGAATTAAAGTTTTCTGTGTGGAAGAAAAAAAATGCTTCTGGGCACTTAAATTTAAAACCATTAGCTGTTCTTGAATAGTGTCAAGATTCAAGGAAACACATCTTTTCCCCCATTTTTAAGATTATTTGTGTTTCCACAGTCATAAAAGCAAAGCAACTGAGAACTAAACCTTGAAACACAGAAGTCCATAATTTTCAAGAGCGAAAGTGTTCATGGTTGGAGTCAAAAAGAACACGGAGGAAATATTAGACTGACAAGACGACCTTGAAAAGACTAAAGACTGAAAACTGTTTGCCATCTATGGTTTTGTATCAGTATTCATGGCTGAACCAAATGTCCCTTGGTAACAGCATGCAGTCAGAGGAAACCTTCTGAGACACCTGGGGAAGCTTGGAGTCATTGACAGAACACTGTCATATTAAGAGTTTTAAAGTATTTTGGTGTCAGACACACACTGACTTGGAAAACACCCGGAGTGGAGCAGGCTATCGTGCCCTGCGCTGCTGCTGCTCACTGCCAGCTCTCTGCCAGAGGTTTGTGCCCTTAATGGCATATATGATCTTAAATCCTTAAAGAAATTCATAGGGATTCCCTTTCCTATAATTTCAAAACATAAAGCATGTTCATTTTAAACTCCTGACATTAATCCAACATTAGAGCTGCAATTAAAATATTTACAAAATCAAAACACTCCTAGCAAGAACTACTTTGTCTGGTTACACACACCCAGTGGGATTTTCATGCTTGTTGTGTACTAAGACTGTTCAGTTTGCCCCAGAAAAGTTGTCCAGGGTCAAATATAAGAACCTTTATTCTCACATTTCCTTTGCTTTTTAGTTGTGCAATCCATTACTCCAGAAACTGCATGTCTGCACAAAATACTGGGGTAAAAAGAAGGCAAGCAGTGGGACTGTCTGTGAGAAATACTCTGGGCTCGCTCTGAACAAAAAGATACTGAATTAATTAGCACACATGAGATTATAAAATGTCCCAAAGTGGTACTCAGTAAACCAGCAGTACAGTTCTCAAGATGTCCTGAAAAATAACATTAACAATAAAGCTTTGTTTTTCCTGCACAGGAAGTACTAAGCAGAGCAGCTGATTTCACAGTTTGGAAATAATTTAGGGAAAAGTCTGGTCCCTGTGGATAAGAAATATAGTAACTGAAAAAAACTCTGTTTATCTTACTTTCTTTGTAGAATTCACAAAGGCCCAGATTCTTTATGAGTATTGTGGAACTGCAAGTTGGAAGCTGATCCATTACTGCAGAAGGCAAATTTATTTCCAAATACTTTTCCACCAATTACTTTTCCTCTCAGCTAAATGAACTGAAATGTGGTCAAAAGGAAACTAAGTTTATGAAATAGAGACAGACAGACAATAAACCATTTGTTTCTGAAGGAACAGGGTTTAAAACTAATCTAATTATGCTTGTGGTAACTATATGTTACCCAGATTGTTCCAGCTCCTAGACTGACTCAGCGTACTGCACATTTCTAACCATCTCGGCTCCAACTGCACTCCAAATTATTTTCCTCTTGTGACTTCTTAATTAGATTACCACTATAAGGCAAGTCCTAAGAGTAGTATTACTTTTTGGTGACAGTCTCACTCAAGATGTCCCTGCAGCTGAGCTCAACCCTGGCCAGCTCCTAATACAATAGTAATTTTAAACATACACAACTTCTAACCAACTCTTAATTTCATCTAGCTAAAATGGACAGAGGTTCCAGAAAATAAAAGACAAATAATAGATTTATCCATGGCACTTGAGTGGTTATGTATACATAAACACTTTTCCTCAAACTCCAAAAGGGACCTTGATATTCCTTGTTCTAGACATAAAATGTTCCAGCCCATGTTAGCCTTCAGCTTGCTTGCCATGCCAGAGACGTGACTTTCTGAACTGCCCCTTGCAGATGCAAAAGTATCCATGACTCAAGTCACAAGTATCCTAACCACAGTGCATTTATAAGGGAGTCAATTCTGAAAGCCAAACTTGAAAGCCAAGAACCTCACGAGCTGTCCCTATTCACCTTAGAAAACACCCAAACTTCTAACTTCTCTTGCAAGATTTTCCAGATTTCTGCTCAGGATTGTCATCAAGCTAGAGACTGGCAGAGCCAAAACAGTTCTCTCTCTGCTGACCTACTGAAAGCAGAAGCAAAACCACAAAGATTCTTCAAATCCAAACGCCTCTCTCCACATCTGGTACCACTAGATTTCCAACACAAATGGCAGATCATTGTTCATTTGAGTTCACCGTCGGCAAGTTTGCCAATGACACCAAGCTGTGTGGCATGGTCAACATGCTGGAGGGAAGGGATGTCACCCAGAGGGACCTGGACAGGCTTGAGAAGTGGGCCTATGTGAACCTCATGAAGTTCACCCAGGCCAAGTGCAAGGTCCTGCACCTGGGTCATGGCAATCCCAGGCACAAATACAGGTTGGGTGGAGAATGGCTGGAAAGCAGCCCTGAGGAGAAGGACTTGGGGGTGTTGGTGGATGAGAAGCTCAACATGAGCTGGCAATGTGCACTGGCAGCCCAGAAAGCCAACTGCATCAGCCAACTCCATCCTGGGCTGCATCAGAAGAAGAGTGGCCAGCAGGTCCAGGGAGGTGATTCTGCCCCTCTACTCCACTTTCGTGAGACCCCACCTGGAGAACGTATATTTACTTACATGTGCACACACCTCTCCAGCCCTTCGCCTTCCATTATGGGTTGGAACAATTTTTATTCAATGCTGCTAAAGGTCTAGGCCAGTGTGCTTAATTAAAGCTCCGTGAACAGTTCTCATGACCCCCAAAAAAATAACAGAGTTCTGTCAGAAAATCTCACCATAAACTCTGAGATCAATATCTCTTTGGCTCTCGCCTGCAGCATTGACTGCAACACAAGTGTATTTTCCTGTGTCACTGATCTGAGCGCTACTCAATGCCAAGACTCGGCCCCCAGACAGAACCTGCAATACAAGCACGACATATTCAGTATACATGCCTCAAAGTAAAACACAAGCAGAGAGAACTATTAGGTTCCATTTCAAAATGAAATACTTGCTTTGCCACTGCTTCCCACCATCTCTCCATTCCCTAAACTCTTCCCTGCTCTCTGTTGTTCTCTTTTGATTGAGATTTGCAAAAGCAGAAGTTTAACCTCATTCAAGTCCCTAGGGAACTCCTGGCGTTCGCAAGTCTGTGCAGGATCTTGACATTCCTCCCTCTTATCAGTTTCAAACATTCTGTCACACCTTTTGTCTGTGCCCTGAGTTGTCCTCATAGTATACAAATTTCCCCTCTTTCCTTTCAGATCATAAAATTAGCTTTCATAAAGCAACCATGCCCTCTCCTTTTAACTCTGAAATATCTCCTTACATCAGCGGTTGGTCTTTTTTTCTGAATTACTATTTTATGTAATGAGATATTACATGATCTTAAGCTCTATGGATCTCTTCAGCATAGGAATATGGTCCAATTTCCTCTTCTTGCCAGTAAGTGAAAAATTTGTTCATGCAAACTCTTACTCAGCATGAAATCAGATCAAAGGACAACCTTATTTCAATATATCTATATCTTCCACTTCACACAGTAATTACTGGAGCTAAACTCGCACCAATAACCTAGAGCAAAAGGCCTTATACTTTCATTCCAAATCCTCTAACTTATTCTGCTCCATTAAACCACACCGGTTTAAAAGTCTCCTACCACAAAAGGAAATAGCACAGATAGCAGGACTGGAACCCAGTACCTGGAGTCCATCGCTAAAGCTGGAAACGGGGCTACCATCTTTTAGCCACGTCAGAATAGGTGCCGGGATGCCTCTTGCTTCACACTCCAGTCGCACTAGATTATTAACCACCACTGTCACCATGTCACTGCTGTCAGAGATTGATGGTGGGACTGAAAAAATACAAAACAAAACAAAACTGAAACAGCTAACATAAGGGTATTAATCATAATGAAACTAAGTGGGATGGCTTACTTTTGGACATTACTTCTCTTTCTGCAAAGCACTACACTACTAGAAAGACTTCTCATGCTACTTCTATTGAACTCTTGTAATTTATTTGCTCTGTGCCAAATCCCACTCTTTCTTTGCATAAGCAGTCAGATAACTTCAATGAAACTACTGTGAGCAAGGTCAGCAGGACTGGGCTCACAGTCCAGAGGACAGCTGCAAAACCCAGGAACCAGAACATAGAACCAGAAAATATCAAAAATATTATCATATTCTATTTAAAACTTGTGAAAGGCATTAAGAGTGGTGAGGATTAAGGAAAGAAGTTTATCATATAAACTGCACAAAGCAAATACATACACAGAGTAATAAACTGGCCTTGCTGAGCACATGTGAACATTTACCAGATTAGATTGTGTAACACCCGCCTGTCTAATGATAAAAAACCTCTTAATGGAACATCTCAAAACACAGATTTTGTAGACCTATGTTAAAGGAGGAATATTAAAGAAATACTAAAGGAGGAATCATAGAATCATGGAATTGCCCGGGTTGGAAGGGACCGAGGAGTATTAAAGAAGTATTAAAAAAGGGAGATGTTTCATTTATCATGAGAATCAGAGCAATTTTATTTGCTCCTACAACTAATAACTCCGTAATAAAGGTTTGCAGTCAGAAACAGTACAAAGTCACCCCTAGAAAGAGATAACAATGCTGTGATCTAATCATATATATTCTTTGTAAGGAGAAAAATGTCCAAAATTCTGTACTGAAAGTAAGATTCCTTAATAAATTCAGCAACTTCTAACAGCCCGTAGCTCAGACTACCTACTCTTAGATAAATTCCAGTAATAGCAGAAACAGCAGAAAAAAGGCAACTGTGATTTTATAATCCTTTTCCCACACACACACGCAGTTTCCCTGTTTCACTGCAATAGTATCCACTGTTCTCAAATGCCTGAAAAAGTTATAGTGATGAGAAAGAAGTGGAAAAACTAATACAATGAAATCATATGAATATACTGAACTGGAATTCAACCTGCTTCCTTCAGTAGACCTGCCTAGTTCCATTTGATGTTAAGCCTACAGTATCAAGCATTGTTTTTAACGCAAAAAAGATCCGATAATTTCCACTATAGCTACTGCATCCACAACACTATTAACAACAGAAGTTGTTGAATATGACCAGTGATCGACCAATATAGGTGCTCATTCACAATGCCAACCACTATACAGAAATCTAGCGCAGGCTTTCAGTGAATGCAGCACAACTTTCTGTACTTGATGCTTCAGAGTCTGTTCTCCACTAAGTAGTCGTTCTTGCTTTCGCTATTAGAGTGGAAAAAAATCTCAAGTTTTCCCTTCTCAAAACTGATAAACCCTAATTAAACTGGATGATGAAGTTGTTCATGATAAATTCAAAAAGCACTCCATTGTAAGCCTGGCATGATGCAAGCTGAATTAAGTAGGCTCATGCATAGGTGTTTCAGCTTCCTTCGATGCAGTTAGTTCTGGCTGGCACTGCATATATTCTTTTCTGGAAGGGGAAACAGTTTTATGTGTCTAATTCAGAAAGAGTATTACTTCCCTAGAAACTCCAGACATATTAACTGAAATTCCGCCACCCATAAAAAGACACAGATATACTTAGGAGTTATTTTTCATTTTTTGGTTTAACCACAATAATGAACTTGGCTCTAACTATTTCCCAGGAATTAATCACTGGGTGGGGTTAATTGCGTTTGACAATGTCTTGAGCCATAACTTTTTCCCATGATGGTCATTAAATCCATGGAAACGTACTGCCCAACTCATTATTTGTTAATCAATATTAATAGGAACTACATACTCTGCATGCATCTCAGCTGAGGACACTGTGCCAATTTTAGGCCACAGTTTTGCATGGAAGACTCCCACAGAAAACCTGCTACATGCATATGCATGTATCAAAGATAAGAATTTGGATCACAGCCCCATCCAAAAGTCACTGAAATCAGTGGAAAAGCTCCAGTTTGGATTCTTGATCAGATGTCTCATATCTGCAAACACCCACACTTCCACTTCATCTTATTAGACACAGTACATTTTTCTTTAAATCTCTTGGATTATGAAAGAGCATTTGATCTTTGTCCTTTCTTTATCTACTGCGAGCTTTAAAGTCGTCTAGAGTAAAACCCAGCAATTGCAAGGCCTTCCAAAATGCTGAAGCAATAACATAAATACCTTTCCCACAAATCTAGTGCCTCTGCTCATTCTTCCTAGAATTGACTTCCCCTACCGTATTTTCCTAATTCAAAACATGTATTCTAATATTGCTGAAAAACAGAGAAGGGAATTTTCTTCCCTCTGACCACCTGTGCCATATCTCTTCCAGTATGATGGTGTGATGGGCGATAGTAAGTGTGCTAAGCAGACTTGAAACTTGCAAAGAGCAAAGGTGGTGCATGCAGGTGTTTTTTGTAAGTTTTATAATACTTACCATGAACCTGAAGACTGTAAAACAACTCAGCTGTGCCCGCTGTGTTGACAGCCACACACTTATAAATGCCAGTGTCAGAGATCTGAGCTCCCTCAATCTGCAGAACCTGCCCTCTGTTCAGAGAAGTGGCACTTGCAGAACTAGTAAGTGGACGATTGTCTTTGTACCATGTGATAGCTGCATCGTGAAAGAAAAGATGGAAGAGTTGCTAAAAATACCCGCATTACAAAGGGACCAACTTTCAAACTTTCCATCTAAGTTTTCAGATACATAACACCAACATTTAAAAACCAATATCAATATTAATCATAATTAATAACGATAAAAAGTAGAAGAAAATGAGGAAATCGGTAACATTTGTACAAAATCCGGCTATGCCTAGAGAATTCAATAGCAAACTTGACATCATCATCCATGCACATCATCCATTAAGGAAAAAAATGTTCTGAAGTTAAAAGATTATCACACAAAGCATACTTATAGAGGATTTACTCATCTCGCACCAAGGCCAACAGCAGCTGTTTAAAAATATGCAATACGATACAATACCCTAAAGTATTGCTGCATTAAACAGAACCGCCTGGGAAAGTCTACAGAATCAAAATGCAACCAACCAAGTTAAAGTTCAACTGGCAGGTTGAAAAAGTGAAAATAGGGCTCAGAAAACTGTCACTACTCCAAAAGAAAATTTTATAGGAACTCGATAACAGAATCCGAGAACTTTTTTGCATCTCAGCCAAAAGATGGCACCATCCATCAGCAGAATGTGTAACTAATGTTTTACTGGCACTTCACTACTCAGTTTGATGAAACTGCTGCTTACTGAATCATTTTCCGTAGCACACAAGTTTTCGGTGAAAGGCACACATTCAAGAAGTAATCTGGCCTGACTGATGAACAGATTCTAGAAAATAATACTTTGCTGAGAATTAATTCTTTAAAAGGTGGAGAAGGTGAACCTGGATACTCACCTGAAATTTAGTAACACCTTTCTTCTGAAAATGGGACTATCGTCAGCACAAGAATAAATTGCTATGCCAGGTATAATATACCAGTCATACACTATTCCCCAAGTTTTGCTGTACAATATTTAATACAGAAAATTATTCTCATATTAAGATGGTATTTTTATATCCCATCAGAAGGTGGGAACAAAAAACGCACATTGGAAAAAAGGAAATACAATTTTACCTGCATATCTCAACAACAAGAACAAAAAAAGAATAACTAAAAAAAGACCTAATCCAAAAATCCTAGCACTAAAAGAATCCCAGCAATGAAGTAACTAAAATCCAGATTGCTTTAGTTTTTTTTTCAGTTCAGAAACAATTCAAAAGATCCAGTCTAAACAGGAGACGAAGCCCTTCCTTCAGCTCTCACTTGGGTAAATATCTATGATGAATTAAGGAAAGGGAAACTTTCCTTAAAAAAAAAAAAAAAAAAGGAAAAAAAAAACTAGCTCCACAAAATGTGAGGAAAATAAAACACAAACAGACATACATGTTTTCAAAGCTTAGAATATAAGAAGAACCAACAAATTCATTAGCATAATTTATCATCGGGGCAAGGCACAGAAAGCACTTTACACACACACAAAATCTATTCATTCTCACAGGCAAAGGGTCCAGATCAAAGAGCCTCCTATTAGTTCCAATAAACTTTAGATAAGGTCCTAGACACGGGCACATTCGACAGGCAAACTCAATACACAAGCTATTGTTTTAAGTCTGCCCTACACTATAAAATATTGACTGACAGGGGAAAGGAGTGGATGTGTTTAAAACTGATTCAGCAGTAGTCTAACAGTATTCCTGTCTATAGACAGGGCATCGCTGTACACACAAGGGAGTAGATTATCCCTGTGTTTTTCATTCATTTAAAAATGGTGGGTATTACTGTATTCCTCAACACTTACTCCATGTCAGCTGATAAAATGACATTTCCCATTATACATAGCATTTAATAGTATCTAGCTAGTTTAAAAACCACAGGATTAACTTCACATTCAGAATATCCATTACTTTTAAATGACACATAAAAGTGAAAACCTTTTATCTGCTTCATGTCCTCCAAGGTGCATGTGCATACCTGGCAGAGGGTTCCCAGATGCTCTGCATTCAAGATGGATTGGATTATTCACCACCACTGTTTCATTTAACATTGTCCCTGCATCTTCCAGACTCGGTGGTTCTGGGAAAAGACAAAGGCATCAGGTTTTCATTAATCCAGCCACCCAGCTAGCAGAACATCTGATCACAAAGTAATCTGCCCTCTGAGAAACTTTGGGCAATGGATTGCACAAGCTTCCAACTAGCTGCTGGATAACCGAGGAATTTCTCAAGAAAGTTCATCTTTGAAACGAGAATATTCTCTAATTATATAACCTCATTAAAGTTAACAGTACAATGTTGTACATGGCTTTAACAAAGCAAGGCTCGTTACCTTACTAAAGTCTATAAATTTGCAAAATGACAGAAACACTAGATAATGATACTTTGAACATGAAGACTGAGAACAAAAGAGGTATTTGTGAGCACGGGACTGACACTAAAATTAACTATGATGCAATTATCACAGTACAAGATGAGTGCGGTTTCTCTTTCTAAGTTTCATCCATGGAGATACTGCAATCTCTCTTCATTTCAGTTTAACATTTTCCAGTTGCTGGAAATTTGTTTTGACAATGAAAATCAACGTGATCATAGTCATCACGAGCATTTTGCCACAGTCCATTCCCACCCCTCCTGTACCCTTTGAGGATTGGGTCACATCAAGAACACACAATACTTCGTGACCACTTCTGAGGCAAATATATGTAAATCATGGTGAGAGCACTTATTAAATTCACATGCAGACAACAGCTTCTCAAGTTTCCCTGATTTCTTTTATACTGTTTTTTAGCTGCAAAATAAAATTCCTTTAAAACAGTCTGGAAAATCCCCTCATAAGAGAACGTTTCTTTCTCAGAAAAGTCATTCCTGTAAAACTTCCCCGTTGCAAGGTCACAAGCAATGTCGTTATCTCCAGAAGACTTGGGTCAAATTAATAATGCCAAGAGTGGTACATCATATCTTGATTCAGAAACATAGAGTATCCTTCTGAGTGGTGGGTTAGTGGCAATGCGCTTGGCTTCTTGGGATACCTCTGAACAGAAGAGTTACCTGGAAAGGCATTCATTTCTGTGGCCCTCGGTACCACACAAGAAAGGCTAAATCCCAAGAAAAACAGCTTTTACCCTGATGTCTTACTAATGGAGTGGGACAAAGAAAGAAAACTGAGAGATGGATGTGCAGAGACAACAAAAATGCCAGAGAGCTTAAAAGAGAAGGGAATATAGACGTAAAAAAAGCTGCCTTGAAACAGTCATGTTTAGCCTCTAACCAGAGGCAGAAACATTACCATGCACATGAAGCCGAACGTGCTGTTGGGCTTCTCCTGCAGCATTTGTTGCCACACAAGTGTATCGGCCAGCATCTTCGAGCAGAGCCTTGACAACTTGCAGAATACGGCCTGAAGACTCCAGCTGTACCAAAACAGAGAGCAGGGAACCACTTTACACAACAATCCCAGGCAGAGACACTAAGCGTAATGGCAAAGCATGCGCTTACGCTGAGTACAGTCAGTCTCATCCTTCTTCTAACCTGGGGCTAATATTCATGCAAGAGGTGTCTTGGTAGGTCAGAGACTTCAGAGTTCCTGGGACATGAGGATTATTAGCTGTACAGCTGTGAGGAGATCGAAATGGCAGAGGGGCAGGCAAGCAAGGTGAAGAGGAGGTTACAGGCAGAGAGAGCTGCGGCTGGCAAAATGTCAAAGACTGCTCCAGCCTAAAGTAAACCAAAGCCATTGCAAGCGCTCGACCCCCTGGAGCATGCAAGCACTGGGAAGGGCTGTTCATTGAAAGTCAGAATCTCACAGTGAGAAAGGAACACATAGGTAGGTGCTGCAATGGCAGTGCTTATAGAAAAACTCATCTAAATCCCGCCTCACAGTGACAAGTAGGTAGAAGCCACCTCCTAACTGGCAGACAACCATACCCTGGAGGTGTAAGTACAACTGAAAGGAGCCGGATGCTGAATTTGCAGTCATGGACTCTTCTGGTATGGAGGTGTCTAATGGGATTCAGTCTACTAAATAATGTTATTCAATCTGAAATACCAGCCTATTCAGGTAAAAAGCCCATTGCTCTCCAGGATGGATCTTTAGCACCTTTATACCCCAGCATGAGGGAAGCAAAACGAAAAGAAACACTAACATGTATAACTTCTTGTAACTATCTTTCACGGTTTGAAACCCATAAAAAATAGTGCTTACTCTTATATTTCCTCTGGCTGTGTTTACTGGTTGACCATCTTTCAACCAAGTTATGGAAGGGCTGGGAATGCCATTGGCTATGCACTGCAATGTCACAGGCTTGTATATCACAACAGCTCTCTCAGAAGTCCCAGCTGATTTGATAGTTGGAGGAACTGCAAGAAGCACCAGAAACAAAAATGAAGTATCATTTGAACATATGCATTTAAATATACAGAAGCAATATCCCACAGGTAAAAGCAGCTCTACATCTATTTCACCTACTCCCATCTCCAATTTTTCAAGCCACTAATACAAATAAACATTTACACAAAATATGAGCACCTTCTTGCCAGCAATTTAAAATAAAGGCAGTCCGCTGCTTCCCCTCCCCTCACTTTCTTGAGTAACCTACCATGCACAGTAACATCAAACTCCCTTTCATGTTCTCCTGCCTTATTTGCAGCCACACATTTATAGCGGCCAGTGTCTGACACTTGAGCTCGAGAGATGAGAAGTTTTTGTCCATTTAATAAGATCTTATGTCCAGCTCCCTCTTCAACTGGTTGACCATCTTTCAACCACCTACCAAAAAGAAAGTACAATCTCAGATCTCTATGAAAGTAAGACCAACAGCACTCCTAAAAGATGCACAATGCTATTACATGTCCCAGTAACTCTATTTGCATTTCTAGAAGGGTTTGGAGATGTCAGGTAGTATTCTGCTTTTCTGGGTGCCATGGACAAAACGGTTTAGCAGGAGAAAGGAGTGCAGGGGGAACAGGCACTAAAGAAGCCAGAAAGGTGGAAGGGAAGCACTAGTGGAAGCAATGTCACCAAAGGTAGACAGAAATATCCAAAGCAAAAGCAATCACTGGCGGCAGATGAAAAGCGCACAGTTGCACTAGCAAGGGAATGAGAGTTATCAGCTCATCTTATTTATCATAATTTCCAGGACATGCATATTGGCACAAGATACCAAACCACTTTAAAACAAAATCCTGAACCCGCCATGTGTGTGTCTGATGCTGTCTTCAGTGGAGCAAGGAGTCTGTCCTCCACACATCAGCTATCACTGAATAACATGGGCAGTTCGTAAGGACTACCTCCAAGGTCACCTAATCAACCATCAGATTATTTTTTTTTCTACTGGCACACCAATCCCCTTACGTGATAGTTGGTGAGGGTGTCCCTGTTGCTGAACAATCCAACTCCAAAGGGCTATGGAGAATCACAATGTAGTCCAAGAGCTCATCCCCACCTTCCACAAATGGTGGGACTGTAAGAGACAAATCCATCAACAGAAACATTTAAGCATTAGAAATGTCATAATGGTCTATCTCAAATAGTAATCTTAAAAAAAATTAAATACTGACATCTATCTCACATTGGGACATGTACAGATTTCTTGTTCATCACTGTTCCTTTCTGAAGGGAAACATATATACGCAATGACATTTTGTGGCTTCAAACCATTCTTCTCGCTCTTTTTTATTGTTTCTTGTTTGTTTTTTCCAGATTCTGTCTCAAAAACCTTGTGAATGGGGCATGAGGGGAACTTTTAGCACCCTCTATCAGCAGCTGAAAAAAACTAAGGTGCAGAGGACTCTCTCCCAGCTTATCTTCACCCTTTCTCAATTCTCTCCAAGGAGTGAGTGAGCAGAGAAGGAAGCACTGCCATACAGCTCCTCCCAGCTCCTTCACTGACTAGGAAAAACAGTGAGATACACCTGGAGTGGCAGAATGAATGCTCTATGTCTGCACGCAATAGTATGCAATGTTCTTCAAGGGTGCAGGTCAAAGCCTAAAAATCAAGCCTTTAAAGTTCTTAAACAAACCTTTCCTTGTGACCAAAAATGTGATTAACATTTGTACAAGCCATTTACCTAGAGAAGTTCAGAAAGGACTGCTAAGATGCAGACAGTGGCAAAGGTTTCAATGGAAAAGATAAAAAAAAAAAAAATTTTTTTCAAGAAAAGATTGAAAATTTACAAAACAACTCAAATTCAGAGAAAAATGCTCTTCCCCTAGAGGCAACTACTCCGTAATATTTTTAATTGATCCCTTTCATATCTATGATTTTTTTCTATGAAGGCAAGTTAGAAGAATTTTAAAGGTTACTGAGAATAATATTTACCTACCACTTGCACAAAAACTCTTCAAGAACTAACCTGAAAGTAAGAGTCTTCAAGCTCTCCTGTAACCCTGGACAGAAAAAGTGTGCAGTGCCTGGGTTTAACTAGATAAGTAACTTGACTGATATTTCATATAATGATACCAACAAAAATAAAAACATACTTTATTAGGTTTTCTGGGAATCTGATAAATCAGTAGTTCTGTTGCTCACACACCTAAGATTTCAACTTCATATTTGATTTCTTGTTCTCCAGCTATGCTTGTGGCCACACACAAATACTGGCCCTGGTCAGCCTCAACGACATTCAAAATCTCCAGCTTCTTCCCACCAGATAAAACACGGAGGTTGTCGCTTGCTTTCACAGGCACACCATCTTTTAACCAGGTAAGAAGAGGTGGAGGGTTGCCAGCAGCTTTACACTCTAACATGAGTGAATTTCCAGCAACCACCTGCCTATTCTGGGCTGTGTCTGCATCGCCTTCAATTACCGGAGGAACTGTAGAAAGAAAAAAAATATATTGCAAGTGATTAATTCTGTAGCCAGAAAATGTATTAAGAGCAAATGGGTTAGTTCCTCCCCACCCACTTTGGCTCTATATGCCACTATGTCACGCACAATTTCATGTGAGAATTTGCTGCCGGGGCAAGCCAAGACAAAGGGGAACCAGAGAAGTCAAATGATGTCGTTCAGTATTGACCAGCTGTATAAAATAGAGGATCTGCAGGGCTTTGAGATGGAAGAACTAAATCCGAATGTCTTAAAACAGTTCACTAATGATCCCATCCCGAGTGGCTATTTCAGGTAACTGTTGTTCAGCACGCACATGTGCGAAAGGATACATGGAGAAGAAATAGTTTTGATACTTCACCAAAGCATGGTATCAAGGCCTGTGAAGTCAAGAGCTTTTTGAGAGTCACATAAAGCACAGAGTGTAAAGCTCCCTCTACATGGCCCTGCTAATACAGGCCAGTCTTTAAACACAACCATTGACTGCTGTTCACCCTTGACAGGCCCACAAAGGCAGAAGAGCTTTCAAAACGCACTTTCTGTAATGTGGCAAATAACCAAGTTCAATAAACTCTCGCTTACCATAGACATCCACGTCATATATTTTCTCAGCAGCTCCAGCAACGCTGCTCGCGCGGCAGGTGTACCTTGCAGAATCTGATACTCGGGCCCGAGGTATCTGCAGGAATTGCCCTCTCTCCACATACAGGGCTTGGGGGCCAGAAATAATTGGTCGTCCATCCTTGTACCATGTTATGGTAGGAACAGGGATTCCCTTGGTTTCGCATTCCAAATTTATAAGATTGTTAAGAAGCGCTGATACCTCTGTGGTAGTATTTCCACCTTTAATACTAGGAGGGACTATTTCAAAAGACAAAACAACAGTATTAAATCCCTACTATACAAGTCTGTGTAGATTTAAATAGATTAAACATTAGAATGCTGTAAGAATAAAAGATTTTAGCTTAAATCAGACTTCCAACCCTTCCTGGAGTTTTTTTGTCTTCGTTTTTCCCCAGCCGAGTTATACGTTGCCTGTACAATTCCCTGGGGCACACCAAGAGTTGAAAGCTTGAAGAGAACACAACATAAATGGAACCTAACATCAAAGGGCCACTGTATACTTAAGAAAAAGGAAGGATACTTCCTATACTTAAGGAAGGACAATTGAAAAGCATTGCTGCCCCACTAGAGGTACCTGGAAATATTTTACCTTCTAGGTAAAATGTTCTAGGCTCCTTCTAGGCTCCAACATGTGCCCTGTTAGGACAGCCGGGCCTCCATGCATCTTGGAATGCATTTGGTCATGGCTCTGCCTCTTCCCTGTCTCCGAGGGGTAAAGAAAGAGCAATCCCAGTTTACCTTGGGAGGTGCATCATCCCAACAAGGATCAGCAACCTGCCGTTTAAAATACCAAATATATCCTAGAGCCTCTACAACTGGAGTGGGAATCGCTCAGTACTCAAAACTTCTGAAGATGAAGTCACCTTCTTTGAGACTAAATACGAGCTTAACAGTCTAGCTTCATGCTCCTATTTTTGAAACTTCTGGCCCTTAGTCATTTCCCTTGCTCGCTAGGCAGCCGTACTCAGATTTTTCTAGCAAACAAGCTCTCGTGTAAATCAGCCAATATAAAGAATTCGTAAATCTCTGTAGAAGTAATAAAAACACAGTGCAATTGGCAACAACTAAATTTATGACTGCTGAAAGTACCAGAGACATCTGGCAGACACATTAACTCCTCTGCTGCCAAACATGCTCAGTATATCCTAGATTTCCACTGACTTCCATAGTGTTCATTTAAAATGCCACTGCAGAAATGTAAAGCAAAGTGTCAATGAATGGATCTACACCTATGAGACGGGTCTGGCAGATTATCAAACCACGATGAAATATTTTCATACTTAAATACTTTGTGTGCAAAAATACACAAACCTATACAATATGCTGAAACAAACCCAGTTCAAAGGTGAATGCATTTCTCTATCAGCGCATGCTTTCATCCACAGATAGGGAACAGTTTTAACATGGTGTTCTAGGAAAGCATCAAAGCCAAAAGTAGGGCTAAACAGCTAAAACAATGTAAGAACTAGCAAGAATTAGCATCTAGGTTCCTCACTTACTCTGTGGGCTTCCGTTTGTTCAGCCAGGATTAATGAGAAATTTAAAAGTAAAGAGAGATTCCATTCTACTACCACAAATCCACCCTACTTTCCTGAAGAATCTGAAGTAAATTCTACTCATCTGTGAGGATTTTATCTGTGTAGGGTTTTTTATTCCTCTAATCTCACAACAGCCACAATCACCTGCAAGTTCTCACAGCATTCTCTTTGTTCTCGACAGAAAAAGACTTCACTATGATTGGTGTATAGGCATATTTCTGTGCACATGGTTGCTCCATGCTTCAGAAATTTTTCAGATGAGGGAAATAATGTATTATAAATTCACAGCTATCAGAAGAAAAGACACACAATCTTCAGAAGCAAATCGATAGCAAATTAGGACTCATCATCTTAAGGGCTTAAAGACTTAACGCTCTCGTGCCCTGAGTGTGAAGTGTAGGAATTTCTCTCAGCTATAGCTTTCTGCACTTGCTTCCCTGTAATTTCTGCTAGCACTGGGCTCTCTCAGTTTTCAGGTCTGACTGGATGTTCACACATTCTTTGTCTTCCAAATTGAAAAACTCTTCCTCTTGTCTCCTTTGAAGTCTTCCTTTAAAAGCTACTTCTTCCATCTTCCATGAATCTTTCCCCCTCTTTTCTCCCAACTGACAATCTCCTAATTTACGTTAAACTTATCTAGACTAATCACAGGAATTGTCTGCTCTCCATATCTTTGCTAAGACTCCGCTGCTTGTAAAAACACTAAAAGTATACTCAGTGTGCTATAAACTTCCCAAAAATAATAATAATGTTAACATGGTTATCTCATGCTAGTGTTTCTTCTCTTGCTGTAAATGACCTCAGTTTACACCCATTTAAGCAAGATGACATACCACACTACCTGAAGGTTATCTGGAACATTATTTTCCAAAGACTATTTGGATCTAATTCTTACTAGCTTTGCACTTTATTTTATACTTCTGCAATAACTAACTTATTCCTGGCCGAATTTACTCCTAGCACTAGGTTAAGGAAAATAAGACCATGAATGCATCAAAATAAAATTCTTCTGATCAATTTTCTCCTCCCTAAGGCAGATCAAAATAACGAAGCTAATGTGATCATAAAATAATTCAGTTGAAACTAATTAACAGCAAAATTTGAGTAGGCTCTTCAAGATTTTTGGCTTTCGTCAATTAGAAACTAATAAAAAAAAACATAAAAGCCACTTAAAGGCTAAGCTTGCAAAGACTACATCTATACTTGAGATACATAAATGCTTAAAATGATCACTTTGTCAACAGATGAATAGTAAGTTATGTTTATACTGAAATATTGCAAGATCAGTAGGCTATATTTGTCTCAGTATCTCTATTCAAAAAAGAAATCTTAGAAGTAAAGTTAAAGGATTTTCTACGAACAGGCATTCCATAAACTTACCATGGATGATCAGCTTGACCTCCTTAACTTGTTTGCCAGCAGTGTTGGTGGCACTGCACTGATAACGACCTTTGTCAATCCTTCGAGCACTTTTTATATGTAGAACTTGATCTTTGTCCAGAAGCTCAACATTGGGATCACCCAAAAACAAGGGCCTGGAACAGAGATTATTTTGCTTTACAGAACTTTGACCCCATCCTTTCAACATTAATTTAAACTGATGGTAACAAGAAGAGGTCCTTTAACAGCAGTAATTATAACATTAAAGAGTACCATTTAGCACTAGAGCAACAGCATTAATCTGAAAAGCCATCAGAAAGTGACAAACTATTATAATTGACTTCATTGATAGTTTTTAGAAGAAACCAAAATACAGAAGTACTTTACTTAGGTCATCCAGGATGCCAGAATCAGAGACAGAGTCCTACTCCTGATCTCAGTTTCTTTTTCTAAGTACTTAGGTCATAACATTCCATTGCTGATGACAAAATGTCTGCATTTACTAAATGCAAGTGGCAACATATCAATACCAAAGAATAAGGAATTGTCCCATCAGAAGAACTGTGAGTACTAGCTATTGCCTATACTGAACTACATTGTTAAACACCAACACTATTTTTTTAAAAAAAAAAAGCCCGTTTTGTTTTTCAGCTAATATTTAAGCTACCAAGAATTCTTCCCTTGTATGCTTTCCTGAAAGATGAGATGAAGAATTGAAACATGTAGGCTGCAAATGTTTTAAAACCTTTAATGTACATATGCAGAACTGCACAAGGCTCTAGCTAGAAAAATGTTTGATACCTGTACTGTCTACCAATGAAAAAAAAATCATGTCAGCAACACAACTGTATATTAACTAATGATATGTTTTAAATAATTCAGACGTAATAAACTCAAAGAAATAGTTACGTTTGTCTTGGTTCAAGCATTGTCTGGCTTCAAATACAGTAAATCTGCTCTGCAAGTGCCAGCGTCAGCAACAGGACAGTTCATGAAGAAAAGCAGGATACTAGTTCTTGAATAAAGAACTTAACATCTCACATCACCACAAGTTTTATCTGCTGACAATAACTTCACACTAAGTGGCTAAAAGCTGAGTTTGCTGGTACTGTTCACCTTCTTCATCTACATTCGAGGGGAGGAATAAGCTAGACACAAACCACAAGACCTATAGTACACTTACTTGCCATCTTTGAACCAATGAATGTCAGGGAAAGGGAAGCCTTTTGCTCTACATTCCAGACTGATTTCCTGGTTGAGGATGACTGCAATTTCACCAGAGGTATCGGCACCTATTACACTTGGTGGAACTTTAAAAAGACAAACATTAAGGAAGAACTGGTATTTAATCAGGAAGGTATGCTATGAAACTGGAAGAAATGCCATAGTGAATCATGCTATTCCCTTGAAACAACTTTAGTGTTTACAACATAATTTCTACTATGACAAGCACTTCTACACTTGTGCTGGTGAACTGTACACGAGACGACTCCTATGTTAGACTGCTGTACACCCGAAATGCAAAATGACCAAAGTCCAGAAATGAAAAGCAGCATTTTGTCTGTGTTACTGCAAGAATGGCAAATTCTCAGTCTTCAAAAGCCACCATGAAGCAGCCAGTATCTAATAGACAGTGAGAGGAAGAATTAATTTATAATAAATTGAAATTTACTGACTTCTTAAGTATCAACTGTTTTTCAAATCACCATCTTAAAAACCAAACAAACAAAAAAACCCAACACACAAGCAAAAAAACCCCAAAACACAGAACTCACCTAGTGTATCTAGGTTAAACAGCTTCTCAGAACTTCCTGCTACATTTATGGCTTTGCATGAATATTGTCCAGCATCATCAGTAGCAGCTTTAAGAAGCTTCAGTATCTTCCCATTGTGCAAAATCTGCAGTGTACTGCTTTCCACAACCTTAAAAGAACCCAAGACATTAGCCTTATGTGATCCGAGTTACATCAGCCAAATATCACAGCTGGATTTTTATAAGAAAATGGTACTTTTAGTCTAAGGATAATCTGTTTCCTCTTTCGCTTATAGCACTAATCTCCTCAACTTCTGCAATCTATTCAATATGACTCGTAGCTCAACATAAAATAGAGTGTGGGAAAACCAAAGAGCTTCTTCATCTATCAGTAATGGTCAGTTACAAAGGTGCATGAAGGGGTCTCTCCCCATCTTAAACTATCACTTATCAGCTATAAGTAGAAGCATAGGACTCAACGATAATCCCGAGGAATTCAAATCACCTCGGAGAGTTCTTATTTCTCCACCCACAGAATGAACAAAATACCGTTATTTGTCTCCACTGCAAGGACTCTGGAAGACTGCTAAGGCTAATTCCTAGGGGAATCTCGAAAATAAAAAGTTAGACTTATTGAACAGCTGAATTAATGGATTAGCCATGGTTAGCTGGCTTTCTGTGTGGGTGCTCTTAGTGCAGTTTAAATATACATAAAGGCACGTACAGGTATTCACTTTAAATGAGTTCTCACATCAACCACTCAAAAGTCAACACAAAACTAATGATGGCTATGTTACTTCAATTAGGTTAATCATACATACCTGGATATCTTCTTTATACCAGGAGATGATTGGGAAGGGGTTACCAGATACTTCACAGAAGAGACTTACAGGGTGATGAACAGCTACAGACATATTTGTCACCTTTTCTTGATCTTTAATTTCAGGAGGAACTGCAAGAAAGCTCGAAGTCACGTATTAAGCTTTCTATTCCAGTGATTTTGCACTTCCTCCTTCCCCCCAAGTCAAGGACCACTGTTATCTAAAATTTCTCAGAGTCTTTTCATTCTCTCCCCAATGTTTCCATTTGTCTTTTGGCTCTGGACATATCTCCCTGTGACCTTTCTTCTCTCTCACAAAAAAACCAGTCATCTCTTGCCCAATACCAGACTCCCAGGGAAATTCAGCCAAACACAACCACCATCAACATTTTAAGAGAATAATCTTTAAATTTAATCTGAAATTTAATTTAATTTTATCTTAATTTTAATCTCAATCTTAAAATCTCATGTTATTTGCTTAGCATATAAAGGAAGTAGATTCCAGAGAGTCATCCTTCCCCTTCACTGGTCCAGTCATCCTCAAGAACATCTGCCTATCATATGTCCCACTATGAATGCAAAGAAAATTGTCTTATGTGGTGAATTAGAAAGTTCAAACTCCACTGAGCTGGCACAATATGGAATTCCTGCTTTTCTCAGAATAAAGAGAAGGGTATAACCCTGCTTAGGCATCAGAATTAACTATCACGAGAAATTAACATAGCTGGAATAAAAGTACTCCGTAAGAAGCAAAATATCAAAACATGTCTCAAGGCTACCTGTACAGTTTCTATTTCCCAATTAGGATTTTGGAAGAAGGATATCAGGGAGCAAGAATTCTCCTATTCTGTGTTCACTATGATAAATAACTCTTCTCGTATTTAGATTTGAAACGCAGATCTATCACCCAATCTTTAATTTCTACAGTCCAGAAGTCTTCATTTGTTACTTGCATTAAATTTTTTTCAAGTATAACTAAAGCCCTCTACCAATGAAACACACCTTGCTCTTTGAGCAAAACAAAGATGGTTTGTGCATAAAGTCACAGAGAACAATAGAGAAGATCTAGAAATTATCAGAATAATAGAAATGCAAGTACTCAGATTAGATTTTATCATTTAACTGCACGTGGGCAGATTTGGGACATGCAATTTCCAACAATAAAAGAGAAGATGTTCTTCAAAAACAGTTTCCCAATACTTGTATTTATTATTTACCGTGAACTTTCAGGTTATATTTTCTTTCTGTGCTTCCAGCTTCATTGGTTGCCACACAGATATACTCTCCATTATCAGAAGGTGTAACAGAAGCTATGATCAGCAGTGTCCCATCCTCCAGAATTGAAATCCCTGGTTCATTGCCCATCAGCTCTCTTCCGTTACGTAGCCATTTGATGACAGGCTTTGGAATACCTAACAGGAAAAAACTGAAACTTCAAGAAACTCTTAACTCAGCTCAAAATAAGAAAGATTCAAACAATTCCCACCACTTGCTGGAAGTCTTACTGGCAAGGACAATGCATAGGGACGCCGTAAGAAGCAGCCCCAACTGTTACAGTATGCTTTCTACAGTAAAAATCTTAGTCTGAAACAATATAATATCCTTGTTGGCTAATAATTACTTTTCTCAGAACTTCTGCACATGGTGGTTATTTAAATCACTCTTAGCTTGATTTTTTTCCACATAAAGTATGTATGGAAAATACTGTGCATATTGTACATTTTTACCATGCCAAAGAGTACACAGAAACACAGTAATTTTCAATAATCAACAGAAAAATATACTTTTGTCACTAAAAGTGGTAACAATGATACACACCTTTTGCTGGACATGGGAATGCAATGCGTTGATTTGCCACTCTTTCTTGAAAGGGATTATTGTATGGAGGGTCCAGATCCTCAATAGTAGGAGACTCTGAAAGAAAATGAAACCCCCAAAAAATTCTTGACCTCTGCTCCCAAATGTGAAAATACAGTTTGGCAATATATAACGCTTCTTAGTGTCTCTCATTCACACAAGGTCAGATTCCAATAACCCTCTTTACACTGATGAGCAGTCTTGATTTCCACAGGAATATTTTAAGTAAGCAGTACAAAGAGGCTTTTAAATTTTACTGAAATTGGTTCACTCTAAAACCCACTATATTTGTTTTGAATGCAGAGACAGTGTTTCTGCAAAATCTGAAAAATACTGTTTAAAATGTTTTTTCTCATACCACATACTAGTACTACTTCCATTCTTTGTTCTTGCATCTCATTTTAAACTTGTGTGTGGACTGAGACTATACAAAGAATATTATTTATAATTAAGTAAAGTTACTGGCAGTTCTTTGCTGTTTGTAATAAGCGGTTCTCAGCTCTCCAAAGGGATCAGAATGGTGCCTTTAGACTATTACAAAAAATAAATAATTCTTACTTAGCTTAAGTCAGTCATGCTACATTGATGTATGTCAGGCCATCAAGTGAGGAGTTACACTACATATTTAAACTGGCACAGTGACCACTGTTGCCCCGTCACTTTTTCAATAGCATGCTGATTGAGTGAAGAGCTCAATTTCAACTCATGCAAAATTCCAATTCCATTGAAAGCTGTCACACCAGGCTCTGAAGTTCAGAGAGAGTCTCTGAAAATGTGAGACATCTGAACACACAGAGATAATATTTGAGAAAGGGGTTTCCCATACTGGAATGTGATTTTAATTACCTACTACAAAAACAAATTTTAAGTAGCTTGAAGACTTTTATTATTAAAAAAAAAAGTAATATATTTTAAGTTTCCTTTTCTTATTTCTGCAAACTCTCCAAAGACTATTTGCCTATTCTGATTTTCCTTAATTAACATCAGAACATAACATCTAAAACAGATTTGGATTTTGCATTACGTAACAGTCAACAGCAAAGAGCACTGTCCTCCAAAACATAAACCAGAAAGCACTGGCATGAAATGATACACAGCCAGGGCAGGAGGCATGATTACAGCCCTAATATAAATACCTTGAACTTGTACTGTTATCTCTGACGCATCGCTGCCTGCTACATTACTAGCGACACACTTGTAGATTCCGGCATCAGGAGGCTGGACGTTGCTGATGCTTAGAGTTCCATCCAGGCTGTGGATAAACTGCCCACCATCTATCGGCACAGCACTTCTGCCTTGGAACCAAGTGATTGTTGGCAGAGGGATCCCCTGGGCACTGCAGGGTATGTCAACTCTGTGGCCAGCTTGGACTTTTAAAACTCGAGGCCCACGCTGTATCTTTGGAGGTACTAAGGAAGACAAGTTTAGTCCACAGCAACATGAAGATGCACAAGATTATTCTTGAAGGAAATTCTTTTAAGTTTTTGTCACTTTAGAATGTGTCATTCTTTATTCACTGAAACCAAATTCCCTCAGGTGACTAAGGAAGCATAACTGTGTGTTTTCTACATAGGATAGGATGGACATACCCTATTGCTTACCCTATTTGAAGAAGCTACATTTCAAATTCTACTGCATGACTTCCATATGAGTAGTGTAATGTTGTTATACTGGGCATATTTGAGTAGCTATGGGTACTGGCTATTCATAACACAAAAAAATTCAAATGCTTTTATGATAAAATTAATTACATTTTCCTTTTGACATTTTAATTTCCTTCCCCTAATTCCTGACCTTTGTATGCTTCCAAACACAAATTCAGACAAGGAGATAAAATATGACTGGAAGAGTCATATTGGTCCCAAAGAATAACACAAATCCAACATAACTCTTTTGCCACATTGTTTTTCTTCCTAAGGATCATTGACAGTTAATAAAACTTGCAAGGAATTTCTGAAATAATAATAAGTGCCGTTTTTCCAGGCTCTGCATTAATATACAGTTATGGATAAGCAAAGACATGCAGTGATATCAGATGTCTCTATACACAGAATCAAACAGTAGTCTGCTAAAGCCACTGCAATTGAATTAGCGTAGTCTGAAGGTTTCAGAGCTGCTGCGGGCAAGAGTCCCAATTTGGTACATTGGTGGTATGTGATCCACTTCAAAGATGCATACCGGCCACGGGCACTGGCAGCAACACTTGCAAACTCTACATGAACCATCGGAAAACTATCTATAAACCCACAATTACTATTGATCAGTCTCATCTGGGCTGTGTCAGGCCATGGTTCCTGCAGCCACTCTCCTGGGTGCTTTAGCACTGGCAGGAGGTACACATGCCACAAGCCTGTGTTTCTGTCTGACCCAGGTGAGGAGGAATAAATGAGAGTTTGGAGCCAACAATACATTACATTGTGTGAGCGGCTAAGAGACTGTAGCTGAGGCCTCAGTATGGGCAAGCAGGGGAGAGACAAGGGAGTGACAACGTGTTGATCTATGGTAAGAAGAAGAGGGAAAGAGAGATGGGTCCCAGCTTGAGCAAGAGCTACTAGACACCTTCACTGAGGGGAAGGGAGGTGGGCACAAGCACAGGGTGCTGGTATGAATAGAGAAAGTACGGTAAGATGGGTTATGGTATCAGTTTGCAAAGGTGGGTACAGCAGAATGTATACACAGATAGCTGTGCACAAAGAGAGGAGCAGCTGCATATATCCACAGGTGACACAGTTGCACACTGGTTTTGCTACCAGGTGTGCAAGCAAACTTTAACATTCGCTACCAAAAGAGTTTGGATACATAATTCCCATCAAGTTGGTGGGAACTTGAAACCTGTAAGCCTCAGCCAACTCTGCTGTTCTCAGCCACTGTTTGCAAACTTACAGCTGAGAAACCTCTTGCACAGAGAGCATCCAAGTGCATTAGAACACAAGTTTTCAGTTTTTAACACTCTTCTGGCTGACTTGAAAAGAGTTAGATGCCTAGTGCTATAATTCTTCCATGAGTCTAAGGAAGGGGTGGGCATGTATGTATATATATGTATACCTATGTGTGTGTATAATGCTTCCTTTCCACATAATCAATAACAACTTGCAGATGAAGATAACATGATCTGAAAGAATACAGGTCAATTGCATTTAATGCATATAAGGAAAAAATTTTGAAAAGCTCTGCATGATGCTAAATTCCACATGGAAACTTGCAGATGATTGTCCCTTATGTAAAAACTTACCATGTACGCTTAGCTTCACTGACTGAGTCGCATTCCCAGCAATATTTGTGGCTACACAGATATACATTCCACTGTCTGAAATTTGTGTCTCGCTAATCTTCATTGACCCTGAGGGTAGGAAAGCATGTCTGGAAAAATAAGAAGTAGATACTCTATATAAACTTGCATTGAAAAGTGAATGACCTCTACTTACACATTGATAATGATTGCTACGAGTTAAAATAACACCATTCTACAGGGCACAGTGAGCTGTGCCCTTACTGAGCCACTGCATTCAGAACACGCAGCAAATATCTAAAATACAAGATCCAAATGAAAAAATTTGGTTCTATCTCCTTACAGAACATAATAAAATCTGTCTTGTTTCTAGAAACAGAAATGAAAAAAAAAATCAGGTAGAGAAATGGAGCTCCCATCACAAATTTTTGCTCAGCCCAGGTCGGCAGGGTCAGAAAGTTAAACAACTTTTGATACTATTTCATCCTGGCAAAAAAGCTGTTATAAGGTTAAAGATGGCAAAAGGGTTTCTGAAGAGTATTCTGATTCAAAACCACCAGTTCTGATGTTTAGAGAAATTGTTGCTATTCATCACTAAATAGTTAACTACATAGTATTGATTTTTACTACAGCTCTGGTCACAGGCTTGTAACATTGTAAAATACAGTCTTGGTCAGCTAAGCCAAACTCTTCTTATGTAGAAATCAAAAGCAATAGAGATAGGGAAAAAATGAGGAGGGAATGAAAAATGACAGCTAAGAACTGACAAGAAGAAATTCAAGTGTAACACTCACGGTTATATAGAGAACTTAGGAAAAGTTGGTGGGGAATTAGTGGTATCGTGTCTTCCTTTCTCTGGCACACTCTAATCAGGACAATGTTTTCATATGGGAATAAATGATGAATTTTGGGATTGCAATGGCCTGGAGAGATGAGTAGAAAGCAACTGAAGTGTATTTCCTCTGGGCCACGCAAATCTGTCTGATATAATTCCTCCTTTGCTGCCCATATCTTTCCAAACTTCTTTGTTTTGTTTTGTTTTATTTTTAAGTAACCCCAAAAGATATTACTGCTGGAGTAACTTATCTCCATTATTTTGTCCACTAATTAGGTTTGCTTTCTGACAGAAGTTCCTTCATTTCTGATTTCACTCTTCTTTTGTTTACTGGTCACATTTCTAACATCATCTTTTGGGTGGTCTCAAACAATTTTGTTTGGACTAACTCTTTAACTTTTGCTGACATCTGTAAACAATTTAATGGAATGGGCTGAGCTGGACTTCTACTCTGGACAACTTGGATCTCTCCACAACAGCCATGAGCAAGTAGCCTAATTTATCAATGTCTCATGAGGTAAAATGAGGACAAGTAAGGGATCAAGAATGTGGATTAGTTAGTGCGTGCAACATGCTCACGGGACACAGCAGAAAATTCCACACAGATAACTAACAACAAAGCAACTCTCTGTGCACAAGCCTCCTTCACCAAACATGCTGGCTGAGCAGCTATTAGTTGCTGAGGCTGCTGCAGAGTCACTCTAAGGTGCAGGTTTGGCCACCTTCAGGTCCGTACGATTCCTAAATTCAGTTCAGATATTGGCTGATTCTTTCCACTTGGATCAGTGAGAGACACTAGACAAGGGGCACAGCAATCACTACAGTGCGCATTTGGCCAGTTACCATTTTCTGGTTTATGAATCCAGCTGTAGCCTTTAACCCTTCTGAGGTATCTTGAGGACTAGAAAGCACTAGCTTGCCCCATGACAGTATCTGGCACTTCAACTGGGAACATTCAGAGAATAATCACCTACTCGTTTCCTCTCTTATTTTGTACTAAAATAATAAGGAAGAACTCCAACATTGTGGCCCATTCTGTATACAAGATAGTCCCCAACTCTTCAGTCTCTAAGGTTGTCAACATTTTTATGAGCATTTAGCTATGTTTTCACATGCTCAAGAATATCTGGAGAGTTTTTGTATCCAAAACACAGTGAGCAATGAGCCCTTGTAAGCACTCCCAAACATCTATCATCACATGTATTCTACCGGCAGCCCAGAGTTCATATGAATAACCAACAATGCTCCCTTGAGCATAAACATAAGTACTTAAGAAAAGAAAAACAGTTTTAAAGAATTATAATCAGGCACAGATTATGCGGGTCTCTGGGCACCACTACAGTACGAATATAACAGGATCTCTTTCATCCTGGCCTCCTGAGATTGCATATAAACACGCACTGGAATGGAAGCTGCACAATGATGTCTTCATTTCCTTCAGAAAGAGACATACACTTGGTTTGGGAAAGAGAGTTTCAAGACCTAGTATAACAGGATCCTCATGCAAGACAACTTAATACCTCTGATTGACCCTGAGGCAACTAGAAATCATATACCCTTCCAAAATCTTGAAAGCTTAGACACAATTTCACTTTTATTTTCATCAAACATTGTTACCTTGGAGAGAATGGAGATATGAGCTGCATTTCTTTGGCCCAGGTAATTATGGGGGGTGGCAAGCTCTTTACTTCACATGGAAGTGTGACATCTTCCCCCGCAATTACTGAGATCTCTATGGGTTTATCATACGCATTTCCTTGCTGGTCTCCAGGCCTGGATACTCTAGGTTTCACTATAACATGGAACATGTTAAGAAGTTGCAATGAATATATACGTATTTTTGCATGCCTACATGCAATACCACAAATACCAGCAAGACTGCACTATCTACCCAAAAAGCTGGATAGCAAGAGAGACATGTAGTTCATCCGTATGCTGAGTTCTGTATTGCATAGATAGCTTTCAACCAATACCTGAGCTCTATTACACTACAGCACCAATACCTATAAGCCACAAAAACCTTGCAAAGCAAGCTTACACCTAAGTATTTTTTTTTATAATACTGGGAGATAGTAGGAAGTTTTGGGACCCATGGGATTAATGGATCTTCATTCTTCTATCAGCCAGGACTTCTATTCCTATACAGGTACTTCCTATTCACTTCCATAAAGAAGAAATTATGATCAGCTCAAGATCCTAGACTATGAATTCAAGGTAACAGGTATCAGGAGGTTTTAAGAGAATCATAACGGCTAAAGCACAGGTGTTTCAGTATCAGCCATTTCTAAAATTGCCTACTATGTGGATCCAGTGATTTAGGACAAAGTCAAAAGCACTGATTAGAGACTAGTTTAAATCCCATTTGCACTCTAACCTAGGCTCAGATCCACCTGAGTGGGTTTTACCATCTAAAGTAGAATGCAATGCAGGGACAGAGACAACAACACTATGTTTGATTTTAGCTCATACATACCATAGACGGTCAGCTGGACTTTCCGTGTAGCATAACCAGCAGCATTTGTTGCAGTGCACACATATTCCCCAGTTTCTTCACCCCCTGGTGAAACTACCTGCAGACTTCCATCAGACCCTGCAGAAAATTTCACATTGCTGGAAAGAATTACATCTTTCTGTGGAAAGAAGGAAAAATAAAAAAAAATTCACTTCTGAAATAAACCAGATTACAATCATTTAATTCAATAAAAGCTGAAGCTTACAGAGATAGAATAAAATCGAATGAAAATATAAAAACTATTAAAGGAATACAAAAATGTTAGTTCCTGCAGCATCTCCCCACCTCACCCCATTGCTGTGATCCATTCATATGAAAACTGCTGTATTTTTAATGTAACACTGTGACACTGAGCTTTTTTCACTGTGAAATACGCTCCATGCTCTTTAATGTAGTTCCATAGACCAAACAAGTTGCAGGCAGCCTGGCTAAACTGAGCAATATTTTAATTTACATTACATTACTAGTCCCATTGTTTATGCCTGAGATGGACAAAATATTTTGAACTAACTAAGAAGCCTGGCCCCAAAACTCCATCCATACAAATTAACTAATTTCAACTAAGTTTTTGCATCCCTTGAGTGTCACTGTCTAAGCAGTAACAACAGCAGAAGCACAGGGATTCTTACACAGAAAACTTGCTACTTTTTACAGACCCCACTTTTTAAAAAAAGTCAAAATTTCAACTGAGTTCATCTTGACATTGATTTCTGATGACAAAACACCTTGTCAGGGACATGACTGAAAAGTGACAGATGGTTAACCCCAGAATGCCATTATTAGACATACTTTCCTCAGAGGAAAATAAAAAAAAAGTCATCTTAAAGTAAGGCTCCAAACAAAAAATGAACTTTTGATCTGTGGCAGGTTGCCTAATCTCAAAGTATCAACTCATAACAGGCATATGAACAATATCTGAAATTCTAAAAATATAATGATACAGCAATAACCAAAGCCCTTCCAAAGAGCAGAACTTCGATCTATGGCTGGACCATGTCCAGAAAGCACTGCTTTAAGAAACAAAAGCAGATACAAATAAGTAGAGATTTCCAGGTCCCTCACAGCTAAGGGTTTTGGTCACATTTCTTGCATATAGTTTTTATGACAACAAGAATGATGTGTTTGATTGATCTTTCATCGTGAACAGCTCAAAGATGAGAAATTACCTTGGACCAGACAATAGATGGCTTAGGTACTCCACTGGCTTTGCATGGTAATGTTACCGGGATTCCTTCAATGGTGCTAAATATCTGCTGTCCATGCTGAATAACAGGCAGAACTAAAAACAAATGCAAATATTAAACACATGCAGAAGACAGATTTCCAACCACAGCACAACTCCTATAATAAAATCCTTATATTCAATTACTACTTCATATAGGCAGCAGGGTTTGGGAATTTTCAGCCTCTTCTCTCAACCCTAACATTGACAACGACCAGAACATTCTCCTCCACTCTCCAGTCTTTCACAACAGAATAAATATGTGTTCACAACGAAGCAGGTCAGCCATAGGCTGATCATTGGATTAGGTACACATAGTTTTAAACTGACTATAGGTATTTCACATAGTTGATTGCAATAATTTCAGAAAGTCTTTCTACATCCTCTGACAATATTTTAGGCCAGGCTTCCCAAAATGATACTGTATGTGAGTCAACCTAGACAGCACCATTCATGATAACTGGTTCAGCATTTTTGGGGCTGAATCAATTTCCATCAATGGACAACATTTTGAACAGAGCAGATATAAGAGTAAAAAACTGATCACACTCCAAGCTTATTTAGTATTTGTTATAAATGCTACAAAATTGTGCTATCTGCAGTCATGGTCTCTGCAGGGACTGACTATTAGATGAACTTGAATAAAAATACCAGATCACTTCACAAAATCAGTAACAAGAGATTATAAGAACTCCATTTCCCCTAGATAACTGAGCTGGTTTTGAATTAACAAAAGAAAAAAGACAATAGATTTAAGGCTATAATAAAAAAACTAGATCCTTCTGGAAACATACAAATATATTCTTTTCTGTTCTCAAGTTCTGAAATATTCCAAAAACTAGTGTTGACATGGAAGACCTTATCAGACACTGAATACTCGCCTGTATTAAAAAATAATAGCTATTCTTAATGTGTAAGGATGTTCCAGCATCTTCAGTGAACCTTAAAATAAATCTCCCATGATTAATTTAACACGTGAGAAAATTTCAGGCTGTAAGCCATGAAGCGTTTGTGACCCCACACAGAGTTAATACAAGTATCTCCAGCTGAAATACAGATGGGTTACCACAATGCTAACACTTTGTCTTGCTGTCAGTGTAATTTTGGATGTGTTTTAATTAAAGAAAAAAAAAAAAAAAGGGAAAAAAACCCAAACAAACAAGTTTTGCCAGACTCATGATTCATTTTAATTCTAACTCTCCCATGAGTTGTGCTTCCTTATGTCACTTATGAAACCCCCAGACAGCACTTTTCATGGCTTTCCAGTAAACTTCCACTTGCATCTGTTTTGTTAATAAAGCTAAAGATGAAGACTGCATACCCCAACCTTTGCAGATGTTTAAAAATAAGGATCTTTTACAATCACGAAATTCTGTTATTTTTATTTCATTTTAAAAACAGTTTCAATGGCTCAGTTCCTTCCTGTGCAGTGGGTCCAATTTCCCACCATGTTACTTTACAAAGTAACATCATTTCAAAAGAGGAAATTTGAGAAACTAGTGTAATTGTAACAAAAAAAAGATCTAGTGAGAGCTCCTGCTAGTAAGAAATGCACTCTCATCTGGCATTCAGCACAAAAGCAACAAGACAGTGTTCCTTACCATACACATTAACAGTAGTAGTTTTGTTGCTTGTCCCAGCAACGTTACTTGCCATGCAGGTATAATCACCGCCGTCCTGCAGCCGAACTCTTTCAAGGTGCAGGCTTCCATCACTGCGAACATTAATGTAGGGATTGGGAACCAGCTGCCAAAAGAGTGATGTAACATTTTACTGAAGGAAGTACTTGTTGATAATATTTACTTTTGGATGCAGCACGGCTTTACTTGACCGTTTCACATTCTTCAAAATTGTATGTTCCTTGAGAATTTTACTAGAGTTTGTCCTAGCTTCCATCTTTCAAAAAAAAGAGAATTTTAAACACAAATTTTGGTAGCACCACATATTTACTGCTGGAATGAGATTAAGATCTGCAACGGCAACTCTGTTCTGCCACAGCACATATAGAACTGCCAATCAGGCTTATAATTATGCACTGAAGCAAAACCAAACTTAGCTGAATTATTTTACTGTATTTTTTATTCATTATTCCAGTAACCCAGTTTGATCATACATGAGGTCTTGATGAGCAATGACTTGTTCTTCTTCCACAAGCAGTTCCTTTTTTTTAAAGATAAGAAAAGTTATAACTTTCACAAGAGTAATTTTTTCAAAAGTTATATACCATATAGCAACAAAAAAAAATAAAATTCATGAGCTGAGCAACACAGACTTGCCTTACAGTAAGGCTGTTAGAATGCAAAATTGTTCGAGTTATGCTGTGCTCAGAAAAAGCAGCATTCTTCTCTAAATATAACTTATTCCAACACTTTCCTTGGAGTGTAGCTTTTGCCGGAAGCTTACAATTACAGGAAACTAGCACTACTACACGGAGGAATTAGCAACTCAACAAGGAGGATCCTGCCAGTACTTCTCACATAAGTTACAATCTGTGCTACTTGCACTTACACAGTTAACAGAAAAGTCCAGTGATTCAAAAACTGAGCTGAAAACTCTAGCAAGCCAAGGGTCAAGTAGTGCCAGGATTCTACTTGGTGACAATAAGTAAAAAAAATTGCTATCATTTTTTAATTATAGCTGTGGAGAAAAGGCTTTAGGGAAAAATTAGCAAGCTAAAAAGCAGAGCTTCATAAGGATGTTAAAGTCAGTAATTTCACTACTTCTAAGGAAATAAAACTCCACTCAGACAACTAACCTAGGCACGGTGTCTACACCACTTTTCTGCTTGCAGAAGTTATAAACTGGCGATGGTATGCTCTTCAAGGGCGAAAGAAAACACGTTCTTTCATGCTCTGAGCAGCGCACCACTAGGAAGGGAGTATATGGTACAGGGATGCTGACATTTATCTCATCCCACCAGCAACAGTAAAAGCCACAATGTTAAAAAACCCCAAATCCACAGAAATTTTCTGGTATCTTTATTTTTATAAAACAGGGAAAAAGAAATGCTTTTCAGTTACCAGGGTTAAAATTCTACAACTTTTGTCATTCTGGTAGGTGTATTCCACTAGCATTCCTATATTCAGAGCCCAAGCCTGAAATTCAAGAGCCAACAAAGAATGCATAAAACTGCTTTGGAAGTAAGTAAATGAAGATAAAAGGACAATTCACAAATGCTTTGTTTACAGGTTCTTTTCTAGACCTTTATATCCCCCACTACCATCTCCTATTCCCTCGTCAATGCCTCAGAGTTAGAAATTTCCTAGAATGGGCATGATCAGTAAGGCATAACTGTCAGGACGCCACACTTCCACCTTCATCTTTTGAACAGTAATAAGCTATCATTTCATGGGCAAACGTCTGTACTCTGAATGACAGCGCCTACAGAAATTCAGAAGCAGCTCCCATTGAGTGGTAGTTGTCTGCTGTAATTCACCTCAATGACATCAGATCCTCGTTTCCAGTGAGCCAGTCCAATCTCATGAAGCATCTTTATTTGTAAGCATAAAATCTATCAGTGTATTTGTAAAGCAACTTCTGTAAATTAAACCAAGTTGTTATCATGGCTAGAAAATGTCAGCTGTAAATTTTGTCTACAATAAATCTTACGGGAAACAAAACAGTCTTACCACCATGCTGTTTTTAATCCACCTCCGGTCTGGAATGGGGTTTCCAGCAAGCAGTACACATGGCAAAGTAAGCTGCTGCCCCTCAATTACATTGGCTGTTGCTGGACTTACTCCAATCAGAGGTGTAACTTGAACAAAAGAAAGAAGTAGAAGAAATTATTAGGATTTTTTATATATTCATGTAAAATATTAAATCTGAATTTTCATTATTAGTCCTGTCAGTAATGCTGCTTGCAGCAGCAGACAAAGGTCTGCTTGTGCAATCCACATATAGCGTAAGAAACACTTCCCACAATGAAAACAGTATGATTTAAATAGAAAGGAAAAAAAAGGGGTAAGAAAAAACATAGTTGTCAACAAACAGTATGAAAGTTCCAACTCTCATTTTATGACAAAAAAATACCAGGTGGAGTTGTGGTATCTGAAACGTCAGCAATGCAGGCAGGAAAAAATAAAGAAACAAAAGAAGGCGAGGGGTAGCATAGGAGAGAACAGCAGATGGACTCTACTCTTATCTTCCTGCAAATATATACATTCCCTAGCATTATTTTTCCTTTTATTGCCAATTGTCCAACTGAGACAATAAACAACTTAACAGCACAGATATTGTAAAAGCTAGATATTTACTGTCTTCTTGGATCGCTAAGATTCCTTCCCAGTTATATCAATACACCGACCTAAGCAAGTTCATTGCTGCCTTTTTTTTTTTTTTTTTTAAGATGAATTAAATGGCAGAAGCCCCATCATTAGCATTCACTATTATGGTGATTTTTCATTCCTTAATAAATTTACTCAGGAATGAGAAAGAGAAGACAGGATAAATAAAGTTTTTAAGGTCCATGTTATAAAGTGTAGATGGAACATTCAAATTAATGTAGCCAGTGAAAAGACAATGTAGTAACATGCTAAATTCACTGAAATAAATTACAATATTCCTTGCAAAAGTCTCCTGATTTAGTTTGTGTGGGTGTACATATGTGTAAATATAGCTACGGATAAAAGCATATAGATATGTCACCATGTATGTACACAACCCACAGACATCCTCTTTGTTGTACAAACACCACTGACTATTGCCTCCTCCAGTATATTCCAGGTGTTGAAATGCCACCAGTCTTTCCCTTCCCTGTCGTCACTGACGTTAACCAGTCTTACCCAGTCCAGTTACTGTGATTGTGGCTGGCCGTGACTGAATCCTTCCAAACTGATTCTCAGCTTCACAGATGTAAGTTCCTTCATCACTGACCCACAAATCTAGAGGGGAGAAAAAAAGAGATCAGATTGCAGCATATGAAATGATATTGAAAATTTTGCAATACATGGATAACCTATCCTTTCATCTTTCAGTTTCAAATATTTGGTTTTGGACAGATCATTCCTTTCCTCTTGGCACCAAGTACAGAACCAATGACTATATAAGCACCTGAGTAAAAAAAAAAAAAAGCATTGTATAGATATATATGATACTTTCCATCACTTTATATATTGCATATACTTTAATACAGTATATACAGTGCACAAATAATATATGGCAGTTCACTACATATCCATACATACATATGCTGATGTAGTGCATTTACTGTGGAATACTGATTACTACATACAGCAATGTGTGTCTGTATGTGAACAGACACCCACATAGTAGTACATAACACACGAGTTACTGTATGTAAAGCAGAGAGGAATTACCTCACTGACTTGCTTATGTCTAGAAAGGAATAAAAGAGCTAATTAAGAAAATAGACTAACATCACTTAGCGTATGGGTCACTGAAATGCTCCAAGTAACCGAAATCACAAAGCCACTTGCAGAATTTCTAGTTATTACCCAAGTTAGGACTTGCCTAAAAAAATGAGTTCTGAAACACATCTTTCAAAAAACCCCAAATAATGAAAATCCAGTATCAACAGAGGTAATAACCCACATTTACTTAAATATAAGTATAATAATTTTTGTGAAGAAGAGTGAAGCCAATGATGAAACACATCTGAATTCACAAACTCATGGAAAAATGAACTGCATGTCAACAGCAATGAAGTCAGTAACAGAAAACACAAATTCTGATAAAAATCCAGTCTTTTTACAAAGTTAACAATTTTATAAAGTAGAATAGTAACTTAAATGCATTGTACATGTCATATTTCCTTCTGTCATCCCTTCATTAAAAAGTTTAGTCTACCTACTATTAATAGACAGAGCTCCTGTTCTGAGTTGACTGATGGAACTAACTGCAAATGGTCTGGAGAAAAGGGAAGCACCATTTAGCCACCTCCATTTAACCTTTGGTTCTGGGTACCCCTGAACATAGCATGGCAGTGTGATGTTTGAGCCAATATCCGCAGATTCATCGCTAGGCTCCTGTGTGAAAACCGGGGGAGCTAGGAAAAAAAAAAAAGAGCACACAGGAAGTGAATTGGGGTTGCAACACAACATTAAAATTCTGTTTGCACTACTGACAGCCTGAATTTACGTCCCGTTATGCACAATTATTCTTCTAACAACAGATTCCCAACTCTAGCAACACTTTACAAAAGCAGCCTTACATGCTCTGTACTTACTATGGGGAGCTCAGAAATGAGCTAAACATCTCAAAAAACTGAAGACTGAAGACACAGCCACCCCCATCAGAAGGACATGCACAGTCAAGTGTTAGCATTGTTAGTCTCCTTCAGACAGCGCAGACAGCGTTGATCATTTCTTCAGAAAGCGTATGTGCCTGAGAGGAACATGCATTTAACAAGATGTGATGTGTCAGGCCACGAGCAGTTAGAAAGAATTAGGAAAAGAGGAGAGGAAGGGCTAAGTTACAATAACCTTAAATAGTAACTTAAGTTAATATATTATCTACATGAGAACTCTGTTAGGGTGAGGTTTGAACAGTTTCCTCCTCCTCTGCCTCTCTCTTTCTCCTCATAATTTTTATGCTTTCCAAAAGAAGTAAAAGAAAGTTGGAATCCAAATAGGACAAGGAAAACAGCTTAGTGAACACCACCAAAAAGGTGTTCCCAGCACACACACAGACTTAGACGTATTTATGAGAAAGGTTCAGATAACCAAGGCACCATTGACCACACAAAGAAACAACACTGAAATGAGAATCATAGATCAATAAATGGTTTGGGTTGGAAGGGACCTTAAAGATCATCGAGTCCCAACCCCTCTGCCACGGGCAGGGACACCTCCCACTAGACCAGGTTGCTCAAAGCCCCATCCAGCCTGGCCTCGAACACCTCCAGGGATGGGGCCCTGGAATTAGAGTACTTACTGTCTAGACTACAAGCTACTTACAGCCAACATCTAGAGTTATCTTTCCAGAAGCTCTCCCTGCTTCATTGGTAGCCACACAGGTATAGTCACCAGCATCCAGGTCTTGTGTTTCCTGGATCTTCAAAAGACCCCGATGAGTATCAATAATGAGAAATGCTGATGCCCTCAACTCTAAGTCACCTAAGTCCAGACCAAAAAAAAGTAACTGAAATGTAACAGGGTATTTATGAAAATTATTCCAACAAAACAGTGTCCAAGTTTGAGATTAGTTCACAACATGGCTGTATTCTTTTAGCAGATGAGTACTCTGACTTTCACTCAGCTGAGTGGAAAAATTCATTACTAGATTAGATACCATCTTGTATGATTTGTTTCTTTCACAAAGGGAACACAAACCCAAGTAGCTTTGGACAGAGATCAGCATTAGCACAGTGTGCCTGGCTATATTTCTCCTTCCCAAATTAGATACTACGTGTGGTGATCACGTGTCTGACAGCTCTGTAGCAAGTTGAGAACTCTCCAAAACCTAGAAAATAGCTCTGATACCTCTCAAGTTCAGCAGGAGCCACAATAATTGGTCCACATAATACTCTTTGGGATGAGTATCAAGGCCCCTTGACTTCTGCTTTAAAATACAAGCCATTCATCAACTGCAGCGAGTTCAGAAGAAGCTTCCTTTGAAGGAAGGTTATTCGGAAACAGACCACAAAGAGTTTTGTGCTTCCCTCCAGCTACTGGCAGAGATGAAATATTGGACTGGATAAACTACCTGTTAGCAATATCTTGGTTGGTTTTCCAGAAAGTCAGCAGGCAGGTGGTGTATACCACCACACACAGGAGTCAGCTGCTTTATCTGAGAATAAATGATCAGTCTTGAGACATGGGATTCTCTGACTCCCATTTAACTCCATAAAAATTCCTGCAGCTCTGATACTGCCTCACTATTACAGAAATTGTAGTAGACACCTCTGAGATTCAGAAGAAGCAACATATAAAAATTGCAATATGTTGCAAAGGACATTGAGCAAATATCCAATGGGAAAAACAGAAAAATGTTTTGTGATTTTTATAGCATATAGCTAAACATTTTCTGACAGAAGAATGAACCTTATTTAAGCAGGCAAGAGCCCCAGCTTTTTTATTACTATTATTTAATTATGCTACAATATTTTAATTAACTGTATTTAAACAGGAGCAAGAATTTACACCCTAAAGGTAAAGTGCCATATCTTCTAGATTTAGAAAATCTCACAGGCCAGTCACGAGTTGAATACAACATAAAGCTTTTGAGAAAATGAAGTCACTTCAAGATCATTGTTCTAAATATTCCTGCTAAAGTAAATAAACCAAACACAAAGTATTAAGCACACCTTTAAACCATTTAACTTGAGGATGAGGGATTCCAGTTGTTTTACACTCCATAATCGTTGTGTCTCCAAGAGCAACCAGAATTTCACTTTGAACTATGGTCAACGTTGGGCCCTCTAAAAAGAAACAATACAGAAAAAATGAGTTCCTCATCCAAAGAATACACTATTTTTAAGACATAAGCCATGAAATACTCTAATTTTCTCTTGTTATATGGAAGAACATTTGCATTAAAAGTCAAACAGGCTTAAAAATCATGTAAGGTGACAGATAAACACTGGGAAACACAAAAAAGTAAAGTCTGGTCCAGAGCACCTGGATCATATGTAGAATACACTTGGAATTTAAGGACAGAATCAGAAGAGTTCCATCATGTAGAAAGTAAAAAGATTAAAAGTCACTCTCCCTCTCCAGTCAGATGCTGGTCATCAAGAATTTTAATACTCTACTGTTAATATACCAACATAGTGTTTAGAGGACCCAATTTGGATTAGGACTCTAGAGTGCTAAGCATGCTACAGGAATTTACAGAAACACTATTCCTTTTCCAAAGGCCTACTCAGGTTTGCAAGCCCACCCCACTTTAATACCTAATTTTAGGGTTTTTTTTCTTAAAAACAGTGTAAGAAGAAACATTAAGCTCCAAATATCACCTAACAATACTACTCAGATTTCAATAGAAAACAAAAGGGACATTTATGGGTTGGTTCAACAACATCTCTGAGTTTTTTTTAAATTTTTACTAGTGTGTTCTGCATGGTTTTACTAATTTTAACAGTTCCTCCCTGATGATGTATTAGTTTGCTTTTTTTAATTTTCACTATATTGTTTCTTTTACTTACCGATGTATATAAGCGTGGATGTCTGTTTCTCTGTCCCAGCTGAGTTACTTGCCAAGCAACCATAAATTCCTGCATCGTTTGGAATTGCCTTTCTTATGATTAAGGTGCCTTCTGGGGTCAATCTATACCTGGAAACACATAGAGGACCAACCAAAAGGATTAGTTAAAGAAAAGAGAATAACTGTTACATCCACACTCCAAGCAGCAACAGCAGCAGCATGAGCAGATAGCTTATAAGCAGTTATTGGGGTTTTTTTCTCATTATAAACAACAATTAGTATTATTATATTTATTAGAGAATTTCAATGTACTTTGAGAAAAGCATTTATACTAATCTTGTATAAAGCCTTCTGAAGAAGAGAACTGAAGTATTTCTATTTTAGAGATGAGAAAATTGAAATTAAAGAGTTACAAAGGCAAAGGTTGAGGTACTATTTCCAAAACTCATAGGCTCCTGTGGAAGAAATAGTCAGAGTATTTGGCATTCTTCAAAACTGCTTTCTCATATAGGAAAAAAAGCTGTAACCCTACCTGCTCGAACCAATAATAAACATATCGTTGTGTGTCCATACTACTGTTGGCTTTGGATAACCTGTTGCAGAACACCTGATAGACACTTCAGAGTCTTCTGTAAAAGTCTGATTCTTAGGTGAAATGACAACCCTAGGTGGTTCTATTAAAAGAAATTAAAAACAGCAATTAAAAATACACATTTAGAAAACACCGATGATAATAATCACTTTATTCCCATTTTTAAACAGCTCTGTAGTGAGAAAACAATCCTAATAAAGGTCAGAGCCCACTTGTTTCCTTGTTTCATCTAGCACAGTCTACCAATTCCTCAGCAGAAAACATGCCTACCTTTATAAAAGTCAGCAAATCAGGATTCAGGGTACAGAGATCGAACTAATTCACATTTCTACACCATTTGCTTTGTTCTGAGATGCAGAATTTGGAGCTCCCAAAGGTGGGCACCAATTCTGACAAAAAGCTGCTGGAACCAAACAAGGTTCACCAACACGATCTGCCAAGGTGACAAAGGCAAGCTGAAATAGGCATAAGACGTGTAAGATCATCATCCTGAATAGAAACTACGAGCACATGAGTGGTTTCACGTGGATTCAACTTGAGCGTAATAATTAATTTAGAATTTTTAATGCATGCTTAAAGCCCAGCAAAACAGCAGAGGCAATTTTGACCAATATAAGACAAATTTGTGCAGGCTCCTGACAAATAAAGCCAATGACCACAAATCTTCAGGCAGGCCAATGGCAAGAATGTTACCTGAGTAAAAATAAATTCTATAAAAATAGAAGTCACAATGTATGTGCACACACACAGAAAGAGATTAACAGCAAAATCATGTTGGAGACAACTGAATTTGCAGTGTTAACAATGCCAGTAGACGTTATGGATTTCAGCTGCATTTTCACCATGAAAGTGATTGGTGAACTTCACAGAATTCATTCACTTACATCCTTAGACAGACTTCCTCAGTACAAAACAATTCACCGTGGCTACTGTCATTTTCTTCTGTGGTACGTACCAGATTGTCTTACTTCTTACCAGCAAGAAAAAGATCCGCACCACTTAATGGATGAAAAAGTAGTAACTTGTAGTACTGACTCCTGCTACTTCATCTTAGTTCTGGCATGAAACTGGCTACTATTGGATGGGTAGCATTGATCTCTACCTTAGAAGTTTTGCCTTTTGCTAATCACACTCTGTATTAACACGTATTCCTCTGCAGCTGATCTGTTCACTAGCAACCATAGAATAGAAAGCCTAACTCTCCTTCTCAGGAGAGTAAAAGAGGCTAAATACATGTAACACAGAAGTACCTTGAATCTAGGGCTGCTCTGCATAGCTCTTTTTTATTAGCTTCAGTGGGAATTACACCATCCTATAAACTCAGGTGACATTTGACATGTTTCCATGGCTGCTAAGGAAAAATGTGTCTAAGAGCCAGTACACACAGTCTATTAATGTGTGGCATAACCCACCAAGAACAAGGTGAAGGTGTGAGGCTATGCAACTTCCAGGTGAAGAGTATAAATCTTTGTAGTTCAGTCTGTCATAATGCAAACAGAAACAATTCAGAGTGCTACTACAAATGTCTTTCTGGAAGAATTAATGCCACGTTCTTTTCATTATCATTGCGGAGAGGAAGATTGTTTTTTTAAGTTCTGTGTTGTAATACCATTATCTTAAACAGCTGCTAACAACAAAACACAGTGTTTCTGGCCTGGAAGAAGAACCTCCCTGCAGAAGATTGTGCTGCTTCTAGGACAGAAGCCAGGCTGGTTCTGTCCCGTTGAAGGGCAGAAATACTGCGGGTTTTAGTCAGCAGCTTTTTAAGCAAATGGCATTAAAACAGAACTTAGAAAACAATCTTCTTCTCCACGATCTCAACACACTTAATGAGAGTGGATTAGTGCCTGATAGAAAATGAGATAATGAGAAATTAAACAGTTTTAAAATGCTCAAACATTGAATTAGGAGCACAGATAAGAACAGCAGGAGATCTCTTCAATTTTTACATGAAAGGGTTTATCAAGAGTAGCATAGGTTTGGGAAATACAGGTTGGCAAGTCTATTGATGTTATCAGTTGAGTCACACTGCTGATTTTAACAAGGTGTCTGTGCCTCTGCAGGTCCAACTTCACTTAATGATATGGGCTAATTACAACACATTACAACTACAAGGCAAGGAAATACATAAAAGTACATAACTGTCCAATGGATATCAGACATTGTATTGTCTGCCACAAACAGTTACTATAGAATGATTTGTCCTGTGATACATCTTAGTGAATAGGACAGCAAGATTCCTAAGGAACAGAAGTAGTTTTGAAATATAATTAGTAGTAACATCATTACGCAAGTCATGGACATATAACCTTAACTTAACTTTTTTAGTACACTTTAATTTAAAATATTTGCACTATGTTTTGTGTATGAATTTCATGAATAATTCCCATCTGTAACTTATCTGCATGCCCCTATTAAGCACATAAAATCCCTCTTTCAAAGAGAAATGAACTTGCTGTTTTGAGGAAGGCTTTTTGATGCAGTAGGGCACCTGGTGCTCTGGGGAGCAGAGCCATCACTGCCAGGATTTGATGACTCTCTTTTCAGTCATTAACTAGACGTGAGCTTGTAAAGGATTCTAAGATCTGTAAGTAAAAGTATATGCAAAACAGCTATACTGCCAAAGACAAGGAATAAATTCAATAATAAAGAGCAACGAATTTGGACACAGTTGCAAAACTATAAACGCAGATGCATATAACGCCTTATCACCTCTGTTCTTAGATTTATGTCCATTAACCTTCCCCAGGTTCATTAGTTTTTCACTTGTAGAGCAGATTTAATAAAAAGCTGCAGCATCCTGAAAAGTCCCTCCTGTGTTTCGTAACAGCTCTGAAATCTCTGAGGTCCCAGAGAAAAGGCATCAGAAGAAGGCAGAGCCATAGTTCCAGAAGTACTAGGATCAAATCCAGATACAGGGGGGCAGGGAGAGGCAAGAAATGGATGCAAGTTACAGAACTGTCCTCAAGTGATTCATGATGTGCACAGCTTTCTCAGCTATTTTTATTTTGTTTAAAATCCTGCCAAGAGACACTGGGAGATATTCTGCATGCTCTGATCTTCAGGAAGGTCTCCTCTCATGTTGATATGAGGAAACTGTTTGTCTCAAAAGGCAATTACACATCATGCTTTGGCAACAGACCATCGCTCATGCAGTTATTTTCACACAATGATATTATCACGTGAGTAGAAGAAGGTGGAAGAAATATTTGTATGTAACATATAATCAAGGAAATTAATTGAAAAAAATCAATATACACAGCTGTAATTCTAACTGGTAGCTTCAGTATCAGGGAGACCACATTTGCCACTAATTAACCATCTTGTTTTCTTGCTCAAAGGCCAGCAACCAGGCAGGTATGCAGAATGGGCTTTCTTGTATGACACGTCAATTTGATTTCTTTTGCTTTCTTCTTTGGGGGAAAAGATTAGGGGAATAATAGGGGAAAAAACAGGGGAAAAGATTTGTTCATGGGCAGGAGAAGTACAAGCTCCTTACAGTGCTAATCCCATCCAAGGCTATAGAATAAAACCTTTTAAACAACATAGATCATGTGTAAAGCTTCTGAAGAGAAAAAAGGTTGGCATGAAGACTTCAGGGTATTGGTATAGCCCCAATATTCATTAAAACCATTTGAAGCAGTTAAACTTAGCATGAAAAGGGGACAGCAAATATGAAAATTTTTTCATACAACATAAAAACCCCTCTTATCGCCCTTTATTAGTAAAAACCAGACTTACTGCCAATGTTTTTTCACTGTTTTTTTTTTTTCCTTTTTTAACAGAAAGTTTTCCCCAAAGGCGACCCCACAGACAATATCTGGCTGAACCATTACTTGTAAAGTATCAATATTTTTGTGCAGCACCCTCAAGATTCTTTCTTGCCTTTCACACTAAGGGCATTTTTTGAAAACTGAATGATTCAAACTATTCACCTAATGAGTAATACCTTAACAAGGCTAAATAACAACAACTATTTAAATGTATCTAGATCAAAAAACCACCATGTAAGAATGCAACCACCGCAGCAGTGCACACGTTTGTTGCAAATTTTTACAAGGGTTTTGATTTTTGTAAAATTTCACTTCCTTAAGACCTTACAGGAAACATCCAGACCCTCCTACATACACACAGATACTGGCAGAGAATAGATGGAACCCCATCCTTGTCTTCAGGCTGTTCACTAGCAGTTTGCTATAGTTACAACCCATTCTCATCAGCATCAATTAAAAGGGTCTGAATTGACCTCCTTGGGCTTCTAACTACCAAGATACTGCAAGAGCAGATGCTTATCCCAAAGTCCTGCTTTTAGTAATGCAGAAACTGTTGTGCTGGTGTGAAAAATTAATTCTCTCCAGGCAAAAGTCCTGTGTGACCACAGTGATTTCTATGAATTCTTGTGTTACTGTGAGTTTTATGGATATGCCTTAGTTTTCACACATGGAAACATATAAATGGAAGTGAATAGCTTTGATCTCAAAATATCTAAAAACCTACATTATGTTAGTGTCAAGAGTGCATGCTGGGAAGGCGCGGGGGGGAGAGGAATATCCAACTCTACTATTATGATCGCTATTAACATATGTCAGCAAGTGAGACAGAAGACTGGGGTTATGAAGAATTTCTCCCAGAGCGTAGATTTCCACTTTGATGTCAGATCAAGCACAGAATTCACATTATAACCTATGTTATGAAATAGTAACACAAAAACACATAACTTGTCACTACACTCATAAAAGGAATCCTCTCTGATCATCTGATTTCTATTAAGTTTAAATCACATTTTAGCAATATGCATTGGAATTAATATTCAATTCAATTTTATACTTTTGTTCACAAGCCAAATGAAAGAAGCGTAGAAGAAAAATTGCACATAAACTGACAAACTGACAAAGGCTCCTGTTTGAATAGCAAGCTGAGAACAGAATTCTTACAGCATAAATAAAGATCAAAACAATTAATAGGGATAAACAAAAAGTAGCCTTCAGCATTAATCAGCCAGTCACATTCATCTGTACTTTTGGCATCAACCAAGTGAACCTCATTAAAAAGGAATATTGTATTCGGATATTATTATATCTTGCTTCATTCACTTGCCAGCTGTCTCGCTTAACTGCCAAGTTCTCCCTGATCTCCTTGCCAATCGACCACGCAAAAGCACAGGGTGTGCCATCCGGCATCATCCCTTGACCTGGCACTCAGCAAAGGCGACGCTGCACAACGAACCACACAGAGACATCTGTTTCCATAACCGCTTATGCATTAGCTCAGGTAAACAATACACAGCAGCAGCCTTCACAGTTGCTTTTATGAGACTCTCCACGAGACTTTCAAGCACAAATTTAACTTCTCTAGGGTGGCGGGCGCGCATTATTCAGATCTTCTTGCTCAGCCAGGGAGTATGCAGAAGCTTCAAGTTCACCAATGCCAACGGCACTCTGCTACCACAAGACAGAAGAAATTGATCTGCTGTGATCCACTGTGCAGCACCCACCCCGGCACTAAGTGTTCTGTGAAGGGCAACAGGGGAAGGACCATCCATTTTCTCTCTGTAGCCAAAAGAACTTCCTCCCAAAAGACATGCAGATATGCACTACAGTTAGAGTCCTCTCACCAAAGTTGTTTTTCATAACCTTCCTGCACTTCCTTGTAACTTGGCATTCACTGACCCTATACAGACTCCATCAGAAAAAAAATTAAGCACATAAGTATTCATCTGCTGTGAACAAAAGGCCATAAAGCAAGCGTCTGACACCATACACATACCGCATGCCTGGCCTTTGCAATGACCTCCCTGCAGGAGTAAGAGCTGCAGAAGGAAAGGAAATGGGTTCCCTCCTCCTCATATCCCTGTCCCAGGTTTGCACTCAGCCCGAAAAGCTGGTAGACTCAGGAAAAAGCACTTGGTGAACACCTTTATAAATGAAAATTAAAAAGTCAGGCTTCCTGCTCCAGCAGAGCAGTGCTGACATGCTGCAGATAAAGAAACGTCACCTTGGAAAACCAGTACTTTACAGAAAGTAAAACAGGGGACTTACACCTCTGGAACTTAATGGGTTCTTCTCAGGGGATGTGTCCCCAGTTGCACATGACAGAGAGACAATTCACTTTATTGAAACGTAATTTGAACTTGTTTATGCTCCTGTGTATTACCAAGGACTGCACACAGCCCTCCTGGAAGGGTCGTCAATCCAACACCTTTCCTATAGGTACAAGTACAATACTTAATAGTTTAATAAATGATTGCCTTGTGCTTTTTATTAACTGTTGCAGTAACAGAGACCGGATATCCTGCAAGAAACTAGTTTCCAAGAGACCCACACTGCATATTGCCTTGAACCAGAGGTCTGGGTAGGTCAGAAGACATCTAGAAGTACTGACTTCTAAACATGTCACAGTTCCACTACCCCAAAACTCTTAGAAAAGTTCTTAGAAAGAACTTACAGTTTGAAAGGCTTACATTTTCTGTGAGAAAGCAGCAAGAGAATAATGAGCAAGAACACAAAATCAAATGACAGAAATTAAGATGCATGACACTAATTTCCTGTTTTATTTAATATCCTATTTTTTTTTACCTTTCATCAAGTTAGGACTTAAATTCTTTGGAGTAAGAACTCTTCCTATGATGCATAATCTGAATACTATAAAAAATTACAAAAGCTTAATCATCACTTATTTAGTTGCATTTGGGACAGATTATATAAAAGACACAGAAAATGTAAAGGTATTTCTAGCTGGATGAGAGAGCTTTGTTTGCCCTGCTTTTGTACTGATCTGTAGAGGATCTGACACAGGGAACATTATCAAAAGAAACCTCCTCAACAATAAATTCAGGCTAACTCATGAAATAAGGCAATAAGAGTGATTGGTCTAATAATGCAAGCAATTTTTTCCCTATCAGTTCCCTTTCACTGAATGCAGAAAAGAACCTCTTACAAAGGACGGCTGTGTGGAGAAGACAATGAACTTGGGGTTGCTCACTAATATTCTTGAGTGGCTGAGAACTCCAGAGGCTGCTCGGGCGATTCCTGACCCTTCTGCTAACCTGCATTTCCTGTGTAAGAGGCTACTTTTTGAAAACCAGCTTAATGACTATCACTGAGCCTGCTGTGAATGATAATTAACACCTAGGATTTGTACTGATTCAGCTCTCTTTCTTTCAAAGAATACTGACTTTTATATCAAAGAACGCTGCTGAGAGTTCAGCTGTTTTACTTTCTGCTCTAACATGGGTGAAAGTGATAACAGATTTGAGGTAGTAACTTTAAAATAGGCAGCCTGGAAAAAATATCAACTCAGATTTGCACATAGTTCCAAATAACAGCCTAGAAAGAAGAACAAAAGACACTAAACTGGTTTCTCTGAACTCAGTACAGTATAAGAATTTTCTCCTTGCCTGTTACTACAGTGCGTACCCATGTATTTAAGTGAATGCATTACAACGGTTATTTCTGTATTATCTCTTTTCAGAGAAAAGAGCAGAGGAAATTCAGAGAACAGGGCACTGGGTTATGCCAAGGGTTAGTAATTTACCTTTTGTCCACGTAGGCAGTCTCTTTCCTGGAATTATTCCAGATATAAAAGACATATATATAAAGATATAAAAGACTGCTGAAAGACAGAGCTCAGAGGGTCATGATTAGGGGCACAGAATCTAGTTGGAGGTCTGTAACAAGTGGAGTTCCCCAGGGGTCAGTACTGGGTCCAGTCCTCTTCAATACATTCATCAATGACCTGGATGAAGGGATGGAATGTACCCTCAGCAAGTTTGCTGATGACACAAAACTGGGAGGGGTGGCTGACACACCAGAAGGCTGTGCCGCCATACAGCAAGACCTGGACAGGCTGGAGTGTTGGGCAGCGAGGAACCTGATGAACTTCAACAAAGGCAAGTGTAGGGTGCTGCACCTGGGGAGAAATAACCCCATGCACCAGTACAGGTTGGGGGCTGACCTGCTGAAGAGCACCTCTGAGGAGAAAGACCTAGGAGTCCTGGTGGACAATAGGATGACCATGAACCAGCAATGTGCCCTTGTGGCCAAGAAGGCTAATGGCATCCTGGGGTGCATCAGGAAGAGTGTGACCAGCAGGTCGAGAGAGGTTATCCTGCCCCTCTACTCTGCCCTGGTGAGGCTCCATCTGGAGCACTGTGTCCAGTTCTGGGCTCCCCAGTTCAAGAAGGACAGGCCACTGCTGGAGACGGTACAGAAGAGGGCTACAAAGATGATTAGGGGTCTGGAGCATCTCTCTTATGAGGAAAGGCTGAAGGACTTGGGTCTTTTCAGTCTGGAGAAGAAAAGACTGAGGGGGAATCTGATCAATGTCTATAAATACTTAAAGGGTGGGTGTCAAGAGGATGGGGCCGGTCTTTTTTCAGTGGTGCCCAGTGACAGGACAAGAGGAAATGGGCACAAACTTGAATACAAGAAGTTCCACCTAAACATGAGGAGGAACTTCTTTACTTTGAGGGTGGCAGAGCACTGGAACAGGCTGCCCAGGGAGGTGGTGGAGTCTCCTTCTCTGGAGACATTCAAAACCCACCTGGACATGTTCCTGTGCAACCTGCTCTAGGTGGACCTGCTTTGGGCAGGGGGGTTGGACTAGATGATCTCCAGAGGTCCCTTCCAACCCCACGTGATTCTGTGATTCTGTGATATAAGCACATTCATGCTGGAAGTCCTATTGTGTTCATTCAGTTCTGGTTTCTGCTCCTTGTCTGAGATGTACCTGAGAATTACCATTGCTTTGGCTGAGTCAAGTCACACACATTGCCTCCTGAGCAATTTTTTTTTCCAGCCTGGATTTCAAGCTATTAGTTGGCTGGTAAGTGTCCAAATCAGTTCCCTACAGTAGACAGCACACTTGCATCTTGTCAAGCTAATAGGTCCCACTTTCCCTCGCTGTATGTCAAATGTAATTGACTCAGTTTATACAGTAGGACAGTATTCTTGTCACCTGTTGGCTTAACAAAGATCACTTAGCTGACTGTTATTACAGCAACTACAACTCTTCAATGCCCAAAGTCAAACATACACTTTATTTCTTATGTGGGCAGGTGGAACACATGAATATGTATGCTTATTTCTTGCAAGTGTGGCTTAGGTGCTTCTAGCACTTAGCTGCTAGCACAGATCACTCTGAATTATTTAACACTGCTACTTGTAAGCAGACACTAAAAATACCTTCCAGTTGTGATGGCGATACCAGACAGGCATTTAAACATTTTTAAACGTTCAGCAAATAAGCAGGTAAAGGAAAACCACCATGCTATGGACAGAACAGTAACTACAGCATGTATGACTTTACCTGTACATTCAGATAAAGAATTACATCAGAATAGCGTGCTGTTGATCAGTGAGCTCATTGCACAGCAGCTGGAACTTTTCACTGAATTTTTTTTTAGAGTTGGAAGGGACCATAGAGATCATCTAGTCCAACTCCCCTGCCGAAGCAGGATTGCCCAGAGCATGTCAGAGCATGTTACTCAGGACTGCATCCAGGCGGGTCTTGAAAAACTCCAGAGAAGGGGACTCCACAACCTCCCTGGGCAGCCTGTTCCAGGGCTCTGTCACCCTCACCATGAAGAAGTTTTTTCTCATATTTGAGTGGAACCTCCTATGTTCCAGCTTGTGCCTGTTGCCCCTTGTCCTCTCACTGGCAACCACTGAAAAGAGTCTGGCTCTCTCCTCCTTCAACCCACCCTTCAGATACTTATAAGCATTGATAAGGTTTCCCCTCAGCCTTCTCTTCTCCAGGCTAAAGAGTCCCAGCCCTCTTAGATGGCTCCCAATGAGACAAATGTTCAGTGTTGCCTCAATTCTTGTCAATCTGCTGCTGGAATTCATTGTATGCTGACATTACTAAACTCAAACTTCTCTACTAATCACCACCATAAATACAAGCAAAAGCTGTAAAAGTTTCTACATACTATACAGCTGTGTTGTAGAAGCAAAATACAGTTGCAATCATTAAAAAAGTGCTTCATTGTCTACTCTTACTTACTCACACCAGAAAACATGCAAAACCAAGACTACCATAAAATCACATTTAGCATCACCCAAATTCCAGAGATCTGGTTTTAATTGTGTATTTCAAATTCTTGGCGGGGGGAAGAAACAAAGAAAGCACCACAAATCAATCTCTTCAGCATGTTTAAATTTAAAAAAAAAAAAAAAAAAGCCTGAATTCCTCCAAATCCCCCCTCAATCAATATTACTTCTGTGTCTGAAAACACTAAGAAGAAAACATGCCATATTAACCTGATAACTATGCATATAGCAAACTCATATTTTGCCAACAATACTGTAGCAAACTGGAAAGAAAAAGTTTACGTGGCTCATATAATTTCCCTCATCAGCGAGAAATACATCATTTCAAAGTTTATAGGATCATTAATGTTTCACACTCTTGGCCAATCTCTAGCCTCGCACAGCTGCAATATGTTCCTTCAGGCTTCTGATAAATTATACAAAGTATCTGAAAAAGTAGCCAATGTCTTTCCAAATTAATTTATGTTTCCACATAATCTGTTGGGAGGACTTGAGCAAGTCACACTATGTAGCCACCATTTATCAATGTCCAAAGATGAGCATGTACTTTAGAAGTCAGTCATAGCACCAGTACAATCCCAGAAGGCTTGAACGCCTATACTCCTTGAAATTTATAAAACTGCATTCAGTGACCTTCCAAACTGCTCTGAGTAGCATCCCAACAGTCCACAAATAGACACAAAATCAAAATGGCATCTTCAGCTAGCTGTGCTCAGTATTAGTGTGGAACAATTAGTGACTTAGTAGAGTATGTTCTCAACGCAGAACACGCAAAAGGAGGACAAAAAAAATCAGCTCTCATTCAAGATTTCAGTCTGTATTTGTACAGCTGCTGGCACAAAAGTCACATGAACGTTCTCTTTCAGAAACAGCAGCATCCAACTAAAAACTTTCAAACAAGGGTTTACTACAATCCACTTAAGCATGTAAAGCAGATGCTGGGTTATTTTTAGAGCTACCAACATTTGTTCTCTGCCTTAGCTCCCACTCCAGAAAGAAAATGGGGATGAAAGCAATGTTTATTCTCTTATGATCCAAAATTCAGAGATCTATATGGAACTGTCCCAACAATAATAAAGGGCTTCAATACGAATTTAATTTGACGTTCTGAATTACTTGCAACTACACAAAGCATGAACCGTCTCAACGTATTAACAGGACTTCAAATTTCTTTCTTCAGAATGTTAGTAATGACAAACCTATAGAGCTTTTTCTTCTTACATATAGCCACCCTTTACTCTGTCACTGCCAAATACAAACTGTTCTTTTGAATACTGTTCAAGACCCTATCAAGAACTATGAGTTGTACATGATGATCACACACAACAAAGTATCTCCAGAAATCTCACAGAAATCATTTTGTCGAAACAAACTAAAATGATCACAAATAATAGCGCATACAACCATCTCGATACCATTCAGCTTCTGCATACAGCCACTTGAAATGTTGGCAGTGGATTACTTTTTCCAAACGAGAGGCAGACGCTACTGCAGAAATCTGAATTCAGCTGCAGCTTAGCATTTCCAACGTATTTATTCTGCTCTAAGCATCTTACATCAAAAATGAAAGAAAACACAACTCAGACTCTCAACTAAGCCTGTCTAAACTGTCCAACAGGGTTATCTCAGTCATGTTCTAAAGCTGTTTGCAATACCAGTGGTAGCCAAAATGCAGTTCCCAAGTATTTGATATAATCATTCTACGTATACAAGTGATTTGAAACTCAATATTCTGCTGTGGCAGCAGTAAACTTCTTTACTACAAAAAACTGCCAGAAGTAATTTGGTCATTGTCTTAAAGGTCCCAGCTGGTCTACAGACATTAGGGAGGAAAAGCTTCTCCCTATGGAGAAGGGAGGAGAGAGAAGGAAGGTGCTTCTGTTCCTGCCTTTGACATGCTTCAATGAGTGTCTTGATGGAAATAACCTGTAGAATTTAAAACCAACTTTTCCAAATGTATGGGTGTTGCTTTTTTTTCACGGCTAGAATTTTAACAATTATAACTCTGCTGTAGCTATCTAAGGGTAATTCAAACAGGTCAGTGAAGTAACACTTCATTCTGCTGTATTTTGTAATTGGTCCTACATAATTGATTGCACACCTACTTATTCCACCTGGGTAAACCAATATGCTCTTCCTATAAGAAAAACTACATCCCATTAATAACTGCTTCAACTCCATTTCTGACCTTTCTCTGTTTTGGAGCACCTAAAGCCTGGCAATTCCATTGAATTTTGCTCTTTTCTATAATTCTAAGCTTTCCATCAGTTAACAACATACTAGAATTACAGCAGCAAAGTTAATGAAGCTATGCACTCTGCCCAGAATATGACCCAGTATCATTAGCAAGCAGAAATCCTGCCGGAGTCACCTAAAAGCAGACAGAATAGTTTTCTTTCTGAAGCATTTTTAGTTCTACTTCTTCTTATGCACAGAGAGGCACAGCTAGGAACCAAAGGTTCAAACCTCCACATGACAAAGGCAAAAAGAGGGAAACCTGCAATACTTTCAAATTTTAAAAGGATTCACTCTAAGAAAAAGTACTGCACTTATACTTTTTTTTTTTTTTTAAATTTGTTCCTTGTATGAAGCAACAGCACATATCTAGACCCTGTTTGGTCTCACCCATGCTGTCTTTTTCAGTTCTGACATATTTTTGAAGTCCTTGCATTCATAAAATCCAGCCCTTCATAAAAATGTGATTAGTTCTTAGCTGGTATTGATTTGCACTATAAAACAGATACAGTAAGATAACAGACAGAAAACCTTTGAAGTACTATTCTGTTATAAAAAGATATAAAGTCATCCAGATGAACAGAGAAACTTACCAATTTAGTTACACCTATATAATTATAGTTACACTGAAAAAAATTAATAATAATCCACATAGCCAGCCTGTAAATTTTCTCAAAGTAGAGGTTGGCTACAAATATTGGGGATTTGGAGGGTGTAGCTATTTCTGTGCTCTACTCTTTAGGAGACACTAACAACAAAATTACCTCAGGCTCCGCTCACTTGTACAGCAGTTAAATTGACAGCTGGAGGAGGAGGATCAAACTACGGCTCATAGAGACACACAGCACAAGGCACTCTCACAAAATGAGCACTGGTGCTGTTTGGTGACTCCCACTGCCTTTTTAAAGCAGGGAAGAACTACATAATGTTCTGTCAGTCTCCGAGTGTTTTTATCAACAGGCATAAATAAAATACAGAAGTTACTAAGAGAGACAGCTCACAAGATAAAAAAACCATAAACCATGACAGAGTAAGTTTAACATGAAGTTTCCTTTTTACCTTGCACTGTAAGGAAGACTGACGCTGTGGTAGATCCACCCTCATTAGAAGCAATGCAGTTGTACTTGCCCGCATCCGTGAGCTTTACGGCCTTCACCTCTAAAGACAGGTTGCTCATCATCCTTATTCGCAGGGGCTCCTTAAGCCTCACATCCCGGCCATTTCTCTGCCAGGTGAGATTGTAATGCACTGTGCTTAAAGTTAGGCAGGTCAAGATGGCTCCTTCACCAGGGACAACCGTGACATTATTAGGAACCTGAATAATGGGTGGAGGCTCTGTGTAGAAAGAGCAGAATAAAGAACAAAATTATAAGATAAATATTTGGGAACCTTTGCTTTGTTTGTGGATTCGTTAAATTTCACATTGCTGAAGCCATGAAACAGAACCCAGGGCAGCATCATCACTCCCTGATGCTAAGCTACCTGACAGGAGTACAAACTAAAAAAAAATTATCCTAAGAAAAGCGAGGATAACAGAGAATAAAAAATAAATATATTTCTATATTTATTAAGGGTGAAAGTTACTCCAAAGCTCAGAGCCAGACATAACTCCTCCTCATTTAAGTGGCATGTGGGGTCTCAGATGAGGTTCACAAGCTTTATGCTAGATCTCTGCATAGTAACGAATCACTCATACACTCTGCATGCTGGGTGCGCAGCTCTCCTTCCCTATAAACACAGTCCCTAACAGCAATCATCCTTATTACCAAAACTGTGCATTTTATCACGTGCAGAGGAGATCACAAAAAGCTACACTTGTTTACCAAGAATGGAGTTTTTCCCCTACATTTTAGGTTTGGTTTGTTTGGGAGAAAAAACAAGTATTCTAAGTTTTCAATGGGCATATCACCAAGTATGTTACTTAAAGAAACTTAGAAAAGCGAGAGATGAAGGCAAGTATGGGACTAACATCCCTGTCTGTTGAATGTCAGTCCAGTGGGGCTGGAGCACCTCTCCTATGAAGAAAGGCTGAGGCATTTGTGCTGAATAAACATCAATACACTTGTGTACGTGGGTGAGAAAAAAAGCACAGTAATTAAAAACATACTTAGAACTGGAAATGTATTTTATTGGCCCCAAGTGCCATTGTTAAGTGTTAACTGCTAAGTGTTCCAGCACAACATATTACTATGCTTCAGCGAAAAAGGATGGACTACTACCCACCTGATACATCCAGAAATGTCTGCGCACGTCCAGTTCCTGCACTGCTAGTTGCCATACATTCATAAAAGCCTTCATCAGACAAGGAAACCTTCGCAATTTCCCAACTCATACTAGATGATTCTCTGGAGGAAGAAAAGGGCATACTCACTAAATTCCTGAAGGAATCAAGAGGTACAAGAACTCGGTTTCCTGACTACAGACACAGGAGATTTTCACAATAATTACAAGGGAAAGGAAAAACATACCCTCCGATGAATCATATTTAATCTAGCTTTATGGATTTTATTTAAAGAAACAATATATACATTGTCAGGCTTCTTATAAGTATTAAAAAAAATATGTAAGTTTTTGCAGAATCTCGCACACTTACAAACACATGTCAACAGTTGCCACACAATAACTAAAACCACTGTATTTGCAGTCATTCACTCAGCTGCTCGTACTCCCTTTGTTATATATACTACTTGAGAATATACATTTCCTTAATATCGACAAGTTTCTATGTAGAACCAATATGCAGTACCAAACCTGTGGCTCTCAGTAGCAAGGGTAACAAGGGTTCATCCTCCCAGCATGAGCTTCTCAAATTCCCAGCTACAGAGAGGGGCTGTACGTAAAGGAGACCCCATCCTTTACCAGATATAATCTACTTTCCCCCTCTGTATGCAAATCTACTATTAGATTCATATAGTGGAGAGGGCAGCATCTGCCCTGCTACATGATGACTACATCCAGGTAGCTCACTTTCTACCTTTTAAACTGCAGGGTCTACCTCTATCCCAAACAATTACAGTCCAGCAAAATGTGAAATATGTCATAAAGATGACTCCTGCTGTGCCAGAACTGATGACCAGCAATAACTATGATAATCCAATATTTTGCACATTGATTGCCTAGCCATACAAAACAGCACAATAGAGATAAAGACAGAATTGATGGATTCAAGACTGAAAACATAGGGTGGGGCACAGAAGAGATGTGAGCAAGATAACGTAACCGGAATCCAGAGAAATACTTGGTAATTTTTCTATAAATCCAGCAAGGGCAAAGCTGACCAGCAATAATACCACGTACCTACTGCATGCAATGTTAAAGTCAAGAAGAGAATTAAAGCATAACTACATTGACTGGTAGATGTGCTTAAAAACAAACACTCTTACAGCTTCTCAAAATTCAAAACTACATTTTGTGCAAGAGACACACAGATGATGACATAAATGAGCAAAACAGTGGTTCTTCTGCAGTGTCCCAGTGTTCCCTCTGGCCTGTTGCTATGGGATATAAACAAAACTGATGAGCGCTAAAATATCCGTGATAGCTTTGGCAAGTAATTGCCACGTTATGGGAAAACACTAAATTATAAATTCCTTTGTTTGTTGGAATAGATTGATTTATCAACCCCTAAAGAATATAGAAAGGACAAAAGAAAGATTTGGAATAAGCGTGGAAGTTCAATACTGTAACACCACAAGACAGACATTCTAATTATAATCACAAATGAAAACAGTATAAAGTGACCTTAAATGGCTTTCTACTTATTCTCTCTTATTTCATACCTATTCTAGATAACTTACTATATCATATATCAAATCTATGACATTTTACAGGGCAATGCTGGCAAATGGAAATGGCAGTAACTGCCAACACTAAAGAATAAGATAGTGTTTCTTCCAAGTAAAAAGTGAGAAACTTCTCTTTTTCATGGAAAGTATGTTAAAAGTGAAGTTACACAATCCTATTCTTCTTCATTCCTGACTTTTGCTATACACCAGATGTGGAACATGGAAACCTTGAGAATGGAAGCATAAAAGGAAATGTGTCCAGAGTGGAAAAGCTTGGCAAACAGACCTGCAGTAGGCTATTAGAAAAAAATAAATACGACAACGGCAGCAATGAATAATACACACCTCGAGGCATCTGCTGCATACTTTGGCACTGACTCGAAGAAGCAGTAACCACACATAACTCTTTGCAACATGTGTTACTGGGATAACTCAGCACCTTTCAGCATCAAGTAATTTATTTACCCAAATCATTTTACAATGTATGTAATTTGCTGATTAAACCCCTTATTTAGTCAGTTTGGAAAATAAAAATATACTCCCTTAGCCGATTTGCAAAACCTAAAGACCAAATCACATCCTGGTTACTAGTTACTGTAGAAACACTGGCAGAGAGCACAGTGTTGTACCTAACCTCACCTCTTGGTCACCATAAACCACCACACTCTGTACCACATTTTCACTCAGGAAGCTGCCAGCAGCAGGCTGTGGCTGACACGAATGAACTCAAATCTAAGATTCACTCATATCGCGCTCGTTAATACATATTTTTGAGGGACATATTCTGCATGGTTTAGCAAATCAGATACTAGACTTGACTAACAGCCACAAACACCATCTGGTTCAGAGTGACTTTTTTTATTATTTCAATTAACTAAACGGATTGCCTTTCTTGTCAGAATTTCACACGTTATTTTTGCTGATTCTGCCCTTTGCGGAGCTGCTGGGATCTGCCATTTTTAATAGAGAATGTATTTTAAAGACACATTAGTGCTCAGCTGCCACTGATTTCCCACTGGAATGAGGTACTTAACTACTGGTCTTGGTCTCCTAAATCTGACTTGTCAGAAATGCACTAAGATGTTAATCAAAATCCACATTTTCTTACTAGACCACCACAGGATGCAGAAATCTAGAAAACCAAAATTGTTGCAATTTCAGAGAAATTTCTTTTTCATACACATTACTCATGTAAAATGAGGAATGATTATTACAGCTGAAAGTACCTCTGGAATCAAACTAAAAAAAATTTTTCAAAGTACATTCCCTTCAAGAACGTCTAACCTATATTCATTCTAATGGTACTTCCATACAGACAACTGTCATGCTAAAACTATAATATTCAACTTATAAGCCATTTAATTTCCAAATAATTATTAGAAAAAAAAATTGAGTAGATGACATTTTGTCACCAAAATCCCAGAAGAGTTCAAGGCCAGGCTGGATGGAGCTTTGAGCAACCTGGTCTAGTGGGAGGTGTCCCTGCCCATAGCAGGGGGGTTGGAACTCGATGATCTTTAAGGTCCCTTCCAACCCAAACTATTCTATGATTCTATGAAAATAAAACTCATTCAATAAGTCATTCAATGCAGAGCAATAACACAGGTCAAATCTGCATTAAACTAGTAAGCTGAAGAAATCCCGTATGGAACTTCACTACTAATACAATGCAGACAAACAAAATGAAATTAGATCCTATTTAAACTATGATCAATAATATTTAACTTGAGATATATTTTATTAAATTAACTTGGATGATCCGTTCGTTCACCTGGTCTGTAATACAAAAATGAAAAATGCAGCCCAATCATAAAGGTGCTGGATATGTGCAAAGCAAGGAGTAGCAGTGTGTGGTTTGATAACTAAAGAATGGAAAAAATTACACAGCTGCTAAAATATGTGCCAAGGTTGACTAAGTGTAAATAGCACCTCATTAAAAAGAAAGGGAGGGGAAAAAAAATAAAAAGAGCTGCAGCATTTCACACTGCCAACAGTGTACAAGGGAGCTTCAGGATTTATTTATTTTGCTAGTCATGTACCTGCCATTCAATGCTAGAACTTAGCCTTCAATCCTCTCCTGAAGTGCTTCAGGCTTTACAAGAGGCTAACAGAGGTTCCTGACACTGTTTTCTAGGACATACTTCCCTTTTGTTTTGAACTACCAGAATTAAAAGATGGACTTTACGAGGATTTAAATTCAATCATAATTTTTTTTTATTCTTATCTCATTCTACAGAGAAAGAACATGCAATCAATTTTCTATACAGAAATCTGAATAGCTTTCTGGTATATTCAGTATAAATTTTCCAATTTTGAGAGATTCTCCAAAGAGGAAAATTTTCTAGGGCAGGTCATAGGACGTACTTCCAGGGCATCCATGAAAGGCCATTAAAAATAAAGCAAATTAATGTACATTCCACAATCATCTATGTATCATTGGGGAGGGTGTTCCAGAAAAAAAGCTAAACATCTACTTTATATAACTTTTAAAAATACAAATTAAAAGCATTTGCCTTCTAGACATTTAGACCCAGTTTATCATAATTTAAGAGCACACATTTAAGGGGGATTTTTGCTAGAACCATATAACCTCAACATCTATACAGAGTGTACACCCTCCTCAAACATGCATATATATATATACATATAAAATAATCTTTCCATATAATATAGTGTCCCTAATGAATATCACCAAAATGACAGAATGAAAATAACAGGATATAAGCAGTATAATATTAAATAATAATTAGAAGTCATAGGGTATAACTAAAACAATATTGGGAAAAAAAAAAGTCACTACTTACTTGAAGAACTGATCCACTCCTAGTTTTACTCCATTTTTAGTAAAACGCTGAGTAAAAGGTATAAGACTTTCTACATGGCAAGGAACAGACCCTGGCTGTAAGTAATATCCTGGAGTCTTGGTGGGCATTGTAACTTTTGGAGCATCTGAAGAAAGGAAATATCACCCAAAAGATTACTACCAGCTGCTAACACGTATCCTATTTTTTCCTTTTTAATAAAAAAAAAAATTCAATTTCTGATAAAATTATGCTTAGCAGATAATAACATTAACTTCTCCATCACAATCTAGAGATAGAACTTCGGAAGGAAACAGCACAGAAAGTACTTGTGTAAGTTCGAAAAAGATATTAGATACCAATTTTAACTGATTCAGATATGAGAAATGTACATTCAATTCAAGTTAAAATCTCTTACCAGGAGTGATACTAGAAAATGAAACACTTGAAACTCTCTGAAAAAGATAATCATCCTTGTCATAGCCCGTTATTTTAACAAAAAAAGCTTCATCTGGTGGAACGAAGTCAGAAATATTCCAGAGTCCATAGGGCTTTCTGTCAGGATAGTATTTCACAGGCAAGGTCTTAAGAAGTTCCCCTGTAATACTCAGAAGTTCCAGTCGGTCTACTCTAGCTGGAAGAAAGATCCCTGTGGTATTTAGCAGCACGAAGGTAGGAATCCCTAGGAAAACAGAAACATGCTATTTTAAGTTCCAAAAAAAAAAAAGAGGTAATTAGAAAAGGAAAGGTTAAATTCCATATGTATGGCCCACGACCCCATGAATGCACCATTCAGTTTCAACCCTCACTTACTAAGCAGCAAAAAACTAACTAACTAAATTGCACTAAGCTATGCACTGCTTATTAGCTGTCAGGAGACACAGCACTGATTAGGGTTTAAATTACTGATTTCCAACTGGCATTTCAGAAATAGCAGCCTTTGTATTAACTCCTCACCATGCCCCAGAGCCAAAGGCTTTTTCTGAAGCTCCAAAAGTAACAGAAACAGAGTTGCAATTTTGAAGCATTTCGTAGCTAAAGATATCTGGATTTATGTGATGAAAAAAACAAGTTAATACAAAAAAATACCACAGTATGATAAAACAGGAACACTGGCTATTCTCACATGTTCAAGGCTCAAGAATCAAGGAACAGTGGCCCCAGATTTATCACAAAGTTCACCAGAGAGATCATCATAGAGTTCTACTTGATTTTGTGGGCCCAGAAAGGGTTATTGTTTAGCATGGAATAAAATGGAAACGAACCTTGCACTGGTCTGCTGGATGTTTTTTTAAAATCTAATGTTGCCTTCCTGGAAAAGCCAGCTCGGAAGTCAATAGTGCTGAGACCTGTGATCCGCACAGAGTGCCTTCCACTGCTCGAGGTCTGAAAAAGCAACGGAGCGAAAGACCGTGTGAATAACTACCATTTCAGGAATTGCAACATCTCCCATCTGTCCACTGAGTTCAGTAGACAGACTTCAGCTTTCATTGAAAAATAAGACAGAAAAGAGGCTTATGACAAACGTTGTAAGTAAAAACGGCTTTAATAAAGCTTTACTTTTGAATACTAGACCCTACAATTGTAGCATCAGCAAAAAGAGCTAATTTGTCTCAGAGGTAAATCACAACGCAAACACACGAGAAAAACAACTACTTGTCACATGCTAGTGACTGGCATGCTGGTAATGGGAGACTGCCTGGAAGTTAGGATTTTGCCATTATAAAGTATATTATAAAATAGTACATGAAACACAAGACAACAGGGAAAACATTTTTTGCTGATAATATATATAGGCAACTTACTTCAAGTGTTACAATTTATCTTATTTTATTATATATTAATAAGTTCCCTTTTTAAATATACATAAACTAATTTTACCCATGAGGCATATGTAAACATCACTGAATTAGAAATAAATCTCACCAGGGACATCAAGGGCAACAAGAAAAAAATCTATAAGTACGTCAGGGATAAAGGCAAGACTAGGGAAGACATAGGCCGTCTCCAGAGGGAAACAGGAGACCTGGTCACCCAGGATATGGAGAAGGCTGAAACACTAAATGACTTTTTCACCTTGATCTTCACCGGGGAGGGCTCCAACCACACTGCCCAAGTCGCAGAAGGCAAAAAGAGGGGCTATGAGAATGAAAAACTGCCCACTGTAGGAGAAGATCAGGTTTGAGACCATCTAAGGAGCCTGATGGTACATGGGTCTGTGGGACCTCATGAAATCGATCCACAAGTCCTGAGGGAGCTTGTGGATGAAGTTGCTAAGCCGCTCTCCATTATATTTGAAAAGTCATGGCAGTCTGGTGAAGTTCCCACTGACTGGAAAAGGGGAAACATAACCCCCATTTTCAAAAAGGGAAAAAAGGAAGACCCAGGGAACTACAGGCCGGTCAGTCTCACCTCTGTGCCTGGCAAGATCATGGAGCAGATCATCCTGGAATCTCTACTAAGGCACATGGAAAATAAGGAGGTGATTGGTGACAGCCAACATGGCTTCACCAAGGGCAAGTCATGCCTGACAAATCTGGTGGCCTTCTAAGATGGTGCTACAGTATGGGTTATGCAAACCATTTGACACTGTCCCACATGACATTCTGGTCTCTAAATTGGACAGACACGGATTTGATGGATGGACCAGTCAGTGGATAAGGAATTGGCTGGATGGCTGCACTCAAAGGGTTGCAGTCAATGGCTCAATGTCCAAGTGCAAACCAGTAACGAGTGGAGTTCCTCAGGGGTCGGTACTGGGACCAGTGCAGTTTAACATCTTTATCGGAGACATGGACAGTGGGATTGAGTGCACCCTCAGCAAGTTTGCCAACACCACCAAGATGTGTAGTGCAGCTGACATACTGGAGGGAAGGGATGCCATCCAGAGGGACCTGGACAGGCTGGAGAGGTGGGCCAATGCAAACCTCATGAAGTTCAACCAAGCCAAGTAGAAGGTCCTGCACATGGGTCAGGGCAATCCCAAGCACAAATACAGGTTGGGCAAAGAATGGCTGGAGAGCGGCCCTGAGGAGAAGGACTTGGGAGTGTTGGCGGATGAGAAGCTAAACATGAGCTGGCAATGTGCGCTGGCAGCCTAGAAAGCCAACTGCATCCTGAGCTGCAGCAAAAGAAGCGTGGCCAGCAGGTTGAGGGAAGTGATTTTGCCCCTCTACTCTGTTTTGGTGAGACACCAGGACATGGACCTGCTGGAAAGGGTCCAGACAAGGGCCCCAAAAATGACGTGGGCTGGATCAGCCCTCCTCTGAGGACAGGCTGAGAGATTTGGGGTTGTTCAGCCTGGAGAAGAAAAGGGTCTCCGAGAGATCTTATAGCAGACTTCCAGTACCTGTAGAGGGCCTACAGGAGACATGGGGAGTGACTCTTTATCAGTGAGTGTAATGATAGAATGAGGGGTAACAGTTTTAAACTGAAAGAGAGGAGATTAAGATTAGATATTAGGAAGAAATTCTTTCCTGTGAGGGTGGTGAGGCACTGGAACAGGCTGCCCAGAGAAGTTGTGGATGCCCCATCCCTGAAGGTGTTCAAGGCCAGGCTGGATGGGGCTTTGAGCAACCTGGTCTATTGGGAGGTGTCCCTGCCCATGGCAGGGGGGTTGGAACTACATGGTCTTTAAGGTCCATTCCAACTCGAAGCATTCTGTGATTCTATGATCATAGGCACTGCATATCATGAAACAAGTGGCAAGTACAGATGAACCTCAATCAATACTATATATAGAAGGATCTTCTCTTTGCCTGTCAAGGGAGTAGACTTTTACAAACAATGACAAACACATGGACAATTTCAACCACAACAGCAGGAAAAAATAAAAGATTCAAAAGACTATGAAGAATGGTATCTAAGCTATATACTATCCAAGCCAAGAGAAAGTCCGCAGTTAGTAGAACCTACTCTGAGTTTTTGTTTAGGGAGACAAGATAGCACACAAGACTTGCAATGTGAAAGAAAATCAGTACTGAAATGAAGTCATTCCACTGAGCTTTTTCTATTTGGAGGGTATAATCTGATCCATTCTCAAATACATAATTCCTTCAGTTTAGTAACTACCTCTGATGCAGCTGCATGTGCATATTAAATTAGACAGTTGTTTCTTATAACTAACTGCCTAGGGACAGCCATTTAGACACTATGACAAATTGATGTCTATCTGATTAAAACAACCTCTATTTGCTTCTATTTGGTTAGCCTTTCACCTCAGAAAAATCACTATTAAAGCCTTTTTTATATAAACCAGCTGTTAACAATACAAAGAAATATTTAAGTGTGCCAAATAACTCATGTTATCAAGCATTAATTGGCAGTTAAAATTTCATTAGACAAACTCAGTGACAAAGTTTCCTTTTTATAGCTTTATGCATCTGTATAAGGAATTTATGGTGTAAATAAAATATATAAAAAAAAACTTTGTGAAAAGTTTAAAGTAAACTCTTCAGTCACAGTCTTAAAAATCTTAGTGCAACCAAAACAAGCCAGTGACTAAAGCCGAGTAAGCAGTCCATAGAAAAATACACTGAGAAATTATTTCTCTTTGAATTATTCAGACCTTTGGATATTTGTGAATTTTTAAGGCTAGAATAACCTTACAAAAGTTTACCATTTACTAGTAACAATAAACGTAACTGTCATTGTCATGCCAAAGTATTGCTTTCCAATTAGTAGCTTTGTCAAGTCTCTTTTCATTATTTGTACTTTAACATGGATCACTGGTATCGTACATTAATGCTTCTCCTCCCGGACTGGGCAAGCACGATAAAAAGAGCAAACGTATTTGTCACAGACGTCAGGAAAAAATGCTTTCCTGTCTTGCAAACAACGAAGAATCAAATTGCCCAAGATGCATGTATCTATAAACACATGTATGAAAAAACACACAGGTTTCTGTAAAGCAAACTCTTTATTTTCACACAACAGAAAAAACAAGCTATAATGGCTAAATAAATTTTTAATTGCACAATTATGTTTATACATTTATATTTACAGTGATGGAGATACACAGCTGAAATGGGCTTTAAGGAATGTGCTTATTCAGTAGAAATCACTCTATACTGGTTTGTCACTACACTCCAGTGAACCAGCTGCATTTGGCTATAGGGGTGTAAGGGAGTAACAACAGCAGCAGTCATTAAAGACCTGTCACCATCACAAGAACAGTCAAATTTTGCTGCTGATTTCTCATTGCTTTTCCTCTCCTTTTCTCAACGTGGCAGTTGATCTTTTACTCTAAGCACCGGGGAAGTTTTTGGGGCATTGCTTAGCTGAAAAAGCTATGGCCTACTGATTAACAACAGAACACCACCAGAGCAGCTGGTGGCTTCTCAACTCCTGCCTCTTCTCCACTGACTCGCCTCCATCACTTGCCTTTTCAATGCAAGGCCTTTAAGGAGTAATTAGATCCAACTGCCTTCTAATGCTGCTGTCCTGGAACTTGCAGATAACTGTTATTTGCAAGCTGTCAGATACCTGCCAAACTGCTCCAAAGAAATCTTTTAAGAGGAGTCCATAAGACAGGTCTTTGTGGGAGGGATTTGACAAGAGGAAATGGCCTCAAGTTGCACCAGGGGAGGTTCACATTGGACATTAGGAAAAATGTTTACACTGAAAGGGTTATTGCACATTGGAATGGGCTGCCCAGGGAAGTGGTTGAGGCACCATCCCTGGAGGTATTTAAAAGATGGGTAGATGTAGTGCTTAGTGACATGGTTCAATGATGGTTTTTATCAGAGTTAGACTAGATGATCTGAGAGGTCCCTCCCAACCTAGACAACTCTATGATTCTATGAAAAGCAGACTGATGCTCCCTCTTCTATTAAACAAGTAAGACTTCCTATTGAGGTCCATCTCTAGGTATCTCAACAGTAGGACCGGCAGATAAATTTAGTCTCACAGCTAGCTCTGAGGTGCAGAAAACACATGCAACAGCAGGACCACCTTTGTGAAGGCTTCCTTCTGCACAAAACCTGTACTGTTCACTGATACCCAACGGAGAGAGTAGCCACATACTCATCTCATGTCATCGATCTTTGAATAGACTCCTGTCACCTTGCCAACTAAGAGTACTACAGCAGACCTGGAAGGAAAACTTATTTATAAAATACACATACATGCACAGACTTGATGTCCTCATACTGAAGTACCTGAAGGCAACTGGAGGCCTCCTTCAGCACAGGAGGCAACTGGATTGCACACTGTGCATGCTGTGTTACTCAAACCTACAATTTAAAGACTTCAATGAGCACTGAAACTGCACTAACACTTGATTGTGGATTAAGGTGGGATCTTCTTAGACTGATCATTCTCCAGTTGGTTTAGTAGTAGCTAATACTGTTTAGCTGACTGTGATTTGTTATACTAAAATGATAACTTTTTGCACTTCCGGTGACAAGTACTCTTTGCACAAACCTAATTACGACCTGTTTTGTCATGAAAGTTAAAGTAATTGAAATATTTCAACAATATTCAAAACAATTTTTCTTCCTTTTTTGTTTTTTTAAACCCACAATACATAAATTTAAATGTTTTAATCTCCACAGAATTGGAGACAGCATTATGCTGAGCTTAGAAAACACAAAAGACTTTAAAACCCTCACTTGCAGGAGCAGCCTGATGCTTTGGCCGGGGCTGGTTTGCATCTTAGCTCATGGCCTCATTCCAGCTGAGCCCCTTGGCAGCTTGCACCACGCTGAGTGCCAGCCTCGGATTTAGGGGAGTTTATTAGCTCTGAAGTGTGTTACATGTTGAGCCTGTAAGAGCGGTAAGCTCCTCTCTCAGCACTTCCTGGGATCCAGAAATTTGGGGAACACAGTGCAGGCAATACACAAGTGGTTCCACATGGCTCAGCTCACAACCAAAAAGGCCTTGGCTTAGTAACAGCCCTGCAGGGCCAGGGGGAAATCACACACGGCTTTTGCTTTTTCCGCGCTCTATTTCTCTGTGTTGCAGACGTTTACTAGACTGCATGCTTCACCTAAGAGACTCCAACAAGCAAGAGTTGAATACTAAGGCAGTGACTGCAGGAAAACTTCTCTCAGTACCCGATATGTCTGATGTAATTAAGCAATTTTTAATTTTTTTTTTTTTTTTTTTAAACAAATCACCAAGGTGTCTCTGTACCAGGTTTTTCATCATTCCTGGTCCTGGAAACACAGACAGACATTCAAAGAAGTCTCCATAGAGCTGCTGAGCTCAACATGCTTTACTAGTTCCAGTTCTGCAGCAGTATCAATAGTTTCCTACAGTGCTGTATGTGAATTAATAATCCTTTTCAAACTACTGCCACGCTTACGGCACAGACATGCATCCATTCAGCACACCTCATTGTGAGCTTGACTATAAAGGTATCTTACACGGGTGACTTCCCCTCCAAAAATGACAATATAGTGTTTACTACTTTCTAGAATGTAACACTTCAGTTGGAAGGGACCTATATCAATACGATTGATTGCACATCAGCTTAGGAAAGCTGGGATCATGCTGCTTAGTCTATGTAAAGAAGGATACAATAATAAGACAAAGCATGAGTCACTTTAGGCCGCAGTTACACAACGGAACTGAGAAGGTGATGTAAAAAAACCTACAGTTCATTATACCTCCCTTCCCCTCCCGCACATACATCACAAGATGCAGCTCCCTACGAACCAGCTCAAGATACAGACTGGACTTTATTTGTCTGAAGATAATCTGTTCACAAAACACAGTTAAATAGTGCAATTTCTACATAAACCGTTAAAGGCCTTGCACAGATTTTAAAGTGTGGTCATTTGTTAGCTAACATGTTTCCAGTGTTTTGAACCAGCAGCAGCATCTAGCCATAAAAAAAAAAAACACACCATTGGGGCTGGTTCTTGAGTTCATTTAAATACTAACTTACCTGTAGTGCAATCCTTAAAGTTTTAACATTCCATTCATATTTGGTGGAATTACATCTTGAAAAGTTGATTAAAATGACATAATGAACATGTTCTAAAACAAAGTGACATGTACATTTCCCTAAGTCTATCCAAGTCCTAAGCTTCACCTTCCAGTTTACTGCATTATAGTAAGAGTGCTCTTGCTCATCCCTTTTCCCTATTATGGTTTCAGGTAAGAATTTTTTGGCCTGATATACTGTGTTAATTTGAATCTCTGTTAAATTAGGGGTTAAGGCTAGTCTAAGCAACTCACTTTCTATTCCTCATTTACACCTATTTTATACATACATTTATTCATCTATGAATGTTAAAGATTTTAGCTTCAATGGATTCAGCTCACAGCCCCCAGCAATTTTGTGTAGCAACAGGTCATAAGTGCTCTTGGAGGTTATTGCATTTACACATCTTGTTCACCATGTGCCTCACAACCATGATATGGCACTCAGGAACACACGGCCAACAGCAAACACTTCAACTAGGGCTGTGACCTAGAGAAAATCCCATAGAACCACAGCTCTAAGTGGCCCTTCCATCTCAAAGGCATGTTGTTCTTTCACTTCAGAAGTATGTTAATGTATTATATTAGGAAAAATGGATAGGATAGTTGGAAAAATTTTTACACTGAAAGGGTTATTAAGCGTTGGAATAGGCTGCCCAGGGAAGTGGTTGAGGCACCATCCCTGGAGGTATTCAAAAGACGGGTTGACATAGTGCTTAGTGACATGGTTTAGTGATGGTTTTTTATCAGTTAGGTTGATGGTTGGACTAGATGATCTTAAAGGTCCCTTCCAACCTGGACAATTCTATGATTCTATGATCATTACCTAGGAGCTGGTTGCTTGCTACAACTCTCAGAACCAGCAGGTATGACTGCCCTTCAGCTGTTTCAGTGCACACTGATCATGCTCAGTGTAAGGAGCCTTCAGCCAAACACCCATGGAACTTTCCTATAGTGGGAGCAGCAACCGCTGGCATAGGAAACTTGATCAAGGGGTTACATTAAGTTGCTACAGTCAGTTCAAAGAAGACCATTTCAGCAGAGTCTTAATTATCCTTTTCTGTTTGTTACTGCTAATCATGTTGATCTTAACTTTATAAGATTTCTAAATCCTTTAAGGTCCATTCTGTAACTGTATGTTACTAGGATAGCATTAACATGAACAAATTTACATATATACTGTAGTATTTAAATGATTTACTAATAAGGAGTTTGAATTAAATGTGTATTTATTGACTTTGTGAACCTGCTAATGAAACCTCTGGCCTCCAAAGTGCACATCATCTCCCTCTCCCGGTCCTCCAAACCTGCTCTACACAACAAAGCCCCTCTACTGAGAATATCTGCTCACTAGACTCAAAAAATTTGGTGCTCACTTCATCCTTTTTCCATCCAAAGGAAAAAGATGACTAAGGATTTGACTTACGACAGTAACATCAAATATCTTGGTAAGAATTTTATACTACTGCCTTCAGAATATGTCACAACACATAGGTCAGAAAGGGTGTTTATTATAACACAAACTCATCTATGAATATCTATAATAAATGACATAGTAAATCATTATACAATCCCCTTATAAGCTATAGGACGAGTCATATATGATTTCTGCAGTAACTTTACCTTAATTGTCCACGTTCCAGGCTCTGGATCTTTGACATTTACTACCTTTGCAGAGTTGTGGATATTTAGCAATTCATTCAGTCCTGAGCCTTTACTGATCTGCTTGCCTAAAAAAAACAAACAAAAAAAAAAAAAACAACACACAAAACAACCAGGGAGTAAACACAGCATTGTCTAAAAAAATCTAGGGAGGAAATACAATATTGTTCTTCTGTGCTGATGTATTCTTGATACTTGATTTACTCACTACTTAGTAGTAGTTAACATTTACAACAGTCAAAATTCCCTGTAATTGCCAGAATACTAAAAAGGCCCATTTATTTTCGCTCTTTTCATTCACTTGGGAAATTTAATCCAGCCTGCAACAATACAGAACTGTTGGAAATCCAGAAACTGAAAGCAAAACAAGTTCTCTTTGTAGCAAATACTGAGCTCTCTGTGAAAGGAGGCAGCACAGAAGCAACTTCCCTCAAAGAAGCTCTTAGAACAAACTTATCCTAACCTACCTGCCAGCTGCCAGCCCACTCACTCTTCCACCCTCTAGACCTATTTCAAGCAGGATAAACTCCACAAGTAAAAATACTGATAATCCATGTTCTCCTGGCAGCAGGGCATTAGCATGTGACTAAGGGTAGGATTGCATACGAGATCCTCACAGGGAATTTAGCCTGTTAGACATCGTAGACACCAATAAAAGAGTGCAAGTTTTCATACTGCACCATACCACGCTTTATACATATACCTATGCATACAAGTATATGGTTGGTTGTATGCACAAACCTATTCTCTGTACAAGTATTTTGCTCCCTCAAGGCTGACTATAAAGTACCACCAGCACTAAAAAACACATCTGGCTCACACAACACTAAAAGGAAAGGTGAAGTTGAGAATGGGATGTCCCAGTGTCAATTTTTAAGAGCTTATCAGACATGCCTCGACTAACTTCAGTGAAACTGTGTGGATTTAGATGCATGGAGCTGACCTACGAGAACGGAAAACATATAGATGGGGTCATAGCTTCAGCTAAGCCTGACAGTTGTGCCCAGGACTGTGTGTTGTCATGGTTTGATGAGACACTCTGAGCAAATTTCTTTCCTGTAAACAAAGAAGAATGCCTCAGTGGAGGACAGACCAGATTATACCGCAGGGAACTCATCCTGCGCATACAGTATTTCCAAGGTACTAAAACTTAAGCTGTACCCTTAGCCAAAAGTCATTCAGAGAATACAAAGTAAGATCTGAATTTATTTCTGGAGTGCTGCTGCAGGTTCCTAAGGCATCAACATAACAATGAACAGGAGATATGTTCAAAATATCTTCAATTACAAACTAGCATCCAACTGTCATTGTGTTCCCCGTCACACACTGTTCAGAAAGAGACGAGCACATAAGTCAGAGTTTGATTCTGAATGCTCTTAGAATCAGAATCATTTGACTTAAGATAGTAATGTCTAATATCTTCGTAAGAATTTTATACTACTGCCTTCAGAATATATCCCAATGCATAGGTCATCAAGGACATTTATTATAACACAAACTCACCTATGAATATCTATGATAAATAACTTAGTAAATCCTTATACAATTCCCTTATAAGCTATAGCACAAGTCATAACATGATTTCTGCAGTAACATCAGAATGCTCAAAGAATCCAGACCTAGGTTTACCCTTCACCACATAAAAAACAACCATCATGTATAACCCTGAAATGATGGTTCGGCGACTACATAAATACATGAAAAACAAAAGCGTCCAAAAATTTGGAATGCAAGGACAAACAGCAAGAAAGTAAGTGGATGTGAAATGAAGTGGTCAGAATAGGGAGGATTTCCAGTTTCCTCTGAGCCAAAAAAATGGAACATTGGGAACAATTTAATTATCAGAAGTGCATATATCCAAAGATCCTATATTTTAAAAATAAAATTTTAAAATATCCTGAAATCCTAATACTGGTTTTTAAAATGTGAAAGACATTTATAAAACACAAATATGGTCTTCCCTATTGGAGACAGTATTAACAATTTGTCTTTTTCATTCACTTTTTTTTTTTTTGCTATCGCAAAAGGTATGAACTACCTCACCTAATGGATCATGAATTTCAATTGCTGGTGAAGGACCACTCAAGGACACTGTAACCTCTTTCAGACTTGGATCAAAAGGGATCTGCCAAGTATTTACAGCCATGGTCAAATGGTCTGTAGACAAGAGATGCACTTTGGAGGCTTGAACTGCTTCTTCAACCCATTTCAACACCTAGAAGAGACAGTAACAGTTGTTATTATACTGTCAAAAGTATTTGCTGTTGGAATATTTTCTGCTGAAATACTGTCTCTACTGTCTTGTAGGGATTCCATGTTAACATCTATATTGTAATAGAAGATCACTCCTTTCAGTAATGATTCTATTGCCTGATGACATGCAGCTACCACATCACGCTGAGGAAGCGCCGTGGTAAAGAACTCGCCTAATACAATCACCCAATGCATCCATTTCAACAAAGATATTCTGGAGACAGCACAGACAGGATTTCAATTTGTATCAGGAGCACACAAGAGCAGAGGAATACAGAAAGAAGACAGCATACCAGGAATATAAAGGAAACAAAGCACCAACATTGAAGCAAACGTATGCTTCAACTTCTACTGTTCCATGTAAGAATCAATGATATGACAGAACACACAGCCTGCAAAAACAAAGATCAAAACTATGTCGTCTTACCTGTGCAGTTATCGATTTTGAAGTGAATAGGCTTATTTGCCACATTAGGGCAAATACATTTTTTAAAAATATTAATACTTAAAAGACATGCAATTTTACTAGAAGGTATTACTGAAGCCATGATAGCATGATTTTTAAAGGAGTACAGAAACAGACATGGATACACGTCTACACAACATCCACTCATACACTTTTTAAAAGGAATTAGGGATACAAATCTATGTGTATTTCTGATCATTGCCTGAAGCAAGAAGGAAAACTCCTTCATCCAGATGTACTGAGTAATTGCCATCTATGGGCTTTTTCAATTATTCTTTTTTTCCCTGAAGCACGTAAAGCAAATTACTATTAGGCACAGTACACAGGTTGGATAGAGGGGAACAATGCTTTAGAAGAGAAATTCTTGTGACCAAAACCAAAATTTGTGCCTTACAGAATTACAGTCCTTAAGTTTAAATATTTTCAATGACTATCCAAATTTAAGTTAAAAAAAAAAAGCCAGCAGAGGTCTACATTATCACCAGTTTCAATTGAAATAACAAAGACAGCCAAAACCCAGGCAGAGTCTATGCTCTCACTCTTTCAACTACTACTAACTCTGGAGTTGAGCACTATCAGGTCTCTCAGCACCAACAACATGACCCAGACTGACAGAAATGGGGTCACGCAAGTGATGCCAGATTTCCAGAGAATATCATAGAATCATAGAATGGTTTGGGTTGGAAAAGACCTTAAAGATCACCGAGTTCCAACTCCCCTGCCATCATACAGGGTTTATCTCAGGTTTGTGGTAGGCAAGAGGAGATGAGATGATATTTTACCCAAGCATAAAATAAGAATAATATAGGCAAGATGACACTACTATAAAATTTGTTATATGACCTGTTTGATCCGCCTATTTGGTCTCTGTGGCAAGGTGTTGTCAGCAGGGCGGCCTCTGTGAGAGGAGACCAGGGGCCGCCCTGCGCTGGACATGGCCGATCCCGGTTGGTTCTGCAACAGCCCCTCCACGGCCACAGCTGAGCCCCTCAGCCACGCTGGTGTAAATGTATTTAAGAAAGGGCAAAACGCTGCCAAGGCAGTGAGGGACGAGTCAAAAAAAAAGCGTGAGAAACAACCCTCTAGTACCCAGGTGAGAGGAAAAAAAAAAAAAAAAAAAAGGTACCGGAGCCAAGATCATGAAGGGACACCAGGTGGAGGACCCCACAGCAGAGCAGATTTTTCCTGACTGGACTACAGCTTCCTGGGAGAGACCTCAGTGAAGGAGGAGGAAGGGGCAGAGAGAAACCCCTGTGTACTGACCACAACCCCCACCCCTGTGGCGCTGAGGGGAGGGAGGAGGGGTTGGGCATGAAGCCGAGCTTGGGGAAAAAGGCGGGAAGAAAGGTGTTCAATATTTGTCTTTGTTTCCCACTACCTGAATGAGTAATTAAGTACCTATTTCAATTGGCAACAAATTAATTTTCCTTAAGTTGAGTTTGCTTTGCCCTCAACCGTGACTGGTAAGTGATTTCCCTGTCTTTATCTCGACCCAGAAGCTTTCTCCTCCTGCCCGGCTGCAGAGAGCCAGCGAGCAGCTGAGCGGGACCTCGGCTGCAAGCCAAGGCGATAATCAAAAAAACCCACCCTCCCCTCAGAAACACCCAGCCTCTCAAAATAAATCATATTACATCAGCTTCATATGTCACAGAGCTGCAGCATTTTTTTATTTTATTTTTTTCATCCCTCTGAAGCAATATTGGTTTCCTATAACGTTGTGAACGTGATTTGCAGCAATATTGATCCATGAATTTTAGGTTACAATTAAGTGCATTCAGAAACATCTTTTAAAGAAGCTTTCGATTATGCCAGTTCAACGGGTCAGTGCACAAGACTCGGAAACCAACAATAAACTAACCTAGACCTGTTGCTCATCAGCAACGGAGGGCTCGAGAGTAAGTCCTTAGCTCTAGGATCTGATTCAACACACTAGCCCAAAAGAGCCTCATTCCCTTGGCTTGCTGGGCATAATTTACAGATGTTTTCCATTTAAAAAAAAAAAAAAAAAAAAAAAAAAAGAGGGTTATGCCACAGGTTTCCATGCAAGATAACTTTGTGACAGGAACTAGGATCAAGGTGAGGATACATCTTACCAGAAACACGAGCTAAGGATCCCTGATAAAATCCAGTAAATAATTTATCAGTACACAATCAAATTGGGTCAAAAAATCTAACCTGAAAGGCACATATTTAGCTGTCTCACCAAGTCTGTTAATAATGGAAATTGTGGGTCCAAGGGGTTAGCTTCAGCACTGCTTTGACAAAGTTTAAGTGCACTTCAACTACCACTACATGATCCAGATGTTTGCATAAAAACAGAAGTAAGTTTGTATGCATGCACAAGTGTCATGGTTTGGGCCGGACTGGCCACTGAAATGAACAACATGCTCTTCCTCACCTTTCCCTGAAGGGAGAGGAGGAAGAGAGAGAGAGAGAGAGAGAGAGAGACTTAGGAGCTTAAAAAGAAACTAAACTACTTCAATGAAAATATTAATCAAGCAAAAAAAGAAAATAATGAAATATATACAATACACACAAAACCATTCCGAGCTCCCAAAATGATGATCCTGTCACCAGCAGGCACTGTGAAAGTCCCAGACTAGACTCAGCGACAGATGGGAACTGGATTCAGGAACACACAGATCGGGATCAAAGGCAAGTGAACAGACAGAGTCTTCCTCAAACACCAGCCATCGAAGAAAGAGAGCTGACCCTTTGATCCCTCAGCTTTTATACCGAGCATGATACAGATGGGATGGAATACCCTGTTGGTCAGTTTTGGGCCAACTGTCCTGTCCGCTCTTCCCCACAGGTGTGACCCCTCTAGGCTTTTCCGCTTCTGACCCTCCAACAGGGGAAATAAAGTCAGCCGACCTTAGTTGTTATAGCAATAAGTATAAGCAAGACCCTCTCCGCATACCATCCCTTGGCATGAACTATAAACAAACAAGTCTTATCACTCTGGGATTGAATTACTGTCTTAAAAATTATGCCATTAATTTCAGAGAGTTCAGTTTGTTAGAAGAGGCTTAACTGAAAAGTAAAATTACTGAACAGAAAATTGGCTGTTTTACCTCAAACCAGGACAATAAGATGACATTGCAGAAGTTGTAAATCACAATTATTTGATTGATTTACAGAGTTGCATACTGAATGCAATTCCTTATGCCATCTTCTCACAGTGCAGCTGGGCGAGTTTGTCAATAAAACTACTTTTTAACAAAGTCAGAGACAGGTGACATGTCTGAGACAGAACACTTTGAACATACAGCTACTAGCACAAAACAAAATAATAGTATTGACATAGCTGAAGACCACCAAAATTGATAGCACCAGATTCCTCAAGAAATTCCTTAAGAATTCCTTAAGAAATCTCAACAAGAGAATTAGCTATGCTCCCTTTCTAAGAGAAGGGATGGTAACGTTTTCCTCCATCTCCACCCTCCTCCCTCTGCTCCCATCTTTGACTCTCATTTTACAAATAAGAATATTCATTCAAAAACTATCCAAATCCACTAGACCAATTTAAGGTTTGAGTTAGCATATACATGTGAACTTGAAGCAGTTAATCTCATGGCTTTAAAGCAATAACACACACTGAAAGAAAGGGGAAAAAAAAAAACCAACCTATTTTAACATCTCTGCTTTCATAAGGCTTCAAAATGTCAGCTTCAAAGAAAAAAAAAAAAACAACAACACTCAGTCTTGGGCTTTTAGATCAATTTAAATGAGCTGAGTTTAAATTTTCAATTGGATAGCTGAGTACATGCTAAGTTTTGTGGTCCCTGCTGGAACTAGCTAATTTGCAGGCAATGAAAAATTCTGGGGATGTAAAATATTTGAACATTTACCAAGATCCAATCTGAGTCCAGAATGGAGACTGAGCTCAAACTTTTCTTTTTTAAATCTTTACCAAGTTTTTTTTTGTTCTTAATGAAAACAGTCTTCCACGTGCAAGAGCTTTCTAGACGCTTCACTCATCTGCTATAGTTTGATAATTTAGCTAATGGAATACGTGTGAAATTAAAAGACAAGTATTGCTATAGTTTCATCTCAGATGTGTAACATGAGTTTCAAGGATACTAGATTTCCATCTGTCTTACAGAATGAGAACATTTATCTCTTCTTGGGGTTCATCATGAGGTTCTTCTGGTTCTGACTATCTTTTAGTATTAATGACACACACTTAATTCTGTTATCTTTCCTTATCTTTCTGGGGACATAAAGTGGAAGATGACAGGGACCAGTCAGCATGGATTTTTCCAAAGGAGGTAGTGGTTAGTTAATTGAACTGTTTCACCCAGTATACCTTTAATAAGAGTGTGGTCTTTCCTCTTTTGTTCCAACAGCTAGGTTGTCAGACAGGATGTGAATACAAATCACTGCCAGGATTCTAAAAGAAATATGTCCTACTTCTGTAGCTCCTACCATTTGTTATATTGAAAAGAAATAATAATCTTAAGAAGAGTTGGCATCTTCTTCCACTTTCGAAATCTATGAAACAAAAGTAAGTAGGACTACAAAAATTTGTAATATTTCTGAAGAGCAGGCATACACATTTTATATTTTGACTTATTGCGAATACTAAGTAAAGTGAGGCTGGCTCAAGATCTTCAGGGAAGTCTAACCAACACTAAACATTAGGCATAGGTTCTCAAGCACACGTTATGCCAACTGTGTCTGATCTTACGCATATGGAAATGTATTTCCTTATATAAATACATATTGATCTAGTTATATAAAGTATGATTTTTAGATCCTCCAATTCCTATAACTGTACATTGACTAAGTTGACAAGGGTTCCGTCCTCAGTCTTTATTTTTAGTTTGTGCAATTACTTTGCCCGACTGCCAAGCTGTCACATTAGCCACACCACCTTAATCTCTTTACGCTCCTTAACCAAAAGGGGAATAACAACACATTTCTGTCTCATGGGAGTGTTATGGGAACAGATACAGCAATGAAATACTTCAATACTGCAGCAACTGCTGTAAACCTTAGCTAAAATTCCAGGTCGTTAATTGTAGGCAGGTTGGCTGATGACCCTGAGGCTACTTAGGAGTAGCAGAATTTGCCCTTAAAATAAAATGCATCATCCCAGGGAAGAATCATGTTGTGCAACTGCCATTTCAGAAAAAAAGAGAGCAAGAACACCTTTGTTTTTAAGCCAAGTATATATCAGAAGTAGAAACTACTGAGAACGAGTAAGGGTCTTAAAATCCATAGTGGAACCCAACTTCAGTTTTTGAGAGTTTTTCAAGTTCAAAAATGAAAATGGAAGGCAAGAGAATGACCCAGCTGCCTTAACTCTGGCAGTAACTTGCTTGCATAGTTAAATTTTCCCCTTAAGTTCAATAGGCAATTCTGGGACATCCATTTCCCAACCCTGTCATACCAAAGACGTTTGCAATACTGCTGTAACTCCGGTTTGGAAGTAGATGATTTTTTTTTTTCCCCTTTGAGACCCTTACAGAAAGCCCTCAAAACAACAGCAGCTTTTGTTGTTCTGCCAAAATGCAATTTGATTAATATTACTAGCGGGGGAAGGGCAAATACAGAAATAATTTATAATACTTCAGAGAATTTGCTCTTGCAACCTGCCCTGCTGTCAGGTCTTGTCTTGGAATGCATACCAAAACCTGGCAAAAATCTATGGACCATGGTCTCTATTCCCATTTGTTTATTCTGGGTCTCAAGAATATTTCTCAAACAGTCAAAGCAGCAGGAATTGAACTTAACTGCTTCATTGCTTAAGTGTATGTAGGTTCATACTTCCACCCAAAGAGGAAAAATATTTTAATAATGCTCTTAAATGCAAATCTAAAATATGGCAGTGCATGTGAAAATTATACTATGAAAATAAATCATAAGTTATATGTATAACTATACATGTATAAAAAATACACAACTGAAAAGTTTATTAGTGTTGAATCTCAAGCTCTTCACAGTTAGGAAACAAAAGAATTAAGCCTGCCTGCTTTCAACTGTCTTTAAAACATCCTTGTGCAGTTGCTTTATGACAGTCCTTATGTACATGATCACAGTCTATTTTTTCCAGAGAATCCAAAGTCCCATATAAAACAAAGGACAGCTGTAACTGTTTTTTTTTCCTCCCTTGTTTGGCATTCATTGTACAATACATATCTTCAGAGTAAAACATACTCACTCTCCAAGGCAGCATTCAGCTGCCTCTGCCATGAAACCATTCCTTCTTTTTCCATGAGAATGCGTACTGAGTGTTTGGGATGGAGGGAAAAGAGAAGGCAAGAAATAGGACCATGCAAGAAACCTTAACTCTAAACTGCAGTTTTGAGCTTTTGACTTCATCACCTTCATGTTATTCTTGTAAAGCAGTGGAGGGGCACTTTACATTTCTAACAAAGTGAAACAAAATTTAAAATTCCTTCCCCATGTAGCATCATCCAAACATACACTTGGTTCATACATAATACAGACCCATAACACTAACTCAAGCTGTGTAGGTGTTACTCCTAGGTTGCCATCCTCTGTGAGGACTAACAGCCAGGAGAAATAGGATGCTTTTCCAGTGGGTTTGAGAGACTTCTGCTCACAGCAAAGCATTGGGAGGAATACTGGACTCCATTCCAGATCCACAGGAACTTACAGACATTAACCTTCTGCACCTTTCCCACGTGAATGACCCCTTTTGCACCACTCCTTTTAACATATTCTGCTACCAGTCTTGTTCTATCCCCGTCTTCAGTCCCCTTCCCAATCTCCTCTCATTCACATCATCGCTGACATTCTTCTCACCCAAATTCCAAACTCTCTTTTTTCATCTAGTCCTGTCCACCTTTCGAATCACTCAACACTCCCCACACTTTTTCCACCAATGACTGTGAAGGAGACTGGATTCGTGCATTGTCTCAGTTCTCTTCTCATCAATGTTCTGTACATGGAACCGTATCCGGAACATCCATTTCTGCTTATTTTAAAAATCAGTAAGAAAGCTGTATTTCTAAGCAGCCTAGGGAAAATTTTCCCTTCTTACAGGAAGGTTAGAACAAGAAACTTAGTGTTTCAGTAACTAAAAGAAATTGAAAACTGCTGCTCACTAGCTCAGTTCTTGTGAACTCCCAGCTTTAGCCATGCCGATCAGTCCAATTCATCAGACACTGTAATGACTCATTTTTACCACAAACAATCAAAATGACCTGGAGGTGTGATCTGAACCATCTGAAATTAAATCACCACTATTTTTAAGCTGTACCAAATTCACACTCTGCTCATCATCACTGTTCATCTTAACACCAGTTCTGACAACAGTACAAACCTCTGGGCATCAGAATCATTTACAGGAATTTCCTTACTGTACTCCATTATGAAGGGAAAGTGTAAGTGTGGTGTAATATAACTTCAGTTCAAGACAAAATTAGTACCTTCTGGAAAGACATGAATCAAATTGGATATGGTTATAAAAACACAGAATCTGTTCTTAACAGGAGAATTTAACTCATGTTTGATGACTACTCTCAACGCATTTTAATTTCAAGCAATTATTGCAAATTAAGCCCTGAGCCTACAAAAGCAGCCACGGAAATCTCACCCTAAAGAAACACCTTTCAAGATCAGGACTTAAATGCTTAGATAAAACAAGCATGATAACCTTTCCAAGACACTGGAGACAAAACAAGAACTCTACCATCTTTCAGATGGAAGGACATTCATTTTAGAACTGATTCAGTAGGACAAAAATCTCAAAACTAGAGACCAGTTTGAAAATTTCAAACTGAAGACCATTTAATTTGTAGTTAAGTACAGTAGTATTCACCAGGTGTTAACAGAACTTTAAAACCGTACCTTAAATAGCACAACTTTCCCTTTTAAGGACTCTGATCATGAAATACTTTTCCTCTGTTACAAACCTGGAATCAGGTAATTCAACAAATTTTACCACATATAACAAAAATATATTTGGCCTTTTACTATTAGAAACCTGTTACGGTTTTGGAGTACAACGTTACCTCTGGAGATGATGTTATGCCTGATACTCCAAATAAAGGAAAAATCTAGAAGAATTTCAGATAATAAAACCAAAACTTGTGCTTTAGACTAAGAATATTCTTATCAATCTAATGCGCAGAAACCATACAAGTTTATCAGAATATGACCTTCCTCTCATACTGGTAGAAGAGCTTCATTCAGCTCTTATATATAATATATAATTATATATTTCACACGTTGCTGGACTGAATGAAACACAACTTTGTCGATTGACAATAGTTTTGACCAAGTTAATTGTAGTGTTTGAGATCATAACAGCTTTTTCAGAAGTGAAAAAAAGGCAATAAGTTTTCTTAGTCTTCTCAAAAACACAAGCATTGGGTAAGCATCAAAGATTGTTTTGTTGTGTTTCCTTGTAGCTAGCTTATAATATTGCTTCATTCTCCACTTAATGCACAAAGGGCAAGGATGAGACTAATGGCTTGAAACTTCATACACTAAAAATAGCTTTGTTTGGGTTTTTTGGGGGTAGAACAAAAAAAAGTGTTTTAACAAAACAAGACATTGGTTTGGCAGAGTATTCACAGTCAGTGACTTTGTAGCTTTTTCCTCATTTACAGTGCAGCATTAGCTGTCTCTAGGCCCAAAACAGTGAATGTTTTAGCATTTATAAACTTCATTCTTTACACATCATTGACTACTCAGATAAAAAGGAGGGCAGGTTTTATTTCTGTTGAATCTTGCCTGAAGGACATGCTATAAACAGCTGACGTAGATTATCTCCTGTTCGTTTGCATTCACGCATTGGTGGATATGCTCCTTGAAAATGAGATTTCTGATCCAGAACCTCAATCTGCAGTGAAGGTTTTGTTTGGGATGACAGCCTTTTGGCAAAATTGTTTTCACAGTCCCTTAGCCCAGACTTAACTTTACGTCAAGTCAATGATGACTAAAACTGAAACCAAAAGACTCTGAAATAATTTTAATGCGAGTTGCTCAGCAGTTACTGTGGAAGACTTCGGAAAGTGATGTAGAGGTGTATCACTTGCTGATATCAAACTCTGGCTCTTGTGCATGCCATGGGCTGTCTAGCTCACAGATGAGGAACCCGTTATTTGCTCAAAGGAAATGCTAAAATGAAGCAGGAAGGGGGTGAAAGCAGCTACTGAAACCCCCTGCTTAAAACCTTACTCAAAATTCAAAGACTGACTAACCATTCAAGCAGAAACTGGTATTCTTAGAAGTGGGAAAGTGCCAGGAAGTTCAGAAAGCAGACGCAGACAGCCGACAGAACACTGCATGCCAGCTCCACTTAAGATGACAGGGTCGCCTAGCGCCTACAAGTTGATCTTTCTGCTCACTTCTACCTCCCAAAACCAGAAGAAAACAAAAACAAAACAATCAATCAAAAACTTTATCCAAAAACTTCAGTCTTGGTAAAAAGCATTTCCCATTGGCAGTATCATGATCCCTTCTGCATAAGGGGATTTCATGGAGTCTCACTGAGAGAAGTTTTACCCTTCATACACAAATTACTACAAAATGCAGGTCAGTAACAGCGCAGTCCCAACAGCTGTTTTCTTTTCCTCTGACTTTTAACCTATCTGACTTTGGGAGGATAAATCCTCTGGGAAGTTCCTCCTTTTGATCACCTTCACATCATCATCAGTACCTTATAACATCCCCAATAAGAACTTCAGTTTTTCTGGGCAACAACAGTAGAAAAACTGCAATGTATCTCTAACATTTGTCATTGCTCAAATTCTCGGAAAGAAAGAAAAAGGAACAAACCAAAGCAAATTTTTATTAAAATACTTCATCTAGTTATTGCCTATACCACAAAGTCAAAGAGTTTAGAACATTTATAAAGAATTGCAGCTCCCCAAATAACCAACATGTGATTTCATCTCTCTCCAAATTATTTTCTCATGCACTACTGTAATTTCATTTCTGCATAAGACTCACTGGAGTTTGCAAGGAAAATAGTCATTCGAGAATGTGGGTCAGCAATCACAATTACCGGTAAGTCAGCCGAGCTGTCAAAACTATTGAAACAATAACCTCAATTAAAAAGTTACCAGAGTTACTGTGTGAACAATGAAAACTGTTAGCTCACACTTATCGGCCCATAACGTGAGGAACATTTTTGTCCAGGCTTATCAGAAATCCTTTGCTTGCTAAAAAAACGCTCATTTAGAGTTGATACTGCATTCTCTTTCAGAGTAGTAAGGCCACTGGGCTACTCAGAGCAGAGAACTGCTCCTTATTTTAAAGGCTCTCCTCCTTAAAGCCTTCTGGCACACGTAGAGGGAAGTTGGTAAGGTTCTGTTCAGATAGGCGGTTCACACTTCCCTAACATAAAGTGGCAGATTTGCATCCTGATATAGCAGATGGAAAAAGAAGGAAGGGAAAAGGTGGAACACAGTCCACATACCAACAGCAGAACATTTAGAAATTCCCCTTGTTATCCTTAACCCAGGATCAGGTTATTTAAAAGATTTTGAGTATAAATTCCTGCCTTGTTTTCTCTATATATTGCAGAATTCAAGCAAAGTTACCTCATTAACTTGTTTTTTGTCCAAGTGAAAAACTTGACCAGAACTTGTCGAGGCAATTTCTTCATAGACCTTGTAACCAATATGATCCCTGTCATCACAGTCTCCAGTCAGCACAAATACTACCTGTATTAAAAATAAAATTTTTTAAAAATAATCATTTGGCACATGGTGCAAACTTTAGGAAAATATTGCAAAGGTGGCATTAAGGCACGACAACAAAGGAACCGTATCAATTTGCCATGGGTTCACATTACTTTGCATGAAGGACAGCCATACTGCACTCACTGCTGATGGAAAAAGCAATGAAGAAGAAAACGAACAGACAGGTACCACTTTAGAAGTGTTACTCATCTACCAGCACTTTACTTCACAGAATACTTACTTCAGAACAATATAAAAACACCCACATAAGTTGTAAGCTGAACAAGAATACATATACTGGTAAAAGGTTCAGTTGCACCGTTTAACTCACAATATCTAAAAGAATATTCCTTTAGGTTTCTTATTAACCCTACCAGTTAACTTTCTATTTAAAAAAAAAAAATTCTCTAGAATGGCACTATTATGGTCCCTTCTATAAAAAGACTTCACTAAATCTCACATCGAAGAATTTTACCCTTCACTATTGAGAAAACAGGGCACTAAATGCATAAACCAGCTCAGATTGTAAATCCCCTCTGTACCTGTGATTGTTTCTGTTGAATGAGTTGAAGTACTTCATGGGTAAGTCTATAATCTTTGGATCGTGCATCAGTAAACACATAGATGAAAGAACCAGGAAGAGAAATTTCTAGAGCGATCTTTATTGCCCCGATGCTCATCTCCGGACAGTCTCCACCACCCTGTTCACAATTAGAAAAAAAAAAACAAAACATTTTTCTAAGAAAAAAGAACATACCAAACAAGTTACATTCTGTTGTGACATTCAAGACATACTTTTTCAGCTTCTAATAAATATTCACTTTGGTTTTTATCCTAAGCATTGTATGGTTTCTGCAGAGTACTGTCACAGACTCACTCACAAGCAACAACCGCAACAATTCCTTCGGGAAAATAAAGTCCAAGGAAGGATTGTGGTTATCCCTGAATATGGTTTGTGTCATGGTGACTCTTCCCTTTTCTGGGAGCACCATGTTTTGTTTAGCTCCAGCTCTTTTGACAGCTCCATTTCCTATACTCACACACTCCCTTAATGGCTGAGAATTATCATTGCTTTGGTAGTATGCAGCACTTATAGAATCATAGAATCAGAATGGTTCGGGTTGGAAGACACCTTAAAGATCATCGAGTTCCAACCCCCTGCCATGGGCAGGGACACCTCCCACTAGACCAGGTTGCTCAAAGCCCCATCCAGTCTGGCCTTGAACACCTCCAGGGATGGGGCATCCGCAACTTCTCTGGGCAGCCTGTTCCAGTGCCTCACCACCCTCACAGAAAAGAATTTCTTCCTAATATTTAATCCAAATCTCCCCTCTTTCAGTTTAAAACCATTACCCCTCATCCTATCACTCCACTCACTGATAAAGAATCCCTCCCCAGCTCTCCTGTAGGCCCCTTTAGGTACTGGAAGGCTGCTATGAGGTCTCCCGGAGCCTTCTCTTCTCCAGGCTGAACAACTCTCAGCCTGTCTTCATAGGAGAAATACTCCAGCCCCTCTGATCATCTTTGGGGCCCTCCGCTGGACCCGTTCCAACAAGTCCATGTCCTTCCTCTGCTGAAGACTCCAGAGCTGGACGCAGTACTCCAGGTGGGGGTCTCACCAAAGTAGAGTAGAGGGGCAGCCCAGGATGCGGTTTTCTTTCTGGGCTGCGAGCACACATTGGCAGCTCATGTTGAGCCATGGGTGGTCATGGTCATAGACACAGGTGGGAAACGATCTCAGCCAAGCAACGCTGAGCTCCAGGAGGACCTTTAGATACCAGAACATCAAGAACTTGACTGAGACCTCACACTGCAGGGCAGTCAACGCAGGGAACTCAGCATAGAGCTTCAAAGAGCTGAAGACTAACTGTAAAACCTGCCTCTGTAAACAGCAACATCTCTCTGCTCTTTCAAGATTAAATATAAAAGTTATTTGGTTTTTTTTATCCTACAATCAACATGCCTTCACACGTATTTCTATACAAGTGCCCACATGCTGGAAAGGAAGAAGAAAAAAAGATAATGTAATTGTCACATCTATTTTTAATTCTTGAGATGCCATCAGAAATTATGTTTTGAGGTTAAACATTCACACAGACAGATAAACCAGAAAAAAAACAAAACTTGTCTCCCCCAGTCCTCTAGTCCTTAAGAATTTCAGCTGCCCCCAATAAAATTTTCATGTCAGTAACAATTTTTAGTCTATCAGTATCTTTAATCCCATTTCAAAGCAAGAATATCAATAAGCTTCTCATCTATGTTAAAGAATAAGTACATCAGCGTTGTCCTTTTTATAAAGTCAGTCCTTTTTAAATACAGCCTAACTTTTATGGGAAAAGCAAGTGGTAGACTCCAGACTGCCTGAAATTCAAGAGAAATTCTCCAAAAATATTTTTGACATACATGTCAGAACCTTACCTTGGCAATGCTTATATAATGCTATGGAACAGATCAGTATATCCAAGTTATTTCTTTCCTGCTCTTGCAAAGTGAAAGTCATCTTCAGCAAAAGACTGTTCCACATAAAGCTTTAATTTGTAAGCAAAGTCAAGATAATAGATAATTTTCTATAGACACCTACTTGGAACAGGAAAGTGTCTATTCCCACTTCAAGCCTACTAGATTATTGTTCCATGTAATATTCTGTATGGCAGCATCTATTTTCTATGTATAATAGGAAAAGCACTGCTGAGCTAAATGGTTATTCTGAGAACAAGTGTGAACTTTCTTATTCTCATAACGTAGAAAAGGTGTAGTCTCAAAAGGCAGCTACATAGAACTATGAAACAAAAATGTATTAGCTTTATTTGAAAAAAGAAGAAAATGTTCCTTTCAATGTTTCCTGCCTTTCTCTCCAAAGCGCAATTAAATATGGTTACAATTACCTTGTGAAGTTTTCTGGAAAAACAGAGGTGAGTAAAGCTCAGCAAGTCTCACTTTCCATTCAGTTTGGACAGGCACACAGAAATTCAGGTTGTTAGCTCGGCTCATCTTTACTATTCACATTTCTTATATCTACATTTAATATCTGTAAAACTATATACTTAAATAGCATTGTATCCAATCACAAATGGATAAATTTAGTATCTGATTTAAAATTGTTATCAACAGTTCTTACAGAAGACTTTTTTCATTAAGTCGTAGTTTTTACACTGAGAAATACTCAAATAAGGTCTTTTCATAACTGCTGATGCAAGTGTGTCGGCATCTGTATCACGGGATCTCATAACACTCAACCTACATGCAAATACTTTAAAAGATTTTCATATAGACAAGATTTAAATACATTGCTTGTCCAAATAAGTATGCATTGTGATAACTGTATTTAATACAAGAATACCCAAAAAAGCTGGTTAACACTTTAAAAAAAAAACAAAGCCACTAAGAAGCCACTGCTGCCCACATACAAGTTATTGTCGTGCCGTCCATAAGAATGATTAACAGTCAATTACAGACCAAACATAGGCAAAATAGGATCAACATTATGAGGTGTCTAAGAAATACTTCCTTTATCATTTTGAATGTAAAAGGAATAGGGCCCAGTTTCTTCAGTGAAATGCATCCAGACTCATTTTTACCTGATGTCAAATGCCAGCGAAAAGCCTGTTTCTAGTGTCACGTACAGACCTTCCAATCATTCTGTGACCGCATTAACTTTTTTGGAAAACAAGAGCTGAGCTTATCTTGATGTCCAGGGAGGACAAGTTTCGTAGTAGTCCTGGACACCATATTTTTATCAAATATGTTTTATACATAAGACTCCTTAAAATAATCTATCTTTACCTTTATTTTAGCTTTGTTCATTAATGAGAATATTTGTTCTATACCCTTTTTAAAAATAAACCTCCCTTAAAATTTCCCCTACCTCCACAATATCCATTCTTGCATCTTATAACTGTCTTTGTAGGAAAAATACTAACAACAAACATGTAGGAAGTGTTCACATTTCCTGGAAGAACTACTCCAAGATGTCCTATCAGTCCTGTTCTAATCACTTCTTTAATTTATATTTTGATTCTTCACCAATATAATGAGTGAATGCAAGTCAGTGAAAGTCTTAATTTAGCTGAATGAGAACATCTTGAAAGTGATTCCAAAATATGCAATCAATCAAGATTAAAGAAAGAAATCTTAAATTCATTAGACAGAAACTTTTAAACAACTTGCTTGTAATTGAAGAGTTTTAAATTTCCAAAAGCAATATCTAAATCATATACCTTTTAGAAATAACTGCAATTATTTTCCAGTGCAGCTGTTCAGAAAACAAAAAATAAAGACTGGAAGGATTTTTAAAGCTTAAAGTTCCCTATGAAGGAGAAAAGCATAATGGCTGGCATTTTCTACTTCCTTGAAAATTTATGTTTGTTTTCACTGAAGTTCAATCTTTCTGCCAAATTTTAAACTACTTATTCTTCCCAAACTAGCACTACTGACTTTCAAACAATCTTTTATTACAGGGATTACACCATGTGCCAGTTTCTAAGGGAGAGTCTGTCTGGCACTACTGACTCCAGCAAGGTTTTCCACAGCTCAGAAGCATTTTCCTCGATTTAAAGACAAGACAATAGGATCATGTTTTCTTTCAGTAAGGGTAGTTCCATTCCAATGCTTCCCTTTCTTTCCATCACCCGATCCAGATGCCATCTGTGCTTCGTTCTCACCCAGGGGAAGTCCACCAAGGGTGTGCTAGTTCAAAAACTTGTCTCCTAAGCGCAGCTACAGAAGCAATTCAACAGGGTTTCAATAAGACAAGAGTCAACCTGATGCCTTTGAATGGGTTGGTGCTAAGTAATGCATGGCAGTGAAGGCACTACCTAAGTAATACTTGATGGGTCTTACAGTCCTTTTGCACCTAAATTGGTTATTTAAAGCTAATGAAGGGCTTTCATGGGAAACAAGTTCCAGAACACAGTAAGTTCATAAAAGTGTCTGTGAACAAGTGACAGGACTCATTAAAATGCAAAAGAAATGTTAGCACTACGTAACTATTCTTTCTTGTGTTATTGACCTGAGTCTCCACACAATGATGTAAACTAAGTAATTAATCATAATTAAATGTCATCATAAATTAAGATGACCAGAGAACAGGAAAACAACAGTTTGTGCAGGTAAAACGAGAGAGATAGCTGGCCTACATCCTGATGATGCGTTGTAGCTGAAACACCAACACGAGAGGAAAGATGAGAGGGAGTAACCAGGGCCTTTGCTAGAACCACATAGAGAATGAACATGTTACTCACCTGAACGTAAAGTTCCCTGAGTTCAAACTGAAATTTCTTGGGATCTGTGGTTATAGTCACTGGACCAATTTCTAGGACGAAAAAAATTGCAAAGTATGAGGAAAACACAAAGTTATCAAAGGACAACTTGAACTGAAGAGCTGTTTCAGATTCATAAAAATCTGGTAGTAAAAAACAAACTAAAAGCATTGAATAGAAAGGAATGATATAGTCAGCACTGAAATCTATGATTCCAAATCTAGTAACTTAATCAAACTAGTAATCATCCCAGTATTACCAATGTCTAGGTATCAAACATTTATAGGCACCCAAAGCATTCTGTGTTGTGTTTGTTTCACATGTACTTCTCACCAATCATTTAATTGCTCTTAGTTATCAGAAGGGAAGAAAAATCCCTAAAACAAATGCGGCTGCACCAAAATAATAGTGTATTTTTCCAGGAACGGTTGTATAGGTAAAAGTGAAGGAGAAGCCTCTCTGAACAGACTATGCACATGCACTCCGCTGATCGATCTGAAAAGAAAAAAGAAAAAAAAAAAAAGCACATCTCTTGCCTGAAAGAATATGTACCCTCTAACTGGAGAAGCCCAGTGTGAGCCCAATGCCTATCTCAGCGTATCTAGCAGCAGTTGCCAAAGAGAACTGACGCAGAGACAAGTAGTGTTTGCCATGTCTTTGTATCTTGAGAAATGACAACGACATCAAATTGAAGTCATCTGGGGTGTGTGAGCAATGGCAGCACGTATTTTGAGTGTTTCCCAATCACACTAGCTGTACCACAAGCCTCTTCTCTGCCCCTTCAGGAATTGCCTTCCTAATTGGTATCAAATGTGATTCTAACCAGCTGTTTTCCTACGGCTGTGATTTCCTGACAGTTTACCTTAATCTGTTTTGGCACTCATGCATTTTATTCCTTCCCTGTCCTGGGCAGGCATTCCCACCCCGCTCTTGTGCCAGTAATGGCATTCATCTAGCTCAGCAAGCTGGTTCAGGGTGCTAAGCCATAAATAAATAAATAGACACAAAAAGAAAAAAAGTTAATAGAATTCTGCTAGTTTAGTGACCCAAACAACTCATAAAGAGATCAGCTGAGCACCGGCATGCAAAATGGGGTACAATTATGCAGTCAGGGTGGAAAAAAAAAAAAAGGCATGAAACTGAAACTGCCAATTTAATACAGCTGTAGCTTAACTGGAAGTGCTGCCTCAGCAGACCATCCAGTGTTTTCCAAGCTCTGTAAAAGTTAATATGCACTTATCTTTCACATAATCTAGACATTCTTCTTTTTTACAATCCAAAGTTTTATTTCACTAGAGTTTCAACATCAGCCATCACTAAAGTCTACTAAAAATCACACACATGCGTTTGCTTGGGGCGGGAGGGTGTCTATTTACGAGCGCCTTTTGCTAAGCATAGGTTTTAATTTGTTTGAAAGTCACCCAAGAAATCACATGAAACCTTTCCTAGAATATTAAACTGTTGGGGTTTTTTTTTTTTCTGTATAGCTTTGATTTGAGCCATTTATATGTGAATGTTGTTAACTAAGATGCTACACTATCATCAAAAGAGCCACTATAAGGACTCACCATTCCTCCACATAGTTCATCCTGCCATGCTCCCGCTCCACCTGGTACCATCCTCCTTTGGGTACTCTTTAAAGCAAATGCCTGCAATAAAGGTATCTCCAAATTGTTTTGCTTCAAATCTATCTCCTGCCAACCACTTTTTCAAAGCATATAACAGAATGGGGTTTATACATATAGTAAAACCACTAGCTCCATTATTTCCCATCAGTTGAGGGACTACATTTTTCAATTCTCAAGCAGTAAATCCTTTGGAAAGGCTTTCTTTCCCTATAAAATAAAGATCTGAGAAGAAACATACTTCAGCTAAGCTAAAACAGCAAACCCAGTTTAGTTTGGATGAAAATTTTGCCTTGTTTCACAGGCAGTGAGGGCTGGCTCCAGCAGGGCGCGCGGGTGCCAAGCCCGAGCCCGTGCCAGGATGCTGCAGGGTCACGCCAAGGCTCTGGCCGCCCTCTGCTGTGAGCTCAGCAAAGAGCAGATCTTTGAAATAACACCTAGATTAGAGGTTAGAAAGGGAGTATGGCCTAGTCAGCATCAAGTAGAGAGCTATCTGTTGTCAGGACAGAACTGAGAACTTCACACAGTGAAGTGTGAGAAGCCGCACAGAGGGCAGATCCCCCCAGGCAATTCCACAACCAAGGCCAGAGCTCATCAACTCGCCCTGAGGTCAAGCAAGGCCCTAGGAAGGAGTGAATAGGATCATTTACATCTTCAGTTACAATGATCTCCTCTAAGGGACAAACAGCATCAAAGTGAATGACACCGACACTCCCAGTGTAAGACAGCAGCCGTGTTGCTCTATGTCAGCTCCTATCTGAGGGACATCCAGGTTACTTCCAACTGTAAGCCATGATGCGAGTACTTCATGTAAACTTACAGCTACAGTCAGTTTGCCAACACTAATCAATTAACGATACAGAAGGCATCTGGAATGGCAATAACCATCCAACTCTGGGCTGGAATCTAATCTTCTCCGAGTTGTATGAAGGTTATTCAGTGCTCTTCACACATAGCTTTACAAGCCCATCATTCTAGGTCTAAATGGTGATGTCACTGATTCTCACCATCTTGTACCAAAAACCCAGCATCTACTGTCTTTCACATGCTGTCATGCCACCAGCTTATGTGACCTGCTTGCCAAAAAAGCTGAAATAGCCATCACCAATGTATAGCCTTCACCTTCTTTTATCCTCATTCTGCTACTTCGAAGTGCAACCCAACCAAGATTGTTTCATCAGTGTAGGGAAACTCGGGTCTTCAAAGTATTCGGACTTGATAAAAAGTGAGAAGATATTACCAGAAGTGCTTTAAGTTTACCTGCCACCTAGGAACTACTTCCAAAAAGAACTTTAGGAAAGAATGGTAAGTTCTCTTACAGAGCACCACAGAAAGTTCTTACAGAAAGTTTAATTACTGATATGGTAAGAACCTGAAAAACTGTAGTCTAAATCAATTTGCAGTCATCAATCCGGACATGGCTCTGTAGAAGGAATACACGGAGGCAGGGCAGGTCTGAGACACCAACGCCTGTGCAATGCTAAACTACAGCACTGTTAAAGAACTATAGACATCACAATGGAGAACTGGTTTTAGCGCTTTGGCGATGCTAACTGTGAAGCATGAGTTCAGGCAGCGTTTCTGAAGACACTTAAAGGGTTTAACAGTTTTACAGTAGTACAGTGTACAAGTTCACCTTGTGTAAGAGCTATCATCTAAACAATACTGAAAAGCTTTGTGGCATTGACTAAGGTAAGACATCAAGAAAACATGCAGTCATAGAATGGTTAGAGTTGGAAGGGACCTTAAAGACCATCAAGTTCCAACCCCCCTGCCATGGGCAGGAACACCTCCCACTAGACCAGGTTGCTCAAAGCCCCATCCAGCCTGGACTTGAACACCTTCAGGGATGGGGCATCCACAACTTCTCTGGGCAACCTGTTCCAGTGCCTCACCACCCTCACAGGAAAGAATTTCTTCCTAATATCTAATCTAAATCTCCCCTCTTTCAGTTTAAAACCGTTACCCCTCATCCTATCACTCCACTCACTGATAAAGAGTCCCTCCCCAGCTCTCCTGTAGGCCCCTTTTAGGTACTGGAAGGCTGCTATAAGGTCTCCCTGGAGCCTTCTCTTCTCCAGACTGAACAACCCCAACTCTTTCAGCCTGTCTTCATAACAGAGGTGCTCCAGACCTCATCATTTTCGGGGCCCTCCTTTGGACCCTTTCCAACAGGTCCGTATCCTTCCTGTGCTGAGGACTCCAGAGCTGGACGCCATGCTCCAGGTGGGGGTCTCACCAAAGCAGAGTAGAGGGGCAGAATCACCTCCCTCAACCTGCTGGCCACACTTCTTTTGCTGCAGCCCAGGATGCGCTTGGCTTTCTGGGCTGCCAGCGCACATTGCCGACTCATGTTGAGCTTCTCATCCACCAACACTCCCAAGTCCTTCTCCTCAGGGCTGCTCTCCAGCCATTCTCTGCCCTGTATTTGTTCACGGGATCGCCCTGACCCATGTGCAGGACCTTGTACTTGGCTTGGTTGAACTTCATGAGGTTCGCATTGGCCCACCTCTCCAGCCTGTCCAGGTTCCTCTGGATGGCATCCCTTCCCTCCAGCATGTTGACCACACCACACATCTTGGTGGTGTTGGCAAACTTGCTGAGGGTGCACTCTATCCCACTGTCCATGTCTCTGACACAGACGTTAATCAGCACTGGTTCCAGTACAGACCCCTGAGTCAAGTTAACAGAAAATAGTAAACATCGTTAAAGAGAAAAAGACCAATGTGTCAGTCCCCAAAGTTGTTTTTGGTGTCTGAAAAAAGCAGCGAAGGCACAACTTTGTTCTTTCGTGCATCTTGAATTGTATGCATATAGCAAATCAACTCATAGGTCCATTTGCATGTTTACCCACATTCAAAATTACCTGAAGTATTAATAACTGCATGGAAGAGTCAAACATCCAAGTCAGATGTTCCTCAAGTCAAACATAGTTACAAACGTATCATTCTAAATACAGAATATTTATTTAGAAACTAGATCCTGCAACAAGGCCAAGTAAAGGAGAAGAAAAAAAAAAAACACCACCTTTCTTTTTTAAATTCATTAGTTTTTTTACGTGAAGATTGACACGTGAAATATTCCAACAGAATGTGTCCATTCCAATGCTGAAATAGGAATCAATTTTTAGGCACCGATATTGGAATATTTGGGACTCATTTGTTAGGGAGGTCTCCCCATTGCTCATTACTCCAAAGCTGTCCCACGTCCTCTGGAGGCGATTGATGCAAAAACTGAAAAACCCCATACAGGCAAAGCAAGGCAGCGTCTCTCTCTTAGGCAGTAACTCAACTCTCTCGTCTCAAAAGTTCTTTCAAACTGACATGGGGATCCAAGACAATGTTGCACACACACAGAAAACTGATAATGTAGGAAAGGAAAAAAAAAAAAAAAAAGGTTGCACATTACTGAACAAAGCCTGGACTTCCGAAACTGAAATCACAAAACTCAGCATAACCACTACGGTGTTTGAGCTTGTACCTGAGCAATTAAACAAACACGACAACATAAATCTCTGTACCAGTCCATTTGACAGAGATTAAGAGTCTTGGTATTTCCTTTCTAGGGCAAAACTGATAAAAACACATCTCCTTTGTAAATAAGCAAATAAGTCCCTAGTAACTTGAGAAACTGGCCACTCTGAAAGGCTCCAATGTTTTTCCACGACTTTCTGCCACATCTCAAATTGCTGCATGTTTATACACAAACCAAACAGCAAGTACATTGGGAAAAACCACATTGGGAAAAACCACAAATTGCTCAACGACACACAATCACACATAATTACTGCTGAGGGTGGCACTGTCTTAACCCTGACCGTGGAAGACATCTGCACCCAAGTATCTGGTTTGGACAACTAGATGTTTTAGGAGATCTAGCAAAGGAATATGGAAGCCATTTGCCTAGCTCTCCTCAACTCGGGACACTGAATTTGTTCTGGAAGCAAAAAAAAGAAAAAGCTCTAATTGATACCGAGTAGCCAAAGGAATCTCAGCAGAGAGACTAAGTCTGTGAAGGGCTCTCACCCACAGAATTCCTTCTTCTAAATCAGACCAAGGACATTTCCCTGATGCAAAACTACTACATCCAGAATTAAAAAAAAATAAAAATAAATAAAACCACCCACAAGACAAACCATACACCCTCCCAAGAAACACCTTCAGATACTTCCAAAGAACAAATAAACTACAGAACTAGTACACTACAAATTTAAAAAGAAAAAAGGAAAAAAAAAACCACACAAACCACAAAAACCCATATAACAGCAACAAAAACCTGATATTTTAGTAAGAAATGTAATTACAACAGCCTTTTACTACATTCCTGTTTCATTACACACAACGATGTGTTATTCCAGTTCCACTAGTTTAATAGTCTGAGTTGTGCAGATTTTTACCACTGCTGCATCTTTGCAATGGAGTGAAAGACTGGACCTCTGGCCCAGAACTGAACAGATCAAAGTATATTTAGTTATCTCTTCATTACACAGTATACAGCTCAAGAAATAGAACGTTTCCCCCACCTTATAACACAAAGAATAACTGAGTGGCAATTATCTCCTGCATCCTTTTTTATTTCTAAAGTGGACTGTCAAGTTTAGCACTAGGCGTCTGAAAAAAAAAAAAAGGATCTGTACTCATTAAAACATACATGTTTCTTAAACGCATACCTCGAAAAAATGAAAATGTGTACTACGAAAACTTTGATATCCCCATGAAAAATCATTTTCAGAGCTGCAGTACACAAAAGATCCCTACACCTTCATCAGGAAGCTGTATGTACAAAGCAATCACTGTTTTCACCATTCACTGTACATTAAGCATCATGACTCAAGTGAAACAGTATAAATAAGAATTTACAGGTCAAACTATGCAAATGAGTTATTTGACAGCCTGAAGATAGAGTAAGTATATTATTGTCACACAATTTTGGCAGATTCTGATTTACTGGGATCATTGAAAATACACGTATGACAAAGGGCTGGGGAAGGAGAAGGAAAGATTCTCGATGATGTGAATGGGAATTAGGGAACCCAGTGGAGGCACCCCAGCATACATTTCTAACATACGTCAAGATGTATGTCTGATGGTGGGGAAAAAATAAAAAAATCACACACTGGGCATGGTTACATATGTTCATTTCGTGAGTCGTACCAGTTTAAGCAATTCCCATATTGCCTTTCCATCTGAGTGCTGCTTCCTATGGCAATTTTGACAATTTTTGAGATCAGAAGTCTAATATGGGTTTCATATATACACATCCCTACGTGCCCTTATTTTATTTATATACATATATTTTTTTGTATTTGATCTGTCTTCCAGTCTTGTTTCCTGTACACGCTCTCAAGTACTTCCACCACAAGTGAAGAGATGATAAAGGACTGGGAATGATCAGCTGGGGCAGCCAAAATGCCTAAGGCAGGGTTGCTGCCAAAAGAACTTGGTGTACAATTATCCCGTAAGAGCTATTTCCTAACAGTGCTGAGCATTGAGCTTCATCTGATTTATCTGAGCTTGATCTGAGAAGCAGCTCTCTTCTCAAGCTTCCTTCTTGGTATCCAATTCACTGTGAAGATTTGCTTACAACTTGTCTGAAGACTTTCAGGAGCAGCTACCTACCAAGGATTAAGAAAATAAGAGTGATGATAGTTATTCTTAATCAGCCTCCAGCCAGCTGTCTGTCCTCAGGGCATATAAGCAGAAACCTTTAACTTCCTAACAGGAAATTGGGTCCTACACATCAGGTCTTTGCCCTACTACAGATGACTTGGGAGCTGCCATCAGAAATGTTTCACAGTGCTCTCTTGTCCTTTCCAACACCAGATTATGATGTCACAGGTGGAACTAAATAAAAGAAAAATACTTGTAATTGCCATCTAAAATTACAGTGAAAATTTCTCCCAAACAGCTAACATACATACACAGAATCAGAAGATTTTTTACCATTATGTTCTCACCATAAATGCATCTAAAATGCTGTTCCACTTTTAACTGATTGCAAATTTCTTTAGTAGACTATTGAACCCCAGCAGATGACTGAAAATACAATCTAGGTAAGTAAGTATTACTAACCACCACCTAGGAAAAAAAAAAAAAAAGACCATAACCCCAAACTTACAGCCTTCTGCTTCATGCTCTGAAGTGAAGGACACCCTCAATTCATATTGATGGATGGAGGTGACGGAGCTGTGTGGTTAAACACCTTGCTGAAACTTTCCAGAAGAAGCATCATTGGAGATGCTGCCTACTAATCAAAAGTCCCCCAAGGCTAACATACACCCCACTGGAAAGACCCTCCCAATGGACTCGGGGAGCACTGGAGTAAGCCAAGATGCTTAGCACTAGAACATATAATAAGCTATTTAAAGTTTCTTCTTAAAAGATACTCCCTCGTGACTTTTTTGCTTTTAGCTTTCAGACTCTAACCTGGGTATAATTAAATTTTTGAAAAGCTCAAGAACTGCAGTGAGCAATTTTTACCAGATTTTTAACCAGACAGAAAAAAGCCAAACAAACCCAGCAAGCTCACATGTTTCCTTAATGCAGTCATGCAGTCATTTATTTTTCTTTTTAAATAGTTTTTCAGCCTCATGACTTATGACTATGAACTTTATTATGCAAACTTCACTTTAAGACGACAACAGACTGGAAGAAGTCAGACTGCACACAGTTTTTCTTTAGTTGGCTATTCAAATAAAAAACAGATAGTCCATGCAAACTGCCAAGCACTGTTAAGCAGCCTAACCTAGCATTAGTGGAGCACTACTGAAGCTCTATCCTCATGGATGGCGATGGTAATTGGTGGTGTGCTTGAAATTCTTCACCAGACACCTCGGGGGAGTGGTCAAAGCCTGGATGAAACTCAGAGACCAAAGATTTAACAGAAGTTTCACTGAAAATGTGCCTTAGTAAGTGTCATGTTTGTATTGTTATTTCCCATTGTTATAACATATTCCCATTGTTTATGAGCCTGTGTCTTTTTTTTTTTTTTTAAAGGAAAAGAACAATGGTAAAAAAACCCAAGGCATTATACATGTTTACATTTCTTGGAAAAGAAAAGCTAGCTTGGAGACCTACAGTGGATAAAATCTAATATTATCATCTTTTGTCTACTGCAACAAGCACTAAGTTTAGCTTATGGGCCCCAAGTGCAGTTGTCTAAAAGTTATTAACCAAATAAAAATCAGGTGCTGATTTGGCCAGTGCAGCAACAACTAGCACACTGTTAACCCTACCTCCTAAGAACTACAGTCATAAACCACAGGACGTGCAGAGTAACCTCTTCTACCCAGAGACCACTAAAACAAATCTAGGTTTGCTAGAAATTCTGTCTTAAAGGGGTGATGCACGGAACAGCCTCAGAGCTTCTCAAGCGCCTTGCACGAGTGGTACTACATCACACTCACCGTGGAACCACTGATTGAAAAATCTGCTCCCACGGGCTGGAAATAAGAAAAAGAAAGATTGAACTAAATAGGTTCGACAGGTTGATTACTGTTCCAAGGAAATAATCCACTTGAATGTCCCCAGTGGTTGGCCAGAAGATTTCGTCTATTGCTGGTGCACAAACAAGAGGCAAAGACAGCAGAAAACTTGACTCTATGTGCTTAAAATTTAAAGTTGTGCCAGTGGATATGAAACATCCCAAATGTAAAAAGATTGACACAAAGCAAGTTGTTGGTTTTTTTCTTCCTTTCTGGGGACAAGCAAACATACAGAATCCTGGCATCTGGAGGAGACCCACCTTCCTCCTTTCCCTTGGTTCTTTGAACAGCCCTGGAGGTCTGTTCTCATCAGAGGGCCAGCAGCCATCGTTTCTGAAATGACTTTGGCTGCCTCTAGCCAGCCCTCAATGGATGATTGCCGAAATCACAAAAAACACAGCCACAGCTGGCAACTCAGCTGACAGTCCCTAAGGGAGGCCAAAGGACTGAAAGAGCCATGGAGATTATGTGAGTGCCTACAACTAGGTGGTCCCCTACGTTCAAGCCTGGAGCCATCGCAGTGAAATAAGTACGTACAGATCTGCTGCCCATGCTCTTATGCAGCTCTTCTGTGCACAGAGGGGTGGGAAAGCAGCATTTGCTGGTGCTCTACAGCATGCAAGCTTTGACTCATTTGCTTCCCTCAGCCTACACAAAAGAATAAACAGCTACAGGGGCTACAGCCACAGCTTCCCTACTGTACACCATGGGAGCAGCAATCAGTTCCTGAAGCTGGCCCAGGCTCTTAACTCACACTGAATATCTGAAAGGGTCATCAGATTACTTTCTGGTTTTGTTTATTTCCCCTTGTTAACAACAACGTGAACCGAGTAAAATTCGGTTCATAGTGCTCTCTAAATTCGTTCTCCAGACTGAACTCCAGTTCAGTCCAGGTCTATTTCTGTCTCATCTCTTGGTCTGTGTATTTTGGCAATACTCCTTCAACACTTGTAACAGCGCTGGATAAAGAACTTACACTAAAAAACAGGGCAGGAATGAATGTAACTACAAATTTTACAGTGCTGTTTTCTGATTAATAACCTTAACACATTGAAGTCAAATTAAATACTATTTAAAATTCAATTTTTAATTCAAAATTTTTACTTGGTATTGCATTACAAAATGAACTTATTTACTGCAACATCTAGCAAAGATAAATTTTGAGCTGCTGCCCACACCACTGGCTGTGGTCCTGCCAGCCAGAAATAGCCCAGCTCCACCATCGGGAGCCTCTTGGCACTGCAGGGTACTGCAGGCTCACTCATAAGGCTCCTTCTCTTTCTCCACTGAACTCTGGTCTCCACCGTGTCCCCAGCTATCTCTCACCATAGGAGGGGTCCACAGGCCGACTGGCAAAAAAAAAAATAAATCACAGCTTCTTTTATTTTTCCAGAATAGATGAATCCAATTACAAAGTCTAATTAAAAGCTTCTGTTGCTTGGAAGATTATGTTCACAGATTACTTCCTTCAAAGAGACTTGGGAGACCCTCGGAGAGGGCTATCTTACTCAAGCCAAGTCAGCTTTTTGATCATGAGACATAATCAAAACTGAAAAACCAATTGGCTCTTTCCTGCTGAAACTGCAGCCACATTGCTTTCATGAAGGATAGGGAGTTACTAATGCACTCAGCACCCACATCTACATAAAAACAGACCGCGTAAGCAAATAAAGTGACCGACAGCAACTTGAGCATCTTGAGATCAGGACAACCCGGTACTGCTCAGTCCCTGGTGATGAGACATACTCCACATTCCCGCTATGTACCATGTAGTGACAACCCAAGTCAGTGCTTACAGAACAGTACTTGATGTGTGTAATACTATGCAGTTATTAAAAAAAACAGGAGTCAATGTTTTCTTTTCCTAACAAGCTTTATGGAGACCACGGCTTTCATCAGCTGGTGCTTAAAACTGTCAGGAGACCATGGAAACAAGCACTTTCCAGAATAAGTTACCATATTAATCCTATGCTGTTCATTAACAGGCTTATGTTCTGGTAATGCCTTCATATGGTAAAAGATAATTTTTTAAAAAATTATAAATGGAATACGGTGGACCATATTTAAATGGATCCGTTGGGGTTGCTTCAACAAGAGGGAGTTACATGACCTGGGACAAAACAGAACAGCACAACGGTTAGACACAAAGCTCATATACAGTGTGGTAAGTCTTAGGGGGTTTTTCCTCCACAGAGGATAAGAGGAACACAAAAAAGCAAAGACTGACCTAAAATTCCTTCAGGTGCCAGACACAATCCTTGAAGAGTTATTTAAATAAATTTTGCTCTGAAAATTATCAGGAAACCACATAACTAGTCAATTAGCCCTAAGCAAAGATAAAAGATAACGGCACTAACCACAGACCTATCCAAACTTACATAATTAAAACAAAACTGAATAAGTTTTCCTCAGTTTTCATACCAAGCCACTCTCTCAAAAGAACACAAAGAAGAAGAAAAAAATAAATATTTATTTTAGAAAATTCTAGGAGAATGAAAACAAGCTTCTGCAAGACCACATCTTGTGTGTGTGTGTATATGCATATACATACACATGCATGAACATCATCTCAATACTATGAAATGCTTTATGACATATCCAGTTGCCATCCTTTGAGAATGGAGATCTCCAAGCATAACAAAAATAAAGTAATCTGAGACTGGCTGCTAGGAGAAAGTTGTGTCATATTCAGTACAAAACTCCTAGTATTCTGCATATGAGTTTACTCTGTACCAAAATATTTTTTTTTCTTTTCACTATTAAAAATCTGTCTGCTTAAGACAGTGATAGAGGTTTTACTGATTTCAATTAGAAAAGGCCCCAGCTCCCCTCCAAGTATTACACTTTAAAATGAATTGCTAAAGGATTACCAGTGTAAAACCATTAGAAACCCAAACCATTTCCTTTTAGCCATTAAATCTCCATGCATGATTCTAAATAAAAGTCCACTTCACAAAACTAATCCATACGCAGCTGACAGAACATGGAATTTTACGGCAGATAACACCGTCTGTATACACTGCTTATTCACTCTGACGATATCCAGTTGTGAATATTACCCTCAGGGCTCTAACAATGGTACAGTGGCGCCTCAAATACTGCTGTGAATAAAGAAGCATCAATTAGTTTAAGTTAAAGCATCTAAGGTCAGTTACTGATGTACCAGGTTGAAGCAAACTTTTGGGGTCCTTTTAAAAATCTATTACTAATTTCACAGTGAAGACTTTGTCAATAGTTCATTTCCTATTACTACTTAACAGACATTTCTGACTCCTGGTGAGGCTCTGTTTTGATAGGTTGGACCAGATGATTTTTCAAGGTCCCTTCCAACTGGGGATGTTTTAGGATTCGATTGCACAAGAAAGTGATGGGGAAAAAGCTACAGAAAACATGACTGCGAAATTGCTTATCTGACAGAGCCAATCTGAGCAGAAGAGGATACTGAAACATGTTAGTTCTATTTTTTAGAAAATGTGGTTTGGATTTAAGTATCAATTTAAAAAGAAAGATACAGAAATTTTTTCATGGCCAGATAAGCCTCTCAAAGCCTTCATTAGAGCACTGTTTACTTTGGTAGCTGGCAAGTCAGCTGGAAACAGCTTTCTCCCACCCCTTAACTTTTGCCTGTATCATTTGTAATTGTAATTTTCTAAAAGGCACCAACAAAAACATTTTTAAGCAGCAGAAATCATTCAGTAAGGGATAAACTTATTGCAGAACTACAGGGAACCAAGCCCGAGAAACTCGAATGGCCACCACAACCTCAGGGAAAGGGGAAAGGAGTCACACAGCCAGGCTGAGGAGTTTCTCCACGGCTGCCAGAATAGCTTGGTGGTGACAATGGTCTCATGTGTCTCCTTCCTTTCTGTGATCCAAACCAGTGAAAATGCCTTGTGGTGTGGCTTCTGGTTCTTCCCAGCTCTCACTCTAGAACAGCAGCGCACAGAGGCCTCCGTGGCAGCTGCATGGAGGAGGACCAGCCACACAGTCACCTCTCCTAACTCTGGCACACTGTAGTCCCCAGAAGTTTATCTGCCGGGAGTCATTTAACAACCACACAGGAAGTAACAAAATGTTGTTCTTCCCCCTCCGTAGCATTGCTCTTACCTCTTCCTTTTAATCTGGCGGAGGAATCAAAAACCAGAACTTGTCCCCACAGTAGTCACGCAATTAATCTCCGAGAATATTTGTTAAATAAATCCAGTTGCACACAAGTCTCTGATTCTGACCGTGCTGCTGAGGATTTGGCTCTAAACCACCCATGTTTACTTATCACTTTGGAAGGAGAATCTGCAAATTCACTGACCTATGTAAGCTCCGTGGTGCATAAACAATCCCCCATCTCATATCTAAGCATCATTTCTGCTGACAGCCATTTGGTGTATGAAACTGAGGTCTCCGTCAGCCAGCAAAACACCTTGTAGCACAATGACAAAATTTTAAAAATCAACTGCAAAAAGACTAGAAGAGAGCCAAAGCTGGAAGAGAGTCGTGCACTTGTTGAGAAAGCACCGATTTCAGCTTGCTTCTCCAGCTGTGAAACAGCAGCCCTGGGGTTCTATCACCAACAGCTCAGCCACGCACGCGGAGCGGATTGCACAGGGAACTGGAGGCAGCAGCCAGTGAGCCATCTCAGCGTGAGCTAGCTCCACTCGGGAGTCAGCATCCTAAACATTCATCCTAAACAATCACTGTCTTCCTCATCCTTGAGACTGTACCTAAAAATCTCCTGGGCATGAGAAGTTTTTCAAGCAGATGATGCTGCCCTACTAAGCTGAAGGACGTTGCTGATGCCTTCACAGGAGAGATACAAACAAGTTGTATGGATTAAAGCTGAATAGACTGTCAATGTTTGGACACCACTGCAAAAAAATAAACAGACTCTCAGCTTTACCGATATTCCTTCCCACGCTCTGAGCAGATAAAGCAAGAGCCTTTGCTAACCACTAGCAGTACTACAGTGCAATGTCTTCACTGCCTGTGTAAGCAGCTACCAACCGGGTTTGGCTCGGGATAAACTCAGAATTAAGCCACCGAAAGTGTTTTACAAGAAACTTATTTTAAGGCCACAAAAGCACGGCTCACAAAAATAACACAGACACATCTAGGTTACAGGGCCTGGCCCTGCCACTTGGCAGCCTGCAGTACCACCGAGATGCCATCTACGAGTCCCAGAAGTGGCATTTGTTTCCTTTCCACTGGCAGCTCACTTACAAATACACTGCCTTTCTGCCAACTCTTCTACACAAGCAATAGCTCTAGGCAGCTCATTACAGCAAGATTCATGAGAGCTTAACTGGGTAGCCACTAATCCACCCAGATTTACCCACGCTTATCTATACACCACAGTTCAGTGCTGTTGGCTGAGGTTAGCAGCATCAGCAGGACCAGAATCACGTTCTGTGCAGATGTCTGTCACCCCTCTGCAAGGACTTATTGCCCTGGCACTGACCACAGGGAACATGACATTACATATCCAAATGCCCGGTGGGATGTCTGAACAGAACAGGAGGTTAACGGCTATAGGAAAGCTGTTTCATGGCTTTGGAAGAAGAAAAAGGAAAATCATGAGAATATTTATGCTCTTGATGCAGGTTTGAGTGTTCAGTAGTTTTTAAGAAGCTGTGGAAGAGAAGGAAACATTAAATATTATCTGTGGATTATAAAATTCCACTGAGTTTTATTAGTGCAAAATGCAAGCATGCTCCAAACTAATTCAAAAAGCAGATGTGAGGAGGGAGGAGGGAAAAAAAAAAAAAAAGAAGAGAAGAGAATGTTAACTTTTTTACCCTAAACAAAATAGTCTTTCATTTCGCATGAGGAAAACTTAAATCGGTTAAACAGGAATACATCATGCAGAAGCTTTGGTTTTTTATGGGCTCATCTTCCAAACTTTGTTTGAAATAATGCCACTATTCATGTTTAGAAGTTAGCTTAGACAAAAGTCATTTGCCTTGATCCCTCTACTTCCCAATTCCACCTTCTGTGTGGCCTAGTCCAACAAGACTGGGATGTACTCAGCTGACTACTGGAAAAACATGGAGCTCTCACATGGAAAGAAAATAATCAATTGCTAAATAATAAAAGCTACTCTTTAAAAATTATTAAATTTTAAAAATGGAAGCATTTGTCATGATTATTGTTTTCGATAAATTGCTCAGCCTGTTTATACAACAGAGAGCACAAAGCTTTCTTTGGAGAATTTGGATCTGTGGCCTTGAGGCCATCAAGCTCCAAAAAAAAAAAAAAATATAAAAAAAAAAAAATCAATGCTACAACATGACTTGTACTGTTTACATAGGTCAATCAAAAGCATATTTTCTTCCAGACACAATGCAGACCCTGAAAAGCACTCACTCTCCGAACATGCATGTGCTTTGAAATACACTCTCACAATTCGTGCAGGGATATTTTCAGTGGTAACCCCTCCCCTGCCAAAGTCAAGACAGGTGAAAGGAGGTGGCAGCCAAACACATTAACTGAGGACCCCATGGGTCAACATCAAAAGTGTGCTTTTAGAGCAATTCGAGATTTTTTGTCACTCACCATTGTTGCTGAGTGGAAATAAAGGGGCTCACAGACTGATCTACATCAGCTATTGCTCTCAATTGATGGTGTTTTCAGCTGCCCTATTATTAAGTTTCCCCACCCATTTGTGCTAGCAAAGAATTGAATGGGTAGGGGCATGGTTTCGGTGTTTATTTCATATTTTTCATGGACTTCTCATCTCTCATATTCTTTGTCAGACTGACACAACACATCTAGTCTTCTAATATCTTAACGCTTAAGACATTAATTTACTAAGCAGCAGCAGTTGTTCAAGATGCTAAAACAGCAATGTCCACCCTCAAGTAGTCAACTGTAAGGCAGTAGAGTAGTGAACAAGTGAGCACTCCTCAGCCTCTTCAGGGCAAAAATCAAGTGGTTTAGTATATACTATGGAACAATTTTTTAAATTATGAGAGCTTAATAAGATTCCAGTAGTGCTAGAAAATAAAAAACTCATCCAAAAACTCTACACCATTAAAAATAGAAAGGAAAAAGAGTAATTCTCCATAGAGTGTATGAATTAATAACTTAAGTGGCCCAAATTGTCACACAACGCACGTCACTTACCTTTCTTGAAAGAACAAGAGCACTAGTTATACATCTCTCAGACAGAGTATACTCTTCTAACTGAAGCCAGTCTTAAAATAGATTAATCTTGCCCTTATAGACTGGATTTTGTCTCTGTTCTGGTGGGGCTTGCTTAGTGCTGCTGCTTGCAAGGTCTCTCTGGCACACCCTCAAGTTTCAGTCTCATGCCCGATGTCCTTCATAGGCCACAAGACAGGAGTCCAGCCACCCGGTGGCCCAATGCTGAATCTTCAACTGCCCATTTCACCTCCACTTACAGGTTTCCAAACATACTTTTCCAACAAAAGACTTGCTAGTGATGAAAGCTCTGGTTTGCTAATTATGCTGTCTAAGCACAGCCTAACTGCAAAGCAATGAGGTGCAGTCCTAGAAAAGGAATGTCTTAACCACAGACACTTTTAAACAGCACAAGCAGTTCAGATTTGAAGAAAACATCTTTCTGAATACCACCCCCTTCAGCAGGTTTTCATTGCCCCACGCAAGTCTCAGGCCTCAGGAGACACCACATGATAATGGAACGGCTCCTCTTCCTCAAAGAGCAGTCTCTTTAGAAGGTGGCCTCTGCCAACCCCCTTTCTGCTTTTGAACATCCTCTCAGGAGCTCTTTCATTCCAGCTATGAGGTTTCCAACACCAACTGCCTGAGAAACCAGAGCAGTTGTCCAGCAGAGTCTTTTCTAAGAGGAAAGCACAGGTATACCAACTGATGGCTGTGCCACAGCTGCTCAGAGCTTCTCATTTACACCTTTTTTTTTTTTTTTTGCATCCAAAAGAAGGCTCAAAATCACAAAAACATGCAGTTCTTAATGGCATTCATAAACCAACATGAAATTCCTACATACGTTAACAGTTAGGCTAACTTTCTTGAACACTAACACCGAGGAAAAAAGGCAGTAAGTGCATGACTAACTCCCTCTAAACAACAGTCTTGTGCAGGATCGAGGAACTACCTGTTTTTATGAGCTGCCCACTGGTATAGTCATGGTGAAGACTGTCACTACATGGAATTTAGGAGATATCTGGGTACAGATATGAATAGCGATTCCATCTTTCTGTGAAGCTCTCGTTCAGGTGCCTGCAGGACAGAATGGCATCCGAATGATCAAGTCTGTAACGTTCAGGTTTAAATCACTAGTTCTGCCAAAGATTCTCTGTGTTGCCAGAGGCAAATCTTAAGGGCCTCGCTCAGAAAAATCACTTAAGCGTATGTGAAAATCATATCAAAATCAACAGAATATATACAAAAACATTCTCAAGTGTTTTGCTTAACTACAGAGTTTGTTTGTGCTCAAAGTCTCCAAATGGTGGAGGAGGTGGTGTTTCCCATCTGCCATCCTTTCTTTATCCCTACAGTAAGAGCTGGATATTCTGGGCAGAATTATTTAGCATCATATGAAGGTAGAGATACTGTACCAGTAGAAGTCCAACTGTAAAGACATTAATACAAATGTTATGGATTTGTTTCTAGTATGATTATGCGAAGGGAGACCTCAGCGTACCAGCTAAACTATATAAACACAGATAAAACTGGCCAAACATCTAACCTTAATAACGAACCCAATTTAACTAACTGAATAACCTAGATGAAATTCCAGATGTCTCTCACACGTGGTAAATTAAAATACTCTGTTCAGAGTACACTCCTACAAAGCTAGTGTAGTGTAATGTCAGGAAATACAAACAAAAACAGGAAAAATTTAATTAATCTCATTCTCCAGAGTTACATCTCGCATTTACTAAGCTCTTTCAAACACATTATGTTGCTGATTAGCGGTACTGCCTTAAGGCACAAATTTTTTCCGATCTTCAGAGTTAAAAACTGCTTTGAAATATCACCAAGGCGTACAATTCTAACTCAATGATAATGTCAGAGAGCACCCTATAATTTAAAACACTGCACTTCTAATTGACAAAATTGAGTCAAGTAGGAAAAGCATGATGAATTCAGACCCTATCCTGCGTACAATGAAACTTCAAACAGAGCTGACAAAATGAAAAACAGCTGAGCTAATAAAACACAGACCCTGCTTAAACAATCTTTCATCAAGTAAATTTCACCTACCTTGTTAATCTTGGAATTTGGGAAAGTAGGAGGAGCCAGCAAGGTCTGAAGAGGAGATACGAAAGGATATTTGTGAAATATGTAATATTTAGCAAGTTAAGAAAGCAGACAACGACAGCCAGACTCTGACCTCAGTTATACTGGTGTAAACCCAAACTAACATCAGTGACTGTAATGGAATTACTCTGGATTTACTCCATATTGACTGTCATTGAACAGGTTTTAATCTCACTGAATATCGAAGTGGAAAAAATGGCTTTTATATCTACACAGTGGGACATTTCATTGCAAGTAACTAAGAAACTGTTTAATGCTATGTAGCTACAACACAAAAGGTGAGATGGGCTTGAGCCCTCACATAATTATCCACAGCCAATTTTTCTGAAGCTTGAAAGGTTTTATGCGCTTCAAATCAGCCTTGAAACAAGCTTTATGAAAATTAAAGAGTTGATTCAAAACACACTTCACTTATTTAGGGCTTTTCTTGTTTGCTTGTTTCACCTCAAACCATACTCTTTACAAACCAAGACTCATCCCCGTGAAGTAGGCATGCAATAGCATCTCTTAATTTGCTTCCCTCATGCCCTTTCCAGAGGCAAATTTATCCTCTCATACCACTTGCTAAGCTAGAGATGCATCTCCATAAGCTACCCCACACCGATACACTGTGGAATATTTCTGAACTTCTCCTCTAAAAACACAAACAAACAAAAAAAACCAAACATGGGTAAGTATCAGCACAGGTGGCTACGCTGAGACACGAGGAGCTTAGAAGTTTTGCTTAAAGTGATAAAATTGCCAATATGCATTATTTTTATCTTCATATGCCATGGTTCACTTTAGGTAACAGAATGGTATTTGTCATGGTTTTGGTTGGATTGGCCAATCAGAATGACAGATGGCCCCTCCCTTCCCTCTCTTCAAAGAGAGGGGACAAAGATAAAGAGATTTATGAGTATAGAGAAAAACTAAACTACCTGAATGAAAATATTAATAAATAATGAAATAATAAATAATAAGAAAAATTTTTTTTAAAAAAGAAAAAGAGTATACAACTATATACAAAACCATATCAAGCTCCCAGCGTGACAATCACGTCACCAGCAGGCACAGGGAAGAGTCCCAGACTGGAATTGGTGACGGACAGGAGCTGGATTCCAGATCTGGAGTCAGGAATGCTCAGACCGGGATCAAAGGCAGACGAACAGACAGGGTCCTTCTCAGACGTCAGCCATTGAAGAAAGAGTTGACCCTTTGATTCCTCAGCTTTTATACTGAGCATGATGCAGATAGGATGGAATACCCTGTTGGTCAGTTTTGGGTCACCTGTCCTGTCCACTCCTCCCTACAGGTGGGACCCCTCTACACGTTTCCGCTTCTTACCCTCCAATGGGGCAAAGAAGGAAGTTACCTGGCCTTGGTTGTTATAGCAATAAGTATAAGCAAGAGGCTCTCTGCATACCATCCCTTGCTATAATCAGGTCTTATACAGGAACAGTTTCTGAACAATATGCTGTTAATTTCAGGGCTTAGTTAGTTAGAAGAGGCCCAGCTAAAAAGTAAAATTACTGAACAGAAAATTGGTTCTGTTTTACATCAAACCAGGACATTACACTTTCAAGGGTGGGGAGAGGACTTAATTTTTACAGGAATGACATGATCTTCATTTTTCACACCCTAAGCATAAGCAACAACAGTCATATTTAGAACAAAGCTTGATATACAAAGCAGCCATATTTTTTTCTCCCGCTGTCAGCATTCACAGAGATTGTCTAGATTTGCACACACATAGATCCTGTGTAACTCAACGTTTACAGTTCAATTCAGTTCATTAGCACTAGGGACACTCATTCCCTTCCCACTGCAGCTATTGCCAGCCAGCCAAACTGCCAGCCCTGCTCTCCAGGACCCTCGTAACACAAGTTACTGTCTCCTCCGCTCAGTAGCAAAGTGGTTCATGCACACTCTTTCTAAGCAAGATAGCGAGCTCAAGGAGTTCCAGTCTCCGCTAACCTGGACCGTTTTGGAATGAACCTGGAATTGCGAAGCAGCGCTCATGGCTGGGGATCAGAAAATGCCATAACCTCAAAGAAGAGGGAAGCAGATAGCAGTGCAGAGCAGGAATTTTTTTCATCCAATACAGCTAGACCTTTAGGAAAACGTTTATCCATGGATTCGACCAAAATTCCAGAGGAAAAACTATCAGAGTCAGCTGGTTCAATTCAGAACCAGATCAAACTCCAGAACATACTTGCTCACATGGGCAATATGCGATGTGAGAATGATACAGGACGGGTCCTTGCTACCACCCTCATCCATGCTAAGGCAAACATCAGCCATACTTAAAGCAGCGGGGAAAGACTCTCCATCAGGTCCTGCACAAACCCATTTGTAGCTAATACAACACTTCTTTCAGAGCAAGAGTATGTTGCCTGTAGCAGGAACACATTTCATCACCAGCATCCAGTCTGTATATGCAAAAGATACTGCAGACTGCCAAAAAATCTTGAGATAAAGGAGGGACACGGAACTCTGAGGGAAAAGGGTCAATGGAAACTTTGAGGAAGGGATGGGCGGAAGGCAGAGACAAAAAAGATAAAAAGATGTGGGAGTCTGACAGATTAGGAAAAAAAGGAAAAGAAGGAGTAAACATTTCAGGGACAAATAAGTGATTTGTGGCTTTGTGGTTAACACAGAGGACTGCGACTGGGGAGCAAGTCCCATGAATTCCTTGTGCTTTGATTCAGCTTATGTAAAACTTAAAGGGGGTAGACGCGACCAAAACAAAACAAAAACCCGAAACACTACAAAAACCCACTCATCTGAAATGCCTGAAAACATCAAGATGTAGGTTTTTAAGTAATACGTTGTTAAATCAGGAGGCAACACTCCTGGACAAGCAGCACCACCTAAGCACCATGTTATATTCTCCAAATCCTGTAGGAGAGCAGTCAAAATGTTCTCCCAAGCAACGCACACCAGGTCTTGCTTCAGCAGCCTACCAGGGGCTACGCTGGGGCTGGGCTTTGCCTGTGCCACTTGCTGGGCACTAGCAGTTCTTCTGGTACCCAAACTTTGATAAAAGACAGTAGTTAATGTGTGTACAATGATGCTAAAGATTCTCTAATTAAAAACCACACCAGTGTGGTGTTGGGGCAGTAAAAGCTAAGTAACATAAAATGGCAAAGAAGTGCCACAATGCAAAGTGATTTGCCGAAAGACTGACAGCAACCGTAGGTGCCCCAGCTATTGCTTTTTTACTTAAAGCTACGTGCTTGCCTAACCATTTCACCTGTTTACAGCCTAAAAAACTTCCTCTAACACAGTAGTTGCAAAGTCAAAGTCTCTTGAGGATTTTAGTAAATAGAAACATAAATTACTACGGGGTTATAAAAGAAACTACAGTATTCCTAGCTCTCTAAGGCAGAGGACTTCATTTTTCCTGCACAACCTTCCCCCTCTTCTGTTCCTCAATAAATCATAAGTGCAAAAGCATACTAGTTCAGTGAACTAACTAAGACCTCACTAACTAAACAAAAAGCTCTGTCCTTTGGAAAACAGACTCGGACATACCATTATACAGCTTAAGAGAACTCAGGAAATGTTTCAGTGATATTCAGCATCCCCAGAGACACTTAACTTCAGCTCATGAAAATACACTGGTGTCCAAACCATGAAAATTACAATGGCTTCCCGCTTACACCCTCCACTCCCCAGGCTATGAATCTAATTTAAACAAGATGGTACGAATCCAGCAGTAACCTATAGTCATAGATTAGAGCTGCTATCCTGAGCAAACAGACCAGACATTTAGCTGGGACTACAGCAACACAAGACATTCCTTCATTTTCATTTAATTATACAAACCCACCCCCACTCACTCCACTTCAGCAAGGTTTTTCCAGTCTGAAAACCTGGAGTCCCGTTCTGCTTCTGGTTCCTTCTCATTGCAAAAAGCTCTTCTGGTTGTAATTTATCCTATAATTACAAAGCTGATATTGGGAATTTGGTTCTACTATATATCAGCCTACATGAAATTGTCTTTTAAAGCCATCTTCATATTTTGTAGTCCTCTGGCTGGGAAAAAACAGCAGAGGAAGGAAAGCTTTACAGCTCCCATGAAAATACCAAAGCACTGAAATAGAGAGAGAAGGCTCACTCCCTCTCAATCGCAATCCTGCAACAGGTTCTGCACCGTTGCAGGGGCCAGCTGTCTTCCACAAGAGACAGCTCATGTAGGCACCTTGAAAGAATAGTTTAAAATTCTCTCTGCACAAAGCTCGCACATCCAAGTTTATTTAGGGAGTCCCCTTACGTTACACACAGGGCTCTGAACACTTACGTGTTTGATTCATTGTACCTCGTATCACACACTAACTGTTGTATTACCAAGAGCATATGGTAAGGAAGCCGCTATTCCAGAGCGAACAGATGAGACCGCTAATAGGGATACATTACCGAAAATAAATTCAACACTTTCAATTATCTTTCACTGCATGTGATGGATGCAGCTTGTTGGCTTGGTGTCTGGGAACATGTCATTTGCAAATATGCATATATTTTACCAGTAATGTTTTGCAGACTGAAATCTGTGGCTAAGTATATTTTAGGAGAAAGGCTACAACTTGAGCAGAGCTGGAAAGCTGCACACAGTGACTCTGAAGAGGAGTACCAAGGATGCCAAAGAAAATCAATATGGAAGAGCACATGGGCTACAAAACAAAAAGTTAACATATCTTCATAAATACACACAGGCTGTTTACATTTGCAGTACACATTAACAACGTGCATCGCAGCCCCCATTTGCGGCTTGTCCCCACAGAGATTATCAGTCTCAAGGCTGCCAGTGTTACTCCTTTAGTTAACACAGAAAGGGTCTCTGCTGAACACCCAAGGTTCAAATCCTGCTGACAATCTGCGGTAAGGGCAAATGAGGTGTAAGATATTCTGATTAGCCACATCACTAGGCATCCACCAACACACTCCGCAAAGCAGACCCGCAGAAGTCCCTCAGTTTATACCAGAGCTGCCTGCACAGGCTGCCTCTAAGCACGACTCAGTTTTAGCTCCAAATGCCCTACTGGGAAGGTTCTTCAGCAGGGCTGAAGTTCTGAGGTCAGATCAGAACCAGGAAGGACAAGATAACCTACTCCTTTATGTGAGATAGGCTCACCTGAGCACTCAGTGTCCATATGGTAGAATGACAAATAGTATAAAATATAATATCTCAGGGGGTATTATTTGGACAGTCACCTCCAGAGAGGAAAAAAGCCAGAAAGCTGAGAGCCTCTCGCTTAGAATCACAGAACGGTTAGACTTGGAAGGGACCTTAAAGACCATGTAGTTCCAACCACCCTGCCATGGGCAGGGACACCTCCCACCAGACCAGGTTGCTCAAAGCCCCATCCAGCCTGGCCTTGAACACCTCCAGAGATGGGGCATCCACAGCTTCTCTGGGCAACCTGTTCCAGTGTCTCACCACCCTCACAGGAAAGAATTTCTTCCTGATATCTGATCTAAATCTCCCCTCTTTCAGTTTAAAACCATTACCTCTTGTGCTATCACTACACTCCCTGATAAAGAGTCCCTCCCCATCTCTCCTGTAGGCCCCCTAAAGGTACTGGAAGGCTGCTATAAGGTCTCTCGGGAGCCTTCTCCTTTCCAGGCTGAACAACCCCAACTCTCTCAGCCTGTCTTCATAGGAGAGGTGCTCCAGCCCTCTGAGGAGCACCACTCGTCACTGGCTTCCACTTGGACATTGAGTGCAACCCTTTAAGTGCAGCTGGTCAGCCAGTTCCTTATCCAGAGTGGCCCATCCATCAAATCCATGACTTTCCAATTTTGAGACCAGGATGCCATGTGGGACAGTGTCCAACGCTTTGACTTTGTACTTCCTAAATTCAAGACTTCTTCTGATCTAACCTTTGCTCCCCAAAATGAGACCCCCAAAGAGTATTCAAAAATTCACTAGCAATTAATTGCTCCATAAGGGTGCCAATTTCTTTGTTTGTATTACAGAAAGAGCCTTTGGGTAGCTAGTCTCTCAGCTGAGGCTCTTCAGTTAAGTCCCTGAAGTGAAATGGGATGACTCCTGTCCTCAGTGTCATGGCTTCACATATCTTTACATAACATGATCCCATTGAAATGCTTGAGAAACATGAAGTCATTGTGCTTCTCCTCTGGCAAAAACAGGGAAAAGCTCAGCTCACATCTACAGTTACCAAAGAACAGGTTGCACATGTTCTTCAAAAGGCAACAAGAGAAGTTTAACCACAGACCACAAAGAATATGCATGACCACTCTGATGCCACTTAAAAATATAACTTTGCAAATTATACCTATATAAAATGCAAATCTTGGATGCAGGGTTCAGCCAACAACTGCATAGCATAAATTCATGATAGACATGACTGAAGGATCTCACAGATCAGATCTGAGAGCAACACACCTAAAACAGGAAATCCTAAACACTGGCAATAGTTATAAAAAATTAATTCTATTCAACAATGTAACCGAGGGGTAAAACACATTCTCCCTGGCTGTAGTAAAGAAAGTATATGAAGCGGCCAATCCAGAGCACATTTCATTAAATCCATCCTGTTTCTTCTAACAAAACTGTTGATTATCAAGGCATGGAGAGCTGATCAAGTAACACCATCAGTCTCTTTCAACAGAGAAATTGTTTTGCCATTTGCAAACTGAAAAACATATGTTCCCAATATTTTCTCTGATGTATGCATCTCCTTCAAAACCAAAGTCCACAGCATATGCCAAAAATCAAATCATTGACTGGAAAAATATATACCAACTGGTATCTGGGGGCTTTCTAAAGGGTTCCTCCTGTCATTTTTTTAGGCCACATTCAAAATCCATTAAGTAAATGAAATATGTGCTCCTTTTCCTCACTCCTTAATCCATCTTATCCTCAACTGACTGAATTGAATCCACTCTAGTATAAATTCCAAGCAGCCTCCAATACACACACAAAAAGCGTTAGAAAGACTACAGAGACACATACCTCAAGTCCACACAGCATAACAGAAATAGCTCTAAGGCTCCTAACAAGTTGGTACAGCAGGATGAAGAATGTCACAGACACATAAAATGAGTTTATGTCGGGTTGGTGCTTTGTTGCTTACCGTTGGTTAGGAAAAGTTTAAGCCTAATTTTATACAAGCAAATGGAGTCCCATCACTCCATGGCCCCCTAAACAGGAACAGGTATGGTTTACCCTCCTGCAGTTAACATGCATCCCAGCTGTGTATCACAAAATGTAAAGCTTTCAAAAGGAACGGGAACATGTCCCCATACCTGATCCAAATCAAGCTGGCACTGCAGGATGGTACACACACGGAGCCAGGATTAAGGATCACAGAGTCTCAGTCGCCTTCAGTTCTAGGGGTTTTTTTTCCTTCATTCTCCTCTGAGAACTGGAGCTTTTGTCTTTACTAAAGCCCCACCACAGAAGGCATTGTTTTACACCACTATATTCTAGTATTGCTGCTTTAAAAGAACAAGACTGGCATTTCAAGAGGCAAATATTCTTTGCTTAGCCTCCTTGTCAACTTCCCTCTGTATATTTCACCAACAATTCATCTTACAATGAACACTATCGCCTCAGTTAAAGCGAGATAGATGTATATAATATTTATACCTCCTTATTCATTTAATCCCTGTGCATTCTCAGAAAATAACTGCTCTCTCCACGTGAGAAAGAGACAGAATATATCAATCTCAGGGAGGGCCAGCTTAGTTATAGCTTAAAAGCACTTGAGGATGTGCATCAAATATCTGCTTTTTATAAACCATTAGAAATTTCATTTGTGGGCATTTATACCAACTCAGCAGACGCATACACCATTAGAAATTTCTCTTTTCTTTCCATACCATAAAGCTCCCATCAAGACTCACAGCCAATGTGGCTTACCGTTAAAACAATTATTGCCATGAACAGGATTAACCTGGCTTCTATACATTACTTTGTGTGGAAACACAAGCTACTGCAACTTTTGAGAAATAAATTGAAAGCGGGGGCAAGGAGCACAAAGGAAGTCAGAAGAGTACAAATTCTGCTCTTACACTGTTGGAATCGCCTTTCTTCCCACTGCTCCCAGTTATCAGACATTGCTGCCTTAGATGAGAGTAACTATCATTCCCTGCTTCACAAGGAGGAGAAGGCTCAGTCCTCAGCTGCCCAGGCAGGCAGACACAGCTTTAACAGGTCTTCCTTCCACACAGCATTTCGGAGGGATTAAACCATATTGACTGCTTGGGTAATTCAGGACATGGTGAAATATGCTGTGCAGTCACTTTTTATCTGGGGCAAGTGTTCACTGTTTTTTTCAGTTTAACTGGCATCAGCTAGATCACTTCCTATCACTTTCTGGTTCAGTATTGTGTTACATTTACTTTGAGATCAAATGGCAAATAGTTAAAAGTAACAGAAGTAATGGGGCAGCAACCTCTAATGGGAAGGAAGGGACAAATCTTTTTGTGCAGAGCAGCAGCAGCTGAAAGACCAACTAGAGCTTCATACTGTCGCTGTGCGGATTTGTGCTGCTCTTTAGCTGTGTATTTTGTGATATGTGCCTACACTTCCATGCTGATGTCACCGAGAACAGTGACGAGTGGCTTCTCATCAGGTTCAGTTCACTGTGTCTGATCTAAAGGTGGAATCATATCTGGAGCGGAATCATATCTGGAGCGGAATCATATCTGGAGCGGAATCATATCTGGAGCGGAATCATATCTGGAGCGGAATCATATCTGGAGCGGAATCATATCTGGAGCGGAATCATATCTGGAGCGGAATCATATCTGGAGCGGAATCATATCTGGAGCGGAATCATATCTGGAGCGGAAGTTCCAGAACCTACACACCACCCTTCCCTTCTCAGCAAGGTGTGTGATCCTCTAGCAAAGTCTACATTTTGCTATCTACTAGTCTTCAGAAAATACAACAGTAGTAAGTGAAGTGAAGGAAAATCTACTATACTGGGAAGTGAAAGATGTTTTCAGGATGCATGGAGGGGTAATAGTACGGATTCTAAGGCAACCGATAGAAAGCTCTCACATTAAAACCCTCTGTATTTGGGAGTAAATTTAAAACCCTGTACCATTAGTTGCTACATTAGCTAGCTACACACCTAATGGTTGAGTTTGCAATGGCACTGTAATTCTCACTGCTATTTGGGACACAAGGCGTGAAGTATCCAGAAGCCGTAGAGAACAGACCTACACTGCTAGACAGCAAGCCTCATTTGCTAAACAACATCAGTAATAATTACTGGGACAGAATAACACTGGGATGCATTACTAATGAACTACAGAGCTTTCCATGTAATTGTCACCACCTGGAGCAAAATAGAACAAGTAGCTTCTCTATAAGTTCAGTAGGCAACAATTTCAAACGTAACATGAAAAATAATTCCCAATGCAAAGCAAAAGAGAATTACATATTTGAGGCATTACCATTTTTTTCCTAAAGAAAAGACAACTGCCATTGTATCTTTGAGTAAAAAAAGGGATAAAATCCTGTCCCTTGCAAAAAAAGATTCAAGAATCAGCAGGAAAATTTACCATTGGCCATACCTATAGGACGGGACAGGCAGAGTTAAGACAGTAGAAAAATAAGTTGTAAGTGATGTTCCAATAGGCTTTTGGACGATGTCACATTTCTGCCCTGACTCAAAGATTTTGGAGCTTCTGGCACTGGCAATACCGTCTTCTGTAATTTATATAAACAGCTGCTTTTTGAAGGACCCCAGATTGAGACCTTCCAAACAACTAAGAAAACAGCCATGTAATCACATGGGATTGATTTTATAGATATCACAATGTCTCCATTAAGGACAACAATAAGGTTTCAAAACACTTATTGCACATACAGTCAGTAAGATTCATAGAAGTTTCAACAGAAATGGAAAATATCTGTAGGTGCTTTAGACTTTATCAACTTGGAGTTGCCCACTATTATACAGTATTGGTGATTCTCATTCAACTGATGACAGTAACAACAAAACTTAGTAGCTGTAACAAGAATAAAGAGGCAGCATTTGAGCCTTAAGGAAACAGAGTATTTGCTGCTGAAATTGTCAACGGTGAAATAATAAGTAATAGTAAAGCTTCAACAGTTACAGCACAAAAAGGCAGATTTAGCAGTTATTATTCCCAGTTCTAGTTATCATTTGTCTTCAGAGGTACCAAGACAGCACTGAAGAGTTGTAAGTTTACATTGTGTCTCCTAAACTGTGAAAGAAAAACTCAAAACTTGGATGTACACTGATTAATGCTGTCACTATGTAACTAAAGAAGTCCAAAATAAACCAAACACACAAAAAAACCCACCGCTTATGCAACCTTCAGTTTTTCAGCTGGGGTTTTCAGAAATTTCTGGGGCCACGAAAGAACACTACCCTGAAAGATCAGCCATGACAACTTTAACCTGATATTTTGTGATGTGTCAGGGGCGCTACTGCACCAGAACAGGGAGACTGGACTTATTAAATTAGCACATTTTTTTCCCACTTCGGATTTTGGGGATAATATGAAACTCACTTGACCCTCAAAAAAGACAACTACTTGAATTAAGCGGAGAGAATAATCTTCTTTGCCTCTGACCTTACTCTTACCAAAGAGCTAGGGAAACTCTTCTCTTTCCTTCCTATAAAAACTACGGGATTTTGCTAAGTACCAGTATTTGCAAGACACTTGCCCAGAGGAACCTCATTGCCAAGCAGTTTATTCCTCCTTGCTGACCTAATAACTTGCCCAGTTCAAATATTAGACAGGTTTCAAAGAGTTTTACCTACTAAGGAAGGCAAGGAGACGCACTGAATGTGGACAGGAAGATCTACTGCCCAAAGACAATCAGACCTTCCCACAATCCACCAAGCCCTCCGTTCTCGATGGGCAGTTTCCCATTTCCATCTCACTGTGTGGTTTGCAGAGTACAACAGACTGATTTGAGGTCTGTCCAGGACACATGCACACAGCAGCAACCCACTGAATCTTTGTCTTCCTTAAGCAAAAGATACACTGTAAGACACTGGCAATATCCCTCCCCCTGCCTCTTCCCCAACCCCCCTAGTTCCATCACAGTGTACTTGAAACTCAATTAAAAAAACACTGCATTATACTCACACAGTGCTGAATGTCACCTACTAAAGTAGTAAGGAAGTTTATACCACACCACAACATGGCTTCTAACAGACCAACCCCAAATAAGCGCTATTACTTACCCACAAATGCAATGACACCAAGGTCTACATGACCCCCAGAATGAGAACTGCAAGGGAACAGCACACCACAGGAGCTCCCAGACTTTTCTTGTGCTGCCCCCATCCCTTGTACAAACTCCACCTCTGTGGTGCTGACAAACTCAGTACAAAATACCACATTTGCCTTAAACTTGTCCTTGATGCGTTGGAACTACTACCGTATAGTTTCTGCACAGCCATGCAGATGACACCAGGACGAGCGGGAGCGTTGATCTGCTTGAGGCTAGGAAGGCTCTACAGAGGGACCAGGACAGGCTGGATCAATGGGCCAAGGCCAATGGGATGAGGTTCAACAAGGCCAAGTGCTGGGTCCTGCACTTGGGTCACAACAACCCCATGCAGCTCCACAGACTCAAGGAAGAGTAGCTGGAGAGCTGCCCGGTGGAAAAGGACTGGGCAATGTTGGTCAACAGCCAACTGAATACAAGGCAGCAGTATGCCCAGGTGGCCAAGGCGGCCAACAGCATCCTGGCCTGTATCAGAAATAGCATGGCCAGCAGGACTAGGGAAGTGATTGTCCCACTGTACTCAGCACTGGTGAGGCTGCCACCTTAAATACTGTGTCCAGTTTTGGGTCCCTCACTACAAAAAAAGACACTGAGGTGCTGGAGCAAGTCCTGAGAAGGACAATGAGGCTGGTGAGGGGTCTGGAGATCAAATCTTATGAGGAGCACCCGAGGGAGCCAGGGCTGTTTAGCTGGAGAAAAGGAGGCTGAGGGGAGACCTTATCACTCTCTACAGCTACCTGAAAGGAGGTTGTAGCGAGGTGGGTGCCAATCTCTACTCCCAAGTAACAAGTGATAGAACAACAGGAAAGAGCCTCAAGTTGCGCCAGGGGAGGTTTAGATTGGATATTAAAAAAAATTCCTTCACCAAAAAGGATAATCAAGCACAAGCACAGGCTGCCCAGGGAAGAGGTTGAGTCACCATTCCTGGAAGCATTTAAAAGACGTGTAGATGTGGTGCACAGGGACATGGGTTAATGGTGGACTTGGCAGTGCTGGATTAACAGTTGGACTTGATGATCTTAAAGGTCTTTTTCAACCTAAACTATTCTATGATTCTATGTTTCTGATCATTAGTAAAACTAATACCAAGTCTTGAAACATTTCTTCCCCCACCCAAAGGAACCAGCGGGAATCCTGAAGACAAAGATCTTCTTCATCAGGCTATACCAGAAAGACCACTCAACTTCTACCGAATGGGAAAAGGTACCAGTCAACTAATTTATATACATTCAGCTTTCGCCCGAATGTTTTAATAGACACCCATAAATTTGAGAGTAAAGCCTGAGGCCAAAGACCCCAAGTGACAGAAGAATGCAAAAGGTAAATGCAGGGCAACATGTTGGAGAAAAGCTGTCAGGAGAGTCTGATGTAAGGAACCTGCTGTTTTGGTGAAGGGGCAGTGATACTGATTACCCATAGATACAGAAACAACAAAGCAGTGGCCAATACTGGGAAGACTGGCCACACAGCTGCTGCAGTTGAAACAAAAACAGGAAGAATTTCAGCTGAGCAAGAGTGGAGGTTTCATTGGGACCTTCAGAGGGCAGTTTATTCTTCTTCACTCACAAGGGCCTTTTTCAAGGCAGACCTTAACATGTGAAGGAAAGCTTATACTTCTCCATTTCTGCACACAGCTTTCCATCTCCCTTTATTATCCACTTGTATAACTGCAATACTTTTTATATCAGGAAGTATGAAAAATTTTATTTCCATTAATAGCCTAATTTGAATTTCTTATGTTTCTCTCCCCTGAAAAACAACAATTGCAACTTCTAAAAAACAAAAATCTATCAACCTTCTAAAAAACCTATCAAACCTGCAAAAACTAAAGTTCTCAGACCTTTCATATGACCTTCTGAACTTGTTCCAAGCTAGTATGTGGCTCAGTAGCCTAACCATTGTTATGGATATGGCATTGCAAGTCTGTTAAATAAAGGAGACCCCAGGTTATAAAGTTAAACATAATTCTTTTCCTTTACTCCATGATATAATCAGAGCTTTACTCTCAAAGAAAAAAGAGCAGTGTGAACAAGGAAGAAAAAAAAAAAAAAAAAAGTATTTCTAGTTTTCCTACACATTTACTATGTGACCCTAGGTGGAGGACTTCAGTTCAATACTAATTTTCCATCTGAACAAAACAGTATTAAGGTTTCCCCTTTTCTCACACAGGCAATATGTTGCCTATCTGGTTTGTAAGAAAAAGGGTTAGGAGATGCTCATATCAGAGATTTGTAGACATGCAGAGTATTAACAGGCAAATATTATCCCGTGCACTAGGAATTCCAGAGGTTATATGTTCCCTTCATTTTTCTTGTAATTAAAATTAATTACTGGAAATTGGTCTATAAAATAGTCATTCACACTAAAGGAATGCTTGATTAAATCACGTGGAGTTGAAGTTATTACTGTGTCGTGCTTTTGACAAACCTGAAACCAGGACACACTGGTATAATTCCATTAGCTTTACAGAAAAATACTAGAGATGAATTTGTCCTCTTAGGCTTATTTTCCATTCCAAAATTCCTTAATGGCATAAAGCAAAAAATAGCCGGCCACAGATGTTAAATAAAGACATTCTGAGTCCAATCCCGTTTCCACAGAACACAATGGGAGTTAGTTAGTAGGAGATCAGGACCCACAACACGCAACTTCAAAAGCATTTGCTGATCTTAAGCTTTAGCTCCAATTCAAAGTTCTCTTGTGCCAACTCTTCTTAATTTGGGAGATATTTTTCTTCCCCCCACCTCCGCTCCAGTTTTTCCATTGAACATAGGTCTGGCAAGAGACCTCTTTGTCAACAGCCCTTTTCACTATCTACAAAACTTCTGTGATCGTGTTTAGGCATTGAAAAACCTCAATAGAAAAATTCCTGTAATCTGTTAAAGCGTTGCACATGCTTACACATGAAGCGGAATCCAAAACAAAAGGCTTTTTCAAAATGGAGATCTCAGCATACCACCAGATGGTACAGCAGTATCAGAATGTGAAACCCATTACAAATTTTTTCTGTAGGTCATAAGTCTGGGCTATGCCAAAACCTCGGGTTTGATACTAAAAGATATACTTGTTAATTATTACGATTTTACCAAAATACCATAGTCTGAGCAAAATACCATTGCAGCAGTGATAATACTACATTTAAATCTACCACCAAAGACCACAACACGTTGGCATATCACAGTGCAGCGTTAACATACAGCACTTTGGTAACAGTGTGGTCCAGTAGAATACAGGAAGAATTTTAAATAATTCAAATCATTTATTATTCAGGTGTACCTTATGTGATGTCAAGGACTCTGCCAAGACAAATTCTTGTACAGTTTTGGTGAAGATACCCTCCTTGTCAACAACTTTTTATTGTGCTTAGAAAGCACTTGAGCTCTTTCACTAATCAGTACTAATCAAGCAGTACTGCAAAGTACTGACCACATCACTGTTCAGCATACACTGTGCAATATAAATTCGTAAAACAATGGAGTTAAAAGCCAAATCCACACCAACTTTACATTGTAACTACCTATCAATAAAGAGCATACCTGCATCAGGACAGCTTCATACAGAGAGAAGGTCCTTGGAGCTGAAGTCCAACTATATGTTGCACACCTTGTAGAGAGACAGAGTCCTGGCTGCCACCTCAGCCACAGTACCTCACACCTCAAGAAAATCTGTGGAGTAGCTATACATAATTTTTCTTCAAAAAAGAGCTTTATCAGTTGAGTAAATAACCAGACAACTTGGGGGGAGAGAGGGGGAAGAGGGGAGGGAATGATCTCATGATTTCATGCTCATCAATTTAGCGAGCAGTCTTCAGAAAGAACACTACCAGGTAAATGAACTGGACATTGTAAAACACAAGCCAAACAATATTTTTTAATTAGATTTTTGAGAAAAGTTACTTCTCTATAGATTCAAAAAAAGGTGTTGAAGAAATGGTCAGAACAGCATTTCTTGCATTTTTATTTTTTTTTCCAAGTGCCTAGGCTTGGTCATCATCAGATGTAAGACACCAGATCACCAGCAGTCTCAACCACTACATCCATAAAATTCAAGACACTGGACTGAGGTGTGTCCTTCTAACTCTAGGTGTAGAAAAATACTTTTCAGAAATTAAGACAAAATTAAGTTTAAGTTATACATTCTCCACTTTCAAGCAGCTTTACGACCTCACAAGTTTTCCATCATGCTAAAAAGTAAGGCCCCCTCTGGCTGTGCAGGGAAGTTGGACTTCCATATAGAGACATGTAACAGGATATACCAATATATGTTTGCCAGCACTTCTTTGTTGTATAGGTCAGCTCTCTCCAAGTTTAAGTTTCAGTTACTCCACTGAATGAAAGCTAACATTTGCCAAGGAAAGGGATCTCCTGTGGGAAGGGAGGGAATGGGGGAGAAGGCAAGGAAGCAAGAAGTCTGTGAGGGGAAAAAATGTCAACCGAGCTGAGTAAGGTGGCAGTGGATTTCTTGCTAGCGAGGTATGTACAGAGCAAGAAGGTGGTGATACAGCAAAGCATTAGTAAAAGAATCAGTCTGTAACAGAAACAAAGACCCTTAGAGAGCCAATGGAAGCAAGAGAGTCAGGGAGACGGGAGAAAAGGAATGAAAAGGAGAAAATGTGCAGAAGAAAAACTGAATAAGGAAGGGAAAACATGTGGGATGAGAAAGAAAACAGTAGCTATTGCAACCAAGGATTTGAAAGTGGCCTGTGATGAAAGCTAAGCATTGGAACTACCAGCGATATAAAAGCTGGAACTTCTTTCTACTGAGGATGCGCAAGAACAAAGGACCACCCACACAAAGCTGAAAACTTTGAAAGCTTTGTGCTTGAAAGCACTTTTGAAAGAGTGCATCATTCAAGACCATCTTCTCGCTCTCATGGTTGGTGCAGATAGCCAAGCCCTCTGAAAAAAAAGAGCTATCCATTCTTACAGTGAATCACTTTGGTGAGCAGAAAGGGAAGATGTATAAGGTGTGATTATGGAGAAAAAATAAAAACAAAACCCTCCCACCTCATCATGTTGATTTTGTGTCCCATCCAAGGAGGAAGAGCTCCAAGAAGAACCACCAGCTTCATTTTCCAAAAGGATATAAAAGAGTTCTAGGCTCTACACTTGATAAAAACCTTTTTCTTTGTGCTTACTTCTGTGGCCTGATGCCTCTTAAGTCCCATAAAATAACAAAAAGGTAAAGGGGAGGGAGGGGGAAGTGACATCAAAGGTGGAAACACTAAGATACATAAACAGACATCTTTCATGATAGGATACTCTGATACCACAATGATAGACTCTTTAGGGAAAAAAAAAATAAATAGAGAATCTGTACAAGCTTATAGATAACAAAACAGGAAAGTTTGCAAAGACAAGTTTTTCCTCTAATTTTCCTAGCACTTGGTTTAAGGTATTTATAACAACAGCAAACACGTATCTTGTAGGCAGGAGTATCTATGACCGGGGGGAAATAGAAGGGGGTGTCTGTTTTCATTTGATGACATCCCTGCAAAAATGGAACTCTTAAGAATTGATTTCCGGAATATAAGGTTCTGAGATATTCCATGGAAACTAGAACCAGAAAGGTAATTTTTCAAGGGCTTTTTCCTACTCTTTGATATTTTTTTTATTTTTTTTTTTGAAGGAGGTTTTACTACATAGCACAGCACACATCACCAGCCTGGGGCATCCTGTTCCTATTTCCTCTTCAAGTCACCAGAAGATATTTGACAAGGAAAAGAGGAAGAAAGCCAGAGAAAAGGGATAGGAAGGGAATAGAAAACAGATGCTGCAAGAGAGGAACACACAATGCACAGCAGAAAGAAAAGAGGTAGAACGAGGGAAAGAAATAAGAACCCAAACCAAGAAACACACCATGTAAAGCTTCTGGATCGTTTCAGTGCAAGCTTCTGAATGTAAACACGGGACAAGACTGGAGAAAAAGTGCAACTGTATTATGTATGTTCATAAGTGTACTCCCATAGAAGGGCATTGAAAAAAAAACTCGGTAGCTTCGTTAGCGGTATACATGGTCTCTCCTCGGAGAGAGGGTCACTGAAGCCACTTCAGCTCCTATTAGAATTATTAAGAGAAGTATTTGATCCCTTAAACTACTCTTTGGTGCATACAGTGCGCTCAACAGTCCGCCTCAGTCTACCCTGAAGGCTTTTGGAAGGTCTGCTGGTATTTGTCTGCACGGAGACGGGGAAGGGGTTCAGGAAACCGTACTCGCTCCTGGCAAGGTACCGTAGCGGAGAGAGACCCGTGTGGCAAGCGCGGCTCGGATGTGACAGAGACACTTCGGCTCCAGCCCTCTGGAAGCACAGGGAACTCAACCTTTTGTACCTCCTCTGCTGTCCTGCCCGGGCTCCCTGGCCCTGCTGCCCGCCCCCGAGCCCACCTCGGCGCCTGCCGCCCTTCCTGGGTCGGGAATCGGCGGCGGAGCCCCAGCGCCGCTGCCCGCACCCCCTGCCCGGAGCCTCCGAGGAGAAAGAAATCCCTACCTGGATCGTGGAAAGGCACCAACGCGAAGTTGTAAAGCGGTCTCTTGGGTCTTTTCAGCGACGTTTCCAGGATCTTGGACGCCCCTTCGATAACTTGCACCAGGTCGTCGTACATGGAGCCGGTCACATCAAACACGAACGCCAGGGTGGAGGCTCCCTCCGGCACCGCCTCGCCGCCGTGCTCGGGGGCAGCGCCGGGGCACAGGGCGAGCAGCAGCACCGCGCCCAGACGCGCTCCCCACGCTCCGCCGCCCCCGCGGAAACCCATCGCTCCCCCGGCAGCCGAGACAGGCGCTTGCAAAGCCTCGCCCGGAGGCGCGCAGACACCGGCGCCCACCGCCCGCTCCGCTCCGCTCCCCTCAGCGCGGAGGGCAGGAAGCGCCGCAGCTTTTGTCTGCGCGCCGCTGCGGCCCCGCTCCGCCTTTCTTACCGGGCAGGGCCGGGGCAGCGCCGCCCTGAGGGAGAAGGCTGAGCCCCGTCCCTGCGGCGGAGTTGCGGGAGCTGCGGCCGCGGCCACCGCCTCAGCAGCCCCGGCTGCGGACTGAGGCGGCGCGCGCCCCGGCCCCGCCTCCCGTGGCCCGCCGCGGCCCCGGCCCTCACCTCAGGACCCCCTCCCGCGGCGGCCCTTAGCGGGGCGGGCTGGGGCTGGGGCCGCCTCCCGCACCTGGCTGCTTGCTGCCCCCCCGCTCCGCCCGGACCCGGACCCGGACCCGGCGGCCGCCGAGCCCCTCGGGGGAGCTTCCCTGGCGGGAACGGGGGGCTGAAGGGTGAGGTACGCACCTGCCCATCACGGACCGGGGTCTGTCCCCACACCTGACGGGGGGGAGGGTGGGGGGCGGTGAGGGCCGTGGTGGTGACTGGAGCTCATCCCGGGGAGGACAGATGAGTGTATTTATTGGTTTATTATTATAAAAGCGTGATATGAGACTGAAATCGCTCCCACGTGCACCGCTGCCTTGGTTCTCCTCATGCTTTGGTTACACCTCCACAGCTACTACCTGAAACCCAGAGGCTGGACCTGCCGAGGCCCCTTCCAACCTTGGTTTTCCTCAGCTCCTATGAACATATTCTTGCAGCGGCTATTAAAGTGGGTAGTAAAGAGCCCAAAATGTGATTAGGACCACGGCTCCAGGCACTGGCAGTTTCTTGTGCAAGAAAAAGACTGGACAATGAGGAAAAGAAGGCGGCCGGAGTGGTGTTTTAACCCCTCTCGGGCGATGGAAGAGATGTAAGGCTATGTATTTCAGAGCTCCTTCGCTGTTTAAGGATGCAGCTGTGTCCCCAGCAGGCACCTTTTAAAGATCCAATCCTCAGTGGCTGCCCCAACGCGAGACGAAGGGACTCGGGGGGAGAGCCAGGAGCCAAATCCAAGTTGCTCCAGCTCACCTCAGCGCTCCTCTCAGAAGCCTCCCTTGAAATGGGCTGCACCATGCGCTGTGGGGAGCAATGGGACATCATTTTAAACACCAAGTGGGAGAGGAATCGCATCCTCTGTTTTCAGCGGGATGAGTGGGGTGGATGAGGCGCGCAGCAGATGGTGCAGCTCGGAAAGGTAGGCTATGAAGCAGAATTTACCTCATTAGTTTCCCTCCTTATTTCACTAATCTTAACATTGGTGCTAAAACTGCACACTCAAAGCCATCATATTGTGACTGGAAAATTAATCATGTAGAAACATTGCTATCCTAATCAAGTTATAAGCCTGGAATTGAATTATAAAAAACAGATGTTTACATTCTTTCTTCCCTTCAGCACTGATGTCATGAGAAGGAAGCACATAACCAGAGCTGTGCAAAGCATTCGCAATAAAACCCCAAACCATGGAAAACTTGCCTCATCTGTAACTCTGCTAGCAGAAAACTCGGACCACGTTTGTCAAAAATATTCACAAATCTTGTAAGTAGAGATGCGTTCAAGCCATAAAATAGGAATATGTATTTTGAACACCCTCGAGGCTGGCAGCACTCGGATTTAAGGATTTCCTTCAGGCCTTTATGAAGATGAATTCCTGTTGCATTTTTCCTCACAAAGAAAGCCATCATGTTCTTTCTGTCTTAAATGATTTCTCATTTAGATGTAAACAAGCTAGAACAAACCTAGTCCCTCTATGAAAAAATAACCCTCTTGAACACATACTGCTGCATCTCTAAAAAAATGTCATTTAACATGGGTTTTAAGGTACAACATAAAGGTAAATCTTTATTTCGTAACAGTGGAAACTGATATTTATTTTGGTTGCCTAACACTTTCCACTGTAAAATATCCTTGAAGCTTGGAATTTCTCAAACTATTATTCACAGCAGGCCTTTGAAATTTGCAGGAAGAAAGCCCTGTAGCAAGAGGAATGATTTTTTTTTTTTTCTTCTCCAATGAAATTATTTTCATAGTTTGCCAAAGAATCATCTATAGAAAAAAAAATAATCACTATGTTCCTTCTGACATGCTCTACAGTAAAGTTTTGACAGCATGCCAGAATAATAACTAAGCACAAACACTCCGGGGTCAGGCCCATGCCACTGTCAAAGCACACTGTAGCAGAAACACCTGGAGATTATCAGGACAGGGGGGCCGGGGCCAGGGGGAGGGAAGGAAAGGGGAGCTGGGTCGGGGTACACCCAGGGGGGAGAGGCCCCCCCCCCCCACCTCCCCACAGACTTAGCTTTGCCACAGCGGGCTACCACCTTCATCATTTCCGATAGAGTCTCAGCGTCTCTTTTGTATGTACAGATACTACAGTTGGTTTTGACACTTACTTTCTAATTTTCAGTGCCTCTAACTTAAGCTTGGTATTATTCTCATGCCTGTTTTGGGGGCTGGAATTTGGTGTTTTGTTTATGCAATTTGGTAGCATAGAAGAATTCAACAGATGTAGATTTGACTGTCTAATTCCTTCTTACCACACCCATATACTGCCACTCTGAGTGTGAGCAAAGTGTTACCCATCCGGGCTATGTGTTTATCCTGGATAGTTGTAAATTATTAGATGAGGTGGAGTAAAGGGTTAAGTCACTTAGCTCCTTCTCTCTTCCTAGCTTGTCTCAAATATAAAAAGCATAAAATTTGTATGCTGTGAGGAAAATATACTAGTTTAGAAGAATGAGAAGGAAACGAAGTACTTTTCACCCTTTTGGCTTGTGTCTGAGTCTGCTCCATTTTGTAATTTGCAGCTAAAAACGATTACTACCCAATGTCTGCTAATGAAGATAGAGCTGCTGGTTTCATTCTCGTCCATAGTAAACAAACATCTACTTCAAAAACCGAATTTTCCAACTGAAGGAGAGTATCAAAATGATTGTTTTTAAAGCTGATGCTACTCTCTAATTACAGCACAAACTGCTGATACCAAAAGAGATTCTCCTCCTGGGATCCCATGGACCACTCTCAGCAGGCTGCATCTATCAGAGCTTTTTCTCACGACACCTCTTTTCTGGTCAGCAATTTCTGCACGTATACTCTGAACTGTGTTGTCACAGACATTTGACAATATTTTTTTTTCCTCTGAAACTCTATACACATTTAAAGGTTTTATTCCCACTCCTCCTCAAAGTCCCATTCCTCCTTTTTTCTTTTCTTTGTTTGAACTTGATTAATTGTTGTGGAAAAGAAGGGAATCATTGCTGTTTGTTTTGGGTATCTGGCTTTGGCTCTCCCTGTGAGAAGAGTGTGTCTTGTATAGTAAGGTCTTTCCAGTTTGCAGACAGAGTGTTTTCTTAGCCAATTCAGTCTTTAGTCCTGTCTTTGTATTTTATGTGTATACACACTGCAGGCCTGCATATGAGAGGTACAGATTTGTATTTATCAAAGCCATTCACTACTTTGAAACTGAAAATAACGTTTTTGGTCTCAAATACTGTGCTTTGAAGTAGTGTGCTGGCAGAAACTCTGCCGCTTTTGGGAAGGATAGGGTTAAAATGCCATCCTAGACGAGGAATGCTACAACAGGAATTAGCAGGTATGCCGAGGAGCCTGAAACCAGGTAAGGCAGCTTGCTGCTAACAGATCTGCAAGGAAAGAGAAACAAAAGGCAGAAAAGAGAAAGGATGGATAGATTAATCTTTGGTTGTTATGTGGCAAAATCTTCACATTCGTCTACAAAGACCATTAAAAGACCAGCACTACTTTTGGGGGCAGATTTTGTCACGTGAATGCCATTATATGTTGAAGGTTCAAACTCTGAAGTGACCAAGTAAACGCTGACATTTTTCCAGCCAGTGACTTCTATTTTTTCAGCCGTGCAGCTGGTCTCACATTTAGACAGAATGCTTTTAGTACTCGTCTTGTCTTTCATTTCTGTGACCAAGGCATTTTGCCTGATAAAGTTAAAAGCTTTCCTCCAGACAGAACAAGATAGCATTTATACCAAATGATCTTGATGCCTCGTAGTGTTTTAGTCACAATAGATTCACATCGTCGTGGGAGATACGTTATCTTTGCCAACAATACAAAACCTATGACTTAATATAAAAATGGCATGTATCTAACTTTGGTTTGACTTCTGGCTTCTGAATCTTCAGAGAGGTCATATATTATAAGTTTTCTCCCAAATCCATATGACCAGAAAGCACCTGGTTTTGTTAAGAAAACAAACCCTGGGATTCTTAACATGATCAGTTCTATGTAGGAATTGATGCTTTTATTAGGTAATCCAGATTCTGAAGAACTGCAACTTCCTGATCTCCACTTTTCCAAAAGGTTTGTTCAAATCTGAAATCAAGCTACAGGTTATATTCCCTACTCCTACCTTTCAGTTATCAGCATAAACAGATAAGCTGGACCCATAATTGTATTATTAAATGCTCACACCTATAACATCTGCCTGAATTTTGACCATCCAGTATCTTATGGTCACTGTGTCCTTTCTAAACTCAGTGTGCATCATGAGCCCAACAATGTTGGAATTTTTCAGGGCTTTGGCAATTAATGTTTTACAGCAAAATCGGATGATACAGGTGAATGCTAGCGATTCTGTGTGTTCTGCAAACATTTCTAGATGACAGACAGCTTTTAATGTAAAGGTGTAAAAATTAGATATTTTTAAGATGCCATGTGTTTTACATTGTAAAGAATCTAAAAGTCACACAGAGATAATCTTTGGCCATTTTCAATCTCCTTTCTGTGCTCCACAGAAGTTTGCTTAAATATAAATTTACCCAAAGGGGGCCTACAGGGGAGATGGGGAGGGACTCTTTATCAGGGAGTGTACTGATAGGATGAGGGGGAACAGTTTTAAACTGGAAGAGAGGAGATTTAGATTAGATATTAGGAAGAAATTCTTTCCTGTGAGGGTGGTGAGACACTGGAACAGGCTAGCCAGAGAAGCTGTGGATGCCCCATCCTTGGAGGTGTTCAAGGCCAGGCTGGATGGGGCTTTGAGCAACCTGGTCTGGTGGGAGGTGTCCCTGCCCATGGCAGGGGAGTTGGAACTCGATGATCTTTAAGATCCCTTCCAACTCAAACCATTCTATGATTCTATGGTTCTATGAAATGTCAGTTTGATTTACAGTTCAACACATTTCAGAACATCACATAATAGTGAAAAAGAGCTAGACACAAGCAGTAAGTAGCTGTAGCAACTGGAGTAGTTTGTTTAATAAACCATGTGCCTGAGCCAAGAGACCGTTTCACCCTGCTGTAGCACTGAATCATCTCTCATCTGCAAGATGAAATCACTTTGCTTTTGGTTATAAAACATTTGTTGTATAAAACAGGTCATCCTGTGATCATGACATAAAAGTTAGAGGTCAAAAGTTTTCTTTTGGGCTCAGATTTGCTGCCTTTGTTAATGCAATTACATATCAAGACCAGAACGAAGTTAGAACCTGCTGTGCTACTTCCTTGCCCACTTGAGAAAAAAAGAGTAGGTAAAATGACAGATGAAGAAACAGGTAGTCAGAAATGTGGGGCCTGTAGCTACTGGACAAGGCAGTCTTGAGCTCTTTATCGATCCTTACTCTCCACGTTGTAGCCTACGCACTTCTGAGCACAAAGTACAAATGCGTTTCAAATTAACATGTCCTTACAAAATCTGTACGCTCTGTAACCTTGAGCTCCATAGATTCCATCACACAAACGAGGAACGAAAGCAGAGAAGGACTAAATGACATGCTGAAAGGCAAACAGGAAATATCTAGCAGAAATATTGATGAACACAGACCTATATTTCACATTGCTTATGATCATTATTCTCCGGTCTCTGTACCTCAAGATTCTTTGGGACTAGAAGGTGATTATACATCTCTTTCTTCCCTGAATGTTTGTAGGGAGTGAAACACCAGCAAAACACCAGCACGTCCGAAAAAGAGGAACAAAGCTGGTGAAGGGTCCAGAGCACGTGTCTTATGAGGAGCAGCTGAGGGAGCTGGGGTTGTTCAGCCTGGAGAAAAGGAGGCTGAGGAGAGACCTTCTCGCTCTCTACAACTGTCTGAAAGGAGGTTCTAGTAAGGTGGGTGTCAGTCTCTTCTCCCTAGTAACAAGCGATAGGACAATAGGGGACGGCCTCAAGTTGCACCAGGGAATGTTTAGATTGGGTATTAGGAAGAATTTCTTCAGCAAAAGGGTTTTCAAGCATTGGAACAGTCTGCCCACGGAAGTGGTGGAGTCACCATCCCTGGAGGTATTTAAAAGATAAGTAGACACGATGCTTAGGGACATGGTTTTGTGGTAGAGTTGGTAGTGTTAGGTTTATGGTTGGACTCGACGATCTTAAAGCTCTTTTCCAGCCTTAATGATTCTATGATTCTTTGAAAATACAAAACTCCTGTTATTTGTTGTAGAGATAGCCTTGGAAGTGAAAATATTCTGTATTCCAGTAAATTTTTTCCCATAGCGAATCTGCATAAGTTTTGTTAGTCTCCCAAAAGGTTTTATAGCTTAATTTCTACCACCAATTAATGAATTTTTCCTTATTATTTGCAAGACATTTTGTTGGCATTCTCTTGTCAAAAAAAGAACCCATACGCATAATCACTCCTAGTTTTTAATTGCAATGCAAATGTTGTCAGTTCTAGAAATATCTACACCATGTCTGAACAGCTACTAAGGAATATACTTTTTAATCTATATCACAGTGCTATTGCAAGATATTAAATATCTAATGAGAAAGCTAATGTATTTCCTTATGAAAACAATGGGAGTAGTATCACACACTGAAAGCAAAAGAAGAACTATGACATAAAGGTCATTTTTCAAGCTCAGCTCCATGAAGATCAATAAATCTGTATTTGAATTTTTAAATTTCTGCACACGGGAAATGCATGCTAATTATCCACAATTCTGAACTCTTTTTACCCACAGTCATGTCATCATGCAAACTTTACTTGTGGTTGTACATTAAATACGATGCGTGAGGCACTGTGGGCTTCATCACACCTAATATGTAAATATCTCCACTGACCACAGATTTCCACTTTCAACCTGAGCACCTTAAGCTCCTTTTCCAGTCCATGGAGATCAGATCGATATAGTGAATGGCAGCGAGGCCTTAATTTGTTGTTAATGAAGAGAGTCAGAGGTGACTGGTTCAGACAGAGACATCAACACAGTAGACACCGACATCCAGCCTATGGGTGATGAATGTCACCCACACAGTTCTGCGCAACTGTGTGTGTCCTTACTGTTTTACTTCTATGTTTAAATCTAAACTTTTAAGACAGGATTTTATAAAGGATTTCATTATTGTTTCCTGAAGGTCCTTTTTGAAATATCTTTTCCAAGACTTTTCCATAGTTAGGTTTCCGTAAAGCAGTACTAGATTGTTTCACTGCAACTCTAAGAGAAAGCAGAGAGTACCACAGCAGAGCTATACAGCATAATACAGCACAGATCTCTCATATCAATGAGGAGAATCACCAAGTCACCTTATTTGATTTCTCCAAGAAATACCCATATACGTACATTAAATTGCACTCATAACCTTCCATCAAATTACATGTATAGAAAACTGGATGTATAGATGTAAGGAAATGGATAAGATGACATTACAACACATTTACTGCTTTCACCACTTGAGTAATGCCTGTTGGACGCAGGAATTTTTGAAAAATCACTGTAGCACGATTATAAAGGTATTAGAAAATTTTTATCATTGGAAATTATTGTGTTCTCAAGAATTTAAAGATATTCTATTGGCCAAGTCAGGATTTTCAATAGAGTTTGCAAACAATTAGGCAACCACGCTGTAATATGAAAATAACTGTAGCAAGTTTAGGTTGAGCTTCAAGAACACTACCTCCCTCTACTGGTAAATCAGAATGAAATGTTTTGAAAATGGATTACAAAAAGGATGGACTTTTATTCTTATTTTTAATAAAGTCAGAGAATATAACATGAAATTATCTTGTAACAGTTAAGGTTGAAAACAACATTAAAATATAAGCAGAATTTCACAGAAGCACACACAGACACCATCCATATATCCAAATGTTTTGTAGATAACATTTATACAAGTCTCTCTACAGGAAAGGTATTCTGGAAAGTAAGTTTAGTTGCACAGTTGCACAGTATCACCTTAGTGATACGAGAATTCAAAAAGCAAGTGAAGTTTTTACATATTGGATTAAAAAAAAAGATTTCTTTAGAGCATATTTTTTCAAAACTAGCCCAGAAATGATACATTTAACTAATTTGATCACAAAAAATCTAGCATTTGTTAGTATTTTTATGTTGTATCATTAATAATTTTAAGTTATTTTACCTTGTTTTCTTTTTCAACTCTGAAAATCTATGAAACTTCCATCACTTTATGCAAACAGCAACTTTCAGTGTGATGAACTAATCTCGATTAGCTTAATATTATAAGCAAGTCAGGTACACTGAAGAAGAATCTTAGATTAGATATTTGATGCAGTTCTAACAGAATTAGTCTAGCAATACAGCTCTGCAATCTCTTATCCTACAGGCAAGCAGCAACATTTCCTGTCTGACAACCAGCATAAGTTCCCAAAAGAAGAGGAAATTACTTCAAGTGTCATAAACTTCTGTTACAAAGGGAAGCTGCGTTGCCGCTTTGGTCCACAGACTTAAGCTTGTTTTGGAGTCAATGAATGATGGATACTCAAATAATGGATAGAATCATAGAATGGTTTGAGTTGGAAGGGACCTTAAAGACCATCGAGTTCCAACCCCCCTGCCATGGGCAGGGACACCTCCCACTAGAGCAGGTTGCTCAAAGCCCCATCCAGCCTGACCTTAAACACCTCCAAGGATGGGGCATCCACAACTTCTCTGGGCAACCTGTTCCAGTGTCTCACCACCCTCACAGGAAAGAATTTCTTCCTAATATCTAATCTAAATCTCCCCTCTTCCAGTTTAAAACCATTACTCCTCGTCCTATCATTACACTCCCTGATAAAGAGTCCCTCCCCAGCTCTCCTGTAGGCCCCTTCAGTACTGGAAGGCTGCTATAAGGTCTCTCGGGAGCCTTCTCTTCTCCAGGTGGAACAACCCCAATTCTCTCAGCCTGTCTTCATAGGATGGGTGCTCCAGCTGTCATCATTTTTGGGGCACTCCTCTGCACCCTTTCCAACAGGTCCATGTCCTTCAAGTGTTGAGGACTCCAGAGCTGGACACAGTACTCTAGCTGGGTCTTACCAGAGCAGAGTAGAGGGGCAGACTCACCTCCCTCACCCTGCTGGCCACACTTCTTTTGATGCAGCCCAGGATATGGTTGGCTTTCTGGGCTGCCAGTGCGCATTGCCGGGTCATGTTGAGCTTCTCATCCCCCAACACCCCCAAGTCCTTCTCCTCAGGGCTGTTCAGCCATTCTCCGTCCAGCCTGTATTTGTGCTTGGGATTGCCCTGACCCAGGTGCAGGACCTTGCACTTGGCCTGATTGAACTTCATGAGGTTTGCACAGGCCCATCTCTCCAGCCTGTCCAGGTCCCTCTAGATGGCATCCCTGCCCTCCAGCATGTCAGCTGTACCACACCACTTGGTGTCGTTGGCAAACTTGTTGTGGGTGCACTCAATCCCACTCTCCATGTCACCGACAAAGATGTTAAACTGCACTGGCCCCAGTACCGACCCCTGAGGAACACCACTCGTTGCTGGTCTCCACTTGGACATTGAGCCGTTGACCACAACCCTTTGAGTGCGGCCATTCAGCCAGTTCCTTACCCACAGAGTGGTCCATCCATCAAATCCATGACTTTGCAATTTTGAGACCAGAATGTCATGTGGGACAGTGTCAAACAGTGCATAACTGCAGGTAGATGATGCCTGTTGCCCTCATCTACCCATGCTGTAGCACCATCTTAGAAGGCCACCAAATTTGTCAGGCATGACTTGCCCTTGGTGAAGCCATGTTGGCTGTCACCAATCACCTCCTTGTTTTCCATGTGCCTTAGCAGAGATTCCAGGAGGATCTGCTTCCTGATCTTGCCAGGCACAGAGGTGAGACTGACCGGCCTGTAGTTCCCTGGGTCTTCCTTTTTTCCCTTTTTGAAAATGGGGGTTATGTTTCCCCTTTTCCAGTCAGTGGGAACTTCACCAGACTGCCATGACTTTTCAAATATAATAAAGAGCAGCTTAGCAACTTCATCCACAAGCTTCCTCAGGACTTGTGGATGGATTTCATCAGGTCCCATGGACTTATGTACCTTCAGGTTACTTAGGTGGTCTCAAACCTGATCTTCTCCTACAGTGTGCGGTTCTTCATTCTCATAGCCCCTGGTTTTGCCTTCAGATAACATCAAAAATCATCCCATTCCTCTCATACCAGGAGCTATCCTTTGGAATGCAGTTGGCAGATTTGCAGCTCCTGAGCTTAATTACTGCACCACATGTCTTGGAATTAACTCTTCTATTTTTTGTTTCTCAGGAGGAGCTAGTTAGGGTACAGCTTCGTATTAACACTTCTTGGCAGAAAGGCCTTCCAATTAGCAGAGCTGCTTTATAGGTGTATTCTCACAAAGCTGTACTAAAAGAGATCTAGACTTCTTTGATCATAAATCATGAAATAAAACTACTCCCTTAAATAACAAATGAGTTTGGGTGTTCGTGCCATTCATATAACAAAGAAGAAAATACGAAAATAAATGTTTAGTTCTCCAGAGTTATATGCTTTGCTCCTTTAAAGCCTGTCAGAAATTTATTTTGTTTAAAAACAAACGTAAGTCCAGATTCTCTGCATCTGTCTATATAGGCTAAGCCAATGATGAAAACTACATGGCACTTTTCCCACTACCTATCCTCATCCGCATGAAAGTGTTACAAGAATTAGCTCACAGTTCCGATCTAAATATTAAATTTTTTTTTGTGTAGACTTGGCTGATTTAAATATTTCTCACATTATCAAATATCCTCCTTTAAATTTCTTCAGCAACACAGCACTAAATATCGTCAGGCATGTGAAGTGTGTTTTCCTGGCATTTAAAGAAACCAAGTTCACCCGATTTAGAAGTTCATCATTTTTGAGCTATTTTTTTTTAGTCTGCAGTTTCAGTTTTTACATTTAAGCCCATAAAGACCATGGCATCGTTAAAATCCCACCAGACTGTAAGTTAGCACCTCACCGGTAGTTACCAAGTATAAATTTCCAAGGCTTCGAAGTAGTGGAGAGCTAGTTTTACTGCTGAGATAGACTATATTCTCCACAGTCTTGGCATAATGGAGATGTTCTTAAAACTGGGAATGCTTTTCACATAATTTTTTTCATTATAGTCTGATGTGCTTTCTACTGGGAAATGGGAGACTTCTGTTAGGCATATATTTTTGTAGGGTTAAAGGGATGAGTTGATTAAGAATGTACTCAAGCTTTTATTCATAATAAAAATAAAAATCCTGTCATAGGGAAGGGAGATAAAAAAGGCTTCCCCTTATAAAAGATAGTTATTACATGCACGCACACATTACATCCTCAGGTGGCTAGGCTAATTCATCATTTATCATTAAGTTACCTGGCAGTTTCCATTACAACGTTGTTTTCAGGCCTTCATTGTTTTGTGAGACTCACAGTCTGGTCTGAAATTTTCCAGATAAAATGTCTGCTTTTAGGTAATGTTGTTGTTTTTCAACCAGAAGAACTCAGGTGTTTCCAAGAGCACTCATTGTTTCCCAGATGGAAAGAACACAAGCTCCTGAGCCAGCAAAAGTGGACCGATGCCACTCTAATCATGGCTCCTGTCTGGTCACAGGGTAGGCCCAGTCAAGAACCCAACCCACGCTCCACAGAGAGGGACTCTGAGATCAGTGTTGGGTGAGGTGACACCATCATCCAGACTGCCATGGTATGTCCAAGCGCACAGCCCTTGAGTTTGACCTCCTTGAATCAGCTAAGCAATCTTAGCAATTAGGTTCCTGTTATTAGGAACACTTTTCTTTTACTTTGTTGAAAACTGGATTTCTTTGGTCAGACTAAAACCTTCAAATTTAGTATTTCCTACAAGGCTCTGTATTTGCCACTAGTCAGGTACTCCAGTCCCTCCAAACTAATAGTCTTGCCACTCAGAATCATGACTCAGATTTTCTCTTATTCAGGCACTACAAGAAGCAAGAGAAACATCTGCTTGAGCACAAAAAAAAAAAGGCAGAGTGAGGTACAGCCCTCCAGCTATAAAAGCTGGAGACCATGAGCCACATATTTTCTGACATGCATCATTTCATACTCTTGATTCCTCATGTACGACAATACCCCTCAACATCTTTACTGGGGTGCTACAATGCATATACACAACTATCCTCGTCAGATCTGTGCTATTTCAGTGCACAAGTGTCCTTTAAAGCACATATTCTGATGCATTAAGGATAGGATTACATTAACTAGTAGTCTAATGCTCAGGCTTTAGTAAAACAAAAACTAAAACAATGGATCTGGTTTGTAATATAAAGCTCTGGGTGAATGAAAATTAATCAGTTGTCAACTCTGCGTTTGGTTTTTCCCTATACCCTCTCACTAAGATGCTGTGACCTGCAGAAGCCAAACTTCTCCAAACAGCTCAGCTCCCCCCGCTTCTCCTGCTTTCAGCAGGCTTTGGCAGCTCCTGCAGCTGATCAGGAGAACTGAACTCAATCCTGGTACCCTTAAAAACTCTATTCATATAAAGTTTCCAGACTAACTAAAAGCAGGAGTTATCTGAGAAGTTATAAACCAGTTTATGTTGGCAAGATTTCAACCTCATTTTCTGAGACTTGAGAAAATCTAATTGTTTGCATAAATGCCCACAGCTGCAGCTGGTCTACACAGTCCTTGCAGTCTTTTCAGCTTTACCTTTACAAAATACATACTGAAGCCAACAAGCTTGTCTGCAACTATAGCGGCTGTAAAATGAGGTCCCGTGTGGTTGGTCCCTCATGAGGTTGATGCAGCATGGCAAAAACCCCCAGGTACTAGCAGTGTAGCGGTTAAAGCCAGTTGTGAGCAGCAACAGTAATTTTCCTATGGTCACTGGATCCCTTGGCCCCTGTCAGAGCACAGCAATGGTTGCTGTCACTAGTTCAAGACCTCAGTCTGAGATGAGATTTGCCAGTGCCGTGTCACAGGCTAAACTTCTCTTATAAAGTCTAACTTGCAAGAGAGAAACTTGGTTTGAAGCCAAACCACAGTGGCATGTGAGACAAGCAAGTCCATTCTACTCTAACTCAGTAGAGCATCAAGTGACGCTTTGGTCATTGCCTGTGGTTTGTCTCTGGTCCAAAAGAGTTAGCTGCATATTTTCCTTACTTTGTATAACTTGATGACAAGCCCTTTCTGAGGAACCCCAGTGGATCTTTATAAGTTTAGATCCCGAATAACTAACATTAGCTGAGCTGGGAGAACTAATTGTTCCTGCAACTACAGCTGCTGGCCTATAAACAAGAAAAGTTTCTGAGTTTCTGTAAGAAAATGATCTTGGCTATGCTTAAAAACACGAATTCCTATTTAAATGCTCCGTTCTTGCCACGTGGTTATCTTCTCAAGTCAGTTTTACCTCCTGTCTTCAAGTTCCTGGGTCTAAGAGTCTAAAAGCAGAAGGTTGTCTGTTATGTTGAAAAGGGTTCAGAAATAATGTTGGTTACAGGTAAATATAAACAATAACTCACTACTGGCCTGAACTACAGCTCACTAATGTTAACGGGCTTCTTCCTTTCACTTTTCAGCCATCTTTGGATCAGACCATTGCTTTTTATACAGGCAATGTGATAGTACCCAGAATAAGCTGCTACTTCAGTACGAGAGACGGTATGAGAAGCTAAATGACAGACTGGAAGTAGTCTGAGCAACTTTCTTATATCTCCTGTTTGTGCGCTTAATTTCCATTATGAGGATTTCTGAATCCACTGATTAGGATGCCATGTATATTGTCATATACAATAATTAAAATAATGTAGGAACTAGACTAGCAGGACCACTACTTAAGTCCACAGGTACGCTGGCAGAACTCTGTAGGACTTCTTTTAACCTCTACCTGTGCCCACTAATAAACATGATCATTTTCATGAGTTTAGAATCCAGTCAGTAAAATATAGAGAGACTGCTCCTCTCCAAGGCTTGAAGTCTAGAAGCAGTTTAGGGAAAACATCCTTTCCATGTCTTATTTTACTTGCCCAGCCTTCCTGAGCTGTTCTAAAGATTTTTAAGATCTTCACACTTTAATTAAACTTCAAATATAAATGTATGTATATACAAAAAATTATTCACAGGAATGTAATGCATCACATTTTTCGGTTACACTTCTTGAATGCCAAGATAATATTTATTCCTGCTTAATTACATCAGCGGTAGTGACACAGAGGTTGTGAAATCTGTTATGATCAGAACTTCTCTGCAGCCTTTTTGGGATGCTTATTTCAGTCATTCAAGTTACTATTTCTTGCAGTTATGGAGTTTTTATTTCCACATCTTTTGTTCTTGGTAAAGTGTTTCTAATTCCACTTGTCAAAGAAACAAAAAATACTTAACAGCAGAGAAATAGCACTTTTAGGAGTTGTCTTCTGACTGCATGTGTCAAGAAAGAGCTCCGTCTGATGATTCGGGGAAGGATCTCAACAGAAAAGAGGAGCAAAAATACACCCTGTTATGTTGTGTTTCTTAAGCTTTCTTTCAGTATAACTACAGTCATTCTACTTGATTTTCAGCTGTTATTTCTTGAAAGACATTTTGCTTTTTCATGTGCTGTTTTTACTAAGAAAGGGGCTTTTTTAACGAACAGTATAAATGGGGGAAGATGAAAATATGTGTTATATCCAGAACAAATGTAGACAGAAACAGCTTTCAAAAATTGTTGGGCAATAGGATCTTGCTTTTGGTGCAAGACATCAGAAACAAACTGTGCACTGGTACCACTAAAACTTTTGTTTTAGTGATTAGAGCTGGTTTCTCTGTATATTGAATGGAGCTTGGATGTACAGAGCTCTCAAGTAAGACAATTACCCTCTTAACAAAGAAATCCTGTTATTGCCCTGATACGCCTTTAGTTTCCCTTTGCGGTTTAAAGTTCCTTGTTACAGGACATTCAGATTCTGAAGTCATACAACTGTAATGGCTAATACATGCCTAAGTTATGAAGTTACATTTTTATGAAGGAAGCAGAAGCTTCTGCACCAAATATTGCTTACATCACACAGTTACAGCTCTGCTTTCTATGCAAAGCGTATCTCCTGCTGCCAGGACATAGTAATAAAGGTAGAGATTAGATGTGTGATCTAATGCAAAGACATTTTCTGGATCTTGTGGTCCAGAACAAGGTAGCATTTGCATAAACCCAAAGGCACAACAACTCAATTATTAAGATACCGGGACTTGCATTCCTCTGAGCATGGAAATGGAAACAGTGGGTAAAGAGTGGTATAAGAGTGGTATAACAGTGGGTAAAGAGTGGTATAACCATCTTCGATCCAGGGCAAATTTGCCAGAGAATTGAGGTGTGGGAACTAAAAAGGGACTACCCGTACAAACATGAAAGTTAGATGCATTTCTAAGCTGTTTATATTCTCACTGGTTTTCTGCATAAGGATAATATTGAAACAAATAGTATTACCTGTTAAAGGTTTAGATGGAGGTAATTAAGAAGTGATCCACTCTTTATTTTTAATAAATATAAATAATTATAGAATTTAGATGTGTCAAATTCTTTTAAAATTTACTTGGCAAAGGAAGATGACCTATTTGCTTGTGATGTAGCTAAATCTAGTTAGAGTCTTGATGAGGCTTGTGAGGTTTTTTTCTTTCCTCCTCTTTTCAACCTCCTTTAGAAACATGACAGAGAACTGAGTGACTGGCAGATGTGCACACTGTGTCTGAAGACTCCAAATGTCAAAATTTCTCAGTGACATTATTTTTCAGCAAAAAGTTCAGGGGAGCTTCCAGTCTGTGGCATTTCATTGCACACTGAGTTCTTTGACAATCCACTGCTTATAAACAGCACCATGTGGTCCATTAAACAGCAACGCAGTAGCTTCTTTCTGTTCCGAAGTGGCCAACCAACATTGTGGTGCACCATTTAGCTCTCAGTAGGAATTGCCACAGAAAAGGCTGATGTGAAACGATACTCTACCTTTGAAGACAGTCTCTCTCTCTCTTAATGCCACTTTTTTCCCTTAACAGGTACCCTTTGAAAGACTGGCAAAAAATTTTATAAGGTGATCTCTAACAAAAACCTGTCAACACAAATAAGGTATTCCATATGACACACAGTAATTGGAGACAAAAGCTTAGGTCTATCTAAAATAGACCATCTTTTATAGCATCCATCAACAGCATTTAGTGGCAAAATAAAACCTTAGTGTTATAATACTGGCTTCTAAAACCTACTAGTGGTGAGTGACTCATTCAGCCAATTAGTCAAAAGGATTTTGCTTCACGTTATATGGTGGATATTTTTATTTTCTTACTCATGAGGGTGGATGGCCTGCCTGCCTGGTTTGTACAGTGACCTGGCTTGCCATTAAGCAGATTAGTATCGCTCTAACTGAACTCATTCCTATCCTCATCTTTGAAGAACAAGCATGTGATAGCGGATTTGGTCACCAACACCAGGCTGTTTGGATACAGCATCCTCTGAGCAGAGCTCTACACGCTCTACCCTGGAAATAACTCTTCCTTTTCACTGTCATCTTGGTGTGAGTCTGTGTGTTGGTACCCACCAGCAGCAGCCACATACAGAATTGCTCCAAACCAACAAAGTATTAATTTGAAATAGAATTAGGTATGTCAGTGGCAATTTCTGTGTAGATGGGTTCTCCTTTTGTACATAATTTTTCACTCAAGATCCACTCAGAAAAGTAACTGCATCAATGGCATTATACACACTTTGTGTGTTGTTCCTTACTGGATCCCAAATGCACTCACACGTAGCTTTTTCTACTTGTCAGCTCTTAAACACAGGATCTTTTCTTTTTGCAAATCATCCTAGAAGTAAGGGCTTGCAGGCCCTATTAAATCTCAGTTACTCTCTACTGGTTTTGGGTAATCAGCAGATGTGAAACTAATTTGCCCTGCAAATAGAGTACAGTCTGAAAATTTGGTTTTGATGCACAGCATGGTGTGAAGCTCTAGCACATGTCATCCCCCTCATGCTGGAAATGAATCTTAAGACTGAGTCACAGAAGATCCCAGGAGATCACCACTTTAAAGCCAGCTTTCACATTACTGTATGTTTTTAAGGATTCACAAAAGGCTATTTAACAAATTAATAAGACAATTGCAAAGCGTACAGCTTGGCTCTTAAGTTTTTAAATTAAAGGATATTAACGGTGCTTACAGTTCAAAAGGCTGCACATTTTACAGTACTAGCCACAAGGTGGAGACCTTTACAACAGATTGGTCCAAAAAGTAATGGCTGCTCCGAACGTGCCCACTTGCCTCTGAAAGCTCGGGTTTGCTACCACCTCTGCCTGCAAACTATTTCTCCTGTAATGCTGGTGTTAGAGGTTCGCACAAGGAAATGCTGTGTCAGGTGTTGCTTTCTCCAATTAAGAGTCACACACAGTATGCAAAGCATGTGAGAAAGGCACTTTCCTGCCAAGTGTCAGCATATACAGGACATTCAATGGCACCAGGACTAATCCGACTGGTAGAGGAGACCCATTTCATTTGTGTCCAGAAACACATCTGTGTTGCTGGAATCCATTTATAATTTTGGACAGAGATTCTTAGTCAGAGAGTGGTGTCTTCAGGCTGGAAGACTTGCTTTTGAAAACATCCATTTACAGCATGTTATAGGTTCTTATTCCTGTTCTTTTCCCCATAATTAATTTAAAAAGCATGGGGGAGGGAACAAATTAATATAAACCAGAATTGTTAGCTAGAAACTCCTGCTTCCAAAATAGATTCATTTTGTGGCTTTGAAAAAAATACTTAAACCTGTGTTTCTCCAACACTAAAATAGAGATGATACTATACTTTGCTATTTTACAGATTATTTTGAAGGAGCTTCACTTTTCCTTCAAGGTTTAGAAGTTATGATTAATATTGCTATTTTCTTTACTTACTCTTAAATAGAAGCAATAGGACGTTCTGCAAGATGTCACCCCTGTCCAAACTTCTTTATCTGTCCCCCTCGAATTCCCTAAGGTAGATAGGCAGCAATAAACCAAAGAGCGCCTGACTATGAGCAGAACAAGTTTTGTGGAAGGTATTAAGTTGTTATTGTTCTTAACCCAAGATTGGCAAAAATATTCAATATTGCAACAAGGTTAGTCAAATTCATATTTGTCCCATACAGAGAAACCTAAAAGGAACAGCAACATTACAAAATGTGAAAGCAATATTATCAACATTGTATGGAAAAAAACAAATCTAGCACTTGTGGAAGACGCCAGACTGACATGCTCCTGTTCATCCTACAGCAGACATTAACAGAGACCCTTTAGGTCTGAAGAAGTACCAACAGTTCAGGCCGGCAACACCTGACTGCTTGGGTTTGGTGGAAGAGCTAAGTGATCGACTAGGCACCAGGTTTTTTGGTTTTGAGTTGTTGTCATCATTGAGGGCCCCACCAGAATTTGAGGAAACCCTACCCAGGTCTTTGCTCAGGGTAGGGACTGTAGAGATGCATTTGAATTTTGATGGTATCAGCAGGTGATAGCAGAATGCAGGAAAGAAACGTGATCCAAGGGACCCTGCCTTGCTCACTGCCTTGATTATAGTCAAACACTCTAAGTAAGGCAGGTTTTAGTTGATCTAATATTCAACCTCTTTATTCTGCCCAGAGCAGGTTTTCTCAATTACAATGACATATGACATTAAGTCAACTAATCCCATTGTTCTACCAAAAAAGGACATTATGTTGTTTAACAAAACCTACCTTCCACAAAACCCTTCTGACTGCCATTAACTATATTTTTAGTCAAAACTGTGAAGACCACCCACCCTGGGAGCATCTATGTGGTTCGAAAAAAGCCAGTCCTACAAAAAAACCCTCCCCCATCCAGCTAAGAAAAAAATGCAAAAAAGCAATCACAAATTTTAAAACAACTTTAATATTTGCATCTCTTACTCGTTCCTTGCATATTTACAATTGATAAATCATGGGACACAAGTGCAGCCGCTTCCTCTCGGAGACACAGTCCTTCCAGGTCATCTTGAAGGCACCTGCAGCAGAAAGCAATAGAGAATGTTCATTTCCGTTGATTGTCTCATATTTCCCTAGCAGATAAATCAAAGGCTGTAATGTCCGGTTTTAATCCAGCCAAATGTGCTCATAAACAGTAGTCCTGAGACTCTGTATTTTAAAGTTTAAGATCTTGCACTACAACTGTAATAACACACACTTAATTGATAGACGATCTCTTACGTCATTTAAAGGCACAAAGCTTTCTGTAATGCTGAGTATTAATGTAAGAACTGTGAGAAACAGTCACTCAGCTCCTTAGAGAAGCTGTTTTGGATTTATGCCTTGTGTTTACTCAGTTTAAGTGTTTTTCAACACAAAATATTCATTCTTATAAATCAGCTTAGCATTCATTGACCTCCCAAAAAGTGCATCTATAGACCTAGAAAGGGATATGAAAGTAATATTTTCACTTAGGAGACAATTCAAAAACATGATGTCCATAGGAAAAGCAAGCCATGGCCAGCTTTTTTACATTAACTTCTCCAATTAACATTTCTCCATTGATACACAATCATTATAAAAATTGCAAAGTATCAGACTCTTAATAGATCTATATTCATAAATGCACAAATCCTTACCTACTTGCTATAGAAAGCAAGGAATATCTCATGACTGTTTCCCTAGCAAGCAGAAAAGGAATCCAAAAATTCAGCCTAGCTCCAGAGGGGCATGTTTTGCATCAAAACCTAAACACTGTGTAAAGCTTCTGCTGAGGCACGGTCTTCATGGAGTATTTAATGACTGGCTGATCTGGAATATCTCAACTTTGCGGATGTCTCTACAGAATCAGCCTGAAAGACACTAAAGCTGTCTAAGACAGAGCGAGTCAACGTGCAGTCTGCTTGTGCGTGTGTTGCCTAGACCAAACACAACCCACTGAGAAAGGCATTCGGTTTCTATTACTGCCTTTTCACATTTTATGAAATAAGATGATGTGTTGATGCTATAGTTTTTGGATTCTTGAGCTTTCTTGTGGGTTTTGTACATCCACTCCCCATGCACAATATCTTCTTTTCTTACATAAATAGTAACAAAAATGAATAGGAAAACTGTTAAAAAGGAAATAAGGGGTGGCCATATACAAAGCTGCTGGTGTCATCAGGCGGGTGGTCTTCTGCGCTGGGTAAAGTATTATTTTCTTGACTGCTGGGTGTATACATTTAATAAACCAAAAGCAAACCTTACTCCACAAAAGCCTGTCTTGCAACAGCAGCAAGGCAGATGTTTCCACATGACTAATTCATATCTCTTTACAATTAGTTTTATGTACAACACATTTTTGTGTTCTATCTTTCTCAACATCTAGTTTCGTACACGCACCGCATACTGAAATCAGAATCTGATAAGGTTAGGAGCTTTAACATGTGCAAAGCTTAGGGTTTATTTTAATCAAAGGAGCAAAATACTGCATAATATTAGATGGAAGCGTAAAGGAAAAGGAACAGGGACAATAAACATGTCTTGGAGACCAGATGTACGGTAAATTACAAATCTCTTAGGTGAGGTTGAGTTAGACCTTGTGGATAAAATGAAAATTAAAGATTTAAAATAAAAGTTTTACAATAAAAAGCCATAAAAATAAACATATGAAAACATTTGCTAAAGGAAATACTGACCTATTCTATCACCGCTTCTCAACCTGTGGTCCATCAGTGGTCCCCAGGATATCAGCAGGTAGTCTTAAAATGGCTACACAGGAAAACAAACTTACATATATAGTCCCACACTTGTAAGCAAACAAACAAATAAACCAGAGAAAAACAGAAGAACAAATGGAACCATTTAGGCTGATTTTTAGCTGGTTGTTAGTGCAAAAATACCGCATGAACTGCATTCATATGTTTGTTTTTTCCCTGAAAAGGTGAAGCAGTTCCTTTTAAAAGATCGAGAATCACCTTCTACTGTCCAATAAGGATGAAACTGAGGTTAAATGTGATATAGATATAGCCCCCAAAAGTAAATGAACATTTTGCCTCAGTTAGGAATAGAGTGATGACATAGATGGAGCAAAGATGCAGTATATTTATAGGATTGAAGAGGATCAGAGTATCTCCAGAAAGAACTGGATGGTTCAGGATGTTATAGTGAAAATGAAATTACATTTCACAGTACAAAGTCACGCACACACACTTGAGGAGGAGTTAAAAAAAATGCAGGTATAAATTTCCATCTGGAAATTAGAAAGAAGTAAAAAAAATGTATATTCAAATGTATTCAACTGAAATAAGATGCCTATAAATTGCTAATGTGATGCAATTGAAAGAAAAAAAGCAAGAGGACAATTTTTCACAATGAGAACAATCAGAGAATAATTATTGGAATGAAAAATGATGAAAAACGAGAACAATTATTGGAATAATCTCCCTAAGGAAGTGGTAGATTCCCCAACATTGGACACTTTTAAGATCTGGCTGGACAGGGGGCTGGGCCATCTTGTCTAGACTGCGCTTTTGCCAAGAAAGGTTGGACCAGATGATTCTTGAGGTCCCTTCCGAACTGGTGTTCTATGATTCTATGTAATCCAGCCGTTGGTATGTCAGAAGCAGCTTTCCATTAAAACCACAGAAGTACTAGTACCATCGTACTGATACTGTGAAACTTCACTTGCACAGAATTTTGATCCTATAAGCTTAGAAAAAAAAATGTTCCAAATGAAAACAAGTGCAGAGGAAGGCTTCAAGAAAGATCACAACCTTGGAAAAATTACTTATTTAAATAAAAACTATGTACCTTGGAAAAATTAGTAAAAAAACCAACCAAACAAAAACCCCACAAAATATGCAGAAAGCCAACCAGCTGGTCCCAGTTAAGTATGAGTGGGTACTAAACTCAGCTCTGAGCTGGTCACTCAGTTGGCAGATGGACTTTTTAGTTCTCCAGGTAATTTCTGGAATAATTTTTTTAAAGTTTATGCCCCAACTTACAAGAAACAGATGGATCTGAACACCAAAAAAATCCACAGATTGCTCTTGCATATTGCCAGATGCAGAACTACTGGACTGAAGGGATCTTTTTTTTCTTTAGGAAAAAAGATAATAAGAATACTGACAGGTAATGAAAGGAGTGAAAAAAAGATTCATGTAAAAAAGAGTCTTGGCATAGATATGGGTATGTTTATGACTAAACCAGAAAAGGACATTTGATTACTTTCTGACTCACCAATTATGAATATAAGCCCAATATCCAAGCTTCAGATTCATCCCTTGTGAAGTTCCTTTTGAAACAAATCTATAGAGCCTGAACAAGACAAGTGTCATATATTGTGGACACCTGGACTGGAAGGCAAGGCATGAACACACAACTCAAACCTGTGGAGTCCAACCATTTCAGCAAAAGGAGAATTTCTATAGCATAGGTTTTACCCAGTATACATGAGAGACCAGGAGGAAATATTCCCCACCCACCCAGAATCAACGGCAGGAGATTGCGTTCATATGAGAGAGTTTTCCTTGCACAGACACAGTAACATTTAATAACAACAACAACAAAAAAAAAAAAAAAGAAAAAGAAAAAAGAAAGAAAGAAAGGAAAAAAAAAGGAAAAAAAAGTTGTTGTTCTCAGTTCTCCACTTCTAGTTAGTTCTAGTTAGAATATTTAAGGCATTCTGCCAATTAGAAAATTTAAGGCATTTTCAACTTTAATGCAAGAAACATGAACACTATGCCTTACTATGAACTCATCAGGTTAAACACAATGGGCACAGAGTAAACAGCATGCCCTTTTCTGAAGAAAGACTATCTTTTATTCTCAAAGACTCTCAGGAATTACCTTACAGATTTCTACTGCAAGAGTTAACCTGGCAAGAGCAACAGCCTGCCATATGACTTAAGCATCACTGGGATTAGATATTAAGTATGAATAATTACAACCATATAACTTTCCTCTTTATTACCCAGATATCTCCCTTATGCAATACAAATCTAAATAAATCTGAAAACAGTGACTCATACCCATCTACTGTGCACTAAATCCAATGGTATGTAACCCCATTGTTCAACCTTTAATAATTCCACTCAGAGCTGTCTTTTGTTCCTCTGCTTTGTCAGTCAACCCACTTTAATACCCACAGAGGCTGTTAAATCTATAAAGCTTCTGAATTTTGCATGGCTCATCTTGTTACAAAAGCTTATTACACAACATAGCATTTCTTTTCACGGTGCACGCTGATCAAGAACGGATACAGTGCTGCTTTGTCAAAGTGGGAGCATCAAGCTGCTCTAGCCAAAGGATATGTTCAAGTTAACAAGGTACGTGTTCGCCGGCCGCAGCTGGTACCCCAGTGTTTTCCTAGAGTCGGCCTCTGTGTGTCATGTACTTCTGCAGCTTTGATGGCCTAAGAAAGATTATTTTCTTTGCAAAGCATTAGTATGTGATTTACTGTTAATCTTATCAATCTACATAGCCGTCTTTTTGGTAAGGACAGACCTAAAAACTGATCCAACACTGTAAAAACAAGTGACCGCTTCTATTAAAAGCTTATTTTGTGAAGCATTTCCTAGGGCAGACTACAGGATACCGGCTTAATTTCAAGATTTCTGCATACTGGTCTCAGCCCCAGACCCTGGGCAAGATCTTTAACCCCTTTGTGACAGAGGTTCTTACTGCTTTGCTGAGGATGGCAAAAGCAACTTGAAATTTTAATTAGTATTTTCAAGGTACCTCAAACCCAAAGTCTACAGTCTTATATCTCCAAGCAAATACCAATGAAATAATTCAGCACTGAGTTTCCAGATACCACATTCCCCTAAATAGAACCCATGACACATGAGGAGAGGTTTGTTCAGCCTTACAAGAAGAAGTCTAAGGGAAATGTCTACAGTGACCTCATGGGAAAGCGCAGAGACGATAAAGCCAGACTTTCTTGGAAGTGCAGAGCGATATGGCAAGAGGCAACAGACACAAGTTGGAACATAGGAAATTCCAGTCATGTACAAACGAAGTATTTTTCACAATGAAGGTGGTCAAAAATGTCCAGAGTGTGTGAAATCCCCATTACTGGAGATAATCAGACCCAGACTGAAAGAGGCCTGGAGCAAGCAGATCTAATTGGATCTTCTTTGAGCAGGAGGTTGGACCTAGATGGACTCCAGAGGTCCCTTCCAGGGTAGATTATTCTGTGTTTCAATGACAATTATGCCTTTATTCTTAGATGAAGATTCCAGGAACCAAAAGAACAGGAAAAGGTAGTTTGTGCCAACATACCACCTCTCTCCTGTCCCCAAGCCTTTTTCCTATATTTTTGCCAAACGCCAAACTCAGCCTTCTCCAGGAACACCTCCAAGGTAACTTCAACTTTTCTACTTTAACAGTGATTGATTCATTACCTGTTGAATTGCATAGTTTGTTTTTCCACTTCATATCATCAAATAGTACTCTGAATATAAAGTTAAGCTGGAATCTAGACTTTTTTGCAAACAGCCCAAGTGAAAGCTATAGGCCCAAGAATGCTCATACTCTGATGATCTCCAAATACAGTACCAAATTCCGTGAGCCCGGCCATTCGGTGTTCATACACTGGAATTATGCAAGTTTCTGGCAAGAAGTCCCAACTCGCCCACTTTTACCGTATGCATTTTAGGTTTTATTTGCCAGGAGAGGTGTTTTAGTCACTTTTTGAACCTAGTTACACAAAAATGAAAATAATGATTAAAAAGGTTCACTTCATTAAACGCAAGAGAAGACAGACTTGCTATGCAATTTGCTTGGATTAAGGTGCACCGCTTGTTTCATTTCCCAACAGTTTCACAGCTTCCAGATGATACATTTCCATTACAATAGCCTCCATTGTCTCTCTCTCTCCAGAAATTTTATCAATTATATAACTTGTTTCATTTAGAGATCTCAAAGCACATTTTATTCCTGAAGATACTGAACAAAAAAAAACCACTCAAAGAACTTGCCAAAGTCACAATTTGCAGATCATCGTTAAAACAGAACTCGGTACATCCAATTCCTTGCCGCTCAGCCCACTCCTCCTCTTATACAAGTACCCGCCTCAACAGTCAGTGAAAACTTCTGTTGGTGTGAAACGCAAGTGGAATAAGAGCAAACCTTCTCAGTTTGCAAGGGGTCATGCAGCTTTCCAGACTGCAGCCTCAGAAAATGTTAATGCTATTCCATTACCGGAGCAGCTTTGCTCCTGTTTCGCTCCCCTAGAAGTGTTCTTGCTGTCTCTTCTCGTCCGTAGGCAGAATGTTTCCCAAAACTATCCCTGGGGATGTATCCTTTCACAGCCTGCCTACGCCACTGCTAAGGTCGAAATTTGGTTTGTGTCTCTTTACAAAATCAAAGCAAGCTGTCCACTGAAAAATACTGCACATCTAGAAATATTGTGAAGTAGCAAATAGTTCTTGCTTAAACAAACAGAAGAGAAACTCGCCGAAATTCAAGTGACTGTGAAAACAAAGAACCCATCACCAGCAGCTAATAAAGACTGTTAGATTATCTGCACTTCTATACTCCAAGCAGCATTACGAGTATTAAGGAAGATAAAGAATTGTGTGTGTCCCCAAAAGTTCAAAAATGCTTTCCATTCCAAAACGAGATGAATTTCTCATTTATATCTACATCATGAGCTCTCTATGCAGAAAGGACACGATTCTGCTTTCCGTGATTATCAACACGCCTAGCGTATTTTTTCTTCCCATTTGTGCCAGGTCATTAAAACATGAGACAAAAAACATTAAGGGCAAACATGGGGGGACTTAACAGAGAAATTTCCTCTCTCCAGCTTCTGTTTGTGCTTCTCCATCCTTTTAAGCTCACTCTGCAGTTAGAGCTATTTTGCCTGAGGTTGGATGCTATTTGAAGAATTTAACTTAGTTTTATAGGAAGATGGGCTCAAAATTCAACTCTTACACAAACACACACCCCTTAATTACTTCAGATCTCCTGTTAGAAGGTACTAGCCTGATAGCTCCAGATGATAAAGTTGTACCATGGACACAGCAGGTCAAGCTGAAACACAGACTTTCTCCACATTAATGCTACTGTACATCCACTCTGAGATGAACGAACCAACCAGGAATGGGGTTAATGGAGGAGAATGAGGAATGGAGGCAGAGGAGAGGAGAAAAGGGGGGGTCCTTCTACCAAAACTGGCCTTCTCAGCACCAAGAGGTTTCTGCCATCTTTCTCTATCTGGCAGTGTGCTGTGAATACTAACAAGGATGCCAAATGCTGGCCAGCTGATGAGGTAGAGTCACCTCTCCACAGGGCTGCTGGTCCTTAGGCACTGCTGCCTTGGGCAAGTCTAACGTAGCGATGGAAAGACTCCTAATAACCTCCTACCTGTCTCTCGGGAGGGAGTTTTTCCCACTGCTTTCACAGAGTTAACTAACCACATTGTTCTTTCAAAGCCCTCAAGATTTCGTTGTCTCTTGCATTTCTCAAACACAGTCTCCCATGGTGCAGTGGCCACATACAACAGGCAGCAGAACTGCTCTTATACACCAAGCACCAGCTTGCTTACAAACCTGACTGACCACTCTCTTGTTAGCGGAGACATTGGGAGTCAACACAGTCCTCTCTTTCCTCCCCCATCCCCAGTTCTGGAAAAGTTCTATGAGGTTTTTAAAATCTTCTTGAACAGTGATCAAATAGAGATAGAACGAACCGAGTTCTAAACTCTGTTATGAAGGACAGAAAGACAAAGCCTTTCTCCTGCTGGTTGGAAGGTAGCATCAGCACTGAGCTGAACTCAAAGTGCAGCTCCTAGGAACTCAGGAAGAGCCAATGAGTTATGGGGCTGTAAGAGCTTTTCCACTTGTAGGAAGACACCTGGAGCACGATGAAAGGGTTTCATTCGTCACTACACCCAACACCCGCAAGAAAGTTTAGGGGGTTATCCAGTCCTTTATTTTACTTTATTGTTTTTCTCATATAGCAGTGGGGATCTGTCCTTTAAGTAGAAGGAGTGAGGCGTGGGAAGCTCTCAAAGCAGCCAGTATCTTCCCATTGCACAAGCCCTTTAGCACGGGCAAATTGGTGGAAGTTCAACAGAGACACCAGGCCTCTACAAAAAACAGATCGACATCCCAACGTTTGTGAAGAAACTTGTGCTGTTTGCACAGAGAAAGCAACTACATCAGTCCTAGCAAAAGTGGACCAGACTAATTAATCTGTGAAACTTTAGCCTTTAATGGCTCAAAGACAGAATGACAGTTACACAACTCTGAATTTAACTTCTGTACAAAAAAAAAAAAAAAAAAAAAAAAAGAGCGAGAGAGAATACTATGGAGAGAGAGAATACTACTGCATGAAAAGCTGCACTTACACCCCTGGGTGGAAACCAGAGGGGAATCTGGCTGCTGTGACTCCAGTTCTTCCTCAAGTGCGAAGGTGTTAACAGGTGGGAACATAGGCTGCCAAAAGATGGAAATGGGTCAGCCCTCAATCCTATTAGAAAGTCTATTTCTTTTAGTAGCCAATACTAGAATCAGCAAGGTCCTACCGTTGCCCCCAAAATCCCCATGCCCAGTGATGAACTTGTCCAATTAAACAAGTAAGAAATGTCTTCCTGACTCCACCTAGGGATACGGTTTGCAGCAGAGGAATATATAACTGTTCATTTCTTCCCAGCTAACTGCAAAGTGAGCTTAGAAATCGTTTCCTGCCACATAGAAAACAATATGCTGGCAGCACGTATGCCTGTGTGTGTTAGTGCACTGTACGGAGGTCTATTGTTTTGCATGTCAGTATGTTTGTACATAAGCATTAATGAAATAGAGGCCAAACAGGAACTGAACGCTCTCTGGGAACTGCTCCTTCATGGCATACCCAGGGAAGCAGGGAATGCAACATTCAGCAACTGTGCAAAAGCTGCTGAAAAACAAACCCCGCTATCTTCTATTGTGTCTATCTTTTGTATAAAATAACTCTGAGGAACTAAACAAGTGTGTTTATGCTGCTCTCAAGTGGGATTTCTTGTTGTTGTTTTCAGGTTTTTTTGTTTTGTTTTAAACTCTAACTTGATTTAAATAACGAGAACATCTGAAAGTTATTCTCCTTGAGGAACCTGTAAAAGAAATTTGCCTTTCAATAGCCAGGAAATTCACTGGTACAATTTAGGCTCTTTCAGCAAGTGACTGGGAAATATTTTACAAAGTAATTCTATAAGCCTCTTGTATTGCAGAAGAAACCCAGTCTTCTCATTATTTTCTGAAGGAGAAGCAACTATATATCAACAGGCAATATTTACAGGGAAAACTGTATTTCTTCTGTGCATTCCTCCACTTTGCTGTTCCATCTTTTATTTATGTTTCCCATCTCTGGCCTATACGTGTGCTACAAATGGTTGCACGCCTAGACATATCTGATCTGTATTTAGGCAGACATTGGTACTAATGGCTGAGAGACCACAGGAGAACATATATTAGCCCTGGATATCCAGCTTTCTCTTGGGAACTAGGTTCTTTCTCTAACTTATAGCTGCTGCTTTTACAGCAGAACATTAAACACACAGATGATGTTATTATTTAGAAGGGACTCCATTTCCCGTACCTCAGGCAGGGAAAAAGCGCTTTCTAGGGATTAAAAGAAGTAATTTATCAAAAAACTTCCTAAAGGGGAAGTAGGTTTTGTAGTTATTGTTTTATTTCTAAAAGGATTATCAAAATGATTAAGTGCCGAGGCACTGATTTTGAGAGAATGGCCAACTCGCTGAATGTAAGGCCCTTTCTGAGGTTTCCGGAAGAAGCCGCCTTTTACAAATTTTTCTGTAATTCTTGCTGCGACTAGAAATTTTGTAACTATTACAACACTATACCATCTGTATAACAGGATCCTGTTGTAGTATCCATCTGGTAAGTAAAGTTTTATTTCATCAAATCTTACATTTTAAAATCTATGCAAGTGGGAAACGTGTTTACCCTGTGTGGCTTGCACGGAAGGACCCAAGGCAGCAGACGAGCTGGAAACTTCCTCGCCCAAAGGAGGCGATCAGTGTAGGCAAAGGTTTTGAGATGGTTAAATGGTTAAAAACGAGCCATTACTTCATCTTGTGTTACATTACACCTCCCTCCTGTCTGAACCTCCTGCTGGCACATCTGCCAACGGCTTAACACGAAGCTGTGGCTTCAAAGAGCTGATAGGCAACACTGAAAGTAACAACAAAGCAGATGCGGGAAAATGCTGTGCTTTAAATATTATGTTATTAACTGTTTTGCATGAAATACAGAAACCTGAATTCCGGCTTTGTCATTTTTTTCTATTCCCATTTATTGCTTGAAAGATCAGGCTAATACTTATACAAAGGATTCATTAGTGAATTTTGCAAGTGGATGAAAGCACCCAGAACAAGGAAAGGAATTTATTATGCTTTGAAAAGAAAGTCATGGGGGGAGGAAGAGAAGTAGAGAGAAGCAGTTTTAAAGAGAGGCAATCCAGTGACTTTTTGTATTACTTCTGTGGAATTAAAATTAATTTTTAATGTTGCTCAAAGAAAAATGAGATAGGCACTATCCAAGCAGCAGGAAGGTTTAAATCTGCCACATATTTGACTATTAGTTCATCTCTCATAGGAGAGAAAAACAGTGAACGTCCATGAGAAAAGAAAAGACAAATAAGTCAAGAGAAAATGAAAAAAAAAAAACAAACAACCCAAAACTTTCAGAGAACACCATAGACTAGTCACAGCACTGAACCAACACCAATATCTCCTGAGCCTTATACGCAAACCAGGATCAGCAAACAGCACTGTTTGGGGGCACACAGAAGTGAGACAGGTCAAAAGCACCCCAATGACAAAGTGGAGTCGATCTGGAAGGCTTGGCAACTGTTCCAGTCAACTGTTTCAACATCTTCAATCCAAATTCACCTGAAAATTCAAACCTGGGTAAACTTAGGAAATGAACAGGTTGACTCTATCTCAAACGCATAGGTTGAAAACCAATACCTTTCTACTAGCCAAGCTACTTTGAGTTGTAGTCTCATCAGGTGGCACACACTTACCACATTGCATCCCCATTTTTAACTGAAATTATTAGAAATGTTTTTCATCCAGATACAATGTCAGAAATCTCCATTTTAAGAAGAAGAAAAGAAGTTTAGCTTCAATCCTTAATTAAACACATCTTTTGTATAGCCTGCCTCAAAAATATTTTTGCTCCCAAGAATTTTATAACGAGAATGTCTTCCCTGTATGAATAGTTCCCCCCATGTGCTGTTCTTTGGAAAGTGAAGGAGGTGAGGGAGAGGAATAAAAAATTGCTTGACCTGTGACCACCTTTTGATAAAGCTTTCTGGCACAAAAATCCTGGTGCCTAAAGGCACGTTCTCCACTGTTCTCTATTGCAGGAGCTGATGAGTTAGTGCTTTAAGAGCAGAAATGATGTAGTGTTACTTCCAAGGTAGACTCAGGACCCTATTCATTACCAAATTCTACTGTCAAGGTGCATTCTTTTCACAATTTTCATGCACAGATGTTAAATTGAGTGGCATGCCTGTTCCTCAATCTTAAAAAGTAAATAAATACAAACTCCTCAAAGTTTGCTGGTAGAAGGAATCCAAATCAGTTTTGTGGGACACAGCACTTGCAGTAAAATATAAAAATAATGCATCTGTGCCATAAAGTTGGTTTCTCTGGTTTTCTCATTGAAAAACAATGAAATATTGCCCTCACTTTTGGACAATGGGTTGAGTACACCTCCTCTCTTGGCTGCCTCTTCTTGCTGTCTGCAGCTGTGTATCATAAACATCTTACATAGTTGGTCATTCAGTGAAGGGAAGACACAAGTCTACTTCATTTCCTTTTAACTCACCTCCTGATTAAGAAAGGCATCAAAAAGGAGGCTTGCTCAGCATGAATTAGCAGTGTTTTATATGTATTAAAGTGTTTAATCTACCACACACGTACCCCCACACAGAACTCTTATCTCTTGAGTTGCTTGCACCTTGCCTTCTCCCCTAGCATCCCTTCCTTGTTCATCCTGCGATCCATACTGACCTTGAAGGGATGTATTTGTACCAACGATTTTAGAAGGAAGACAGTGACAAGAGAAGGGGAGTCTCTTCCGCTGCTGGCCTCAAGCAACATACTTCAATGTCAGAGAAGGAGATAAACTCTGTTTACATTCCCTGGAAAGATCATGAGATTATTTAGGTGATGTCTGGACAGTGCTTTGAACATTTAGAAGAGACACATAATGCTAAGCATTATGATGAATGGTCTCCCCTTTTTTTTTAATATCCTAATTTCCAAATACATACAGGCAGCCAAAATAGAGTTGAAAATGCCAGCAATGCCAGTGCAAATCCCTGGCATTACACATCAATAGGCTCTTTCATGTGAAATTAAAACCTCCTCTGAGCATTAGCAGAAACAAAAGATGGGCACTCGAATAGTCAAAGGAAAAACTGAAAACGGGAAGAGAGGCGATTGGAACAAATTGGACTGAGTTAACCTGTCTGCTCAACTCTAACCAAAGGGCAGCTGAAGAAAAACATTTTCTGCTCAGCTTCGGTCATGTTAACCACAAAATATCCCATGAGGCTTACCAGCAGGCCCTGACCAACTGCATGCTAACATTGATGCCCACCATTCATTGCACACAGTTTCTATAGGACGTCTTCCACCTAAAAATCCAATGTTGAAAGGTCCTGTGGCTCACCCTTACATACCTCTCCTGGAGTGACCTGGGAGAAATCACCTTTTTTATGCATTCCCCATACACAAAACCAGCATGAAAAAGCAGTCTGAAATTTCAAACTATAAGGTTTTACAGAAACATTACCAATATTAAAATTAAATACTGAATTTATTATTGATTTTAATGAAATGTTGTCCTGAATTCCATGCCCATTAACATGCAAACCACTTTGATTTGTGTAACACTGTTTCCAATTATAACCTAATTATAAGCTGATTTATCCAGTACGTAGGCCGGAGTCATGATAACACTTTCACTTGGCTTAACTATCTACCCATTTTGCAAAGTCAATAAAGTGCTGATAGTCCTCAAGTGTAGCCTAGTTCTATAGCTGTTGTTGTGCACCCAGGAAAAAAGAGGAAATTTTGTTCAAAATGGACCTCTCTGCCCATCAAATTCCATCTCCTTTTGCCACAAACAGTATTTCTGTATAATCATTATATAATCCCTTTCATAGTGCATCAAGTTCACCCACTACTCCTCCTCCTAGGAAATCTTCTAAGATCCTCATTGCTCTGTTTAGATGCCTCCATCCAATTTCCAGCTTATGCTTGGACAATTCATATCCTTTTGTTCTTATGTCGACATCTGCCTTCAGCTTTATAGCTTTTCCCCTGCTAGTACATACCCCTGCCAGTTCTTATCTGTAGATAGGAATGATCCCATGTACTCCCACAAGTCCCTGAGAAAGCATCAAAAAGGACTGCTCAGTTCGTTGGAACAGAAAGAACTACAAAGTAAACCCAGCAGCTCTAGAGACCAAAACAGACAAAAGCAGGAAAAACACAGTTACTGAGATTTGCTGTATGGGTACCTGGGACCTGCTGGTGCCACAGCCACGAAAGACACGAGCACTAAACAAGATTCACCCGACCCTCATCTATCTCATTAATTTTGAATCTTCTGGAACCCCTGAAGTACTTTTCTCCCTTTTCTGCCAGGGTTATGCCAGGAATGAAGAAACGCCTTGCCGCTGCCTGTGCTCGGGAAGTAGAATCTTCAGGGCCGACAGCACTGTTGGCACTCCAGCAGACCTTCACCACAACCGTGATGGACTCCTGTGCACGTCTGCAACATCAATTATGTCCTCAAAATAGTTTGACACCTCCTAGTTGCATCTTGGTAACCTTCTGGCAGCCTCTTGTGACCAAAGGTGGAAAAAAGATGAACATAGTCAGGACAAATAGCAATGTAACGAAGTGCTGCGGGGTCAGGGGGAGAGGTAATTTCCCACACGTTTGAAGAAAATCATCCCAGGGGATTAAAAAAATTTCACAACTTCTTTTTCTCCATAAAATCCACAATAAAAACAGACCATATTAAGCAGAAATGAGCCTACCAGAACTTATGAATAACTTGCATTCTTCCACTGGAGCCCAGCCAGTTACCCTTGGAAAAAATTCCTGTTTACTTTGTAGTGAATGTGAGAGACGCACAGTCTGCCAGAAGCTATTACGACAGTAAAAACACAGCCAGAGGCTGTCACAAATGGGGAAATCACAGAGAAAGTTAATTTGTTAACTTCAAGGACAAAGATTAAAATAATATCTATTTGGTAAAAAGTTATTTGCTTTATCACATAGAAGACTTCAGCTGAGTTTACATGAAAGCTAGTCTTATTCAAAGGGAAGTTTCAGATACTTCTTCAATAGTAAGCTTGTTTTTAAAATTTGATTAGATTTACAAAGAAAACTTTTTTTCTTGTTGTTCTCAATTTGGCTGAGATTAATATTTTTCTCTACAACTGCAGCTTTCTTCCACAAAACCTCAGCCAGGACGGTCGGATTGGGAGTTCAGATGCCAGTATCCCTGCTCAAGGCACTTCCTAAAATCTTAGGGGAGGATTAGACACGCTTGCTCTTCTGGCCCTTTAGCAGTTCAATCCTAAAGCAAGTCCTACGTAAATTATGTCCTAAACTGTAGGCCTGTAATTTTAGAAATCCCAGAAAAGAGGCCTGAATTCTGAGGCCTGATTAAGGTGACAAGCTCATTTGAGAGGAAAAAGATGGTAATATGTAGCCCTTACAGCTCACACACTTTTGTATTTTAAGTTTAGATTTATTGCTTTCTGATCTTCAACAAAGGTAAATGATTTTTTTTGTCAGCTTCCATACTTTTGTATACAATATTTGTATACCTCCTTTCTTGGTAAAGCTTATTGTAAACCATAAATTGACCATAAATGCACTTTCATTTACATTCTTAATACATTTTCCATTTAACTTAGCTGTCTTTTATAAGAAGCTTTCCTCTTCTCCCACAAACTAATCAAAAGCTCATGATCTACAGATGCCTGCTGTCTCAAATCAGTCACACGCACCCCAGCCGTCACAACTTCTTTCTGTCTCTGATATATTTTCCTATTGTCTGTCTCGTTCCTTCAAAGCACATTTTCTAGTCTTTGGTGTTTTCCTTTATACATAATATCAAGAACATGTTTTCCTGAATCAGAATCCAAGAACTGGTGACCTGATAACCTTGTAACGGTAGTAAAAACCGGAGACAAATATCACCTCAGAGAGACACTTGAGCATATCTGCCCTCGCCAGAAACAGGAAATACCAAGAGTCTTGTGTAAAAGGTTTCTAACCTAAATTTGCAGACCCAAGGGGCTGGAAAGGCTTAAATATGGTTCGGATAAACATCCAGACTTTCTGATGATTATCCAAACTCTTTGAGAATCTGGAAGTTTTGAGGTTCACTCATCAGCGCTACCTTGAGCACATCCTGGAAGCAGCCTGCACCTTGAAGACAGCAGTGATAAGGCTACGCTTTTCGGAAGCCAAATGCAAAAGCATTCATTAGATCACGTTGGTAGGAAGCTATGAAGCAAGTGATGCTGTAGAGATTGCCAAGTGGCTCAGGAGAAATAAATCAGAGTTTATAAATAGCTTCAGAGTAAGAATATCAGTAATTATTCACTGTCCTAGACTACAGGATCTTTAAGATAAGAAAGAAAACATTTCGAGTGCCTGCTTGTAAAAATTCCTTAGCAAAAGAGGAAAATTTACAAGGGGAAAATTTACATGTGGAAAACCTCCCTCCTACCCACCTAAAGGAGGTGGCCAGTGACTGTACAGCTGGAGAACAAGCTAGCACCCCACCGAACATGGGAATACCCGATGCTGGTGATTCAACCAAGGTAGGACAGAATCAGAATCAGAATCATAGCGGTTGGAAGGGACCTCAGAGATCATCGAGTCCAACCAACAGTAAAAAAAAAAAAAAAAAAAAAAAAAAACCCACCACAAACAAAACCACCACCCACCACCTGAACACACAACAACAACAACCAAACCAAAAACCATCATCCACCCACACAGCACCCCACCACAAACCAGTAATCTTGGACACTAGAGCATGCCCTGAAGAACCATGTCTACACGTTTCTTAAATACCTCCAGGGATGGTGACTCCACCACCTCCCTGGGCAGCCCATTCCAATGCCTGATAACCCTTTCAGTAAAGAAATGTTTCCTAATATCCAACCTGAACTTCCCCTGGCGCAACTTGAAGCCATTACCCCTTGTCCTATCATCTGTGACTTGGGAGAAGAGACCGACCCCCGTCTCTCTACAGCCTCCTTTCAGGTACTTGTACAGAACAATAAGGTCTCCCCTCAGTCTCCTCTTCCCCAGACTGAACAACCCCAGCTCCCTCAGCCTCTCCTCGTAAGACTTGTGCTCCAGACCCCTCACCAGCTTCGTTGCCCTTCTCTGGACCCGCTCCAGCACCTCAATGTCCCTCTTGTGGTAGGGGGCCCAAAACTGGACACAGTACTCGAGGTGGGGTCTCACCAGTGCCGAGTACAGGGGGACGATCACCTCTCGGTCCCTACTTGCCACACTGTTCTTGATACAGGCCAGGATGCTGTTGGCCTTCTTAGCCACCTGGGCACACTGCCGGCTCATGTTCAGCCGACAGTCGACCAACACCCCCAGGTCCTTTTCTGCCAGGCAGCTCTCCAGCCACTCTGCCCCCAGCCTATAGCGCTGCCTGGGGTTGTTGTGACCGAAGTGCAGGACCTGGCACTTGGCCTTGTTAAACCTCATCCCGTTGGTCTCGGCCCATCAATCCAGCCTGTCGAGATCTCTCTGCAGAGCCTCTCTACCCTCCAGCAGATCAACACTGCCACCCAGCTTGGTGTCGTCTGCGAACTTACTGAGGGTGCACTCGATCCCCTCGTCCAGATCATTGATAAAGATGTTGAAGAGAATTGGCCCCAGTACCGAGCCCTGCGGGACACCACTCGTGACTGGACGCCAGCTGGATTTAACTCCATTCACCACCACTCTCTGGGTCCGGCCCTCCAGCCAGTTTTTAACCCAGCAGAGGGTATTCCCATCCAAGCCATGGGCAGCCAGTTTCTCCAGGAGGATACTGTGGGAGACTGTATCAAAGGCTTTGCTGAAGTCCAGATAAACAACGTCCACTGCCTTTCCTTCATCCAGCAAGCGGGTCACTTTGTCATAGAAGGAGATCAGGTTTGTCAAGCAGGACCTGCCCCTCGTGAACCCGTACTGGCTGGGCCAGATCGCATGGGTGTCCCTCATGCGTTGCATGATGGCACCCAGGATGATCTGCTCCATGATCTTCCCAGGCACCGAGGTCAGACTGACAGGCCTGTAGTTCTCTGGATCATCCTTCCGGCCCTTCTTGTGGATGGGCATCACATTTGCCAGACGCCAGTCGGCCGGGACCTCCCCAGTTTGCCAGGACTGCTGGTAAATGATGGAGAGTGGCTCCGCAAGCACTTCTGCCAGTTCCCTCAGTACCCTCGGGTGGATCTCATCTGGTCCCATAGACTTGTTTGCATCTAGGTGTTGGAGCAGGTCCCTCACCACCTCCCTTTGAATTGCAGGGGCTTCACTCTGCTCCCCGCCCCTGCCTGCTAGTTCAGGGGTCTGGATATTTAGGGAACTCCCTATCCTACTACTAAAGACAGAGGCAAAGAAGGCATTTAGGACTTCAGCCTTCTCCTCATCTTTGGTTACTATGTTACCTCCCTTATCCAGTAGAGGATGGAGGTTCTCCCGAGATCTCTTCTTGCTATTGATATATTTATAGAAATTCTTTTTATTGTTTTTAATATCCAAAGCCAGGTTGAGTTCTAGTTGGGCTTTGGCCTTCCTAATCTTTTCCCTACATAACTTTGCTATACCTTTGTAATCTTCCTGCGTGGCCTGCCCCTTTTTCCAAAGGTCATAAATTCTCCTTTTTTCTCTAAGCTGTGACCCTATCTCTTTGCTCAGCCAGGCCGGCCTTTTCCCCCGACGGCTCGCTTTACAGCGCGTAGGGATGGCCCGCGCCTGGGCTTTTAAGACTTCCTCCTTGAAAAACACCCAGCCTTCCTGAACACCTTTGCCCTTCAGGGATTCCCCCCATGGGACTTTTCCAACCAGTGATCTGAAAAGGCTGAAGTCCGCCCGCCGGAAGTCCAAGGTTGAGGTTTTGCTAGCCCCCTTTCTTACCTCTCTAATAATTGAAAACTTGACCATTTCATGGTCACTAAGCCCAAGACGGCCTCCGACCACCACATCTCCCACTAGTCCCTCTCTATTTGTGAGCAGCAGGTCTAGAGAGGCACCTCCCCTGGTTGGCTCACCTACCAGTTGTGTCAGGAAGTTATCTTCCATACACTCAAGGAACCTCCTAGCCTGCCTGCTCTCTGCTGTGTTGTATTCCCAGCAGATGTCCGGTAAAGGACACCTCCGATGACAGGAATAAATCTTTTTAAAGCTGCTATATTCACCAACAACTAGTGTAAACATGGACATTCCAGAAATTAAACTTTTAAAGCAGATTAAGAAAATCCCTATTTAGAAGTCAAGTAACTTTAGTTTGACTTTGGAAATGAAGCCAGCTATATCAAATTAAGGCCAGTTTAATTGACTATGATTAACCATCCAGAGGCTTAACGCAGTTTGACTAATCCATGCTAAAATCATATTTTTAGTTAATTTAGATTATTGCTTGAGTGTTACTGCAAAGGCAAGGCCCATGCAAACCTCATGAAGTTCAACCAGGCCAAATGCAAGGTCCTGCACGTCCTGCTTAGCAATTCCAAGCACAAATACAGGCTGAGTGGACAATGGATTAAGCGCAGCCCTGAGGAGAAGGAATTGTGTGTATTGGTTGATTAGAAGCTCAACATGAGCCATCAATGTGCACTCACATCCCAGAAAGCCAACTGCATCCTGAGCTGCATCAAAAGAAGCATGGTCAGCAGGTTGAAGGAGGTGATTCTGCCCCTCTGCTCCACTCTGGTGAGACCCCTCCTGGAGTACTGCATCCAGCTCTGGAACCTCCAGCATAAGAAGGGCATGGACCTGTTGGAGTGAGTGCAGAGGAGGGCCACTAAAATGATCAGAGGGTTCTCCTATGAAGACAGGCTGAGAGAGTTGGGGTTGTTCAGCCTGGAGAAGAGAAGGCTCTGGGGACACCTTATAGCAGCCTTCCAGTACCTTTAGGGGGCCTACAGGAGAGATGGGGAGGGACTCTTTACCAGGGAGTGTAGTGATAGGACGAGGGGTAACTGTTCTAAACTGAGAGTAGATTTAGATCAGATATCAGGAAGAAATTCTATACTGTGAGGGTGGTGAAACACTGGAACAGGTTGCCCAGAGAAGCTGTGGCTGCCCCATCTCTAGAAGTGTTCAAGACCAAGTAGGATGCGGCTTTGAGTCTAGTGGGAGGTGTCCCTGCCCATGGCAGGGGGGCTTGGAACTAGATGATCTTTAGGGTCCCTTCCAACTCTAACCATTGTATGACTCTGTGATTCTAAAACTGCTCTACTCTGGAGCACCTCGTGCCATCTAGTGCTTTCAATTAGCTAAAAGTAATCAGCAGCACTGCTTCATCAAACCTCAAGAACGGCATGTCTGACCAAACCTTTGTCTATTTTTCTGCAATTGCAGTAACTGGTCTCCAAGGGGATATTGAGTCTACCTTCACACCTTGCTTGCTTTTCCTTACAGGCATGACAGCACTGCTACTAAATGACAAACACAGTCAGCTGTTGCAGGAGGCTGGTAGTCTCCTCTCCTTCTGCTGTGATTTCTTTCCCATGCTGGACTCTCATAGTGTCATTCAAAACATGCAAACTATCCATCACAACAAATTACTTCATATCTCCCAGATCAGTGACCACCCTTAAATAACCCTAATTTCTGATTATGCCCCTTTCTAGCATCTCTTGAGAAAGAAAGAGCAATTCTAGTTCTCCTAAGTCAGGTTTTTATATGCCAGGCCTGCTGGATTTAATATTTTCTGAGATGATTGAGAGAAACAACACACTATTTATAGAAAAACTCTTATAGGGTTTTAATAGGCTCTCACACAAACCCACTGTTTTGCTTTCTTATTTGTTGTCCCTATCAAACTATATTCCCCCTCTAAATTATCCATTCACATCTATTCATATGCGGCAATGAATTTCAAGACACCACAGGCTGGCTGCTAGTGCCAAAATGCTGTAAGGACATTTACTACTATTTGGAGTACTTTTACTTCAAAGGAAAGGATTAATGAAGATTATGGAAATGATCCTCAATCTCTGCATTTGCACTGACCTGTTTTCCCCCCACATATCGTATAATGATTTGATAAACTGTGTGTTAGCTACACTGTAGAAAAGAAATTTTTAGTTCAATGCAGAGTGGGCAATACCTTCCAGATGTACATACTGCTTCCAACATAAAAACTCTTTTGATGCACCAGCCCAGCACCCCTGGCACTCAGACTCGCTGCCCTGGGCTGCTACAGCACCATTTGAGGCAATATAAGCTCCCCCAGCCTTTCCCCCACCCAATAAATGTGTATCGACACCAACACAAAGCACAACTGCTAGCACTACACCTGCACTAATTGAGGAAAACAGTTGCTTGCAGGCTTTACTCACTTCTGTCCTCTCTCTCAGCTGCAGATCTACCATGAATCCATTACCTTAGCGGCTTTTTATAACCATGGAGGTGGTAGGAAATAAACAGAGAAAATGAGTTAAGTCTACCATGATAACACATCTAAACCCATGAAAGAAAGACAATTTAATCTATCAGAGCAGCAATGACAATATCAACAATACACAAACTTTTTATCTTATTTCAGCTCTTAAGAGTATCTTAAAGTTTTGTGCCACATTATCTGTATTGATGCTACCTATTTGTATTGACCCCATCTTGACCTTTACCAAAACTTTGACCTAAAGACATGAAGTGTGTGTCAAATCCCAATTACTTGCAAAGTCTTGTCATGCTTGAGAGTAGTCAAACAGTGGCACAAGTCAGCTGGAGAGCTTGTAGAATCTCCATGCTCAGAGATATTAAGAACTTAGCTGAGCCTTATCTAAGCTGGCCTTGCTTTGACCAGATGACCTCCAAAGATCCTTTTCATAGATATCATATTAATAGTAATTTTCACAGGATCATTCAGGTTGGAAGCAACCTCAGGGTGTCTGTACCTACTACCCTGTAGCTCCTCCTACCCTGTACTACAGTGAAGAGCTCCACCTTCTCCATAACTTCCTCGTAGGTACTGGAGGCTGCTGTGACAACCCTCCAAAGCCATCTCTTCTCCAAGCAGAGGAACCTCCATTTCCTCAGCTTCTTCTCACATGACAAACACTCCAGTCCTGAGCACCTTGGTGGTCCTCCACTGAACTCAGCTCAGTTTATAGTCTTTCCTGTAATAGGAGCCCAAAACTGGACACAGTACCTGGATGTGATGTACTGAGTGCTGAGCAGAGGGGGGATAGCCCCCACCTTGATCTGCTGCCCATGCCCATGCTCATGCTGCTGAGGATGCTGCTGCCCTCAGGGCTGCCAAGGCACTATAAGCTCCCCTCTGCTTGATGTCCCCAGGACCCAGCACCTTTCCTGTAGAGCTGTCTCCAGCCACACAGGCTCAGGCTGGATCACTGCCAAAGACTGTTTTCCCAGGGGCAGGGCTTTGCACTGAACTGAACTGAATTTCATCAGCTTCATCTCAGCTCACCCCTCCGGGCTGCCTAGCTCTTTCTGAGTGGCAGCCCTGCTCTCATGCTGCCATCTGGTACCCCCAGTTTGATGCCACTTGAAAACTCGATGAGACTGCTCTCCATAGCTTCCTCCAGGACATTGATAAAGATGTTAAACAGGCCGGTTCCAAGGACAGATATCTGGGGTGCTCCACTGCGTATCAGCCTCCAGGCAGAGAACCAACTATTAACCATGTCCCCATGAGCCTGATCATCTAACTAGTTTTTCAGATGGATGGACAATCAGATGCATAGACTGTAACTCCTATGTTTCAATGAATAATTTACTCTTTCGTGTTACACAAAAAGGTTTTAATTTCCATTTTCAGTGTATTCGGGAAAATGCTGGCCAAAGGACATTGGGATCATTCAGATATGCAAATATACCATTCAGTGAAGTCAGTACTGATCTCAACAGAATATTTAATACAATTAATGCAGCTGATTTTATCACTGTAGTGATATCCAAGAGTTCAAGACATTATGATGAAAAATTATTTGGCTGAGAAAATAATTCATCACTAGGTTTTGGGCATTTTCTGCTTATTTGATTGGGTTTTATTTTTAAGATCAGCTGTAAATAGAGCAAGCACTGCTAGCCCAACTGGTGGAAACTTAAAGGAAAAGGTTGTGGGAAAGTCTGTGTCAGGATTGTCATATACCCACATAATTTCGTTTATAACCAGTCTCTTAGATGTGCTAAATTGTGAACAAAAAGAGTAGAAAATGTTCCATCAGTCATTTCCCCCAAGGCCTGCTTATTTTCATCACAATATAGAACTTGAAAAACCAGATTGTTTAGCTCACCCAGTCAGGTAGCAGACTGTGGAAAGGGAAATCCCCCTTTCCTTTGCTTGCTTACTAATACGTTTGATTAGACAAACAGAAGAGGACTTATTTGAACACATTTGATGTAACAAATACAGATAGCACATTGTACAGAACTACCTCACTCCCAAACTAGCAGAATGGGAGTGTTGTGCAAATTCACGGTACACAATTTGAAAAGCTACTTACATTCCTTAAACAAAAACCCACAATGTCTAAAGTTAGTTATAGGCCTGTAAGTTATCTTATCCTTAGAACCGAAGTCTTCTTAATCAATAAATGAGGTTACCCAGACTTTGTCAGGATGACACTTTGGCTCTATTTTGTTTAAATGCAGATGCATTTGCATTTCAGAACAACTCATTAAGTCTCATCACATTTAGATGCAATTGCAAATACAGCAGACAAGTTTAAAAAATAATTTTATATGCTGACATCTATTTTGGAGGGATTTTCAATGGAAGATGAGTTTCATCGCAATGGAAGATGAGTTTCAAATGCCAGACAGCCTGCCTAAATTTGGTGTTTCTTCTTTCATCACCTGGTATCAAATAATATTTTTACCAGAATGTGTATGCAGCACCTTACTGATACGAACAGTTACAAAGGTACTGTTCTGCTGTAGAGGAAAAAGATAAATCTGTTGGAGTAGCCTCCTGTATAGCTAGTGGGCACCACTCATAGATTCATAGATTGGTCCAGGCCGGAAGCCCCGCAGTCAGCAGGGACACCCCCAGCTAGACCAGGTTGCCCAGGGCCTTGTCGAGCTTCACCTTGAATATCTCAAGGGAAGGGGCCTCAACCACCTCCCTGGGCAACCTGTTCCAGTGTTCCACCACCCTCATGGTAAAGAACTTTTTCCTAATATCCAATCTAAATCTCTCCTTCTCCAACTCACTCGTTATGTGCATAACTGTTGCAAGGTGAAGATTTCACCTAGCGCAGAGGCAGACACGTTATCTAGAGCTTCCTAAACGTGCTCTGTGCCAGCCAGGGGACTCAAAGCTTGACAATGCCCCATGGTTGTGTGATCACCAACTTGATACACAAATGCAAGTTGCCTTTTCATTTCTGGTATACAAGAAGCTAAAGGAGCAACTTTTTGTCCCTGCCAATCAAGCCTTATGTGCCCTGCAATTACAATTGACAACAGATGGAAAATTGCAGTGACTAAATCCCAGAAGCTGGTGCTTTTCTATTTTAAATTAGTATTTTAGTGGATTAAGGTAAAACATTTGCCTGTTTCTGGATCACCCTGAAAGTACGTTAAACACCAAGTTAGGGAACAACTCTGCTAAGCAAACATAAAATCTGAAACTAAACCTTGATTTGCAGGTAAAAAGAAATCAGAGAGACTCATACAAAACTCCTACACCCACAAATTAGCTTCTCTGTGTTTTGTTAGAAGTACCATGTGAGAGTATGCAAAAAAGTGCTCATGAACATTTTGCATATGCAAATCCAGCACAACTGAAGCTGCCTTTTGATCTCCAGTAGCAGAGCTCTTGTGCAATACACGTCTGCATTCCTCCAGGTCTTGGAGCCACACTATCAGATTTGCCTCAGTTCCTGTCAGGGGTTCTTTGTGCTTTAGGCCCTTCGCTGGAAGCCTTATTTCTATCCCAAAAGCATGTAAGAATTGGATTTTGGTATTCAAAGGCTAAGGAATCATTCTGTTTCCACCATAAGATGGGGAGAGGGAGGTGGTATGGAAAGCCAAAGGAGAGACAGACTTGGACTGCTGATCCTGCTGCCAGGAATAGATATAAAAGTGGAGGCAGATCCTGCACTACGTACCCCACTTCCTTCCTTCCAGCGCAGCAGCCATCCTGTAAAACAACCAGCAAGGCCACAGCAATTGTGGTGCTTATAGTCAACTGCTACCTAAACGATGAGATCCTTTCCCAATGATACAGTTTTCTGCAGGCAGATAAAAATCACGTACGTCTCATGACTGTGTTATGTTTCTTATGTTCTTTGGTTTGACATCTCTTTCCTAGGGTAGGAAGGCATCTGATTGAAAGCTCAAGTCAAAGTCCTTTGTGCAAAGTCCTTGCTCAACATGCTGGCAGCCATTACGTGCTGTGACAACCGACATGCTCAGTTCCCTTGCACCACTATTAAGAGAAAGCACACTTCAGAGAACATTTGTCCACTTTAACTCTGTTCCCTTCCAATAAGTTAAAGCTGTCAGTACTCCCATAAACATTTTCTCTGTGCACTGCTTACCCCAGTTTGCTAGGGCAGGACAGAAATTCATGGCTGTTTGTTACTTACAACAAGTAGATTTACAAGAAAACTTGCCATGGGCTGCAGGGTTTGAAAGCAGGAGTGATAAGGAGGAGCAATCTACTGTCTGGCAGCCTCCAGACCAGAGGGAAAGAGGAAACATTTTAGGTGATGTCGGAGACAGACAAACTGAGCAATGGGAGCAAGAGGAAAAGGTAACAAAGTAATATAGGCAGTATAAGTCTAAAACTAGAAGTTCAGGGGCTTTTGTAATTCACACCATCGTGACTTCCTTTGTCTTACATGACTCCTAGTTGGATTCACAAGATCCAAGAGTGAAGTACTGGGGAGGAGACAACCCTAGACATAAATAAATGAAAAGTAATAGATTTCAAAGCTCTGCTTTTTCAGCAAGAAGGCATGAAATTCCTCTCTCGCTATTTAAACTCTCAAAATAGAACTATTAAGAGCTAAAAGTAAGGGTATTAGTGCAACTAGGATATGCTGACAGCCCTCATTGATCCAATACTCTTGTTTAGTCTTTAAAAAGTGTAGGAACAGAAATGTGTAAACCATAAATTGTAAAACAGCATCTGCAAACCTTCATTCAAGGTTCCTAATTGCCCTCTGAGTCAACTAGACATGTGGCTCTTTTTATTTATTATTTGTGAGTATCCAGGCAAACGGACTGGTATTAGCATATGCTTGTGGAATGACCTTTTCTCAGTGAGGTGTTGGCATATTTCCGTTTTGTTTTTCAGGGGTCAGTGGTTTGGGACTGGAGTGAAACATTTCAAAGCCAACATAAACATTTCTTTTCTTTCAAATTATCCTCAGGGAAAAAGAAAAGAGTCTGGCCATTGCACAGTTTTAAGACTTATTTCTGCCAGCACTTTCGTCCATGACTTACACTAACGACAGTACAATTTTACAACCCTCAAGGTGCAGTTCACCGCCTCAAAATGATCAGAGATTGCTTTGTAGCTCCAAGACCGAAGGCAGGCACTGTTTCAGAGCATGTACATGTAATGCATGGAGAACAATTAGGGCTACAGGAATAGTCGTCAGAGTGTGTACAGTACATTACACGTAATGCTCTATGCCATTGACTTTATATACAAAGATGTACTGTGTTTTAATTTCACAATCTGTGGCAAGTACATAACCAACACTCCCTAGGAAGACACTGGTGTCACAAAGACAAAAGGAGACGAACCATGTTTCAAGCTCTCTCCTAAAATGAAGTGATATGCATTATTATTAGAATATGCACTAAATAGCCTAGATCCACCAAAACTACATATCCAGGCATGTCTCTATTTCACCTCAAGAAAATTATATCCTAAAACATGAAAAACGGGACTAATTTCCCCTAGGCAGAAAACATACACACCTATTAACACTGTACGCAGTAACGTCAAGAGAAACTGAGCTAGGTGACCCTGGTACAGCTCTGACTTAGGCTACCTCCTTCCATTTCTGTTAAAATGCTTTATTACAAGCACTGTGCTAACAAAATCCTTTTGAGTTATCTGAGCAAATCTCCTAATTTGTTACTAGGTCACTAAAAGGAGCGAATTAGACCACCGGGATATTACTTACTTTAACTGACATCCAAGCAAATAACTCAGAGACAGATTACTTCATAGATGGGTGGAGAACAGCTTTAGGTCATCAGAAAGCCAAAAGCACCACGAGGAGCGATAGCTCTTTTGAGACATTTGCAAATTTACATTCTGCCCTCCTTCCCACTGATGTCATGCCAATATGCAAGGGCTCAAAGCCATACCATAAGCCATCATTACTCAGCCCTTGGCTCACAAAACCTCAGAAAACAGTGGCAGAACAGAGTGATTTTCTCAAGACATGTACTGGAGGAGCTAGAAGGAACCAAGTGCATCTCCCAAGGTTTTATGTATTTCACACATGCTGCAATTCTTCAGTTATTTTGTAAAAGCAATCAGGTTGTTCACATTAAGTGCTAAGCTCTTTACCGAACTCCTTTCTACAGCCAGGCTACAGCTGAATACAAAACACATGCCATTACAAGAGATTGAGAGAGGCAGCCTTTTGCTACCCTGTCAAGGTTGCTCTGAAGTGCTGGCTATACTATACACAAGGCCTGTCTCTCTTGCTTTCAGCAAGATCAAGGCTGTCTCTTCCACTTGTGTGTCACAGCACCCTCCTTCTCATATGCTACAAACAGCATTACAACACCCTAGTGTTAATACCCCTTCTAGCTACTGCAGCCTTTCTTGATTTTCACCTTCTGCCAGCTTTTTCAACACAGAATCTCAATTTTCATTAAAGAAAATTGTTGTATCCTCATTGTTGAAAACACGAGCTTGAAAAATACAACATAAAAAGATACAGGTCTTACATTGTTGTTCACTTAGCAGTCATAACTTGTTAACCATCAGCAAGCGGCTGCAGAAGTCCTTTTCCTCCATGTAGGGGATAAACACAAGATGATTTCTGAGTTGGGCATTGTGGTTGCACTTGCAAGAAGACATTTTCCTGTGGTCATTGTTTTCTTTAAAAAGGGGAAAATTCTAAATGAGAACAGCTGCATTATTTATAAATGGCTTAAGCCAATTTAAATTCTGTGCTGCAAAAAAGGCATCTACCCACCTTTCCCAATTCCTGCCCTCAGAGCTGCCCAAGTCAGTAGATCCATCTGCTAATTAACAGAGAAAACAATATAAATTGGTTTTCAGTCAGACCAACTCCCTCATCTGGCTGGCAATGAAGCCACATAATAGTGCTGCTGACTCAAGGAGAGGCACGACTAACAATTTTAGATAGAGCAAACTTTAGATCTATTAAGGCAATTGTAACAACGCACGTTCAGAGTATCCCAGAAGGTTAGTGACTTACTTTGCTTGAGCTTTGCTTGAAATGTCCAGAAAGAATCCCTTGGTCTCCCTCCCCTGAAGAGGAACCCAGAAAAAAAGGACATATATAACTGAAGACCAGCATTAATGTTTGAGACATTCTAGATGTCATTTGGAGATACAGAGCCAGGTAGTATCTGGAAATGAGAAACTAAATGTGACATGAACTAGACAAAGAAGTGGGAGGAGAGGCCTTTGACCATAGGCACTAAAGAGCTGTGCCAGCAGAGAAAAACATCTGAAACCGGGCCAGCAAAGATAGAACATGGATAGAAATGTACTGTCTGTGTAAGGGTGTACCCCAGCCCTCCAACACAGCCTAATTGATTTACTCACTGCTTGAGAACAGCTAATTAGATTTTGAAACTGGCCTTGATCTGTCATGGACTGAAATTATTCACTGAAGCCACCAAAACATATTTTACATTCTATACAATTCTAGCCTATTTGTATTCTATAACAGGTCTTACGACCTCTTAGAGAAGCCCAGATTTCAGAAAAATGTGAGCACAGCTCTGTATCCCTAGAAAACAAGTTAACAATATTTTCCAGCATATTCAGTGAATATTATTGCCAGCACTGCGAAGTCTGCTTTCTGCAACTTAAAAATAAATAAATAAATAGATCAAGCATAATGCGAAATAGGAAGAAACAAAGTAAACCACAACCACACATAAACAATCTGAACTACTTCTTCCTTCCTTACCACGGGGCTTTGTTTTTCCCCTCACAACTGTTTAGATGTTATGAGAGGTCAGAAAGTCAGCTATTAATCACCTGGGTTCTCAGGCAGATGAAGGCACTGCTCATCTCTGCATTAGAAAGCAGTAAACACCCCTTTTTCAATCCGAATTTCATCAACTGCAAAAAGTCGGATGCTGAGAGCCTGAAGAGATCTAGATGCGGTCCTACCGGTGTCAGTAGCTAACCTCCGCTTGATTTCACTGGAGAAAGACTGTATTCAAAATACAGTTTTCTATTCTCCCCAGAATTTCCACAGATGAGGAATGGTTCAGCTCAGTCAAAGCATCCTGTTCCTCAGCAGAAAAGGGGACAGACCCCATGGGCAGAACAGAGTGAAGAAAACAGAAATCCTTTGGGGGCCAGGGGGAAAGGCAGAAAGGGGAAGAAGAAGGAGGAGAAAAAAAGACAAAAAAAAGAAAGAAAAAAAAAGATTTCAGGTAACAAAATAGTCAGGGACAAAGGAGTCCAGTATATTATCTGTGCTGCCATAACCACATCATCTGTGATTTGCAGCATACATCCCACATTCAACTAACAGAAGCTGTAGTTATTCTTCTCCTTTACTTCTGTTACCTCTGCACACAGTAAATCCAGCTCAGGAAAAAAAAAAAGAAAAACAAAAAGAAAAAAAAAAAGGAGTACTAGTGTATTTCAAAACACTTTAATAACAGGCAACAACATAAGCAAGAGGTGCTGGTAAATCTGGAACAAAATCAGCTCTCTGTTGGAAAAGATTTCAAGCCATATCAAGGCTAGCATGTTTAACACTTGTCCTTCAATTGCCATAGGTGCAAAACATCAATAAACACTTTTACAGAAGGAGCTGGTTGAAATAAATGAAAGAAAACCCCTACAGGCCTGTGTGAGTCTGTTTGGGAATTTGAAGCCTGCAGACGAGCAGCTTTGTTGGTGACAGGGATACTAGTGTGCATATACAGCAGAAAAACATGTTACCTTATACACGTTTGTGTGCAAGACTGGTATGTGTGTGACAGAGGTAAGGGGTTGAGTGAAGAAAAAGTTTGAGAAGAATGAGGAGCTGAAGCCTTACACAACCACAGGACCACCTGGAGTGTGACCTTGAACGAGTGGCTCAACAGTGAGTTATGGATCAGTAAGACCAGCTGAAAGGAAAAAGAAAAAGAAAACCAACGAGAAAATTATCCTCCAGCACTCTGGAAAATGGGACTTTTATATACCTGGGTGCAGCCTTGCCAGTTCATAAGGATGTACGTGACTTTATCACGAATTTCTCCTTTCACATCAGACCCCAAACTCTGTCGCGTCATGCTAAAGGGTTGAGTCCTCAGTTACATTTGTAGAACATGAAGCATTTCAAACACCGGTATAGTTTCACTGAAATGAGTAGTAGGAGGTGGCTGATTCTTTAGAGCCTTGTGCTTTAATTGCTTGTAGAAGGTCCTATCATAATAAAAATATTGAGCAATTCACCTACTTGTATATAAACACTCATTCCAGGTAAATACATGCAGCAGACAGATAAGTAACAGTTTGATTTCATCAACATACCCCTCACCAAACTATTGAGATATTTACCTTGGAAATTGTATAAGTTTAGCTGAGCCTGATACGCAACTACAGAAGACGGATATATGCCTCAATAAAAAGCAAGTGTTAGATGACTCGGTCATTTTTTCAGGATGCCTAGAAACCTTTCAACATATTATGAACCAATATTTCTAATTTTGCACCAGAACAACAGGAGACTGAGTTTGCCTACAGCAACTGATGATCCACAGAGATTCCTCTTTACGCAGTGCATGTTCTTGCACTGTCTAAACACAGTAAGAAAACAGCCTAAAGTGATTTCAGACCCCTGTCCCTTTCATCGCTAACCTAGAGTTGTTTGTGTATCAAAAGGAAGAGCACACAACGTGCACTCAACCAGGCAGAGCTGAATCGCCTGCAGCAAAAATACAAAAGACTGGATATGTAATTTTTAATTTTTTTTTTAGTCTAATCATTCTGTCATGTATAATGGATGCATAGGCATAGTTTGGGCTTTTGAAAACCTAAAGCAAAGCTTTACTTTATTCCTGTAAATCTCACGGGCTTCAAATTGAAGCATTTCCTTCTGTCAGCAGCACAACGGTTAGCAATTAAATTCCATGGCCCAAATAGGACTTTGAGGCCTTAAATATACTTTGAAAATCGATTCTTAGTAATTATTTTTTTTTATTTTGGGAGCATATGAGATATAAGAGCCTTAATACATCTGTAGCCCATAAGGGGTGTGAGAAGGAAGGGACTGAACAACAGATTACCCCAAAATTCTGTTTTCTTCAGATGCATATAAGACTAAAAATTAATGGAGATCTGAGAGTGGAGGAGGCTAAAGGTGTTGGGGTGTGTATGGGAGGGTACAGAATATCTGGATATGGAAGAAATTGCTTGGTATTCTCCAGCCCTAAGGAATTAATTAAGCAATCCCTACCAGTGTGCTTCAGGTGGAACAGCAGTGAAAGCAATGGAGAGTTGGGGCTTTTTGCCTAGTTATGGAGCTTGGAGGGAGGTAGAGGGACAGCACAAAGCCTACAAGAAGAGATACTGTAAAGACCCTCCCCTAACCAAAGTGAACAGTCAGGCTCAAAAGAATTGAATGGATAAAAATATTTCATATGAAAATTTTTGTTTATCTGCCTGACAAGACTGTTTATGGCTCATAATGCCATATATCAAATTACCTCCAGTATGTGGCTTCATTTTCTTCACAAGACAACCAGAAATGTTGCCAGCCTTGTTTTACAGAAAGGGAATTATGGCAAAAACAGAGCACATGACGTGCCCAGAGTCAGCCATGAAGTCTGTGGCTGAGGTGGGAAAGGGTTAGAGTCCTATCTTTTTTAGATGACATAACTGCAAGATCACAGATGCTTTCCTAAATGTAAAACATATTTTCATAGTGATGAGTCTGAGCTGCAGCGCCCAAATTGTGATCAAAGGTTTGGATGCCTGGCACCTAGGGCACTCAAAACATTTCAGTGTGATTCAGTGCAAAGGAAGAGGCCAGCCACACTTGGATACAGACTGTCAGTTTTTTAAGTCGTCAGTACAAAAATGCTGGTTCTGACAGCACCTGGCCAAACTTGGTCAGGTCCCCGTTGGGCCACCATTACCTTCAAGAGACACAAGCCCTCCAAACAAATAACAACCCATATGCTTGTGACCTACTCATAAGACCTCCTACACGTCTATGACTTCCTAGGTCATAGGCCTCCTACTGCTTGCAGTGCTTGGCTTGCTCCTTCTGTGCTTGCTCCTATTTTAAGCAAGCACAGTCCAGTAAGAGCACATATGCAGCTGTAATTTCAGCCCTAATGAGTTTTTAGGCTCAGGAGGGTAGGAAGGAAACTCCACCAGCACAGCCACTACAAGATTATCCAGAAGAGGGAGTGCATAGTATACATACGCATAAAGCCATATTTTGCTACTCCATATCCTCACTGCAGAGCGCAGAGGCTCTGCAAACATCTAGCCCAATTTTACTCTCTGTCACAAACTCAGTACTGCATACAGCTCAGTGAAATACCTACTGCACAGCTCATCCAGCAATATATCATTCCTTTTTGCTGTGTATCAGTTTGAGATTTTCTTGGAAGCTTTTAAATTAAAAAAACCACTTATTTTTGCTTTTTGAGAAGCTTGTTTTACATATTGGCTTGCTAGCCAAATTTAATTTCTCAAGCTACAATTTAAGTAAGTTTGGTTCCAAGTCCCTTGCAATTGTTCTTGCTCCCTGATTTGTTAAGTAACTTGTAAGAAATGTTGCAGGATGCAAATTCAAAGTTAATTGCTCAGACTTATTCAAGAGTGAAGTTTATAAATTCACTTTTTGTGAACAGCAGAGTTTTTCCAAGTAGAACTTCTACTTATGTTTATCTGGTTTTGTAACAACAGACCAAAACGGTACCTAGACAGTGTTGTAGGTGCCCTTGACAATTAAAAATGCAGTCAACCATAAGAACAAAGCCACAGGCAACCACCAAGTACAGTAATTAACCAGTAAGACCTAGATTATGAAAAGGAAGCAAGAAATGAGCAGGCACCTTACAGCAAGTTTATAAAGAACACAATTCTGATAATGTTTGCATGTTTTTCTTAATTTCTGCATTGTCAAATGTCCTCTCCTCCCCCTCGACACACACTGTTCAATATCCTACTGAATTACATTCTTTGTGTATTGGACTAAATCTCTGACCTTGGTTTGACTTTTTCTCCTTTTGCTTATCTCGTCCTCTCTGGTTAAGAAAAAAACCCACAAGACTTCATTTTGAAAGAAGGATTGAAAGGCTATATTAATTTTGTTTGGCTCCCAGTAAGAGTATAAATAGTAATAACAGGATTCTTTAAATGATTATTACCTGATTTTATGTGCCTTCCTTACCTAACCTTTCTCTCTTTTTTTTTGTTGTTGATGTCTTTCACAGATTATCAAGAGCTAGTATTCTGCTGACTTTCGTTATTCAATAAAAGTTAAGTTCAAGGACATTGTAGCTACAACTGATAAATACACGTTATTATGGTTTCAAAAATAAATAATTTCCACTGTAGTGCAGTGAGTAATATTTTGAAAAGAAAAAAGCTGAAAGAGACTTCCTGCCCATGTTGGATTATTAAGCAATTCTATATAAGTATGTTAAAAAGAAAGTCACCGCTGTAATCAGGACAATATACTGGTTTATCTTGCTGACCTTGCACCCTCTTTCTGCAGAAGAACCAAAATAGCAAGTTCAGGTAATAACTCCTGCTTATCTTCAGCAAGGTAAATAACTGAGGAAGGAATCAGTATTAACTTGCAATTTATTAACATTGTTTTGACTCTGTTATCAAGGCTTGAAAAGTTTAAGGCCCAGGTTCAGACTGGATTCACCCCATCTCTGACTACACGAGGAACAAAAGGAGCCCAAGGAAGGCACAGACTGACGTACTGGGCAGCAGCAAAGCAGAGGCATCTCTTAGAATGGTTCTCATTGCAGAAGGTATTTATTTCTTAAGGAAAGTGGAAGAAGAGGCAGCAATGGCTTCTCCTTTCACCTACCCCTAGCACACTCAGCAGTTTGCTAACTATACACACAAGTGGGCTTGCATTGCGATTGCCGGACAAGTGTCAGGGGGCAGGGAGGCGCCTGCTGGCTGGGAACCTAAAGGTCTTCTGGCTCCCAGAGGCTGTGCAGGGCAATGGTCGCATCCAGAGCAGGCCGGTGCTGAGCACACAGGTGAGCCCTAAGCGATAAGGTGCAAGGCACCACACAACAGTGCTTTAACAGCCAGGCTCTGCCGTTCGATGCAAGAACTAGCAGAATATCTATGGACATCTGGAGAGCAGGAGATACATGCCACTCCATGCAAGTTTCTTCCCCCTTTTAATAGGCCTAAGTCAGTAGCATTGAAAGAAGAGACATTCCAAGGTGCTTTTTAGGAGAGGCACAGCAGTAGATTTTGCTTGCTGATACGAAGTCATTCTGACTTTTTTCCATGAAACTCCTGAGGTTTTTCCAGCATAAGGATGACCAGGCGCACACAACAACTTACGCTATAAAGTTTGGCAAAGATACTAGCTTTTGTTTAGTAGTGTCCAAAGGACTCATAAACCACTTAATTATTTGCAATCAAACATACGGTAAAGCCATCTACAGTAGCATTAAGCGCAGCAGTTTCGTCAAGTGACTCAACCCTTCGCTGTGGTTGCTATGAATGGGGTGGAAGTTCAAAGGCTTCCCGCTAACAAAGGCTGAAAAAAAAAAAAATCCTCTTCTCTTTACATGTATCAGTTATTCAAACAAATGAAGGGAATGGCAGTAAGTAACACTAGTTGAACAGCTAGTATCAATAAGAACAGTTACGGAAAGTAGAAAATAACAACAAAACTAGAACCCAGTGTCAGAGAGTGCTGGAATCCTGGTACAGAGCAATGAATTACCCTCACCTGACTTGGATTTCTTCAAAAGACAAGGGTTTGTTTTTCCTTTTACTACCTGCTCCAAGGATTGATTTGCTAATTATCTAGCAGCTGAATCTGTTTCCAAAAAGAAACAGCTGTTATTTTTATTTTATTTAGTGGTTGAGCTAAGGTTCAGCTGAAAAAAAAAAACCCAAAACCAAACATAAATTCAACACCTTGGTGGAATCCAGTGCAAGCTTTTCTACAGGAGTTTCCCATGAGGAGAAAACAAGTCCCTACTCATTGACCAAATTTCTGGACTGAAATATAGGAAGACCAAAAAGCTACAGAACATCTTGTTACACAAGCCAGCTATTCTTAGCTTACCTTAGGAGCTGAAGCTCTCTGTATAATCATTATAGTCTCCTGAGCTACTCAAAGCATCTAACTTAGAGACGTCTCTCCTTCTATTGATCCCAAAGGATGTCTTGGTTCATAGGTTACAGCAATCCCTTCCACAAATACGTGTAAAATAGTTCTTTGGAATACCTTGGAGTTTGACTTCCTTCAGTTTCTTTACTCCTCGAGTTTTTGCAGGGATTTACATACCCCTGTTAAAAGCAGGACAATCTACACACCTCTCTGATCTGACAAGAAAATTAATTTTCTGTTACAGTAGGATTTTTTTTTTTTTTTTTACATGTGAATATATGATGCCAGCAGAGCAGCCATCAAAGGTAATGAAGTTTTCATAAGTCCTGGGCCCCTGATTTTAACCAGCAAGAAGACACTAACACTGACAGGGTGTATTTTATCTTTTGTCTTCAAAGTTGTCACATAAACTTAATGCTTCCAAAGAGATTCATAGACTATTTGAGGTCCTATGGATTGTTTGAAAAAAGCACTATGAAGACTTCAATGTACCTTTCTTTCCCTTTAAGGACTCCAAACAAGCAGCACACAGAAAGGTTAAACCGAGATAAGGAAGAAAGAAAATCAACAGAAATTCCCATTGTAGGGTTGTTTGCACAATTCCCCTCTCATGTGTTTAGAAAGTCCACAAACATCAGATGTGCCAGTGTTGTTGGAGAGGGTTTGGGGGTCTTGGGGCGGGGTTTGGTGTTTTTTAGGAGGTCTTCAGCCTTAGCTGCCAGCAGGGACTCCACAAAAAAACCCAGCCTCCCACACACACCCCTGTTCTTTGGATTTTCATGTTGGGGAGGGAGGGGAAGCTTCTTTTTTTTTTTCATTTTTTTAAGTGAAAAAAGATCACTTGCTAATTTGCCAGAATGACACAAGGCATTCAATGAAGCAGATCTGTGTCTTCTCTGCAAAGCTTAGGCACCAGAGCCATAAAATGCAACAACTAGCATTTCAATTCTCCAAGCGCTTTCATTATTCCAATTCTGCAGCAGGTCTTTGATTAAGCAGAAAGTCTTCTCTCACTGGAAATCTAGTTGAACTACCAGTTCAACAACACCAACACACCTGTGGAACAGCAGCATAGGATCCTCATATCTCCATGAGGAGATATATTCCCCTCTTTCCCTCTCCCCCAGCCCCAGTAATGTGTAAGAGCCAGTTGAGTGCATTTCAGAGAAGAGCTGCTCTGCTGCAACGGCAGAAGCCTATGCAGAGTCAGCATTTTTCTGGGGGTGAAAGCTAAAGTAACCACTGCTCCTTGAAGGAAGGAGACTACGTATAAGTGGGTAAACTTGTTAAAAATAGAGAGAAAGGGCAGCTAACAGAAATACTTGCAGGTTTTGTGACAACTTAAGAGCCCTGTACTGGAAATACAAAGCAAATGTTTATCAAAAAGGTTTGAGAAAGAGGTAAGAGAAAAAAAGGCACGGCCAAACAGGGAAGTTATTAAGCAGGCATCCTTCAAAAGCTGAAGCGAAGTACAAATGAAGACAACAGGAAGCACTGCAAACTCTGGCAGCTTAAACGTAAAATACAAAACAAAAGAAAACGTTGTTTTTTGAGGAACAATTTGTAAAAGGCAAAGAAGAGGTTATTGAACAAAGACAAAAATGAACTGTGACCTGACATCAGGATCAGATAATGTCAATCTGATAGAGTGGTGACAGACTCTGAAGGATTTCAGTGATGTGGGTGATGGATTACTAAGTACGGCATATAACACCTCTCTTGAAACTGGAAACTTGGGAAGTGGCAAGTAACACACCAACTTTTAACATGGGTATTAATAGTGGTCTGGAAAACTACAGAGTACATTATCTGACATCTGAGTCAGGCAAATTAATTTCAAAAGCTTTTGATTTTAAGACAGATCTTCTAGAAGATCTGAAGTCTGATAAAACTCGATGTAAGGCACAGGTCACATTGCTCTTGTGTGCTTCTTCTCAAACGTGGATGACTATGGATTGGAACAGATGGATTTTGTGTATTTTCCAAAGGTAACCCCCACCTGCAACAGTTTGACAGTAGTACAATCTCAAAGTGACAAAGGCATAAATTACTATGTCCAGCTTACTGGTCTCTGAAATAAAGAATAATTTCTTCTTCTCTTTTGACTTATCCTGGCAACGTTGCAGGCATTGGTTTCAATGTTTGATTTTGGTAGATTCGAGGTGACCACACACCAGAGCCATTCAGAAGATTCATGTGTCTCCAGTCACTTTTGAATATATATGTTTGTAGGTTTGTTTTGTTGTTTTTTGTTTTTTAAAGAAGTAAGCTCCTTCAGTATTGACACATGCATTCTCTCGCATAACATTATTTAGAACTAGTTCTTCATGTTTTGTTACGCATAGAGCAATTAAATACACTTAAAGAACCAATATATTTCATATTCAACTAATTCTGGTTAGAGTGTTCCCCACAAATTATAAGAAAACACCAGGTCTTGTTTAGCACTTTCTCTCAGCCACGATTACTGTTCTCACTTAGGAGAAACACTCAAGACCAGCTTGTACAGTTGCTAGTGAAAGTATTCATCTGAATGATTACAGCATTAAACACTTGCAGTGGAAACAAGCTCCCTCACTAGTTATATGCCAAACATCAGAATAGTTAGAGGTAACCTCAAGCTGATGTAGGCTTGTTTTGTAAATCAGACTCTTGCTGGATGGAGATTGATTGCACTTTATCAAGTCTTTCTTTATCAAGTCTTTCTCTGGTGCTTGATTTAAAATTCATACTAAACTTGGTCCACGAAGACAGGTCCATTTATAATTTTTTCCGCCTTCTTCGTAGATCTTAGATCTTTTCTCTAGCTACACTTGAGCTCTCTTGCTTTTATATGAATGAACTGCAATTAGTTATGAGAGGGGGGAAAAAAGTACAAACTTCTTCAACAAAAGATCGGTGTTGCTATATCCAGCATGTTGAGAGCACCCGGGTCCCTTTATAGTCATCCCTGTGACTGTGTGTAAATGGCTTTAATAGCTGTTCTAATTACACAGAATTAAAACGCACTATAAATTTGTGGGCAACTGTATGTATTTCATCTGGTATTTTGAACAAAATGGGTGTGAAAAGAAAAATACTGGCAAAGTTACTCCTGACAAAAAAAAAAAAAAAAAAAAAAAAGGAGAGAACCTAACCCTTAGTCATGTGAATAATCCTTTCCCCTGCAAATCATTTTATTGACGTCAGGTGACGATCCTTGTGTGAGGCAGGATTATTTATGTGACCAAGGGCTTGCAGGATTAGGTCCAAGCGGTATTCCAGAAAGAGTCCTCGTAGGTCTCAAAGATTATGTTAATTATTTTGCCCTTTGTGAAGTACTCATTGAACTGAAATTCCCTCTGATAAATGCAATTTCTTCTCTAGGCTTCCTATTACCTTTCTATCGGTTTTCAGCTATTGTCTTGCAGTCATAGTGACAGAACAGTTACCTAAGGTTTAATTTGGCAACATAAGGTAATGCTGTTGCAAGAACAGCTTTAACTAAACTCCTGATATAAGTCTGGTTCTAGTTCATCATTACAAACTATCAGAGTTTATGTACTGTCTCTCACCGAGTTCAAGCAATGCTACTATATTGCTATTTTCCTTGAACTGCTTGATGTAAGATTCCAGTGTCAAATTATTACTTCATATATACAGAAATCCAGCTGCATAAAGCTTTAAAGCTTTTAATATATGAATAACAAAAAAAAAAAGAAAGTCTCCTTTTCTCATATAATTTCGATTGTATTATGCCTCTATAGTAAAAGAAAGATGGCCTGACAGCACTTAACACATATCAGTAATGTATCATCATAGTGGTCACATATCATATTAATCCTTTTTCTACTGAATTTTTAGTCCTGCTCCAATCTTACACTATTGTATCATGAATTATATAGCCGTATGTTCAGAAGACCACTACCGGAATCTTAGATCAATAGTATATATGATTTCTATTATGTATAATGGAAAAGAGACAATTTTTTTTTAGTTGAGAAACTATCTACTTCTTTGATATTTGTTGAAATAGTGCTGGCCCTTAAAACTGAGTGTATGACATTATTCATCTACTGTAACAGAGTGAGTGCTATTAAATTGTTTACATTGTGGCACCTTGAACCCTCTCTCTTAAGCAATAAAAGGGAGCTGGACATGTCTTTGTGCTCCCATCTGCACCTGGACATGGGACCTGTGGATGTGCACGTGGTTATGTGCCTCTGTGTGTGTGCTCAAATGCACACATTTTCCCAGAAATTGGGCAGTTTTTAGTTCGTCTGTCTCCTGCTGTAGTCGCAGCACTCAACTCAGTTCCTCACTGCCAGGTTTAAGATGACGGAGAGGAAAACAGGAGCTTGTGCTGCTGTGAAAGAGTAGAATCATTCCCAGCACCAGTTTTAAAGCTTGGAAACAAACTTCTGCTCTGATGGGTCTTACAGAATACACCTTACACGGCCTCAAAACAGAGCAGGCAGCCATTTTGTTTTAATCTTTATACGAAAGAGAAGTATACACTGGCCAATTAAGTCATCATCTGATGTCCCCTATCCCCCATGGCCACACAAAAAGCTGTTGATCAAGTTCAGGATAGACACAACTCTTATTGCTTTCCAGAACAGCACCAACTACCGGACTGATAACATTTAGGCTTGCAACAGAGAAACTCAGGTCAACTATCAAATAGATGTGAACCCCAGATTTTCAGTTAGAAGTATTTTCGTTTACTACACCATACCTAACACTATTCTAGACTTAACATGTATGTACACACTGAGCTTCAGGAAAATTCTACTGTTGTGGGAGTATTACACTGAAGAGGACTCAGACTCCAGCTTTTTGTATTGTCCATTTTAAAGGGACAGATTTTGTTTGGTGGTTTTGGCTAATGACCCATCAGTCATTTCCAGAATGACTGAAAAAGCAGTAGATGCCACACAATCCTAACCAACAACTAAGATATATATACGTGTCAGAGTGAGGAAGACATACCCGAAAATGCAGGGCTTTTTAATGGGTTTAGAGGGGGAAAATAAATTCCATCTTGCACAGAACGCATCATCAAGGATCACAAAATGCCTCATGGACAGATGATGGGCAACAGATGCAGAATTTGTGCAAAACAAGTACCTCTGCTGTGGCTCAGAGTCACTGTGTACTTTACTATGTATTTCTCCTGAGAACAGTAAACCACTAGTACTGCCATCTTCCCCTGATGCTTTTCATTACAGAAACAGATTGAAAGCGAGAGCTGGAGTCCTTCTAGTGAAGCATCCCAGATGTGCCTACTTACCTGGAAACGCTATTTTCTCTTAGATTCTTGTTACTCCTGTCTTCTACAAAGGTGGATTTTAGTGATAAGATCGTAAGCCACAGCTTATATTTACACAGACCACTGTGAACCCTGAAATGAACAATTGGATCAGTGTCACAGAATAAGCCTGCAAAAGAGTCAAGAACAAGTATTCAGGAGTTTCACTTCCAATCTACGTGGCATTTGATTTTATTTTTTATGTTGGGTTTTTGGTTTTCTTTCTTTTAAAGTGTTAAAAGCCGTAATTCTGCCCCAAATGCTAATACTCAATGTGCAAATGAGAGGGGGGGGAAAAAACCCACAGAAAATAAACATGGAAAAATACTTTGTAGCACAAGTGGCAAAGTACCCTCTTTTTCACCAAAGTCCAGGTTAATAAGAAATACTGAGTTGTTACAGTTTAAAACAATACCATTGGTGACTTTGAGACTCAAGAAGCAGTGCATCGGGTCCGCTATAGGTTTAGGAATACTCACATACATACGGTAATGCTGCTTGAGTAGTTGGCCAAATGTTTGAAGTGAGCTATTGCTTTTTTACATGAGTCTTTCATTTATTGTCAGCTTTAGCAGAGGAATCAATGACCCTGTGTATCAAAGTCTGTAATGTTGATTTGTTTTGTTTTCTTTGCAAAATGTTCGATTCAAACATCTATTCCATTTGCCAGGTAACCTTGCAAATTATTAACGCTGTAATCCATAATAAAATAAATCATCAACAGCAAACCAGAAAGGTTTTACCAGGACAAAACCAATCATTTAATAAAAACTCAAGCATTAAACACTAAATGATTTCTTTCTAATTTGAGCTGCTTGTATTTCTAGTTAGGAAAATGTGATTTTCCCAGAAAAGATCATTAGTAGCCCACTCTCTAGTCTACATCTTTAAAAGCTTGTGTTTCTCTGAAAATTGTTTTAATTCAGTTAACATCATTTCAAAGAAACAGTTCACAGACTATTTTTCTGGACTTGTGCTTCGGTTGAACTAATAATTTCTTCCCAGAGACAGCATGGCTTATCAGCAGAGTAATCCCATGAGACATTTTAAGGCACTATTCTAAAAGAAAGCATCAGACTCTGAAAATATTTTCCTTCTGGGACCAACAGTCATTGACATCAATATAACAAAGAAAACATTTGCTGTGAGAAAAATCTTTCACTATATTATGAACATAATAAATTAAGGTCAGTTGTTTGGAATTCTAGTTTCATTTAGGCCACTAAAATAAATCTGCAAACATTTAATTTGTCTGAACTCTAACTATTTGTTTTTTCTCTGATGACATTAATGCAGGAAGACCTAAAACTCCCACCAATACCTTGGTTTCTTTCTATTTACCTTTTAAAAATAGAAAAGAGTCCAGTCAGAAATGCCCTGTGCAGGGCTTTTGGTGTTGGCCTTCCTCACTTTACCAAGCTATTTAGGGATGGACTAAAGTCCTAAAACATTAAGATAAGGCTCCAAACAGGATTTAAGTCAGTGGTAGTTTTGATATTGAATTCAGACCTACATCCAAGTCTCTTTCTCCTTTATAACATAAGTGCAGGCTTTTTAATGAGACTTTCAACTGCCTCTGCTAAAAGTAGATGCACAAATGCCACAAAGTAGGACCATTTCAGGAGTGCTACTTCCAGGCTTAGACTTAATTTGCAGGTTCAAGGAATGCAAGTCAGAGTGGGCGCCGTAACACTTTACTCATGTTTTGTGAGAAATACACTTCCAATGTGGCCCCTTCCACCCCGAGTACTCAGATGCAGAGACGCCAGTTTGGGGTTATCAGTGACTTGGCACAAACTGAGCTCCCATTAGCTGTCTGTGCCTGATCCTCACTCCAGACACCAATCTAGTATTCATTATCAGCATCTAGAAAGGCTCAGAGCCAGCAAATATGAAATAATAGGTACAGAGAATGAATAAGAGTCTCGGCAACTGGACACAAGCCTTTCAGGACATCCTACCTTACAAACACCACAGGAATGGACACCAAGGCTGGTTTTTCTTTTGTTGAGCCATTGGCTATCAGGAAGTACACACTGCCATGTTTTCAAACTTCTATGCCAAACTTTGACTAAGAAGGGAAAACACTGAATACCTTTCAAAATATGGTGTTAACATTTATTTATGCATTTGCATAACAGCTAAAAGAAGTGGCATGCTAGAGGTTCCATCTGCAAATTAAGGTATTTCCCTGTAATTCTCAGTTTGCTTTGGATTTGTGCTTATGTAGTAAAGGGAATATCTTTATAGAACTAATTAAATTTTTTTTTTTTGCAACAATTCACTTCCCCTCATGAAAAAAAAGTTTACAAGTTATTTTTCTTTAACACAACAAATACTGATAGATTTCCTAAGACTGAAGTATTTTGCCTTTCTCCCTTATCTGGCTTGTGTACATGGCCTATAAAATGTATCATGCCTTTTACAAAAGCAAATTTTTAATCAACCCTAGCCTTAGTGACCTTCTTTGGAGCATTCAAAGTACAAACCAAGCTTGGTTTACATATTGATAGGTCACTCCAGAACAAGATCAGTGAGCCATGGAAGTGTTTCCATATGAAACTGAGCCAATAGCACATGCTGCAACAGTTGGTTGTATTGAAAAACATCCTGAGTATGCATGGTAACTACCTTTTCTAGCTGAGCCTGGTCCAGACCTCCTCCAGACAGTCATCACTCTGCTGCAGGTAGATCTAGCTGTGCCTCACATGATTTTCTCTGGATCCAGGCTGAGTCGAGGCACCGTTTCTCCTTTCTCCTCAGATGTCTTTCAGGCATGTCTGAACACAGACCTCTTGTCCGAGAGCTTTCTATAGACACGTGTATCTATAGTCAACTTAGGCTCCCAAAAAACAGGGTCTCAAACACTCACACTATAGAGTTACAAACACAAAAATGTTACGTAGCTCTTCAGGCATCTGGTAGCAGATGGTATCTTTAACACCAGTGGGAACTACTGTGTATATCACAGTAGACAACCAAGTGATATACACATGATACATGTAAAACTGTTGATGGAGAGTCATTGTCACTTCCTTCCATTCTGAGATGTAGGAAATACTAAGGAAAGGCAGTTAGGCTGTAGCACTGAAGGAAAGGAAGCAAGGCAGAGGACATGCCAAGCAGCAGTGACATGCAGCACCATCTCCCAGACCAGGAGCAGCAGGAAGTTTCCATGACATTCAGAAATTGCTTCTTTTTTGTAGCCTGGGAGTCAGAACTGAGTGGCCTTAAGGACATCCCATGCATCTCGTGGGGAAATGGCTGCCTGGTTTGTCCTTAGGTGGTTGTGCTCCAGGGAGAAATGGAGAACCAGCCAGGCATACAAAATCCATATAATAAAACCTAAAAAACCACCTACCTATTATAGCAAGAACTGTTATTAAAAGAAGTGACACAAGCATAAATAGACCTACACAAAGGCAAGGGAAAATAAGAGCACAGACTCCTCGAAGTAAATCAGAAGTTTGCTCTTTCTGCAGCTATCATAAATTATCCCATTAACTGTTCCTGGAGACTGTTGTAATATTTCTGTCTTGAATGCAGACTGAGTAGAAATACGTTTTCTTCTGTTTATTGGAAGAATTTCCCCAAACCACTAGCAGTTTTATTTTATTTTACAGAAGTTTATACAAGGCTACTCTCTACAGCTAGGTAGAGGGATACATGGAAACCTTGTATTTCAATGTCTTTAGCCAGCTTGCTGTTAGCTACTTTCAAAGCGTCCTGAACATCTTATGAATGGCAAAAATCCGGAGCACTAAATAAAATTGGATCTACTTCAATGCTAATTGAACTTTACTACCTACCGCCACTTGTTTTGTATACAATAGATAAGTAGCACAAATAGTTTTGTGGAGTTACTATGGGAATAGGCTATTTCTGTTACCCTTCTCAAGGCTGCACAGAGTGTTCCCTCAGCTTCACACTTAACCTACTCCTTGTGCTAACATTGTGTTGATGTTTTTAATCACCTGAAATATATTTGTTTTAATGACCCATATCCTGATGTCAACCTGGCCACAAAATAAGCAAGTTCATAAAAAACTGCTGGGAAATAGAAGGTACGAGTTCAAAGACAGGAATTTCTGTTCTGCCTGGTTTAAGGCCACGCTGGCAGGCTTCCAGGGAGCAATGGTTGCATCTTGTTTACACAAAGCTGAGCAGACGCCCTTCTGCCGTACACATTTGAAAGCCTACTATCAAGTGTGCACCTGCCCAGGGAAACGAGCAAAGCAGGCAGAGACCTCCGGAAAGGTCATTTTTTCCGATAGTCAGGAGGACAGCTAAAAACTGCCCCTCCTCTTCGTGTTTTGTTTTCAGATTAAATCTAGATTGCACTCTTGAAAGTGCCAAATCTGCTCCCAGAACTTGTAAACACTCATATTTCCTTTCAATTATTTACAGCAGGGTAGAAAACAGCACAAGTTTTGGTGACTTTGCCCCAAAAGTGTGTATAACCACAGTGCAGTTACAACATCTGTGCAGTCTTGTACTTGCCTCACTCCCATCTAGGACATAGGTCTGTGCAGCACTTTCTACAAAGAGCTGGGCTAAACCATTCCCTTATTTTACATGGATCACTAGATAGGGCCTCTCCAATAAAGTATAATGTGCGTTTTGTCCTTGCAGAGATATGGACTGTTTACCTCAGCTTGCTAAAACAGGATTTGACCTGCAGCACGTTGAGCAAATACACCACTGTCTTTTAAAAAGGGGTAAAAGGAAATCTGAGGTAATGTATCAGTCAGCCAAACTTTAATCCCTTGAAAACTCACACACAAGCAAATATGAAAAAGAAGACAGGTTAATTTAAAAAACGCATCAAGTTAAGGCAAAGTAAGGTACTTTCTTGGATGAGGCAAGTGGTCCAGTGGCAGAAGGGGAAGCCACAGAGGTTTCTTCCCCTCACTTGGAAAGCAAGCACCTTCCCATGGGACATTCTTATAAGGAATTATTGCCTGGAATGTAGCTACCAAATCACGGATGTGCAACTCACTGAAAAAAATTCCTCTCCAAATGTAGCCATTGATAGAAGATTTGTTATCAAACCTGAAGGGTATTGCAGGTGGGATCACATTGTTTAGGGTGAGTCTAGAAGTCATATACTAATGCAATGACTTGTGTGAGAATAGAGAAAGTCTGCTTACAAAATTTGCAAAGCAATTGCAGCTGCCTTGGAGGACAGGATCGGAACTTGAAGTTGTCTTGACAAATTGAAAAGTAGGTCAAAAAGCAAAGAAACAGGACCCTACAGAGACTCTTACCTACCCTCTGACCCACAGGATCAGTTCTGTCAATTCAAATGCTTCCAGTTGTTTGTCAAACTTATTCTTAAAAATCTCTAGTGGTATTCCATGTGCTCCATATGTGTTTTGGCATTTTTTTCCAAAGGCTTAACTACATTTAATGCTAGAAGAGCTTTTCCAAAAAATAACCCAAATCTCCCTCAACGTAATTAAAATCTTTTTTGTCTTGTCCACTGTGGACATAGAGGACATACTGTTTTCCTCTGCCTTTTAAAGTCTTACAGATTTATGTACCACTCATTCCTTCAGTTGTTTTTAAACTGAGAGAATAAGGTTTGTTTTAATCTTTCCCTAAGAATTATTTTTCTTAGATCTCTGACCACCCACTGCTTTCGTCACAATGCTCTCCAATCAGCCCATGTCTTTGCTGAAATGTAGCATCCAAAGCTGGACCCTGGTCTCCGGTCAAGGTCTTACTAATGTTGAGTAGAGCAGGTACACTGTTTCAAATAACGCTCCTTACAATACAATATTTATACTCTCATACAATATTTACCTTTTCAACCATAGTAGACCATTGTTGATTAGCACTTGGTTTGTGATACTCTCTACCAGCCGCAATTCCTTTGCTGTAGAACAGCTTCCTTGGCGCATGTGGTCAAACTAAACCTCTTGTAATCAAACTAAATTTGAGGCTCTGAAGTCAGATGTCCACATCTCCATTTTTCCAGGGGAAGGTCAGATGACACAGGTAGTTATAAGCCTAGCTGGTGGTATAGTTGTGTTGTTTTACAGGATTAGCAAATACTGTTGCTTTTTGGGTACCAGTAGGCAGAACGAGTTTGCTGTTTTACACAAATGGATTCATCATTGCAACATGGAGTTGATTTGCCAAAATAAAGACAGTGCAAAAACACCATGATGCTCACTCCCAGCACCTTCCTTGTGCATGACATTTCCTTCAAGCACCTGCATAAACCTGACTAATCCTGATCTCTTTTGAATCAAAGTGACACCCTGTTTACCAGGGAACTTGATTCAGTCAGTACATGTCGTCTAACTGCAGTCAACAACCTCTCCCCTCCGGTTTTTCAGGAAGACCTTTGTACAGCCAGTGTCTCCTTTGATCCCTAAGCTCTCAGCTTTGGCAAAACAGCTACATCACCCGGGTCAAGTAAGGTAATCTGAATCTTTAGATCTATTACCTTGCTGTTGTTTCAAAGAGCATTGTTTGGGAGGCTCCTTATTAGGCATTACACTGCACTGGCTGAGAGATTTCCTCCCTTTGCCCAGGCCTTAAACATGCAAGGGAATGTACAAGATTTTTTCCCCCTCTTTCTCTGCCTTTCCTGTACTTCCATTCCTTTTTTCTTTTAGCTCTCTATTCTCTTTCATTCTCTTCCTCTTTCTCTCTTCCTTCTTCTCTCTCTTTTTTCCTATACATGCACACACCTTGCCCATATCCACCATATAGCTTACCAGCTACAGCTAATAATAATAAGCCAAGTACATTAAAGACTCAGTTATTCAGACTTATGTTCCATGAGCCACAACAAGCAAGCATCCCATTTCCCATTTTCACTGATGTCAGAAAGTCAATGCTTTAAATGCCCACGGGCATTCTTGGCAAATACTATAATCCCATTACAGATGGGATTTCTATTCAATTAGAAATAAACAAGCACGCAAAATAGCACATTCCCCTGGCCCCAAGTCACACCGTCATCTACCACTATTCCTGCTTAAAATCTATATACATTATTAAAGACACTTTGCAAATGCAACCATGCAAGACTCCAATCCTATCCTTTTCTATAGAAAGGTGATGTATATAAGCATTTCCACACTGCCCTATTGTTATGGTCCAGGCTTTTACCAATAAAAGAGCAATTCAGCTCCTGTCAGCTTGAGGTGACTAATAATTTGTCAGTAAGAGCACTAAAGGAACTGCTTACAGTGCAGGAGAGGGAAAGCTGGAATAAGGTCAGCCTTCTAGTAATCCACCATTGAGCTCCACTGGACTGACATCACTAAGTCACGCTAAGTCACTAATGATTTAGGAGATGGAAAATCATATTAAAGTATCCACATTAATCTGAACTCTATCCAGTTGCCAAAATAGAGAAAACATACACAATGTAAATCACAGAAAGACCATCTGAAGCTGAAGACCTGGAAAGCTGAAAGCTTTCCAACAGAAAAGTATGCTTCCAGACACTTCAAAATGCACCAAGTTTTGCATCAAATAAGATTTTAGCTTAAAAAAAACCCAAAAGATATTCAGATTTCTATTTAAATCTTTTCTTTCACTCACGTATGCTGAAAATGTCAGTTTGCCACTTCTTCATCTCCTTTTCTGTTCCCAAAAAACCCTTTTCCAACTGTCTTTTCAAGTCTGTAAAAGTAATGACATCAAAAGGAAAACATGCAAAGGAAAACATATACGAGACCTAAACATCATCTTCTGAATCTCATCCAAAAAAAATCAAAAGAATGCAAGAAAAATAATTTATTAAAATTGAATTTATGAGTATAAGAGCATCTGATTCATTTTCAAACAGTTTTTTTATCATAAAAATTCACACAGGAGAGTAAGTTTACACCAAGAATTCTTCATTCATGCTTGTGCAGAAGAAAATTGATTTTCCAGGGACCTTTAGCCACAAACTGCAATGCCCAAGAAGAGAATACATATAAATACAACCTGTTGTATCCTCTCATTTTACTCCATCAGACACAAGAAAAGTTGAAATTTTTTTCTTCAAAGCTTCCATATATTGCATCACTGCTATTGCTAGCATTTGATTACATAATCTTAAATCAATAGGAAAAAAACAGAAGCACTATTAGTTTTCTTTATTTTTCTTTCTATTATAAGAAACCATGCAATAAATATAGCCTATAGAGAAATTGATCCAGGAGAGTGATCCAATTCTACTATTTCACTTGAAGAAAGTTAGGGGCATTGGGTCACAAATCTAGAAGTAGTTTTATAGCAACTCCCTCTCCAAATCTTTGCCTCTACTTAAGTCTTTAGGCACTGGATCCTATTTCGCCTATTTTACTTTACCGTTTTGGAACGGACCTGGTCTTAGTCTAGGAACAGTCATTTAAAAAAAGAATGTCTATGAAAGGTTAGAAACAATCAAACAAGCAAAAACCATGAGTTTATCTTAAAATACAGATCAGCAAGACTAATAGGATTTTAAGTGGTGAAATGCTTACAGAAGTTCCACTGCATCAACAGCAACTTTTATATCAGCTTTTGGTATTTCTACTAACTTCCCATTAATCAAATAGGTGAGGTGATGTTAGCAACAATGCAATTTTTTCCAAATACATCCTTTTGAGTATGAAAGCCAAACTCCTGACCAGGATTTGCAAACATATATATACACCTGTATATGTAAAACTAAATAAGTAGTCTTAGCAGGACCCTTATTACGGAGGTAAGGATTAAGCTACAACAGAAAATCTTTTCCCCAGCTTTTTGGTATTATTTATTTCAGTTAGATCCTAAAATACTCTGAACATGTCAAAAGAAAAATATTTTTGGTAAACATTTTAATTGCTTAAGACTATACTGAAACAACAAAACTGATATTCTACTAAGTGCATCTAACTTCCCATGAGGACAGAGTCCTTGTTCATACTAAATACGAGACACCTTCCTCTGTGCTAGAAGTAAACTGCTTAAGACATGATTAAGAGTATCCATATGGTAAATTATTTTACTTACTTCAGAGTAACTTTCCCACCTAGGCAACTCATAGGTTTCACTATGTTTACTCTTAAGATTTCTGAAGATCTTCAGAAGTATTCACATCTTCAGAAATCTTCATGCGGGTAGTTTCAGTGGGATTTAAAAAGATACCAGTTATCTCTTTTGCTAGAGATATCTTTTTTTTTTTTTCTGCTAGAGACTCTTTTTGATTTTGCTGGAGTAATTTTCCCCTTGAATACAATGAAGCCATATTCTAAGCATGGCAGTTACTACTTTCCTTATCTATGTTGCCATGGAAACACAGGCAAAGATTAATTTTATTAATTTTCGTAACCAGGCTATTGATTTCCTCTCCCTTACATTCTTATACTATATTACAGCTGCAAGAGCTGCAAGAGTTATGATCCAATGAAAATGAAAGCTCACTTTAATGTCATCAAAACAGTTGGTATCAGTAGGTGATACTGATATGATTCTTCCACTCCTATGCTTCATCCACGCTTGAAATACTAGCACAGAAAAAATATCAATATGCACATCTAATTCTTCAAAAATTTTTGGGAAAGAATGCAGTTGGCAATTTTCAGCTACTTGATCCAGCAAGAAATTTTTCTCATGTGTTTTACTTGCCTTTTGCACTGTCCTCTCCTTTCTGTTAATAACCTGATGAACATGGGTAATTGGAAACCCCAACATTTAATCTTAAACTCCACAGATTTTCACACTGGGTTAACTCTGAATTAGACATTGAATCTGGCCCGGCACACGAAAGCAATTTGTGGATGACACTGACTGTATTTCTATTTGTAGCAGAAAGAGTGAAAGACCTGGAAAATGCCAATATTTGTAGTTTCTCAAGTAGTTGCAAACAAAAGCTTTTTCTACATTACCAGTTCAGTAAGCATGACTGAACAACAGCTTAAGACTTCTTCCAAAATGCTGCATTTCAAAACCCATGATATCTATTGTCTGACTTCTGTCAATTTGCCTAAAAAGCATTTGCAGGTTGTCTGTTCAGTGCAGAAGGCTTCAGAGAAAAAACCCTTGTGAATGAGATGAGCATCTACATCAGGTCCCCATAAAACAGTACAAACAAGATCAGAATTTGTACCTTATCAGCCCTAGCATACCCAATGCCATTGAAGTCGGTAGAGTTAATAGAAAATATGCACTGAAGCTGAATTTGTACCGAAGATCACATCTTTAGTTTCACAGCTAGTATTAGGACTTGCAACGATGAATCACTAAATCTATTTATTATACATTCACATTAAAAACTGTGGACTAAAAAGGAAAAAAATCCCTGAGATTTAGTCCCTATAGAGCTACAGAATGCAAGGGGTACACAGAAACAAAATACAAAGATTTGCTATTGATTTAGGGAGAGTAACGTATAGATGACCATTTACATCAAGACATGTATGTAACCTATGTCTGATGAGGGACGCCTGGAAGAGCTAAGAAAAGCAAGGTAAACAAACATACTCACCACTGCAAATCTAGTCCTATAATCTTGTAAAATGCACACTTTACGCATCAGTGGAGCTCGAGAAGTTCCAAGTCAGTTAGCTATTTTTAACCATTCAACATTAAACAGTAAAATGTGAAGCAAAGGCTTAGCTACGTTGCCTATTTCTAATGGAACAATTGATAATTCAGAAGGAAGTAACAGTGATGTAGATACCTATGCGTTAGCTTCTCGCATTTCAGTTTTATATCTTAAGAGCTTTTAAGCAGACACTTGAAGTGAAGCAAAGCAACTGGGACCTGTCACTAGGAAATACTGGAGTCTAGATTTATAAATAAATGAAAACCAATGTGAGGTTATTAAAGGAATCAAATGATTATGTGATTTTTAAAACATGTATAAAATCCCTATATTAGTGTGATATCCATTTAATTGTAACTGGTGTTTAATTGTAATGGCACACAGGGTAAAAGTGCTGCATGTCAGGCAAACAGGACTTCTGACAAAGTCTGCACAAGTTTTTTATGAAACATATTAGGTACTTTGTGAAACAATCTTACTACAGGATGATGTTTATACACTGAACACAGCACATTAGTGTACATGCCCCACTCTTTCTACCATCTCCCAATATAGTTACTGACATGATAATTTCTCTGAGCCCCACAATGCCCCAGGAAATACAAACACAGAAAATACCAGTGCATTGTTATTGATTTAGAGACAGCAGTGGCAAACCAGCATTGACAGTTGGAGATGAGTGTACCCTACATCTGGCAAGGGACACATTGGAAAAATAAGGGAAGCAAGGCAACAAAAAGCCAATGTCGACTAGCTTTTATTGACCTCGTTGCATAAACAGACCAGATTGTAACATTCGTGAAGAGCTCTAGATGCATTTTTTCCTTCGTTTGGTTTCCAAAATGTCCAATGGAGCAGAGGTACCGATAATATTACATCCTAGCTACATTTATCAGCACAGCGCCAACCTTAACACACTTAGAACACAGAACCAGCCTAGAGAGCAGCTGAACAATAGTCTGGGCATAGTGCTGACCAACTTCTGGGGAAAAAATAGCAAATACATACTCAAAAATTAATCTCAGGAGAAGAGCTATCATCAGCTTCCACAATATTTTCAAATGCAAACTCTGTTTTTACCATGTGTTCTGTTATTACACGTAGCAAAGCTAGAGTCCGTCACCAATTTTGGTGTCAATAAAAATGGCATTTCTAATCGGTTTTGTATAAGAGTCAGTTCTGTCTCAAGAGGAGACCAGCAAAAAAAGTTTTAAAGAAGTACTGAGATTACAAATGGGTATTTGGATAAGAAAAGTCTAACATTCCTAATTAAAAATGGCACAACAGGAGAGGCAAACACAGGCTAAGATGCTAGACTCATCATTATCTGAGAAACAAGTTTGATGCAGACAAATTATCAATTAATTTTGTCCACTAAGGGAATGCTCAGTAATCAAAAATCATGCCAAACTGTCATTAAAACATTCATATGGCCAGGTATTAGTGAAAAGCTAAGAGCAGAAGTGGCAATGATATTTACTGTTCTAGATAGTGACTGCAACATATATTAAAAAAAAGATAATCTTAACATGTAGGCCAGCAAGTGGAGTTTGGAAGAGTCACTGCCACTACCTTACAGACTAAGGGGATCAACTCCTGACTAGCTGTAGTAAGTGAGATGTTTCAAAACGGGCACTGAAAGAGTTACGTACAGTAGTGCTGGGCATTATCCCCTGCTGGTAAGGAAATTAGCAGGAACACATCAGTTGCTGTACGATTTATTTGATCAACCATGCAGGCAAACTTGTTTACACCTAATGTAAACGTGGAAGAGATGCTCGCCAGGCAGCTGCAGCAGGGAGCCGGGGTGGGCACAAAGGCTGGGTTTTGCTTTTGTAGAGAGCAACAAAGTTTTTATCTAAACAGAAATTCGAACTGCAACAGACTTGCTGAACCTGATACATAAGCTACCCCTGTTTTCTGTGGTCTTGGGTATATGCTGTCTTCTTTTGTTAGAGATGCAAAAGATACCAGAGAAATGATTCTCTGTTCTATGTCTAGAGAGACTTTGGCTTCATCCAGAAGTTCTTTGGGGAAGCTGAATATCACCTCTTTTAAAAGCGATCATGACTTCTTTTCATGACTTTCCCTTCATATTTCCCAGTGGTTTCGCCCTCCTTGTGGGAGGTGCATTTCTACTGACGTCCATTCTGACTCACCCATCCACGAGTCTTACAGCACTGGCCACGTTTCACCTCAAGCACAACACTTAAGGTACGACACGTCAAGTGTACTACGGCCTTTCATGAAGAAATAGCATGGGATGAAGCATTTCTAATGCATATATTGAAGCACCTCTTTTTCCAACCTTGCAAGAAATACCATCACTACTTTGAAGCAGGGTTTTAAAGCAAACATTCAGAGACAGATTTTAGCCACATGACTCTGGAAAATAAACATGGTATTTAACCGGGAGGAAGGGAGGAAGGGAGGAAGGGAGGAAGGGAGGAAGGGAGGAAGGGAGGAAGGGAGGAAGGGAGGAAGGGAGGAAGGGAGGAAGGGAGGAAGGGAGGAAGGGAGGAAGGGAGGAAGGGAGGAAGGGAGGAAGGGAGGAAGGGAGCTATCAAAATATTTTCTCTGCTGCAAGGCTGTTGGTTAAAAACCAACACAGTATCTTACTGCTGTCTTCACGCTGAAATTCACCTTTTTATTCCAGCTCTTTTTCTTTAAATGGGAAGAGCCATTTATCTCTTCCTATGTTCTGAGGTGTGTTAAACATGCCAACTTGCCTTTCTTTATAGCTGTGGCAGCTGCAGCCACTGTCAGAACTTTGCCTCAAACAAAAGCTGGGAAATTCTGTTTCCTTAATCATCTTACTGAGATACTTTAAGCATAAAGCACCTATTTCTCAGCAATATTAGGATTTTCAAGAAATTAGAGTAATAGTTATTTGGAAATCAAATATATGACACTACATAGAAAGCAATCCTAAAACCCAATTCTGATATCATACTAATAAGAATTACCCTGGCAATAGGTCTTTAATGCTATTGTCTGCTGGAGAACTGTAAATGACTCACACAATTCCTGATTCTGATCTTGTGCTTTTAAATCAGTGTCATGACCAGCTATCAGAATATCACTGTATATAAGAGGTAGGCAATGTTTCAGCTCTTCAAAGTGCCTGACGTGCACATTAGACAACAAATGCAATAATCCTATAAGGACTAAGGAGCATTACTCATCATATATTACAAATGTGGGAAAAAAAATGCAGCAGCATTGAAGTTTATCCACACTGAAGCATCACAGACAAGCCACAGTTCAGTCCCATCCTCTGCATACTGTTTTAACTGTGCCCTCAGTTGACAATTTCATACAAGTTTAGGCCAGCAGTAGGATGAAAACTCACCAAATTTTTTTATTTTTTTTTTTCTATTCTGAGGACACAAAACCGTGTAATTACTGCCACTGAACCTCTGGTGCTGATTCTCATACAGAAAGAAAGGTAAAACTTCAAAAAGCAAAAATGGTAAAGGAGAAGGGAATCTAGTATTTGATATTTGTGATAATTCAGTACTGGAAAACATCGGTCTTCCAAATAAGCGCAGTTAAAGAAATTGAAAAAAAAACGAATGGTGAGATTAGGAAGCCTTCATGCCCACAGTGCTAGCAAGCTCACCAAACAACTTTTCAACAGATGGATATCCCCTCATTTTCTTATCCATGCTGACAGAAGTAAGCTCTTCACATGCAAGCTCAAGCAGCCAACACAAGGCGAAGCATGAGATCCTTTTCTTGCTATAACCCCTCTCATTTTCTTTCAGCAAGCAGCTGTAGGGTAAAAAGTTCATCAGCATTCACATCCTAGGATCATGCCTGGCAGCAGCATGGCTTCTCTTACCGTGTTACTGCACATTTCAGGACTGAGATGAATTCTCCCCAGCTTCCACCCTTGCTGAAATCCCCAAGATTTCACCACTGGCTGCCAGATTAGGTTTATCACATGGTACCTTCTCACTGGCCCAGTATGTTCCCGCAGTCATAGTATTTCCTCCATACATTCAAATAACTGTGCACTGACCCCTTCTTAGGGACTTTGTCCAAAATTTTTGAAGGCTTCCCTAGTTGTAGCACACATGAGTACCTACTGCTGCTTTGATGTCTTACAAAGCAACCAACAGCCCTTGCTTGCATTTGCTGTGAATCACGAGCCCAGCATTATAACCTTCCATCAAGCCATGGCATTCTCCTTTTTTAGTAATTCATCCTACCATTTCTTCAGCTGCATCAATATTGTTGCCCAAACTTCAGAGTTTTTTGTATTTTCTTTAATTCTGTTTCTGGAATGAAAAAAAGGCTACTCAAGAAAGCACCTCAAATCCTATGCCCTGTGGCAATCCTATGCCAGCATTCAATGTATAACTCAGGGAGGTACACTGGCCAACAGACAGCACCAAAAAAAACCCCTGCTGTATATTTTTCCTTTCATTTTCTATATATTTTTCCTTTAATTTTCTTCTATTCTGTAGTCCCAAAGAATTTTATGGGGTGCCTGTGGCTACAAATGTTGGAAGTGATTAGAACCCAACTCTACAACTCCAAAAAGTTGATACTTTTCTGGTCTTGAGCAAAGACCTAAAAATGAACATGCTAAAAAGTCTAATCATCAAGGTCCTAAAAATAAGCATAAAAAGAAAATCGGGTTTCTCACAAGTACTGTTTTTTGTAATTAGGCTGTATGTTGTCATTGTGCATCCACTTACGCTTTTGGAAAAGTCTCCTTGGTTACACCACCTGAACAAATTTCAGAAAGATCTCATCTGAACAACTAATATAAGACCTAGATCATGGAAGAACTTTGTGGAACTTACCTAGATTCTTACAATATCTTCCTTTTTTTCAGTATGCCTTTCAGAGAAGGTTGTCTTAAGATTTATGCATATATTTTTACATTCATTGCAAGAATCATCACAAGACATCACATTTACATGTGCATAAGTCTTTGCATTATTACAACCTAACAGAAAGTGATCCTTACTGCCATATGCGTTCTGGTGTATCTGCTACAGAATTAGTTGGATTCATTAAAGAGTCCATTTAAAAGCGCATCACTTTCCATGAAACTCCTTAACTGCTTTGATTAGCACAGAAGTTGCAATTGTTTCATCCATATTAAATTCTTGAGAAGTTGTTCATGACAGCATTTTAATAGAGGCTGACAAACTGTGAAGATTTCAAAGATATTCTAAACATTAGATTAATTACATCCTTAAGAACACTGTGGTCCAGACAGTGAAATTAATTTGAACTGGCTTGCCCTAAATTTTTTTCCAGCTTCTCAAGAGAGTTGCTACTATTGGTTTTAACACTATCAAGCTGGTAAAGAACAAAGTACCACAAGATTTGTAGAACAAGCTGTAAATCGCATGTAGAATAAAAGTTCAGGGAAATAGATCTATTTGAAATAAAGGAATTATAATGCAAAGAATAAAGTGCAAAAAAACCCACAAAAAATAGCAATGTTCTTACCAGACAGTAAGTCCAGATATGCAATTGTTTTTTTCTCTATAAAATGTCTTGTAAAACTATTATTTGTCTACTTTTGCCAGCTATAGGTAGGGCTGGGAAGATTCCAAGACGGTACACTCATACTCAAAATTGGATCAACTTCACCTAGCATTTGATACTGAAAATCTGCAGAAGCACGTCCCTCTCTTATTAAGAAGAGCATACCAAAGCTCTTTTTTAGTGACAGTACCAATGGAAGCAGTCCTGGAGCCATCATTTCCACTGAGTTCCTTCAAGCACTACGTATGGGCACCCAGCTCTTCAAGCTGCAAGAAACTCCTCACAATCAGCTCATCCCTTGCCTTTCACATAAGCAAGACATGATGGATCAACAGTGGCAAGGGAATCCTCTTCCCTAAGCAGCAACAACTGAGGGACTGCACACATTCCTGCCAAGTGCAAGGATCAACAGGGTCTTATCTGGGCTTATTTCTGGGAGAGGCAGGTATTCTTGACTCCCAGGTGCTGCCGAGGTTGTAACTACATTCCTCGCTCTTCAGCTGCTACCTAGTCTCACAACAGGAATAACAGACCTTTGTTTCAAGAAGTCTGTGGTGGAGACATGGCAGTTTCTCAGAAAATCTGCTGCAAACTCAGTTTTTCTTTATGTTGTGTATTATAGATTTCATGGACATGGAAAACAGAGTAGTCCCTTTGTCTTTACAGCAGCTTTTTAGCCCTTGAAAACTTATGTTCTTCCTCTGTCTCCTTTTCCTTAAGCAACACAAACCTCATGCTTTCAGACTGCCTCATACACCTAATTTTCCATATCCCTGACAACTCTTATCACTCACCTCTGGACTGTTTGCATTGGTCTACCTCATTCTTGAAATGCATACTCCAGACACTGAAAAATGAACTTCCCTTTTGACTTAAGGCCTTGCCAAAGGCAAAAGCTTCTTCCCCAAGACCAATAGGCAAGTTTTTGTTTATTGAGAAGCTGGGAAAAAGACACCCAGACTTTGGGAGTTAGACTGAAGGAAAAGGAAGTTATGATCAATCCTGTAGTGACAGAATGATAAAAAAAGAAATGCTAATATTGATTTTCGGTGTCAGATTTCTATGATTAACCATAAGCGTATGAACTTGAATAATAACCTGAATACCTTCAATAACTTGAAGGCATCTCATTAATTATCCATTACAAAGCATGTGTAATTGCAGATAGCATAGCTCTGTTTCACATACTCTGTGTTACACAACTATGATTATGGTGACCCCAAACTGCCACAACAAGATATTTAACACTCATTTCAGGCCAATTTTTAAAAAGATATTAAGATGCCTAAAGATGCAGATTGAAATCACTCAAATTACTAAAGCTAATTAAATTCAGCATGCATACACAAGTATGATCCTGTCAATAGTTGTAATGAAAAGTAGTATTCATTAGTTTTGGAATTATTAAATCAACATTTTGAACAGCTACAGGAAAACAGGCACAGCAAGAACTAGGGTTTAGATGAAGACTTTCATAAAATCATCAACTCAGTTGTTGGCAGTTGTCAAAAAGGATAGCTAAGTCTCAGGAGTTATTACAAAAGCAATGCAGCATGAAACAGAAAATAACATTATGCCATTACATACACCCATGGTTCTTTCACACCAAGTACTCCGTGAAGTTCTGGTGAAACATAATACATTAAAAGAGGAAAAGGTTCATAAGAGAGCAATGAGGATGGTCAAATGCATGAAACAGCTTCCATATGAGGAATGATTGAGTGGAAACTCTACAGCACAGAAAAGATTTGACTTAAAGGGAATATTTTAGGTGTTTATGTACTCTTAAATAGCCTGGAGGAGGTGAATAAGAATCAACTACTCATCTCATGCACTGGTTCTTGTACTGGAAGAGAAAGTGAAGCTAACAGAAGCCAGGTTCAGAACAAACCACGGTTGTTGGTTCTTTCCAAAGCACTTGTTCAGCTCTCTTTCAAACTAATGTAAATTTTGTCACCTCCAGCATCCTTTGGCGAAGAGTTGTACAGGTCTACCATAGCCTGTGTAATGAACTGTCTCCTTTTGTGTTTTGGTTGTGAAGTTCTACTCAACCAAACCTCACATGGTTGTTTTGTACTTTTGTTGACCTTTCCATTTGTTGCCTTTCCCATTTTTAATAAGCAAAAAGCTTACATGAGAGGACAAGGCAACGGGAAAAATGTTTACTGAAGAGCTGCAGTTGGGATTACAAAATTGACAAATTACCTTGCTTCAAAATGGCTGGGGAGTGGGAGAGCACATGAGATTAGGCAGAGGAAGAAAGAGAGAGGGAAAGGTATGATATATACTTTTCCTATTTTTACTTTTTTCTTGGCATTCATCCACTTCTAGCCAATATTGGAGTCAAAGCAGTGGGCCACAGAATACCTTGGTCTGAATCAGCATGTCTGTTCCTATGATGGCTAAAAGCAGAGAAAAATTTAAGAAAAAAATAATTTAATGCACTTTTACCCCAAAAAACTACATAGCATTTACTGTTCTGTCTTGAGCCGATATGCTTGGAAGACTGTGTTCAGTGGTAGCTAGTAATTAATAATTAGTAACTGACAAACAATTATTGATAGCACTGGGAATCTTGCTTTACAGTTTTGATGTTTTGTGAAGATGCATTCTCATGACTCAATTTTCCAGGATAACTTTTTCCTTCAGGACTCCAGTAAGTTTGCTGTGATGACTCATTCCTGTTACTTATTCTTCATACTAAGGGCACAGCTGTTTTGTGAGAACTATTGACCAGACTGATGGATTTTCATGAAGATCAAAAAAAAGGGGGATGGATAGCCTCAACCTTTCACACAGTTTTAATGCTATTAAACAAACCGCCCATAAAGTGATCTAAAAGACACAAACTGAGTGACTCCAGATTTTGGAGTGTGTCGAATATTCTGACACACAGATGTTGTTAAGAGTCATCTCAGTCCCTATCTTTGATAAGGCAAAGGCCAGAAATGTGTGATTTTGTGTTGTAAAAAAGCTGATAAGCACACACAGATGCTTCCTGCTTGATATAGTCAGGGTTTGAAAGAACCCTCAGTATCAGCAGTAAGACTTGCCACTGGCAAACAAACTCTTTTATCTTTGCTGATATTTTGATTCCTTTGATCCTCTTATTTCAAATCTGGATCCAAAAATTCCTAATTTATCTTTGTTTTAGGCTCCACTGAGAGAAAACAATCTTTTAAAATCCATGAAACTTCTGAGCAGTGATGAAACATTGTATTCTGAAAACATTTTTTCAAACTCAGCAGCATTCAGAGGACAAGGTTGGGCTCAAGAAAAGGACTACTGTCCATGTCTGCATTTTAAAAGAAGAGTTGTTTCCCCATTGCACCAATATAGGCTCAAAGCATGTTGACCTTTTTTGCTTCTAACCCGGCACAGAACTGGTTTGTTTCAAGTACCAGACAAGCCTTACAGATTTTAGGACTCTCCTGTTCAGATTTACTCTCCCATTTTCACACCAAGAATTTCACATTCAAAAGAGGAGCATGAACCAATGCCTTAGTGTTTTTCTATCAGGAAATCAAATGCTTTTGCTCAGTTCTTATATTTAAAATGCCATTTGCTTCATTAGATAACATTCCAATCTAAAAATTCCTTCACATGGCAATATTTGGGGACCAGCAGGATGAAAACTTTCCATAGATAAAAAAGCCCTCTGTAATCAGGAAGTTGGTAAAACCTTGCTGTGGAACAACAACATAAGCTGCATAAACACTTTTACATTTCAAGGCTGTGATAAACAAACAAGAGAATTTCTAGATTTAAAAAGCGAACAACTAACAGATCAAAGTAAATGAGAAATATATTTACTGAATGCCCTCTGGAACCTTCCTTCCTGTGAGACTGCACACGGAGTCACCACCAATCATTCACAGTGAACCTATTGCCATTATATACAAGTCCATGGCAGCAGAAAGCACCTCATAAAACAGAGGCTGTAAATTAAATTCTTACAAGGTTTCGCCAGATTCCTTCGTCAGATTCCTATATTATAAGGAGACTAAAACAAGTGAACCAAGCTTAAACCCACCAGAATCAAGACCTTATTTCTAGTATAAACATCAGTGAGTGACATGGCAGAGAAGACACTTCACTGCAAATCCAGTTTACATTGTCTGATCTTCTCCAGAGACAAATGTTCTTAATTCCTGGAGAGGTAACCTCAAAGCAGTTTACAAGGCCGATCACCTTGTCTTTGTAGGCCAGCCCATCCTTACCATCCCCAAGAGATGTGATACTAACCTTACCTGTAAATTTGGGTCACTTTTATTTGTCTTTGTGACTACACACACTTCATTGATTTCACTTCATGGAAAAGTAAAGTGTTGCTGAGAATAGCAGAGGAAAAGAGAGATTTACCTGTAAAGATCATTCAGTAATGAAGCAATAGAATAATGTAGTCTGACGACAGAACAGACCTTAGCAGGAATAGAGATTGTATGGTATGATATTTTATCACAGAATGCATAATTTTTTACATAGTCTTTCTATGCAAGTGTTGTAGTAATTTTAAAAGCTTGAAATCTGATTTTTTTTTCTGAGCTGCAAACTCAATATTTTGCCACACCACTTATTTAAACTACTGCAACTAAAACTGTCACTTCTTGTGGCCAGAGCCTTAGGAGACATAGCAGTTCCCAAAAGTCTGTAGAAAGGTTTATTTTTCCTTGGACTGCTCAGACAGTATTTCCTTTTAGCCTTGTCATACTGCTCTTTTCACCAGATGGTTTGCTGGTTCCTATTCTAGCTAAGAAGGATTTAACCAGCTTGAATTAATCCTTACAGTTGTCATCAACTAAGTGTTAATACTCTGACACTGATCTAATCCTTCGGGATTTCTTTCCTCTCTGCCCCTGCCATGCCTTTTGGAAGGGGAGGGAGGAGAACGCTTGTCCTGTTGGGCTGACAGAGAACAACACAACACTGTGCTCCATTTTAGTAACAAGGTTATGGGTACCCACCAGGTAGTGCCTGCGTAATCTGACCAGGCACATCGTGTGGTAGATAGGAATGACTGGGAAAGCACTTTTCTTATCATAGGAAAATTCAATAATTTACACGATTATAGGTGAGGCAGAAGACAATACACATGTAAAATTTTCCTCATTTGTTTGTCACATTTTAATTTACTGAGGGTACTTATTGTTTTTCATGCTGTCCTAGTCTTTTTGTTTTCCTCTTTTAACATATTTCTTTTTCAATTTTCAAAACTAGAATCTCTTTTAAAATAGCTTTATCTCTGTTTTCTTTTGCCTTCTAGAGTCCATATTTCCTATTGCACTGCTGAGATTATGAATCCAATGCACCTGCATGCCCTCTGTGTGCATTAAGAACAACTCTTGGAATTTGGGTCATTAGCATATTACTAATCTCTGGAAACTAATTAGAAAGCGCATGCCCAATTTGCACTGACCTTTTCACCATGTGACTTACTTAGAATCCAACTAAACAACTGACAGGCCTTTACTCAAGGGACAGTGGGAAGCACAAAAGTAAGGCAGAATTACTAGGTGTTTCCAGTAAATACAGGTGGGCATTTGATATTCTGTAAGAGGTGGTAGTCTTTGTCACTTGCTTGTCATTTAGAGAAGCTAATATTCTGGAAAAAAAGAAAAATTACATCAGAAGAAGCTTCTTTGCTACTGATGGAGCTCCGCTATGGTAAACCTTGCCTCCACAAAACATTTTAGCTCCTTCTCCAAAGCACAGCATTTCTGCTACAGATAGCAATCTGTGAAGCACCTATGCATAAGCAGGATGATTATTCAGGGGCAATGTCCCTGCTGTCCTTGCAGGAAAGCTACGTATAACAGAGAAATGGTTTGGATTATTATGTTTATATTGGAAACTGTTTTCTGGAGGAGTGTTTTTAAACCACGTGGCATCAGATCTGTTTAATTGTGACAAAATCTTTTCAGCAAAAATGGGCAGTCTGCCACCCACAGATTGAAAAGCAGTTGTATTTGAAATATTTTGCAAATGCTCTCATTGATAGGTTTATAATCTTCCCTTGGTAAACTGTCTCAACAGCAACCAGACAACCCTAGACCTGTTAGCTTTAGTAAATTACACATGAAGTAATTCAGCAGCATTTAGACTATGATCTCATATCCACTGAATTTAATGACCATTCATAAGTATGAAATTAATATTTTTAGATGTTTGCAGGATTAAGCTTTTAAATAAACATTTCCAGGTACTGAATGAGCAATTTCAAAAGAAAATATAAGCCTTCTCTGGTTATGGCTGGGATCCTGAAAGAGTTGTTGTTCACATTTCCAATTTATCTTTTCTGTCAGTTACTGTTACTTTTTGCATTAGCATTTGAAGGAGTATAACCAAAGTGTTTTTGCAATAGGAGAAGTGTATATTTATTCTACTTTCCTGCAACGCTTTCAAAAAGAAGCAAAGGAACTTTTGCTCAGGTTTTCTAACACTAGTCTTCAAGCAGCAACAGGTCAGGCAGAACTTCTGCCCAGAAATGAAACAGGTGAAAACATGTCAGTATAATGGAAACTTTAGCAAGCCTGCAGCTGGTATGACCAGCTTCTAGTATCAGGGTTTAGGTTATGTCTATATGTATATGATTTCCAAAGTCCTCTCCCATCCCTCCACATGTTTATACATGTCATGTGTTCCCTCTTTGTTGTATGTCCTACTTAAACTGGACCACTTTTCTTTCCCACTGCAACACCTGGACTCTGACCTCTCATTACTTCCACACAGCAGGAGACCGATAAACACAACTTTTCAATCCACTTTTGTGAATTATGGCTCCTGAATTTATGTAGCATAGTTAATTTTAAGCATACTCTTGAACAGGGATATTAGAGGATAAAACTGCAAAATTGCAAATGGTGGCAAGGTTTAGTGTGCTAGGACAGCTTTTATTATCCATTTTCACATTACACAGAAGTTTGATGTGTACTTTTAGCTCAGACTGACTTTTTTTCCTCCTGCTGCTCTATTCCAAATAAGACCTTATGATGTAAAGATCCTCACTGAACTGGGGTTAGGCTGAGACCAATTTTGGTGGGCTTTGGATGAGGCTGGAACTGTTAAGACTGAACATTTTTAGGTCTAAAATCCTTTTTTCCACCCTCACATAGTAGAAAGTTTGCTTAAAGTCAAGAATTGGTTTTCCTGTCCCAGTTTTTGCATTCAAGGGCCTTTTGTTAGTGAGCAGAAGCCCAGGAAGGGTTTTCAAGGGTCCCAGCTCAGCAAAGCATGACTGATTTCAAAACCTAAGTAGGCGCAGTTTAAGTGAAATGATTATTCACAGCATTACATGTACTTCCACAGTGTCTGCATGAGACGTACAAATGCATGAGTCCCAAACTTCACCCTTCCTCTCATGTTACTGATCCCTTTTTCCTAGAAGTTGAAGGTATAAATTGAAACACTGAAAGGAAAATCGGGGTTTTGCTCTGCCCTCCAATTTTCATCCCATCCCCCCCTCCCGCCCCCCCCCGGCTGTAATGGAAACGCAAATAGCCATTGCAGCACTACCTCTTCTCACACACCTGCAGCAAGAAACATGTTTTGACTTCAGCTACAGTGACAATGATTAATTTACCAATTTACCCAAAATTTAATGATAGGCTGTTCTTGGGAGGGGGGCTGCCAGAAACTCCAGTTCTGGTGTAGTCCCCAGCACCACTGCCCCCACGAAGCATTTAAACCCACCTCCAGCCCCGTGCCCACTGTGGTTTTGCATTTCTGTCATCCAGTGTCAACTGCACTGCAAACTTGCCCCAAATTTGCCTTGTCTTGGCCACTTAGGCATGCAGCTGACCCTCTGTTACCTACCTTCTTCCCTCAGGCACCTGCATCTGCCATGGCCGATGAGCTGTCAGACCTTGGCCCTTGAGCAGCCAAAATGGCTCCGGCCAGGCCACCCCCTGAGGCTGGGGACAGGCTGGGGCTGAGGACAACATGGACGCCACAGGGGCTGTAGGGAGACAGCTCTGGGCAAAGAGGAGGGATGGCACTGTGATACAGCCAGTGCTGGGGGAGGAAGAAGCTCTGCCCCTGTGCAGAGTCTGAAGGGGCTAAAATGGATGAGGAGAAAAAACTATTCTAAGCTAGAAAGGATGTGAGTGACTGCTGATGAAAGGCCATTTGGTGCCCTGTGGGGAGCAACAAGAGACTGTGGGCTGAAGGAAGATGAAGAGACACTTTGTGGTTTAAAATGGCACCTTTCAGGTGCCCTTTCTAACCCAAATCTCCTCCCAGTCTGAGGAGGAAAAATCCCCTTGGGCTTTCCCCCTTTCCCAGTGCCATGAGGGCAGCCGGCATTGCCCGCCCCCCTCAGCAGGGCTGGCCGCCTTGGGCAAGGACTGCAGGGGCCATGGGAGCCCTCAGGGCCTCTACCCCGGGATCAGGTGACGGAGAACAATATAGATACCTAATCTATGATTAAAAGCATTTCCAGTTCTTAACAGTTGGTCAACGGATATGATTAGTTACCTATTACCTCTAGTTTAATCACCCATAATGTCAATTGCTGTGATCTTATTTTAAGCATGTGAATATGCCTATGTAGATATTGACTGTACCTCCTGCCACTGAATTCCCCCTGTGTCCATTAAATACTGAAAGCCTATAAATAAAAACTGAACAGTAGCAAATAATCATATTGCAAATAATCACAAAAACTGGTGCTCCATCACAGTTATTTCATCCAGTGCTGCAGAAAGCCTGGGCCAAACAGCTGGAGTCATCGTGGCAATAGCTTTGGCTGATAAAATGGTGTTGACATACTGATTTATGTACTGTGATTTAACATTTACGGTTTCTCTGAGGCAGCAATGGAAGTGGCATTCCCCTTTACGAATATTACCTTTTTATGATAATGCCCCACCTCCTTAGATTGAGTTCCTAACACTTGGTTCTCTCTGCTGTGCTCCAGAGGTTGAGCAGATTTACTTTGGTTATGTACAGCACATTTACTTGAAAATGCTTTCAAAGTTATGGCCACGATTCTTATCCCCTAAAGACTCTTAATTAAAAAAAAAAATCTACTCATTAACGTTGCAGCATTATTTTGCATGATGTCAATGATTACCTCTGCTATTACTCAGGACAACATCTTGTGTAAACCTGTGTCCCACAATTAACAAGACAGTAACTCCTGGCAAAGAAAGAGAGCCAACAATTATTTTACTCATGTTCTTTGCTGAATTTAAGCCCTGACATGTACACCTGTTCATGGTAAATACCACTATGATTATGGTTTTTTTACTCAAAGTCTAAATGTATATTATTTTAACCAAACACGGAGATCTGGCTAGAACATGTAGTAACTAAGATTCTTGGTCTCGTTGTAACCTGTAACAATCACCATGCTTTCCAACAGTCTGGTTAAATGTTTGCTTTTATGAATATTTTTCCTTCTGCTCACTAGTTAGAGTACAGAGAGAGGTCACCCGTACTAGTGGGTACGTGTTGCTCTACACAGTCTCATCTTCTGTGGCGAGATAGGAAAGGGGACGAAGGAGCACACATGCAGGATTGTACAGAAAAGAAAAAAGCACACACATGCGGAAAAAGGTACACCCTCATGCTGCAGCCTCCCCGCTCAAGCAGCCTCTGACAGAAAGCAGAAGAAGAGACTACACAGAGCAGTTTTGCTTCCCTGCAAGGGAACAAAGATAAGGCAAAAAGCTCAGTGGAGCTATTTCTGCACTGATGGGAGCTAAAGACTGTTTCTCTCAACTGTCCCTCATAAGAGGAAGTTCTGGAGAAGATAAGAGACAGCAGATGTCTTCTCCATTAAAACTACCAACCTGATCTTTACATACCGATTTGATTGTATCTGTATCATAACCCCTCTGTCTGAAAAATCCCTGTGCCTGGAGTAGATGACAGAGCTCCAGGGTGTCACAGCACACCATACTCTGTTCAAAAAAATCCAGCAGACACAACAAATATTGTTTGATTTAAACACTTTCCCACACTGTTGTCCTTTCTTACCCTGCTAAGGCTTGAATAGTCACACAACCTCAGTGTCTGCTCAGGTCGGTAAGTCCCATGTGGCTCTTGAACAGGACTACCCAACTACCCACAGGATCAGAGCCATCTAACGCCCTTTTTAGAGGTCCTCAGCGAAAAAATCACAGGTAAATTAAAATGTATGATTATTCTATATCCCACTGCAGTTACTAATAGGAAATTGAAAATTTATTCTGGTGAAATGTGCTATAATTTAACTATGTCAGATACCTTGTTTTGTCAAGTTAACAACAGGCTTTTACATCCATGGCTTTATTACAGCAATAAAGCTCTACTTTCAAAGAAAGGAAATAGCTTTAGGCTGCATCACATGTTATACCTCCATATGGTGATAGTTATAAAACCCTTTTCTTAGACATATCCAGGAAAACTCAGAGTTGCTGTCAAGGCTGACATAACAGTCTGCTTTATCTCCTTAGTGGATGAACAGCCTAAAATAGCCTTTTTCTCACAGAATGTTAACACAGTTCTCTTTCTATATATAAACCCATGGATGTATTGCAAATCTACTGGTAAAACTAGCACTACAATAACTTCTGCAGGCTACTTTTTTACCCCTTTAAAAAATGTTAATATACTCCTAGTACTTCTCATTTTAAATCTTTTTAAAAGTTCCTTTAGGAAAACAACTTTTTTTCAGTGCACGGACATTTCCTAATTTGACAAGCACCTCAGAAAACAGAGATGAACCAAGCAATGCTAATTCATGTATCTGGGCTGAATCTGTCAGCTAGAGAAATGAAAGTTATATACGTGCCTTCACTGATCAAATGTCCATCTAATAACATCATGCCCAAATTAATTGCTGGCGGTGGGAATGTCTAACCCTGCCTGGCGAGAATTTAACCTGGTGACCAGCTTTAAGAAGATTGCATACCGCTGCCGGTCACGTGAGCTGTGCCGGCTCCCAAACACCTTCCTGCCCTTTATGGCTTTGCCTGAAGCATTAGTAAATATTCCTTTTAGACACATATTCTGAATACTGTTAATAGCTGATAGTATGCCAGCTGCCTTTTTCTACTTCTCCAAACAAACCTTTATGCAAATCTTTTTTAGTAACCTGAAAAGTATCCTAAGGGTCTTTTCCAACCTAAACGATTCTATGAAAAAAGGAAAAGAGGGGATTATTTATAGTAAGTTTTCAGCAGCTTTTCTTCCACTTTCTTCTTCCAAGTTTCCTCTTTCTCTCTGTTGTAGTTACTGGCAGGTTTTAACTACTTCTTCACTGTGGATGCAAGTCCAAGATGTGATGCAATTCTGACAACAATAGACCACACCTTTCTGTGGAAAGTTTCTAAGGTGTGGTAACAATTACTGTGTCTTGCACTTGGAGGGATGGGTAAAGAGGTAAAACGCAGCTGGATTGCTAACTGCTATTATATAACGCACCCAGCTTGAGCTCCAATTATCTAGTAATGCAATTTTTTTTTGTTTTCTTAAAGTTCTTCTGAGTAAGCTTTTTTTTCTGGAGCACATTAGATCAACATAGGCTTTAAATGTGAGAATCTTCCTTTAACACTATTAGCAAACATTTTTCATTTCCTGGTAATTAGTAAATGCTGGCCTAGATTTGCCAGAGTTAGAGCAAAGGCAAAAGAAGTCTTAGAAAACAAGACACAGTTCCCTGCCTCTGGCTGTATCCATCTCTACAACTTATTTATGGTGCTCCTTTCTTTCTGGATTTCTATGTGGATTTTAGGGATTGTGGGTTTTTTCTTTAATGACTTTAAGTTTCCCTAAATACAGAAGATCATACAGTGTTATCACATTTGCAGGCAGTTGTGCTGGCCATCACCTCTACCTGTTTACTCCAGATGTAAGTCTGCACAGAAAAACCTTGGCTAGCCAGACATCTGAAGCAGCTCAAAATTTAAGAGGAGGTGGGGTGGATGTTTGTGTGTCAGATCTGATACAGTGACACTTGCATTCTCCTTTATTACTCATGCACTAACTACTTAGAAATCATTTTTAATTCAGGTATTTATACTGCTGTTCAGCTCTGATATTTTGCTTTTAATGCTCCTGTATCTTGCTCTCCTCCATTTACTGAGGTGACATTGTTTTTTAGGAAGGGAAGTTTAAAAACTGTCACAGAAGCTGAAGCTGAGCCACCCAGGAAAGTGCAAGATGTTCCCTTCCCTCAAAATATCAAGCAGATTAACAATGAAGAATAGATCTGGCAGCACAGTTTGCATTTCCCATTATTATTTGCACTGTCTGCATGTTGGAGATGGCAAAAAAAAAAAAGTCTACTCTGAAATCTCTTTTCATTGCTCCTAATAGTTTAGTTTGTCTGTATATCCAAACCTCTCACTATTCAGACAGACACTCCTACTATTTTCCCTGCATTGTTTATCCATGATAGCATGACTGAGTACATTTCTCTCTTACCATGTAAGTAGGTGTTATGATTTATGCTTTGTTTTCTTAAATAGCCTCCTACAACAGAATCCTTCTTCAAAACACAGTCTCCACTGCACTTTTATTTTTTCACAGGTGTCAGATTAGGTACCATTCATGTTGTCATTTTTCTAACCCCATGAGAGAGGTAGCCCAGGTAGGGCTGAGCAGTACTTACTCAGTAGTTAGAGAGATGTCTGTCAGCCACAACCTTGATGTAAGAAGCTGATTGAGAGGCCACGGAGAGAAAGGGAGAATTCAGTCTTCAAACCTCTTCAGTCCTTGTCCTTTTTACTTTACATTTGGGAGTAGAAATACTTGTCCCTCTGGAATAGAGCAGAAATCACATTTCTACCTGGCCAGCACAAATTGGACATTTTTTAGCCCATGCCAACCTGAGTGTGACCTGAAAACTTTATAGATAAAAGTAATACAGTCTCATCCTTCAAGCCAATGACTCTTTACCATTGAACCTTACATTTTCAACTACTGAACAGAATTAAATCACTGTGTTTTGCACATGTCTGCGTGTAGCAATTTCAGGTTGTAAGTACTAGTGCTGATTTGTGAGTTTCCTGTTTTACAAGTCAAAATGACAGAAATCTTCCATGATACAGTACAAGAATTTCCAAACCAGCTAAAAAATATGTACCTGTGTAGATGAAAAAAAGTATTATGTTACTTCAGAGAAAAAAATTACTTACTTGACAACTACTGCTGAAATAAAGCAGAGTGAATACAGGAGGACTAGTACATGGTACTTACTATTGGATAGACACTTCTTGATTTGATCTGCTATTTCCCAAATAGACAGTATTTACATTACAGAGTAATTATACTTGGAGTGAAAAAATATCTTAAGCTAGATGTTTATGTTAAATTTCAAACTCTTTTGTCCAGTTATATTTCATCACATCCTACTGAGAAATCACAGAATCACAGAATGATAGGGGGTTGGAAGGGACCTCTGGAGATCATCTAGTCCAACCCCCCCTGCCAGAGCAGGTCCACCCAGAGCAGGTTGCGCAGGAACGTGTCCAGGAGGGTTTTGAATGTCTCCAGAGAAGGAGACTCCACCACCTCCCTAGGCAGCCTCTTCCAGTGCTCTGCCACCCTCAAAAGTAAAGAAGTTCCTCCTCATGTTTAGGTGGAACTTCTTGTATTCAAGTTTGTGCCCACTTCCTCTTGACCATCCCTGGGCACCACTGAAAAAAGACCGGCCCCATCCTCTTAACACCCTCCCTTTAAGTATTTATAGGCATTGATCAGATCCCCCCTCAGTCTTTTCTTCTCCAGACTAAAAAGACCCAAGTCCTTCAGCCTTTCCTCATAAGAGAGATGCTCCAGACCCCTAATCATCTTTGTAGCCCTCTGCTGTACCCTCTCCAGCAGTGGCCTGTCCTTCTTGAACTGGGGAGCCCAGAACTGGACACAGTGCTCCAGACGGGGCCTCACCAGGGCAGAGTAGAGGGGCAGGATAACCTCCCTCGACCTGCTGGTCACACTCTTCCTGATGCCCCCCAGGATGCCATTGGCCTTCTTGGCCACAAGGGCACATTGCTGGTTCATGGTCATCCTATTGTTCACCCAGGACTCCTAGGTCTTTCTCCTCAGAGGTGCTCTCCAGCAGGTCAGCCCCCAACCTGTACTGGTGCATGGGGTTATTTCTCCCCAGGTGCAGCACCCTACACTTGCCCTTGTTGAAGTTCATCAGGTTCCTCTCTGCCCAACACTCCAGCCTGTCCAGGTCTTCCTGTATGGCGGCACAGCCTTCTGGTGTGTCAGCCACCCCTCCCAGTTTTGTACTGCCAGCAAACTTGCTGAGGGTACATTCCATCCCTTCATCCAGGTCATTGATGAATGTATTGAAGAGGACTGGACCCAGTACTGACCCCTGGGGAACTCCACTTGTTACAGACCTCCAACTAGGTTCTGTGCCCCTAATCATGACCCTCTGAGCTCTGTCTTTCAGCCAGTTTTCAATCCACCTCACTGTCCATTCTTCTAATCCACGCTTTCTAAGCTTACCTGTGAGGATGCTGTGGGAGACTGTGTCAAAAGCCTTGGTGAAGTCAAGGTAGACAACATCCACCACCCTCCCCTCATCTATCCAACCATCTATCCAACTATGCCATCATAGAAGGCTAGCGGGTTAGTCCAATATGACTTCCCTGTGGTGAATCCATGTTGACTACTTCTGATAGCTTTCTTTTCCTCCATATGTTTTGAGATGACACCCAGAATGAACCGTTCCATCATCTTTCCAGGGATGGAGTTGAGGTTGACCAGCCTGCAGTTTCCCAGGTCCTCCTTCTTGCCCTTCTTGAAGGCTGGCCTTCCTCCAGTCCTCGGGCACCTCACCTGTTCTCCACAACCTTTCTAAGATGATGGAGAGCAGCTCAGCAATGACTTCTGCCAGCTCCCTCAGCACTCGCAGGTGCATTCCACCAGGACCCATGGCCTTGCGGGTACCCAGTTTACTTAACTGTTCCTTAACTTAGTCTTCATCCACCAAGGGAAAGTCTTCCTTTGTCCAGACTTCCTCTGATTCTTCCAAATTCTGTGGCTCCTGAGGGGTGACCTGAGCAGTAAAGACTGAAGCAAAGAAGGCATTCAGCAACTCTGCCTTCTCTGCATCCTCCGTCACTATGGCACCCATCTCATTCAACAGCAGGCCCACATTTTCTCTAGTTTTACTTTTGCCTTCAATATATTTGAAAAACCCCTTCTTGTTGACTTATACATCCCTTGCCAATTTTAATTCCAAGGAGGCCTTGGCTTTCCTTGTTTCATCCCTGTATACTCTAACAGTATTCTTGTAATCTTCCCAAGCAGTCAGTCCCTTCTTCCACTTTTCAGAAGCTCCCTGCTCAACCATGCAGGTCTCCTGCTTCCCTTGCCCGATTTCTTGCTCTTAGGGATGCACCAATCCTGAGCTTGGAGAAAGCGATGTTTGAATATCGACCAGCTCTCTTGAGCCCCCCTACCTTCCAGAGCCCTATCGCACCAGATTTCTCCTAGCAGTTTCTTGAAGAGCTCAAAGTTAGCCCTCCTGAAATCCAAGGTTGGTCCTACTTGTTGTACAGCCCATGATCCTGAACTCTATCTGTCCATGGTCACTGCAACCAAGGTTGTCCCCAACCTTAAGGTCCTCCAGGTCCTCCACTAGTCCTTCTTTATTTGTCAGCACTAGGTCCAGTAGTGCTTCTCTCCTCATTGGCTCCTCCACCAGCTGAGTTAAGAAGTTATCATCAGTGCACTGAGGAACCTCCTGGACTGTAGATGCCTGGCTGTGTAGCCTTTCCAGCAGATATCAGGTTGGTTGAAGTCTCCCACAAGAACCAAGGCCTGTGATTGCAAGGCTACTTTGAGCCGATTGTAAAAGGCCTCATCAACTTCCCCATCCTGATAAGGAAGCCTGTAATAAACACACAGAACAGCATCCCTCATATTGGCCCACCCCTTAATACTCATCCACAAGCTTTCAACTCTCTTCCTCTGACCCCAGGGAGGGCTTTAGGGACACCTCCTCACTCACTAGCCATTCCTTAACATAGAGGGCAACACCTCCACCCCTCTTTCCTTGACTGTCCATTCTGAACGGCTTGTAGCCCCCAATAACCACACTCCAGTCATAGGTTCATTCCACTAGGTTTCAGTGAAGGCCACTATATCACATCTTTCCAGGAGCACAGTAGCTTCCAGCTCCTCCTGTTTGTTGCCCATGCTGCATGCATTCATGTAGAGGCACTTCAGCTGGGCTGCTGGCTGTGCTGTCTTCTTAAGGGAACACCCCTTGAAGTGTCTCACAGGTGTTTCTCTGTTTACTTCAACTACCTCAGGAGCAGCTGGCTCTTCTCCATAAGACTTCAACTGCAATGCAGTGTCATCAGCATGGCTCAGGGAGCCAGGCTGAAGGCCCTTACTAGCACCCTGTCCCCATAACCCTGCTGTGTTACCACACAGCTTGTCACAGTCAAGCCTGATATTATTAACCCCTTCCCCTTTCACATCTAGTTTAAAGCCCTGTCAATCAACCTCGCAATCTCTTGTGCAAGAACCCCCTCCCCCCTTTGAGAGAGGTGCCTCCCATTGGATGTTAACAAATCCAGTGCTGTATAGATGAATCCATCGTCAAAGAACCCAAAGTTATGGCAGTGACAACAGCCATGGAGCCACGTATTAATCAACTGTATCTGTCTGTTCCTCCCAGCATCATTGCCTGCAACTGGAAGGAGTGATGAAAAAATAACCTGTGTCCCACACTCCCTTACCAGCCCTCTCAACTCCCTGAAGTCTCTTTTTGTGGATCTTGAGCTGCGAGTCGCAGGTTCCTCTGTGCCTACACGGAAAACCAACAATGGATAATAGTTGAAGGATGTACTAAGCTGGGAAGTTCCTGGTAACGTCTTTAACCCAGGCTCCAGGAAGACAGCAGACTTCCCTCTGAGGAGGGTCCACACAGCATACTGGGCCTTCCATCCCCCTTAGGAAGGAGTCACCAACAACTATAACCCTTCATTTTCTCCTTGTGGTGGTGATCCGGGGCATTCGCTTTTTTAACTGAAGAGGCATCTGTAATGTAGATTGCCCATTAACTACATCCTCACTCAACTGGCCTTTCTCAACCACAACCTCATATCTGTTCTTCAGAGGTACTGGGTGGAGTGAGGTGGGCAAGGGGAGAGTTCTTCTGCTGCCCCAACCATGAACCTGGCTCCATTCATTCTTATCATTTAGGCTTCTACCTTTAGCGTGGCTGGGGCTGGATACAGGGCCTCCTAGTCCCTGGAGGCTTCCCTCCCTAGTACACCTCAACCTTTCAACTTCCCCTCTCAGCTCTGCCCCCAGGCCGAGCAAATCATTCACCTGTTCACATCTCACACAACAGGTCTCGTAGCTGCCACCCGTTACCAGTGAAAGGTCCTGGCACTCCCTGCAGCCTGGACAGCCGCATGCTTCCGTGGAAGCTCCGTCTGTGTTCCCACACCCATTCTGGTTGAGGATGAGAGCATGACCTTCCTCTGGGTGGAGACCATGGCTAAGCTCTTTCCGAGGGGGTGACACCAGCAGCAGGACTCACCTGTCGAGCTGACAGAGCTTCAGTTCCTCCCTACCTGCCCTTTCCCTGCTCCCTGCACCTTGTGGTGGTGCACCCAGGTGGCACTCTGGGTTACACCCACTCGTTAATTGCTTGCTTGGTGCACAGCAACTAGTCGCTGAGCTCCTGAAAAGCCTCTTTTATGGGGAGAGAAGCGGGGGGGAGTGGTCCCAGCGAGGTTACGCCTCGTTTAAATCTGCCGCCGGGGGCGCTGGCCCCGCCCGCGCCGCGTCAGCAGCCCGCCCGCCAGCTACCGGCTCCCGGCACAGACCAGCCGCCCTGCCCGCCTTCAAAAGCCCTCAAAAAGAGCTCCTTGCCGACCTTTTTGTCACGATTCCTTTCCCCCCCAGCGCAGACTTACCTGCTCCGGAGGCTGGTCTCGGCGAATGTTTTTCTATTAAACGTCTTTCTGAGTTGGTTCTGCTCTGCTTCATTGTTCTTGAAAAATCTCTAGAGGAAGTTCAGAGGATAGGGAGTTATCGTGTCTTTCCAAATAAAAACGGCTCTCCTAAACTCTACTGTCACTAACAGCCACGAGGTCTTCCAGCCCAGTCAGCGTTGTAAGAAATAAGAAAAATACTGTACTCACAAGCTTCTGAACTTATACTCACAAAGAGGCAAAGCTAATCATAGGCTATCTTAATTCAAGTACTCCATAGAGCTTGCTTAAAAACGATAACGATCCGCCACAGGTCAGTGCAGAGATCTATGTGGGAAGCAGACATTGAAGTAAAGTATTTTTACTTCCCTGCTCTCCATCTTCAGGTGAAGCCACTTGACCTCCTGTAGGCGGCCACTTTATACTCTCGTGTATAAAATAGGGAAGACTCAAGTTTACTCTGTTTGCCATATACAGAGGCTGTTTTGTAACCGAAGCTCACCAAAGCCCTCTGCATTCGAGGAATGAAAATAAAAGGTTGCAGCAATAAGGCAGAATTTATTTTTTTTTTCTGATAGAAAGACCCAGAAAGTTTCTATTGCTTCGTCAGCATGAGACAGCTTCTACTCAACTAAAACTTTTATAACCCAAGCTATGTTCATGGTTTTTGTATGTCCTGGAATCTGGACCCTTCAGCCTATTGCAGGGTTTTTCAATATATATCACCATTAATAGCTAGATACCTTTGTTCTCTGACCATGAGAACTGAACGATGTGTACCATATCACATCCTGCTTGCTTCAAAAATCTAAGAGCTCTTCATCTCTGTGTTAGTTACCTTTTCATCATTGTCATTATAAAAATGGATATGTAGTTGAAAATGGGTCATGTGAAAAAAAAAAACCCATGTCCCAAGACATAATCACAACCCTTAAATGCCTACATTTCACTGGGTTCAGTGGAGCCATAGCGATTTAAGTAATTCTTTTCATGGTAGTCAATGATCAGAAATTATTTCTGCATATTCAGTAATGCTTCATCACTCATTCTTTACACACTATAATAGTTTATTTTTCAATTTATACTTACAAATTTGGTCTCCCGAGGTTAGTGGTATTTTCACATATTCATATAAGCTCTTAGTTTCATAAATGTAGTGTCATGAATAATTGTCATCACCCAAGAGGGATGTAAAGCCTACCAAGTTCTTTCTTAAAAAATTGAATAAACCTTATCTCACACTAGGGATTTCTTGGTTTAAGTGTCTCCAATTAATTACTGCTGCCTGGTAGATTCATAAGCTATCCAGTATTTCCTGGAGAGACGTAGAGGCAGAATTCTTTCAGACACGCGCATCCAGAAAATAACACTTGCTAACTAGAGATAATGCTTCCTACTGATTGTGTTAGCAGCTAGTGTTTCATATGTCTTGAAAAATTACAGTCTAGAAAATATTTACAACTAACTTTTATCCTTCCTTTTTCTCCCTTTCTCCCAGGGTGTCATATGAGATCTGACTGTGTATCGCTAGCTTTTTGAAATGTCCTTGATATAATTTGGAGCCAGGCTGTTTTCACATGAAAGTATTTTAATGGATTTTAAGTAAGAAGATCTTACTCCATCTACTAAATATGGTTTATGTTAGTTTCACCTTTCGAACTGCCTGAATGCATGAAGTCTCCTGCAAATTTACAATGTATATACTATGAGGTGATACCTAATTCAGTTTATGCTATGGAAGTCTGATCCAGTTCCCACAGAAATAAATTAAAAGCATTGTGTTGACTTAATGAAAATTGGATTTGACCCTAAAAGGGTAAGACTCTGCTTATATGAACAGAAAGGAGAATATGGTATTTCTTTCAGTGTTTAAAGCAAGAACGAAGATTCAGGCATCTCTTATTAGAGAGAAGGAGAGCAATAAAGACATAATACCAGTGAAGTCAGCAGAGTTAAACTGATATAAATTATTCCAAATGAACTGTATCATTCTGACAAATGATGCAAAACCACAGTAGCTGTTACGGCCTCAGTTTAAAACCAAGACACAGGAATGTTTTGCGTGATAGAGACTCTACTGCATTTATGAACATAAGAACATATATTTAGCTCAGCATTTTCGTCTATTTCATTTTATACTTGCATTTATGTTCCCATCTAGGTTTCCTACTCTTGTTTTCTTACCAGTCATAAACCTGCTACGCTCCTTGCTTAGGGATTTTGTGAGCTATTATGGATTCTGCTTAGTCAATCCCTATCCCTATGGAACACTGCATCCACACTATGAGACAGCTTTTTGTTGAACTCATATGCTACAGCTTTTGTATTTTGCAAACAGTACTTCATGTAGGGATAGAGAGTTCCCTGAAAAAAAACTTGGCTCCTTCAGTAGAGGTCCAGAGGTCTGCCTGTGCTCTGCATATAATATGTTGGAGAAAACAGTCTCCCTGAAGCTTCTGGCATGCTGTTCTTGCTCCCTTGGATCTTCCAGAGGCAAGTACAGCAGTTGAAAAAAACTGAATTGTTCTCTGCCATTAAGACTGTGTGTGACTGGGCATTTTGGGCTACATGGAATTAGCTATGAAACCCTTTCTGATACCTTACACATAGCGTGGATCAGACTGAAGCTATTGCCACTCGGTGAGCATGAAATGAGGTGGCACCCATTTATTTCCTCACCTAAAACTCTCTGCAGCATTCATTTCTAATAGGATAATTACTGTGTATCTAGAGCCACCTTGTAACAAAGCTGGCCCTTAGAATGAGAATAATCATCACCAATGAAATGCAGAAGCAGAATCTGTTAAAGCTCCTAATACTTTTACAAAAGACAGAGCAGTATACTTATCCAGAATATAGATTTTTGGAAAATTGTGCTTAAATATAGCAACATTTGACTAGTAGCCACCACTAGAGAAAATAAAGTTGCTAAGCCTACAGTCAGCTTATACATTTTTTCTAGTTAATTGATCTGTTTTTGCAAGTGAAAAAGTGTATCAGACGTTAAGCGCAGCTGTTCTTTGGTGGGAGAGTTCCCATAACTGGGAACTACAAGGAAACAAATAAATCACATGCTCATTTCAACTTTGAGGTTCATCATTAAAATGGCTACACATTAAGCATGAAATATAAGTAATAATTTTAGAAGAAAAACAAATGAGACACTATTACTAAAGACAGTGAACAACCGCTGATATGGATTTGATTAATACATTAGCAATGACAAAATAATCCAAATAATGTTAAGATTCCCAGCACTAAGTAACCTTAATTACATTTTACTTCTCTAATGCAAACATGTCTGTTTACCAAGTGGCAGCTCTCCATTATGTTGAACAGTAAACTTATGTATTTATTTATATAATTCTCAGTATCAGCGGTCTATTTTAAAAAGCAAAGTTAAGGTAATGTAAAGTTTTGTACTTAGGGTCTGTTCTACAGCCCATTGGAGTCAGATGCAGTCTCCCACTGAATCCCCAGCGCTAAACTGAGCCTTATTAATGTGAGAGGTTTCATACCGAGGAGTGTAATTGCTCTCAGGCCTGTCTGCCATCCACTGATGTAGGTGAGAAAGTGAGTACCAAAATCGTGATTCAAGCTCTCTACCAGGTTTTACAGCTCTATATTGCCTGGAGGTTGTGGAGAGCAGCAGTGACCAGGAAAGATCTGCTGCTGTCCAGCCCTCAGCAGCCCAATCTCAGCAAAACCTGAAGCAAAGGCAAATTGCTCTGAATTTTTCCACTTGCATTAGGCCGGTGATGAATTTTATGCCCATGGATGTTGTGCGTGGTGGAGCCAGCACAACACTGGTACTTCCCAGCTGCACTGTGTCTTTTCCCCCTTCAAGGGGAGAAGGGTGGCCCGCCTGATACTGCTGACTGTGCAGCTTCAAGCATCTGCCATCTCTCTTTAGGGCTGGCATGCTGCCAGTTGACTGAAGACCCAAACCCCAAATGAACTGTTAACGGATAGAGAGGGACAAGGTAAGAGTTAACATGAAACATTTGAAACCAAATTCTCCATATGTTTTGCTCAGTGAAAATGATTTGTGAAGGGAAAGAGATAATAGCTGTTTATAAAAGTGGTGGTATGTGTTACTACTGTGAAATACAACCAAATCCTGAAAAAAACAAAATTATCTAAATTACAAGAGAGGCGGTTGAACCTACAGCACTGACATTTAAAATAGTAAATATTGGGATGAAGCAAACAAGTGAATAATGCCTTTCCACAAAACATTGCTCATAATAATTGACATTTTCAGTCCTTATTTTAACACCTTGTTGTATGTTAAATAGTATTGCCACATTAAAATATAAATTTCAAATTTGAAATGTTACAAAAGTAGCTCCTCGCTACTTTGAGGAAAGACGTCAACGCCAAACAAAATTAACTCACCAGCATAAGGCAGCTTGTCTTCGGTTATGGATGGACTGCAAAGAAATAAGACATTTGTACAGAGGTAAACAGAGTTGGAGTAGGGCATTATAGTTAATATTACACATTATATTTTGTCTGTGTTGTATTATGCCCATCAACTGCTGTGACTCCAGGCTTGGTCAGTGAAAGTCAGTTTTATTACTATGAAGTACTGTTAATATTTAGTCTGCTACAACCAAAGCCAGTTTTGCATTTCAAAGAGAATGATTGTATTTATTCCCTCATTAAACAATGTATTTTTCAGCTGGAGACAGGTTTCGTATTTTGAAGTGTTAATATTTAATATCCTCTTATGTTGAGGATGTTATCTACTGATTAAAAGAAGGATCCAACTGAACTGGTCAAGTTACTTCACATCTCTCCAAGATATCAGCACTCATAAGATGGGATTGATGATACCTGCCTCCTTCATGCAAAGATGGGGCAAGGTTTATTAGCTCTTGATAATGTTTAAGTGAAGGATAGTGATCCTGGGATGTGAGGAAGATTTTGTTCTTCCTCCCAGCCAGCATAAGATTCATGTTTCACAGTCTGAAGCTGGTGTGGTTGGGCTTTAGCCTATCGACCCACTGATTCAGTCAGACATTAAGGTAAAATAAGCAGCATGTAGCTGAACATTTAAACTTCAAAACCTTTACTGTAAAGGGTAAGTTAATGCCAGATTAATTAGCTCCCATGAAGTTTAGTTTTTGCACTGAATAATGCAGCTCTCTTGAGGCAGACCAGCTTTTTCTGAATTCTGCTGTTATGGATGACTTTTCTCAGTCTGTCACCACCCTGGAGGTAAAGATTCTGCTATAGTGTGACGTTTTTAGGGCTTAACATAAATTTTTATTTTTATATTCATTTTCAGGAAGTATTTGTGCAAGACTTTACAAGCATGTTGTTTTCAAGGAAGGAGGTATGTTTGTTTATTCTCAGATTGCTTTTGGACTTAAAGACCTTTCACAGCTTAACAGTTATATCTGAATTACATTCCTGTTTCCAAGCTTAAGCAGAAAAGGCTAATTGCTAAGAGACTTCATGTACACAGAGCTATTAATTGCAATTAGAGTATAATATACAAGAAGGCTGACAGAGATTACAGTTTGTTATCTGGCCTCAATCAACTCACATGGACCGGGGTTGTAAACTTTATTTCCCATCACATGCCTTCTCTGTATATTCCTTAGTAGTCAGCCTTGAAAGACACCAGTTATAATCTACATGCCCTATTAAATTTTCATAAATATTCAACTTCAGTGGTGATTTGCTGAGCGCCCTGTACTTGATGTTCTCTTTCACCCTGGTGTAATTTCCCTTGATAAACATTGATGGAAATGCAACCAAAGGCAATTGACACAATTTCCCTTTTTCATTCTGAGTGTAGTTGCTCTCAGTTTTACTGTTTCCACACGCCAAGGATCAGCTGTCTTAAAGAAGAAGGCATTCTGCCTGAGAGAGAAGGCTGCCTGTTAACCACAACATCTTTCCACAATCTGTGACAATCTCCTCCAGTCATCTAGAAGTCTTTTGCCATCCATTTTCATACTGAAGGATAGCATTAATATTGTGGTGGAAAACCTCATACAAATGAAAGCTGCTGTCACTGTTAGCAATCAAGAAGCCCTCCTTCCCTACACAACTCTGTAACTTCCCCTTGAAAAGGTGCTTCCCAGAAAACAGGTATTTCTAATTCTGTTTTAACCAGAAATAGCTAGGAGTAATTTTTTGAAAGGTACTTTTTAGAGGTTTATTTATTCTCCAGGAGCCGTGGTATCAGGAGCATCAACATGAAGTTTGGCAGTGTTTCATCTCTCCTCAACAGAATTCATAGCACTGATCTGTCTCTAATCACAACCCACCCAATATTGAGTGACAATACCAGCTTCACTTGCTTAAAAATAACAGCACCAATTGCTACATTCTTTAAAGTTTTTACAACATTTGATATTGAGACTTCAAAATAGGAAGATAACCAGAAAATATAAATGTATTTTTGTAAGGCTTAACTTTGTCTATGATGGCATTATGTACACAGAATGCTTTCTGCAGACATGCCTCCAGATTACATATTATTTCCTTGCTTGAAGCCCTCCAAAGATTAGTGAGTATGTCAATATCGGTTTCTACAAAAGCAGCCTCCAGGGCCAAAACGTGATGCTTGTAAGGTTGGAAATTCTACAGTGAAAATGTCTTAAATATATGAGTGTGTCACTTTATTCTTACTGCAAGTTAAAAAGCATCATCAACATATTAAAAATGTCAAATGTTTTCCATTCCCTTCCGTTTTACAGGAAACTTGTCACTGTGCTCCTAAAGATTCCAGGGTTTCAGCAATTTTCAAAAGCTTCTCTGCAAAAATTTCCGATTTTGTTCCCTTCCATTTGCCAGGCAGTATTCCTGTTTCCCTTTTTTTGCTGTAGCCGCAGGAGCCAACCTGGTTGCTTTTAGTTTGCATGAGCAAGACTGTGCAGAGGTAGTCAGAAAAATGAACTTACCAGGGAACAGACAGAGTCAAAGAGCATCAAGAAAATTTGAGCCTTCTGTTCTCTCTGATCTCATCTTTCAGCTCACTGATCTCTGCAAAGCCAACTCTTCTGAGTTCCTCCTCCTATGGGAACCAAGATGTTTGGGCACCTTGCAACACTGTGCTCACTGTTTGTAGGTTACCTGTGATCAAACCATAAGGCAAATTGGCACTGATTTTTAAGGAAAAAAAAATATCACAATTTCCCCTTTTTTTTGTGTGTGTTACTGGAATTGTATAGCAAACTAATCCATTTCCCAATCCATTTGACTGGATTTTCAAAGTAAGGCATCCAAAGTTATTTTTCTTTAACATTAAATCCTTAATAGCAGGTGTTGCGAATTATTTAAGGCTTGAAGGAAAATAAAGGAAAAGCTTCAGGTGCTTTTGAAAATATAAGCAGGCCTCTATTTTTCAGGTGCTAAACACCAGACTTTTTTGTTGGGAAAGGCACAGGGGTCAGTCTCTTTGCCCCAAAGATCAGGAGAAGACAATGGGCCTTGCCTGTCTTGTTCATCATTTGGGGAGAATTTATGCTTCTTTAGACAGATATTGGGCCATGATTAGATGTATTGCAGTTAAAAAATGTAGAGCGTTGCATATGGAGATGCGCAGAGAGAACAGTCCTTAGGGATTTACTCTACAGCTTGACTAGGAAGTGAAATGTGAAGGAAGTATTTGTACAGAGCTTTTTTTTTCGCTGTAAAACTTCCACATTACAAAGCAGACACAGAAAAGGAAGTAGAAACCATGTAATGGGTAGTACATATTCACAGGTGAGCGGACCTGAACCAGGGATTTTCTGCATCTGGGGGATGATATGGGAATGGGGACGTGAACGGAAGCGATCAAATAGCTGTTTGTGTCACCAGGAGACAGTCTGTGCAGGCATCATTCTCAGAAAGGATCTGCTCCCTTCAGGCTCTCCATACCATTGTCCCCAGATCACAGACCAAGAGGCTCAGCCACTTGTAGCCACTTCTGCTCAAGGACTATTACTTCTAGATCATATAAACTGATGTAGAGTAAGAAATTACCTGATTAGGTACCCTGCTGCGTTCTCCAGTCTAAGATGATACTTGAAGGTGGGCATCCTTCCACACAGCAGCTGTAGGATTTGCTGTTCAGAGATACAAAACCGGTGCAATATAACAATACAACTGGTACAATATAATAGCCTAATTCAAAACCTCCTGAAGTTAGTGGAGTGACTCCCATAGATTTCAAGGGGATTTTGCTCAACCTCAGAGGATCAGATTTTTCTGAAGATATTTAGATGCTTAATGAGATTTTCAAAAGTACCTTAATAGATTAAGCATCTAGTTACACTGAGATTTAGGCACCTAATTTTCCTTTCATTAGATTTTTCTTTTGAAAATGCAATGTCTGGGTGCCAGCTGTGTTTCTAGGGATACAAAGATCTCTGAAAATTAGATTCTTAGCAATGAGCCAGAGAGCACGTGCCATGTCAGTGAGCAAACCAAGGACCACCAGCTCTGTCGTTTCTGCAGAGACTGTGGCTCTCTTTTTGAAGGTCACCAGGCCAGCCTTGGGTGTTAATGACATTTCAGTGCACGAGTACATCTGGTTGACATGAATAAAAATAACTGTAAATAGAGATATCAAAAGTAACTCCTTGTGCTCTCCATTCCACATTAAGTTTTATGGAAGAAATGACACATTTGTAATTATTACACATGGAGGCAAAAAAGGAGAATCTCAAATCCACTTTTAGTTTTGGCTTTAAAAGTCTGAATTAATTTATTTTTATCTCCTCTGGAGGTCTTTTTTTATTTTCCATAGTGGCTGAAAACTTCTTGTGCATCATACTTCCTATTTATTTAATTTTTAAATCCTTCCTTTAAAGCTCTGTGTCCTACACTCCCTCTTATTTTTCACTGAAACTTTTACCGTGAAAAAAAGAGGAGCAGGCAGAGTTAGGGTAAACGATATCACTTTATTTAACTTGGCCTCTGCGTGGACCCACGTATTTGTTTATGATTTGCAAGGTTTCTGCTTTCATCCAGGCAGAAAATGGTTGCTTAGCAGCAGATCACTTTTTAAAAGGCAAACCAGGACCTGATCCTGCACTGACTTGTGCATGTGGTTATTCACAGGGTTATGCCAAGGAATGGGAAGAAGCTAACTTATACATACCTCCCACCTATGGACTGATATATGCCTCTTTATAATTCACACAGGTGTGTACATGTGTGTACATATATCTGTTCATAGAGAGATAAAAAGAAATTAAGTTTGTGTTCTTGTATGTATTTCTGGGTGCATTGTTACAACTTGACTTAAAACCCACTATCTGTCCTCTTAAATGAATTAATAATTGCCTAAACTGTGATGCTGGTGTGAAGCTAATCCACTGATCTTTGCCTTAGAAAAATCTACCATAAAAACCTTGCATCACATTTGGGTTTTTTTTTAGTTACTTACCAGACTTCAAATATAAAAGTGAAAAGCTTTGAAAAAAAAACTGGCAGGTTCATAATATATACCAGAACTATCAAATAAAGTCTCAGCCTTTCTTGTGTTGTCATGTCTCTGCCATTATTTTTACTAAAAATTACTTATTTGTTAAAATTTATGCAAATGTGCGAGAAGTGTGAAACTGTAAAAACATTTGGAGATTTCACTCGTTAATCCTTCGCTGAATTTTTACATTTGATCTTAAACACAGCAGTCAGGAGGATACATGCTGTCTTCTCAGCTCATAAAACAGACCAAAAGCCTTAGAGGAGATGAGTACAAATATATAGATTTCATACATTTATCATATTAATATAATATAAAATGATACATGGTTATCATATAATTTTAAAAGTGCAGGTGATGTGACTTTGACAAAACCAATCTAAACTGCTGGAAAGCCACTGTTCCCACATAGTACCTAGGACTAGTGTGCTTTTAATCTTCAGAGTACTTTATACACTTTAGCTAAATCTCAGTATTGCTCTTGAGAGACAAGTCGAGCATTTGGTTCCCAGTACAGCACCTGATAAGCCAGTCAAAGCACTGCAGTGGCTTTTTTAAACCCAAAAGAAGGAATTAGATTGAGGAGAGGTGTCATAAATTCCTCAATTCATGAGCTTTATGGTAAATAGGCCTGACCGTAACCCATAGAAGTAATGCATGAAGTTCCCTGGATGTGGCACAGATTGCCAGGTGACTTGGGAGGAATCACATAGTTTATCCGCATCTTTTTTCTTTGTGCATATAACGCAGTGGTCAGGCTCGGCTCTGTAGGCTCTGGAAGATACTGTGGTAACAACCAGGGAGACACACATGTGCCAGACTGCCCCGTCTTGGTATCACAGCAGGGCTACACACAGACACACACTTAGATAACTCCATTTTCAGATCACTGTGCTCTCTCTTCCCTCCGCCACCGCCTGCATCTTTGTGGCAAATCACACAGTCACTAGAGTTAAATGACAGGGAGCTGAACGTGTTCAAGTGTAGCAACAATGTCTGACAAGGAACAAGGTAATTTTTAAAACAAGCTTCTGCCACGCTGCCTTTCCCTGTTATTTTTATAAAAACAGGAGACTAAGTGAATTGTCGAGAGGACTGCAGCTTCTTTGTACCACTGGAGAAGTTTTGGGCATCAAACAAAGGCTGTGGCCACAGCCTTGTCCAAATGAGTCCCTGTATACAATCCCAGGGACCCAGAAGAGGAATGAGATGACGTTACTTCAGAAGAGCACGAAGAGTTCCTTTTGGAGGTACATACAGGTCGGGTTAGATCCCTGGCATAATAAAAGTTATGGAGGAAAACAGAACAAAGTTCAAAAGCAAATATGCGAAGACCAGGTTGTTACACCACTGTTTGAAATACTACAGAAAGGGGACAAGAAAAAGTTGGTCTTAATCATCAGTGGTTGTTTTGCTAATCCAGATGGGATTACACAAAATAATTCAATGAGAATTTCAATCTCACCCTGCACCTGTGTTTATTATTTTTTCAGCATACCCACTTCCGTAAGCTTCAATACTTAACGAACTATATATGAATGCATTCCCAAAAAAGTGGAGGTGTAGCCTAAACTTCTCAATTTTTCCCACTGCTGCTAACATTAATTTGCTTCTACAAGGTATTCTAGCAACCAACATTTTAACCACTCTGATGCCTACCTTGGTCAGAGAAGGTCTAGACTGCATGGTTATCTAAAAAAGCTGTGTTTCACTATTGTTTAAATAAGACAATTCTATTACCTCCAATCTGAATTTTAGATGTATGTAATCATTGCTTCTCCTGTTTTCTGTAATATTGTGTCAATGTCAGAGTTTTAAACAACTTCACAACACACCCTTCTTAGCATATGAAAACTTAATGTTTTGCCCAAAACTCCAGTTCTTGGGAAAAATTATTGCTCTTTCTCTTTGGTGTTGAAAAGCAAAACTGATTTAAAGTATATTTTTAAAAAGCCAGTGGGAAGTTAAAAAGAGAAGTCATACACATGACTCATGGTCCTGGAAACAGCTGTACTGCTTTTGGTGACAAAGGGTGGGTTTTATGCCTTATTTAACTTCAGGAAAATCAATATGCAGGAAATGTACTGAGTCAGAAAGGAATTTGACCCAAAATTTTAAAAATAATGCAAGCTGGCTCATCTTGTATCTTTAAATGGGGGTTCTTTGTCCCTCCAAATATCTTTGTGTTATGTCCTGAGAAAAGTATGAGTGACGTGTTTGCAGTAGATTTGGTCACTTAGGAACAGCATAGATCGGATAGGCTCAAAGTTAACCACTGCTACATCATGAGTACTTAACAATTTCAGTAAAGAGTATGTTAGTCAATTAAAAAACGCCAAAACTCCAAGCTGCACCCAGCCTAACTGCAGGCATCTTCATGAGAGCTAAAAAGGACTATATGGTACAACTCCCATCTCTACAGCAGCCACATTCCTCTGGACTTCAATCTCCAGAGATCCCTGTAAGTCCTCTCAAAACCACTCATTTCCACATCTACCAAGTACTAAGGAAACCAGAGCAAGAAAGTGAGTTGTCTTTCTTAGGCACAAATTCTATTTGATACAAAAAATTTTGGATCCTGAAAGAGTAACCTCTCCTTCAGTACGTATTGGAAATGATTAATTTTGTGCCTGGCTGCAGTTTGTTTCCCAAGACCTCTAACAATGGTTTATCTTATGTTTATTGTTACAATATTCTGTTCACATACTATTGGATAGCGTACTACTCAAAACTAAAGCAAATCAAAATATCTGAGATATATATCAAGCAAGTCCAGGCCTATTTATATTGTGGGTATAAGAAATGCCCTTAGGCCAATGGTCCATCTCGCCCAGGTTTCTGCCTCCAACAACAACAACTAAAAAAACTGTTTTGGGAGAGCCCATGAGCCTGACCACTTTTTGTGGTCCCTCCTACTGCCCAACACCCAAAACTGTGTGAGTGATGTTAGAAGATACATCTCTGCCTATTCCTTGTAGTAGCTATTGATGTACTTGGCATCCATGAATTTGCCCTATCCCATTTTAAACTGGCCTCCATCACCCCCTGTTGAAACAAATTGCAGAAGTTCATTACACGCCATTTAAAGAAGTACTTTCTTCAATCAAAGTTTTAAATCTACCTCTTACTTGTTGTAACATATGCCCCCTACTACTGAAGGACTTAGTGAATAACAGTTCGTCATTCACCCACCACCTTCATTACTTTGTACTTATTTTGCCCTACTGATAATAAAAGAACTACAAGTAGTCACTTTATGGTATGGCACTGCTTGTGCCTTCTCCTGGTCTTCTTAAATATCAAGCCAGTGATATCTAGGGATACATTGTATGTAGTACTGCTATCTGGACACCATAGCCCATTGTACGTTGGCTGTAGTAGTAAAAGTAGGTGTAAGAATTGCAACCCAGCGGCCCATTCCCATGCAAACTCAATCTGTTGAATGACTCAGGTTGAAAAAAACCCAGAAAAATCTCCTCAGAAAAAAAGTTGTTTCTTAGCTTAGGTAATTTCATTGTCCTACGTTACAGCATGTCCCAGCAAATAATTGCATTGGTGTCATGGGGATGGGGGAGGATAAAAAACAGTGAGCCATAGGGATCTTCCCAGCTGTTTGTTTCTTCAGCTGGATTTGCAGATGTGAGGCAACAGCGGTAACATATAATGAAGGAAACCATGTTTGCCATACTCCTATTTTGTTAGAAACAAATCCAAAATCTCTCCTCTCTTCATTACCCATGGAATCGCAGACTCCAGAATACGTCCTCTTTGCTCCTTTTTTTAAGCCTCATTTTCAGAATCCTGCAACCATGTGTCTAACAGAGGTATGTGCTGAAGAGCTTGTCCTATGAAATCTCCTGCAGTTTTTGGATTTTGTCCTGGGTTTGGTCATTCCAAGTGAATGACAACAGGCTGTGAAATAAACTATTGTAGATTATCTCTGCTGTTGTGCTGGAGAGTCCTGTATGGCAGCAAGAAAGGGACGCCTTCTTGTGACAGCTGATATTCTCATCCTTTCCCATTCCCCTGAAGGCAAAGTTACTACAGCTGCAGCCTGTATCTCTTCCTCTTTAGCTCATTTTCTCTATTTCATCCATCTGAATCATGCATCCACCACTGAAATTAAAATTCCCAGAGAGAAGCACACCACCTATCCAAAAGCACACGGCAATGCTACGCTAGTCCCTGAAATCTGCAGTGCATCTGATCCTCAGCCAGTACTCCAGTCCCAGAGCATGGAGAGGAGGCAGAAAGTGAAGGACGCGGCATTATTCTGCAGAGCTGGCTTTCTTCAGCCACTCAGGCTCAGGACACATGTTTTCCATATCTAGGAGTAGTTTTCTCGCCACCCAGTCTCCTGTTCCTCTAGATACAGCAGCAGCTGCATGCACAGCGCAGGTGGTCTCAGATAGGAGAGCAAGTTTCTGCATCTGTCAGTGGGTTTGTGGAGGAATTACATCTAATTTCACCAGCTGCTTCTCCGACCTAAACTCTGAGTAAGGGAGGGAGGCAGCAAAGAGCTTGGGAGCATGCAGAGAGAGTTCAGAAGTGAGCAGTGTTGAAAGGTTCGGTAATAAATGAATAAATAAATAAAGGTTCGGTAATAAAATAAAGCAGTGGAGCTAGAGGTGTGCCTGGGGATGTGAATGGAGACTGGAAAAATGGCTGTGGATAATAATGAACTCAGCAAGTCCAAAGTTACAGAGGAGCCAGGACTGGCAGAGTTGAATTCGTGAAGACAGTTAGTTTGTGGAAGAAGATGAATTGAGTCTGCAGGTTGAAAGGGTAAAGGAAAATCATGTAATGGCTACAGTTGAAAGGAAAGATGTCACAAAGTGTCAAATAATATCTCCTTCATTCTGCTTTTTGTTATTCAGTTGTTTTTCTTTTGTTCTTTTTTTATTTTTTTTTATTCTGAAATTCAGAAGCCCTGGAAAGCTCGATAGTATTTCCTTCTTTTAATTCCTCTACCAGACTTTTCACTGTGATCATGCCATTATCCATTCTTTCACCAAATATACAGTTTCCCAGTCCCAATGTTTCATTTTTTCAAAGAGGTGGTCAGGAAGATACTACAGCAATATCTGCAGCTAGCGAGTTATTTTGGCCATCAGCCTTCACTGATGACTTAAAAAAATGCAAGTTTTTAATCTTATCCAAATGATAATACATCTTTCTGGATATTTCCTCCTTAAGATCATGCTGAGTTATTCACATTCATAATATAATTCGTATATAACCTCTTCTAAATGGTTATATAGAAGTAAAAAAGAAGCATACACGTATGAGTCACATATTATTCTTTGCATCACAAAAGAACAATAGTGTTAGGGTGAAAGTGTTGATACAGGACTTGGGTGATCCAAATTTAACTCACAATTTTGCTATATTCTTCCTTTGTAACTTGAACCAATGACTTAGCCTTTTTGAGTCTCAGTTTCTTAAAATGTGAAAGGAAGTCTATAAATCTCTCCGAGTTGTGAGACTACCATCATTAATCTCAGTGATGGCATCAGACATTACAGTGGGGAAAACTCCAAGAAAAGTAACTATAGTAGAATTCCAAGCAATGACAGGGCATAATCCTGATTCTTTCGTAAAAAGGGAATGACTACAAAAACCAAAAGGGATCCAGCTTTCCCTTACAGATTTGAAAGGTGTTTTCTTTCTCAAGGTTGTGGCTGCAACTTTATAAATGGTTTTGCCACTTCCCCTTTCCCATCAAACACATTTCAGATCTCATTTGTTCATAAGCGAAAGGAAAAGATAAGGCATCCCATAAAAGTACCACAAGAGTAAAGCCAATGGTGATTGTTCTCTCTAAGGAAGAAGCTGTACTTTATCACTTTGGTTTTTGCCAAGTGATATGAAAGCAGACAATGAAAATTACTGAAGAAAGGACATTCAGAAGACAGACCATAAATGAACAAGAGAAAAACAGAGAAATGCCAAGAGGCAAAAATTAAGAGATGAAGAAGTTAACTTCTTTTGGGGAAATCCAACACAACATCCCCAGTTTCTTTTCAGAACTTCAGGCCTCAGTGCTACAAAGTGAAAACGTTTCTTTGGACTGATATAAAATGAGCATCTGCTTTGTTTGCTCTAGTAACTGTTAGAATTCACAAGAGCTGAATACACACTGTATATATTGGAGTGGTTGTATGTTTTGTTTGGTCTGTGTGTATTATCTGAACACTGCTTGTATAAAACCACTAATACCTTTCCCTCTTCTTCCTAAATACATATCACTCCTATTGTTTGAGACTAGCATGATAATTAAAAATGTAAAACTGTAGGTAAACCGTGCTGCAATTACCTCTGAGTAATTAGATTCAAAGCAACTCACAGGGCTGATCAGACAAGTGAAGTAAATGTTACTGAAGTCCATTATTTCACAAAATTACCGAAGGGGCCACTTCTTGTTCCCACAGAGTTCAAAGGTAAACATGTTTTTGACTATTATAGGAGTAGGAACTTGCTGTTGACTGGTAGGGATAGCTGAAGAGCTTTGAAGCTGGAACAAAATACAAATTACTATCACACATCAGTAATTATCTTGGCACTATAAACATTTATATATCAGCATGTTACAAACTCTTTGTGTTAGGTATGACAATAAAATAATCGAGTCCTTAATGTGAGTATCAAAATACTGTATTTCATCTCAAAAAAAATTGAGTTTATTCTTCAACTTCCTCTCCTGAGAATCCTGGTGTGTTAACATACAACACATAAGAACAGCACTATATATTGCACATATATATTTTTTTTTAAAGAAATAAGCCGGTAATTTCACGGCACTGTTTGGCCAGATAACGACACTATTAATAGACCAGCGTAACACGAGGCAGCCTGTACCAGTTCTCATTTACGGCGCTAAAAGGATGGAGCCAAAAAGTGAAATGTATGACCTTATCATGGAATTTGCTGTCCTTGGGAGAGCAGATACTCGTGACACTGAGTGTCCGTTACATACTCTTGTTACATTTAGTTTATTCCAATTGGCAGCCATCATGCTGGAATTTTAAGTGTCTGCAGCCTTTTTGTCTCCTCTCAAGACTGTGCAGTAATTCGGATTCTTGGAGGGGCACAGGTGTTTCAGAAAAAGTAGTTTCTTGCTCCAGATGTGCTCCTTTACAATTCCTCCCTGTGCTGCTCTATCTTCCATAAACCTTTCAGTGCTCCTCCTATTTACACTTGTGTGCATGTTTTCAAAGTGCATGGTATTTTGATTATGCAGGTTTTCTGTGACCGCATTACAAGGAGTTGGCAACCTAAGGTTGTTTCTGTACATGAGCTGATTTCTGATTAAATTAATATGTGGGCTGACTTGTGCTTAATGGGACAATTTCCTTAAGTATAAACAGGTCACACTACAGACATTAAATATGAATATTTCCCATTTAATTGTGAGATATTTGGTCGTATTAGAATTGTAATCAGAAGCTACCAGACAAATACAAAACAAAGAAAAGCTGGAAACAGTGACCTGCTCAGTTTTCAAAGATAGCATGCAAGCAATGGGGCTTCAGCTCCCTCAGTTATCCTCTTAGCCCAAACATTAAAGTGAATCCCACTGCAACAAGGTGTATAATAAAGTCCTTATAGCCCCTAACGATTGTAGCATTCCTTAAACAGCCCCTGTCCCCCATATGTTTTCCAGCAAGCCGTAGCCTCTTCAAGGCTCCAAGGAGAGGAGAGAGGTGCTCCAGACACAGGTAGTTACCACCCCTGCAGAACAGAGGAGGTCCGGGCAGCAAAGATCCAGCCCCCACACAGATCTCAGGAGGAAGCACTTGGGTCAATATGCTGGAATTACCAACGCTACAGTCAGGGCTGCGCTGGAAGCAGTCCGGTTTGGCTCAGCACAACCAGCTGTTAAAACCACAGGCAGTTCTCCAACCTGCCCTTAAATGCCATTCCCATCATTTGCTTTCTGCTGCAGCTTCTTCTCATCATTCCCCCCCCAGGTATTCCAGGTCACCCCTAGAACAGCGTGCCACCCATTGGACACTCACCATATGCTGCACTTGCAGAAGTCCCACAAAAATTCCGATGCCCCAATTTTCATTTTATTGTATTCTCTCTAGATTCAGGAGTTGGGAAGTTTACTTTCTGTCAGTGTGGCCAGTTCTTGCACTTTTGTGATCTCAGGCACATCAGCCAGTTCTCTTCATGCAGTTGGCTCATCTGTGAAAACAAACAAACAAGAAAAAGCAAAGCATAAATACAAAAGTTATCTCCTTCTATGCATTTCCATGCTGCTGAATTAATTTACATAAAGTTCTGAGGTCTTCAAACAGAAACTGTTACAGAAATGCAAAGTATTATGACTCATGTGAAAGACAATTTCAACACAAACTCTGACGGCTAATTTCTACCTTCAGTTCAGAGAGATCTCATTTTCATGGAAGCATTCCTCAGCCCTGTCAAAACCTACAATCTAGGGCAGGCCAGTTGTAGCACTTGTCAATGGTTTTGGAAACAAATCATACCAACGGAAGAGACCTGTCCCAAACGTTAAACAAAAAAAACCCATGAACTCAGTTGAATGAACTCACGACATTGATGAAATCAAAGACAATCTACGTATAAAAGAGTTATTTTTTCAGACACTGTGAAGCTGCAGCGTAATACAGAGCGAGGACACAGTTATAATAAATTTCTGTGTTCTTTGGAATAAATTATGAGTTTTTAAGATTAATTTGTTGCTCTGGATCAAGAAACAACACAACTCATCTTTGGCTTGTCCCTGTGCACATCTGAAAAATAACCCTTTTTAAAGAAGGATTTCTCATTAACCTTCTGCCTTCCTGCTAGCACGGATATACAACAGGAAAAGCTTTCCTTTCACAGGACATAAAGGTTTTTCTACATTTTTCTTCTTTTTTTTTTAAATCAAGTTAGTCACAGCATCATCGTGGCTAAAACATATCAGTGGAGTTAAAGTGACTTTAGAAATAATGCTACTCTTCTGCTTGTGCAGAGATTACAAATGCATAGTCCAACTCTTAAATGAGCTTTGTTCTCATTAGCTTTAGATGTTAGCATTAATTAAAAAAAAACCAAAACAACAACAACCAAAAAAACTGAAGGACACTGGGTTCTTCTGCAAAAGCTGAAAAAACAACTTTGCTTGAAAAAACCCCACCAAAACAAGAGCTTTGGACCTACCAGTACAAATCCTCGGTCATTGCCTAGAACATTTTCTGAGGTCACGGTAGAACAGGATGTTTAATTCTCTTTTACTTTCTCAGAAAATCAGACAAATCACTATCTGGTCATTCCCGCACTCACAGCCTTTATGTTATTTTAAAAGCTAACCTGTCTCAGAGGTGGAGATGACAGATAGTGTATTCCCCATGGCCACAGGAATGAAAATGGTCTGTCTCAGAGTGCAGACATGATCTCCCAATCTGTTAGGATGGCACTGTGCCTGCTACCAATGTTGAATTCTAGTGTTTCTAATTACAGTCATCACTTAACGACCAGATTAGGGATTTAAAAGTCTGCAGAACCATAAGTGACACGCCACTGGCAAGAAGCAGCCGCTTCCAGTTGCAGTGGGATAACAGGAGTCACTGATTTTTTGGCACAAGAGGCAGCTGCTGCGACATAACACATGGCCTTTCTTTCACCTCTGTGACCGCACACTAACATAGCTTTTATTTGGGTTACAGGCAATTAGGTGTTTGCTTGTTCATTTTCCAGAGATTTCTAGGTGCTACCATAGTTGATACTTGAAGAAACACTCTCATAATTGAAAATTTCTAAATTATTTTTCTTTACTTTTAAATTTTTCATTAGGACCATGAGTGAAAGTAATGATGTAGTTTCAGGGCGGGGAAGTAAAAAGAAGGAAAAGCAAATTGGGAGCTACTGGGCTGCAGTACAGCGAACAAACAAATTTTGTGAATGCACCACCAAGGACAAATAGTACAAAGCTCCTACTTGCATGCACAGTCAGAAGCTGGCAGAAAGCTTAAGGGTCATGAAGGCAAACAATTTAAGAGCAAACTGGTTTACAGCCTTTTATTATTAACACTGAACAGGATGTTTCAGCCAAAGAAACTATCGTCCTTATGGAAGCAAGGAAGACATAGAGGTGTATGGAACAAGTCAGCATTTTTATAATGAACAAGTAGACGATATTTGCATGTATCACCACCCAGCAACCATAAACTAATACAGCTGGAAAGTATGGGAGAGATCATTTAATTTTAACTAGGCTTCCAGTTCTAAAGAACCAATAATGAAATTCCAGGTTCTACAGGAAAGCCATAAAATAGATCTTTTTTTAAAGGCTGATTCCTGATCCAGCCCTTGGATTAGGATTCCCTTGTGCACGTGCTCTTGAATGTACACAGTCCAAAGGACCAGACTTTGAGCAAGTCTCCTTAATACATCCCACCACATTTGTTGGGGAATGGGATCTGAATATCAAATTTTGACTTGTTTGCTCAGAGAATGATGACAGGACAAATACTGCTTTGTGAACGCTATGGTGCAACTTACATATACACATCCATACTTTCAAATTGTTGTTACATCTGGGTTAAATACTGTGACAACTGCCCCAGACCAAGCAAAAATAACTTGTAATATAAATTAAGGTAGCATCGCCATGCACAGAATACAGGTACTGACAGTTGCCTGGTGAGAATTGTCTTGAAAGAGTTGTAAAAGCTATAATTTTTCAAAAACTGTAGCTATTTTTTCTATGCAATTTATATTTTCAGCTGGGAACTCCCATGATGCTTCATCCTAAAAGCTGTGGTTTTGAGATCGCAGGACTGATCCTTCAAGGACAGGCAGTCAGAAAAGGTGGGTTTTTTTAAGTCATTAACTAGTGGCTCTGTCAGAATCCCCTGTATATCTCCTATGGATTTCATCCAAAGCAATTAATTAAAATGACAGAAAGACTTCTGTTTGCTTAATGGAAATTAGACAAGACAGAATTTATAACCTTGGTGTGGAAGAGAGTTTCTGGTTTTTCACCCAACACAAAACTATTTGAAAGAAAGAAAGGTCACTGTGGAAGAATGGTGTCTCCTGAAATGAAAAAGGAAAGTTGTTTACACTCTTTAAGAAATATGAGCAGAGACTTAATAGAGAACCTGCCTTTAAAATGTAAGGCCACAGCTATTAAAACTGGGTCTTTTAATACTCTTTCATCCTGCATGTAAATTTCCTACACTCTTTGCTCCCAAGTACAGAAGTCATCCAAGATGATCATGGCTTTGCCTAAGAACAGGCAAAAGGAAAGGAGATGAACTGCCTTCCTCAGAGTAGCTGTTATCAGACAGCCAGATGGCAAGCGACCTGCCAGAATTTACAGGAAACAGTCCAACGCAGATCATAAATTCCAACACAGTCTCTACACCCTAAACACCATTAAAATGTCACTGCTAAGGACTCTGAGAGCCAAGGAAGGCACCAACAAAACATGTTCTATACAAGGATTTCTGCAACCAGAATGAATTACTGAATATCCTTCCAAAATGCAGCAAGGAAAAGTTATGGAACGAGTAGATTGGTATATGTGGTAATTATGGAGAGCACAAGTAACCTTCAACTGCAATACATATCTATATATATTTTAAATTTATACTTAATAAATGATGTTTCACTAAATTGTATTCAGTTTCACAAAACATGCTGTTCGTTCACAAAAACAATTTTCTTTTAAAAAGAAAACCATGGGCCAGATCTTTGACTGGTAGCATACCTCACTCAGATGGTGTACTTCGTTGAGCTATGCTAATTGGTGTCCAAAGAGAAACGCTACGTGATGCTAGATTTAAAGATATATTGTAGAGTTGCTTACGTGAAAACAGGTCTTTTTCTTACTTCTAGGACTAACATTTTTTTTTTTCTACAATTTCTCCATTTTTAATGCAGCAATCCAAGGCACATATTTTGCTCTCACCAAATATAATGTTTTCCCCTCTCAGGTGGTCTTCATGACTAGGCTTTGGTGGAAGCAAAGTTTAAAGCCCTTGCAACATCCAGAGTTAACCAATTTAGCCTTTCCTTTAGACACTAGATCTTTAGGTGAGACATCTGGAGGCCCTTACAATGGGACAGGGACCAGCAGAGGAGCCATGTCAGAGCCCAGGACACCTATAAACCACTTGATTTAGGAGTAACATACCATTTGTAAGAGAAACAGGAGGGCTTTCCAGGAGAGGGCTTTCCATTCATTAATTAAAAAGACTGTGTCTTTCATGGTGGGAGACAACAGGTATGCAGAACATCCAGAGCCTCCACAAGCATAACTTTACTCATTTTTTTCTAAATACAGCATTGTTAAAGAAGTGGTTTTGTTAAAGAATTGTTCTCAACATCTTACGAACACTGTTACAGGGTAGGACAGTTGTCAGACCAGGAGATCTAAGACCCTAATGAACATCACAGCTCTGGTTGTTGCACACGTGCTAACTAGTCCTTCTGTCTCACCTCCCAGCAACTCAGTCATCTGGTATCAACTCAGTCCCACTAGTCCCTTTCAATAAAGTGTTCTTCTTCAGAATTCAGTTAAGATTTAGCATAAGTTTCATGGGGAAGTCTTTTCCACCATCATAGGAAATATAGCCACATCTCAGTTGGAGCAATGGTGTTTTAATGACGTAAACTAATTATGTGTTGGTTACAAAGCAAGCAGTGGAGAAAAAAACCTTTTTTTTTCAGTGGGAGGTGAGTTTGAGTGGTCAGAACACAACTGGCCCAAAGGAGATGCTGCCTGAGCTCCCAGCCTAGCCAGGGTACACAAAATCCCAAACGTGTAACCCTGTCACAGGGATCTATGTGAAAAGAACTGGAAACACCCATCTGTTAACTCTGTGCTGCCGGGAAGATGCTATACTTGCTTTTTTGACATAACTAGCAGTGGCTGATAATGAAAATTAATAGTGATTCATAAAGACATCTCCTTTCCTAAGAATACTGGAACAGCAGCTTGCGCAATCCTGAGACTTACTTAATTAAGGAACATTCCCAGCACTGTTTTATTTGATCACAGTTCCTGTCTTTTGTCTTCACCTCCCTCTCCCTCCCAGCTTTACCACAAGTGCCTTTGATTAGCGTGGCCCTAATAAGAAGCTTCATTCAAAAAGAAAGCAAGAGAGAGGGAAGGCAGGCACTGAGGTGTGGCTGGTGATTTAAAAATTCAAAGGAGGAGGGAGTGGAAATATATCAGACAGAGGTGAGAAGTCGAGACGGTCGTGTTTGCTGCTGGCAAAAGGAGAAGCTGAAGAGAGGGCCCAGCCGCAGCATCGGCACTGTGCTGTTGTATACGTCTCCGGAGGCGGCGAGATTCGCAAAGAGGAGGAACATACCTGTGGCCTCTGCTCACTTCTGATGAGACAAGACCAATATTTTCAGTATTTTGAAGCGCTTTCTGCTTGAAACCTCAGAATCATCCAACTTCAGTGTTTTGAAACATGCTTCACAGCCATTCTGGAAGAATATTAGAGAAATGGATAATCATCATAGACGTCATACACATTTGCCAGCTCAGACGTTGAGGCTGTATTTAACATAATCTCCTCCAGGTTTCCTAATTTCTGACCAAGGCAGCCTCCGAATCAGGAGAAAGCACCCGGGGAAAGTGTATCCCTGTCTTCCAGGTGACCTTGGTGATTTAAATCAGGAAGGCAGCAAGGGACCTCAGAGGTCACCCAGCTCCATGTTTTATTTATGATGATGTTGCAGCAGCACTTGGGGCCCCAGCCCTGAATCGGAAACCCACTGCTCTTTCTCGCACGTGAACATGGAACAAACAGACAAGGCTTCAAACACCCCTCGTTTATCAGCAGTGATGTTTTAAAACTGCTTCGCCTAGCAAGAGAGAATGTATTGTGAAAAGTCGGGGGGAGGGGGATGTTTCTCATCCAAGTGCAAAACCACCTTTCCCAGAAGGATTTGGGGGTGCTGGAGCCAGAGTCGGGGCCGAGCACAGGGGACAGGCTGCCAGAGACAGTCTCCGGCGTTAAAGGTGGTGTTTTGTGGTAAAAGTGGGCTGCCTGCCTTCGTATGCAGGTATGACACCTCGAAGTCCGGATCCCTGCGATGAGAGGAAGTCATCGCTGAGGTGAAAAAGCAACGCCAGGTCTGAAAAATGGAATTTATCGAATCAGGTAGGCTCGTTGCCAAGAGCCACGAGTGACAACACGGTGGCATCCGCTCGCGGAAACGTGGGCCAGCCCCGGCTTCTCCCGGGCCTGCGCGTCCCTCCCCGAGCCCTTCCAGACCTGGCCGGTTTCCTCGACCCTCGGCCGCCGCTCCCTCAGGCGAGCCCCGGCTGCCGCGCCCCGCCCCCGCCCCGCTCCGGCCGCGCCCCTCCCTCCGCGGCCGGACTTGTTTCTCGGCGGAGCGATGCCGGCCGCCCCGTCGGAGGCGGAGGGTTACGGGACGCAGTGCCGCGCCCGCGCAGGCGGTGTGGGATTCTCCTGCTCCAGCGGCGGCGGGTTCGTCCGTTCGGTGCCGTGTCCCCGCTCCGCCCCGGCTCGCTCCCGCCGCTCCTCACCCCCTCTCCCTCAGCAGCGCCGTGCCTCGCCTCGCCCTCCGCTCCCTCTTCCCGGCGGGCTGGGGCTGCGTCTCCGCGTCGGCTTACCCCTCAGCCTGGAGGCTCCCAATATGAACAGCATCGTCTGCGCTGAGAGGCACCAGGTACGGCGGGCCGGCAGCGGGACGTCCCGGGCGGCTGGCTCGGACGCGGCCCACGCCGGCTGTGAGGGAAAATGCGGCGGAGGAGGAGGAGGGGAGGGGGGGCAGCGACCATGAGGCCGGGGACGGCCGGGCAGGCTCCGCCGCTCTTTGTTCCCCGCTCGGCGCTGGCGCGGGGGGTGGCGGTGGCCCGGGGCTGCGGGAGGCCGGGGCGGGCCCCGCGGTGGCGGCTCTGCCCGTCGCCCGCTATGGCCCCGCGCCCTCCCCGTGCCCTCGGCCGAAGGAAGAGGAGCTACTCCGCTTCTGCGGCTTTTCGTTTCTTGATTGGGGCCCCTCTCTCTCCAAGGCTGGGCAGATCGGGAAGTTGCCATGCCGCGCCGCTCTAGGCGAAGTCGTGTAAACGGCCTGGATGGCCGGAGGTCGGTTCCCTCACGGCTGCCGGCCCTCGTCCCGCGGGGCTTTGGCCGACGGGGGTGCCGGGAAGTGGGGGGGTGGGGGGGTCGGCGGCGCTGCCGTGGCCCTGCATGGGCACCAGCGGCGGGTGGGGGCTGGCGTGTGGCCCCCGGCCCAGAAAATCGGATGTTCCCCCCCAGGGGTGGGTGTTGTTCCAAGGTCAGGCGTTGCCTGCGCGCCTTTCCAAGCGCCACGCCGCAACCGCGCAGCGGCACCTTTCTTGAACCCTTTATAGTAAGGGAGGAAGGGGGGGGAGAATCGCAAAAGTCTTAGACTTTGAGTGAAGAAAATAGACGTTTCTGGGTGAAGAACATGTGCTGACAGCTGGTCGCCAGTGTCATGACCCTCCTTGTCATCTACACCAGTTCTAGGAAATAGGAGATAATACAGCGTAAACAGTGGTTGTCAGTCCACATTAGTGCTTCTGGAGAAAGGTGATGAGTGTGAATGACCAGAAGGGTGGGTTGGTTGGTTGGTTTTTTTTTTTTGGGGGGGGGGGGGAGGGAGGGGAAGGGACAACTACAGTATTTTCTGCCTGCGTGCCCAGATTTCTGTCAGCTTTTCAGAATTTTTCCGAGGTGCTTCAAGGTAGAAAATATCTTCACATCGTCAGCTTCACTGTTACTCCCAGGACTCCCATAGACATAAAAACTGAATTGGTTGCAGTTTCATGCGGGGTGGGAAAACGTTGACAAAGTGAGAGGCAAGACATCGGAGTTATTTACTAAGGAGAAGGATAGTAAGACTGAGCAATGATAGACTAGTGGAAATTCAGTATCATGTCACTCTCCTTACTTGTCTTGATTTGTGAAGGGGAGGATTTTTTTGTTTCGAGTGATGGGTGTGTAGACATCCCATTTATTCTCCTCTGCTAGGGATCTGCAAAATAAGAAACCAAGCAGGATGTGGGCCTTTGATGCTGAGATTGGTTTAATTTTAGAAAGCGGATTTTGTAGCAACAAGTCTAACTCCTAGAGCACAGGATGCAACAGTCAAGGAATACTTTCCAGTTAGGAAACAGTACTTTAGTTCCTGTAAATGGGTCTAATTTTGGTTTTGTTTTTTTTTTTTTTCTTCAGTTTAAGCTCTTAAGGAGCAGGAGGTGGTAAGAAAGGAAAAAAACTGCCCAGAGCGGAGGGTGAGAGATGACAACAACACACCAACAAAACAAACAAAAAATCAATTTGCTAGTTGTGTGACATATGTTTGAAGAACTATGGGAAGTGTGTGTTAGTAGAAAAAAAAAATGGGGGAAAAAAGGAAAGAGCTTTCAAAGATTCAAGACCTCTGCACACATGAGGCAGAAGGTAGAAAAAGAGGTGTAGGTAAAGACAATGACAACAACAAAAGAAGTATAACATGGTGGAAAAGGAGAAGGGGAAATGTAGAACCAGTATGGAAAGGGGACATGATGACTAGTGCTAAAACACAAAAGAAAAGAGAATATATCAAAAGCATGGGGGGATAGCTTCGGAAGTGAGTATGAAATGGGCAGCTGGTGTGTTACAGCTGAGAGTTGTAGTCGAAAGAGCATAGAAACATTCAAGCATAAAATCTGCTTCTCATAAATTTTTGAAGTCTACATACATAAATGTGTGTTTGAAAGAGCTCTTTAGACTTCCTCTCGATGGAGGACAGAGTACATCTTGCACTACGTGTAAAAGATTTTGGAAAATGTCCATAGTACTGTTTCCTTCCCCGTAGTTCTTAGCTGGTGATAGCAAATACTCCCTCTCTCTCCCCTTGCTGTTGCTGGGGCAGGGGGATGATGGACAGACGGATGGAGGAATGAACAACACACAAACGGAGCTGAGGTTGAATTGCAGTGAAACAGAACAGTTCTGTTTGTAAGTCATTGTTATTAATGAGACTAAATCTTTAGTAGAAAACAACTGAAAAGTAAATATGCAAACCAAAATTGATACAAATTCTGAGTCTTACTTTAAATCACTGGTGTGAAGAAGTTGAGCCTGTTTAGTGGTGTAAAGTATTTGATAAGTGTCTTGATCCATGATATCTTGCCCAAGTGCAAACTCAGACATGAAAAGACTGTGGTTTTGCCATAAATAATTGCTAATGTATGAAAGAACATTTTTGAGGACATCTGGTTTTATCTTCTGATACAGGTACAAGTAGTATTAGGTGTGACCTACATTTCTTTTGAACTAGGCTGTGGAAAGCCAGAAAGCCCACAGCAACTAAGAAGCACCAACTGTGGTGCTAAATTCCGTTGTTGTTTCACTGTACCAACAAGTGTCAATCATTATATCAACAAGTAAATCATAACATTTAAAAATATCTCCCCCACACAAGTTAGTTAGTAAAACACAAGTTAGTGTTTTGCTTGAGTTGAAGAGGTAATACCTTAATCTGCAAAAAAAAAAAAAAAGTTAGTGCAAAATTGGCACAAAGCAAGGGCTTTGTTTACTTTTTTTAATGAAATAGTGCGCATGGAAAGCCAATGGAGTATACTAAAGATGAGAGTTCTCAGATAGGAGGAAAAATAAACACTGCCTGTGTTTTTAGGTCATGGGCAAGGTGACTCAGTATGTGTCTCTGGGACCTCTTGTCTTGGTACCTCACCTGAGACCACAGCTCCGATGTCCCCTGACTCGGCAGTGGAGGGTCCTAGGGCACGATAGTGGTTTTTGGATCTCAGAAAAATTCAACAGTAGTCATCTTCTGGCATGTTTTTTAAATGGAATGTTTTCTGCAGTGAACAACTGTTTTAAAAAAATTGCGATGAACAGATCCTAAATTCTGAATGCAAGTAATAATTTAAAGTGTATTAATAGTGACATTTATTTGCTCTTGTAACTGAGCTAATCATATTTCAGTAGTATTTGCAAGATATATCTAAGAGGATAGTATTGTGAAGGATGAGAAGACTTAGTATCGTTATTTTAAATGCATCTTTAAATGTATATACAGTGAAATAGGAGTTTAAACGGAGGAAATTTCTCTTCTGGAAGCCAGTTATGTGCAGCAAATTCATCTCCGAGTGTATTATGAGCCATGAATCTTTCATGGTCCAGTAGGAAATGAAAATCTCAGTCTGTGCATGACAGTGTGTGTTTAGGAAACCCAATTATTAGAACACAATTATGTTTAAATCGAGCAGCTGGGCAGACATTTGAGTACTGCCTTTCCTCTACTTGGGGTACAGCCGTGTCATTGAAACGCACCACGTGAATGCTTCGTGGCTTCTGGCCTGTCTCAGTCCACTGGAGTATTACCCCTAGCGTTATCCACTCTTGATTGAAGGTGGTGCCTCCAGGCTCACCAGTATCGATATTACAACTAGAATGGAAATCCAGAGTTTAGGTATTGCTATTTTAAAAAATTATTTATTTATTTTTCTTTCTGTTTAAAAATAATGCAGGAAATAGGCCTGCTCTCCAGTAAGAATTTTTCAAATGGAATATGGTCTTCCCATTCTGGAATGCTAATTCTGTAGCTTTAATGTGTTTGAATAATTACATTGTGATGGAGCTCAAAAGGTAATCCTTTCAGAGGCATCAGACTTTGTATTTTACCTGGCTGATAACGATTTGTGAACATCACACTTGGTTTAAGAAGTTCAAAATCCTGGAAAACGACAAAAAAACCCAGTAACCATTCTTGATGTGGTAAGTGAGAAGGGAGTATAAGCAAGGGGATGGCGAAAAGGTAATGACAAAGTTATTTAGATGCTTAAAATAATTAAAGAAAGAAATTTGTTTACCGCACCTGTTTATAACCTTTAATATAGAAAATGCATCATTCTTGTTTTTTCTTTGAATTTTGGCTTATTATTTGGCTTTTGTTCTAGCAGGAGTATACCAAACCAAAAAGGAGGCAGAGAGTAGTGAATATACTCGTGCTATTTAATGCCATTTTGTGTAGTAATATTAGCCATGGCTTACACACAACAGTATTGAAACTTTGTGGCAATAATTAAGATATTCAAATTCTTAGATATTCAGATTGGACAGTATGATTAGGTTGAGAAATGCAGAATGTGTGGGTTTTATGCACAAAGGAGGACTTTAAAAGACAGATCTTCCGTTTCAATCCAGAATTATTATGGATGACCTTGAAGGTCGTACCCAAGTGCTGCACTTGAAGTAAAGTTTTCCTGTTAGGGCAGAAAGTGACAAAACGTGCCCAGAGATGTAAACTTACCAATGATGATTCTTGAATTTAGTTGAAATCGTTTGAATAGTTGTCATGTAACTTGAAATCTCCCCAAAGCATCAATACTGGTAATTAACAGCAATCCCAATGAATACTGAATGGGGGAATGCATAATGTGATGTGCGAGCAGAGCAGTAGCCTGTTTGTTTGAACTGTGGTAGCAATATACTTTTAATTTGCCTTGGTAATTACAGACCTCTACTCAGTTAACAACAGAACTTCTTTGTGAGAGCTGGCAGTTGAGAAAAAGCTGGTTTAAACCCAGTGTGAGCAAGGTGGATAATCCGATGGGTGACGTGTCGCTTTTTGCTCAGAATGAAGCAAGTGGTGACTGGGTTTCTCCAAGCCTTTTCCCTAAAATGGTCTGATGCTGTGCTGACCATCCAGTGCAACTCCAGCCTGGAGCTTGGAGTTTGTCTCCCTTGGCTTTCCTTTTTAGATGCCTCCTATAGTTTGCATTTGGCTAGGTAAGTCTAGCCATTGTGCCTGGGTAATTCCTACAACAGAAATGCAAGGTTTAAAATCTGAAATAAAAGTCAGAGGTCTCTCTTGGTGATAATTCCCTTGTACATTCATGGGTGGTCTTGGTGAAGCATAGTTTTCTTTATAAGCTAATTCATAGCAACAGTTGTGTTGAAATAATACCTCTGTGACTTTGAACAACAGAATATTTCAGTTGAGGTGAATTTTTGGGGAAAGTGTGGACGTCAGACTGTGTACTTCCGTTTTGAGAAGGGAAATGTTTTGGTTGCTTTAGAAACTGAAACGGTTATACCATTTGTACCAACAAGAGAAGTGTTGACTTCCAAATGCTCAGTTAAATAATATTTGGTAAATAGAGCTTAGTTTCCGTTTCATAGCTTGCCTGTAGGATTATAAAAAGAACATACATTTAATCTTTGAGATTTTTTGTAGTGAAGTGTGCTGACATTAAAGTATGATGTAGAAAGTTGTAGTCCCCGTGGTATTGTTCCCCTTGTCCTCCCTGCATTCGGGGGCTACTCACAGACACCACTGCTGCTCTGGAGCACTTGTTTCTGTCTTTATATGTATGTGTTTGTCTCTGTTCTGGTAGCCAAACTTTAATTAACATTTATTCTTTCTACGCCGTTATCTGCTGGCTGAAATAACTCTGTCTTCAGTGTTGCAAGAAGCTGTTAAGGGTGGAAGTGGTGTTCCTGTGGAGCTGGTATGTTGTGGGATAATGCCCCCTGCTGCTCTTGAGAATCAGCCTCCTGCTAGAGCTCCTCATCTACTTACAGACCAAGGGAGGTGCCAAAATAATCCCGTGTGTAAGCACTGGCCAGGCAGTCAGGTCTTGAGGCTTTCCTGCCTACAATATAGGTGACTTTTAATTTTTTGATGTGGGAAAAAGAGCTGCACCTGTTTTTAGGAAACCTGATTCCCAATGTGGCATTTAATCTGTAGATACAAACACAGTTTTGCAACTGCAGTGGGGAACTCAAGTGGATGAAGTGATTGATGTTTTCCCGAGGTGGCATCAGGGTCATGGAAAGTTCCAGAGTGGGTGTTTGTTGCCTGTTCACTCCCTGCTGCTGCTCCTCCTCTTCTTCTCCCCTCCCCGAAAAAGCCCAGCATAAACAGCCTGCCCGCATGCAGAATCCCAACAAAGCTACCCCAGTGTGCACTGCCAGTGCAGAACTTGACCAGAATTTAACAGTTTCTGTTCACAGGGTAGCAAAGAGACTTTTTATCAAAGAAGGTTATCATCAAAATAGCCATTTCTGACTCTATAATTCTTTTGGAAGTACCAGAGACTGGAGACATGCCCAGTCATTTCAGACGTGTCCTTAATCCATCTTCAGGCCATTTTAGGCATTCGGTAGAAGAAGGATATAAGTAGATGAGTACAGGAAAAGCAAAAGGTAGGAGACATGTAGGTTGGTTTTTTTTTTAAAAAATGTAGTAATTTTTTGCTGTGTTACTGAAGAGTTACCTACTTGTGTAAGCAAGCAATAATGATCTAGATAGAGGAAGTGCTGAAGGTTAGAGTCGGTAAGGAATTTTCTAAAAATGGGATTCAGCTGGTCTAACTTTTTCTCTGAGCACTAATTTAGCTACTTTCTTGTCTCTGTGGGTATAAAAATTGATGTGGTTGACCTCTTGTTAGGCATGAGAATGTATTGGTGTCACTATTGGATTTTTCAGGCTGTTTTCTTTTTGTGAAGGAAAACTTGTTTGTTTGGGTCAAGAACTTCTGCTTTAAGACACTATTAAAGTTTCATCTGAAATGCACAGTAGTACTATTTATGTCCTTATTTGATAACTTCTTCTTTATTGCAGATTATGATGCATGATTATCACAGAAGAAATTCATGTCTATAGCTCTTAAGGACTTTATTACATCATCTTCAAGCCTGATAGTTTTGGAATCCATATTGCAGCTACAAAAGACACATCTGCTTTTCAATTTCAACAAACATCTTCCCTGTCAGAAGATAGCAAAACTGAAGTGCTCTGTTTTAACACAGTGATACCATTGGATTATTTTAAGATCTCCCAGTGAAAAATTTACAGTGATATATTTGCTAGGTAAGTTGATACTGTTAGCCATATATACAATAGTTAATACTTTTGCTGAAATTCTGTGCCTTTAAAACCTTGCTGTCCTTTTTTTAATAAAACACAGCATATGAAAGTATATAGAAATGGATAATAATCTCTGTAAGTAAGATTCTTCTTTATAGTTTAGAGTCAAATGCTTTCAGTAGCAAGTGAATTTAAAATAAACGGATTAACACTAGAACTATTTTGTGTGAGGCTTGCTGTTTTTATTACTGATTTTTGCTATGCGCTTTTTCGATTTGGTGGTTTTCTTGTTCAGTGTGATCTTCAGAATTTTTTAAACTTCAGATGGAAATATAAATTATTGCTGGTAACGTTAGTAGTATCCCACGTATTCTTTCCTCTAAAATTTCATATGTTAGCAGCTCAAATGTACAAATTTGATATATGTTTTTTAAAATATTATTGTTAATTATTATTTCAAATTCATTAGGTTACTTCAGGGTCATATTTTAGTATTCTTAATTAGCTTCCTGTTTGTAAAGTGGACTCTTCCTAAAAGTGCTTAACTAAAAAAAGAATCAATTAAATGACTTTATAAAATAGTTTCCCAATTCAAAAGTTAGTTTCCTGAAGCTATTTTTCGAGTCTTGGTCCAACTTGCTTAAGGTGGTGTGTTTGTATATGAGTAAGATCTTCAGGGGGCCTTGTTTTAGCTTCATGATGGTCGTTGTTCAGAGTGTATTTCATTCCGGTTTTTTGACGCCAATGTTCTTTCATGACTTCCAGCTACTCTAAAAAATCTCACTAAGTCATTACCTATAAAATTAAACAAAAAAATTTCTATAGCTATTCTTCTACTTCACTAGTTACTTTAAATTCTCCATTCTATATTTCAATGTAGCTGGTTTTTGGGTCTATGCAAAAAAAAATGAAGCTGACCAAAATGACAAATTTCAAACAGTGAGTGGAAAATAGCAATGAATCTACCAAATCTGATCTTTGTAGAGGGAAGTAAAGCTGCTTTTGTAATCCAGTGGTTTCCAACTTCCTCCCATGGAGCTAGTGCAGGTTCAGCATGTAGTTGTGGAGTTGGTACCTACTGAAGTGATGTAGATAAGTTAAAAGTTGTGGCCTCAGTCTCCGAAAATCATTAATCCAGTCAATCCAAAAGGTTGTTGTCAACATGTACTCATCAGCAGTAGTACTTCTCTGCTGAAAAAATCTATGGATTTTTTTTTTAAATTCCCTATGAATGTGTGCAAACAGTGTAGTAGTACTTCTATGCTGAAGCAAAATGTTTTGTCTCTAAATTATGCACGTTCTGTTTTCAGCCAGACACCAACGCCAAAATGATTCCTAATGGGTATTTGATGTTTGAAGATGAAAACTTTATTGAGTCATCTGTTGCCAAACTAAATGCCTTACGTAAAAGCGGTCAGTTCTGCGATGTCCGTCTCCAGGTAACTTTTTTCTGTCTGAGTATGATGGTTGAACGTGGTGGGTTTTTTTGTTACGCTGTGTAATACTATGTGCTGACTTGTATCGGAGACTGTATTGATTTGAAAAATTGATGTGAACTGTGACATTCACTTGCATGGCCCTTTATACTATTATAATACAAACATACTTTAAAAAAAACCTTACCAACATGTGGGTTTTTTACTTGTGTTTTAAATAAAGGTATGCGGACATGAGATGTTGGCGCACCGAGCCGTGCTAGCTTGCTGCAGTCCTTACCTGTTTGAAATCTTCAATAGTGATAGTGATTCTCATGGAATTTCCCATGTTAAATTTGATGATCTCAATCCAGAAGCTGTTGAAGTTCTGTTGAATTATGCTTATACTGCTCAGTAAGTAGTTTTTACAGAAACTAGAGACAGTAGATTTCAATTTAAAAAAAATGAAAATAATGAAGATAAATTTCTTTCTTTAATAGGTTAAAAGCTGATAAAGAACTGGTGAAAGATGTTTATTCCGCAGCAAAGAAGTTGAAGATGGAGAGAGTTAAGCAGGTACAGTTTTAAGCTCTTCCAGAAGTCCATTCTGCTTTCTCAGGCTGACAGCATTACGTTAATGTGACAAAAAAAAAGCTTATTCTGTGGAAAAAGTGCTCAGCGACTAAGATTCTTTACCTGTTCACTAGCATTGTATTGATTTGAGTGACATCAATATATATCGCTTCCATTTGTGTTGTCTTTGTGCTGAGTGGTTCTCTGAACTGGAGTTTTGTATTTGTGCACCCATATAAGCAAAAAGGCTTCTGAATCGTAGCTGGTTACTTACCTTCAGGTTCATGGAAGCGGTGGTTGCCTTGGTTGTGTTAGGGGCATAATAAAACCTGTAAATCTGTGGCAGTGACAAATGAAAAAAGAGTAATCCACACACTCCTGAACATAGGTTTGGTAGAGCTTGACTCTAGAAATACTCTTGCTGCAAATGGGATTCTTCACTTGACTGCAGATAAGCGGTTTTAAATAGATGTTCAATAGAAGAGCATGGGGTCAAAGTGTATGTGAGCAGCTTTTGAATGGATGACTTTTTTTCTTTTAAAATACGCGTATTCCTATGGAAGGCAGCGTTTCATTTACAGCGCTCTCGGAGGGATGGCAACAGGCGGTCACTATTGTGCAGTTGGTAAACAGCTGTTGCTGTATGCTGGGGTGGATAATTTAAACATATTAAAATACCTTGTCTGCTTGTAAACTAAGATGCAGCCTTTGTTCTTAAAAGGTTTGTGGTGACTACTTGCTCTCCAAGATGGATGTTCAGAGCTGTATCTCTTACCGGAACTTTGCAAGTTGTATGGGAGACTCACGTTTGTTGAACAAGATCGATGGCTACATTCAGGAACATCTTTTACAGATTTCAGAACAGGAAGAATTTCTCAAGCTTCCACGGTTAAAGGTTAGCTTAAGTTTGTAGACTTCCTCCTTCTGGTACGTGATTTCCATAATCAACCTGAGGAGCAACTATTATGGCTTCCTTTTTGGGAGCAGGAAGACTTGGTGTACTGACTTTTGCCAACAATATGAAAATTCTAGAACTGTATAATATTCATACTGCTGAGAACCTTGACTGTAGAGAATACATACTACCATCCTTTCTAAATGTAAAAGATAACTGCAGTTGTACTTAAATATGCTCCCTAGTTTCAGTGGCACAGGCTGAAAGCCTCCTCGTGGCGCTTTTTAGCCGTGCGGTAAAGTGAGAGTAAAGCTCACTACGTAAAGTACGGCGTGCTACAAATACAAGGGTAATACCTATGGAGTAAATCATCCTTTCCTCTTCTAATTCAAGCTTGAAGTAATGCTGGAAGACAATGTTGGCCTACCTAGCAATGGCAAATTGTACACAAAGGTAATCAACTGGGTACAGCGCAGCATCTGGGAGAACGGAGACAGTCTGGAAGATCTAATGGAAGAGGTTAGTCTTTAAGAAAATGGGATTAAACATCTTTTCTTTTTTTTTAAAAAAAAAAAGAAGTCAATATGAAGGATGATCCCTTTTTCTTTTAATTTTTTTATTTTTTCACTTTTTTTAACTATGACCCTAAAGAATTTAAATTTTACTGTAGGTACCCCTAAGCTGTGAAACTGGGGGGGTGTTCAGGTGAGCTGAATGAACTGTTCAGTCTGGTCTTCCGCTTTCCTTTTTTGCTCACTATGTGCTGTACAGTAACCTCAAAGTGGCATGTATCTTGCTTTAGAATTGGGGAGGTGGTACTGAAACTTGCTGTAGATTCTTGATGTTTTCCTTTGCAGGTTTTGCTTGTAAATGCGAAGTAGGTAAAAGCTTCTAATGGTTGTTCCTCCCCGTTGATTTATCTCCCCATAGGTTTATTAACAAAACTAGGATACCAAGGCTGAAGAACCAAGAAGAAACCTCAAGTGTATTGACACGTACAGAAGCAGCAGTCCTGCCCCAGTTCTCCTAAGAAAATCCGCTGTGGGCAGAGAACGATGATGATGATTTAATGGTGTTTACTTACTCCTTTACAGGATACATTCTTTAAGTTGTGTGTTATTAAATGGCTTTACTCATAAATACCGGTACTAGATGTAGCCTGGGCAGTTTTTAATAGAAAAATGAGCGGGGAATCTAAATTCTTAATTGGCTAGAGAAAATGGGTTTTACAAAAACCCATGAAACATTAAAATTTTCCCAATTTGTTACTACAAGCACGATGTAGATTCGGCATCAGTTGAATACGCAGAAGTACTTGTTGATACTGTCATATATTCTCAAGTGTACATTTCCTCTCGGAGAAACTAATTTTAAAACCTTTGATCATGTTGAAATTCGGATGCATTTCACTGAAATGGTTGCATCTGATGTTTAGTTGTGGACAACAGTTTCCTCCAGAACTTAAGCTTGTGTTGTCGTCCCTCATCCCCATGCTCTGAGTCCACTGTTGCCTTCTCTTTAACTTTTTTTGATCGAGATAAATACGTGTATTTTTCAAAGCAGAAAGCTTGTTTGCGGGGATAACAAAAATGCTTGCATGAGATTGTGAATTTGTGTAATTCTGCAAATTAATGTGCATCTTGCTTGTCTAATGTTTCTGTGCTGGAAAAACAGCAGAAGTCCTTGGAAAAGCGAAGATTTCTCTCAAGCTGAGAAAGTAAGGAGCCTTCATCCAATGTTGAAGATTGCCACCATGACATCTGCTTCCTTTTAGTTTTGCATTCTGCTAGATTGAGATGAGCTGACGAGAAGTATGCTGGCGACTGCCTTTTGTAATCTGCCTGTAGCTAAGTAGCAATGGAGACAGTAGCCACATGGGTATTCTGTTGTTGTTTTTGCAGGTTCAAACGCTGTACTACTCAGCTGATCACAAGCTGCTTGATGGAAATCTGCTAGATGGACAGGCTGAGGTGTATGGCAGTGATGATGACCACATTCAGTTTGTGCAGGTACAAATTGCAGACAGTCTGAGGTAACCCCCGATAGACTGGAGCAGTTTACAGCACACCTGGAGTCTTGTGTACTGGAGCAGAGAAAGCAGCAGTAGCTTTAACGCAGAAATAAGTGACGAGAAAGTATCTTTCTCGAAACTGCTGGAGGTGATGATATAGTCTCTGCTTCTGTGGTTTTGGCAGACTGACTCTAAGCATTTGCAAAACAGAGTGCTTTTTAGCTTTGACTTCAAAATAAACCTTAGGCTGTTAAAAGAAAGAAGTAGAAAAGCAGTCAGCTGTAGCAAGTCAGCTGTGGCTTTGTAGAGATACTCGAGAGATTGTAAAGAATCACGGACTGCTTGGCTTACAGTGGAGGATGGCTTATGTGCTTGTTAAATTTTGGCACAGAGAAAGATTCCAGGCATAAGTTCTAATCCTTCAGCTGCCAGTGCCCGTTTTCTTTTGTTCAGCTGCGCTGGTAACATGCAAGAGATTTTAAAAAAGCAGCAGTAGCTAACTTTGTTTCTAGAGATGGCCGATGCGTTGTGTACTAATCAGTCTTGTGCTTTTTCAGATGATGATTTATTTATTTTATTTTTAGTTCTGCCCAGATAATAGTAATTCTCAACTACTGAAAAATGCACAGCTTAGCACAATGGAGGCTGTTTATGAAGTGAAGAATAACCAAGGGCTAATAGATGTAAATTATCAATTGCTTTATACAAATTAAGGTGTTTAAATTCACTGAGTTGGAAGCAAATGCATTGTAATATTTTAAGTCGTAACAGTGGAGTGTTGTGATACAAAAGTATACTTCTTGAAATTCTTAGCTAATGTTTATGTAAAACACTGTCCGTCCTGGAACATGGATTTTAGAGGTGAAAAGAGTAGATGAAAACCCAGGTAATTCACCAGTTTCTTAATTGTTTTTAGTAAGCCTTCAGACTTCACCACCTTTGGAAACTATTCCTTGTAATACTTAAAAGTTGAGAGGTGAATGTCCGTTTTATTTTTTTTAAGAAATAAGGCCGAGAGTTCTCACCTCTTTCTTTTTTTTTTAAATCCTTTCTGATAATAAGAATCGCCAACACTAGAAGCTGTAAACAGCTGAGAGAACTTAACACCATAAAACCATAGATGACAGTTCAGGAAAAATTATAACTTTTAAATTTTTGTAGTACAAAAGTTTGTGATGTCTGTGAGTGTCTAGGTAATTTCAGGGTAACAGAATAAGCTCTTACTTGGATGAAGGTTCAGAAATACCAAAAATGCTATCCGCAAATGAACTGGTTTTCATGGTGAGCTGAGTAGAGCTGTCAAACTCTTCTGGGTGGGGTTATCTGTGAGTTAGATGATGTATTTCAGAAGCCTGATGACAGTTTCCATAGAGACCGGGCTCCAGGGAACTGTGCAAGCATTGCAAACTTGGTGCTGTGGTCAGAAACGCTGCTGCTAAATGGAACAGACAGAAGGTTAACTTTCTGTATTTGGTTCTTGCGATTCAGAAAAAGCCTGAACAACCCAACCAACTGTGCTGTGTTATCTGAAATGTGAAATTTTGGGGCTTTTCTTAATTGAGCAAAATAATGTAAGCTGTAAGCTGCAGTATAAATTTAATTGAAGAAGAAAAGAAAGCAGAAATCTCCTGTTAGTGGGAAGTATCAAGGGAGTAAAATCCAAGAAACAGCTGATCTGAGCACAGAGAGGAACTGAGGCGAAATTAATTTGTCTTCAGGGAATGAAGAGAATAGTTAATTCAGTTCCAAATAGCATTATATAATTAACTCCAGTTCCAGAAGCAGAGCTTGCGAGTGAGGCTTCTAGTTTGTAGATCAGTTCTCTCCAAACGGATGTAGGTTTTTCCTTACATTTGAAAATCCTGCCAGTAACACGTACTCTCTTCTAAGAATTTTAACTGATTTCTACTCAGACACCAGCAGTATAAAGGTGCAGTCACAGGATGAAATGAGTAGCAAGATGAGATGCAGGGTGGGTTTTGGTCACCGTTGCTGAGTAGGCAACGGTTTTTCTGTTGAAAACTTAGGTGTGCTCTAAATGATGCTCTGCGGAGCTGGTAGGCGAAGTGTTCTCTTGAATAGTTACATCTTAGCTCAGAGAAGCAAAGGTAGAAGGAGCTGTAGTCTCTGGCTAGGTTTCTGTAGCTGCCTTTTGGTTTTGCAGAAGAAGCCACCACGTGAGAATGATCACAAGCAGATTAGTAGCAGCTCCTGTGGAAGTCTTTCTCCAAATGCTACTGTTCAGAGTCCTAAACACGAGTGGAAAATCATTGCTTCAGAGAAAACTTCAAGTGAGTAACTGGGGCAGGGCTTGTGTAAAAGATGCGCCTGGTATTGTGTACCTACCACCTCCCACTCCCTGGGGATTTCCTACAACATCTGTAAGAAATGCAGAGGTGCTTTTTCGTACTGAAGATAAAAATCAATTAATTTGCCCGGTAATTTGTGGGGTGTTTCTAACATAACTGGGGCCAAACTGGGATCACTTACATCTTGACCGCTTAGGACGGGGCCATCCCAGATCCCATGGTGTGTATAATTTATCCAGAAAGTCCTGAGGAGACAGGCAGTCTGTGATCAATTAACAGAGCTATTCGCTGTCTGTGTGCGAGGAGACTGTCTCCTGCCACGTTGTTTAGATTGCTGTCTTACATCCTTATAATCTAAACTTCGTATTTTTCTGTAACGAGGCGAACTCTTGGAACCGGCAATTGGAAAAAATAAAGTTTTCATACTTAAAAGGAGAGGAGCCTAATCAGAAGACGCTGATCAGAATACCTTTAGGTGTTCACCTAAAATTTCATTATATTGGTGGTCTCTCCTTTTCTCCTGACAACAGGTAACACCTACCTGTGTCTTGCTGTTCTGGACGGTGTGCTGTGTGTGATATTCCTGCACGGTCGTAACAGCCCCCAGAGCTCTCCCACGAGCACACCACGACTGCTGAAGAGTCTGAGTTTTGAGCTTCAACCAAATGATATCATAGAGAAGCCCATGTCTCCGATGCAGTACGCTCGGTCTGGACTGGGCACAGCTGAACTGAACGGCAAGCTGATCGCTGCAGGTAAAAGGAAGAGTAACAAGTCTTTAAACCCCTTGCTCGCTTGTGGCCGGGGTGGGGGACGCTGGCTTCTTAACTCCGTACAGTCAATATTCGAGCCGGTGTTCTTGAATGGCAAAGCACTTGGTCTTTGGAAATGTGATATCCTCTAACCTTTTGCTTTTAGGGGGATATAACAGAGAGGAGTGTTTGCGCACGGTGGAATGCTACGATCCACAAAAGGACACTTGGACTTTCATTGCGCCGATGAGAACACCGAGAGCTCGGTTCCAGATGGCGGTTTTAATGGTGTGTGGTGGGTGGAGATGAGAGGGAATGTGAGATTATGTAAATGTAGGTGGGACAAATAGGGCAAACTTTACAAAATGGTAACAAAAGTTGCTTATTTGTAGTTACACAGTTACTAAAGTGCTAATGATTTGAATTGTTGTGTGCTTGTATGTGAAGCAGGTGTTGCTTTTTGCCATTTAGGGGCAGCTGTATGTTGTGGGGGGATCAAACGGTCACTCGGATGACTTGAGCTGCGGAGAAATGTATGAGCCAGAAATAGATGACTGGACTCCTGTCCCTGAACTGAGAACCAATCGCTGCAATGCAGGTAACGCATCTGCTGCTGGTCAACTGTTGGGGTTTTTTAAAAAATTTATTCATTTATTAGCTTAATTATTCTTTCCTGTATGAATAGGAGTATGTGCCCTGAATGGAAAACTGTACATTGTTGGCGGTTCAGATCCTTACGGCCAAAAGGGACTTAAGAATTGCGATGTGTTTGATCCCGTAACGAAATCTTGGACGAGCTGCGCTCCCCTTAATATCCGTAAGTTTGCTCCGTAGTTTGGGAGGGAGGGGGAAAAGGGCGATTGCAAAGCCGCAGGTTTAAAACCAAACAAAAAGCCTGTTTAAACTTCATCTGCTGCGGTGTCCTGTTAGTGCCTGGCTTCTGTGCTGGGCTGTAGCTCCTGGTGTTTGATTGCAGGGAGACACCAGTCTGCAGTGTGTGAGCTGGGCGGGTATTTGTACATAATTGGAGGAGCAGAATCGTGGAACTGCCTGAACAGCGTGGAGCGTTACAACCCAGAGAACAACACTTGGACCCTGATTGCCCCCATGAACGTGGCTCGACGAGGAGCTGGAGTGGCTGTTCGTGACGGTAGGCTTCCATGGGCTTAAGTAACCTCTTCTTGTGCTTGATGAATTTTCCACGTTAAGCTAGGATGCGAGTAGAATGCAAAGCTGTGCTCCTTCTCAGGGAGGAAACAGCACAGTAAGAACCTGGCTACGTCTCCCAATTTAATGAAAAACTGCAACCAGAAAAAAAAAACCCAACCCACCACCTTTTGTTTTGGGGCATTTGCCCCATGTCTTTCTTTTCCAAACATCACCGTGCAGCTTCAACAACTGCATCTGTTTGAATTCGGACTTTGCACTTCCTCTGAAGTAACTTCCAGTCAGCTCCAATGATCGGGAGGCCCAAAGCAGGTCAATGCTGCAACTGCAGACCTTGAATAAGGCAAAAGTTCACTGCGGCTTAGTTTGTCTCCCAGGAAAGGAGGCTGCGTTTGGGGACACAGCTGGTGCTTGGCAGTGAAGCATTCCCTTTGTTTCCTTTCCTTCTGCTAGGAAAACTCTTTGTTGGTGGCGGCTTTGATGGCTCTCACGCGGTGAGCTGCGTGGAGATGTACGACCCCGCTAAGAACGAGTGGAAGATGATGGGAAGTATGACCACTCCCAGGAGCAACGCTGGCATCGCCACGGTGGCCGACACCATTTATGCAGTCGGGGGATTTGATGGCAACGAATTCTTGAACACAGTTGAAGTCTACAATCCGGAGTCCAACGAATGGAGCCCCTACACAAAGATTTACAAGTTTTAAGTGAATTAAATTCCCTTTTCAAACTAACAGGCTTAGTGATGTAATTGTGTTTGAGTAGAGGTACACATGTGAATAGGGTTGGGGAGGGCATAGATGTTGCCAACAGCAACACAGAGCTTTTGCATATTGCATATTAATGTGCTGTACATATTTGTTTTTGGAAAGAATATCAAGATGAAGGGGTTTTTGTGTATTTTGGAACTTTGTCATAGGGTTGGTTTTGTGGTGGTTTTTGTTTGTTTGGCTGGTTTTTTAAGATTTTGAAGATAATGCAAGAGAAACTAGACTGGGCATATCATTTCAGGAGTTTCCCCCAGTGTTTGTTTTGTAACTTTGCACGTTAAATGACTTTTCCTGTAGGATGTGTTCTTGACACAGGAAGTGTAGGGTATATGGGGGATCTTTTTTTTTTTTTTTTTCATCAGGCCTTGTTTTCCTTCAGTAACTGGAACAATCTGTAACAAGAAGCCTTATTTAAATAGATATAATGGCTATTTTTTTTATTAAAAAAAGCTGACATGCCTGCCACTACCTTATCTTTTATGATTGCCTTTTTGTAACAGTTTTTATATAGTCAGCAGGGTGTTTTATCTGCTGACATGAAAATGGCAGATAAATGGTTATTGAAGCAAAGAGACAACCTTCATAGACGACGTTCATAGAGCTGGAGTGGGAAAAGAGGTACCACTGTAGGTGAGCTCCTGAGCTTTGGCCTCTGCTACAATATTGTACCTTAGTGTGCTCAACACCTTCCTTCCCGCCGGACGGAGTTTCCGATCAGAAGAGAGCTGTGATTTTTCTTTTGGGACGGGGAAAAGGCAGAGGGTGCTTTCTGTACAGCGGTTTTGTTACTACGGGGGAGCTAACGTTTGTAAACCCAAAACTTACGTGTGGGGTTTTTCTCATGATTTTTAAACTCTTGCCGGTCGGCAGTGACAATGTATTCATCCGATTAGTAACCCTCTTAAGTTTATTTTTCTAATACTACAAGCTGAAAGTGTGGTAGAACACAAGTAACTTGATTTCCTCTGTGCTCATAGTACTATGTTTTAGTTCACTTCCTCTATCGGTATGGACAAACCCTCGGTTAGGATGACTCGGTGTCTAATGTGTAGCGCTGCACATCTAACTCCTGGTGCCAAAACTAGCACTCGACCGCTTGCTGCTGCTGCTGCAAACACATTAAAGGTACCTTCTGGGAAATCCTTGCACCCTGGGATTGCTGTGATGTGTCTTTGTGTTCTTTTCTTGAACGAGACAGTTTACAAACAGACGTTTGCGATATTAAAATAGACATTTCAACTGTATGTAGGACGCAGGACTTAATCTGCTCGTTCAGCTGTGTTCCTCAGCGTTAAGCAAGTACCTTCTGGAAATTAAGCTGCCCCTGATGGCGCTAATTTTGGTCACCATCACATTCTTAGTTTACCGGTCCCCATACTAGTGACACACCTCTGCTAGGGCTTATTTCACATACCACGAGGCCCTCCTGCTGCAGTGGGGTGGGAGCAGACTTCTGTGTCTCTGCAGGGGAGCAGGAAAACATCATTCCGAGCTGTAACGCTGGCTGCGTTTGACCAGGGAGAGCGGCCGTAGGAGAGTAACAAAGTAGTTGTCTGAATCTGTGTCGGCTTCTCTCCCCCTGAAGTCTATCAATCTGAAGTAGATGTGAGCTAAGACAGGCATCGTGTGCTTAAGTCGATGCAGCTTCCTAGATTTATGACAGAAATTGCCAATGTAGGCTTATTCCAGCGTAACATTCCACAACTGGAATGGAAATAGCCCTTAAAGTGAATTTTGCTCCAACAGTAACTCCCAACCCCCTTCTCTCTGACTTTCAAGGGTCTGGGGGCAAGAACTACATTAAACTTGCATCCACGGTAATTGGGCAAAGTGAAAACAGAGCTATTCAAAGCCACGCTGCCGTGTAGAATTAACTGCTGTTTACTGTAACAATAAATTAGATTTTTACAATTAAGATTTTTTTTTTTTTTTTTTTACAAATACATCCAAAAGTTAATATCAAAATAAACGCTTCTAGAACTTTGCTGGTCGCTCATCTCTGTACAAATACATACACAGAAGAGGTAGCTTTAAAGGCCACAGCAGCATCGAAAATGGCTTTTAGAAAGTTTCAGAGACTTAAAAGCAGTTTTGGAAAAGCAACAAACAGTACATTCAAAGAGAGATGTCTCCCGGAGAGCAGAGATGAGCCACGGCCTATAACCCCCAGAGGGGAAAACAGCTTGTGCCTTCGCAAGAGAAGGCGGCGAAAAAGAACGCCGAGGGCTTTTCCAAAAAAAAAGTTTCCGTTGTATGAAGCTTCAGTAGGTATTTTACCAAAGGAAAAAACATCCCTTTTCTCTGAGAAGAGGTCCAGGACCAGCACACCTGTATGAGGCTGGGTTTTCTGGTTGGTTTGTTTTTTTTAAAAAGGGCATCAATCCATTTCTTTCCCCGTTCTATATCCTCTTTTAAGCCTTCCATAGCTTGCTACACAGGCCACGTAACGCTGCGTGTGCGTGTCAGCCCCGCCGTGTCTCGTAGCGCCACCCGGGGATCTGCCTTCGGATTCAGCCGCTTTCCTCTCGGTCCTTTCAGACCCCCAGGTGTCACAACAGTCTTTGTTTTTCTCTCACTTGTCACTTTTGAAGTATTAGCAAAGCAAATACCTCACACGGATGTTTTCTTTTCCTATACAACCATTAACAGCCTTAGCTCCTAGCAGGAACATCTGGAACAGCAGCCCAGCACATCTGCCGTACCCCGAACCAGCTGTATCAATCCAGGGACCCTCACCCGAGAGACAATCCTGTTACCTTCCCGTTCTTAGCAGAAATGTGGACATTTAACGTACATATGTGACGTTAGTTGGGTTTTTTTCCCTTCAACTCTGATATGAAACAGCACCATTGAGAAAAAAGAAGGCAGGTTTTTGGCTCCTCAGGTATTTCCCCGCACACACACACCAGAGGAGTGTGACTTTGTTGGGACAAGGAAAAGGCAGGGGGTGAGCGCTGCGGCTCCAGACCTTCGCCCAGGAGTCACAGCCAGCCCCTGCTCGTGGCTTCCGCGTGAGCCGACGCCTGACACTGCTTAATGGTGTGTTCCAGCTGGGCCAGCTGGCAACAGCCGACTTCCAGTCTCTCTCTGGAAAAAAAGAAGATACAAAAGTTATCGGGACACGATGGACCCCTTTTATAGACAGCCATCTTTCCGTATATTCCTTTGAAACAAAATTCAAAGGGATTCTAATACCAAGCTTTAAATCAGTCAAAAGCAGAGAATAGTTGGCACCTCTGGAAATCCAGGCGTATTTTTATCTTTCTAGCAAAAGACCAAGTTTCTTACAGAGCTCATTAATCATGACATGTCCTCAGCTGTATCCCACATCACATCTTTAAACAGCAAACAGTCTGAGCCACACAGCAAACACTAGTTCAGTCTTTCCAACCCTCTACTCTGCGCTCGTGAGACCCCCACCTGGAATACTGTGTCCAGCTTTGGAGTCCTCAACACAGGAAGGACATGGACCTGTTGGAATGGGTGCAGCGGAGGACCATGAAGATGATCAGAGGGATGAAGCACCTCTCCTATGAAGACAGGCTGAGAGAGTTGGGGTTGTCCAGCCTGGAGAAGAGAAGGCTCCGGGGAGACCTTATAGCAGCCTTCCAGTACCTAAAGGGGGTCTACAGGAGAGATGGGGAGGGACTCTTTATCGGGAGATGCAGTGATAGGATGAGGGGGAACGGTTTTAAACTGAAAGAGGGGAGATTTCGATTAGATATTAGGAAGAAATTCTTTCCTGTGAGGGTGGTGAGACACTGGAACAGGTTGCCCAGAGAAGCTGTGGATGCCCCATCCCTGGAGGTGTCCAAGGCCAGGCTGGATGGGGCTTTGAGCAACCTGGTCTGGTGGGAGGTGTCCCTGCCCATGGCAGGGGGGTTGGAACTCGATGATCTTTAAGGTCCCTTCCATCTCTAACCGTTCTATGATTCTATGGTTCAAATAATATAAAATGTTACTGGTTTTTACCGAATGTGTTCAAGCTACAAGTCACCTATATGTTTCCTATAGGTGTATGTGTTGCAGATGGATAGAAATAAGTTCTATCCACAGTTACAAGACAGTCAGAGACAGATTTTAGGCTTCTGGGATAATCTGACTTCAGTCTTTCCTGGGTGCAGCTACTCCTCTTCCTCTCGCACTTGCCCCACGTCGGTAATTTTTCTAATGATCTGCAGAGCTTCCCCAATCACAGACAACCCTTCACGAGCTTACGCTGGTACAAGTTAAATACTGTTTAAATTAGCTACTCCTAAAGGGACTTATGGTCACATATTCACCATGGGACACCTGCACTGAGAAAAAAGTACTATAAGAAATATTTTTTTGGAAACACAATAAACCCTAAACCATTTGCAGTGACCCAAGCGATTCCTGTTTTGGAACACAGGGCAGGCCCTCAAACGGTGTTGCATTTTTAAACGGCAGCCACTCTTAGTTCAACACATGAAAAACCTTCTCCATTTCAATGTTTTGAAAGACCGTGAAACAAAGCTTCCATTTTTCAGAGCGCTTTCATAGATGTTGGCAAAACGACCAGACCCAGGATGTCATTTCCCCGTGTCTAGTTTCGTAACAGTCATGTGCAGACACCGATCCACTGCCGTTTCACCGCGTTCTGATTTGCTCACACCGTTTGACTGCTCTTCCCTGCGCAGTTTGCCTTTTTTTTTTCAGCAGTAAAGTTGCCAAAATACCCGCTCTCGGTTTTCTATTTGAGCTTAGTACTAAAGGGTAAAATTGGTTAAATGGTAAAAAGCAAGAAAAAAAAAAATACTCCTCATTTCTATACTTAAGCTAGAGTATTTTGCAAACATGTGCTGTTGCGCTTAGGGAAAAAAATAAATCAACTACAGACACGGCAGCCGAATTCTCAGTTGTTCTAAATAATTCTAAAGTTATTCCAAGTAGTTCTAAAGTACCTCGTGCATAAGTAAAAAATGGTTATTTTAAACAATTAGCACAGATTTTTGCCTTCTTGCTTTTCACTGAATTTCACTGACTTTTTAGAGTTGGAAGGGACCATAGAGATCATCTAGTCCAACTCCCCTGCCGAAGCAGGATTGCCCAGAGCATGTCAGAGCATGTTACTCAGGACTCCATCCAGGCGGGTCTTGAAAATCTCCAGAGACGGGGACTCCACAACCTCCCTGGGCAGCCTGTTCCAGGGCTCTGGCACCCTCACCAGAAAGAAGTTTCTTCTCATATTTGAGTGGAACCTCCTATGTTCCAGCTTGTGCCCGTTGCCCCTCGTCCTCTCACTGGCAACCACTGAAAAGAGTCTGGCTCCCTCCTCCTTCAACCCACCCTTCAGATACTTATAAGCATTGATAAGGTCTCCCCTCAGCCTTCTCTTCTCCAGGCTAAAAAGTCCCAGCTCTCTCAGTCTTTCTTCATAAGGGAGATGCTCCAATCCTTGAATCATCCTCGTTGCCCTTCGCTGGACTCTTTCCAGAAGTTCCCTGTCCCTCTTGAATTGGGGAGCCCAGAACTGGATGCAGTATTCCAGTTGTGGCCTCACCAGTGCTTGTATGAGTATGATGTGCAAGAGATGCCCCGGGAAAAGGAGCACATGCTTACACCCCCAGTAGTGTGTATCCCTCCTGCCCACTCACACCCTTGGCACGGGAGGTACCGACGAAACACCAACTGCTCTACGCCTTGTCCTTCTTGCGTGATTTCCGCCGGCTCTTCTCCGGCATTTCTGCAGCCAAACGTAACCTCTGAGCAGCTACTAGGAATTACTTCTTGCTTTCCTACTAGGAAAGTGGCTGCGGAGCCTGAAACCACTTGTCCTCACTCAAAATACAATTTAATACAATTCATTTTCAACTAAAAAGGGATATGGCAGAAGACAAACTATGCAGTTGTGATGTGTATAATCAAAAAGACAATTTCCATAAAACCCAATAAGCAGTAGTGACTTTTGCTCTAAAGCTGCCAAAATCAAAGATTTTAGAAACACCTTAAACCAGCCAAACCACAACTCAGTGAAAAGGCAGAGCTCTTTTTCACTTTTTGCTTTTCCTTGTATTATGTAAAGGTAGTTTTAAAAAATAATCGGCATTGAAAGGTCACTTATAGCAGCTTTCATGACAGAATGGGGATTTTTTTTGGAAGGTTCAGTTCAAACCATCCTTCATATATTTACATATAAAGTATTTACACACAAAATAAATCTCTTGACTACCCTGATTTATTATTTGGCCGCCTGTTTCCAAAGAGGAACCTGAACCTGATCAGATAGAAAACATTCTGTAACTGTAGTATTCCAAAGGCTACTTTCTCAAAAGACCATTTGAAAGGCACTCCTCAAAAAAGAGCAAGCAAGGTCAGTCACCCGAGTACAGCCTGAGGGCGACCATGCCAGCCTCTGAAGGAATTTTTTTTACTATGCTGAGCACAAATTGACACATATTATTTTATTTATGCCTGGATCCACACAGACCTATATCCAACAGCTAGATTTATTAGTTTGTTGGGTTTTTTTCACCTGATCAACTTCTTCTAATACAGAATCATCCAATGGTTTGGGTTGGAAGGGACCTTAAAGATCATCACGTTGCAACCCCCCTGCCAGGTGTCCCTGCCCAGGGCAGGGGTTTGGAACTCGATGATCTTTAAGGTCCCTTCCAACCCAAACCATCAGATGATTCTATAATTAAATCTCTCCCTCCCTACGTAACTTTCCTCCCCTGCCCTTGCAATTAGCACTTTGAAATTCACAGAAGATTTAGGAAATCAGTATCAATCCAGGCAAAGGAAAGCTTTTTAGAATAATTTGCCTACTTGGATTAAAATAATCTGCAAGCCTTTTACAAAGCTGCTGGAACCGTGCTGCGTATCCTGGCAAGTTACAGCTCGCTCATATCCATATAACAGCAACATCAAAGAAATTATTTACCTGTCTTTTATCATTCACTTACGGTTTATTTTTTTAAAAAAGTATTATGGCATTTTAAAAACCTCACAGAACCTGGATTTACAAGCCCTCAATTACACAAATTCAGAAAGAAATCTTTTATGAGCCAGAAACTTTACTATAAAGATCTCTAAGGGTTGCACGACACTCATTTTTAAAGTTTTCAGCTGTAAACCTTTAACTCAGCTGTAACAGAACATTTCTTTTCCTGTGACCAAACTGCAAAAAAAGCCTCCTAAAATGGAAATGAGTACTTGGAATCTTAATGGTTTTTCTCCTTTTCTAACTGTACTTACAAATGTCTTAGTAACATACAGTGGCTAAATTTATGACTTTAATAACGATGGCCACAATGCAGTGCAGCGACTGCAGATATGCCCGGGTTTCATGGTACAGTTCAATCGCTTGGATCGCCTTCAGAATTGCAGGGTTTTTTCCTCTGCCGATTTAAGGAAAGTTCTCATAATAATGAGATCTGTTACAAGAAATACCTCACCAAATCAAAATTTCAGTTATAATCAATTTCATTTCAATGCAGTCTCACGCTCTAACCTACCTTACAGCGAATGCTGAATTATACTGGCTCTGCCACTAAACCATGAATTCAAAACTGGTAGAGGAAAGAGGGACCAACACCTCACCTCGAACAGCTGAAAATCACTGGTTAGGTGGCTCATCTCTATTTAATTCTTGTCTTCTTCCACTCTGTTGTAATGGTAGGTCATTTTAAAAAAAATAAAAATCCTAAATCATCTTCCTTATGGTCCTCCTACAACTGTGATTTTTTATTTTCCAAACAATTTCTCTTACGCTACTTGGGTTACTACAGTACATGGCTGCCTCAAAACCCGTCTGATGTGGTCAGTAATTGGCTTACCGATATATCTCTTGTGAAACACACTCATAAAGCTCCTCAGCAGTGAACTTTATACTGTTATTTATCTACAAAAGAACAAAGAATAAAGAATTAACACAGTAATTTATCAAGTATCACACATCAATTAAAGTTATACAGCCGGTATAACAGATATGTTTGATGTATTACCTAACAGGCTCTCAAGTTGAGACAGTACATAAAAAAAAGTCATGCTGTGTATTCTAAAATCAAATATTACAAATTAACAATTGTGGTTGTATATAATGGGAGTGATAGATTTTTAACAATTTTTACGCAAATCTAAAAGACCTTAAACAATTCTTCCTCCCCTCTTAATTTACCCTGTAGTTCTACAGCAAACAGAATAACTTTTGATTTACGTTAATTCCGTACAGTCACCCTGTACGTACAGGCCCAAAACCCAAATATATTTCCCTCTTTAGAAGAAGACTGCAAACATGAAATACGGAATATGCTAAATGGAAAATACCTCTCTTATACTGCAAACATTCATTTCAGTTTCTCTTCCTAAAATCCTTCAGCACAAACGAGTTAAAACTTCACGAATAAGGGGTAACTTCAATTTATCTTTTTCGCTCTGAACTGCAGCCGTTACTCTCCACAGAGCAATGTACCTCCTTCTTACAATGATTAAGTCAGGGATGTTTTGGTGACTTCAGCTTCAAGGCTTTTTACTCTCCACAGCGAGCCATTCACAACAAATGAGCGCTCAGCGAGTCACGCAAGCAACTGAAACACCAGCGGAGATTCAAAGAACTTTTGGGAGGTGGCAAGCAAAAATAAATTTAAATGTGCAATGCCTAATAAATAAGAGGAGATCTTCAAAACTCTAGCTTAGTGGAAGCACAATGATGAGACAGCTAACCTCATAACTACTTTAAATAAAAAACTGCAACTGAAGTGTATCTGAGACAACATTAAAGAAAACTTCATACCTCATTGCTTACGAGTACGTTATAGAGGGTCCAAATATCTTGGAAACTACTGGTTGGGGTCAAAATTCTGAAAAAGAAAAGTTTGGGAATTTTTTTTACGCAAGTATAAAAGGATTCTATGGAAGAGTTGAAAAAATAGTCAGAAATGCTTCATGGAAAAAAAAATCCAATTACTTTCTTTAAACAAAAAGGAAATTCTGATCTTTGAAGGATTCTCCCTTCCACTCATCCCTTTCCACTCCTCTAGAAGAATTAAATGAGCTTATTATCCTTGTAAAGACTTTCTATGAGGGTTTTTTCCTAATTAAAAATTCAACAGATGTTTTTATGAGCAATTTCTATATACAGACGGGAAGAAAACCAGTAATAATTAGAAGTCTTTTGTTTCACATAAGCAAAGCCTGCTGTATTCACGCGGAGCAGCAGCAAAGTGACACGCAATACAAAACCTTCCCACATTAGCTAAAGCTTTAACTCGTTCTCTCCAGCATTCTAACATACAGCTTAAATGCTACAATTTACAGCCCGGTTTTGCTACTTTTAATAATAACGAATTCCCACCCAGTATTGAGAAGTGACAATGGCATTTGACAGCCGAAGAGAGGTGTCTTTACGAAGAAAATCTGGTCCTTGTTCGCTGTGTTACAAGCGGAGATACCACCTGCAGAAGAAAGCATCAGCTTTGGTCGCTCTGTAAGGTGGCGTGAAGTTCTGAGAGACGTACGCCCTTTTCCACAAGGCTCCAAAAATGATCCAAGAGTAAAGTTATTCTCTCAAAAATTAATTCTCCTAATCTATTTAAGTAGATATAATTCAGTTATGCCTCAGCGTAACTTAATTTGCATTCGCTAAAAAACCCAACCCTTTTAAACATTACAAGTTGTAAATTAAAATCTACGTTAAAAACCATGTAACACTTCACATATATTAGGAAATACTGATAAAATTCTGCCTTATGTTAAGTTTTAAGAAGGTAAATAACGACTAAGAAAATGACTGGATTTGGAAAAAAATAATTGCAAAAAAAAAAAAAAATCTTCTTTTTGGGAAGCTCTATTTACTTTCCCATGGGAAAGTGTCTAAATTCTCCCCTCTCTCCCCTTGCAAGCTGTAAGCCTTTATAAATTAATTAATTAGAAATTAAAAAAAAACACCAAAACAAAACCAGAAAACTAACAGAATAATTTAAAATTCCCAATTAAAAACAACACTGTATTTTAAACAGGCTGGAAGACCGTGACACACCACAGGATTTATCGTAACTAGTAAGTCCGCTGCTTATTTTCATCCTGATTTTGCATAGCAATTATTGCCGTTACAAAAATTAGTCACACGTTCTTTCTCCCTTCGTAAGAAGATGTACCCAGGATTCTTTTCTTAAACTGAAAACACTTCACCTGCCAACTAAAAGTCAGCAAGAAAACCAATTGGCTAGTTTTCCTAAAAATACCTCAAAGCCTTCAACTGCTACCCCAGTGAGAAAGCTATCGGCTTTGACAGCGTAAAACCCTGGCAGAGACACTTTGGCAAACGTCCTTGGAAACACTGGGAATCTTGGCAGCGCGGACCGCATCGCAGCTAAGATTCCCACCGACCAGCTCCACGGAGCCAGCAGCCCTGTCTGCATGGGACAATACATCAGCTTTAGCTATCGCACCACTCATCTGCAACATAAATAAACGAGCCTGGGAAAGCGGGATAGAATTCTCTTGCTGATGATTTTGGTACCGCTCTGCCTTCTGTGTCGTGCAAAAAGGAGGAAAGCTTGCACGTTTGTTTTCACAAAACTGAATGCAGTACCCTACAAAACATAAAAAGTAAGAGATTACTAATAACTTCACCTGAAGGCCATTACATAGTGCTGCGCAGCACGTTGGGGCAAAATACGCTCATCGCTGTATTTTTCCTGCGGTGCCAAGGACACGTATGCAAGGGTGTGGGATAAGACAGACCACTGCCACGGGTGAGCTGCCGGTGGGAAACCCAGCCAGGTAAGCTCCTACAGGAAGGATGGAGGGTGGGGGAAAAGGCGGCTGGTGAGAGAAGGAAGAGCTGTATTAATTATGGGCTTCTGGATTTTGTGGAAGAAAAATGCACGTACGAGCTAAGAAAAGGCAAAGGAAGAGACTGGGAGCAGAGCGGAAGGCAGGATTAAACGGTGCTGCCTTTCCCATTGACTATCTGGCCATCTCCGCGCGGCTATTTCTGTTCATCCGACGCCCAACTTCCCAAGGCAGAGAAGTGGCCTCTGGTTGGGTTTTTTTAGGCCTCTGGTTTTCCACAGATCTTTAATTCTACTGTGTGTATGAAAGCAGCCAACATGCCACCCACGTTTCCTTTCCCTTCGCAAACGTCACACCGTGAAAGCCTCAGCATCACAGCCGCTGTGTCGATCTGTTCTCACTGCAGGCAGCATTTTTCAAGAATTGCTAGAGAAAATAAACAATTTATTCATTGAAATTGCTGAATCTTGACACCGGTTAGGATGCTGCAGACTTAATTAAGAAGGTAACCCTCACCACTCATTGTATTCATTTCTTGTGAGGACGTAAAATTCAAAAACACCCTTATTTTTGTACTGCTGACCAAAGCGTACCGGCAAACTGCTAACGCTATCAGTTAGAGCTCACTATAAGTGAGCTCACTATAGCATTAATTGACTATAAGTCACCAGACCCCAGGTGGATGCACAAACCACCTGTGCTTCCAGTTCTTTGGAAAAAAACAAAGTAAAATGAGTAAATAAGCATGCAAGTAACTTAACGTTAAATCCTGTAACTTATTTTATGCTGTTTGCTTGGATTACGATGTTGGTTCTGGGTTTATAACATGAAATGAGAAGTCCAACGTTTGGCTCAAAGCTTTATATCTTCAAATAAAAGACATTTGTTGTTTTCAAGGCAGAACTATTGCTACACACAGAGTACTGAAAAGAAGTTGGTGAGAAGAGCTTGCACAGTAACTCCCCCCCACAAATTCTTAAGAGGACAGCATTCATAAAACACGCATAATTATTGCTGTTTTCAACTAAATAGGAACTTGAATACAAGCTCCAGTCTTGGAATACATTTTTCTGTAGAAAACTGTAACACATTCCTGTCTGCAGGGCAATGATTTCACATCACTGCTACTGTCTACTGGTTTTAATCATTTCATGTTCTTTCATCTTCTGTAGCCACCATTCTGTTGCATGGAAAACAGAAATTTTAAGAGAAGGTGAAGAGAAATCTGGAAATGTCTGTATGCACACTGACTGCATCTCTGCATTAAATGAAGTTGATTTCATTTCATCAAAGCTTCTCAGTGAAGAAAAAGTCTGCCCCAGCTATAGAACTATGTTTAGAGAACACCCTCTAAATTAATAATACATGAAGCAAATGGGCTCGTATGTAAAACGCTTCTAAAGAGCAATCTGAATCTCCATATTGTGACCACTGCAATATTTAACCACTGCTTTTTCTTCTCTCTCAACATGACATCAAACATATTTCAAAAGCAGAAGGTGGAAAGCCACTGAATCACTTTGCCTTTCCTATCAACGCAGCCACGCAAAACCAAACTACAAATGACCTCACATCAGGTACTTCAACTTTTAATTAATCCAAACATCATGCTCCGAGCAGGTGCTGGCAAGGATGCTGGGTGACAAGAAAGCTGGGCTGCCATTAAAATGCAATTTGTTGGTCAAGTTAAAAACTATAGTGTGGTTCTAAGGAGTTTTCTGAACATAGTTAGTACGTGAGTTAGAGAAGAGCATGCCAGAGAAACAAAAAACCGAGACCAGCTACAAGATGGAGATTAGATGCTCTTCTTGGGGCATAAGGGAGAAAGAGAGTCAGACATAATGACTTTTATCTCATAAGCAATAGGGCTTCTCAAACACACTTGGAATGTTTCTTTACCTACTGTCCTGTCACTCATCTGATGCCAAACACGTGCAAAGAGTGTAAGATATGATAATCATAAATGGGAATGGATAGGAAATACAGTAGCTCAAGATGTGGTTCCTCACTTGTGCAGGGAGAAGATCTGGGAAACAAGCAAAGCCTGTTTGGAAAGGATCAGAAAATTAACTTATCAAATAGAAGGGAAAAAAAAAAAAAAAACCAACCCACAAGGCAATCTGGCAGCGAAAGCAGATCCGCCTGCCAGCTGCTCACAAACACTAAAATTCTGGGCAATGACAAGTAAAGCATATGGATAAAATTCATATGAGACTACATGGCAATCACTCTCAAATGTGGCCAAACCTCTATACCTCAGTACTTGTCATGCTGAGCCATTCCTCTTTAACAGCTCTATGTAATCGCCTGTGGCGTAAGACTGATAAGATTGTCATAAACCATTAACCAATTCAATAAATCCATATGGTTAATGAAAAAGGCATATGACTTAATTGTATAAAAGTCAACTTAACCTATTAAAAGTCCCATTTAACCTCACTGTCAGAAGATCGGGGAAGCAAAAAAAGACAAGAAATGGAAAAGCAGAACTTCTATGAGGTGTATTAGCAACTCCTCATTACACGGCACTGCAATAAGGGACTCAAACTGGCGTTACAATGATCAACACACACCAGAGTTCTGTTCGGCAGCAACTTATTGGGAAACGAAGGCTGTTTTTCCCCAGATAAAGTCAAGGTCATGCTTTCTTCTATTGTGGAAGTATACTTCAGATGTCATATCCTAGGGCCACTTTGTCTAGATGCCTATTCTCTAGCTTTACAAGGTCAGAAAGGACCATGGCTTTTACACCACTAACTCATTTATTCAACCTTTTCTGCTTTTTAGACTGGCTTAAAGGCAACAAGGCTTAAGCAGCTGCCACAGCATCACCTCTGCCCTGCACCTTGTTAAGCACTGGCCAGTTTCGGCTGTATTTGACAGAGGTCTTGACCTTTTTAATTTCCTACAGCTCTCATTAAAATAGGCAGACGAGTAAAGGCCAAATTTGGACCCTGGCAACAGAGAAGGCTGTAGGTAAGTTCAAATGTAACAGGAGATAGCAAAGAATCAATGTAGGAAAGGGAACACCACAACTGGGAGAAAACCTTTTGTCAGATACTGCCCATTTTCAGCTACATCAGAGAGGATAATTAAACTAAAGGATACAATACTACAGGAAGATGAGCTCTGGAAATGCTATTACTGATGTAAAGTGTTTTTTTAATTAGTAACCAAGGGGATGTTTCCACATTACTGCTGACCCCCGGGGAGGGACATTTCTACATACAATGCCTCTCTCTGCGAGATGCCCTACAGCTCAGCCAACCGTAATCCTGCTCTTGGCTCCGCCAATCTGACCACGTGTGGTCAAAAACGCTCCATGGAGGGGTTATAAATCCTTCTCTTGCTCATGATTTGGAATTTACACAAATTATGTTACACATGTTGTTCAGAGATCAGAAGACAGCTGACTGGTAGCACCGTCAGCCAGATCTGCCACTAAGAAAAGGAAGAGGGAATCCATGCCCATGCTTAAATGCGTTATTTCCAACACCCGTTTCTCATTTACAATAAATTCTGTTTACCTTGGAAAACCACACAAAGCCCAGCATCCTGAGGCTGAAATTTACATTTAAAGTAATTTAACTGTTCTCTTTTAGGGGGTTGAGAACATTTCAGGTTTCACCTAAATAAATTTAAAAACAGAATAGAAAAAAAAAAACATCAATCAACTAGTGGTAGGAAAGTCTAATACTTTTTGAACTGGGAGTTAATCTCCATTTTATTTCCAGAAGGAGACTGCATGCGGAGGAAGACTAAAAGTAGAGCTCTTAAACTACAGACTTTATGACAGAAATTGCTAAATGCCATGGCAGGCTAAGGGAAGACAATTTTCCAACTAGACATCAAGAAAAAGAAATCTCAATTCCTCCACTGACTAGCTGAATAAACAAAGAGGAAACAGTTTCTCTACACCTGTAGAATTCTGGTTTAAAATTATTTAATCTCAAATCATTCAATTCAGTGGACTTAAGTAGAGAGTCAAATATACCTCAAGTATATAAACCCCCCCATTAGTGATACCTTGCAAGGCATTCTGCACTACTTAGAACAACATCTGTGAAAGTTAATTATCTGTGATAAGTTCTTAAACCTCTCTTCTCTCCAAAGATGAAGGGCCCAAAAAACTTCCAGCACAATCAGTGGAAGAATTTCTGTAAGTGATGAACAATTTGGCACAAACTTGAAAACCTTGAGTTGTAGGAATACTTCTGTTGCCTCAAAGAGCTTCTTGAAACCCAAGAAGTTTCTAAAGATCACTATTTTAATTTATTTTAATGATTTAAGAGACCTTAAATTAGGTTCCCTAATTAACTGGCTCAAAATAATAGAATCATAGAATGGTTCAGGTTGGAAGGGACCTTATAGATCATCGAGTTCCAACCCCCCTGCCATGGGCAGGGACACCTCCCACCAGACCAGGTTGCTCAAAGCCCCATCCAGCCTGGCCTTGAACACCTCCAGGGATGGGGCATCCACAGCTTCTCTGGGCAACCTGTTCCAGTGTCTCACCACCCTCACAGGAAAGAATTTCTTCCTGATATCTAATCTAAATCTCCCCTCTTTCAGTTTAAAACCGTTCCCCCTCATCCTATCACTCCCCTCCCTGATCAAGAGTCCCTCCCCATCTCTCCTGGAGCCCCTTAGTAAATCTCAGTAACACACTGAGGTAACAATGCCTGCGAGGATCAGCTATATTTCATGCAACAACTAACACATACTTGTTTAAATACATCCCTGCTAACAAAGGAGGCAGGTAGGTAATCAACAGTTGCTAACCATACCACTTTGTGTCTTCATTTTAGGGCTGAAATACTGTAAAACATTTACGACATGCAGTATTTTGCAGCATAAATACCATTCTGCTACCAATGTTGTTAAAGGAAGAAGCAAAGATAAAATTAAAACCCTGTGATGATATGATAAAAGGTATAAAAATAGGGTAAGATGCAAAAAGCTCTTCATGAGACCTCTTCCATGAAACAGCTCTTTCTTCCCCCGGCCCCCTCGCCTTTTAAATGTCTATATTTATATTAAACATGTTCTGGTCATCCAGTCTGAATAGCTGTAGTAGTGCCACTAGTAGTGCCCGTAGTGTAGCTTTTCTTTTTTTTTTTTGAGGAATGGTATTGTTACACACATTTATCTCAAGAAGAGTGACTGTGCTTTTCTAATTGTTTTTAACAATCTGAAAATCTGAACTTTTAATGCAGCTGAACTTTAAATATAACTTATTTGTAAAACTTCCAAACTTTCACAAGACAGTTTCTCTCTTCTTTGTTCTGGACAGCAAGGAATAGAAGGTAACACAGAAAACACCTGTACTTTATCAAGTACTAAAAGCTGTATTATCTCCAAATATTCAAGCTAGAACTTTTCCGCTACTTTTTCTCCAGATGCCCCCTTTTCTGCAATCACACCACTAGATTAACTATAAATGACTGAAAGGATTTTTTTCAAAAAATCAGGAAAAAATAAATATACTCTAAATTCAGTTTTAGAGAAGCTGAACAGCCTAGGCAAAGTGTGCTTCCCTCTCTCTTTTGAATACTTCAGACTTCTTGTTTTAATACCCTGTAATATATATAAAGCTACAATGATTCATCAATAAAGCTTCTGACTCTTTGGAAAACCTACTCAGAGCTCTCAAACTAACTTAAATACCTACACTCAAGACTAAACCAGAAGATTCCATGTTACAGTGTCTCTGAATTTCTTGCTCCACGGTGCCACCTACTGCAAATCTGCAGCAACCTCAGAGCAGGCATTTCCAAATGCAACCGTGCAGGAAAATTACTTCACTCCAAGAATCATACTGGGTGCATAAATAGTGTATTTCAGTTTAGTAGTAAAAAAGAAAATATTTGAAAAGTATGAACGGCATTTTTGAAGTTATTTCATAAATGTTACTGAGTGTCATGGTAATCGCATGGAACAGAAAATAGCCTCTCCATTCCAAATAAAGTCAAATCAGAGAATCCTGTTTATCCTTGCTCCAAATACTCTAATGGCTCTAATCAAGAAAGTACATCTTTTGCAAAATAGATTTCTCTGATATAATGTTAGGCCTTTTTATTTTTACACCACTCTCCCATAACGGGAAATACAGGAGATAAATATCTTTTGCTAAAAGAAATTAAAAATGTCTCCTATTATAGCCACAAGAAGTTTTAATGAAACACCTCTGTAGCACAGAAATAACAACACTGAAGCACCGTATTCCCATTAAATCTCATCCACCACATATATAAACTGATACCACAGGATTTCTTGCCCGAACTTTAGGACTGGAATGGAAAGAACCAAGTTTAGCAGTAACCTGCTTTATTAAAACAATTTCTTTAGAGAAAAAACTGCCACTGCTAACATTTAATCTCAATTGGGAATACTAATCCAAACCACCAGCAATGAAAATGGATCAATTACCACCAAGCTATTCTAGCTCACAACTCTACACGTATTTTTCAGTTTCTACTTTCCTAATATTTAGACCATTTATCCTTGAAAAACAACAATTCTTTGAATGGATCTGTTCCACTATTATTGTGCTGGACAGAAAAAAAATCGTATCTATAACTTAGGCTACAATGCTACTGATGCAGGGATGCTGATGTGAACACACTACTTCACATGAGTGTACCTTGAAGCTTGTTTGGGACTTACAGAATATGTATTTTACCAAAACACTGCAATTAAAGAAATAGTCTTCTGACCATAATGGAAAAAAAAAAAATAAAAATAAAAAGCAACAAAAACTTATTTGGAAGTGGTGACAAGTGAAGCAAATGCTTGCATGTTTCTATTGTAGTTTTAATCAAAGAAAAAGAAGAAATATTCCAGCAGTGACAAACGAAAACTAGCTCAAGTCCCAAGCGACAGAGGTCCAGATCCCTGCGCCAGACTTTGGAAGTGCCTTGACAGGTCAGACCTCACACTTTACAACTGGAAAACCATACGTCCACGCTTGGCAGGACTGTTGGGCAAGTACAGCATAAGGACTGTGATCCTTCAGAACAGGTTGTAATGAACGTCGCTAAGTACTCATAATGCAAGTTTAAAAGCTCACTACGATGGAAGAATGGTAGAAAAAACACATTGAAAAAGATTATACGCTTATTAAATAATGCCTATCAATGCTGTAACAGTCTACAGGAGAAATGTCATATACCTCTACATTTACTTAAAAGGCAGACTGTTAATCTACAGGGCAAACCCAATTGTTTGGATGCATCTATTTCGCAGTTTTCTAACCTTTTTGCATCGTTACTACGCGAAAAGGTGCGCCAAGTGATGCTGTTTTCCCAAGTCAAATAGCTCGAGCCACTCAGATTCACGGCCTGTAACACTTTAGGATGCTCACAGCAGTTACTGGAACTTTAACCACAACTACAAAACAGCTCCGACAAATATTCTCTACAACAGGAAACTGAGGAACTCCACATCATAAGAGTGGCAATGTAAAGCATTCTTCTCTAGCTGTTCACACCGATGAATAAACTTCATTCCTATAAAAAAAGGACTAAGCTAAGACTGCACAGGAGATACCTTATGCTTTCCAAAGCTTCATTTTAATTATTCTCCACTCTTAAAAAAAAAAGGAGAAGGAAGACAGAGGGAATACTCTCCTTCCTAAACTGGAAGTCCAGCTGACTGATTGTCATTGTTATTGCTGGTTTTGACTTATGAAGAATACTCTAAAATTCGTAACAGTGAAGTCCCAAAACTTTATGTCCTTCACTATATAGGAAATTTGCCCAGATTCCAGTGGGCCTCACATTTTAAAAACAAGTGTTCTGAATTATTCAAAGTTCTTGCCATCAGACCTAATGTATTAGTTAATCATACTGTAGCTCCACTTACACTCTGAGCAGAGAAGACTGGCTCATCATCAAATACTGGGAAACAAGTCCCGAGTCAGAAAAGAGAAAATTCACTACAAGAGATCTGAACGTCTGGAAGTTTCTTAATCCTTTGCTACCAAGAAATGGTTCTAGGTAGCCTTGATATCAAGATTTTTACTGAAAATCATGTAACTAAGCACAAATAATAAATTGTGGTTTGGCATCAAAAGATTTCAGTGACTTTTATGACTTTAAGTGACCGTTACCATCACTAGTTTTATGACTAGCTTAAACGCTTACCTACTAATTCCTTCACGAATACCATTCACAGCTGCCAACAGTTTCTGCAGACCTAAAAAAGCTTCTTCAAAGGAAGACTTTCCAGTCACAGTTACAGCGCTGGGGTCCAACTTTTGGAAAATTTCAATACTAATATTATAAAAAAAGAAAGAAAAGACATTGAAAAGCAGTAAATAAACATCCTCAAAATTCAGAGAAACCCAGTATCTATTATATGCATTGTATTTTGACTACTAAAAACACCCAACCAAGGTCAAATGTAAATCTATACTAAATGTAAATCTATACTATGCTGTCTAAAATAGTCTTAGAATAAATAATAGAAAGACCAGACCCTACAATTGTACTTCTTTATTTAAAATTTTCCTTGACCACTGTACTCTATAACAGTATTTTACCTTTGACTTAAATTTATCATTAAACTTCACTTGAGAATAAAACAGTCTCTTCATGCACAACCTGAGTGCTTAAGCCTCAATTAGAAGAAAACTGTTAAGTTAAAGAAGCAAAGTGCTTTCCATCAATTTTCCAAGCAGCTTCATTCTCCAGATTTACTGGAATGGGCTTGACACCTTCCCTGCAACGGTTGCGTTAGGATGAGGAGCTGCAGTGCACTCATGAAGAAGTAGCCCCACAGGTGTGAGATAAGTAGCATTTTCTTGACATTAGCAAGAGGAGTGTGAAGTGATCTTTGATTCTAAAATTTTATCCTCTTTTCACAGCACGGTCTTTAACAGGTGGCAAGAGCCAGCAGTTCAGTTGCATTTTCATTATAAAGTGGTACACTTGAAAGAGCTTTTCCTTGATGCCTATATAAAACCTTTGAATTCACAATTACTATCCCAGTAAGAGAATTGTTAAGTAAGAGACTGTTCTCTGGCACAGATCCTCAGCAGACCTGAACACCACACCAAGCCATCTCCTAACCAGCTTCATCTAGATGGAGGGTGGTTTAATTTTATGCCATTTTGAGTTTAAATGAGAAAGGAAATTCATCACTAGATTCAACATTGGGATTTTATAGTGAAGGATTTTGCTCAACATGAAAACTTACTATATTTCAAATTGATTAAAGGTTTTTTTTTTTAAAAAAAAGTAAACAATTTTGCATAGGCTATTACTCCTCCACAGGTTTTGGAAAGAAAATAACCACGAGAAAACTTAGAGCTTGAATGCCGATTTTTTATGGATGAAGATGAGATTTCCACGGATGTCTCACATTTGTGGCTTTTACAGAGTTTTCAACACCATTCTCTAAGGCAACTTATGTCAGCCACTGTCCAGAAAAAGAGCAGCAGACTAGACAGATCCCTGACTGCATCCACATAACAATTTGTACGCTCCTAACTTCTTTGTGTGACAAGTTGTGGGGGCTGGGTTTTTTTCCTCAATTTTGATTAATTACTAATAGCTTCTTCTCTAAAACAGGGAGGGGGAAAAAGCTATTTCTAAAGTGTGTTTGTTTAAAAATTATGTAAGGTTATGCAGAAGCTCTGAATTTCTTTAGCATACCGTACCTGTACAAGTTCATTGTATTCCATACACCTTCAAGGACTGACCAGATTTCCTGGTGCTTGTTTTCTTGAGCTACATGAAAGCCTGGAAGTAACTTTTTTTCTTCAGAGTTTTGAAGATTTGGTGTCATTGCTTCCATTTTTTCACACACAGCATTTTCTGAAAGAACCATGATGTCTTCTGATAAATCCTGCTCACTGTCTGACCTCACCTTATAAAACAGTTTAGCAAACAAATGATGAGTGTATTTGGTTCCTAACTTAAGAAAACTTGAACACTTCTACTTTTTTTTTTTTAAAGCAATGTTCAAAAAAAGCAAGGCAGATCTCTTCTACTCATAACCATCTTTATTATCGTTTCTGGAACTAAAGCTTCTCTCAATCTTTCACCAAGTCTTTCTTATGTATGTATATATTGGTATTTCTACAGATAGGAAATGGAAGCAAAGGGAAACTCTGTGCCAAAGCTTCCCAGGCACGGTAAGCTGGTATAAACGAGAACCGCTTCTTTCTCTCGCTCCCTATCCCACGACTGATGGCACATCTTCCTCCGCAAAAGCACAAAGTATTCATCTACTCATTTGGCAAAACGGTTCCGAAAATGTGTCCAGGTTAAACTGAAACTGATCTGGCACAACCTAGTCTGTGTAAGGGCAGTTCTTTGTGAAGTCAAAGACCTGCCAGGACAAGGAAAGCAGGAGACGAGTTTTCAGACAGAAAGCCTGCTTCTTACAGCAGCACTGCTCACAGAACCACAGGCTAAGTGGCTGACTGCAACGCACACAGAAGTTACAGCACAGTAGACAATCAAGACTCCCCAGATCATCCTTCCTCTCCTTAACTCCCTTCTTCTTCCTCTCCCATTCAGCCTTCTCTGAAGCTGAAGTATTCCTTCCCATATATAGAAATATTTCAAGTCTGCCATGCTCATTTTTCCATTCTTCATGCCATTACATATGGAACTAACATTAACCACAAACCAAGACGCTGAAATTTCTTCCACAGCAACTCAATGAGATGAGCTGGAAGTAAAGACATCCTCCTCAGAACACAAAAGGTGTCAGGAAACCCCCCATGAAATACCACAAAGCACATGACACAAGCAGGTCCTTTCTTCATGTGCAGCACCAAAGCTACCGAGACAATGAAAGTTAAAATAGCACACCTAGGAATAGTAATATTGGAACAACTCTAATTTTATTCTTAATCTTTAAGGCCCTTTTCCATCAGCTACAAACACAAGAGAAAACTAAGGCAGTTTTCCTGAAAGCAGCTAAAAAATGTTTTTCAGTAACCCTCCCGATACTAACACATTTATATTAGGATGAAAAAAAAGTCTACCAAGCATACGCATAAAGGCAGATACTTGCTACGTGCAAATAAAAGTTACATTTGGGGTCTATTAATTTTGAAAACACTCTAGCAACAACATTTCGTGTGATAAATTTTTGAATTTAAGGAAATAATTTAGAAATCTAAGCCAGGTTTGCAATACGAACACGGAGTAACACCAAGAAGATGTCCGGTGAACGACTACCAAACCTCTCCTTACCTCTGCGAGGGTTTGGTACAGCTTATTCACTTCAGCGTAAGCCTGGGGGAGTACACCATTATAGTCTGACCTGGAACTGAAAGCATGCAGTAATTTTTTGGATTCCTGGAGCAAGATACTCGCTGTTGAGGAGTCAACTGTTTTACCTGATAGACAGTAATATGGGAAACAGAAAAAAAAAAAAAAAAATTATTACATGTTAGGAGTTATTAATCTTAGGAGGCAAATGTAATACTCAAATATCTAGATTAACTGAAGCACATAAAAAGCCTTGAAAATGGTTCCCAAGCATTAGATAAAACAGTCCCAAGAGAAACACGTGCAAGGTTAAGATTTTTCGCTTCGTAATCAAGTCCTGCAAAATCCCAGGATCTGGCAAGAGGATCAACTGGCATATCTAGAATAATTCTGCAGAACAGCAATATCCCAAAAGCAGTATATCTGTTAAAATCAAACTCTTAAAGACATCTTTAAATAAATGAAAGCATTTTGGGGGTTTCTTTGCTTGGCTTTTTTTTGAAAACAAATCTCCCTGCCCTCACTTATCACATTAAGTAGTCTTTACTCCTCCACAATTTATTTGGCAAATGCAGATCATTTGGCCACACATAACATGGTGGCAAAGGAGGAAGAAATGTTATTTCCTTTTAAAAACAGCTCAGAGACTTTAGTGGCCATTGATATATATACTCATTGAAATGTTTTTCCCCTGATTTTTTGCAGGTACATAGAGATGTGTGAAATAAATTCTTACACGCCTGAGACTGGTCCATACATTTCCTTTTGCTGTCTTTGTATAAAAAGTAGAAAAAAAGCCAGCAGAATACTGAATTACAAAAAAAAAAAAAGAAAAAAAAAAAACACCAAACCAAAAGTTCAGAAATAATTTTCGTTATTTTTGCAGGTGATATTTAGACTATCCAGAACCAGAGCCTGGACAAGCTTGATCTTGGCACAAGCTTTCTTCTTTTCTTTATCTCTTTTTCTTTTTTTTTTTTAAATGGAATTCATAGCTCATCAATTTCAGTTCAATTCTGGCTTTAAGGCTACAAAAACAGTGTTGGGATTTTGTCACCCATCCAGGGAATAAATTATAGTTCAATATACAAGTAAAGACTGTCCAAGGTATGGTTCCATTTGGATAATCTTAAATTGAAAAAAAAAAAAAAGCAGAAGAGGATGGAACACATTACTATTTAACCATACCAAGTATGTACCTTTTCAAAGGATCTACTTCTGTAACTATTAAAACCAGAACAGTGAGGTTTTTTACAAGTTTACAATTAACATTCTCAGAGATTCTTACCTGTACAAAGGTGTTTATAGAGACATTCAATGGTTGAAAGCAAACTCCTTGGCACAACGTAACCAAAAACAGCCATCCAGTGTTTTTTATAACACTTCAGCAAGTTTGCTAATGTCCACGGTGGCTTCAGATACAGTATCTGAAAGACAGTGTGTTACAAATTCAAAGGCTGGTTTTCATATAGACATACTCCTATACATTTCACAACTGCTCTATTCTTCAATAATGCTATGACCTGCACTTGCTGAAGTAGAATTTCAATGACTCCTCAGAAATAAGGCTATATTCAGATTTAACAAGTTTATCTATTAAAAAAGATCTGATTCAGCAGCATCATGGGCTAAACAGTGATGCTCATGTATAAGTGTTCAACATACAATCATTTGCATTTTTAGTTCCCCTTTCCTCAAATGCTCCAAATACTCAAGTTCTCTCTTAAAATGATTTAAAATGTTACTTGTGTACAGAAGTCAGAACAACCATAAATATGCCTTTGATTTTCTAGTATTGTTAGAAGTAAAAATAAACACATTTCCTAGCTGTGATTATATGTACATGAAGTAATATATGCATATTGCAATAAAATTGAGATTTATTACTACTAAGTGAAAACAGAGTTTGAAAAGAAGTTTACAGAAATCAACTAAGTTAATCAGAAGTACCTAAAAGCTTAACAGCTAATCAAAGCCCTATCTTGTGGAACATCAGTCATCAGATGTTGGGGGTTTTTTTGAAACCCACAGAGGCTTATCTATCTGCAATAAATTTAAACTTCTAACTAACCCCTACCAGCTATAAAATGGAATCTAAACCCAAGCATGGATAATTTGAAAGTGCCTTGTACACGAGCATTTATTTTCTGTTAGCAATACTTTTGAAAGAGTGACTGTCTGGAGGTTCTCGTTAACACCCTCGTAATTCTGTATCTGCACTGTAACCAATTTAGCTGTGAACAATTTTATCCATGTGGCACCTAAAAACATCTGTTCTGATGGGGAAGAAGTGCCTGCAACAACAGTGCCTTGGTATTATATAAAATGAGATGGAACAATTTCTTGAAGGGCATATTTATAATACAGTGATTTAACCATACTATAAAAGCCAAAATAGAAATTTAATGTAAATAATAATAAGAGTTCTGAAAATTCACACTGAACAGCCAGCATCTCTGTTACTGTATAATTGAAAGACCACTATGTTTGGCTTAGTACAGGTACTGATATTAAACTACCAAGGTCATTTAAACCTCTTAATACATGAAATATCAAGCACGATGACATAAGAAACCACCTCCATCCATAGGTTTCCGAAAGCAATCTTCATTTCAGTCTCCAAAATACAAGATAAAGCTTCTCCTAAGTTCTTTTCAAGGTCTGGAAGTATATTTGGGAATCGTGCAGTAAGAGTAGCATCACCTCTTTCCGTTTTCTCAAATTCTGTATCTGTCAAACCAATGATAAGAAGAAGCACTTATTGCAACTGTTTCTATATCTAATTTATGTTGATAGTACAAAATTAACTTGTCCCCATAAATAAAGACAGACTGCACTTTATGTTATAAAGCAGATGGGTTACATCTAATTAGGTTTCACGTATTTCTAGTTATACCCACTTGTACCATGGGTACTTTTAATTATGAGCTACTAACCAAGAAAATTAATTTCCCCAGAGCATTATTCATTTGTGTTCTCATTCCACATGTCTTTTCTCCTTAAATAACTTAGATTATATACAGCCAGTGGGGTTATCAGCAAGTATAAGAACACTTTTAATACCATAAACTGTATTTTTATCTTTGGAAAGATGAACAGGCAACCCAAGAATCAAGTTCTGCTGTTTGGGATGCAGGTAAAGGTATTACCATAAAATGTAAGGAGTGATCTTAGCATACTGAATTTTACAACCGCTAAGAATAGGAGCCAAACTGGCCCAATTGGAAAAACTTCTTTTCCAGAGTTCAGGACACCTTTTAAATGACTACAAACACAGGAAATTCAAGCTGTGTTTTTTCTATAAAACAAAAATATGTCATATTTGAATTTCCTAGAACTCTAAGAGACAGATGTTTTAATAAAGATCTCAAACTTTCAGAAAACCATTTACCTTTCAAAATAAAAAATCTGCCCCGAACAAAAAGCATTCCTAAGGATTCAAAGTATATGTAAACCGAAGTTATAGTAGAAACTATTCTCCCTCTCCTACACTGACTATTATGTGCCTCAAAAAAATAGCCTATTAAATGCACATTAAACAAGCTTACCACATTTTGACTGTTGCAGCTCAATACAGTTCTGGTGCCTGTTTACATTCAGATTCTGCAGAGCAGTAACCAAATCAGCTTTGCAAAACGCCTTGACCTCACTCACAATGGCTTTATTGCATAAATTTTTATCATCCCTAGGAGAATAGAATTAATTGTCCACATAAAAGTGACATTACTACACAGTAAGTAATAAAAGCAACACACTGAAAAAATTGTTTTTACTAAGCTTATTTTATAATCTTCATTATATACAAAGTTTTCTTTCTCAAGCAATTAGAAGCAGTTCAAAAAATTAAACTAGAAAATTAACTAAATTAACTGAAGCATCTATTCTGAAAAAATAGAAACATTTCAGGCCCTAGGTTTGCTTCAAGAAAATACAGCTATACAGCAACGATGCCTAGTTGCTAAGATCTCAGAATGCAAACAAGGTAATAACGCTAAGACAGAAAAACCTTATTCGATTGCTACAATAAATTCTCATTTTTGACACCCTTTTTTACTGTTCTGCTGGCCAAATCATTGTCCCAGATGCCGTCCTGAGGTATATGCTGCTCCAGCAGAACTACTATAAAGATGCAGTATGAAGCTGGATCCTAGTACTTCTCAAAAATTCCCATTGCTTGTATTGATAAAGGATAAAGGGATTTTCAGATGAAAAGCACTTCTGAAGTCACCTCTTGCTCTTTACTCAGCGAAATCTAAAATCATTATCAATACCCCTACCAACACTGTGATTGAAATAGCGTTTTCAGCAGTAACCCAATCCACGCATGTCAACTTAAACAAACCAATCAATGCCTAGTGTCTTAACCCCACTTAGTGAAACTATGCAGGAAACGGTTATAGCCAAGACCAAAGCAAGGTCTTTACAGTACCTGTCAAGGAATATTGGGCTTTTAAAAACTAGCTTCATGTGACTTGTATGAAACAGAATCAATACGCAGAAGTCTGCTGTTATCCTCACAAAACAAGAACAGAGGCAAACCTGTCTCCATCCTCCCTCTTTCCTCTTTCTAAGATTACCGCTTAATACCTATTATCCTCCACAAACTAGAGGCAAATTTATTTCCATCTTCCCTTTTTCTAAGATTAACCCCTAACAATGTTTATCACCGTTCCCAACCAGGTGACAGAAACAATGTATGTAACTGGATCTCAATCATTAATACAAGTATTTTTTTTCTATTTTGTATCTCCACTAATATTTTTTTATGAGAAAACAGAATAAAATCTGAGAAAGCTATGCTTTAAAAAGTTTTAAAATTTTAAAATTGAATGTCAAGTAAACTTAATTCTACTTCAGCACATGAAGGTGGTTAAGTCTACAATCTTTGTGTTTTATTATATCCTTCTACTCTAGCTTTTAAGACGGTGACTGCTCTTCAAAAAGCTTACTTCAGAAACAGCTCTTCATTTTAAGACGTGATTTGGAAATAATGTGAGAGACGTAAAACCACACAGGAACTCACGTGCAGAGTATGACAACAGCTTGGGGAAAGAGGTTCTGATACTGCAGACAACATTGTAAAACACGATCGTCATTGTTCTCATCACTCAGGCCATCTGCAAATTTAATTAAGACAGTGCTGACATGTTCAGAAGTAACTCAACATTAGAAATACTTCAGTGTAGTCATGGTACTGTTTTTAAATTTAATACCTCCCCAAACAAGGACAGAGAAGCGTAATCTAAACACAAAGCTGAGGTTTGAATTCTTAGGTACTACTCTGCTCAAAAATGCTAAGGTTTTGCCAGAAAACATCAAGTGAGCCCCAGGTAAATTCGAGTATGTTAGATTTTGTGATGACTGAGCCAAATGCAAAAGCATACAACATATCCTTAGCTCATAGGTAAAAATAAGTAAATGAATTTTTGTTAAGTAATCCCCTACTTACCAACAGTTGAAGCTAAAAGTGAGAAACAACTGATAAAACAATAACAAACAAAGCACTAATCTGAGTAAGGTATTTGCATGCTACAGCCTTGGTTATGCCCTGAAGGCTGCTGTAGGTTATTAGCCAATTTTAATTAGCAAACTGCAGAGCAAAGACTGGATTAAACTCAAAATTTAGTGCTAGGGATCACAGTAAGTGAACTGCAAGGACTAAGTACCCAAAACAAATTGATTGCACATATATTACATATTTTCTGAGAAGCAAGCTGCATGGATTGCCCCCACAATTTTGCATCTTGGTTTTTGAGACACATGTAGATGAACTGGACTGCAGGGATGGCTTTGTCCCGAACATGCTGCAACATTTTCCCCTTCTTCAAGTTGTCCAACTCTTGCAGAACAACCCAGGGAATTATTAATGCAAGTCTGTTAACGCCTGCAGGGAAAAAAAAAAAAATCACAACCAAAAAACAAAGACACTTTGAAGTGCCACACAAACTATTACAGATAACTTTTAACTCAAACATCATATTTATGTAAATTCACACTTATCTTTTTTGCCAGTAGTTTTCATATTCCATGCTCAAGAATAATTGGCATTAAAAATGAACGACTGAAAAAGGTCAATTTCCCTCTTTCTAATCTAACCTCAAACTGACACTACATTGGTTACATGTAAAAATAACAATATTAGGCAAACAAAAGGAAGATAGAATTTTTATCAACAATATACTTTGATAATAGCATATAGCAGTATTATAAAATATATCTGCAGCATTATCTTCTTATCACACATTCACTCTAAGATGTTAAAGCAAGGTGACAGCAGCTGACATAACAGGCTGAAAATATCTGAATAAACACAACAATTACTGTGCCAAAACAAACATCAAATAAAATGAGCAATGGTTACTGCTAATTGCCAACCAGCATTTCTAAGCCAGGCACAGAAAGTATGGATATTGGACCATGGTTTTATTTGTATGCAAGTATGGTCTGAATCTTAAAACTACTATATATGAAATACATGGTAAATCAGAAATTTGATGACTGTTCTGTTGGTCCACCCACAACAAATACTTCAACTGTTTTTTTTCTTGTTCACATCATAAGAATACAATTTTGAAAAAATATATTAATATCCATCTGTTTTGTAATAAATAGGTCAGGAATCAGCAACCTTGGGAACGTAACAGGTCTGGTGCAGGACCAGAAATTGGGAGCTGCAATATTCTAAAAAAAGCATCCCAGTGTACACAACGCAACACCATTCCTAATATGGGAAAGACAAATACAGTCAGACACACTCTTGAAAATTACTTGGGCACTTATTAAAGTTATTTTCCGGGTGGCTGGAATAAGTGTATTCATTAGCTGAAAGCATCAAAACAGCCTAAGTATTCTGATAGATTCCAAATATGTCTACCAACAGCTGACACGTACAATCCTAATCCTGCTAACGTTAAATCACTAAAAGCTTCACAACATATTGAAGCCAAGCATTAAAGCCAAGGTCTGCAATCCGAATTCCTGAGAAATTGCTTGCACATCTCATGAATTCTGTGACCTTTGCCAAGACAGAAATAAAGCATTGACTGACTGCTTATCAGATTATAAATGTTTATAGATGTCTAAGAAAAAAAAAAATGCTAAAAAGAGAGTAGAATACATCATTACCACTAGTAATGAGTTAAATGCTTAAAATTATGTTCTTACAATAGGTAAGACTTGTTTACCTCTAAGAATTCATGCATATTCCTGGGAACGTCAACCATGACTCTCTGTAGGTAAGTACGTATAAGCATAGTAGGTTCTACTTTCACAGCTGAACTTTCCTGAAGAGGCAGCAGATTTGGGTTCACAGAACCGGCCTCTTAAGGGTGAGCCTTCAGCCTCTATACGAAACCTGCTGCCTTTTTAAGGAGCCCAGGTCTGTTTTTCCCTCACACAGCCTGAAGTTTCTACAACATCTGTTTTCTTAAAATGTCTTATTGATCATCATGTATTCACATACCTGGTATATCCTCAGATTTCAGGGATCTGACAAACTCAAGGTGACTAATCATTATATTTGTGTCTATCACCACTAATATGTTCAGACCAGAAGTAAAAGCCTCTAGGGGAAAAAAAAGAGAAAACAAACAAATAGAAAGTAATGAAAAAAAATCAGTTGCGTACTCTCTACTCAGATCATTAACCAACTGTAAGAACTAGTTCAAGTAGACACGGAAGAACATCAAATCACGACATACCAGCAGAAATATTTAAATCCTGCTCCGGAAGATCTATTTCCATACTTGTAAGTTCTCCACAGGTCTGTACTACTGATGACACCATCCGCTTCTGAGCACGAGCAACATGCAAATCTTCAACTATCTGCATCTACAGTGAAAAAAACATTGCATGTATGATATCAATTGTAAATAATCACTTATGAATTGTTCACAAAAAAGATGCTTTCGCATTAATACTGCTGTAAAACTGACTAAAAATGAAGCATGAACCATTTTAAGTTGGTACAGCAAATGTAAAGCAATGAGAACCTCCTGCACTTCCTCCACTATAAGAAGTCCACAAAAGACATCCAAAATACAGCCTAGAAGGAAGATTTGTTTATGACCTTTCTACCTGGTACCCAAAAACTTTGTTCCATGTGTTCTTACATAGACTGCAAGTTTCCCGACAGGTGTTTCTTTAAGAACTACTTATCTTTTCCAACTTGAAAGTTAGAGGATGGAAAATGAGATAGCTGAAGTACGTTAGTAACTATGAAGGCCCCCTATGTTGCAGAGAATAACAGTAAGGCAACCTTCCTATCTCAGAAAGTTCCTGATTAGCATGTCCTTTTTAGCAAGTTTGTTTAGTATTTGAAAAAAATGGTCCGCATTTTTTGAAGTGTAGATCATTAGCAAACAATGCAAAATAGTAGGAAAGGTCATAGAACGGTCCAGCTGCACAACCTCAGTGCCATGAGTTTTTAATACAACTTAGATGTATTAAATTAAAGTGTTACTAACCTCTTGGTCCATTTCTGAGTTCTGACTCTCTTGAAGGGGTGGAAGGACTTCAAAGCTCTGTAGGAAGAATTAAAAACAACCCATACCAACCACACCAAATATCAAGGAAGACTGAGGAACAAGTATTCCCCATGTCAAGAATTTCAGAATATTGCTCTTTAGTGTTAAACAAGGACATCACTAACCTTTTGGACAGACTTTGTGTCCTCACCATCTTTGTAGGAGTCAGACATGCATGGGATCTCAAAACTCTAGAAACAAATAGGAACATGTATCAGTCTTCCAGCCTGCTTTTTAGAGAACACAGGATATTCCCAACTGAATTGAATACGTAACATAAAACACATTTTCAATATTCATGACGAAGCATCTACAGTATCATTTCAAAGCGGCTTAGAAGGATGGCTTTCTTTTACAATAAATATAGTGGTTTACACAGTAAGCCTATTTTTCCAATCTCTTGTGGGTTTGTGACTGTTATTCTTGCTCTGGGCTTCCCAGTACAAGGTAAAAACGAATTTAACAGAGTGAGTTGAGCAACGGGTCACTAAGATGATGAAAGGATGGGAACATTGTCGTACAAGAGGCTGGAAGAGCTGGGACTGTTTGGCCTGGAGGAGAGAAGGAGAAATCTTATTGATGTTTACAGATATCTGATGGGAGGGTATAAAAAAGATGGAAGCAGCCTCTCAGTGATGCCTGGTGACAGGACAAGAGGCAATAGGCACAAACTGAAACACAACAAATTCCATCTGAACATAAAAAACTCCATTTTCTTACAGTGAAGGTGCTTGAACAGGCTGCCCAGGTAGGTTGTGGAATCTCCATCCTTAGAGATATTCAAAACTGGACCGGACAGTTCTGGGCAACCTGCTCTAGCTGACCCTGCTTGAGCAAAAAGGTTGGACTAGACAATCTCCAAAGGTGCCTTCCAGCCTCAATGATTCCATATGTGATTACCATCTTTGCGTGCACACAAAATGATCATGCTACCATAACTTTTTGAACTCAAATCGTGTTGCTACGCTTGTTAACGAGAACAACAACAAAAAAGTAAGTGTGCTCAATATAAAGCTGAGGTGCAGGCGAAAACACAAGCTCGGACTTGGAAACAAACCTATCACAGCCAAATGTGAAGTTCTGCAGGAAATTTAGTCCTAGATCTACACAACATGGTCTCCTGGCATCATTTTGCCAGCAATGAGCACCTCTTTCGTGGGCAAGTTTTCATTGGTTCAGTTTATTAATTCAAAAAATTATACAACCATGTCAGCTCAAGAAAAATAATCTATTGATTTACACCTAAATTGAAGTATTCCACACCCTCAGTAGCAAAGTAAAGCTATGAAAGCATACGTGCAGAGACAGCCCGAATACGCAAGACTTTTATTCTTCTAGTCTGTTAAACCATTTAGCAGAGCACAGAAACATTTTAACATGGTTTACATTGGGATCAGAAGAATTCATCTAGTTAACTATGAAATCCTGTTGGAAGTCTGTAAGAAGACAGTCTGCTTACAGAACAGCTGCCAGCCATCCAGAAACTAGCCTGAAATATCTACCCGCGTAATACAAAGAATTGGGTTCTCATTACCTGCTTAAAACATAATGCTGTGGCTTCAAAGTCCCTTTCTTCAGTCCCTGAATTAGCAGTAGCTTTGTCAGAATCAGCTTCTCGTTTCTCCCGTTTACGGGAGTCCCATCGCTGTGGCGTTTCAGTTGAACAGTGTGATGGTGTGTGTTTATTCACATGCCGTTTTCTCTTAGAAAACTCTTTATATTCTTCTTCATACTCTTCTTCCCAAGTCCTAGATGATGTATTTGGCTTCTTAGTGAAAGGCCTATCATCACGCACAGTCCCTGTAGAGGTGTCAGATGGCTTTTTTTGAATTCTGACATCTTCACTCCGTTTTTTTGATCCATCTGCCTTTTTATGTGGTACATGTGAATCGTACTCAGATGACTTAAGTTTTTCCAACATAGTTTGTTCCACTTTTAACTTTAGTTTGTGGAGTTCAGCTTTCTCTGTCTTTTTCTTTAGTGCCTTGTCCCTCTGAACTGCAAAGCTATGCCAGACTCTTTTTCCTTCTGTTCCATCAAAATTACTTTTGTAATAACTTTTCCTGCTAGTAGCCACTACATCAGGAGTGCGTGTACTTTTTCCATGTTTAACTTCTTTGGCTTTAAATTGGATAACTATTTTCTTTTGCTTTTCAGTTTGGATTAAAGAATTGTCTCTGGTTTTGCTTCTATTTGGAGATTTTTCTTGGGATCTTCCATCAGCGCCATGAGAAATATTAGAACTTTGGTCTTGCTTCTTCTCTTGCTCATCTTTTTCTATTTTGAATCTACAGAAACATCGAAAAAAAAAAAAGTAATGTAATCTAGCTCAGTTAATGTAAAAGAAGAACAAAAGAAAAAAAAAACAACAAAACAACCTGGTATGAACTTGCAGCAACACCTGTCCTTTAAAATAGTTTGATTTACATTTTTCCTAGCTGTACAGCTATTTTAGCTTACAAAACTGCGAAAAAGCTTTTCCTGCATTCACTGTCTATTGGTTTGAGACAGGCCCTACAAAGTCTATTTGCATCTTATCACACAGGTAATTTTTAACAGCAGTTTAATAATTTATGAGGTGTGTCACCCTAAAATTCAAGTGTGCAGCAGTTCAGCTTGGTTGCACAGTGCCAAACACTGTACAGCTTTCAAACAGTGCAGGATAACAGACTGGAGAACTTGGAAAAGGAAGGATTGATGGGAATATAGTAACATTCTACAGAAATCATGAATGATATGAAAAATGAGTAAGAACCTTACAAGAGCAGAAAAAATAAATTTATCATACACTAGGTTTAAAATATCTAAAGAAAGTTTCTGCCCTACTTTATAATAGTGTTGTCAAAAATGTTGGGGAGGTAAAGGCCATTTGACAAACTAATATAGGACAGGTGACTTAAATGCACTGATTCGCATCCAACTGCTGACTTGGGAGATCCCTAACTGCTTCTTAGAAGCTAGAAGGGTATACAACAGGAAAAAATAATTTTGTACTTGTCTTGTTTCACATATTCCTTCCTACGCAAGCCCTTCTGGCCACTGTCAGGGATGGGGTACTGGACTGGACAGTTTTGGCATGAACATAGTTACTGATTTATGGTTATATCATACTGTACTAACAAACAGTGCTTAACAGCATGTATACATGCAGCTAAATATCCTATGATTTACAACTCCAGTCTAACAGAAACTGCAACAAGAATTTGCCATGACTAACAACCCAAAGCTTTTCCATCTCAGGATTCATGAGAACATTCTCACTTTATAGGAAGTAGTTTTCAAACACTGTTTACATTTGCTACACTCAAGGTGAAGGATTGCTTTCACAGAATCACAGAATCTTAGTGGTTGGAAGGGACCTTTGAGATCATCGAGTCCAACCACATTAAAAAAAAAAAAAAAACAAAAACACACAAACAAACAAAAAAACACAACACAAAACCAAACAAACAACAACACCCCCCCCCAAAAAAAAAAAAAAAAAAAGCAGCATCCATCAACTAAACCCCACACACAACACCCCACCACAAACCAACAATCCCGGGCACTAGAGCATGCCCTGAAGAGCCACGTCTACACGTTTCTTAAATACCTCCAGGGATGGTGACTCCACCACCTCCCTGGGCAGGCTGTTCCAGTGCTTGACCACTCTCTCAGTAAAGTAATTCTTCCTAATATCTAATCTAAACCTCCCTTGCCGCAGCTTCATACCATTTCCTCTGGTCCTGTCATTATTCCCTTGGGAGAAGAGGCCAACCCCCGCCTCTCTACAGTTTCCTTTCAGGTAGTTGTAGAGGGCAATGAGGTCTCCCCTCAGCCTCCTCTTCTCCAAACTAAACATGCCCAGTTCCCTCAGCCTCTCCTCACAGGACTTGTTCTCCAGACCCCTCACCAGCTTGGTGGCTCTCCTCTGGACACGCTCCAGCACCTCAATGTCCTTCCTGCAGTGAGGGGCCCAAAACTGAACACAGTACTCGAGGTGAGGCCTCACCAGCGCTGAGTACAGAGGCACGATGACTTCCCTGCTCCTGCTGGCCACGCTATTCCTGATACAGGCCAGGATGCCGTTGGCCTTCTTGGCTGCCTGGGCACACTGCTGGCTCATGTTTAGCCGGCTGTCCACTAACACTCCCAGGTCCTTTTCTGCCGGGCAGCTTTCCAGCCACTCTTCCCCAAGCCTGTAGCGTTGCGTGGGGTTGTTGTAGCTTTTTGTAGAAAAGCTTTTTGTTGTAGCTTTTTTTGTAGAAATTGTTTAGCAATTTCTTTGCCTTAGAGTCAATTACTTCAACCATCAAGAGAAATCAATGATTTCTGGACTATAGGAATCTAGTAAAGGTACTAAGTTCACTGCAGAACTATCCTCCAGACTTCACATGAGCCTTTTTACCCTAACAAAATGTGTAATATGCAATTGAGACCAACAAGGTAGTGCTGAAGACAACATAAGTGATCTTTTTATGACAGCAGTGTTGGAAGGATGGAACTCCCACCCTATTTGAAGTATAGTAGCATACATTTGAGTTAAAAAAAAAATAATTCTGAACCCTGTCTTCTCAATATCTCAAACTCCCCAGCTTAGACAGAATCCACTCATTAATGGAATGCCAACACTTCAGCAGTTAAATACCATATTTTATTTGGTGAACAAGCTGAACAAAATTCTTAAGTTCAGTATTAAAAAAAAGACTAACTGTTTTATTTTTAAGTAGTCCCATATAATGATAGAGCAAGAATTTACCTTTGAAATTCTGTCTCTCCTTTCAAAGCATGGTTATAAGATCTTGTGTCTTCAGAGCTCTGAAAAAAGGAAAATTCCAAGGGCTTAGAGAGGAAAGTGCAGTTAAAACAACCACCTTCATAAGATGGAATAAGCTATTATTCTAGATTCACTATGATTTTGAATAAGTTAACCTTGAAAAAGGTAGCCATATACCTTGCTAAAATTTAGTATTTATATTTTGTTGTATTTAAGAACACCACAGGGGGAAAAACTGAACATAGCACACCACCCTGGGTTATAAATAAAGCTCAACTAATTAAACACATTTAGGATTCGTGTGTTTCATATACTCTACAAGTATATCACTAGGTGAAACATATATTTTTGTATATTTATAGGGGACAGCACATTTCTATGGGAAGTGTTTTGTGCAGAAGAGATGTGTTATTAATCATTAAATTTACTAATTAGGTGGGACAGTGTGAAACTGCAGTTAGGTAAGCCTGGTTAAGAGTAAAGATAGTCCCCAAAGAAAGAACTTGAACAGTCATTGCTTAGAAAGCAGTTCTATATTGGTATATCTGTATTGCAAGTTGCATCGCATTCATGTTGCGGAATAACTGGAAGGCAACTTTGATCAGGTCAGAACAGAAAGCAGTTTATTACGGCAGCTACGGGACAGAACAGAGAGCAGCAAAACAACAGACTCCACTTATGTGAACTCTGCCCAAAAAGGCAGTTAATTGTTTTATACCTTTGGGTTATACGGTTCAGTTTTCCCAAAACTACAGCAGGGTGTAGGTAAATTACAACAGAGAACTGTAACATATGGATTACTTCAGATAAGGAAGCTCCAGACAGTAGATCCTTTTACAAATAATTCCCTCCTTCAATAGTTGGGTCATGCTGACTCAGTGAGGGCATTAGGTCACTGCTGCAGAGATTTTCCCAACTAGAGGGGCCTGCAAAAGCCTATGAGGACTTAGCTATTTTACTTCCACATTAGAAAGCACTTTATTAAAAAATAGAAGGGCTGCAGAAACCATCAGAGTCCTAATGAATTAAGGAAATTTTGGAAACTTCTGCCTCTGGTTGGTTCTGGAGGTGTAACAGCAGCAAACTCAATGAAATCATAATTTAGAAGGCTGCTGCCACTGAGAATCATATTGATGCAACTGGCTGCAGGAAAACCTGTTCTACTCACATGATTATAAACAAATAGGAATCAAAGTGTTTTATTGGTTTATTAACAACTCAATTAGCTGGCACCCAGTGAACTATACACTCAGGACCAATACAACCAGAAAACTATAATAATTGACAATTACAAAATGATACCAGATCAGATGAGCTGGTACCAGAAAGTTTTAATCTCACACCCCTACGTGATACACTTTGGCACCCGCACTCATGCTGTTGAAGACGTGGGTGCTCCAGTCGTGTGCGCAGCTGTCCCACTTCCTACAATCTGCTAACAGCCACACTGTGAGAAAGGCCCACCACGAGGTCACGTACACACACACGCAAGGTGTGGGACCCTACGGGATGCCCCTCCCGTACGGTCACTCCAGCAGCTGGAATGCAGGCTACTGACAGTGCCCGGCAATGAAGGTGGTTCATCGGGATAGGTGGAGGTTGTGATGCTGGTGGGACAACTTCCGGTAGTATCAAGCCCGGTTTGACTGCTGCTCTGTTACCGCTTTCTGTCTTCAAGTCTTATTCCCCTGGAACCATGAGTCTTCGTGATGTTTTTAGTATTTCTTCTCAGCCTAGTTCCTTCTTTTCTCAAAAGCCTCTAGATAATTCCCTGATTTTCATTTAATTTGGTGATCTTAAGCAAACTTTCTTACTGTTACTTTCCTTTTAGTATTATCGGTTTGGGGTAAATGTACTCTCGGAGCACACTGGTTTAGGTGTTCTGTTTACAGTCCCACAACTATTGTATCACGTGGTGCTACCCAGGCCATGTTACTGACTCCTCCAGACAGCTCTCTGTAAAGCTCTTCTATTTCATACTGGGAAAAATGTCCTTTCACTCATACTTACGGAATTATATGCCAAACCGCTCAAAGCCAACAGGCATAAGGTTTTCTGTAATCTGTGGTCATGCTTACACTGGACAAAAAACCCAAAACCAAAGCCCCCCCAAAATCACCTCTAAATATGACTCTACCTATATGGCTTACTGTTACCTGTAAGAGCTGAAGATACCTCTTATCCATACTGTGATCACACCGAAGAAACACTTGCTACTATTCAGAGGTTTCCTTATCTTTTTGCTATTAGTAGTTTGGGTTCTCACTGTTGCAAGCGCTGGTCAATGTCTGCATATAGCAGTATTTAATGCATATAGCAGTATTTAATGCTGTCTCAGATTGAAGTCATGCTACAGTTAAAACTCTGTATTCTTCTACAAATTGGTACAGGCATTAGCAATGGCAGTACAGCTACATTATAGGGTTTTAAGCCAAGTTTTTACCCTTGGTATTACATAATTTTAAGAAAACACAAACCAAACACACACACCTTAGGATAAGTCAATGTTAAAACAGAAACTGAATAATAATAAAGAATTCAGGAGGAAAAAAAATAGTTATAATTATTTGGCTTTGAACAACATTCCCTACATGAGCAGAAAGCTTCTAATATATATAACTCCATGTAATATCACACTAACTTATAAACACTTTCAAACATTTTTGTGGCATTTATGATAAAGACAGTTAAAACCTCTCTTATTTCATATATACCTTAAAAAAATCCAAGGGAAAGAAAAAATTTAGCAAACATAAGTGGGGATCTATTAAACTACTGATTTATTGGATATGTATTATACTACTGGCAGGAAATGACTTCCCATGGGGGATACAAATAAAGAAGAATAGGAAGGTACATACAAGCGTGACCAGAAAGACTATCACCCCTGTAACACCTGCATTTTACGAGTGATTCAGTGATTTACAAATATTACAAATATATTACAAATATCTACCAGACTAAACTAAGAATTTCGGTCATTGATTTATGTCTCAGTGGTTAAAAGGAAGTATTTGAGAGTTGTTTGCTAAAATGCTGTGAAGTACTATTTGTGATTAATCAGAAAATTAAGATATACGATCCAAGATGAAGAACCACGCGAGAAAATAGTAGTGGTTTCGGTAACAGTTTTAAGCTCCACTTTCCTCAACCAGGATGATACATGAAAATAAATAAATAAATAAATAAAATCTCTTATTTTTTGATAACCACACTACTCACAGCCTCTGGAGAAAACCATAAGCTAGTTACCTGCCTAGAACTTGCAGTTATCTGACCAATTTAATCCTCCTGCTGTTCTTAGTGACCCCACCTTTAAATTTGGTTCATCCTGCTATCACAAGACGGCTAAACATTTCATGCTCTTCTTTTGAATTAAAATAATGATAATAGTAACAATACAGCTGTTCCTACTTTGTCATCCCGGCCATCCAAACAGTCTTCCTTTCCAGTTAATTTCTTCAGTTTCTTTTTTGACATCTTCAAATCCTAAGAAAAACAGCGTTGCCATTATTATTTATTTCAAGTTTTTATTTCCAGCTGTTACAAAAAAATAAAATTGAGCTGCATAGAGAAAAAAAACTCTAATACTCTTCTTTTGTTTTCTCATTACAGAACACAGCAGATTTCAGCTGGGTTAATTATTCACATCTCACTACTTAAGAGAACTTCACAGAAAAAAAAAAAAAAAGAATGGCAATTACTTTAGCATCTGCTCCAGAGACACATATTTTGTACTAGCAAACATACCAGATTAATAGAGACACAAATCCTTTAACATTTAGTCATGCAGCCGTCAAGTTTTAAAGCAGTTCCAACTACACACCTCTCGCCTTAGGCTCTCCCTTATCCTTCCCCCTGGGGGCAGCGGTAATATCGTGACATCTCGCAACAGCTACACCACCACACAAACTAGGCCTGCGAGCCTGCCACAAACACCAAGGGGTTCAAGAGGGCTGTAAGAAAGCTTCACCAGAAGCTCCTAAAGCTCTAGAGGTGAATTTCCAGAGTACAGGTCAACTACCTACACAGATAAGCCACAGAGGTAGCTCAGCCATAAAGCAAGGAAGACCAAGTAAACACCCGGCTCCAAGTCAGCCTTCAACACGGGGCTGGTTGAAGTAACTGAAGGAAGAGCTGCTGCTCTGCCACAGCTAAAGGGGGAGCAGCCTCCTGCCCCCCCAACCCCAGGCGTGAAGAAAGAGCGAAGACAGGGTGGATCCCCGGAGCCCCTCAGAGCACAGGCCGGCCTCCCCCAACCCCACCCGGCAGCTGCCAGCCCACCTCCTCCCTCCCTGCCTGCCTCCCTGTCTCCCTCCCCAGCACCAGTGCTCAGGGACGGCCGCGCCCCACGGCCAGACAGCCAGCTCGGACCCACCTTCCCGTCGAAGCCGAGGCAGGGAGCGGCTCCGCGCCCCCCACCCCGTCGCGCCGGGCAGCCTCAGGAGGATGGTCCTGGCGGAGGGGCCTCAGGGGAACCCCAAGTGCGGCCCCGCTCTCGGGCCAGCGACTTTCCTGTCACAGTCCCAGCCCCGGTCCCTCCCCGCCGCGGGGCGTGCTGGGCAAGGCCCAGCCCCTCGTTCCCCCCACCAGGAGCTGGGGCCCCGAAGCGCTCTGGGAAATGTAGGCGTTACAGGCCCGCCTCCTCTCCCGCCGTACGTGCCGGGCCGCCGCCACCGCCGCCGTGCCTCCCCGCCCGCCTCCCTCAGCGCCGCCCCCCCCTCCCGAATAAGAGGCGCGTGGGGAGAGCGGCGCGTCCCTTTACCTCGGTTCGCGCCTCTCTGCCCGACCACTAGGCTTTCTCCGGAGAAGATGGCAGCGGAGGAGGCTGCGGAGGCCTCGCTGGCGCGGCTGTCCCCCGAGCAGAGGCAGCCGGGGCGGGAGGACGGCGATGAGGAGAAGCCCGAAGGCGGCAGCGAGACCGCGGCGCTCAGTGAGGGCCGGGCGCGGGGGAGCCGTGAGCCGGGGGGGGCGGGGGGGGTGTCCGCGGGCGGTGCGGCGGGAGCCAGGCCCTCCGTCCCCCTCTGAGGGGAGCAGCGCTCGGCAGCATCCCCTCATCCCGGGTCTGCGCGCTGCCGCCGCGCCCGGGAGATGCTGCGGGCGGGCGCCATGTGGAGGCGCAGGAGGGAGAAGCGCCGTAAGGAGAACGCCGTGAGGGTTTAAATTTACAGCCGGGCGCCTTCGCGCCCTCCCCTTTCTCCCTCCACCTGCGCCGCGAAACCCCGGTGCGGTGAACGGAGCCCGGTTTCCCCCCGTTCTTCCGACTCGCTGTGGAAGCGGGCCGGTGCGGGGCAGGCGGCGGGGGCCACACGTGCTCCCGGCCCGGCCCCGGGGCTGAGCCTCGGCGGCGGCCTCGTCGCCTCCCTCCGTGCCGGGGGAGCTGTGAGACGACGAACATGGGGCTTGCGTCCCTTTTTCCTCCCCCGAACAGGATTTTTTTGCGGCTGTTGCTGGTGATGATACTGCGTTGCTTCAAACCGTGGCCCGGAAGGTCCCGTTACAAGCCGGGGCCTGCTGGGGGCGGGATGGAGAGGCGGTGTGTGGCGTCAGCCCCGGCCCCACGCCTTTTCTTCTCGGTGTTTTCTGCCGAAATGTGTGTTTATACCGCTTTTGCCGGCTATCCAGCCGCGGCAAAACCGGCCTTGATGCCGCTCCTTCGTTTCTGCAGGCTTACAGATGAAGTGAACTGACTTTTCTCACTAAAAAAAAAAAAAAAAAAAAATCATCTATAATTTAGGCTCCATCAAGCATTTTTACGTTTTAATCAGTGATTCTGGATGGGTATTTTCAAAACCATGCAATCTTGCTTTGGTAATAACTTGATTTTCTTGAAACATTTAGTGTGGAAGTTTATCTCTTCATGTAGATACATGTGTACAAATTATATATACATGTATGCATACTCTTTTTTTTTTTTAAGCATTCTAACCTATACACCTGCTCAGAAGATGCATGCAGCCCAACTTGGTGGACTTCGGCTACTGCGATGCTCTCACTGTGCATTTTTGTAGCAGTGTTACCAGTTTTTCCTCACAGCAAATGTAGTTGTAGTCGATTATTGTTATTCTTGCAGATTTCTTACCAAAAATCCTTTTACTTCTTAATTTTCTCTCTGTTAATAAAGCGTGCAGAAACTTTTGCCAGGCATCTTGCAACTTTAATTTGAGAAGGAAATACAAGTATTTCGATAACCCCTGTCTTGAGGTATTCCTTCCATTTCCTCTTTCTGTTGTTTTGTAATAGCAAAGATTTATTTGTATCCAACTGCAATGTTTAAAAGCAAACAAACAAAAAAAACCCCTAGGGGAATCGTAGGAACTGCTGCAAGATCCTTCCAGCCCTTATTCCAACTTCAGTAGTGGCCAGGAGTACATGGCTAAGGAAAACTAGCAGAACAGAGCAACCATACATTAATGCATCCTCCAGAAAGTATCTTCAGTCACAAAACAGTTTGTTACTCCCTATGTTCTTGAGCCAAAGGTCACGTTTTCGTATTTTAAATCCCAAATGGATTTCTCTTCGATAAAATTCTCACTGTATAATAACTTCTAGACTTGCAGCATCCGCAGCAGCCTGTGGTAGGGAGGTGTGCAGTGTTAACAGTAGCTTTTGTACAGAACATTGTTCTGCTCTGAATTTCCAGCTGATGCCTCCGTTTGGTGCATGCTGGGTTTTGTGTTGGAATCACAGAATGATATGGGGTTGGAAGGGACCTCTGGAGATCATCTAGTCCAACTAGACACCAGAGCAGGTCCACCCAGAGCAGGTTGCACAGGAACATGTCCAGGCAGGTTTTGAATGTCTCCAGAGAAGGAGACTCCACCACCTCCCTGGGCAGCCTGTTTCCAGTGCTCTGTCACCCTCAAAGTAGAGAAGTTCCTCCTCATGTTTAGATGAAACTTACGTTCAAGTTTGTGCCTGTTACTTCTTGTCCTGTCACTGGGCACCAGTGAAGAAAGAGTGGCCCCTTCCTCTTGACACCCGTTGTGTGCTCTCTCTGCATGTAGTTGTAGCCTGCTCTGTTGCTTCTCAATAGAGAAGAAGTAATGCCATAGCTTTGTTATTTCTTGTCGCCCTTTTTTCAAACTTCCTTAGATCTACCATGTCCCTTTGAAGCTTGGGGGATCAGGGGCAATACCATTCAATGTGCAGGCCTTTCTGCATCATTTCCTAGCACTTCCTAGTGTCAGTTGGTGAGGAAAGTCCATCCAGTCATTTGTCAAATCAAAATTGTGGTTTTTTTTCCCCCAGGTGTGCCAGTTAATATTTTTTGTCATTTTATGGCCTAATCACTCAGCCTCTTGAAGTCCTTTTGAAATTTTTCAATAGGCCCATCTCTTGTGCTACTCCAGAGAAGTCATTCATTTGCAAATGCTGATGGCACCTGCACTTAACCCTCATCATGGCCCCTGATGGTAGCAAGTTCCTTCCTTACTGCCCTCCCGTTTATCAGATTGTTCAACTAGGCAAAAAAATTCTGAACTTCTGTTCTCAAATTTTCTTAGCCCCTAGTATATTGTTACCAGTATTTGGACCTCCTCCTTGCCTGCTTTGTGTCTTGCTAGGACTGCTTTTTGCCAGGAAATGACACATAAATATTTTGTTAACTTTAAACATCTGATGATCCAGATGGACAAATAGTTTCATTTGTCCAGGATGGCAGTATTTCACAGTGGTTTCCAAGGATAAGCGATAATTAATTCATATTATTCTCCAACATACTGGTTTTGTATTGTTTTTCTCCTTCATACTTGTATTCGTTTTTGCCATTAGAAGCACCACATTATTGGAAACAAGTGAACATATTTGTATAACTTGGTTATATCAACAACACTTTTAGTGGTTTTTTGTTTGGTTTTGTTAAGATGGTATGGTTGTCTCTGGAAAAGTGGAAAACAACAACCTGGATGTGAAAGTTACTGGGTCAGAATTGGAAACTGAAGAAAAAGGAACAGAGGAAGAATCCACAAGGGAATCCGATAGCAACATTTTGGATGTATCATCCGATTATCCAAGAGGTTTGCTAATAAACTCTTAAGTGTATTTGTGTTGTGTGCTTGAGGAAAGGAGAAAAGGTAGAAGTAGTGGAGAAGAAACGTAAAGGGAATGTGTGAAATCTCGTTTTCCATACATCTGATAGGTATGGATACTTTTTCCCGTGCATCTCAATAGAATATTTTCCTAAGGCGTTGGAAGTATCTTTCAAATGAGATGCTATTTCCCTCTTACTAACATTTCTAGAAATCACTGTGGAAAGCTGCACATATACAGTGGTTGAAGTCAGTCATGGTTAGATGAGGTATGACCTACATGAGACAAAAGTACCACAGAGAAATCAGAAAATCTATTGTGTCTAAGAAAAAGCTAGGAATTGCTTTTAACCCTAGCTTTAAAACTCAATTCTGTATCTTGAGCAGATTGATCAATTGCTATCTTTGTTTCACATAAGAATACCTGAAGACTAATGTTGCAAAAATATCGTAAAGGTTTAAAATTGCTACAGAATCAGTGCTACTGTGAACTGGAATGTTCTGTGTGCTGAGACCAATAAAGCTGATTTATGTGATAAGCTAATTCTCCACTCTTCCCATTGACTGGTTAGTGGAAGAATCAGGAGGTAAATTTAATGGTTAAGCAGTTTCCTAAGGAAAAAAAAAAGGGGGGGATAGAATCTAATTTGTCCTGGCTCTCCAGTGAGTAATTGTTACTTACAGTTGGTCCACTTCTAGCTGATACTTTAGTTTTGCCAGATAGTTCATAGGTTGTTTTTATACTGCTTTGTGCATGACTCACGTTCACTAACAAAGCCGAGCAGTAAAATCAGGAGCAAATGGAATGTGATATAATCTTTTCAGCTTGTTTGGTTTTTGGTGGTGTTGTGGTTTTTTTTTTTCAAATTAAGGTCTCTCCAATTTGAGAAATGTCATGGGTGTCAGCATTAAAAAGCAAGTAGATGCTTATATGGAAATGTATGGATCTTATTAAAGAACCATTCTGGAGATTAATTTTGCAGTCGTTCCTTCTACCATGGAAGTTAAAGTACAAGTATTCCAATTGATACTATAGTCATTCTCCGATAGTGTTAGATTTGAAATGATGCATAGAAAAATAGCAGTAAACTAATTCTTTAACTATGAATGTTTAACTTCTGAACTTCTCTCGTTTTTAGAGAAACATATTTCAATTCAAAGACATCTTGCTGATCTAGAGAAACTAGCTGACCTGAAAGAAGGTGAGTTTACCGTGGCAGTGTCCCAGAACACAGATCTTCATGTTACAGGTATTTAAAGTTTTTCTTGGTTTTTATTTTTAGTACATTATCTATTTTAGCTTGAAGACTAGGGGTTTTGTAAAAAAAAGATTTATGTTTTATTCCCTTGCTTATTGGATGTTGTACTTCAGTAAATGTAAGGCCTTAATAATTCCTTCCCATCTTTTTCCTCTGCGTTGTAGCATTTCTAATGTTGGCAGTGTGCACGGATCAGCAAAATGTTAATTCTAGCTATACATCAGCAGCTTAGTTATTTTTATTTTACTTCAAGTGCCACCATAACATGGAAGCTAATTGTTGTCTTTGCAGTGTTTAAATATCTGTCGAAATAAATATGTATTCTGTTTTGGATGTTTTGTGTCTTTTTTTCCCCTGTATTCACTTCTGGTCCAGATGTATATTGGAGGATTGCTTTAAGACTGCAAAGCATTTTCGTTAAAACTTTTAGTTTTTCTCTGATTACATGCATGTATTTAGTGCTGGCAGTGGCAGCCCTTGCAACTGAAACTAGTTTTTATTCACAGATCAAGAAAAATGATCATCAGGGTCCACATAGGCTCTGTGTCATACAGCTCTTGCGCCTTAATAATCTTCTAGAGTGGCCAGTGATGGAAATAATAGCCTACCTCCATGTCTTTTTAACTTTACTAACAAATATGCCAAAAACTTACATAGAGAGTTTGTTTCATTTTTTTAATGAGGAGATGGATCATAAGTATCTTGTAAGTCGTGTACTTGTAGCCGTTGCTGGGCCGAGTTATATGTAAATCCATGGTAGTGATAAGAAACTTGTTATTCCCTTGCCTGTAATAGTAATTTTTTTTTTCCTTCTGCCATGGACGTAGCATTCTTCTGCCGTGTGTGTTAATGGGACTGAGTTGTATTTATTACCATTGCTTCATGTATTCGATACTCGGTAAATCATAAGTCAATAAAAGAGGCTGATCAGCGTTGGAGAACACGGGTGGTTTGTTTGGTGACCTGTAGGCCGCCTCTGTTGGCTACGGTGGCTCGGGACTCTGCATGGATATAGTAACCCACTCATTAAAAAATAATAAAAAAAGGATTTTGCTGTTGTGCAAGCCTAAAATAAGTAATGATTATTATAGATCCCCATGTCATGCGGTATATTTCAGTATCTATCCAGTGTTATTGGAACACATACAAGCTTTTCTGCTAAATTCTAGGTGAGAGGTGGTTTGTTGTTTGATGTTCAGCAGTCTTAAGACCCAGCAGCGGAGGGATGGATGCTCTGATACAGAATTCCTATGTACAGCCCTACAAAATAGGTCTCCCAATAACTAGTTTTTGTTTTGGTTAGTACTTCAAGTGCTTCAACACCTTTGATGTCAGATGATCTGGCCTTTGCTTTTTTTGTCCAGTATTCAAGACTTCCAAGAAGAACAGTTTTTTTTAACATAAAGAATGTTATCTTTTTTGCAGCTTAAAAACATACCAGGTGCTTGTTTTATCTAAAAGATTCAGAAGACAGATTCTTGTTCTAATCTATTCAGGATTTTTTTTTTTAAATGTTGATTTTTTTTTAAAATTCTAGAGTTCGTCTATAAAATTTTCTTATTCTGCAGTACTCTTGAGAAGTTGTATTAGCCTCATTTTGCTGGAGTAAAAAAATACTAGAAAGCAAAAACTCAAGGTTGTAGAAGTTAATGATCTGGTTCTTGGCCGTATTCTATGGAGTAGAAAGAGGCAATCCATAAATTTGAAGTTTGTGTTTGCCTGATTTAGAATATACCCTGGGGAATTACTCTCTGGTAGTAGCTTCATTCTTTTTTCTCAAGTATGTTTCTCATACTTCTTTATTTGTATTTTCAGATGAGAGGAAGCCTTGTCCATTGTGTCCTGAGGAGAAATTCAAAGCTTGCTACAGTCATAAACTCCATCGTCACCTTCAGAATTTGCACTGGAAAGTTTCTGTTGAATTTGAAGGTAGTGACAATCACATTTGAATAGTAAACACTAGAAGAAAATGTGAACATTTGGGACGTTATTCTGTGTTTAAGCTTTTTAAAGTCCTTTTGACTTAAGCATCTTGTTACCAGCTCTGAATTGGAACCATATTGAGTGTAAGATGTAAATGTAAAATAGCTCTGTATTCTACATGACAAAATAGTTGTGTGTTTTTTCATATAAAAAGAATTATTGCTTGGCATGTCATGAAAATTACCACAAAATTTAAAATATGTATATAATAAAAATGTTGTGGTTGTATTAATAATCAGACACATGCATATGTGGTCAACTCTGGGAGTGATGCATTAAAATCCCTACAGGAAGTTTAAAAAGGAAAAAAAAAATTGTTTTTAAAGAACTGGGTATATGAGTTTGCTGGAAATAAAATAACTAATCAGAAAACGGTCAAGATTAAAATTAAAAATAATCTGACTAGAGTTCTGGTTTTGCATGCACTAGCAGATGTCTGTTTTGTTTTGTTTGGGTTTTTTTCTTTACACTGTGGAACATATGTTTTATAGGAGTATTCACACAAGTCTTAGGCAAATAACAATACTTCTGTAAAATGCTCACGAGTATTTTTGAACGTTATGTACCGTATAGCCTGAAGACTCACCGTAACTTTGTAGGATTAAAATAAATTCCTTGTATATAATTTTTTTTTAGATTTTAAAATTTTTAATGTATAATTAGTTGATAAACTTCTCTGTGTGGAAGGTAAGTTTATCGTATAATTGGTAACATTCTCTTGTTACTGTCTCTTTACTGTTCTCTTGTGGCAATATTTGGGAATCTTAAATGAGACCATGCTCTAAAAATAAAGAACACTTTGAATCGGAGTTTTTGGTATAGGACATGCATTCTGTTTACTTACTGTTCTGTGATGTGACAAGAATTTGTTTTCCAGGCTACAGAATGTGCATCTGCCACTTACCTTGTCGTCCCGTAAAACCAAACCTCGTTGGAGACCAGGTAAAAATGCTGAATCACATAAATTTTACCATACAAATTGGGGGAAACAGGTGATTTAGGGGAACTTTGCAATCTACTTAGTCTGAAAATATGTCTTGCTATCCAGTGCGAGATACCAAAAGCTTATCGGTCCAGGGTATAAGTGTCTGATACTGCAACTGCTACTACCTTTGGGTAGTTGACTGTAATTGTACCTCTTATTTTGGTGGGTAAAACAGTGTCACACTTCAGAGTAAAGAGCAGCTTTGTGTGGAAGAGATGAAGGGTTCATTAGGCCAGGCGATGGATGCTTCTCACTCCTTCCCTGTGTGCTGAGTATATGGAGTATTGGCAGACTTTAATTGATGTTGGTGCTGTGGTGGGAGAGCTGTGCTGTGCTGGCTCTGTGGGTGTGATTGTTCACAGTCCCTGTGGCTGTAGATTCAAAATATTTTATATGCAGTAGAGGTAACAGACAGGTGACTTCTTCATATGCCTGTGTTCAGGTATTGTTCTACTTTGACCAAGTTTATGTGTTCTGAAACTACACATAATATATTTTACAGACATTTTCAAAGATGGGAGCCCATTACCATTGTATTATCTGTTCAGCAACTATCACACGAAGAACTGACATGATAGGTCATATTAATCGTCATGTGAATAAAGGAGAAACTGAATCAAGGTTTATTACAGGTAGGTTCTTTTTTATAAGTAGCATATGTAATAACTATGATGTGTGGGTGAGACATGAGAAAAATTCTGAACCAGATTTAGCTTTACTAATGAGAAATTGGCCCTTAATATTTCAAAACATTTTTTTCCTCAAAGGTACAGCAGTGTTGTGATTAGTCTCTGCATTGACCAGCTACTCTGTTCTTACTGATAAATAATACTCCATTCACAATTAGTTTAATGTTATAAATGTAGGTTTCTGTCTCTCCAAAAGAATGGGGGACATGGAATCTGTGAAACAAAATATAGAGAATTTAATGCCTATGTATTGGGCTCTGCGTGTTTGTAAAATCAGTCTTGAATAAATCTGCAGTATAAAAATCCTTTGCTTTTTATCCGAACTGCATCAGCACAGATACAAAACAAGATGACTTTTTTGAGTTTTGGAGAGTCATGACAGAGCTGTTTTCTTTGGTAAATGATAATCCTGTCTGATTTTCTCCAGAATTACACTTTTGTTTCTAAAGCATTCTAAATAACTGGAATGCCAAATCTTTATTTTTTTGCAAGCTGTGTGTTCTCTACAGCTGTCAAGTAAAAAGCACATTACTGATTAGCTGCTGTGTAAAAATTAAGTCTTTTTTGCTATAGCTCAGACTGTTACTGTTGAAAAATTGGTCTGACTTTTTCTCTCCGTCTCTGTGTAGATGTATGGATTTTACCTAAATATAATGTTGTTGTGGTTTAACCCCAGCCAGCAACTAGGACCATGCAGCTGCTCTCTCACACCCTGCTCCAGTGGGGCAGGGAGAAGAGGGAGAAAAGGAAGCGGGGGGGAAATCGTGGGATGAAACAAAGTTTAATAGAAGAGTGACAGAAGAGAATAATAAGAGTAATGCTAAAAGAATATACAAAATTAAGTGACGCAACACAGGTTGCTGTCACCACCTGATCAGGTGATTTGATTTGATTGCCCAGCCTGTCCGCAGTGGCGATTGTCGATTCTTCCCCTGCCCTGGCCAACCACCATTTGTATACTGAGCATGACATTTTGCATGACAGTTGCAACAGGGTAGGTTTAGACTAGATATTAGGAAGAAATTCTTCACAGTAAGAGTGATCAGACACTGGAACAGGCTGCCCAGGGAGGTGGTTGAGTAACCATCCTTGGATGAGTTTAAGAGTTGCTTAGATGCGGTGTTGGGGGATATGGTGTAGGGAAAAACTTTGTAGAGTAGGGTAGATGGTTGGACTCGATGATCCCAAGGGTCTTTTCCAACCTAGATGATTCTATGATTCTATGACATCTATGGTATGGAATATTACTTTGGCCAGCTCGTCCTGTCTGTGCTCCCTTTCAACTTCTGTGGGAAGCTGAAAAAGTCCTTGACTTTTTTACATCACTTAGCAACAACTAAAGCAATACGTGTTATCAAATTATTCTCTTACTAATTCCAAAACACAGCAGCTTCTAGGAAAATAATTAACCAGTTGAAACCAGGACAAATACAATAAAGATGAGACTGGAGCTACAAGGGTCACGCTTCTTTCTGTTACCAATATGCTGTTTTGGAGTAATAGTTTAGTGTCTGGGGATCAGCTTGTGTGTCTAAGTGATAGCAGCACATATTCCATACCTTTAACTTGAATAGAGTCTGTGTTGTGAAATAGATTCATCTCTGTATCGTTCCCTTCAGAACTGTCAGTAAAGAATGACTCGTTTGTCATTTTTTAACAAAATGTATGTGGTTATTTTTCTCACGGGGAGAAGAGAAATAGGTCAGGTATTTCAAGCTTTGGAGGCACTTCAGCAACGCTTGGGGGCTATGAACGTGGAGCAGGTGATAAAGCAATTCACAGATACGTAATCTGTGTACTTGAAAGCACTGAGAGACGGGCATCTCTCGGGCTAAGCACTGAAAGGTATCAAGTAGACAGCTAACAAGTTTCTCCTGGTCGTTCCTGCATGAATTTTGCTACTGTTAGACTGGGGATAAATGCTCAGAGGAACAACAGCGTGTGTTTACAGCTGTCAAATCAGAAAGCTTGTTTTGCCACAGACTATTTTATACAAAGCTTAAGCGCTGAAATTGTCCCTATGCTTGTGCTGTCTATACATATTTTGTGAAGCTGTTTGATAATTTACAGAGATTAGATCAAACATTTTGAGGGATATTTGCAATTCAGGACTATGGTGATAGGTTTTTAATTAATTAGCAATGTATTATGTTTGAACATACAAAACAAATGTGCTAAGCCTCAGGCTCAGGGGCTTGCTTTCTTAAATTTGAGTGGATACATAGGAGCCCAACTGAGAGACAAATCTGGTGCTTTATGGGAAGAAAATTGTGGTAGAGCTTGATCCTTATCTGCTACTCTTGGGACTGGAAGATTAACAGTTGCCTGCTTTTTTTTTCCCCAACATACTAGTTAACTGATCCATGTGTGCCAGTTGGACTACTACATAATCCAGACTTCTTGCTATATCAGAGCAAATTTTCAATGTAATTTATCAAATGTACTAATATTAACTTCAATTTTCATGAACTCTTTCCTTCCCCCACAATTACTTTCTTTTAGTTCCTGCTCCCAAGGCTTCTCATGAAGTGCTCAAGGAGTCAGCCACAGATGTGCAGGTTCTTCCCAACTACTCCACACCTCAGAAAACAGATTCCTATTTCAATCCTAAAATGAAACTCAACAGGTAAGAGAACAGGGAGCGGGAGGAGGCTCCGGTGGGGTGGTGAATTTGTAGTGAAAAATACTTGGGCATTTTGAAAAGCAAATCCTGTGAAACTTTTGTTCAAAGGGCAGGAGAAATAGTATTGGTGAGTAATAAGATACTGTTCCTGGGATAAGAATTCTGTTCGGAAGTACTTTTAATTTATCTGCTTGGATAATTTCTTTTAATTTTGAAAGATTTCCACCAGAAAACTTCTGACAAATAATATTTAAACCCAAGAACACTGTGGGAAATACTATCATTTCTGAAGCAATTAAGTATTTTTATGTAATGAGTAGTGTATGGAAAAGAATGGGATTTGAAGAGAAGAGCGCACTGGAAAACTAACTTCATTGTATACACTTAACAAGTTTTTCTGTGAATTTCCACAAGATACTATGGATAGTCAGTGCTCTCTCTCCTCTAAGTGAACAGCAGCATGCTTATTTACAGTTTCCCTGTTCTAGGCCTTTTCCTCTTGGGACTCAGATTCTCTCAAGTGTCTTCTCTTTATTTGCACTTTAAAAAGATGAAGGAAAAAACAATGTGTTTTTTTTAAGGAGAGTCATAAATAGTGTCTGTACCGTAACTGAAAGGTGCCAGCGTTGACACCACCGCACGGGACTGGGCTTCAGCCCGTGCTGGCCCCTCGTTTTCTCAGTGCTGTTCATATTTGAGCTTCCAGGTTTAAAGTTGGCTCGGATAGGTCTGTGAAAGCTATGGGTGCCTCTGAAGAAGGCCATTGCAACTAAGGGTATGGCTATGTCTAAAAAACAAGGCCTGTTCCTCAACACAGTGGAATGCCTTTGCTCTACAATAATTTCTGATGTTTTAGCCACGGAGCCATTAGTAGGGTAGTATCAGATTGTGCTGGGAAAGTAAGAAAAACACTGTTTACTTTTGAATGCTAGCCACTTTTTCCAGTGTTAAGAGTAACTATTAAGTTGAATCAGGATCTTACCTTATGAATATCCCGCTGTAGAATTAAACTTTTAAGGGTGGTTGAGGTTTTTGATTTACTATTTTTCTGTGTAAAAGGTAGAGTTTAGCTTAAATGTTCTAATATTATGTTCAAGGGAAGTAAATAAGGAAAAAAAAATTTTCTCAACTTATTATGACCATTCTTTTTTTTTTTATTTTCAAGGCAATTGATATTCTGCGCGCTAGCCGTTCTAGCTGAGGAACGTAAACCGATAGAATGTTTGGACGCTTTTGGTGCCACTGGTAAAGTCAATTTCTTTACTCTTTTGGCTAATATCCAATAGTATGAAGCTGCAGAAATCAGTAAATCGGTAGTAACTGACATGGCATATTCAAAAATAAGATGAGGTACACAATAATTTTCTTTCTTAGGCAGTCAGTCAGTCATTACTTCCCATGCGAAAAGCCCAGCTGTCAAAAGCCTGGTATTAGGCGTTTTAAAAATACTGGAAATAATATTAAATCAAAGTCTAGGGGTCTCCTTAAAATCAGTTGCCCTAATGTCTGTGAAATGGCATCTTCCTAAACTTGTGTCCAAGGTCACAAATCTCTTGTGACTCTGTGGCTGTGGAATTCTGATGTAAAATCAGCCTGTGGTTTAAAAATGGTGATGAATGCAAACGTCTTTATCGGGATCACCTCGTAATTGATTACAAAATTTCTGAACATGAACTAAATGTAAAGTAGTTATATCAGTGCCTATTAGCTGTCTGGAACAAAAATCTGAAGAGATCTGGATTGTTGCCTCGTTACTCTGAACTTAAGGTTATAGTATGTCCTGGTTTCAGCTGGGATAGAGTTAACTTCTTTCCTAGTAGCTGCTGTGTTTTGGATTTATTATAAGAATAACCTTGATGACACGTGTTTTAGTTGTTGCAAAGTAATGCTTACATTTTTTTTTTCAGCTGAAATCAGGACAGTCAGCAATAAATATTTGGAAGTAGCTTATAAATCTTCACGGTCCCTATTACTGTGTTTACTATCGGTCTGTCACAGGAGCCTGTCTGCTACTGTGGAGTGTTTAACGAGCCCGGGGGCTTTCCTGCAGACTGGGTTGCAAATATTGCAGGCCTTTGTCTGTAACCCCAATTATCATATAAGAAGGTGACAAATAGACTGTCCCTTTACAAACTCCGTTGTCACTCTGCGCTGAGGCAGAAGGTCACCGACACATTTTTGCAGGAACGTGACAAAATTTGCATCACACACACTTCTGTATTATAAATATTTAAAAGGATGAATTTTTTTCTTAACAAGTTCAGTGACCCAGAAACCAACTCCTTATTCCGTCATGAAGTTACAATTCTCTCTTTCCTTAGGTATAATGGGATTACAATGGGCAAAGCATCTCAGAAGTTCTGTGAAAGTTACAATTAATGATTGTAATGAAAATTCTGTGACAATGATTCAGGAAAACTGCCATTTAAACAAAATGAAGGTGAAACTGAACACTAAGGAAGAAGACGATGAAGCTATGGGAGATGGAGAAGAAAATACTGACACCATTGAGGTGACAAAAATGGATGCCAATGTTATAATGCATTTAAGATCATTTGATTTTATGTAAGTGTTGAACGTTTCTGTTAATTTTTGTGGTTTGGTAATGACACACCCCATCTCCCGGTGTATGATTATTTAGGGAAGTTGGAAAGAAAGAAGCAACCAACGTGGCATTTTAAATGTAATTCTATTGTCCCATAAATGGTGTGGGAACAGAACATTAATCTTAAATGTTTTAGAAATTGCTGGAAAAGTATTAAGCCCTTCTGACATCCAGAATGGACTATAAATGTATGTGAAAATTTTAAGCCAAACTATTTTTTAATAACTTCATTGTCTGCTTGATAAAGAGAAATGTCAAATTAGTCCTTTTTTTTTTTTCTTAAAACTTTCAAATAGTTTAAAATTCACACCTGTGCATGTCATTGTGTAGGACTTAACTGCATCTCTTGTTTTAATCCGTTTTGCAGCATCTTCATTTTCAGTTAATGTAGGCTAATTCTTCCAAGTTGGCTTTATATAGATGCACGTGTACAAAACCTATACAGACACCAAAACAAGTGATTGGATTTTTTTTTTTTTATTGATTAACATGTAGATCTAAGCTACTTAAGCAAAAGGTATTCAGGCTGAAAATTAGGCTAGTTATTTAGTACATAAACTGGAATGAATACATATGAAGATATTTTTGTCTGTTGAAGTGTCCCTTTGTTTTAAGGATAAAGGTGAGCATCAGGCCAGTGTTCTTGAACTAGTCAGTGGGTCAGGATGCAAAAAAAACCCCAATAAATAAAATTACTTGCTGGTTTTGTGGTGATGTGGTTATTTTCCAGCACAGTGCTGCCCTGGCTCTTGCTGTTTGATGCTTCAGTATTCCAGAGCAATTCATGGGAGGTGTGCCGTTTTCTAATTTTTTTTTAAATATGACCATAAGGTGAAGCTTATAAAATAGTGTTTTACTGAGATTAAAGCTAAACTCTTGAGCGTCTATAGATACTCAGTGGGACTTTCTTTCTTTTCAGCCATTTGGACCCCTTTGGAACTTCTGTGAATTATTTGGATTCTGCCTTTAGAAATGTGAGAAATCTTGGAATTGTGTCATTGACGTCCACAGACATCAGTTCTCTGTACGCAAAGGCTCAGCACGTTGCCCTGCGTCATTATGGATGTAATATTGTCAGGACAGAGTACTACAAGGAGCTGGCAGCCAGAATAGTAATTGCTGCTGTGACAAGGTACTGTTAAAACAAATTAGCTCAAATTCTGGTAGAAAATTATTAGAAAAGTATTAGGGATACAAAACTAGAGACTTTTGCTGTAGGTTGTACATGTTCCGTTTCCAGAATGCCTTAATTCTAAAAGCCAGAGTTCTTGATGGCAAAATTAATGTTTCATACTTTTTGTGCTGCTATGGGATAATGTAAATTTTAAACTAAAAGACCGGGTAAGGTGAAAATGCATAAATAGGGGTAGGGTTTTGGGGTGGTAGGGAGGGATGGTAATGTAAAAAGTAGAATCATAAAATGGTTTGGGTTGGAAGGGACATTTAAAGGTCATCTAGTCCAACCCCCCTGCCATAAGCAGGGACATCTTCAACCAGACCAGGTTGCTCAGAGCTCCGTCCAGCCTGACCTTGAATGTTTCCAGGGATGGTGCATCTACCACCTCTCTGGGCAACCTGTGCCAGTGTTTTGCCAAGTAATATCTGCAAACTCTTTTATTCCTTTGTCAATTTTGTGGTCTTTTTAGTGCTGCGTAAGACTTAAAAATACTAATTAAACTGCTTGAATGGCTTCTAGTGAAGCATTACAGTTAGATTTGCTTTAGTAGAAATTGATAGTCACTTCAGATCCCTGTGCTTCTGGTTAAAAAGATTTATTTAATTACTAACTTGTAAAATTAGTCATTTGCATATAGACAGTAAATTCAGTCTATTAAATAAATGCAGACATAAAACTTGATCCCTAGTTGGGGAAAAAAAGACACAGGCAAGAGGATGGGACAACTGCTGGGGAGGAAATAAAGCGCACAGAGGTCTTCAAAATGACCTGGGTATGTTTTTCTTCCACAGAGCTGCAGCTCGCTGTAACAAAGGCATTGAAGTTTTACTTGCAGTAGCTCTAGAACATTTTGTTCTAGTAGTGGTCAGAGTTTTACGGGGACCATCTCCTGCAGATGATTCTGCAAAGAAAATAAGATACCTCATCCATTGCCAATGGTGCGAAGAGAGAATTTTTCAGAAAGAGGGTAATATGGTAGAAGGTAAATGGCTTTTCTTTTGCACGTTCTGGAGGATCTGATTCTTGTATCTGTTTTGTCGTTGTTTATATTTGCATCCTTTTAGTAAAGTAATAATTCCATTTAATCTAATGATGAGTGTATTATATAAAGCAGAGAAGGTATTTCTGATACAATAGTATCCGCTTTCTGGTAGCGGGATTGGATTAGTTGTCCGCATGGCTTTTGCTGTAAATGTACTGGATTGGGACATACTCCAAGTAGCTGTAGCTGCTGAGGCTGCTGGGATGCCCATAGATCTGTCCTTGATAGATTTTGCTGTCAGGCTGCTCTTCTACTGTTCGTGTCAGTTACCTTAAAATGTAGGGAATCAAACGGTATCACTTTCCCCTCAGATGAGGGTGTATTCTGCCTGACCTGGGGCAGTATCTGTAAATGCCGGGTGGAAATATCTCGGCAGGTGTGGCAGGAAAGGCATGTAACATTCCTGTAATTCATCCAATGCTTGGTGGTGTATGAAGGCAGCCTCTAGGTTTAAATGTTGACTGTTGGTGGGCTGTCTCTAGACACGAGTTATCAGAGGTAGGAGACAAAACTTAAACTAAGAGGTAGCTACTAGCCTGATGGTAGTTTGGATGAATATAAATGGAAAAACCTTGTTTCAAAGTTGAGGGGTTGTTGGATATCTGACTACTAACTGGTGGTGTCTTTGACTGCCCTGCTCAAAGTCAGATGCAGGAGCATCCAATGAGCTTGCTATTAAAAAGATGAAAAAAATGTAGATAAAATTTTAAGAACAGAAATGAGGAACTGGTAAGTACAGTTAGAGACCTTCATTAGTAAATGAATTGTTTACTTCATGCCTTACTTGCAAGCAAGCAAGCTACTACTTCCTATCTTTGTCATCTCTATCCAGTAAAGTAGGCATCGCTGACTATTTAAAAATAACTTAAATCCTGCTTTTTGTTTAGAAAACCCTTATCAGCAGCTGCCTTGTGATTGTCATGGCAGTATGCCTGGGAAGACAGCAGTAGTTCTTGGTCCTCTCTGGTAAGTCCAGAACACAATACAGAATTAGAGAATAACTTAGGTTGGAAGGACCTCTGGAGATCAGCTCTTCAGTCATATAATAAAAATGCAAATCTGCTGGATATTTTAGCACTACAAAAGGAGGTACAGCAATCGAGGGGAATTCAGGAAACATTTAACTGATTTGAGTTTACTAGGGTATTTTTAGCTTTTGCTTTTGTTCATAGAGCTCAAACCAGATAATACTAACAAACTTGCTTTAAATTTCACATTCAGTGCAACTTCTGTAATACGTCCTGTACAGGAGAACCTGGCTGTGGGTTTCTCCAGTTGCCAAATGTTAAGCAACCTTTTATTACTCTATACATGTGGAGAATGTACTTAGTAAATCCTTAGTGTGCGGATGGTGGTAAATAATACACTGCTTGATAATCAATACTTAGAATTTTCCCTTGTGAGAAACAAGAATAATTTTTTTTTAAGCCTTTTAACCATTTCAAAGCAGTATTAAAAATGGTTGACAATTGACGGTGCCTTTCTTGTGGTGGTTAAATGACTTTCTCAACATAGTAGGGCAGAAATAAAATTGCCATTCGTGAGATCTTGATTAATTTTTTAACACAAGACCAATATTACTGTCATTGCAAACAAAGGAATTCAATATCACTAAGCTAAGAACACAGTCAGCCCGATGCAGCACTTTGGTGTAACCTTAAGTGCTGATCAATTTGGGCAAGAGATTTTTAGAGCAACTTTTTTGCTTCCGCTAAGAAGTCTTAACACTCATCTTGCATTTCATAGGTCAGGAGCCCTGTTTAACACTGGATTCCTCAGAAGAATGCTGTTTGAGGCTGTCCAGTACGGCTTGGATGAAGCTCAGCCACTTTTGAAGACGTTAGCTTGCGAAGCAGAGTGCACAACTTCAAAACATTTTTCTACCCATAGTCCTTATGATGAGAACAAACAAGGTAAGCAAAATGGCAGACTGGTCACAAAAGGAACTGGCTTTACGGTGATTTAGAGAGATGCTGCTCTTTGGCAACTTACTACTGACAGCAGCGTATCCATAAAACGGAGCGCAGTGTGGGGCTTCTCAGCTCTTGCAGATGGTCTCTGGTGCTGTAAAAAGAGCAGGGTCTGTCAGACGCACAGCCGTGGATTAGATGATGTTTAATAGCAGTATGACAGATCCTAAACCAAATAGACATACCACAGGCAGGTTGACTGCCATGAAATGCAGCATGTTCCCTGAAGGAGACGGAAATACTAAGTGTCTGCTAGTTCTTTGGTGTATCCCCATCCCAACCTCAGAGCATGTGCTGTTGTTGGGAAGAGAGGACTCCAGCTGTCGTGCTCTGCGACTCCACTGGGACTGCAAATCAGTGCGCCAAAAGAAACAGCTTTCTGTGTGGGAATGCTGTTCTTCTCATTAAATGAAGTTGTATTTTGAATATCCCCTCTAAACTCAAGTTACTGAGTTGGTATGTAAAAGCATAGCCGTATGTATGCTTCTTACAACGCTTCCTTCTTTAGGCCAGAATTGGTATCATTTCTTCCTGTTTAACCAAGACATTTTGCCATTTTACTGTCTTACAGTAGAATTAATTTTGACTTTTAATTGTATTCTAGAAGAATGCGGTGTCTATATTAAAACCCCAAATACTTCTGCAGAATCCCACTTGGTACATGGTAAGTAGATCATTTTGGTGTAGCTGTAGTAGTTTCAAATTAAACTCTAGTGTAAGTGATGGCTAAGCAAGCCTAGTGGTTTTTTATTTAACAATACTGGTACTCGGGAGTTTCTTTTCCCACTGAATACTGATTTTTACTTTATCTTCATCCAGAATCAGATTTACTGGTAAAAGCAGAATGCTAATACTCCGTGAAGCCTACTTGACTTTACTTGTTATTACTGAAAATGGCATGTTAATTAAATTCAGGCTAGATTTTAACAGCAAAATACTAGCTTATAACTGCAGACACAAAGGTGTAGTTGCTATGTGGCTTTTTTTTGTGTGTGCTGTCTTTTGGCATTTTCTGTGGTCTTACTGAATATTCACTAATTTCACTGGCATTTTTTGTCGTCCAGGAAAAAGAAAAAGCGATGAAGTGATTCGAAATGCAGCCAAGCGACAGAAATCTGAGAACAGCGCTGAGCACCCTGCGTTTTACTACAATATTCACAGACACAGTATTAAAGGAATGAACATGCCAAAGTAAGGTTTTCGTTTTAAGTTCCAGAATTTTATTATGATGACAGCTGACTGTGAAATGACATCCCTAAACGGAATGATGACCCTAACTTGTATTGAATCAGCCTTATTAGCATCAACTCCTTTTTAAATGTGTTTTTCTCTTCTTTTTTTTTTTTTTTTTTTGGTTCTTTTCTAGGTTAAATAGGTTCTTATGCTATCTGTCTGAAGCTGGATACAGAGTAAGTCGAACCCACTTCGATCCTATGGGAGTTCGCACCAATGCGCCCTTGGCACAATTTAAGACTATTCTTATGAAGTACAGCACTCCCACGTACACGGGGGGGCAGGCAGAAGGCCCTCTCCATCTAGCTGAAGATCTCCAGGCAGGAGAACAAGTTCAGGCCGCTGCAGATGGCAAGGCAGAAGATGCCGAGTTTCTGGAAGATGATCCATCTGGCGTCGCTGCCACCATGTTCACAAAAGACTACCCTACTCACTGTGCAGCCGATTAATGCAAATCATTTTGTTCATAGATAAGAATATTGCTGACTTACAAGCACACCCTGTTCAAGTAAGCCAGTTCTTCTTACCAAACTGGATTTTAAACGTCTGAGTTGCGTGCTGTTTTAATTTGAAAAGACGTTTTAGAATTATGTAGCAGAACTTACCCCCGATCACAGCGTGTGTGTGGTCAAGGTACCGTGTTACCGTGAGACGGTCTCCGAGACAGTTACTGCTTTTACGCTCACATCCACTTTCATCCTGAGGCATTGCCGCTGCTCCCAAGTTTTTTGTTCAAGCCTTATTGCTAGCACAGAATCCGGAAAGGTGGATGGGGCCAAAAGTCTTGAGCATTTCCAAACATGAGGTTAATATGAAACAGAGTATTTCTAAAATGAATCATTCCTAAAACCTAACTGGTTACACCTGAGAAGGAGGTCATGTAAAGATGATAAAAATATCAAAGGATAAAATCTGATCTGAGTTTAAGCAAGCCAGAGAGCCCTGAGTCAGCGCGCTTCTAACTCCAGATTGCACCTGTAATTTGGCATTCGATTCTGTTTTCATAGTTCTGTCTACAAGCAAGGACCTAATGCAAGCGGGAACAGGAAGGAATGGTTACACGACTGTTACCGAAACCTGGGGTTATAACCAAACGTTAGGGAATTGTGTTAGTCACTCTAGGTAGTTGTTTGTTCAGAGATTACATTTGGTTGTGTATCAACAAAAAAAGTAGAGTGACAAGGCACCACAAGTTGGAAGTTCTAGGTGAAGTTTTGCTATGAATTTGTCAATAATACAATCTCAGCTGATAAAAAGATCTCTTCTGTGAACGAGCAAAGCTACTGTGTGTTGGTAGTCGGTTCTGGTTTCCTTAAATATATGGCAGCATTCCAGCCAAGTAAGCGTGATTTTGTCCTTTCTTTCCCCAACACTTCACTTAAATACCTCTGTATGTTTCACTTGAATTGGAAACAACTATTGCAATCGAACTTACTCATTCCGGGTTTGTTTTTTCACAGGCTTGGTGTTCGGCCTGGCCCCAGGCCAGGTTTATCTAAGAGCAGAATATGATTATTCTTGTTTTATCCATCTCTGAAACTTCACAGTAAGAGTATTGCTTCTCCTTGAGCATCAACCATGACTAACGTGACTGAGGCACTCCTGATTATGCAAAACTTTTATAAGCTCCTACCAGGCCAGGATTAAGTTAAGTTACTGCCTTTTAACACCGTCTTCAGTTCAGGATTGCTTTGGTAACACGTTATTTTCGTTCTGTCCTAATTAAAAAAAGAAAAAAAAGAGGAGACCCCTACAGAGGTAACAGCTTGCACTGCAGCAGTGACACAGCAACAAATTTTAGTTTCCTTCAAAAAAATTTAGTGCTCACAGTTCTTTTCCAAAGATAACTTGGGATCGAATTAGAAAGATAAATGCAGGTAGAAAGAAAAGTTGCAGTGTTCCCTAGATGTTCTGAGCTCAGGATTTATTTTTTAAGTAGAGAGCCTGTTAAAAGGCTTTGCCTGCAGATAACACACTGCTCACTCCAGTGCTAATGTAAGTGGGATAGAATGTGTCATAAAGTCAGTTAACTGGAGCAAAAGAGTGTTCTAATTACAATTAAGTAGGTTAAAAAGAAAGTTTAATTGAAGCCTGTTGTGGGAAATATTTTTGATTACTTTTATGGCTCCTCCTAAATAACAGAAGGTATTGTGCATCTTTTTCAATTCAAAGCAGCTCTTCCTTGGTGTTCACAGGTGTGCACAAGAAGGGGCACAGGAACTGAAATTCAGGCTCTGTCCATACAATTTGGGCTTTTTTCCTCTCTCTGAGGGACAGAAACAACAATAATAAGGAGTTTTGCCTGTTGTAAGTGACCAACAGAAGGGGTGTTTGTAACTCAGGCCTATGAGAATTCTGCTCAACAGGTGTCTCAGTTGTTCATCAGCTAGGGCCAGTCCTGCAATAATTAATTAACAGAACACTAGTATTGGGTCAAGGCTGCTGTTTAGGGGCTTCCCCTTGTTATTTTTTTATTTTATTAGAAAGTCTGACTAGTACGTTGTCCTAGTGCTGTATGGAAACAGGGTGTGGGGAACACAGCAGTCTGCTTGGCTGTGTCTCAAAACAAGCACGGCACGACCCAAAACTTTTGATCAACTTGAGTAATCCATACTGCCAGGGTTGGCTAATACAGTAGTAAAAATAGCACTAACTAACTTGGGATAACGTAGATCACTGCTGATTCTCTTCACATTCTTGGAGCTGGACGCCGCTGTACCACCAGGCCTGAGCTGGTATTTGGCGTAGTACTTTCCCAGGCACTCCGTGCCACTGTCACTAATGACAGACCTTCAGCCTGCAACACGTCTTTGTTGGATCGAGCCACTGCACGTGGCATGTGTCTACAGAAAATCAGAAATGATAAAACTGCTGGAACCATTAGGGTACTGAAAACAGTTTATCAGCTGATCAGCATGCTGGAGGACAAACGCTGAAGGATGATGGAAAATTAAGTTTTAGGGTATCAGCAGAGAGTAGGTGCACGTGAGCTCTCTGGGTGTTTTCTCTTTAGCTGCAATTAAAGGAAGCTTCAGTGAAGTTAGAGCTGTTCAAAGGCAGCTCTGAGAATCGGTGTCAGCACAGCCAGCACCAGCACAGGCAGAAAGGGACCTCCTCCCACAATCGGAGCTTAAGTTCAGTGCATCTCAAGAAACCCTACTCTTACTGCACACAAACAGTGTACTCTTCAGGTTAAAAGTTGTAATAACTGTAGAAATAAAGCAAGGAAGGGAACAGAACTTCACTTCTTTTATTAAAGTACCTCAACCCAAGTGATTTGTTGCAGTTATCCTACGCTGTTTTCTGTTGCGGCTGCTTCATATACAATTAAATGCAACCAAAGTTGCTGGGTTTGAGTGCTGTGAAAATCCTTCATCCCGTTTCTCAGGGGCCCAGGATCTGATCGGAAGAGCTGCTCTCTGTCTTCCGTGTGACTCTCTATTTCTCATCCGAGGCACGGAACACGCACAGGAGCCGAGCTGGTTTCAATGGACTGTGAGAGTCGACTCCTGTCACCACCCCTGGAGACCAGCTGTACCTACTCACCCTTCCCTCTGGCCAGCCACAACACACAAACACACACTCCCCGAAGGGGTTCTTCTGTGAATTCTAAGAGGAAGCAGCACTGGAATTTCCAATAGGTTGTTGGTAACATTTTTGCTTTTATTGTCAATTTGAGAATTTCAGAGTGACTTTAGTTGGACACTTGAGCTATATCAGGCTTACTTGTACCTAACACATGCAATTTAAAAATAATATGGCTTTAAAAGGTGGAAGAGTAAAGTCATTTTGAAAATAAAATAGTTTATAGCACTAAAGAGTCACAGTGCAATCAATGGTTTAATCAAACAACTACATTATATAGATAATATTTAAGGAACATAAATATTCAGTACATTCACTACAACATGAAAATAAAAGCTTCACATTCTCCCACGCTTCTTGAGGAACTGGGGACAAAGTGACAGACGGCTCCTAGACAGACTGCTCAGCTTCACAAACACCTCTCTTGCTTAAGGGACCGGACGTTACCTTCACTATCACAACGGGAAGGTCGGCTGCAACTAATCTAGAAGTTTACCCATAAATTTTAAAGCATTTATAATCACCGCTCCCCCGCCTCCCCCCCAAGGTTATATTTAGTGGACATGCACTACTAGTCTATACAACGCAACGTTTCACCAGAAAGTCACGAATAACACATTTCCTTTCAAACTGCCCCCCTCTGTGTGTTCTGGGGCCTGAAAACTTCTGTTTCCTGGCACAAAAAAAAAGAAAGAAAAAAAAAAAAAGAAGAGAGAAAAGAGCAAGTCTTTCCACTAGGAGAAAAATAATTAAGTTACTCAAAGAAGCCTGTGCAGTTTTCACATCGGGATAAAGCTGATCTGAAACAGCAGTCGGAATGGACACGTATTTACAAGTGCTAGGCTTGAAAGACAGAAAGGATGGAAAGGTACTTCCTTCCCAAGGGAATGAATCCCCGAGCACCTGAATACTTACACGCCACGTGCCAAAAAGGGTCTTAACTGTGGGCAAGACAAGCCACACGGTTTAAAGTATTATTATTATTTCTCACCTATCGATCGATCGGCGACATTTTTTGCTTCTAGCTTCAGATGCAGAGGCGTGAAGGCTCCATCAGCAAGTCTTGCAGCAAAGGGAATCTCGCGGTACCATCGGTTCCCTTCGGACAGACTGCCAGGAGGTAAAGCAGCCTCCGTTCAGCGCCAGCAAGGCCCAGAGCGAGGGAAGGGGAGTGGAACATGCAAACGAACAGCAGCTACTGGACTTTGCCCAGCAGCCTACTGGTGAGTTTTAAAACTTGAACCTAAGTTTAAGACACTAAATGGTAAACTCTGTCAAGTACTAAAATTGTCTTCCAAAGTGCTAAGCCATGTTTGTTAAAGCTATGGGGAAAAAAAAAAAAAAAAAAAAAAAAAAAAATAATCCTCGAGCAGCTTATGGTTGAAGTCCTCCTTACTCAAATGGAAGCCCGGATAAGCCCACAGCTGGGATGGCACAGATTCCATAAAGCAAAGCATTTCAATGTTGCATTATGTCCGTGTGCTGGAATTTCTGGGATTTGCTTTTAAAAAAACAAAAAATTAAATTCAGGACAGTTCTTTAGAGAACATTCTAATACATTCACAATAAAAATCTGTTACTGTAGGGAACAGAGTAGGGCTGTAAAACTTCCAGCTTTTCTCCAATTAAGCTTGTGAGGACAGGTTAACACTGCAACAGGGGCAGGAGAGGAAGCCGCAGTGTGTGTGTTCTACATGGGGAAGAGTTATGGGTTTGGGTTGTTTTGCCTGAAATTCATTAAAAATTCACAAACCCATCTCTCAAATCACCTTGCACTGAAGTATTAAGCCCAGTAAAACAGCAAGGTTTTAAGGTGTCAGTTTTCTCAGTGCAGCTCTATTTGTTCATAAGAAAATGACTAGTAAATCTTTTCTAGGCAAGCAGATGACCTCTAGCCACAATACTATCAGAAACCCATTCTCTACCGATCTTTTATATGGATAACCATTAGCAAATGACAACATTTAACACATTCCTTGGCATATGTTACTCTTGAATAGACTTACTTAGCCATCCAATGCTCAATACTTCACAGAGGCTACTGTAACTGTGTCAAATGTATTAGAAATCCAGATTTACCTGGACAAAATTAAGACATTCCAAACCGGAACACTCGTTCAGTTATCATGCATTAGAAACAAAAAAGCATGTCAAACACTGGAATGCACTGGAGGAGGTCATTTAGTCTCCTAGGGAAAAACCAAAAACCCAAAACAAAGACTAAATTAAATACAACCCAGAATACTGTCTAATCATATTAATAAGTATACTGAGAGAGCCTGAAGGCATCATGTGTATTGTCCATGAAGATAATGGTGGTGCCTTCTTTTAATATTAAAGAAGTCATAGCTATAAAAAGAGCGAGTCCCGTATGAGTTTTCCAGCGCAGCTTATTTATGTTCCTTTGTTGGTGCATAGTACAGTTCCATTGGTTTGTTCACTTTCCAGTACTTCTCACTGACCAGTTCCAAGGAAAATGACCCATTTAATACCTAGAAGAGAACAGCCAAACAGAAATGAAAAAAAGTCTGATGGCTTTGCACGGGTAGCGCTGTAGAAACAGACTACTTAAGTCAGAGGAATGCACTGACTTAAAGAAGTCTCTGATAACGTGGAACAAGTTATTAGCTAACCACTCGGCATCAAAAAAGCAACAATGCTAGATATTCAGAACTGCTGATCTCACTAAAAATACACCGCAAAACACTTTTGCAAAGTGAATATAGTTGTAAATAAGATGAACTTCCCTTCTCCTCTTTCCTCTCTGCAAAGAGAGGGACTAGTAGATGTGTATTTAAACCAGGAGGCACCCTGCTTTTGTCTAAGAGACAATCTGCGGTGACATTTGAAAGCTGTTTGAAAGAGATCCTTATTTCAAAGCATCTGCCTATCTCTTAACCAAAAGGCTTTATTTTATTCAGATAAATGCTCAAGTGTAAGACCAGGCTCAGGGTTCAATCTCATTGCAATATTGCCTTGTTGTATCTGTACATTCTGAAGTCAGCAACTGAGAGGAGGGATTCTTCCCTAAGTGTGCTCACAGCTCTTTCACAGCAGAGAATTAGAAGCCTACACAGAAGGGGAGAAACGCCACCTTACAACAGACACTTCCTGGTGCTAGAGCTATCTGCTCTTGAAACAAGATTCTCAGATGAAGTAATATTTTCTCCCCTTCAATTTTAACAGTAAAGTAATGACGTAAGTCGGCTAGAGTTGCTGGCATCACTGGATTTTTCTCAAGTAATTTATATGCCTCCTTTTCTACTAAGCAAGCTTTTGCTGTATACATTTTGCCTCAAAGGAACTGATCTGCTTCTAAATAAACAGCCTGGTGCTATGAATTTTATACCTAAGCCAACTCAGGAAAAGCCCAGCTGAGTGCATTTTAACCAAATCTTTATCAAAGATGTACTGATGCTCAAGTTTTAGTCTTAGACAAGTAAGTTGTACTTACAGTGAACTGCCCGTTGGCAGTAGCAATGTAAATGGTGTACTGCTTCTCACTGGCCGTGTCGAGGTTCATCTGGTTTGATTCTCCTTTGCTGCGAAGCTCCTCCAATGCCAGTCTCACAGCTAGGTACTTGGACAAGTGATCAACGGTGGCATTGCCCGAGGTCTTGATGTACCTGCAAGAGCAGCCACAAAGACAATCAGAGACATCTGAGTTGCAGGTATGGGAAAAAAACACCCGGACACCCCCAAATATTAAGCACCAAGTGTGAAAAGGCCTGTAAAAGATAGTTCACAAACAAGAATATTAATTGCTTACATGCAAGCAGCTTACCAAATTACACTGTTCCAAAGTGTCCTTACATCTTTTTGACACTTCCCCCACAAGCCCTCCTGCTCTCTCTAGAGAGGAGACAGCACTGCCCTGTCACCTGCTCAAAATGAAAAACCTAATAACAGGTTGTCAAGAGGTTTTGAGACCTACTCACGACTGCCGCAATCTTCTAAGCATGGATACAGTCTGAAGTGCCTGGACGGAAAGCCGTAAGGTGCAGGAACTATATACTGACACCCTCTGCATCTCATAAAGTTACTCTTCCTTATTGACTCACTACCTGTTCTGACTTTAATTCTTCACACAAGAATTGAAGGCTGACACAAATGCTGCAGAGGTCTCTCCCAGAAGCACAGCCTTCTCTTTGGCTTTCAGAACAACCCTCAGAACTTCTGTGCAATTCCAAACCAAAAAGAAAAACTGGCTGAAAATTATAATATATTTATAGGCACTACAGAGAGATGTCTCATCAGCAGAGAAAGCCAGGAAGAGATCTGAGGAAACTCCAGGAGACTGCTCATTGCTGTGATCCAAAATTTGCAGTCTGTGCTTGGACTGGATCATGAAAAAAAATGCCAGGAAAAGCATCCAGCCTACAAATCCCACTGACACAAAGCTGCTCCAAAAAATGCTGACACTTATGCAAGGTTTATTTATTCCCAAAGAATCTTATAACAAGTAGAGAGGGGCTGATATACCATCATCCTAGTACCTACCGCAAACTGCAATGCTAGAAACCCTTAAAAACATCTTTATTTGTGATCAAAGGCTTAAAACAGATTGTTACTGTGTTCTTGATAATAGTTGAGCAGTACCATCTACCTGACTTGCAATGGAACGAGGGAAAGAGTGCATATGGTAAACAGGATGCGGTATGACCAAAGTAAACTGATTTTTAAAAGCCCCAAGGAGTGATAGAAAACAAAAGCAACAGAAAAAACACAGAGAGGAATAGAAGACATTTACCTTGTCTGTGCACTGTCATCATTCTCCATGAGGGTTGGGTGAGGCCTGAAGACTAATTCGATTTCACTAGCACCATCCATTACGGGGTCTATTGCCACAGTTGTGTTGTTATTGTCCAGTTCTAGCCCGGAATCGTCCGATGTTTTGGTCCTCTTGTTACTAGGCCCCGCTTCCTGATTGCTGTGTGTTGAGGCATTGCTACAGTGTGAACTGTCACCGTTATCTTCTGCTCCACTGCCATTCTCAATCTGCTGTTTCTTGCCCCTCTGTAACCTGATCAGAAATAAGGAGAACTGAATGCGGCTTAGCATTCAGAATTCACCCAGCGTATAGGTGCACACTGCTCGTACAACTCCTCCTGCTCCCACTCTCTGTCATGCCAGAGGTTACACACATGCATGCGCAAGCACTAAACATTTCAGAGATAAAGTTGGTTTTTTTGAAAAAATATTAAAAAATTCATTCTTTCTTATAAAGAGATACTCATAGACAAGATGACAGATTTTTTCCTATCCCTCAAACACTTTTGAGACATATTTTAAGATCATTTTAAACTTCATACAGTTATTTTTATTTTTCAGGCAATTTCAAGACCATTATTTTCATCTAAATGCGAATCCACATGTGATTGAAAATATAAGTCACACCATGCTTCACTACGACAAAGTTCGGGGCCTCGTTCCCAGCTGACTCTCTTAGGTTTAAATGCACACCCAGAATTTCAAACCTGTATAAACACATATTCTAGCCTTGTGAATTAAGTTGCACCTAAAACCTGATTTCTGGTATTATGTGCATTTATTTGCATGTAATGGTAATATGTCAGTACAGGATTCATTGTATTACAGCTTATTATCAAAGACATGATAGCCATAAATTGGTAAAGCTAAAAAATCTGCTGTCTACATCAGGCTGCACAGAAGTTGCAGGGAGTTACAGAAAGGTTTCTATCGGTAGACAAAAGGTTAAAATTATTCTGGCAGACTTCAGAGGAGAGAAGAGGAATCTCAAGCTATACAGGGAGCGAGGATGAGCAGTGTATTTTTAGTGTTAAGGCAAACAAGGTTACACGTGGACAAATTACGTGGATTACATACCTGTTCATAGCCTGAATCTTTAATCCTTCCTCAATGCTGTGACTTAAAGCTTGCTGGTTATTGTGCTTGCTGATTCTTGCCAGCACTCTCTCCTGATGAGCTTCATATTCATCCCGGCTTGGATAAATTTTACTGATGAGAGCATCAAAATTGGGATCTGGTCTCAGTGATCTTTTTGAAACTAGCTTTTTACGACACGTGGGACACTCTTTGTTGCTGGACATGAACAAGAAGGAAGAAAACAATACTCACTCTCCAGCTCTAATGCTACAATTCTTGGTCAAAGTGCTCATTAAGACTCAACATTTACAGTAAATCTGGAACGGGACTTCTATCTTTTGACAGATCAGGTAGTTACAGATATTTAAACAAAACCCCTAAACATATATCTCCCTGCTTAATTATTATTTTTTTTTAAAGTGTGTTTAAGCAAACTGTATCTAGACTGAAGAGTTCAAAAGTCCCACATGAAAACTGGTTCTTCCCTTAATCCTCTGGCTCAATTTTCACCCAGAGGGAAAAAAAAACAACTGTCTAGTGGAAATTATATTAAGGCATAGTCTTTCTAGCACTCACAGGACAAAACAAAGATTAAGGAACTTATTCTATTGTTCAAGCACGCATTACTGGGAAAACTAAACCAGTCTTGTCCTTCCTACCATTTTGCCCTCATTTAACTTTTTAGTTAAAGCTCACACGATTTTTTTCCTGTAAGAGGAAGAGGCCTCGATAGCCAAAACACTGGCATCTTTACTCCTGCTGGTTTTCTTTTTTCTCTCTAATGTATTTTTGCTAATTACTCATCAGAATTTACACAGGCACAGCCAATTAAGTGTGACCTCTGAACACAGGCAATTGCCATTATCAGAAAAGATACATCGTTGACTTAATCACTGTTGGCTACCTCAGAATTCTAATGCTTTTGGGAAAATAAGAACTTGTAGTTGGAAGAATACAAGAAAAAATATTTGTACTTTAGCACAGGTTGTTTCAGTAGTGAATCCTGGAAGCAGGACTACTGCTGAAAGGCCACGCTATTTGCAATTTATTATTAGGAAAAGGAAGAATAGGGGAAATGAGACTCATTTTTCTAAGTAATGTAGTATATTTTTGTTTGCCATTACTGGGTTTAAAAGAAAAACAGGAATAAAAAGAAGAGAAAAGGGGTTTTCAAATCCTTGCAAAAAACGAAGTTATGGGATGATTTTTCATACAAGGAAAAAGGCCAGGTCTGCTCTGCCACAGGGGGCTGAACACATGGAAAAAAAAAATGAAATATGGAAGGTGTGCTACACATTCAGAAACTTGCAGTGCACAGGCACGTAACTGTTCCACGCCGAGACCCAGGACTTAAAGGATTTCCTTGGTCACATTTTCATCTAAAGTGAAATCCCTCTTCCCTGTAATAATATTGACATACCCACTCCTGAGGGCTGTAATGATACAGTCAGCACAGAAGCGATGCAAACATTCTTTTGTCGTCATGGTGTTTTTTAACATATCCAAACAGATGGGACACATCAGTTCACTGTGAAGGCTCCTTGGTGACACCACTATTTCCAAGCCATCAGTGATTGCTTCCTAGCGTGAGATAAAGTAAAAGTTCTTTAATGGAATTTAACTACCTCACAGAGATTGCATGTTTTACTATTCTTTTAAAGAGAAACACAGAAAAAAGGCAAATCAAGACACACAACCACATCAAGCACACTGCCCCCCTGCTGCTAAAGAAAGGAAGAAAATAAATAAAGATTAAACTTATTTTATTTTTTTTAATATTACGAGAAAGGTTTTGTTTAGTGAGGATTTTTTTTAAAAAAATATTCTACAATTTAGAATAAACTCTCATAAAGGAAAAAGAAAATCTTAAACATCAAGCTTCAAGTTCTAACAAAGTATAAAAAAAAGCCTTGCCATGAAGGACAGCTCTTCAGCACTTATTACCTGAGGTGTTCTTTGCAATTCGTACAAACTGAGCTCCCATGTTTTGCTTAAAGGTTGCGTCCCATTTGTCTGCACAGCTTGAGACATGGCTGGGAAGAAAAAAAAAAAGAACCAAGTGGCGTGTCAAACAAGTCAGGCACAGGAGCAGCTCCCTCTCCCGAGCAGGCTTTTCTGGCAAGTGAGGCGTCCCCGGGTCCATCCAGCCCAGCGGTCCCCGTGCCAACGCAGCAGAAGTACGGGGGCAACGCTGGTTTGGCTGAGCACCAGGCTCCGCCGCGTTACACACGGATAATCCCGTGCTCTGTGCCACTCCAGAGAAATTGAGGGAGTCGGTCAGCCATGAACGACTTGGCAAACATCAATCAAGGTTGTTAAACAAAAGGTGACACAGAACTGAAGGCCATAAAACTTTGGCTGCGTGGTACAGAAGCTGCAAATGCCAACCTGACGTGGAAAACATTAATCTTACAAACATGCAAATGGGTCAAGTAGGGTCTACTTCCTACCCAAGTGGAAGGTCAAAATTATACACGCACACAGAAAACTAGCTGAACATGTTCACTGGAAGCATGTAATAATAATAATAATAATAATAATAATGTCAGAACTTTTTCAGTTTCGGAAACACACATCATACACACATCATCAGGGTTTTGCCCATTTTTTTGTATCAATAGCGGTAGACAGGCATTCCTGGAAATGGACAGGCCTAAAAATAACTGCACTCGACAGACCGATACACCCGTCAAAATTTTGGGATTACTGCCGGAGATGTGGCAAAACTACCACACGTGGTCACTGCAGACATGTGAAAGGAAGTCAGGTCAAAACGACAGAATAAAATGATGTTTCTGAACAGAAAATATTTTCACACTGAGAGAGAAAAGGCAATCCTTCCCATCTCTCCAAAAATGCTGGTCTTGAAGCAGAAAAATTTATCTCAGACTGTGTGATATGTTTTAAAAAAAAAAAAACAAATGTAGCCATATAAAAGAGGCGAGATTAAAGCTGCAGACATTTTTACTAGGTAGAAAAAGCAGAAGTGCTGTCTTCCTTTATTTTATGAGGTTTTTTTGGGTTTTTTAAAATCTAGGTTTGTATTTCCAGACCCTTCAAATCGGCAGCCAAATGCAGATTCTATTGGCATCAACCAGGTACATTATTATCCAGCTTCCAATTCATCAAGTTCTATGTGAAAAGGGTCAACCTCTCTGGAGAACAAGGTTACTTTATGAGCTTTAATTAATTGTTGAGGGAAAAGTAAGAGAAGAAGTGCAGCAAAGATTATTATATCTACTTTTATCCAGGCACAGAAATCAGAGTTTTCTCACCTTATGAAAGAAGGGGGAGGCGGGGGGGGGAGAAAGCCTGACATTAAATAGACACATCCACTATTATGTTTAATAAGTAATATGGGTCTGAAGAGGCATCAAAAGAAATAATTAGGAGATGACAGACCCTCAACTCCAATTAGTACTATATAAATATTGTGCCCTAAAAAGACAATTTACTTGTCATAAGAGACATGTTTCTCTGCGTGGATCTGAAATGCGAGATGTCCAGTTAGGACCTTACCTCTTCATTAAAAGAGACCAGGGGGCTCACAGGGGCACAACCAGGGGGCAGCCTGTCAGCTCCCCGTCTGGCCAAGCACTGAACTGTCCTCTCACTATTCTGCATATTTTATTTAAATTATTCAGAGGTATAAATTTAATGATGGTATTTCACTGAATTTCACTGAATTTTTAGAGTTGGAAGGGACCATAGAGATCATCTAGTCCAACTCCCCTGCCGAAGCATTGCCCAGAGCATGTCAGAGCACGTTGCTCAGGACTGCATCCAGGCGGGTCTTGAAAATCTCCAGAGAAGGGGACTCCACACCCTCCCTGGGCAGCCTGTTCCAGGGCTCTGGCACCCTCACCGTAAAGAAGTTTCTTCTCATATTTGAGTGGAACCTCCTATGTTCCAGCTTGTGCCCGTTGTCCCTCGTCCTCTCACTGGCAACCACTGAAAAGAGTCTGGCTCCCTCCTCCTTCAACCCACCCTCCAGATACTTATAAGCATTGATAAGGTCTCCCCTCAGCCTTCTCTTCTCCAGGCTAAAGAGTCCCAGCTCTCTCAGCCTTTCTTCATAAGGGAGATGCTCCAATCCTTGAATCATCCTCGTTGCCCTTCGCTGGACTCTTTCCAGTAGTTCCCTATCCCTCTTGAATTGGGGAGCCCAGAACTGGATGCAATACTCCAGTTGTGGCCTCACCAGTGCAGAGTAGAGGGGGAGAATGAACTCCCTCCACCTACTGGCCACACTCTTCCCTATGCAGCCCAGGATTCCATTGGCCTTCCTGGCCACAAGAGCACACTGCTTGCTCATTGTCATTTTTCTGTCTACCAGGACCCCCAGATCTTCCTCTTTGGAACTTGACTCCAGCAGGTCCACACCTAACCTGTATTGGTGCCTAACATTCTTCTTCCCCAGGTGCAGGACCCTACACTTTTCCCTGTTGAACCTCATGAGGTTCTTCCTTGCCCAGCTCTCCATCCTGTCCAGGTCTCGCCGGATGGCGGCATGGCCCTCCGGGGTGTCAGCCACCCCTCCCAGTTTGGTATCATCAGCAAACTTGCTGAGGATACACTCGGTCCCCTCGTCCAGGTCGCTGATGAATATGTTGAACAGGACTGGACCAATTATTGACCCCTGGGGGACACCACTGGTTACAGGCCTCCAGCTTGAACCTGCTCCATTAATCATTACCCTTTGGGTCCTGTCACACAGCCAGTTCTCAATCCACCTTTAAGTGGCATTAAGTGATGCATCTCAGCAAAGAAGCAATGCTGAAAAGCATACTAGTAGCAAAGAAAGGAAACAGTATTTCTCCGTGTTCTGATTTCTGCTATTATTTAAGGTAATTCACGGAATTGTAGAATCACAGAATTGCCTAGGCTGGAAGGGACCTTTCAGATCATCTAGTCCAACCATCAACCTAACATTGTCAAAAACCATCTCTAAACCCATATTGCTAAGCAATTCCAGGCATATGGGAAGTCAAGTCCTTCGGGGCAAGGATTTTTGTTGTGTTGTTGCCAGTCAGTTGTTCTAACAGGGGCGCATATATATATATTATAAGGAGTATATATATTTTTTTGTTTTTATATATATTATATATACATATATATATATTATATATACATATAATTATCCTGCATCTGCAGTGGATACTACTCGAGTGCTTTTAAAGCTGACATATTTAATTATCATTTCAACTACTGAGAGAAATTTGTGAAGCCGCTAATCATTCACACCCTTCCCAAAATCTGATGAAGCATAGAGTCAGACTGCAGCAGATTAAGATGACTAAATCCCAGTAAATCCCAGCCTCTCTTAACAGAAAAGCCTGCTCCCAACGTTATGCATCACAGTAAAGAACTCGTCTAAGCAGCCCCATAGTAAAAAGATCATCGCATCCACAAGTAATGTCTTGCCTAAACTTGCATGCTTACACTTGCTAACACAGAACGGCAGCTCTCCGGGCACCAGACTGTCAGTAAATCTATCAACCTGCAGAACAAGTGTATTAACACTATCACTTATATTGCAACCTTGCCTACAAGCCCGAGGCTACACTGCAGAAGGCACGGTACAAGTGTCGTGATAAATAATTAACCAGCTTTATTCTAAAGATGCTGAGTGCTTCATTCTCACCCTAAGGTCTGCAGTGACAGCACTTTCAAATTTTAAGAGGAAAAACACTAGCCTTAAAGCTAGCTGAAAGCTGGAGAGATCCACATAGTCCACTTAATCCCTAGCAAACACCTCTTCTATTTATAGTATGTACAAAGTTGGAATTTGAGGAACAGTGAAAACACGGCCAATTCAAACATGCCGAGCTCCTCCCTCCCCCTGCCAAAAAAACCTAATCAACAGCAACAACAACAAAATCACATTACACTACATGGATTTTTTTAATCTGCTTGATGATCAATAAATAGGCCTCTTTAGCTTTTTCCCTGTTCCCCTACAATTTCCAGATCTATACTGGGCCTGAAAAATACACGTGAATGAGGCTTGTCCAATAATGTTATAAGGAAGAGAAGTCATCAGGTTGGATTATGTTTCTTCACACTGCTGAAATCTAATACAGCAACATCAACAGCTGGCACCAGTATCAAAGATCAAACTCCACAATCAGGAGAGGTGTTGTCACTCAAAATTGCACTGACCGTGTAATAGCCACCAAGTATCAACTAGCAGTCTCAAAATCATAACCAGTAAACTATCTCTTTACATGTTCTTATCAACGGCTGATCTCCATTCGCTTGGGACTCTCAAGTCAAGCTTTACAACCAAGCGGGAGGAGATTGCCCTGGCTCCTTGCCCTCAGGTTTAACGGCAAATAGTTAGGCAACTATGCTGACATCTGTTGTAACTACGCAAGTACTCTTTAGATGCAGTCATTTTCAAAGCACATCCCCAACAGCACTGCTTAGTTCATTTTCAGGTGTCATTTAATCTGTTGGTCTCCAGTAGAAAAAAAAAACCCAATGAGCAAGACAGGGCTGGACTGGGCTCCACCACCCTCTTGTTCTTGTGCTGACTGTGGAGCTGCACTGCTGTGGCCAGACCACCTCCAGCTCTCCTTGCCTAGCACGGAGATGAATCTGACAGAAGGGCTTTTTCTAGCTGTTCTGACAGTGCCAAGACATTCACAGCCTGCAGCAATAACACAGCAATTACTCCTTAGTTCCATTTCCTTTTAGGACAGTCCACTGCTATTAGATTTGAAGCAGGCATCTGCTAAAAGAAATCCTGAACAGTGCAGGCCAGACTAGCTGATCCCTTCTAAAGCTACAATATCAGGAAAAAATCTTTCATGAGGAAAAGAAACATTTTTTTCTGTTGTTGACAGTTTGTTCAGAGTTAAAAATATAAAGTGGAAAGTTTCTAGACAGAGGGAACCACAGACTTTTTATTAACTACTACTGGCAAGGGGAGAGAAGATAAGAGGATAAATGTAAAACCTCACATTTATTCTTCAGTCTTGAAGTTTATTCCACTTACATTCTTAAATCAGATCTTCACTGACATAGTTCACTATCCCTTTGCATCCTTTTTGGCCTTTTTTTTAAGTCTTACATAACAATATTCTCATGCTCATTTTTCCAACTCAAAATATGAAGCACTTTTCATCACAATAGCATCTACTTACGTTTTCAACTATTCAACATTTCAGATCTTTTCCACTTTATAAAGCAAGAAGACAAGATCTCTATTTCACAGGTCGCAGGTTTTAGCATTGGGAACAACGTGAAGTCAGATACCTCCTGTGAGCCTTTTTTCATCATTAAGTTTTCAAAACAACTTCGAACTAATCACGACTTTACACTTTTTATCAGTTTTTACCTTTATGACTTATCTATACCCTCTGGATATAAGAGGAAAGCAACCCATCACGCGACAAGAGGGCGATATGAAGGCGAGAAGCCACATTCCTGTAGGCAGGGTACTGGTTGTTGTGATTTATGCCATAGCCAGAGGGCCACTCTCATCAGTCATTAAAAACATTAAAAAAAACCAAAACCAAACCCTAACCAATATTATAAGGACACCTGCAATCCTTCTCACTGACTCAGTCTTCAAACACCGTAAAACTCTTAAGCACAAACTTTGTAATTACAGAGTATGCACATCTGTCATTATCAAAGCAAGAGCTGAGTGATACAACCAAAAGAACACATTACAAATCTGAGAACCAGAAATGCCATGAATTTCCTCATGTTTTATTCCTTGTCACTCCCCAGCTCCAAACAGCATCTGAAAAAAGGGAAATAAGCTAACATTTAGTATTTAGTCATAAAACTTGCCTTGTTTCTTCATGTCTTTTACAGAAGAAAACTGGAAGGTGAAATGAGAGGATTGCTAGAGATTATCATAACATGTAAATTTTGATTTCTTTGTACCCAGAATGTTTCTCAGTCCTCCACATCGCCAGAATGCTAAAAACAAAAGAAAACAAAACCCACCTCTGCTGTTCTTCAGGTGTTTCAGAAAGTTTTCACTGATTTTTATATCACCAAACTTTATCCACAAGTTGAACAGCTCCCTAGCTAGAGCTAGGAGCTGAGCCTGCCGACTTCAGTAAAAAGCACTGCATCACTTCATTTGAAAGACTTGCTATTTAAGCCTGATTTCCTTGGAAAACAGGGCTTATGCAATCTTGCTCTTTTTGCTCATCCATCTGTAGACTACTTTTCAAAGCAAATTTGAAGACAAATGGCTGGGGTTTAAAAACGTAACAAGTAAGTCTTGTTCCAGAGCTACGGAAAACAGGCAGGCCGTTAGAGGAAAAATAACAGTTATTTTAGAAAAGACCTGATCTCCTGCCTTCTTACTGACTGGGGAATTTATGCCAGAAAGTCCTTCCAACATGCTTAGAAAAAACTCCAGCAGAGCAACATCCGCACCTGTCACACACCACATCCCCTTTCCAAGCTCTTATACTGATATACACTTAAATATTTGCTAAAATACAGTCAAGAGTCACAGTAGGTCAGGCATTCAGGTATCCCATTCCTGAAACTGTCCAGTAAAAATAAAATCCAACTGGCAAAAAGTACACGTCAGAACGCTCAGAGCGGTGGGCAGACAGGCTCTTCTGGCTACAAGGCTGCCAAAGGAGGAGCTCAGCAGCAGTATGTCACTGCTCCCACTCTTCCCTACTTTACCTTTTCAAAGGTTTAGCACCCTTAGATTAGCCTTATTTCTAAAAATTTGTCATTTGTGGAAATTTAATGATTCCTTAGGTCTAGCTTTGAACTAACCTTAATGGTGGTCCTGCTTTAACCAGGGAGCGGAGGACTTTCGACTGGATGCCATCAGAGATCCCTCACAAACTCAGTTATTCTCCGAAACTCTTCACAGTGCCTACTTCAGCCCACACAAAGGCTAATGAGCCACCGCACACGTGCTCATGTCAGAACTGCACACGTGCTCGTGTCAGCACACCTTGAGATCAGAGGAAGGGTGGAAAGGTACCAAGCAGCTGGAAGAGATACCCCACAAACCCAGCTCACGTGTGGCCATACCCATACCAGCTGCTATTTAATTCAAAGCAGCGTACTGATCTCTGATACTTCCATGAAAAACACTTTTTTGGGGTGGGGAGGGGGGGAGCATCGGGCTCTTTAAAAAGTAAAATATTTAGATTTAAAACAGTAAGAGAGTTAGACCTCTATTTGGTATGCCAAGTACAACAGCACCTTCAACCATTCAATTTTTTTTTTCCAAAGGATTTAAAAAAAAAAATACCAAAAAATCCAGGTATCATAGTGCAGTTACTTTGGAAGCTTAACAGGATTAGAGTTCTAGGTTTTACTCTCTCTGATACTGTAACTAGTATTAGGGACAAATTGCATGTTTTGACAAAGTATTCAATTCAATCATTCATTTCAATGTATTCACTTAAAGTATTCTGGAATGTAAGGGTTTTTTTGCTTTTACTTTCTGGCTAAGAGCTTGATTTGAAAAAAAAAATTCTGGAAAGACACTATTTGAAGGAATTAATTTCCACTGCAGTTCACTGGCAGCTTGGATTCCTTTACCTCCAGTTGCAGTCTAGGACAATCAGTACTAGAACACGATCTAGTACTTTTAGTATTCACTTTTTTCTGAAGTCTTTTTTTCTCTCCGGATTTCAAAATCCCTGGGAGACAGCTGAATCAGGTTCTGGCCTGGAGGTCATTTCATTCCCAGCTCTGAAATTAACTGCTCGATGATCCTGAACAAGTGTGTCACCGCATTTGTCCGTGCCCCTCCTTCCTCTTCTGCTTGTTTATTCATATTGTCACCACTCTTCAAATTGTCTCTCGCTACATTTATACTGCATCCACTATAATTAGATACCGATCTCAAAAGGGGGTAAGCTTGAGAGAGGAATGTCTTTATTAACGTGTTTTTAGTTCATTCAGCTATCAGTCCTTGTCTTCCCAATATCAAGTTCAATGTCACAATGTCTCTTACTGGGAGAATTTTTCACTTTCTTGTATTTGCAAATTGAATTCAATATTATATTAGTTATGCATACAGTCAGCTTCTCTTGACAAAAATCCGTCCCGATCTATGCTAACAACAAATTCAAGCTCATCAATTCATATTCAGAGTTGCAATCAAAACACGGTGCCTCTGTAGTGCAGCTCACCTCCAAAGTGCAAGGTTCAAGTTGTCAGTCTTGCAGAAATCTAAAATACTATTTGATGTCCATCATAATCTCTTACAGTCATTAAAATCCCATTTAAAATCTTCAGGAGCTAGTGCTTTGGACTTATACCATGAGTCAAACATAAAGCAACAATTACATAAGCTACCACAAACAAAATGAGAACGTATTTGCCACAACTAAAGGCATATGCACAGACAGAATAAACTGCTAAGTGCCGAGCAGTAAAATTCATAGGGGAAACTAATGCTATACTGAAAGCGTAAAGCCACAGCCAAAGGATCACTGATAAAAGGTCACTTTAGAAAGGCTGTGGGATCTCCACCCTTGGAGGCAGTGAAACTTGACTGGACGTGGTCGTGAACAACCTGATCTAATTGGCCCTGCTTTTACCAGGAGGTTGTATTACATGATTTCTGGAGGTCTCTTCCAACACAAATTAATCAAATTATGGGGTTGTCACACTATCGGAGACATTTACACTTCATTTTGCTGTATGGAAAGTGACACAGCCAAGAAAAGCCAACAGCAACTAACACTAATCAGCCAATAAGGCTTTGCCATAATAAAATGCTGAAGAAACTCAAACAGGACCTTCTCCTACTCCACACTTGCATACATACACCTCTTACAAACTATGTGACTGAGTGTGATTATATGAACATCCTCCTTACCCACAAAAGAAACATCAGAAGGCTTTTTTTGGACTACAGTGACCACTAGCTTTGCATAAAGTAGAATCCATTTCTTTGAACTGTGTGAAAGCAGCAACGAGGGAATTGGGCCTTCAGATGCCTAGTATATTATAAAAAACATCCAGCAAATCTCTTAAGATGGGAGTTTCCTCCGTAAACACAGGATATAACCACATATTTAATAAAAAGAATACTTTCCTTAAATATCTTCTGAGAACTTGTGGAATCGGCAGTAAAATTCGCACCTAGGTATTTCTGCGTAAAGTGAAAAATTAACAAGTAAGCCCCAAACCACCATACAAATGTTTTCTGAGAATATAGTTTCTCTCTCCTGGGGGTATATTTAAAATAGCCAACAGCAAGTAAAAACGCCTGGGTTTTTACCATCTACTGAAAAGCACGTCTCTTGAGAGCTGAAGGTATCTGCCCAAATTTAACATTTGTAGCTGTTAAAATAGAGCTGTAAATGATGACAGATCAGTAGTCAATCTGCAAATTCATGAGGATCAGATATAGATTACAAAATGAATGTTATCAAGCGCATAGTTTCAGCTACTACCACAGAAAGCCTAAAAGTACATTCATGGGGTAATTTCAAAATTATCACCAAACACTTTTATCAGTTAATACTCTCTGGTAATGTAAGTGAACTCCTTTTTAAATGCCTATTATATTTGAAAGTGGTTAGCAACACTTACACAAAGCCAGTGTTTAATACTTTTGTACACATTAACTAGCAGTCTATGATCTGCAAAGCACAATCAAAGCCAATTAAAAGACTATCAAAGATGCCAAATTAATACAAACTATGAAACTGAAACTTCAAATAGCAATTACATGCTCCAGAAGTCAGATCTGATAGCAAATAATGACTATTTACACCATGCTTTCCACCCTTAAGATACATGGGCTTGCAAACAAACATGTCCTCGCACTCTCTTTGTGGTGTAGAAACAATGAATTAAGAAAAACCGAGGGAGAAGAGACGTAGCTACAGCTCGTTGTTGTATGCTCCATGAAAGAGATAGAGCCAGCACACCAGTAACTCCACAGGCAACGGTGCTGCTGGGAAATAAAAATGGAATCCAATTCTTGTCAGGGCATCATCCTTGGATCCCGAACTGGGCTTTGCTAGTGCGTGATTAAAACCATCTGCATCGTTACAACCCTACCTACCACCTCCATGCCAAAACCCACTCCTCCCCCACGCCAGCACAGTCCTCCCCAAATACCTTCCTGAAGGCACAAGGAAGGGCACTGTGTCCCCTATGTGCCCCTGCAATCACACAAAGCCTCCAGAACAATGTAGGAAGCCTCTGCTCTTCCACCTCTCTCCAAACCTACTGCAGGAACAAAGATCACCTCAGCCCAGAGAGCAACCCCCATCTACCCCCGCTGCAGATTCAACTGCTGCCCTTACGCTCTTCTCCAGACAACTGAATAATGGTATAAAGACCAGATTTATGATCGCTCAAAGGCTGACATTATAACCCTTACCTTAGGAAAGCCACAAGGCACTCACGTACTTAAGTATCCTCTCTCCTTGGTCTCACTTTCTTCCCAAATCTGTTCTTAAGGGGTTCTGTATTTCATCCTTGAAGAGCAAACCTGGAAACCTTTATTTGAGCTAAACAAAGTAAACAGAAACTAAATCTGAATAAAAAAAAGTATGAAAATGAAGAATAGCTGGGACTATCCTGAGGCCACACATTACCATAAATAATAATGTATATTAATGTAAGCAATCTGACTGCGGTGTGTGTTACGGTCAATGTTTATGTGACGAAACAACTTAGAGCAGGTCTACCCTTTCATTAATTTAAGTCATTCCAATTTCAGTTACACTTGAAGGATAATGTGATGCACACTGAGGAATAGACACAATGTGAGAACCATCCTGGCAATCCCATTTTAACAATGTTGGCATCTGGTTCCTTGCCATCCTATTTTCCCACTTCATTTACAGAAATAAATAAAGAGATTACCATTCAAATGTTTTGATCAATTATATCAATATAGCCCCACCATGGCTGAGAAAACAAATTAACTATAATAAACCCAGAAAACTAATATTAAAATGAAACACAAATTTTACTTCCAGAGGGGTACATCCAGTGGACATTAGATAAATAATCGACTGGCACAATGAAGAAGGTACCAATAATTATTTGTACATACATGAGTGGTAGATGTTCCCCACACTCAAGGTTGTGCCAAGTTCTACATTTAAAATATAAATCCAGCCTGTTCTGTAGGAAAAAATAACATATTCTCCTTTTTTTTTGTAATTTTGTGTCACCAGAATGCATATTAGGAGTTATAAAGTATGCATTTCTAGAGGCTGCTTGAAAGTGCATAATGTTTAAGACAATTTGTCAGATTCTCTCATTTGCCACTTAAAATTGAGTCTAGATTTCTCAAAACATGAAGCTCATTGAAATCCATTGTAAAGGTCACATTAGAAAGATTCACGCTTTTTCCCCTTATCCCATCGCTTTCAATAACGAAGCTTTTCATCTAGAAGAGACTCGACTACATGAGAAGATACTTTATGATACTCAACAATAGAAGTATATAAAAATTAGGGAAGCTGTGTTTATTCCCAAAGCAAGTATTATAAAGCTCTGCATTTTCAGATGGTCCAACTGATAAATTCAAAGTTTGTCAGTCTATAAAGAGCAGTTAGCAAAGAGAGACAACCTCATTTCTCCTCTAGAGCACTAGCAGCCAGGAGGGATAGAAAAAGGAAAAAAAAAAAAAAAAAAAAAAAAAAAAGGTTGTGTAATTAATTCAAGACCACAGACTCAAAAATGTCCCAAAGCAGCCAATAAAACTGAGGAACGCAGAGAAATCCAAGGCAGTGGCACAGTTTAACAGCCTCAACAGTCAGTAACACTACAGACGTCTTCCCAACACGATTGTCCCTCTCAATCACACTAGTTTTGAGGTTTTAGTTTTCCTGATAACTAGCCCCAAGCTTCCATTTTCCCACAACCTGCTTGAAACCGAAGTACCACCACCTGATGCTGTAATTATAAAACATCCAGTATGCTACTGGACAGATGACATCTGACAAAGGAGGAAAAAAAATAATACTGGCATTTCTGAAACACAGAATCACAGACTCGTCTAGGTTGGAAGGGACCTTTAAGATCATCTACTCCAACCTTTAAAAAAAAAAGAACAAAAAAAAAAAAAAACACAAAAAAACCACAACTCCCACTAACACTAAACCATATTCCCGAGCACCATGTCAACTCGTCTTTTGAATATTTCCCTGGGCAGCCCGTTCCAATGCGTGATAACCCTTTCAGTGAAGAAATTTTTCCTAATATCCAACCTGAACCTCAGCTTGCTAGCACATGGTCTTTTACAGTTTCTTCACTGTATTTATTCTCCTAAGGAAGAAAGTGGCTTTGCCTGGTGCCTTAAGATGTGAGATCTTCCAGTCAATTGCCATTCACCATTTACTGGACCTGAAATGAACTGATCCATGGAATGCGGCAGCATTTCCAATCTGGCCATGAAGCTGCTCGTCCTGGCCTTTAGAAACATTTGTGCTATGACCTCACGCAAACCACCTGCCAGACACATGTACATCTATGGAAGAACCACATGCAAACCATCTGCTATACACATGTACACCTATGGAAGAATTCAATGAATCTAACGCTAATAGAAGTGACCAAAGAGAGATAATCCTCCCCTTTTAGATGTCAAGAGCATTATGGAAAAAAAAAAAAAAAAAGTATGAAATTAAACTTTTCATCATACTCAAGGCTGTTTTATCACAGTGTTAAGAACAGTAACGTACTTTTGGACATGACAGAAGGATGTGATTTTTAAGTTGGTGCTTTTCTGTATACTTATAGCAGTAAAGTATAATAGCACATAATCACTATATGTCCATGTACATTGCTCTTATGTAGCTGATGCTCAAATCCAAGTTTATTCTAATGAGTTCTATAACACCTGCTGGGGCATCAGCAGCCTTTTCACTGAAGTCAGTAACCTCAGTCCTTAGTGTTCAACTTCTTATTTACAGTTCTGTATCATACCCTCCCAGACATCTCCTGAGCTACAAAAACTGAAATACACAAAATTATCAAATTTGCAGAGAGCTCTCTCTATGTCCCGTTAGTTGCCTCCAGGTAGTCCAGGATTCACCCATCTTCCTTTAGCTGTCATACCTATAAATGTGTAAACTCATGGCATTCCAAAACCAGGCTATTTCTAAACTGAAAAGCTTAGATCTTTTTCCTCTCGGAGGGATTAAGAAAACTTTTCAGGTTTTGGTACAAAAAAAAAAAAGCAAACACTGCTCACTGTTCTAGTGCAACAGGTAGTACAATTATTTTAATCATTAAAGCTAAAAACTCCTGGTACTTACCTTTTCACGCTATCTATATTTTGTCCAAAGTGAGTACTAAAAAATGATACTACAAGAGTAACACCTTCTGCCAGGAGTGAAGACAAAACTGTTACAGGAACAGTACCTTTTCACTCCTCATGTGGGCCAATAAATCAGACAAGCACTTGACCTAAAATTTGCCAAAGACCTTCGCCAACAATTCATATAAAAAGGAAAACAGCCATTACCAAGCCATAATTTAGCGCTGTGAAGTACCTATATTAGGCAGAGCCCTGTGGGGATTGACAAGAATAGCCATTTTCTGTTATATGTTAAATTTTATGCAAAGTTTCTCATACTATGAAGCATGCTACTGTAGTTCTTAATGAAGTTCTTAAGCTCTTTAAGTTAAATCAATCTGACTTCAAAATTAATAACCAAGTGCGGAGAGAAGCAAAAATGCCTTCCTAAAATCTTACCTAAAATTCATTTCAGTACTGTACCAGATCAGAGTAGGAGGGATAAGGGACTGAAAACTTTTGGGAGCAAACAAAATTAACAATTCAAACTCCAGAAAAGTTGAACCTGTCACAGCAACTGAACACACACAAACAGCCCAGGAATGATACATACTGCTTCAGGGTATTTTTAATCAGACTTACTCTTTTTGGTCCCTTCTTTAAATTTGTTGTCTAGTACCATGTTTTTAGCACACTGGACCTCACAGTCTGTAGTAAAAAACCGTATTTACATGGATGTGACTGTATTAAAACACCACATTGCCTGCTATTGTGGAGTGTACTCCCTTGCCACAGAATTATGCTTAAGAATCAATGCTTTGTTTTTACAGCACTTTCTTACCCTCACAGCACTGCTGGCACATTTTTTGAGGCTAACCAATTTCTTGCTGTCTCCCTGAAATAATAGCTGCAGAAAGTGAGAACTGACCACTTCAATCAATACGGTTAAGTTGGATCATTTCACTACCCCTGGTGTTAGCCTTTTAGTTTGCCTTACTTTTTAATAGAAATCCTACGAGCATACTTGCTCTCCAATTCAAATGATCTTTCCCATCTCCACAAATGCTGTTACTAATTCAGCAGCAAAGACGAGGTCTCTAGAAAACTAGTCTTCTGCTTTCAGTTTTTACGTTGGGAATGTGGAGAAATGCAGTCCTTGACTGATGGCTGTGCTGGCAGAAATCACTTAGGAGACTGTGACTGCATCAAGTGAGCCACTTTGTTATTCTTCCCTTCGGCATACAGCATACCTACTATCCATCACATTTATTAATATAAATGGCATTAAGCAGTAGTATTCTAATGAGTTTATATTGTGGGAGAAATTCTGAGAATATCAGATCAAGACATATGCTTGGGTTTCAGTTCTTCCAGAACTATGTTAGATAGCCCCCAAAATTTCTTACCCGCTTACCGTTTATCATAGTGAAGCTAGCTACAACCAATAAATTTATTAATGAGAGCAAAAGACGGCTTGGTTATTAATAAACAGAAAATAAACTCCCCCACAACACTTGCGAGACAAAAAGAAAGACTCAAGTCATCTTATGTATGATTGACTTAATAGCTACAATAAACACATAGAAACAAAATTGTTAATTTGGCAACCAGACAGCTTTCATCTAAAGCTGGGTGACAGCTAACAACAACTTGTGTTTTAAGGAGTCTCTCTCAGATAAAACTGTACATTCTGTAAACTGTCCTGCGGGAGCAATACTTAGATGGCTTCAATCTGATAATCATCCAAAATAGTTTAATGTTATCCCTGAGTGGTAAAGAGTAAAGAATGGATTAGGTTTTTAATTACCTAGCAGCATACTACTGCTAACTCCCAGCTGTTCGCATGAGAGCTCCATGATCCAGAAGTGGGGGGAAGGCAGATAGGGATAATTCCTAAAATATTTCTCCACTGCAACAAGTCTAAACAGGTCCATAATACTGATCACTGCTCATTCCTCAGAAAATTAAGAATTTAAGGTCAGCTTCAAAGGCCAGCTATTTTCATCAACAAGCAGAATGAAGCTTAGGCTCAACAACATCCCTTTTCCAATTTCTTTGCTCTCTGTTTGCAATATTATTAAACTGCTGATCTATTCAGTAAAAAACAGGTAATGGGTATTTAAGAAAAAAAAAAAAAAAACAACTAATGGAAAGAATCCCTTTAATGCTTCTTTCATGCGTGTTATTTGAAATGGTGCTACAGTAAGAGTAGATGCAGTGCTTCTTTTAAGAAAAATACAACCAAACAGTTGTATTTAGTCTCATTTTTCAAGTTTCCTTTTCCCACTGCCTTCCCCTTGCCCCCATTATGTTCTGTTTATTAAGCAAAGGAAAGAGAAATATTTAAAGGAAGCTGAAGAAATTCACATATCCCATCTATTTCACATATAAGACTGATGGCTTTCCTGTAGGTATCAAACATATTTCTATTTCATAACACAGCCCTGAAAACGCCAGAATTCTGCTCTAATCGCCCAAGATGCTCAACCAAGTCTTTGTACTCAACATGTTATCATGTATCACTTCTAAAATACAAAGTGTCATTGACAAAGGGAGCCTGATGCAATTTATTTCACTGTCGCTTGCATATTATTTCAACTCTAAGACAGGACAGGCAGTGCTTTTCTTGGCAGCTGCAGTAGGGCTGGTGCGTTTCAAAGCTTTGAAGCCAAAGGTCAAAATTTTAGCCACTGAAGAAGTTAAAAAACTCCTCCAGTGCAAAATCTGTCCCACTATTATTATGAAGCTGAATGCAGAAAACGATAAGGCATTTATTAAGTATTGTAAATAACAATTTGCGGGGTCAATACGGTCTAATGATGTTCTAAACTTATTTAAGTATCACCACTGAAGCAGTGTACCATAACAGAGTCAGATCCATCCACAAAGCTTGCTACCCAACACTGCAGTTCACCCTGTCATGTCCAGCGAAAATTCCTCCCATCTCCAAACAGCTAACAAAGCTAATCCTTCAAACAAGTATATTTTTTAATGCAAAATATACCACTTATCGATATCCGCTGCTTTCAGAGTGAGTGCCTCTGTCTTAGCTGACAAGTTGAATGCCAGCTCTGAGCTTGACATGATGTATAAAAATGTCAAATTATCTCATTACAAAAGTTTTAAATGAAAACATAGATGAATACAAATGAGAGTACCTCTGCAGGGAACTCCTATGACAAATCGGATCTTTGTCACTGAATGAATGACATATTTGATTAAAGAATTTTCCCCAAGCAAAAATAATTTCACCCGCACACCAGTCGTGTTTTTTTCAAATGCAAGCAATTTCCTTTAATCCTTAAAAGCCTGCATGCAATGCATAAAAAGAGCTATAACCACTTCCAAACAGGACCGGATTATGACTTATCACACTGGAAACCATCTTTCTCCACTAGCTGTCCTCTGGATGTCTAGGGAATTAGGCACTTGATCCAATTATTTTCCATAAAAGAGGGTCTGAAAAACAAATAGCTTAACAAAAACCCTAAGAAAAAGAATACCGCTCAGAGTGTTCGTTTCATACACACGCTATGCCAGTGGGGTGGGTCCAAGGAAGGCAAATGATTTTGAAGAGCCAGCTACCACTATAAAAGTTGGCAAGAAACAGGTGCTAAATCCGTATCAGAAGCAGTGAGAGCGAAGGGAGGAGACACATCTGCGGCTCCCAACAGTGTCTTTCTTCAACTGATGTCCTGTTGGAACCGATGACATTTTCACAAGAGCAGTCAGGTCATCCCCAGTGTCAGTTTATCAGCATCACACCTTGCAAATTCTGTTCAGCACGGTGATGCACACAGGCTTTAAAAGAAACAAAAGACTCGGAATGCAGAGCAATAAATCATGTTGAATATTGTATTTTAAGCAGGGGCGATTTATAAGAACAACAATAACAGCTCATGACTCTGTTAATCAGCTCTCCCTTCCCAAGTAAAGCATTTGGCAATGCCTCACTCTCTAGGTTGGTGTTACGGTATGCGGTTGTGATCCAGAGCTGTGTACGGTACCTCTCCCTGCAGCTTCCAGAGTGTGCGTGTGCATGTACATATGTGTGTGTGCGTGTGTGTGTATGTGTGTATATATATATCCCCACACCTTAGGGCTTGGCTGCTCCCCCCGGAGCCGGCTCGGGGCTTGCGGAGCTCCCCGCGGCCCTGCAGAATCGCCGAAGCCGCCAGCCTGGGGGGACGCAGAAGGGGTCCGGGCACGTCCCGCGGCCCCACCGCCGGCACCGGCAACCCCCCCTACATGCGGGGCCGGCAAGCGGGGGGCGAGCAGCCCCGGCCCAGCGGGGGCAGCCTGTCAGGGGCTCAGGGCAAAGGCACCCACCTGCGCCGCGACTGTCCAGCTGGGGCTGGAGTAGCCTGACCACGGCTCCTCCCCGGACAGCCCCCCAGCCTGCAGGGGAATCCACTGCGGGACACCCCCCTGCGCCCCCCCGCCATAACAATCACCTCAGGAAGGCGCAGCCCCTCCTCTGCCTACCCCGCACCAGGGTCTGGCACCGCTCCCGGCATCAGACACCCCTGAGGGGCACCCCGCCGCAGCCGGCGCCTCCACACCCTCCCCTGCCCCGCTAGGGGGAGAGACCCGGCGGTGGCGACGGCGACCGCAGCCATCCCGGCCCCTGCCCGCCGCCCTGCGCTCACCGCCCGCCGGGCTCCCGCTTCAGGCCGCCGCGCCTCACTGCGCCGCTCGCTCCCTCCGCCCTCTCTCGCCGGCGGAGAAGCCGCAGCCCCAGCAGCACAATATGGCGAGCAGCAGCCTCCGCAATGGAGCTCGGGAAATAGAAGGGAGTTACATATTCATGGCCGGGGGTGGGCAGGGGGAGCGCGGATGGGGCTGCCGACACCGGGCCGCCCAGCGCCCTCCTCCTCCTCCCTCCCCGCCGGGGCGCGGCGGCAGCTCCCCCGCCTTCCCCACACCTCCGCTGCGGCCGCCCGGCCCCCTGCTCCCCGCCGTCTGTCAGCGCCAGCGACGCGCTCCCGCTCCCTTTCCCCCGCCGATGCCCCCCAGCCGCCGGGCGATGCGGCACCGAGCCCGACGGGGCACTCCACTGCCGCCCTCCCTTACCTCAGCCCGCGGGCCCTGCTCTCCCGCCCCACGGCCCCTGCCCATTAACGGCCCACACCGGCGCTAAACCCTCAGGCGAGCCGCAGCCCCTGCCCCGGGCCGGCGCCGCGGGCCTGGAGCGGCGCCAGCCGCCGGCGGTGTCGCCTGGCGAGAGGGGGCCGGAGGGGGTCGGGAGGGACGACCGCCCTCCCTGAGGTAAAGCCGCGGTGGACGATCGGTGCCATCTCGTATTTTCCACTCAGCGCCGCCGAGGAGGGTGTGGGGGCGGCAGGACTGAACCTCCCGCAGCCCTGGTGCCCGCCCGGGAGCTGGCGGGTCAGCGTGAGGCGGTGCGGGTACCTCCGTGACGAGCGAGGCGGGCAGGATGGCGGCGGCGGCAGCGGTGTCCTGGCTGAAGTCTGGACTGACCCCGAGCAGCCACTTGTGTCGCATCTTCGAGGTGAAGCAATGGAGTGAAGTTATTAAATTGTCTTTGGGCAAGAACAGGTCTCTCAGCCACAGGACCCAGTGGGTCAAGCCCATGGCCTCCAGCTCACCTTTGCTGGGCTTTCCTCCCTGAACGTGCCCTCTAAACTCCACGGTTCTTGGCCGATCTTTATCTTGGCCGCCTTTCCGAAGAGAAGAACATGCCTGCCATTTGTAGGCCATGAGAGGAAGCTGGACCCCAGGGCAGGACTGAACCATGAGGCTGGGGCAGCGTAGCATCAAGCCCAAGGTAAAGGCACACTGCCATCTTCACGCTCCTCAATAAAGGGTTGGAAGCTGAAGCAAGATTCGGTGTTGCTTGTATTTAAGGTATACAAATGCACATTAGATGTTTTCAAGCATCTCGAGTCCGCTCTGCGGTCGTAACATTAAATAAGCATTTGTCTTCTGGTGTCTGCATTTTAATGTTCGTTAAATTAAGATACTTTTTATGACTTTTGGGTCTTCAGTGGTGCCTTTATTGGTCTTGTCGTTAACTGTTTTATAGCAAAGGCAAAGCAGTACGCTTAGTGTAATTAAATCTGGTGCGAGTAAAAAGTGAACAGAGATCACCTTGTGTGATGTAAATTTGAATTAATACTTCAGTCTTTAATGATGCAGCAACATCATTTAAGCTTATTCAATATGGAGTATTTAAAGTTTTCCTGGAGTTTTACAGTTAATATTCTCATAATTGGAATATTAACGAGGTCCTGGTTTGATCTTTTTCTCTCTTTGCAAAACTTCACATAGTTTTAAGAAATTTTAGCCTATGTCAGGTTATTCCTGGTCATTCTAAGTAACTATTTTTATGTAGTAGCTTTCACTCCCTCATGCTCCCTGTGACCTATACCGCAGCCTATATAATTAAATCCTCACAAGAGCTTGATAAGGTAGTCAGCAATAACATCTCTGTTTTCTAAGTGTGATCAAATGTCTCAGCTAAATCTCAGAGGGAGTCAACCAGGAACAGGACTTAACAGTCCTTTTTTTGTTCCTAATTAGGTTTTTAAAAAGAATTATTTTTCTTAAGTGAATTGTGTTGAGCTCTTTAAATGTTAAAGTTCAAAGCTGGTACAGAACAGAAAAAGAGATTCTGACAAGTTCCTCTCTTTAGAATGAAACTAGTCATAATTAATGCCTGAAATTTTCCTGATGTTTCAGCTGTTCATCAGTGCCGAGGAAAGGAAGGCATAGTCTGTCAAGCTATTGCTGAACCAGAAAGTGTCCTTTGGTGAAAAGTGCTTCACTTGTTAACTATCTGCAGGATTGCGGTGAGTGAAGTAGTTTCTATGTTAATGTACCACTGTTAGTCAAAAATTTTTTGAGAGGAAAAAAAGCTAAATGAATATTAGGTCACTGAATGTTGCAAAAATAAGATTTGCAACATGAAAGCACAAAGTTGGAAGGAAAGCAGATCTCCAAAGGCAGATGGAGTGCAAGGTGAATTGGAAGCATCTGGTAAAATGCAAAACTATAGTGGCATGCAAATTAACAAATTATAAACATTTTTAAAAACATTTTGCTGAAAGGGAGACAAAAAGAAAGTCAACATGTTTAATTTGTGCCAGTGGTGTCCAGCTCTCTGTATTTATAAGAATATTTATTTGATTATTTTTTATATTCCTGTATTTACCATTTAATAGTAGCACCACAGCTCATCTCTGCAATGTAGTGTTTTTGCTACTTTTAAGGATGTAAAAAAAGGCTACCGGATACGTTTCAAGTGCAGGCTGTCAGTCTGCCAAGAGAGCAACATGAAGAAGGTTGAGGGGAAAAATGTGAGGGGGAAAAAAGGTTGAGGGGAAAAAGGGGAAATTTCCTGTCGAGGGGAAAAATGTGGTGCAGATGCACAGTTCTGCTCCCTACCAGGTACCCTGCTCGGTGTAGAAGCTGGGACACTACTGCCTCTGCACTACAGGGCCTGAGGCCAGCATCCAGGGTGATGCAAACAGGGCTAAGGCCAAGAGATCAAGGGGGAGGAATAGTTCCTTCTGCTCAGCACTTATTAGATCACATCCAGATACCATGTCCAGTTTTGGGCTCCTACTACAGGAAAGGCATTGACAAACTGGAGCAAGGTCGGGGAGGCCCCCAGGGTGGTTGGGGCTGGAGCACTTGCCCTGAAATGAGAGGCCACGGGAGTAGGGCTTGGTCAGTCTGGGGCAGGGAAGGCTTTGGGGACCCTGCACCATCCAACCTTTTCCTATGAGGTTACTGAGAATACGGAGCCAGGCTTTTCTCAGTGTTGCAAGGGAACAAGATGAGAGGTGACAAGAAACTGAAACAAGAAAGGTTTGGACTGAATGCAAGGAAAAACCTGTTCCCCATAAGGACATTCAAGCAGCAGCACAGTTTGCACAGAGATGTTGTGCCATCTCCATTCTTGCAGGTTGTCAAGCCTTGAGCAACCTGGCCTGACGCCAGAGCTGACCTGCTTTGAGTGCGAGAGTGGACAGGGACCTCCTGAGGTCACCTCCAGCCCAATTTATCCCATCATTCTGTGATTCTGCACTCACGGTGCAGACAAGAAAGCCTGGGATACGGGTAGTATGATATTTCAAACCTTTGTGTTTGTGAGCATTTTTGTTCTTTTCAGCTTTTTCTGCAGCAGGTAGAAAACCCATGCAGCATGATAGCTGAAAAAGCTTTCATCAGCTCGTGGTTTTCACTGTTCCTGGTGTAATGGAAACATTTATTCTGTTCCTTGCAGCAGCAAAATAATAGTAAAGAAAATTACTTGAGTCAACTGAGACATGTTGTTTCCACATCCTCCTTCCAGGTAAAATATTTATTACCTGTTAAAGTGATTGAAGGTCACCTATTCACTGCCTTTTAGAAACCAGTATAAATAGAGAAGAAAAATGAAAATATAAAGTACTCCCATTTTAAAAGTCTGGAGGCAGGGAACTGTAAATAATGCACAAAAGGTGGGAGTGGGTAGGAGGAAATGTCCATGTTGGTGCATTGCTCTGCTGTGGTACTATACAGTAAAGAAAGATGAGTGTATAAATAAATGATAGCAAGGGAAAAATACACGGGCAGTGGAGTGGTAAGATGAGGTAAGTTAATTGGTGGTGTTCCAGGTAGGCTGAGGGACTTTTCTGCCCCAGCATTAGTAAAATACTCAACCCTTTTTCTCATGCTGGCTGCCCCTGTCAAACAGAGCAAGAGAGATTTCTGAGGCATTTACCCTTTGTGCAGGTTACAAAGTGTATACAAAGCAACCTTCCTTAGGGTCAAATCAGATACAAGCAAGGCAGGAAGAAAGAGCTCAGAATTGATGGTTGTGCTACAATTTAAGATTTAGATTCTTCAAAAATAAAGCAGAGGCAAGTAAGCTGCACGATCTGTAATGAAAAATGTTCAATATTATGAATGGGAAAGGAGGGAAATTAACCAAGATTGCTCAGCACAGATTGTATTGTGGCAGGTTACATTCTAGAGGAATGTAAAATCTTTTGCCAGCTTTGATGGAAACAGTATCAGGCCAAGTTGTCTAGTGCAGATTGCTTATAAGAAGGCAAAGAAGAGAGAGACTGTAGGACAAAAAAAAAAAAAAATCTCAACACTTAACTGGCTAACAGCTTTGGTAGTTGTATGGTTCATGAAGTATTGCAGTGTAGATACAAGCCAAACAATCATCCAACCACAGCTGGTGAACAACAGTAGTATGGTGGTATCAATAACTGGTAGTAATTTAGAACTGGTAGTCATTCAAAGGTTCTGAAAGTAATCATATCAGAAAGTGAAAACAGAGGTCGAATCTAGCCCGGAACTTCAGGAGTAGCTGCAAGATAATATTTTCTACTTTGAAAAAAATGAAGTTTCAGGCAGTGATCAAATTATTTTGTCAATTTAAAAAAGGAAAGATAGTTCAAAATAGCACACCCTCAAATTACAGAAATGGCCATACAAATGAAAAAGTTAGTATATGAAATTCATGTTCTTAAACAATTCAAAAGGCAAAACCTGAAACTCACTTAGACTAAAAAAATGTATTTACAAAATCTGTAGCCTTAGGGCTTGTGCTTGAAAATACTCAATGTTTTCAGAATATTCATGCTCTGAGTAGACATTTTATGTCTCCTTAGCTTGTGAAATGTCTTCAAGGCGTATTAAGACATTCGACTGAAATAACAAAGCCAGATAATTAGAGGTATCATTTGTAAAGACATGCTTAATTTGGACTTCTGGAGTGGGGTAGCATGCACTTAATGGCTGGTATTAATTCTGAATTTGATATTTAAGACAGTATATTAATAAGTGTAGAAATGCAGGGAGACAATGTAATTATTTAATCAGGTAATTAGACAGCTTATTAAACATATTTTTATTTGGTGGGAACTTTATTTTAGGCATTTCCTTTACCCCTTTAATATGGTAAGAGAAGAGACTTAATTCCATTTATCTAAGACATATTGTACAGCCACAACAAAAACAAAGGTAATAATTGTTTGTTCTTGCATGTGCTGCCAAAGAAAATCAGAACTGAATAGATAGAAGCTGTTTATCTGCCCGAAGTAGGAACTTTCTGATAGCGTTTACAGCCATTCATGTACCCTAACATAGGTGTGACTTTGCTAATTGCTAGTTTACGTTCTGGTGTAGATTCTTGCATGTGAAGCCAACTGTCTGATCCTACTTTCTTGTGCTCTAAGCTATACTTTCAGAATGCACTGAACTTTTTTGGCTTGAATTCACTAGTGATTTAATCTCTGGTAACAAGAGTATTATTCTTATCCAGAATTTATTTCCCTCTATTTCAAGGGATGAGAGTAACACACGTATTTTCCTTCTACTTGTGGGCTGTTGTGCATTATGACCTGTTCTGTGTAGCTAATGGATATTCAAAATTCAGGCTATAAAAAATAAGCTAATGGATACCCTTCCATTCCCAGAAATCCAGGGCCAGGAGATAAAGACAAAGGAATGGTAACTCATTATAAGCAACTAGGAAAGCAATAAAATGTTGCTTCTCTTGAATGCTAAGTCAAATGAGTCTTCTAATTAAGAATATGTCTAGAAGCAAAAACATGGTAAGGAACTCCATTCTCTATATCATGGCTCTAAGACTTTAACACTCTGAGCCTGGGAGTATTCTTCCCTTTCCCATGGAGCATTTTTGTTCCCTTTTGAAGGAGATTAAAGTACATGTGTGGCTGGCAAATTGTCACTGACCTTCTTCTGTTCTCTAGTCGCCATGTGCAATAAAGGTTCTTAATCCTTTCTTCTTTTCTTGAGGGACGAAGTCCTGCCATCCCATAACACACTTCCCAGTAGTGTCATGGCTGGGGGCCAAGGCTAGTTTGTGCTAGTGCAGTTATTCCTTGCAAAGGTGTGAATGAAAAGCAAAGTCCAGAAGAAAAAATTCCAAAGGTGAATGGGGGAAGTGTGTGTTATCACCCCAAACTACTTGTGCTACATCAATAGCAATGAGAAGGAAGCAGGAACTCAGAAAGCAGCAGCACTGAGAGAGTTTCTGAGTGAGCAGTGGGCAGAATAGCTGAAAGCCCCCGACAAGAAAAAGAATTGTAGTGGGGATACAGGACTAGGAACTTCTCTGCTCTCACTCTTTGACAGAATGATTCAGGCTCACTTTATTTTCCAGTGTGTCAAATGACTGTCTGAAATCCACAGTGTGGGTTGGCAGCAAAGAGAAAGCACATAGCTAAAGCATTAGAATTTGTTGGGGTTCTAACAAAGAAGTTCACCCAAGATATTTAGGGCAAGTCACTAGTGATATATCCAGCCAGTTCTGGAGTGTGCCTTGACCTCTTCTTGGGACTTGGATTTCCAAGCAAGTTTGTGTTTTGTGCTGCTGATAACTTTTAAAATTTAACTAAAAGCCATAATTTAATTTTTCCTAATTATATTTCCTGTGCTATGCAGGGACTTGTTCAATTAAGCAGTTGTTTCAAAATAATTACAAATTAATTATTGAAAATCTGCTTTAAAGACTTAACATTTCTTTGTTAGATTTGCAAAGGATGATGACTTCTTGAAATGCTTTAGTGAAACAGAAGCTATTGCTGCAGTTACCTTTCTCTGCAAAAAGGACAGTAAAGAGGGCAGAATACAGGCTAGGTGTCAAGCTGCATCTGTTTTTCCTTTTTTACTACTTTATTTACCTTTTGCATTGTTACAAGCGGATTGAGAGGAAAGAGATGATTTTTAGTTAGTTTTTTTACCTTCTTGTTTCCTCAAAAAGTTTGAGGAGATTTTGCACGTACTTTCAGAAGTCTCAGGGCAAAGAGGAATGCAGAATGCTTCGGCTCTGGAGCCTAGCAGAGGTAGTTTGAACAGAAATAGGGACATGATAAAACCATTTGTACAATGTTTTAATTTATGAGTCAGCAAACATGTTTCTAATGTCCTGTCCTCTGCAGTGAGGAAACAAGCGTGAGTAACACCTATTGAATGTGGTTTCCCGTAGGGGAAATTCTGTACATGATGTCTTGAAATAGTTTTTGGGTTTTTTTTTAAATAACTGTATACACATTGCAAAGACAAGGTGAAAGGCTGTTGAAGCATGGAAAGTGGTAGCATTTGGGGGAATCGCTTTACAGACTGAGACTAACCCATAATAAAGCTGTCTCTTGCACTGATGAACTTCTCATTTGTAGTGAAAAAATTGCGCTGTGTCCTGGAAAACAGATTTAACGATTGCTGTTCTCATCCTAGAGCTCTAGGCAATATTTTATGTATGTGCAATATTTTAGGTATGTGACACAAGGCAGCATAGCAGTAAGATTAGAAATGGGGCAACGTTTGTGGGTAGAAGCAGTACTTCTATACAAGCTCTCCTTGGGACCCAAAACAGGAGCAGCAAGCTTCAAACTGAGTGTAGATGGAAACACTGACCTTGCCACTGAATGCTTCTATATTGAAGGCTTAACTTGTAGTTGGTTAATGCAGCTATTGATCTCGAATTGGGTGTAAGTAACAGCTTTTTCGCAATAGCTGCCTGGATGATGTAACTATCTGGTGCCCTCTTGCGGAGTTTTTCCCACCAGACAATGGTAGAATGAAGTATGTTACTCTGTCATCGCAGCATCTGCAAACTTCTCTTTAAAGAAGAGCACAAATAAGTTTAGTCACGCTTGTAGCTATATGAAACAGATGCAATTAAATATGGATTATTTTTTTTCTGCAATTATTAGTACAATCCTGCCAGTGAATGGCCCAACTAAGAGCACTTTTATTGAAGTTGTTGAAGGCTTATGCTTGCACTGCAAAGCACGCAAGAAGTAAGTATGAGGATGTCTTGGCCTGTTGTGTTTATCTCTATAAGGCCATTTTAAAAGTGATAAACAAGAGTATACTTTTAACCAGACAGTCAAGAATAAGGGCAGAAGTAGGCAAAGAAGAAGAGAGATAAAAAAATCCTGGAAAAAAAATCAGGATACAGTTTTAGTAATCGCTGGTTTGAGCATGTTACAGCGAATGAATGACTAGTCCTTCCTTCTTTTTATATTTTATTTTAAAGGATTTCTCATAGCAGACATACCTTGTTTTGTAGCTGGTCAAAGCTTGCGATCCCCATGTGACTATATCATCAAGTGTGGGCTAATTTCCATAAGTGGAGAAGCTCAACAGATGATTGTGCCATACTTTTCAGAGGCTGGTTAAATTTTGCAAGACTATCCCTGACCTATGTGTTTCAAATATAATTCAAAGAGGTTTTCTTTTAACTCATCTGGTTTTTCCATTATTCAAACTTAGCAGTGACCTCAAGAAATTTTAAAAAATAGGTGTATGCCAGCTGTGTTCTTGTTCCAAGTGAGCATGTGACTCAGCATAGCAATTCTTCCCACTTCTTCATTACACAGGTCTTTTCTCATAAATGTCAAGAGCCGCTTAACTCAAAGACAGTCCTACTGCTATAGTCTGGACAGCCCTTGAATTTGGGGCACATAGATCTGAGCTCTAATTTATTTGGGGGTGGTAGTGCATATTGCACACAGTCACATTTCAGTCCAACACCTTAAGTAGGATTTTGCAGTTAGAGTGTTTCTTTCCAAGGAGGCCCACCACAATTCCCACTTTTACTGCAGACTGCCTGTGTGAACCTAAGTAAGTCACTTAAGGTTTATGAAACAGCTCCCACACCTGAAGACAAAGATAACAATTCTCAGATAATCTTCTAAACGGCCATTTGAATTAGGGATCTGTAAGTGGACTTTGATAAGTGCTGGGCACGGGCGTTATGTTCAGGTAGAGGTCTAAAGAAGAAATAATTTCTCTTTTTCGGTTCCACTTCCACTCTTCTTTCGTTATTTTCACGGTAAGAGATGGAAAAATGGGATCTTGGCTTTATGTTGTTACTTGTTTTTAAAGTCTGGTTCTGCTATTTGGAAAATTTTTGCCTTCCAAACGATCAGCAAGAACACAGTTTAGAGAAAAATAGCCTACACCTCTTCTCTACAGCCTCACACATCTGGTTCCAATTTGCAGTAAGAGGAGAAATGAGATGTGTAATGCAGATTTATGAAGACAGCAGATACATAAACACACACACACACAAATGCTGGATGCAGAAGGGTTTAAACCCTTTGGATTCAGTTAAATGAGGCATAAGGCTAGTGAGAAGTACATAACTATTTGTTGTAATGGTTTCCATGTCACTTGCAAAGAACTTGCATTTATGGAGCCCCCCCTACTTCTCAATAGGGTCTGATAATGAGAAGTGCCTTGTTGCTGAATGTCTTCACAGAGTAACACAAGAATGGTAGTTCATCACTTACTCTTGCATTGTTCTTTTTTCCTGGGATGAAATCCGTCAGAATATGGATTTAGAAGTTAACTGCCTGGAAGTGAAATCCCATGTCTATGTTAAAAGTGTCAGAATTTAGTATTATCTTTAGAACAAGCTGTGGAAAGGCTATAACCTATTTAAGGCAAAGAGGGAAAAATGGAACAAGCCAATCTTTACAGACAAGGAAACTGATGAGTATTAATACACAGTCATTTTAAACTTCTGACAGGAGATAATTCCCCAGAATATTTGCATTGTGTAGTTAAAAAATGGCAGTATTAATGCATGTTTAAAATTATTCTGTTTCCATTACTGTCTTCATGGTTATTTGATTGGAAAGATTGATAATGTGCCTCAGGTTCTCTGTCATTACAAATTTATTTTTCTGTATTGATTATTGCAACATACATGAGCAAGTTGTGATTAAAACAGATTATTTACATTACACAGCGGTGTGGTCTGCTGGGGCAGCACATTAACAAAGCCATAGAAAGTGGTTTCAGAGAGAGCTGACAGATTATTACAATGTTTATCATTGTTACAGTCTCAGTGGGAGTCTGGTTTAATCTAATTAACATAACAGTGGGAACACAATGACAATAAAAATTAGAAGCACTAAAGAATTCTGCTATTATGTAGCCAGTGTGACTGACTGGAAAAGAGACGTTACAATGAATGCAGAACAGGAGAACGCTCAAGGGTGACTAATAGGTCAAATAAGCTTTTTTTTTGGTACTCATAAGATTAAGCTAGGATTTTTTTTTCCACACAATGTGCTCTAAGCACCTACTTTAGGTATTCTGAATTGTCCTCTCTCTGCTTACATGCCTTTGAATTGACTAAGCTAGCAAGATAGCTTTGGTCCTCTGAATCATACCGAAGTTAGACGTATAGAGTGAGCTAAAGCTGAAGTTCGAGATTTCTGGCTGGGTCCAAACTTGTAAAAGTAAGCTACAGTACAATTTGAAGTTGATCTTGGAAAGCTACAGGAGAGAAATTGCAGAAGGTGTGGTTTGACAGATTTCATCAGAAAGACAAAATCTTGATTGTAAGTTCTTAAAAACACATCTTCATTAGTTTTGGGCTTATTGATGGTTTGTTTGGGTTTTTGTACACTGTTTCAGTTACAGCTTTGAAATAAAAAAATTGAGGGGAAAGAAAGGAAGGAAGGACGGAAGAAAATTGAACATAGTGGTTCTCTTCAGGTAGTGATTCCATAATATCTACATAATTAAGATGCATAAACTATACCTACTTTGAAAAAGAACAAATGTCAAAGCTAAAGATTTTGAAACACCTTGAAGTTAGTAGAAGCAGGTGGGAGAAAGTTGACATCTCTTTTTTCCATGAGCCAAAAAATCAGGTGTTTTGGTAATATTTTAGCAGCAATAGAGAACACTTCGTTAAGAAAAGTTAAAACAAGCCTACTTCAAACCCTGGAAACAATTGAAAGAATACTATTTGAAAGGAGTTCCAGGCATCACTAGTAATAAGCTGAGTGGTAGTGGGAGGAAACTGTCAATAGATACCAAAACATTTACTACCATTAAAGAGTAGGCATTGTTGGAAGCTTTGTTACATTCTTTTGTGTTCTTTACAGAACTGCCTACTATGTTTTAGGAACAGGTATGCTGAAGTAAATCAGGTGGTTTCAATTAATGAAACTTTGTGGGTTCCTTTTCCCACTACTTTCAGTGGTTTATTTTGCATAAGTCTACTGGGTTGATGAGCATCAGGAGGAGTCGGGGAGGGACAACCTAAATCTCAATAAACACTAAACTAGTGAAGTCTAGAAATAGCTTTCACAAACTTTCAGGCTTAGCACATGTCTTGGTCCTAAAGACTTAGCTCCAGCAGGAACAGTTGGAGCCACACTATCTTATTCACCGAGGAGGTAAATCATAACACCACATTGTTGGTTAGTCAGACAAACCAAAATTACAAGTGTGTTTTTTGGAGGCTTCATCCTGTCGCTCAGGACTGGCTGAGGAAGTCTATAGACAAAAAAAATCTGTGTCTAACGAAGTCAGTGATACAGAGTTCTTGGACAACGAAACTGTAGAGTACACACCTGTTTCAACAAAGCAGCTGGATTTAAGTTTCCACAATGCAACTGAAAACAAGTTTTTAATGTACTTTCTTTGAAATAATTTACAATAACATAATGTAGCTATAGGTCAGAGAATAATCACACAGACCAACCTGCCAAAAGATTTTTCAAAGGCACCCACAGAAAATGAATGGCCAGTGTCTATGAACTTTTACTGAAAACATGCATCTACTTCTCATCCCCAATCTACAAGTAAAACACCTTCTAAAATGTATAGATCAAGTACAGTAAACATTGCAGCAGAGCATTAGCCAGAAGTCGGAGCATTCTCTGTGTTGTTCTCTAAGACATAATTTCTCTTCTTAGTTTCTCACAGCTTTTTGATGATAATTAAGAAAATATGGTAAAGAGAAGTCTTGGAAGACTGAGTGGAGATGAGGAAGCAGTGTGAACGACGTGACAGTGTAAAAAAGACAGCAGGGAGGAAGGAAACAGAAGAGAAAGTGGTTTGGCAATCATCCCGTGAGAGAAGGATGTAGAAATGTGGTGATTTAAGTGCTAGCCCCATATTGTTTCCTCTTATATGAATTCTTAAACTGCTCGGGGTTTGTGCCCCATTCCTTGCCTTTTGTGGGAGTCAGGACCATAAATCTTCATCTCCAGATAAAAAGGTGGGTTCATTCTCTCTCACACCAGGGGAAGAGGACCCATAAGTGGAGCAAATTTTTAAAAGTCTCAGAGCTGCTGTTTCAGATTGTTATAATCTCAGCTGGATGACCAGAGAACCTGCCATCAGGAGGCAGAGGTCAAGTCATACCTCTCTGAGATTCCTCTTCTGCAGATACAATGGTCCTTCTGTGCAAAACACTTAGATTTGGGACAGAGGCACAAAATCTGTCTGCTTTTTCTTGCGTTTACAGAGTACAGGGGCAATCACTGCTACATAGCCATTGCTACCTTACTACAGAGATGGAGCAGCAAGAAGGCTGCAGGTGGTATGATGGTGGTGAGGAGGCAGTGAGGCTCAGATTGATTTGCTTCAACTTCAGCTGAACTCTATGAGGGGAAAGGTAGAAGAGGTAGGAAGATTATTCTGAGGAGGTAAAGACACTAATACCCATTCAGTGCATTTTGTGACAAGGGTAGTTATTGTCAGTAAACTAGAGACAACGAGCGGAGAGCTGGACCATGGTGAGTTGAGGATGCTAGGAATAATTTTGCTTTGTAAAGAAAAATAATTGCCTGATAACTCTTCATTAACAAAGCTGAGGTCGTCTGGAAGCCTTTCAAGAGTGTAATGAGTGGCCACAACCTAGGTATCTGAAAAACAGGGAGGTAAGGTTTCTGGGTCAGGAGGGACTTTTGTACTGAAAGACCTTAGAAGAGGAGGAGGATGTTGTGGGAGGTTCTGTAACCAGAACAGCCTACACAAGTAAACATGCGGGAGAGGGCGCCAGATAGCAAGGAGTAACTTTTGGTGTTCTAACATCTTAATAGAATAGGAAGGGAAGTTTTGGTTGAGGTTATATTTTGCATAACCTCAGAGAGCTGGAATGGACAACCGAGCATGCATGTTTTTTGTAGGTAGTGCATTCAACATTCATTGACATAGTCAGGATATATGAACATCGACCAAAAATCCAATTTCTGTCACTCGTTTCAGTGACTCCAGCCTTTGATCAGTTAGAAGCATAATCTTTACCATGCCTCTATAATTAGATGTGAGAGCAAACTCAGTAGGAACTGTATAGCTTCCTTTATTCTTATTGTGTCACACTAGTACTTCACTTACAGCCATGTGATACCAGTCTCTACAGTGAACTATTTCCTTCTTAAACTAGAAAATTCATTTACAAAAGCTAAATTGATACAGCTAGCGTTGGCTATCTGTGCTCCCAGAATACTGAATTAGTGGACTTTCACAGTCCTTCACCTATTTGTACAGGTTGCCACTTGATGCAAAACTTTCACTGGGCTGTCTTTAAATTCACATATTCAGACTTCAATCCTGGTTCGCTGCTATGACAATCTATTGGCAAGAAGACTTCTGTGCACCACTAGTGAAAATCTTCATAACTCATCTTTGCATCTTTCTTCTACCACTGCGCCCTTAACAGCTGCAATTAGTGTGTCCTGCCAAGCTAGTGCTGCACTTTTCCTCGCCATCCCTTGCAGATACATCTAAACACAGCAGACATAGCTGTCATTTGCGCAACTCATTCTCATGATAACCAGCATCGATGGTGACCAGAGGTAAGGCTGGTACTTCATGTACTTCATGCATGCGAACTTCAGTTTATTTTTCCTTGTTTTCAGAGGATTTTCATTTTGCACAACGCAAAACTTGCAGCAACAGCTCAAGATATCACCAGGCACCCACAAAATCTTTTTTTGTCGTTTAGTGTTTTTGTCCATGGACTAACAATGCAACCAATCCCTTCAGCTGAGAGCCAGCAGCCGAGTGGCTAGCAGCGATAAAGAGAAGGAAGGAGGAGCAAGTGAGAGTTTGACCTCACAACCTTTGTTTGGACTGCTGGTTCTTTTTAGTATTTCCTCTTGTTATTCTTTCAAGTATTTGGGGAGAGAGGAGGGAACTGTAGCCAAACCATTATGCATGCTTATTCCATAATCTAAACATTATTATTCTCTCTTTCTCTCTATTTTTTTTTTTTGGCAGCTGTTTAAATAGCTATAGAAATATGCCAGAGAAATAGAGACTAGAGTCTAAAATTTTGCAAGATTTTATTCTGGGCACTGCGCCAAGTTACAGGTAATTGTTGGCAGGACTAGAAGGTTAGCTTTGCATACTGCTCTCAGTCTACAGAAGTGATGTATGTGCACAAAATAAGGGTTGAATACAGGCCTTCAGGCAGTGGCTGGGACCTTTACAGCTCAATTATACTATGTACGCAAAGTCCTTGAAAAACTTCATTTTAAAATGGGGTGGGTGGGTGTTGTAGAATATTAATGGCCTTGATTTCAACCTCTTCTGCATCCTTGGTTCTCTGGTACTCGACAGAGTCTTAAAGACCACCCAGTTCTGTCCAGTACTTATGCAGACTGTGCAAAGGGGAATGAAAGACTTGGACAAAAGCTAGCCTCCAGGTTCTTCAATTACTAAATATCCAGCATGACATCAGAAATAAAACAAGGCCACTGCTGTTTCTTCTATTGGTTATTTAGTCAGGCAAGCGGTAATTTGCATAGCTGAACACATCAAGGGAAAACACATTAAGGCTAATACAAACAAGTCACTTCAAGGAGAAATTCTGTCTGGATGTAAGTAAAAAAATTTTCACTGTGAGAACAATTAAACATTGGAATATGCTGCCGGGGAAGTGGTAGAATTTCCCTCACTAGAAATATTCAAGACTTGGCTTGGCAGAGCCCTGGACATCCTAACTCAATGGCCCTGCTTCCAGCAGAAGGTTGGGCCAGATGGTCTCCAGAAGTCCCCTCCAACACAGATTTTTCTGTGATCTATGATAATACTCCTAATCATCATGTTTCAAAGTTGGGATAACAGAAGAATGTTGTTATTTTCTCTCATGTCAGGCAAATGAGGATTCCATTGCCTACGGAAATACTAACTTTATTATGAAATAGAAAAGGAAGGAAAAGCAATAGTTGCATTTCGCTTACAAATGTTGCAACTGACTGTGGTCAAAACCAATCTGGTAAAGTTGAACTGCATAGATAACCACGAGAATCCAGGCTTCTGCTAATCTTCATTAAAAAAGTCATAAAATGATCTTTTTTTTTTTTTTTCTGCAGAGGGCTGCTTTACTGCAGTAAATATGCCAGTGTATTTAATACAGTACAGCAAAACTGCTGGACTTGCAGTGGTGGATGTGTGTATGAAAGCAGGCAATTTTTTAATGAGTATTATGCTTTCTTACAAAAGCCAAATAAACATTTAAATTCTTTTGAAAAACTCAGACTTACTAGTGATTAGATAGTTTATTAATTATAAGTAGATTGCTATTATATAGAAATGCACAATTTAGAGCAAAAGGAGATATTACTTTCCAATTTCTACGGATTGAGACTGTATTTTGCACTGCTTCCATAGCAAACCAGGGTGCTTAGTGTTAAACAAATTGCAATAACCATTTTAAGAGATGTAACAGACATTGCTAGGTTGGCCAGGCACTTGACACGTGTATATGGGTTGCTCGACAATAATACAGGAGTTTACTTTTCTCTTTTTTTAAATTATTTTTTTAGCATTAGTTAACATAGAAGAATGTATAATAAAGCAAAACTAATGCAACCCAATGCTTCACCGTAAGATGCTTGTTGCAATTTGTACACCAATCAGCGTTACGGTGGCAGATTCTGTGCCATTAACAAACATTAACAAACATATATACAGCATGGTACTGGAATGGGGGGAACTGCCCCCTGGCCGTGCTGGGGCCAAGTAGGTGATGTCCTTCTCTTGTCTGGGCAAATTCTTGCGTGACTGCAGATGAGCTGGAGAGGAGCACGAGGCTAAGAGGATTACAAGGATCAGTGGGTACCTCACCCACTGACATGATTAGTACATTTTGTCCTTTGTTGTGAAGGCTTATCACTGAGCGGCTTTCTCAGGTCAAAAGCTAGGCTCTGAGCATCTAAACTTGATGAACAGAAAAACTTGTAAGCATTCTGGGATCCATTTACTGTAAGTTAAAAACCTAGGAGTGCTAAGGTTTTTATAAAATTATCTGGTAAGAAAATGAAGCAGATGAGACTCACTTCTGAGAGAGAGGGGAAAAAAATATCAAAAATCCAAACTATGCCGTTTTCCTATGTGTATCTCCTTTTGAACTCTTGCAGCCCGTTCAGTGTGCAAGATGGCTTAGCAAATCCCATTTCAGTCACTGCATATGCCTTCTTGGATAGGCTCTCGATGAGAAGCTTCTCCACAGAAAATAGAGACTTGGAACAGGAAGGCTGTGTTTAAACCCCGTGCTTAGTCTTAATGAATATACTTGGAATAAAAAACAACTGAAACCATCTGTGCCCAGAAGAAGCAAATCCAGATGTTGTAGGGATTTAGTCCTCTCCTTTGTTATTCATGTCTGCAGGATCATTCAGCTTCTGCAGCATATGCCTGCTGTACTTTTGAAGAATAGTTAATATATATGAATATCAGCTCACTTGGGAAGAAAGTTTTGGTCGCATCTTTGTTAATCAAATGGAAACAGAATTTCTTACTCCTCTAAGTAGAGTCACACCACAATTTACTTAATTAAGAAGAAAAAAAGTGTCGGGTCTAATTCCTAGCTTTTGATATCTTGTCTCACTAAACTCTGTTCAAAGTCAGTGGGATGCCTTGAGCCTTCCTCTGTTACCTAAGCTGAAAGCCTTTCATGTTGCCTCCTGCAAATCCCACCCTACAAACTCATTTCCACCACTTATGGCAGTTTTTCTTTTTGTGTTCCCAAGCGGGTGTGGCTGCCCATTTGAGGCAGTAAAGAATCCATTGGATCTCCAACAGACAAGTTTTTATCCTGGATAGGCACAGATTGAGCTGTGCTTTCTCGTTTGCTCTTCTGTAGCTGTGTGAGCACTAGGCAGTGGAAAGTGTGGTCAACTGTGGTTTTATTTACTGGTTTCTATATGCCACCTTTATTTCGAGGTTAGGGAACAAATCAAAGCATCTGGTTTGACAATGAGGAAGCTTGCTTTAACAATTAATTTGCAAAGGCCTGTATGTTAGCTGCTTTGACAAGAATGTCCTAGCTAATTAAAATACAGCCTCTAATAGCAGCTGAGCAGAAATGATCACCTCTAGCTGTGACGTTTAACGGATTTCGTAACCTAGTGACTAAGCAGAGAAGGAAATGGTGTTTGAATTTACCAAATATGATTTCTGTATTTAGTAAACAAGAAAAGTTCAACATATAATTTATTTTAATTTACATACATACTTGGCCACTGGGACAGGCATATGGAGTATGCAACAGCTGGAGGCGATTCTCAGATCTAGGATTCCTTAATTTATAAGAAATAAAATAAAGAATCACATCTTAAAGATTCTGAATTTCACATCCCTATTCAGAATGTTTATTCCTTTCCCAAATGCTTTTAGTACTCCATCATGTCCTAACAATCAGAGTTTCCTCCTTACCAATTCCCCTTTGTATTGGGTTTGCTGCATCTCTTTACATTCTGGTTCTTCTAGATACAGCATTGCCCCTCTGACCTTCCAAAAGCAGACTCCAGCTTCAAAGAGTCACAAGGCTGACACCAAAAGAATAAGTTTAAAACAGTGTTCTCATTAGGTTCCTGACGTGGCAGGTTACAGGGCCAACAGTACACCTGCAATAAAACCAGGGAGGAAAGAAGACTGGGGGAATCTTCATGACAGGACTTGAGGATAAATTATTTCAAAGTTAAGGTAAGACAAAGTCTTCTTGTGAGGCTACTGGTTTCAGAGGATTTTTCTGTTTAAGTACTTGGTGCGCAGAGTGCTTTTCCTTCTCCAAAGCAACTGTCTGGAGCTGTCCTTGAGAGAATCTATTTATTTGTTATTTATTTATTTGCTCACCTGGGATATGGAGAAGGCTGAGGTACTCAATGACTTTTTTGCCTCAGTCGTTACTGGCAAGTGCTCTAGCCACACCCCCAAGTTGCAGAAGGCAAAGGCAGGGACTGGGAGAATGAAGAACTGCCCGCTGTAGGAGAAGATTGAGTTCAAGACCATCTAAGGAACCTGAAGGTGCACAGATTCATGGGACCTGAGGGAATTGGCAGATGAAGTTGCTAAGCCACTATCCATCGTATTTGAGAAGTCATGGCAGTCCAGTGAAGTTCCCACTGACTGGAAAAGGGGAAACATAACCCCCATTTTCAAAAAGTGAAAAAAGGAAGACCCAGGGAACTACAGGCCAGTCAGTCTCATCTCTGTGCCTGGCAAGATCATGGAGCAGATCCTCCTGGAAACACTGCTTTCCACACTGCACATGGAAAATGAGGAGGTGATCGGTGACAGCCAGCATGGCTTCACTAAGGGCAAATTGTGCCTGACAAATTTGGTGGTCTTCTATTCTATTTGAATAATGACCATACACACCATTTTTCTTTCTTTCCCAGAATATAGTAGCACTTCAGATACTCTCTCCACATCATGCCTTTCCATTTTTTCTTGAAAGAAATTTTTTACAGTCAGAACAATCATTGACCAGAACAACTTTCCCAGGGACATGGTAGAGTCCCCATTGCTGGAGGTTTTCAAGATGCGATTGCACAGGGTGCTAGATAATCTCATGTAGGCTCCCTTTCCTGTGAAGGGTTGGATCAGACGATCTTTTGAGGTCCTTTCCAATCTGGGCTGTTCCACGATACTGGGATTAAGAATCTATTAAAATGCACTCTTCTGCCTGTGGCTTTTCAGAGCTTCTTGCCTGTCTCTCAGAATTAGGGTAGTAGCTAAAGCACAACCAAATCTAACTTTTTCTAGGGCTATTTTATCAAAATATTATTTTTGGCTCTCCAGCCAGAACAGTTGTGATTCTCGTGGAGTATCTTCCGCAGCTAGATTTTAAGACCTATTTCTAACCTTTTGAAAATAACTCATAACATTTTTCTGTGTTAATTAGATGGAAGGGACTCAAAATGTGTTTCAACCAACAGCCTGTCCTGAGACAAGGACTGCTTTTATCTTCTGACATGTCTTCCCAGTACTACTTTCTGCAGCCTGGTTTTGGCTTTCAGACAATAATGATTAACAGTTTCCTCTAGCAATAAATAATTATTATTTATTCGCAATGCTTTTATTACATTTGCAACTGTCTCTGTCAACAGCACCTTGTTATCCTGCTTACAGCAGTCAGCGGTCTTAAAATGGCTACTTTCCCCTGGAGAAATCTTACAAGGGAGTTTTGGATAATTACTTTTCTCTCCCAATGGATTTCATACCCTTAAATGATTCTGCTTGATAACAAACTGTGTTTCTGAGGCAACCAAGAAGGTTGTGGGAGAGTACGCACAGGATGATCCCTGCGGTTGCCTATAAAGAAAAGGGCGCAGTCAAGTGCTATTATGCAGCATGTCAAAGCAGCTAGTTCCTTGCCACGGCTTATTTATAACTAGACAAGTATTGGTACACAGGAGAAGTAGCCAACAACCTGGCAAAGATTTTATCGGTTCCTCTGATGATACATCTGCAGTTGGTCAGCCCTGTGGTCCTGTTAAGGACCCCTGTGTTTGACTAACAGCCACTGGAAGGGTATTAGAATAGTATGCCTATTTGCATTGAGAATGGATGTCAATGTCATGTCTATGTCTGTGTCACCTCAGGGTTACGTTACAGTTCCCTCTGCTGGGAAAGAATACAGAAGTGACCGTGGAGACAACTTCTTCTCGCTCCCTCCTAAGACGGCTTTGGAGGCTGAAACAAAATAAGGCAGTGTAGTGACTGTGCACTGCACTTTTTGGGTACGAGACCTCCCAGTACTTTTACTGGCTGCCTTGTGGGTCCAGACCATGAGTGAAGCTTGGACTCTAGTGATGTAAGAAACCACCTCTCTCCTGATGTCAGGGTGCCACGGGTGAAGTCACACAGGTAGCGGAGGCAGATCTTCATTCCTTTGTTGGGGAGGAGGTGCTTCTCCTGGTCCTGTTCACTCATGAGTTCCCTTTTTCCAGGAGATGGAAGAGCTTCATCATGTTGCCCTTTATAGTACAAAACAGGTGGTTAGAGAGGGAACTCTTTGGGAAGGTAAAGGGGAAAAAATCCTCAAAGATCAGGATTTCATAGGAGAAAAAGTGGGGAAATATTTCTTTTGCCTCCTGTGGTATTTTTGTTTGAATAGTGTGACTTCATCATTGATAGCTGCAGTGTGGGCATGTTAGATCAGGCTAAAATCTCACATGGCCAATTTCTTATCTTAGAGAAGGATGGTTTTGTTATTAAGCAGTGCAGAAATAGGATCGTTTATATCTGCTCCCGGCTTTGCTCATATTTCTCATGGTGTCTTTTTAAGATGCTTGAGATACAAACTTTGCCATTAAAACACAGCATTTCCCTATCTTAAAAGGAAAGTTATGGTCTTTAATTAGCTAGCATTTGTGAAATGCCTGGGGATATTTGGGATCAGGTATTACCGAAGTATAAAATGTTATAATTAAAAAATATATTCAGTTCTCTTTTTGTTTTTACCCTAGCTGTAATTAGACAGGGAGGTTTCCCATTCACTATGCACGCTGACATCTGTTCTTGGGTATAAAGCTTCTGGGATTTGGCATATTTTCATCTGCTAAATGACGAGACAGAATAGCAATCCAGTTTATGGCTCATGAATTTTCCATAGTTTATCTCTCCAGGCTCCTGGAGATGACTTGCATATTACGTGTGACTGTACATTATGAAAGGCTTCTCAAATACATTTGATAAAAGATATGCTACACTGAGCCCAGGCCAAATTCTTCTCTGAGTTAACGCCTTTAAAATGCACAACAGTAAAAAAGTATTTCCTCGTTGTTGTCTACTCACGCAGCTCCAAGATGCTCACAAACCACCTTTCTGCCAGCGAGTGCAAAGCTCTCAAGTGGAGCTTAACAGCCAAATATATTGATACTAGAGTCTGATTCACATTTGACCTCTAGAAGTGCTGTTGATTTGGTATTATATTCTCAGCTGAGATATCTATAGACTTGTGAAATGCTGTTTTAGTGATGCTCTGGGCTCCCCAGTTCAAGAAGGACAGGGAACTGCTGGAGAGGATACAGCAGAGGGCTACAAAGATGATGAGGGGACTAGAACATCTCTCTTACAAGGAAAGGCTGAGGGACATGGGTCTTTTCAGTCTGGAGAAGAAAAGACTGAGGGGGGATCTGATCAATGCTTATAAATACTTAAAGGGAGGGTGTCAAGAAGATGAGAGGTGGTGGAGTCTTTGTCTCTGGAGACATTGAAAACCCACCTGGATGCCATCCTGTGCAACCTGCTCTGGGTGACCCTGCTTTGGGCAGGGGGGTTGGACTAGATGATCTCCAGAGGTCCCTTCCAATCCTATATCATTCTGTGATTCTGTAATCTGGTCTCCTCAGGGCAGGTAAACAATTGCTCTGTTACACTTGAGTGCAACCAGCATGTGCCCAGAGAGCGCGGATTGATATTGAAGTCTCCTTCTATCAGCTTTCTTGAAGGAAGAGGCTCTTTATTTAGCAGAATACTGAACTTGATGTTACATATAATTTTCAGCATTTCAAATATGATCAAGTTTAATGTCCGTTTAAAAAGTTTTAAGATTCAGCCCAAAACTTTTTAACCATTCCGTGATCAACCGAGTGGCAAAGTATTAAGCGTCCTTAATGCACAACCTGCGTGAGCAAAACTTAACTATGTTAAAGCAATTTCACAGCAAGTGACAGATGTGTACAAGCTGAATGGAAACGACTTAAGTCTAAAATGCGTAATTGCAGCTACTGTGAATCTCCAGCATGCCGGCACATTCCGTAGTCATTGCAACTCATCAACTCCATACTAAACATACAAGGCACAATAACCTATGGCATGCTGCCCATTCCCGGTCCACTGAATTAGCATTATAAAACCAGCAAACCAGAAGAAAATACCTTAGGAAATCACATAATGGTATAAAGCCTTGCTGGAATTATTACATGGACCTGTCGGAACAGGTCCAGCGGAGGGCCACAAAGATGATCAGAGGGATGGAGCACCTCCCCTATGAAGACAGGCTGAGGGAGCCGGGGTTGTTCAGCCTGGAGAAGAGAAGGCTCTGGGGAGACCTCATAGCAGCCTTCCAATATCTGAAGGGAGCCTACAGGAGAGCCGGAGAGGGACTCTTTGTCAGGAGATGTAGTGACAGGACAAGGGGTAATGGTTTTAAATTGGAAGAGGGGAGATTTAGATTAGATATTAGGAAGAAATTCTTTCCTGTGAGGGTGGTGAAGCACTGGAACAGGCTGACCAGGGAAGTCGTGGATGCCCCATCCCTGGAGGTGTTTAAGGCCAGGCTGGATGGGGCTTTGAGCAACCTGCTCTAGTGGAGGTGTCCCTGCCCATGGCAGGGGGGTTGGAACTCGATGATCTTTAAGGTCCCTTCCAACTCTAACCATTCTATGATTCTATTCAGAGGCAAGGAAATTTGGTTAGCCATTCCATGCTGTCTGACGCTGCTGTGCCAAGGATCTGCAAACTGCTGCTCTTGCATGTTTTAGGAAATTGGTTCTATCATCGGACATTATTTACCGAAGTGACATGCATTTTAGTGCCTGCTTGTGTAGGTTTATGGTTCATCCTGGAATCATGTATCAATAGCATCCTATCTAGGCCACCGGGATTTGCAGTAAAAGGCAGACTGGACAGGAAGATATGGCCCTGAAGGCTAAGCCATGTGAACCCCATGGTGTCTCAACATGCCTTGTAGAAGGCAGTGTCCTATTTGAAGGACTTTTCAGGTGGTTCTTCCTTCGTGAAAAATGTTGGAGACTATTTCTAATGGACTTCGATCCCATGATACCTACTACATGTACAATCAGTGGTCTTTAAAGTAGTCTCCATGGAAACTTCAAAGGCTCTAAGTGTCTCCAAGGGGAAGTGGATTTTGAGGTAGGGATTACAAGTGACACATAGGCAAGAGGAGATGGCAGTGCTGTGCATCTTGATGGGCCAAGGAAAATAGACAGGACATGCATGCCTACAGGCACACCCTGCATGCCTGCAGATGGATGTGAAAGCCACTGAGATTCTGGAGGGAGTCCAGAGAAGGGCAACGAAGCTGGTGAGGAGTCTAGAGAACAAGTCTTATGAGGAGAGGCTGAGGGAGCTGGGGTTGTTCAGCCTGGAGAAAAGGAGGCTGAGGGGAGACCTTCTCCCTCTCTCCAACTCCCTGAAAGGAAGTTTGTAGTGAGGTGGGTGTCAGTCTCTTCTCCCAACTAACAAGCAATAGGACAAGAGGAAATGGCCTCAAGTTGTGCCAGGGGAGGTTTAGATTGGATATTAGGAAAAATTTCTACATCAAAAGGGTTATCAAAGACTGGAACAGGTTGCCCAGGGAAGTGGTGGAATTGCCATCCCCGGAGGTATTTAAAAGACGGATATACGTGGTGTTTAGGGACATGGTTTAGTGATGGTTTTGTCAGTGTTAGGTTGATGATCGTACTCGATGATCTGAAAGGCCCCTTCCAACCTAGACAATTCTATGATTCCATCTCCTCCACAACTTCTGCTGGAGCCTCCTGCCACCTTCTGCTCCCAGATTTCTGAGACTGGCGAGGGGTAACCCCGGGGTTCCCTCCTGGGCAGGCCAGGAGGGCGGCTGGAGGGTGCCAGAGGGAGAGAGTAGGGGAGGAGCAGGGTCCGGAGGAACCCTCCCGTCGCCAGGGCCCGACCTCCTTTTTGGCGGCGGCGGCGGCGGCGGGCGAGAGGCGGCGCCTGCGGGAGGAAGCGGGGCCGGGCCGGGCCGGGCGGCGGCGGCGGCGGCGGCGACGCTCCCCGGCAGCGCTCCCCGTCAGCTGCCCCGCGCCGCCGGCAGCATGGGAGGCTCTTCCTCCAGCCTGCTGGACGAGAGCAAGTGCACCTACATCCGAGGTAGGGCTCGGCGTGGGGGGAGGCCAAGCGGCCGGCTGCCTCCCGAGACTTTTTCTGCGAGCACCGGGCGGGGAAGGGAGAAGCGCGTTTGCATCCAGCCGATGGGCTTTCTGGTGGGAAAGCTGGCAGAAAAAGCCCCCGAGGGGCGAGGGGAGGAAACGCTGAGCCGGGAACCCCGGGCACCGGGCAGGGCTCGGGGAGCCGGTGGGATCAGCGGGATTTGGGCGCGCAGCTGGGCTGGTTTGGAGGGGGACAGTGTCCGATGGGGTTTTGAGCAGACGGTTTTTTAAATGGCAATGCTTTAAAAGTTCCCGATGGGCGAGTTGAAACGCGCCTCGCGGTAGGCGGTAAAAACTTTAAAAAGTGTGGAGAGATGCGACCTGAAACTGTGTGACAGTAAGGTCTCAGTTCCCCCGCACCACCAGCTGAAAGTTTTAAAGCACTAGATTTCACCGAGGTAGGTTGGATCGAGACCATAAGACTTGACTTTTTTTGCAAAGCCCGTTGAAGTCTGTGGAAAAACTGCAGGTAAAGTATTCAAATTTGTGTAAGAACAATTTTTTATCCCTTTAAAATGTTAGGAGAGAGAAAACTGAAAAGAAAAAGAATAATTGCTTTAAGTTTATGCATATTACAGAATCACAGAATCTTACTATTAAACTACGAAGGAAGAGAGCGTAATTCTGTATTTTAGGAGGTATTTTTGTTATTTGAGTGTTAAAAGATGAAATACATCTTGCGCTTTCCTGTGTACCTGTGCTCCTTATGGGTAAGGTAGCAGGTAAAGTATTTACAAAGCAAATTTAAAGGGACGAGATTTACAAGTGAAATAAAAGTTTGCAGGTGAAAAGGAAGCCCTATTCCAGTATATTATGTATTATGCATCTGAAGCCTGCGAGAGTCCTTGCTGCTGTGGACTGGGAGATCAGACCCAAAGCTGATGATTCAGACCGTAGGGTGACTCCTGGGTGGTGCCCACAGCTGAGCTTGTCCTTTTATTCTGTTGCTTTAGGATTTTTTTGTGGTGTAGAGGGAGTGCAAATGTGAACTGCTCCTCTGTTAGGACTCTTTTGAAATCACAGTGAATCTTTCAAGAGATTGCCGTAGTGTGAAAGACGTCCAGATACTAAATGGCTTTCACCCAAAAAGCAGTCGGCAAAGCTGCAGACCTCACATGAGGAGATTTTTCTACAGTGTCCCCTCAGTGTTGTCATTTTCCTGCTGCCCTCTTGAGGGTGGTTTCAGGTCCCATTGGAGCCACGAGGGTGCAGCCCCCATGGATTTCTTTTTTTCTTTACGCTCATCCTGATGCTGTAGCTAAAATTGCACCTTCACAGTTCAGCATTTCAGTTTTCTGGTCCCTGACGTAGGGCAGCTGGGAGCATCTGAGAAGGCTGATGTCTAATTTCACTGAATTTTACTGAATTTTTTAGAGTTGGAAGGGACCATAAAGATCATCTAGTCCAACTCCCCTGCCGAAGCAGGATTTCCCAGAGCATGTCAGAGCATGTTACTCAGGACTGCATCCAGGCGGGTCTTGAAAATCTCCAGAGATGGGGACTCCACAACCTCCCTGGGCAGCCTGTTCCAGGGCTCTGTCACCCTCACTGTGAAGAAGTTTCTTCTCATATTTGAGTGGAACCTCCTATGTTCCAGCTTGTGCCTGTACTGCAAGGAAAAAAAAAAAGTAGGAGATTCAGAGAGTTTATTAGCTTCTTCACAGCTGTGCAAGAGGAAATCATGCGGGTCTTTGCCCTGGACATCATCTAGAATTAGAACAGGGAACTCATGCCAGAGGGTTGGGAAATCCATATCTGTTTGGGCACGTGTGAAACTGGACTGGATGTATGTATCTGAGACTTCCCTGTAGCTCAAAGGGTGGGTGCCTTTGCCTTGCTGAGAGCTGTGTGGCTCTTCTGACACATCTCTAGTTTGCCTACCACGTCTTTGCAGAGGCAAGTGATAATGCAAAATCATTGTGAAAAAAGGAATTAAACCATTGTGCCTATCCCCTGGGTCAAGTCTGCTGTTCTTGCTGTAAGGATGGATCCCCCATTCTAAAATCTTCCTTTGAAAAACAATGAGGCACTTTGTACAGAGGCTGCCTCAAAATTAGTACTTCCAAGAAGGAAAAGAAATTGGGAAGAGTATCTTAAGTCAAAATAGAGTGTGGTCCAGCCAGCCCGCTAAACCCATTGCTCCCGTTGAGGCTGGAGTCTGCAAGATTCAGACCTTGCTTATCTCTCTACATGTCTTGCTCTGATGTATGTCCAGAGCGAGTGCTGTAGTGAACTCTCCTCATTCGAAGAGGAAGTGGGCTGAATCACCGGTACTGTAGATTGAAAAAGCAGCACACTTTTTAGGTGGCTTTGCAAAAATTGGGTCAGTTTTACCAGGGGGGCTGGGAGTTTTGGGGTTTTTTTCCCACCAAAGATGATGCAGGGGGGTCTTTAGTAAAAAAGGAAGAGAGTTACCTGCTTTTTGTCAGTAGAACTCTCAATCCATAGTGCTTGAATGGCTCAGCTCTGGTGAGGGAGGTTGTGAGACAGGAGGCTCGAGGATGCTGCCTCGCACATCTTATTCAGACACTGCAGCCAGTGACATTCTCCAAACTTGGCACGTTTTGGGACGCTCACTCATATATCTGCAAGACAGAAAGACAAAAAATCCTGCATATGACTTCAAATGAATTTGGTCTAGATCATCTCTAGTGCTCACTCCCAGCCAGCATTTCGGTAAACAAATTTATACTTGCAATCTGTACATCCTTATTTTGGCACTAGATTTTTGCATCTCCTTTAGCATGGTTTGGCCATGACTCATGCCCCCCCCCTCCTTGTCTTCGCAGCAGAAGTTTGCTGTGATTAAACACTGGCATCCTTGGAGTTAGCTACTGCCACGCTAACCTCAACCTGCAGCAGAGAAAATTATTTGGATGAGATGTCAGCTCTGCGGGGGAGGAGGGGGTTAGGCAGAATTGCGTGGGACAGAGTTAAACATCACTGCTTGAATGCGTAGCAGGATGGCTGCATGGTTGTTGTCAGGATGGTGTAATTTAATTTCTTGTTGCCATAATGGTAATTTAATTTCTCTGAAGCCATGTCCCTGTGTTGTAAAGCCTTGTAGTTTATTTAGACAACACTTAAGCTAAAACGCAATATAACAAATGGAAATGAGGGACTGAGAACTAAAGGGGTGGATGCGTTTTTCAGCAATAAACTGGTAGGGTTTCTTCATCAACATACGTACAAATCTACAGGTTTTGAATTTCCAAAAGTCTGTTCGCTCACATTGTCTGAGGGATGAGAGGAGAACAAAACAAGGACAAAAATTATGTGACATGTAAAATTATGTAAAAAAAAAAAATAATGTAAAAACATACACGTAGGTGTTTGTATAAACCAACGAGAACATGGCCCTCGGCACAGGCACCCCCAGGTACAGCCTGAGAGACACTTCGCTCTGTGCCGTTCCCTGTGGATGAATAAGCACGAGCCTCGTCAGACCAGTTGGAGAAATGAATCCTAGAGACAATCATTAAGGCATCTTATGCAGAGTCTCGGTTACTCAATGCAAAGGCTGTGATTTCTCCCTAAACCTAATTCAACTTGTGTGCTCTTAAGGAAGAAGTGGTCGTATTGAACCAGCCAAACTGCAAACCGTTGAGAGTTGTGTATACTTTTACGTGGGGCAATATCTTGAGCCATACCTCAAAGATAATATAATTTTTGACATGGTAAAGTGTGTTGCCTGCAGCAAATAATGCCTAAGAAGAGAATAAATGATGCCAGTGAGTAATTTTCCAAATGGTCTTCGCTAGTGTGTTAGTGGTACATTACACATGAGGCTGTGTTTGCAATTGCAAGGGCAGAGATCATCCTTGTAAAGTTTGACTTAAGGACAGGTACTTCACAAGTTGCCTGAAGACTTATTCCGGGATGGCAGTATTTTGCAAAACAGTTTTTATACTCAGAAAACCTCTGCATGAAGAAACTATAGATATATATGTATATAGCATGAAGTTACATTTTGCAAGCCGTCACAAAATGTCTCTTTAAACTAGAAATTAATGAAAATTTGTCATTATTATGGGATGAAATTGTGAATAAAATGTCAGGACTCGATTTTCCTCGCTCCTACCTGAAGGAAATTAATATCATAGTAAAATAATGGAGAAATGAGAGTCATCAGAGACTCGTGTGAATGCTGGGGACAGCTTATGTCTGCTGGGAAAACAGTGGACCAATGGCGGAGGATATTTAGGGGAGAGTAGGAGGCCGTGTAGTGCCAGCGAGCAGGAGTGGGGCAGAAAGCCAGACCACATGCACTGCAGCATTACTAGTCTTGAAACCTTACAAGTTTCAAAGGTGTCTTCTGTTCTGTGTAGCACGAGCTTCTTTTTCTAACTGTACCTATGGAAAAATATTTTTTTCCGTTTATTTAAGATCCTTAAGATATTTTAAATGCGCACATGCTATATGCAGTAAAATTATTTAAAGCCTTCTGAAATTAAGAGAAATTTTTATAGTAATTCCTCTAGGTTTTGGACTGAGCCTTTAAAAAAGAAGGAAACACTTGTGGCGGAGATAATCCTTCTTTGTAGGATTTTTGTGGGGCTACATGGGAATTATTCAGGATGTGAGTGAAATAGATGGAGTCAAAAAATGGGAGTAATAATTAGGAGGCTGGAAGTTGGTCATGTGGAAAGACTTTATTAAAAAAATTCACACTTTCTGTTTGATGAGACATGGGCTAAACTTGTGATGGGAGGTATTCATTGAATTATTTGTCTGATGATATTTAACGAGTGTTAAACACAACAGGGAATGGTATAGGGCGATCATGGGGTGGTATGGACTCCGGGTGCAATCATGAAATTGAGAAAAATTATGAAAGTGCCTGTTAAAACAACTTAGCAGTATGCCCTGAGAGATTGTGCTGGAGGTTTCAAGATTGCTGATAGAAAGTTTTTGCCTTGGGTCTCTAATATTCGACAAGAAACGATTGAGGAAGCAGATCTCATAGCAGGGAGAAGGGAGAAATGGCCCTGAGAGTCTTTAGTGATTTCTCCATTTCTGCAATCTCAGCAGCAGCAGTAGAAGACCAAGCTCTGCTATGTCATATGTGGTCTGTTGGGATGACATTTTTTTAAATTTGGAGAGGTGGAGAGATTTCAAGTACCCAACGCCAGTAATTTCAACAAGTACATCTTCAAAAGAGTTTAGCATACAAAAGCCTAAACTTCTCTGAAGGCTATTTTTTTATTAAAGGTGCTCAGTGTGCTTCACCATATCCAGTTTACCCATTGCTATAAACATAAAGCTGTCCAGAGGATGAGGCTTCGTAGTCATTTGCTTTTGATTTGTTTGTTTAAATGCAGTTTTTCTCCCTCTCTCCCTCCCAACCATCTCATTGCTTGTCCAGGCAGATGGGACAGCCTGGCCAAGGGATGCAGCGATGGTGCTGTGACCCTGTGGCACCCAGGGATGCACCCTGCGGGTTTCCCCATTGTTCAGGACTTTCTTCCAAGCAGACCTTCCAGCCGTTCTTTTCATTCGACAGTGAAGGCTATTACTTAATGTCTGTAAGAAATTTCTTTCTAGTCATTTGTTTTGCCTATGAATTTCAGTATGGTACTAATTAAGATGAGGTTCTTTTGCACGAGGATAAAACACTTTAGATGTGTTCGTACAAGATGCAGCATACTTAAAGAAAGCAGATAGACTCCTCCCATTCTGTCGAGTTTTAGAGACTGAAGAGGAGCCTGGATACCCCTTAACTTAAAAGACAAGATAAGGAAATCAGTCACAAGCCTTACACGAAACGGTCTGAACAAATACTATCGGTTGTAGAGATAAGTCCCACTGACTTGGAGGGAGATAGCCCGAGTGCCTGATACAGCTCTGGAGTGAAATTCTTGCCAGCAGCCAGCCAGTGTGCACATAGCCATGAGCAGGGATGCTAGAGGATGGAAGAATAACTTGGAATTAATTGTGGAAAAATTGGCCTTCTTTGGATAGGCACTCAGACTGGATATTGGATTTTCTGCTTTAAACTGTTGCATAGTCCTTCTGGTTTTAATTTGGTGTACGACTGCAAGTATAACAGAGTTTTGTAAAAAACCTGGCTGCCTTTTCTTTCAGCCTGTTACAAACTATGTCTTGCTGTGTTTTGGAAATCCTCTGTCTTTCGTTTTCTGCAGGTGAGCATCGCTGTAGCACCATATAGAGCAGGAGTGTGGTGTCTCTCTGGACTTACCAGCATCTACTTTGTAGCTCTTAGAGAGTGCTTTTCATTTTCACATTCTGAGGTTTATGGTAAAAGCTGATATGATTTTTCTGTGATTCCCAAAATCTAAAGAAGAGGCAGAGTAATATTTTCTTTTACAAACACATATTGAATCCAGAATTCATGATTGCAGGTTAGCACTTAGCAAGTACTATCTAGTCCAATCCAAATAGGCATAAATACCCATGGAAAGAAAAACAGAAGTGAAATTGGTAGGAAATTAAAATTTCAATATGGATATGAGTTTCTAGTCTTCATTATGTTCATCTTGCTAAGTGTCCAAGTTCTTGAAGACCTAAAGAAATGATATTTTGAAGAAAAATCCTTTTGGCTTTACTTGCTTTCTGGGAAGTTTTAGACTTCAGATAGGTTGTTGCTGTTGGAGCCAGTGGCAGGCTTTCATCCCGTAGTCTTAATAAATAGTGCCTGTCTGTGTTGGAAAGGAGATGCAGCTTCTCTGTGGTTCTTGTATTCTTTGATTCGGGGGCTGGACACTTTATCTTAGCTTCAGACTAAATGCAAGCAAAAGGCATCCAGGGATGTGATTGATGGGAAAGGTATTTGCCACCCAACCTGAAGAGAATCTACTGTGCTTGGTAACTTCCAGATTTCAGCTTTGGGAGATTAAGGCAGGAGATACCTTCTTTATTCAGTTTCCAGTGCTCATATAGTCCCATTTATTAACTTCTTTCAAAAGTACCGTGAGCAATTTTGGAAGTTTACAGTTACAGTCATGTTTTCCTGCAACGGGCATGGTCAAGAATTTCCCTAATCAAAGTGGGAGGTTAGATTTTGTTCTTCGGTTTGTCAATAAAAGGATTGTTCGTGATTGCTTCCCATTACCTTCGGTAAATGGCTCGAGGTTGTCATAAACCCAGAAATCTCAGTTATCCGTTTTGTGGCACGCCTCCTTTTTCTGCCAAAGCGGCTGGGAGGCCAGGTTAGGCTCCATGCCCATTCAGCAGAATCATCTCGAGCTCTCTACACCAAAGCAAACTGTAGTGCTTGCACAAGAACTAACCTTAAAGATGAAGTGCCACATAACGCTTGCTACAGAGCCTGGGTTTGAAAACCGAAAGGTGGTTTCTTTCTGGGAAAGAAGGTCTTTTTCTGATAGTATGTGTAAAGGGAAACCAACCTCTGGGGTGGTGGGGGAAGGCATGTGGCATTTTTCATGCTTTTCTTCTGTCTGTGTAGAAGAAACTATGTACAACATTGAATTAAGCACAGGTATCAATGGAAAGAGCTTCTTCTCAATAGAAAAAGTGAGAAATATGCTCACATTTGCTCAAAAAACCTGTAAATGAGAGGCACACTGTAGGTGTGGAGTCTGATGCTTCTTGCACTTGATATTTTCCAAAACCGTGGAGATTGGAGGTTCTTTAATTAGGGCAGCTTGGCCACAAATTATAAGCCAGTCTTCGCATCTGATAGAAATTTTATTGATATTAAAGGGAGAAAAAGCAAGCTCTGAGATGCTTAGAGCAGCTTTGTTGTTGATGCCTTTGGGCAGTAGCAGCTGAAAAGCCAGTGTCTAGATCGGGAAGGATGATACTCATAAGAAATGTGGTCATGGCTGCTTTTAAAGTACAGCAGCATTTCTTTCTACAGCTTTTTCCTTTGCATATAATAAATGTTCTGTTCTCTTCACACTTAAAGAACAATTAAAAGTGGCTTCGAGTTTTTGAACATGCATGCAAGCATTTTAGTTGCTTTTGCAGTTAAAGGGCAGTGATGAAATGAGGCCAGCTCTTATGTAAAAGCAAGATCAAAGCTTGTGGAAATGGCTCAAACTTGTGTGAAGAAAGGGCTTGCCTGTTTGGGTTTTCTAAAAACTTTATCCTGTTTCTTTTTTTTTATTAGTCTTACTTATATTAAAAAAAAAAAAGAAGTTTGATGCTGATTCTGTACTAATGCTTAACTTGATAGGTATAACCTAAGATTTTGGTGAATTAGTTTCTCCGGGTATCTATTTATTTATCTTCCCAGGCGTGAGTCGTGATCTGTCCTTCAGAATAAATTCTGCTTTTGAGATTTATGCAAAGTGAGCACGTGAGCTGATCTTCAAGTTGTTCTTTCTCTATGTCATTGCTTAAAAAGTGAACATGATGCATCCTCCCCATGATGGTTTCTGGCCAGGTGGCATGCTGAGAAAAGCCACCCACATCAGTGCCTGGCCTGTGTTTGGACTCTCCACTGACACCACCAGCAGCAGTGATGCCTTTTCAAATGATGGTGGACTTGTAAGGAGATCATTGGTGCCAGCATAAGACCATCAGTTCATAGCTTCCCAAAAATGCGGCTCTTTTTTTCAGGTTCATTCCGTATTGTGTTTCTAAGGTCAATGCCTGTTTTGACCATGGCTCTCATGCATTGTGACAGACAACTTGCAGAACAGGTCATCTGTGCCTGAATTGGACATTCGTTGTGTGCGGGGTGTGTTGTTCCTCACAAAGAGCGTTCCTGGTACAAAAACGACCTAAGGCAATCCTTGTTGCTTGCTATTTGCTGTTTAAGCAGGCAAACACACAATCTTTGCTAAAGGTTCAGAGTAAGGAAGGTGTGGGACCAGGGAGTGCCAGGTCTAAGAGAAGCAGCCTGTGCCTATCCCCGGAGCAGGGTCAGGCCTCTGCAGCAGTTCCAGCTGCACCGTGCTGTTGTGTCCCGGCCAGGCAGAGTTAATGGCTATGAAACGTGCTAGGGACCAGCTGGACTTTTAAGCACTCGTGATCACTAAATTCTTTCACAGCAGCCTTAGGAAAAAAAAAAGTCTACAACTTCTTTACATTATAAAAATATCTGATATTTCCCACGAAGGTTTACGTTCCCCAGGTCAAGGTAGCTACAAGTTTTGCGGAGCTCAAAAGCCATCTCTGTCCATGCATACGGTTTCTAAAGCTGCCCTGCTCTCTGCCTGGGATGGTTCATTTGCTGGAGTAGTGCCTTCCTGGATTTACTGCTGGTTTTTAGTTCTGTGTGCTTGGGATCCCAGCTAAAAAACTGGCCTCGTGCTGTATCTAGAAACTTGCTGCCTGCCAAGGAGCCTTTCCTTACTTTTTTCAGAGATATATGGGCATCATTGCTTCAAATTTACAAAAGATGCCACCACCATCCTACCACTCGGCATCCAGCTCACCCATCCCTCTCTTTTTAGCTAGGACTCTTCCACAGCCCCTCTCATCTGTTACGTTAGAAAGGAATTTTTAAAGCTTTACGTGATATTTTCCTTCCTCTATGTGAAACCACAGTTGCTATTTTTGCTGCAGTTCTCTGCAGAGCTTTTTCACGATGTTGGTAACTGAAGACCCGATTCTTGAAGCAGCGTTCGGGACGTTAAATATCTTAGATGAACGTTGTCTAAAGACCAACCTTTTATTGAACATAATAGAGAGGATCCTTGCATATTTTCACTTGATATTCCACATATTGCAGTGGTCACACTGGAGAAAAGGCAAGCTTTCATAATCCCCATGCAAAGATTTAATGACAGGGTCTGCACAAAGGAAAAAAAAAAAGACTTTTTTGCTCTTAGGGGTATTCTGTAAAGTAATATCATTGTCTGTAATTTAGTCTGCCAGACACTTTCCACTGTTTTCAGTTGCAAATGGGGCTTTGCCAGCCTTCAGCTGTTCAGACTGAAGTTTCCATGCTGAGTGCCTCAAATTGCATTTTTGAGAAAACTGCAGCTAAAATGGATGAGGTGGGTGGGTTTTTTTGAGAATTAAGCTACAGAAATCGTGGTTTTCCTCCCTTTGGATGTTCTGTTGAGCAGCACAGGCAAATCCTGCAATAAGAGGGAAGGAGTTGGGAGCCGTAGAGCTGGAATAAGGGAAACCAGAGGTGAGTGGGAGGGGTTTCTAACCCCTGCCAGTGTTTACCTGCTGAAATAAACCCCATTGTTTCCACATTTGCCCTCTGTGCGGTCTGGCAAATAGCTGTGAAACCCACAGCTTTTCACCCCCCTAGACAAAGGTGATGCCACAAAGCAAGCACAACTTTCTGCCATATAAGCTTATGGTGTTAGCTGAAAAGGTCCACTGATCTGAAGCCTTGAACTCACTGCTGATGGTCAAGGGAGACCAGGATGCAAAAGCAGCTTCTAGGTATATTTTTTCTATTGGCTTCATTCAGTAGGAAGCCCCAGATTTGTTGTTTGGGTTTTTTTTTTTTTCCATTCTGAAATTTCCTGTAGACCTGCGAAGCTACAGAGTGCAGTGCAGACAATAGTCAGCTGATCTTCCCACTGAGATACTCTGATAGGTGGTGGTATTTAAGTCATATATGAGGAGTTATGGCTGTTAATTTGGGGCTTGACAGACCTAGTGCTTAATTTTTCAGGGAATTGGCCATTTTAATGCTCACCCAGATTTCCAGCTGGGTTCTTGCCGTGTTCAGTTGTGGCTGTGGGCACTAAGTACTTCTGCAAATCAGAAAAAGAAGGAGGCAGAAGCCACCTAGGAGCTTCGGCCATAAGTCCATTTTGTCCAGCTTTACATTTTGTACAGGCCACAGAGAAAGGATCTGATTCTTTGGGGTGGCCTTAAATATAAATTGAGTCCCTGCTATTTCCACTACAAACCACCATAAAGGGGGCAGGTACAATACTGGGTTGATTAGAAGACAGCATTTTTAGATGTGATTGTAAAGAAAAGTAACTTTAACCACTGCTGCACGTGCTCTGTTGGTGTTTACTTTCAGCCTGGGAAGCAGCAGTAAAACTACTGACTGGAAGAGTGTTTGAGGTTAGTCACGGTTTTTGAGTGTGGCTGGAGGGAGGTATCCAGATATCAGGGTTGCATTTCACGTCTCTGCAAGGAGCAGCCCCAAAATCATCCTGTTTGCCAGCTGATCTGAGTTGATGGTGGTTTTTAAGGTGCTTTTGGAGGAGAAAAGAGAGAAAAGGAGAAAAGACTCGTAGAATGGTTTGGGTTGGAAGGGACCTTAAAGATCATCTAGTTCCAACCCCCCTGCCTTGGGCAGGGACATAGACCAGGTTGCTCAAAGCCCCATCCAGCCCGGCCTTGAACACTTCCAGAGATGGGGCATCCACAGCTTCTCTGGGCAACCTGTTCCAGTGTCCCACCACCCTTTAAAAGTGTTAAATGCACACAGAGAAGGGGGCTGTCTGAATTAAGGACACAGAGGAGATGCAAGTACTTGATTTTCATGTGATTTAAAATGTAATCGTGGTGGTGTAGTTATTTGCCTTTTATTCTTACCAAGTTTGATAATTTACAGTGGGCTTTTCAGTTATGGCCGGGAAACAGGGAATCATCTGGAGTTTCCTTTACCCATCTTGTGGCCCACAGTGAAGACCCTTGTTTGCAGAAGGTAAAATGATCATGCCATGAAATTGCGCCAAGAGCAGTGGTCTGTAACGCTGCCATATTTTTAATGGAGAAGGGAGGGGTAAGACTGAGACTATGCTATTTCCTACAAAATGGTGTTGAAAACATTGCTCCAAAACTAAACATTACCCGAAAAGCAAAAGGAAAGTAGCAAATGTCAGCAAGCATGGTGGAGGCATGTCCACTGCCCATGAAGGCTGGAATTAGCAGATAGTTGTGTGTGGAGGAAGACATGACACACTGAAGCAAATCTTTGAAAAAACCAATATACAAAAGTAACACAGCTGCTGGATTGTTCATGGGGAGTTTTATACGCACCAAACCGGTCTGTGGCATTTCATAGATCAGACCTTTGACACGTTGCTCAGTGTTATAATGTACCAAAGTGAGTGATAGGTGGGTGCACGCCTCCTGGTGTAGCTTCGAATCCCTTGTATGGGAGGCTTGCTAGATGAGAGCCAAAGGTTGCTCTTGCCCCAGCATCTTTTGGTTTAAAAAAAGATAAACAGTCAGAAATCCTGTGAAGCAAACCTGTATGTGCTGCACAGGGGGATGCAATCCAGGGAAATCAACCCGATTAATCCAAGTGTGGACTCGGGGAAGGGGGATGTATATCCATTTGAATACGAAGCATAATAAATCATCTCTTTACCTCAAAAATCTGCAATTTTCTATCCAAAGCAGGTTGGCAAGCTATGTTAGCCTCCTTGTCTGTATATGCAGCTTGTGGTATAAATCAAACGTTACGATTTGGAGAGAGGTCTTGAGCAGGTTGGTGAAAGGCCACAGGACAGTGGCTGCCAGTTTCCGTGAGCCTTATCTAAGCCCGACTGATATGTGAAAGGTATTTGAAGCCCATGCCAAAGTCTTGATTAAGCCATCACAATGCATTTAATACAAGAAATTGATCTCTAGGAAGTTCAAAACCTTTTTGAACTATAGAAGCAAATCATACGCTAAGTAGAAAATGCTGTTAATAGCTGCTTCCATCAGCCTGTTGGTCAAAAACAGACTGAGGAAATGGGGAAGGATATCAGTGTCCATATGGACTGATGCAGAAATTGAGCATCTCTCTCTTTGGATATCAAAATCAAGGCGACTTGAATACTTGAATCCTAATTTAACCTTACTTCTAGATGCATGATGCTTCACCAGTTTGCTGCATTGGCCACACTGCATTTTTGGGCCAGTATTAGGGTTTGTCTTCCGTTTCTCTCATTCCTTTTGAGATAAGTATTTTAATTATGTGGTGGATGTTTTCCTTAGGGAATGACTGCAGCATGCTTGCTGTGTTTCATGGTACATAATTGCTGTGCCGTTGGAGGGACCGTGGGTATTTCATTAGCACAGCAGTTCCTTTGCCAGTTCAATTGTCCTCATTACGGGGCTTCCTCAGAAGCTACAAGAAGAAAGGCCTCCATGGCCTCCTTTGGTTCTCTACCAAAGCTTCAATCCCTTCCTCCTGCTTTTGGGTTTCAATGGCTTTTTAGCTGAGAGCAGGACAGCACAAGCTGCTTTCAAACAATGTTCCAACAAACCCAAGGGAAGCGGTGGGGAGGAAGAGTGCCCAGAACAAAATTCACAGAGTCACAGAATGATATGGGGTTGGAAGGGACCTCTGGAGATCATCTAGTCCAACCCCCCTGTCAAAGCAGGTCCACCCAGAGCAGGTCCCACAGGAACATGTCCAGGCGGGTTTTGAATGTCTCCAGAGACAGAGACTCCACCACCTCCCTGGGCAGCCTGTTCCAGTGCTCTGCCACCCTCAAAGTAAACAAGTTCCTCCTCATGTTTAGATAGAATTTCCTGTGTTCAAGTTTGTGCCCGTTACCTCTCGTCCTGTCACTGGGCACCAGTGAAAAAAGACTGTCCCCATCCTCTTGACACCCACCCTTTAAGTATTTATAGGCATTGATCAGATCCCCCCTCAGTCTTCTCTTCTCCAGACTAAAGAGACCCAAGTCCCTCAGCCTTTCCTCGTAAGAGAGATGTTCTAGTCCCCTCATCATCTTTGTAGCCCTCTGCTGTACCCTCTCCAGCAGTTGCCTGTCCTTCTTGAACTGGGGAGCCCAGAACTGGACAGAATTGAAGCAGTATATCCTGTGAAACGCACGAGGTCTGCAACAAAAGAAGCTTCTGTAGAAGACTTTGGAGATTGGGCATTTGGGGCTTGACGTGTTCCCTTGGGAGCTGTGGCCAAGTAGTGGTAAACTGAAGCAGCCCAGTGAGAAGCAGCACTGGGATTTGTTTGAGGAAGAACTTGGGTTCAAAGTGAATGAAGAAGGAAGGCCCTCATCTGAATTTATCACCAACTTCCCTTATGCGTGGAAAAACATGAAGCCGCTCAGCACATCTCGTACTAGAATGGGGATGTCCACACTGAGATACAAGGGAGTTACCAACATAAACAAACATACAAAACCAATGTGTCAAATACTACGTGGTAATTTTGAGCAAGAGCTTGTGGTTTGTTAGTTATTAATCTTGCTACGTGGTTTTTCCTTAGCGTGCCTTAAATATGTAGGCAGCAGGAAGCGTGGTCAACGGCAAAGTCGATGTGCTCTTTCTGTAACACTTGGCACTGGCAGGTGTTACTTTCGTGCATGTAAACTGCAATGAGACTTGCCTTGGAGGGTGTTCTGACAGCCAGGTCTCACAGGGTGCTGTGGCTGAACGGCGTAGGTGCACGCTGGCTGGGTTTTTATTGTTATTGTCTGCAAAAGAGCGATTTTTAAAATGAAATCCAGCCCCTCTGATAGCCGAGGTGTCTGGAGTTCTGCTGTTGGAAGGGAGACACGATTTTCTGAGAGACTGAACCAAAAATAAATTTAAAGCTGAATGCGAAGATGCTATACAAAACGTCAGGTTGAGTTTCTGTGATCATAACGTACAGTGGTGCAGGCTGAGCCGATGCTAGGGATATGAGTGTGCACCGCCTTGGGAGGATGTGAAAGACATATTTCAGATGGGGCCCATCTCTCTATTCATAGTTTTAACTTCTTTTGGATGATGGGAATGGAGACATCTGTAAAAAGTAATAAGTCCCCTTTCCTTCCAGAACAAGGCTATGAGTTTTCCAGCTGTTGGTTAAGACAGGTTTTCCTGTTGAAATAGCTTTTGTCTGATGTAAGTCTAAAACAATATGGTTATGGTAACTGAAAATATTTCTTTGTCAGTTCTGTCCCCTGTTAGTTTTAGTTGTAAATCCAAGTATTTCTATTCATTGTTGCTTCTCGTAGCAGCTGTTTGATTTTTTTAAGACCTTATGGAGTCTTCCAGTAAAGTGCATGCTGCTGATAAAATGCTGTATTGCTTATATTCTGCATTTTCTTTACCATATTGTGTGGCTTACTTGCTTTTATATTCGTAGTGGATTCTCATGATTACAGAACTTGCTCTTGCTTTCCTTCAGAAGTCCTGTCATCTTGAATAATGCAAAAACAAGCCCATAATATTGATTCATGTGGTTCTTGGTTGCAACCACAATAACATGGACTGTGCCATATATTTATCAGCTGACGCCATTCTATATTCATAAAACATGCCTTGGGATCTTTTTTTAGATCAGTAGAGTTTAAAGATTAGCTTATTAGGCATCTCTCTGATGTGTAATTATTCCGGACTGAATAATATGTTAACCAGAAGATATGCAATATATATACAGTAGACAAGCAAAGAAGACTATATGTATAAAAAATGAGTTTTCCAGAGCAACTTTGCAAAAAAGGTAGTTCTAATGCATTTTAAATCCTTTTATTTTTATTTAAAAAACTTAAAAAAAAAAGTTTGCTAGCTAGTGAAGCAGTTTTACTTTTGTATCTTATGTGTTTCTTTGCTATAATTCTGTTTTCTTTCAGTTTCAAGATAATGGTATTATAAAAACTAGAGGAACCCTATGAAATGAAGAGTTTAAAAAGCATGTTAGGGTGTCCGCTCAATCCTGAAGCCAGGGCTGCATTATGTCCTCCAACTTTCTTTGCATTGCTCTGTACTAGTTGTTCTTGAATGAGATAAGATCTCATGCTTCCATTTTTTTCTTGCAGAAAGTTCTACTGAAGCACACTAAGCAGATATTTTAATACATCCAAGCAAAAATTGTAATTTTTTAGAACTTCAGTTGGCATTTAGACTTTCAGCTTGGCTTCAGAGGTGCTGAGCACCCACCTGGTGCTGGTGGTTGGTATTCAGCAGTTCTGGAAACATGTGAAGTTGCACACTGGTGGCAGCAAAAGCCATTTCCCAAAAATGCTTTTGAACCTTCAACCATGTATACTATCCTCTTAGTGACAGAGGTACTTCTAAAAGTGAAATTATTACAATACAAGGACCTGACTTCGTTACTGATTCAAAAGAGGTTGTAAGAAGATGATCGTCTCCTGGACTGTAGTTTTTCGTGGCTGTTAGCTAAGGCACATGGTCTCAGACGGACATGCCGGCTCGCAAAATTGGAAACTGGTATGTTAAATCTGTGGCCTGTGTTTTGTTGTCCTGACCTCTGAATTTCTGAGACATGCCAAAAAAAAAAAAAAAAAAAAAAAAAAAAGTCATGACTCAATTTAAATCCAAAATTTGGAGCCAGAAGGTTCAACCTGACTGACTCATTTTCAAAGGCTTGGTGCATCTTTGCTAGTCAAGCTCAGTGTAAAGCGGAGACCGTAAGATGCACTTTTTCAATGTTGTTTCTGCTAGTGGCCGTGGGTTTTGCATTGGAAATCATAAAGAATCCGTGAATCATATTGGTGGTTATTGTGAATACAGTTTTCCAAAAATCCTGGCCTGTTCTTATTCTATCATCCTTTTCACGGATCTGTTTTTTAGTTAACCAACCGCCTGCTTGTTTGTACGAAGCTGCTGGTTTTATGCAAAACCTATGGTGAAACTGTTGGTGAAATAATTGCTCAGCAACGCTTGAGCGGGTAAACTGTAAAGAAATCATGTCCCAGAGTACAAAGAAGTTTTGCTACTGCATGAGTAACATGCAGCCTGAATAGCATCTCACTGTTCTGCCACTGTACAGCAGAAGGCTTTAGGAGTAATGGTAAGGGATAGAAAAGTCTCCAAAAGAGTGTTGTGGATTCAAGAGCCCTTGAGGATGTTTTGAAGCCACAATGGATGCTGTTAGGTGGGAAAATATTTCATAGAAATTCAGTGCTCATCTTGCACTTCATCAGGCTGGTGAATCCCATCAGCACAAATGAAGATAGAAAATGGATTTACGTGGCTTTCCCTGCGTTTGCTTCTCAGAAAGACACAGGCTGACTTAAAGCCACCATTGAAGAATGCAAACATGGCTTGAAATACAGTTGTAGTCAGTAAATGCAGACAGCCTTTGGAGGAATTCGGGTTTGGATGAGGTTCAAAACGAGTGTTACTCTGTTAGAGGCAGTTTGTGGATATTGGACTCGTGGCAGATTTTTGCAGAGCAGCTCTGCAGAGGCTGAATCAAAAACCAGCCCATCTCATAGGCTCTGCTTTATTTTCTGCAATCACTTAACTGAGGATTTTGGGGAAAGACACAAAGAAAAATACATTGTATAATTTTGAATTTCAAAGCAACACCACATAATCATAGTTGTTTATAATTAGAAAAAAATCTGTTTGGTCTTATGAAGACCTGCACTAACTTAAACATTTTGTGATTCCTTTTGCCACAGAGGGGTGCCTTTAGCATCCTTCTCCCTAGTTGTGAGTCTGTAAGTGAGACTGCTGCCTGGCTGCCTCTCTGGTGGAACGAACTGTGACAGTGTGCTTAAATTGCAGTTGAGTAGATAGGAGCTAAATATGTTTAAAGTAGCATTATTAATGATTACTTCTGCATTCAGAAAATTAAAGTGTAATCTGATATATGTAAATTTGCCAGATAAAACTCCTATCACACAAAAGCTATTTTCTTTTGTTCTTATCAACTTTTGCATGTTGCATTTTTACGGCTGTTTTTTTTTTCTTAGTCCCCTAAATAAAACATTTTACAAAACACAGAAAAATGAAGAATTTAAGTTTTGATATTGTCGTGGTTTGGGCACCCAAACAAAACAGAGGACCATATTCTTCTCCAAAAAGAGAGGAAGTATCAGCGTCCACGTTGATGAGAGCTCAGATTGGATTGATGGGGAAAACTTTATAGAGACCCATGATGGAAGAACTGAGACTTACAAACCTGAAGCTCTATAATTGATCATACAAAGGCAAGAGTAATGAAAGCAAACTGTTAACTGCACTAATTGAGGTATTGCTACCATAGATATAAAACCAGGCCTTGAACGTGTTCCCATTACATGTTGCCACAAGTTGTGGGGTACGGGCAAGTACTTTTCACGTGTCTGTGTGTGGAGGTCCTGCCCCTTGAAGGTTCCTGCAAACCGGCAGGAGAGCTCTCACCAAACCATTTCCAAATAAATTCTCGGGAATAAATTTCCTCTTCTTAATAATAACCTGCTGGGCTGTTTATCCAAGCCTAAAAGCTCATGTCGTCGTACTGTACAAACACAGTGCTGGAAGAAGGTGGTTTTGATTTGGTTTTTTCCTTTCAAGTTGTGTTGTGTTGTCACAAGCCCTCTGAACATGAAAGAGAAATGGAGAGGAAATGAGGCAACTTACTTTTTTTTTTTTTTCAAAAAGGAAAGAGCATTGAAACATTGAGACGGAAGAGCTGAGCAGCCGAGGAGACTCAAACACACATTTAGTGAGAGAGACAATAACTGACTGGCGCTTCTTCCCGGGAAGTCTTAGAAATGGAGAAAACAAACACCAGTGTTAACCCTATTGTCTTCTCAGTGATGTTTTCATGAGCACTTGAGGAACTGAAACTCATCCAGGCGGAAGAAGAATAATGTACAACACTTGGCAGACTGTCAAGTGGCTGGACTGTAACCCCTTGGAGCTTGCTTCCGTGGGGGATTTAGTGAAACCAGCTCCATGGAGGAAACAAGATGACTTTGAGGCTCCACCTGCAGAGCTGTGTGCCACCACCTTCCCACCACAGCAAGCGACACCGTAGCTGTGCCTGTCTGTGAGTCGCAGTCAAACACGCAGTGGGAGTCTGGCATTTCTCTAAATTACGACTGAAAACAGAAGTCTGAAAAAGAAAATAAATACTTTCCAACAGTTTGCTGGGACAGAGTAATTAAACCTTAAACCCCAGCATTTGCGCAGGAGTGACTATAAGATAAAGGTCTTGCTTCATATGTCTCCTATGTTATATTTCCGTCAAATAATATATATGAAATACTTTCTGAGCACAGTTCTTGTTTTTCCTTTTTTTCCTTAAATCCCCCTGACCTATGGCCTTGTGACCAGGGAGCATTTCTTCTGCCTCTGATGATCTGGACTGCTGGCACTGGCTGGCTGTACGAAGAGCAGACTTGGTGAACGTGAAGGCAGTCCTTCGTCTTTGATACTGCTGCAATTGCAGAAAGTCAGGGATTGTTTTGCTTTTACTTACCCTCTTTGCAGAATAAAATCTCCGGAATTAATTCTGAATTTACTAGCAGAAGGTATACTTTTATTAGTCAGGTCCCAACTTTAATTCAGAAGAATCAAAGGCGTAAACTCTGCCAAGTAAGGAATTAAGTTTAATGGCTCGTTTTAGCTTTGAAAAAAAAAAAAAAAAACCCACCCAAAAATGTTTGGATCACTTTGTTTCCTTCTTTTACAGTGCTTCAGAAATACTATGATCTTAATTAGGGGCTTGCCTAACTTTGGATGGGGAGAAAGAGGCCACTGGCAGGTCTCCCGTGTTGGGAAGCCCCAGGCAATCAGAGGGCTGTGTCCCATCTTCCATTTGCATGTTCCGCTCTATCTTATTTTCACGCCCTTTGCCTCATTTTCTCTACTTCTGCCCATGGATTGTCCCTAGACTAAATTTATATGGGGCTTTTGGAGCGGTCACATCGGTCTTGCGAGGGAAGGGCAAACCTCCTTTGCTCCATTGAAACCAATTCGGTTTCCTTTGCACCTGTTTCAGAGCTGGAATCACAGAATCACAGAATGATATGGGGTTGGAAGGGACCTCTGGAGATCATCTAGTCCAACCCCCCTGTCAAAGCAGGTCCACGTAGAGCAGGTTGCACTGGATGGCATCCAGGTGGGTTTTGAATGTCTCCAGAGACAGAGACTCCACCACCTCCCTGGGCAGCCTGTTCCAGTGCTCTGCCACCCTCAAAGTAAACAAGTTCCTCTTCATGGTTAGATGGAACTTCCTATGTTCAAGTTTGTGCCTGTTACCTCTTGTCCTATCACAGGGCACCGCTGAAAAAAACTGTCCCCATCCTCCTGACACCCACCCTTTAAGTATTTATAGGCATTGATCAGATCCCCCCTCAGTCTTCTCTTCTCCAGACTAAAAAGACCCAAGTCTCTCAGCCTTTCCTTGTAAGAGAGATGTTCTAGTCCCCTAAGAGAAGAGAGCAAAAGGCTGCATGCTAACCCAAACTGGGACTTTTGGGCAGTAGCAGTCGCTATAGTAGAGTCCGAGTAAAGCGTGAGTGAGAAAACCAGATGTACTCATTCAGACCAAGATTGTCGAGGTCTCCGTTTACAGCTGAGCATCAGGCCATCTTCCTCCCTTTGTGTCAAACCAGACATTTCCGTAGCTTTGAAGAACCCCAGATCCGGGTGTCTAATGCTCTGGTACCAGTTCTTGGTGTTTCTGAACTAATTTGAATTCTAAAGCTTACCTGCTGCATCACAGGGCTGTAGTTTCCCTTCCCCATCTGTAATACTCACGGAAAAATAGACAGGGTTCGGTGAACAGATTTGTGTAACAGTTATATGCTTTTTTTTTTCTATTTTTAACCTTCATTGATGCTTTTTTGCAGTCGTGTGAAGGAACCTCCTTCCCTACAGCATGAGTCGCCAATGCTTACTCCTGTCTCTTCTGCAGAATTAAAAATGCAGTGAACAGTGTGATTTTGCTGGCCTGTAGATATTCTCATCCATGGAGAAGTAGAGAAGGGTTTGTTTGTTAAAGGGGAGACTTTTAGTTGCGTGAATATACACCCTTGGAGGTATTTCTTGTGAAGTGCGAATGTGATGTTTTTTAAAGCCATTTATTTCTAAAGATTTAGCAGACTTGTTATTTTTCTGAATGTGAGAATGGAGTATCAGCAAGGAGAATTTGTCTAGTTTGGCTTAGCTAAGGTGTAGAAAGATTAACCATATATTCAGAAAAATCTTTTAGAAGTGACAGAACTAAGAAACAGTCATCTGCTGATTCATTTTCCTGGCTTAAAAAACCACTAGTCCACACCGGTTGCTGTTCTGTAGCTGCTGGGTGTACATATGGATGGATGATATGATGGAAATACTTTTTCAGTATGTGTAATACATGTGCAAAAAAGGTTACTCAAAGTCATAGTCAATAATTCTGGCTTTACCAAGGCAAGCATGCAGCCTGTCTGCTGGGATTGTGGCGTTGCACCCTATGGCGTAGCGCTGTGAAACAACATTTTTGTCTTGTAGGTTGTGTCAGCCCCGAACAATTCCTATTGCGGCATCTTTATGGCCAGCGCAGTCTGTGTGGCATCAGAAAGTGATCCCATTGTATCACCATGCTTTGTGACAACAAAATATACGATACATTAAAGAGATTTTGAAATGATGCTTCACTCAAACTTCTAGGTTTTATAAAGTGAGTCCTCCCATCCTCTCCCCAATAATGTTTTGCTGTGTCAACAAATTTTCTTGCATCCATCTTGCAGTATTATAGCATGCATAATAAGAACCTGAAGAAAATGACTAAAAATGCACTACAAATGAAATATTTTCCCATTTTTGTTGTCCTTAATATAAAAAAAGCTTAATATAAAGTAGACGTGCAGTAAAAAAATTCCTTGGGATGTGAACTGCTTTTTACATATTCCTCTTCCTCTAATATGAAGTTGTAGTAGCAGCTTGATTATATATTTATTTTGTAATTTGTTTGTCCTTTTTAAAAAAGGACAATAAAATTGATTCTTGATTTTCAAAGAGAGTTGTCTCCTTGTCTGTGTGAAGACCTGTGTTATTGGCTACATCTAATAGGGATAAATAATTCTGCCTCCTTTGCTGTGTGACACACACATCTTTTATTTCCCTCCCCTCTGTTTAATAAAGTTTGCAGCACAAGTGTCACTGTGGTTTTGACTTAAAAGAACTTCCAGGGATGCTGTAGCAGACATCCAATCTTAAAAATGCATGTTTACCAAGAAAGTAACGTATCAAAAGGCCCCAAGAGGAGATTGCCTGAGAGACTGCAACAGCAAAAGGCTTTTGCGAGCTCGTAAGCTGAAAATGGGAAGGAGACTGTCTCCATTACTGCTCTTCTCATGTAACGCATTCTGCACTTTTGAGGAGGGTGAGAGGAGTTAATTTGTCCCATCATTTCATTGTCTCTCTTGTGCCTTTTTGGGGGTTACCCATTCTAGGGGAGATCCCCTGAGCAGGTTGCACTACTTCTGCATCCTTTTGATTCAAGCTTGCCATTCGAATACAGGATCACAGAATGATAAACCATTGACTTTTCAGGTTTCCATCCTCTCAGGGCTTCAGAGGGTAAAAAGTTTTATTGGAGAGCTGTGGATCTCCCTGGTACAGGTGTGAGGAGATGAAATAGTGATCTGCCAAAAGGCAGGCACCTTCCCAGGGAGAAAGTGTGTGCATTCCTTGCAGTCCCCTTCCAAATGTGCTTCCATGGCTGCTGCCACTCAGGGGACCAAGGCAAGGCAGTGTTGGTACAAGCTAATTAAAATAGATGAAATTGGAAAATTATTGCAACTGGCATACCGGTGACATGCCTTGGGCTATAGATAAGTGCTTCAGAAGTCTGAGTGGTGCTAGTTGTTTGGGTTAAAATCTGTGTTGTTCTTTTGGGGTTCAAAATGGCAAGAAGGAGCTTTGAGGTGGAAGAATCTCTTGCAATAAAATTAAGAGATGTGCTGGTTTTGGAAAGCCATTGAAATAAATGCCCATTCTGTGAGGCCTCTGTTTAATTTATTTGAGAGATTAATCTTGTTATTAACATTTTTGCAAATGAGCTAGCTGTGCCGCCATACAACAAGACCTGAACAGGCTAGAAAGTTGGTTGGAGAGAAACCTGATGAAATTCAACAAGGGCAAGTGTAAGATACTGCACCTGGGGAGAAATAACCCCATGCACCGGTACAGGTTGGGGCTGACCTGCTGGAGAACAGTTCTGTGGAAAAAGACCTGGGAGTCCTGGTGGACAACAGGATGACCATGATCCAGCAATGTGCCCTTGTGGCCAAGAAGGCCAATGGCATCCTGGGGTGCATCAGGAAGAGTGTGACCAGCAGGTTGAGAGAGGTTATCCTCCCCCTCTACTCTGCCCTGGGGAGGCCCCATCTGGTGTACTGTGTCCAGTTCTGGGCTCCCCAGTTCAAGGACAGGGAACTGCTGGAGAGGGTACAGCAGAGGGCTAGAAAGATGATTAGGGGCCTGGAGCATCTCTCTGATGAGGAAAGGCTGAGGGACTTGGGTCTTTGTGCAGCCTGCTCTAGGTGGACCTGCTTTGGCAGGGGGATTGGACTAGATGATCTCCAGAGGTCCATTCCAACCCCATATCATTCTGTGATTCTGTGAAACATTGTCCTTTGCAATTCATGACATTTTACTCAGTGTATATGGGAGCCAAAAGACAATCAAACACCTTATGATTTGATGAGTAAAATTGCACGGAAAAGGGACCCACCAGTTCCTTTATTCTTATTTTGTTATCCACACCTAACCCTTTCCCATTTTGTGAGGTTTGTGCATTCGTTTCAAAGAAATGGAATAAAATATTACTAACGATAACAGCCTTCTGCTACAGTGCTTAAAAGTGATGCCTTTATGGAAACCTGGTACTCTGAGAAGTCCATCTGGGTTGACTTACACTAGACTGGTGGTGAAACGAGTTATAATGTAAAGGGAATAAAAAGAGCTTTAAGACTGATGTAAGGTAATCTCATCATAAGTGAGGCCCCACGTGGAAGGATGTGTGCGTGTACCCATACCCATTTTCAATTTCATATACACCTTTGAGTAATTTTGTAATAGACCCATCTAGTGTGGCATCATTTTGGCGAAATAATTAAGAAAAAAGAAATGAGTAAAAATATCTCCTGGATCTATATGAGGTATTGCACAGAATTAATCTTGTGCAGGGGTGTGTGTCTGTATGAATATCCATATATTCGGAAAAACCTTTGGTTAGTATTTTGTGAAGATGATTATTTTGTTATCTGTATCTCCAATGTGAGAATGGTTTTCGTTATTTTATCTTGCGGATGGTCGAGCAGTGAAGTAGCTGGCTGCAGAGCCTGTTGTCTGAAAGGGAGGGAAGAGAGAATGCATCATCCTTATTTAAAGGGTAATGTGGCATTGGCTTACATTTTTGGAAAGCTGTTTAAATGTTCCCAAGAAACATTCTTGTATGACCTACCATGACGTGTAATGTGATGCTGAGATCTGTACTGGAGAAAGCTGCTCAAGACATGTTTGCTGTCCATTTTCCCATTAATGGCTCAGCCTGTGGCTCGTGGAATTGAAAAAACCTCCAAAACTTGAAAACCATTGAACTTCATCAAATTAAGTTAATACAGAACATAGTTAGCTTCTTGTGGCCTCCGGGAACTAGATTGGGTTCATTTATTTTGTTAAATCCCTAGTTCCTCTGGTTCTGTGAAATAAGATAATGAATAAAGGATTGTCAGACCTTATTCTTGTTGAATTTGACCATGAATAATTGTTTCTAGACAGAGCATTGCTGCTTCTAACCCCATTACCAAGAAAGGATAAATTTCAGCAGCCTTTAAGAATAAGCTTATCCCACACATTGTTAATCAAACCCCTGGCTCGTATTTGGCTTGTTTCTGCTTGATTAACCACAAACTTTGGCCTTTATGTAATTTGTGATTATCAGGATTTTTTTAATCTGACAGAAGTGCAAAGACAACTCATGAAATCTTGTTTCTCCTCTAAGTAACGGTTCAGCGACAGGAGTGTTGCAGAGCTGCTGGCTGGTGGCCCCTGCTGTTCCATACCGGAGTGTCTGATTTCACTGGTTGCAATTCAGGCATTTTAAGGTTAAAATCCAAATCCTTCCTGTTGTTTTTCCCCATCCCCTGCCCCAGCCCTATTGCTAATGGTTTCCTGATGTTTACTGCCTCTCCCGTCAGCAACGCTGGTGGAGCTGCCTGTGCAGAACCCGTCTCTGGCCAGAGAGGTTGTCCCATTCATTTCCCCCATTTTCCCATGACACATGCATGGGAGAAGGTATGAAGGGCTGGCATGTGTCCATGAAGTACACGTGCTGAAGGAGTAGATGTACCCAATGGAGGCTACTTCTCTGTTTCAAGTGGGCATGAGACGTGTGCCACCCCAGCCTGGCCTGTTGCTTTGCAGTCGTGGATTGATGCTAAAATACATTTCCCGGGGCATTTCCATCTTTACCAGCATTTCCATCTTGAGACCAGCAGCTGGTCTCAAATAAAATACCCTGGGAGCATGTTGTGCAGTCGGAGGGAATTGCGTGCCTCTTGGGAAGGATGTGCTTGCAATGTGATTGCAACTGAGAGATCCCCCAGAGAGTTTCAGGTTATAGCAGATGCGTGCGCAGGTGTGGAAGATGCACTGTTTGGATAATGATGGTTAAGCATAGATAAGAGGTGTTATAGTCCTATCTCTGCATTTCCCGAGAAGAATTTTCTTGGTCCGGTCTGCGAGGGCAGGGGAAAGGAAACCTGGCTGTAGGAATGAGTCTCTGAGTTTGACCCAAGAGATGGTCTGTATTTACGCAGGATTATGGGCAGAGAAGAACCTAATGAGGTTCAACAAGGGCAAATGCAGGGTCCTGCACCTGGGGAGGAAGAACCCCAGGCACCAACATAGGTTAGGGGTGGATCTTCTGGAAAGCACTACTGAGGAGAAGGATCTGGGAATCCTGGTGGATAGCAAACTTTCCATGAGCCAGCAATGTGCCCTTGTTGCCAAGAGGGCCAATGGGATCCTGGGCTGCATAGGGAAGAGTGTGGCCAGTAGGTGGAGGGAGTTCATTCTCCCCCTCTACTCTGCACTGGTGAGGCCACAACTGGAATACTGTGTCCAGTTCTGGGCTCCCCAGTTCAAGGGAGACAGGGAACTACTGGAGAGAGTCCAACGTAGGGCAACAAAGATGATTAAGGGTTTGGAACATCTCCCTTATGAGGAAAGGCTGAGAGAGCTGGAGCTCTTTAGCCTGGAGAAGAGAAGGCTGAGGGGAGACCTTATCTATGTTTACAAGTACCTAAAGGGTGGGCTGAAGGAGGATGGAGCCGGACTCTTTTCAGTGGTTTCCAGCGATAGGACGAGGGGTAATGGGCACAAGCTGGAACATAGGAAGTTCCATTCAAATATGGGGAAAAACTTTACAGTGAGGGTGACAGAGCCCTGGAACAGGCTGCCCCGGGAGGGTGTGGAGTCCCCTTCTCTGGAGATTTTCAAGACCCGCCTGGATGCAGTCCTGAGTGATGTGCTCTGGGCAATCCTGCTTCGGCAGGGGAGTTGGACTGGATGATCTCTAGAGGTCCCTTCCAACTCTGACAATTCCGTGATAGTGCTCTGTATTTTGCTCTGAATTTTGTTCTGCATTTTTTAATAATGAGGCAGTATTCAGAATTAATTTAAAATGGCAGGATCCATAGTTAATTAACAAGCTACTCTTAAGAAAATAAGCCTTTTTGTAGAGTGTATGAAGTCTGTCTCACTTGCTCTCTGAAATACGAGATGCCCGAGAAGAACATTGTAGGTGCATAAACCTATTGAGCCAGTGGGATAATTGTCCAGCTCAGTATAAAATCTAGCCTCGTGTAGTGGATCACTTGAGGAAGAGCTAAGTACTCAAGTAAAATTGTGGAAAGGGAGATCTGCAAGGCTGGAACAGAGCCTGTTATTTTTGGCTCCTCCTTTGCCCTGGATCAAGTTTACATAAACTTAAAAACATGTTTGTTTAGCTTGCCCTGAGAGAGAAGCTTTGCTTCTGGTGGAGCACAAATCCCACATCCAGGGTCTCAGCTGTCAAACATGCTAAGAAATCTGCTTTTTTTTTTTTCACAAGGCAGCATCAACTTTCCCACTTGTCCTATAGAGAAGTTGGGCTAAGCACCCGAGGAGTGCTTATGTGCTGAGATATAGGAAGAGGATGATCTGAGGTGTGATGGGTATTATTCTCTCCTATGCATTGAGTTTTGGGTGACTAACTGGAATTTTACCAGCGCAATTCAGCGTCCACGTTGCAGATGGATAATTTGCACGGGGGTGCGCACGCCTGTGTAGTTACAGCATTCTAAGTTTTTAATGAGAGTAGTCTCCATTAATACCAAGCAAGACTGAGAGTAAATAATTGGTTTCAGTATTTTATCAGCTGCAAACCGTGTTTTTCAGTGTGTCTGCATGGGGAAGAGGGGTGGCTCCGCTGGAGAGCTTCTTGGTTTGGCTGAGCGAGTGCAAACAAACCTGCGGAGACATCATTCAGCCAAATCAGAATATGGGATTTGCGTCTGTCATCCCTTTTTTTTCATAACAAGTATTAAGTCATGACTCACGAATAATTGAAATACGTTTTCTGTAAATAAAGATTAAACTGAGCGATGTTGTCAACAACAAAGAGAGTATTTTACATTGCCTCCCTGTACACATAGGATAAAGCCTGGGAGCACTTGGATTTAAACAGTTTCTGGGTGGTACCATAAGTACTGCACAAGAAGGAAGACTGTAGGAGAGAGGGAATCAACGGTAATTTCCACTGCACTATTACATGTCCCAGAGCCCTGGTGGGCACTGTTAGAGAGGCTATGCCAAGAGAATTGCTTTTACAAGTTTTCTGGTTACCAGATGCCTTTAATAAGCGATAATGATATTTGAAATGAACAGGTGTATTCATGAAGACCAGCTTTTATGCACAGGATCAGAAGCAGCAGAGGCTGCTTCTCTCTCTTCATGGGGAGCATCCAACCTGTCAGCCAATAGTGACATCCAGCTTTGCCGATTCACAGAGCTCGAGTAGATGGTTCACAATTTTAGACATTTATCTCAATCAAAGGGTGCCTTTGTCTTGGACTTGGGATGGCCCATGAGCTGAACACTGAAAATATTTTGTGAACTCATTTTGCTGCTACCCTGATGGGCTGTAAGACTATATATCTGCATAGATAGCCGGCTGGCTAATAGTAATTTTAAAGCTCAATCCTGAATTTGCTGAGTAACATTAAGATACACAGTATAGCCTATAGTTTATCATTTAAGAGCATGTCCCCAGTTGTGGGTTGCACACCTGGCTGGTGGAGCACCATGCGGGATGAATGGATCTTTTAATATTTATTTCTCATGGCTTTGCTTGTGGCCTTGTGGAAGAAAAACAAGGACAAAATCATTCATTCCTGTTCTGTCTCAATACTTCACACTTGTTTGAAGTGAGGGATGTACTGGCATTCAGTATGCACAATGCTTATTGTTTCTTTTAGGTTTTACTTTGTCTAGGGTTTGCTTTGATACAGCAAATCATTTACTTTTTTTACAGCTCATGTCCCTCAGGGTGCAAAGTATGTTTTCAAAGGGCTTAAGTGGTTTAAGAAGATAAATTCCCCAGACCTCCAAAGAGATTTGTATCACAAATTGTGGTGTTTTTTGAAAACCCCGTTCAAAAGCTGCTCAGTGCAAGCAGTGGTGCTATGAGAAGGAAGGGTCATGGTCATCTTGCTACTCTTGGAAGGGTCTCCTTGCGACCAAACACCAATATTTAAGTGGAATAACACCTTTTATGGCAAGTCCTTACCTCTTTCTCTTCCTAACTTCCAAATGGCTGAAGGCCAGTAAGTGTGAGTGATGCCTCTTGTATGCTAGCTGAGAAGTTAATGTTTTCTGACCTTTTTTCCTGAATTTTCCTGACCTGCCTCTGTACAGGCCATTTGGCAACATGTTGTTGAGAGCAGAGGAGCGTGGCAGGGCGAGCGAGCCAGGCTGTGCATGGCCGTCCCACCAGGCTGAAAGCTGGTGGCTACACCAGCAGAAATTGGTGGGAGAACTTGCCAAAGCCTGCCCTTATTTTTTAAAGTTGGATGTCAGTTTATTTCAGTAAAAGCAGCGAAACCCAAAATAAAAAGACGTGTATTTAAGGACATGCTGTGGGTCATCAGACTTTTAGTCTTCAAAGACATACCATAATTTGTGCTAAACTTTTGTGACCAAGTGGAAGCATGGTTCTGCATCAGGAGATGCATTATAAAGCATTAGCAAAGTTTATTCTGGAGCAGGATCTAAACCTGCAAGAAAGGGGGAAGGGACTCTGGCCATGTTAATTTGACAAAAATCCTTACACAACCTTTCCCATTGGTAATTTCGGTTGCATGCAGGCTTCTACTGGAGATGATCAAATTACCTATTCTCCTAGGATAAACATCTATCTAGCTGCTGGGTTTCAGATCACATTTATACAGGCTGGAGCTGCGCCATTGCCAGACCAGCCAAGTGGGAAAGTTGGCCTTGCTCCATATAAACAGCTCTGACTAAGAAAGCCACACTAAATTTGGAAAAGAATTAGGGGAACTCATTTTTCAACTGCCCTGGAGTATTTTATCTCCAGTTGCCCCATGCTATCATTTTATGGGAAGAGTTTCTATTACTCATGACTGTTTCCATCATGTTTGTTTTCAGATAGCGTATTTTTATCTTCTGTAAACTAAAAGAGTTTAAAAGATCCATCGGTGAACAATGGATCAAGAGTCCATCTGCTTCTCTTCCCACCTGCAGGTAGTGTTGCAATTCCTTTTGAGCTGAAGAATGCAAGGCCACGTCGTTGTGTAGTGCCACTGACAATCTCTTTAAAAGAACCTTTTATTCTAATTTTAAGAGGTAATAGTATTTTTGATACAGAGATCCTTTGCTACAAGCAGTGCAAAGACTGGAATAAACAGCATGAAACATTTGCTCCTCCATTCATGTTTCGATTGATTATAAATACATTCTGCACATAGAAATCACATTGATATATTTCTCATTTATATATATATTATGAATTGCGCGGTTACTTTCTTTTTGGTCGTCATGCTTTAAGCTGATCTAAGAAATGTTGACACTGAAGAATCACACTTCTGGGCCCATTTAGCCATAATTGAAAGATTTTGCCAAAATTACAGGTATTTCCTGCGATTGTTGGGCTTTTTTTTTCCCAACACCAGAATTTTGTTCTTTGTCCCACTTCCTTTACAAATTTTTACTGCAGGATGCAGGCAGCAGTCAAGTGAGGTCCAGTGTCCCAGAGCCCTCTGTAACAGATTAAGAGGCCACTGCAAGCTGGGAAAGAAAAAGCTGCGGTGGAAAACAGGGGCAAACCCTGAGCAGGAAACTCCACCGGGGCTGGGGCCAACAACATCCTACTGCTGGCTGGCCCCAGAAGAAAAAAAAATAATGCTGTAAAGGTTTTGGGAAGCTTTGTCCTTATTTGGAGAATAAGTTTATTCCTTTTCCCAAAGCAGGCTGGTTTTTAAAAGGCTGTTAGATGGGCAGGGATTTTCTGCTTCAGCAGCACTGGTATCCTGCTACTACATGCAAGCATGTCCTATAACCAGTAGGTCTCAGAAAATCTAGTCTCCAACTGGAGAGTTGGGAGTCCAGATTGTCACCTGGTGCTGTCCCACAAGTAAATCTGTGAAAAATTTACATACCTGAAAAATTAACCCGGCCTCCTGATGTCCCTCCAGCTTTGTGTAATGACTCTGCAAACGCGGCAGTTGGCCAAGCCATCTCCTCCATGCACCCGGGCAGGGCTCAAAGGGGCACCAGGTTTGTACCCCGGCGGTGCTGTGGGGTTGGAAAGGGGCAAGAGTCGGGCAGAAGGGGCTTTCAGCTTAATTAAAGGCAGCAATCCCATTGATGCTTAAGGAGAAGGCTCCAACTCACCTCTCTGAGCTGGTTAGATGGCAGTAGCTGGAATGAAAGGTCATGTCAATATTGTCCCTAAATGTGAGAGATGCATCAAATTCTATGTATCAGAATGAAAATAAAATTGCAGAGACAGAGGAGCTGATGTATAGCTTTTGCTTTTGCATGCACGTCCAGGTAACTACAGCAATGTAAATGTAATTAGCAGGTAGTTATGGAGTAACTAAATACTGCAGCTAAATGAAATTACCTCTAACAGCTTGGTAATGTCCCACATGAGGAGCAAATCAGAACTGGACCTGAAATAAGCACCTTATAAAATTTTTGCCTTTGCCTATCTCTGCAAAGTAGCTGTTTTTCCGCAGCAGTCTCAGCCACAAAGATTTGGGGTTTTTAAATGGAAATAAGGTAGCCAGAATTGGTAAATCTGGACCGTAGCATCTTCTACACTGGAGCATCCCATGCACTTTATCCTGTAAAATCCCTTGTAATGATCTAAGGCTTTTCTCTTTCTTTAACTGTATTTATTTTGATCTTCAGAATTATTTAAGATTAAAAAAAAAGGGCATGAACATTCTGGGAAGTGCACTGACATTTAAACTTCATTTTCTGGTGAGAAATGGCTGTAAAATCAGTAGTAATCCAGGAAGTTTTGCATGGTTACTTTAGAAGGACTATGTTTATATGCTTGAAACAGCAAATACGTCGAGACCTCTCTCTGATTTCATCGTAGCTGCTGCAGATTCACAGCCTGTTGTATAAAATACAGAAACATCATGAAAACTGCCAGTGAATCCTTTTTGGTGGTAGTGTCGGTGCATGGCTGGGAGGAGTTTGTGAATCTGGGAACATCGTCGTAGGATGGGAGTGGTTCAGCTTTTCCAGGACTCTGGAGGTCATGGTGCTTCTTGCTGGTTCTCCTGTTTGGCCATTCGGGAGTGCTGAATGCCAGTCCTGGTTTGGGAGCCCATGTGTATAAAGGCTTCAAGAAATCACAGTTTGGGAACTACCTTTTTTTGGTCTTATACAGAAAATTGTCCGTTTGTTTTTTTTTTTTTTTTTTCCCTAAGCAGAACAAACTAAAATTTTGAAAGCATCGAAATTGCTTGAGGTGTGAAATTATGTTTCTCTGTTGTATGCTCGGGAAAAAAACCTTGTCATAGGTCTCCTTAATACAGGGAAGAAAGGGATCTCGCAAGTATTCAGGACAGTCTGGATGCTGTCTAGATCGTAGTCCAGGGTTTGGGTTTCACGTTGCTGCTGATTCTTTGAGTCACGTATGTGCACTTGCCTTTAACTTTTAGCTTTGCTTCGTTGTCTGTAAACCATTTTTTAAATAGGGTTAATGAGTTAATTACTTGTAAATTGCTTTAAGATTCCCAGAAATGAGACTGTCAGTGTGTTTATTGCTACTGATGAGATCTTGGTCATAGCGAGACAATACAAGATTAGTGTTTATTGCAGCATGACTGAGCATCTGTTTACATTAAAACAAAGAAGAGGCTGCCCAAGCCTAGAAAACATACTTTGTAGGAGCTTTGAGTCAGCTTGAAGATCTGATTATGTGATAAAATTGGCTAATAAGGCTAAATACTACCCAGTATCACTTGTGTATGTGTTTCTTTGAAAGCCTTATCAGCCCTGGAACACCCACCGCTCTGTGGCAGTATGTCCTAGGGAGAGGCAGATAACATCTTTTCTTAGAGAAATGGATTTGGGATATGTTTTGCCCACTCTTAGAGGAAAAAACTGCGTGCAAAACCAGTGTTTTCTCTATATCTTTTAAGACCCGGACAAATTCCCTCTGCGCTTGCTTATCACGAGAGCTGAATGCATCTTGGAGGGTTTCCTGATCTGTTGCGCAGCAAGTGGCCTTTGGTGCGCTTGGGCAATATTTTGGGACGCTGTGATAACGTGATAACGGATTGGGTGATAACGGGTTTGCTTCTGCATTACAATTTCTGAGATGATGTACATTAAATACAATTAAATCTCTATTTCTGCCTCAGGAAAAACAGAGGCCGTCATCAAAAACTTCAGCCCGCACTACAGACGCCAGTACACGGTGGCTTTCTGCAAGCACGTGCAGGATGAGCTGGAGCAGCACCGGGATTCCCAGTCCCGGTTCCTGAAAACCAAGGTAGGCAGGCACATAAGCTCTTTCCCGTTCTGAAGCTGCCATGCACCTCTGCTCTCTTGCATGAAATAGTTAATGCATTAACTATTTAAATCAGACATTTAGTAGTCATAATGTATGAAAAACATTAGCTGGAAGTCTGTCAGCTACTGACTGGGCTTGGTTTTCTTGTTTTTCCCAGCGTTGAATGCCACCTAGGAAAGTGGTACAGATACTCAAAGCTTCTAACAATCAAGCACAAAGTATTTTTAAAGTTATTTAAATGTTTCTGTACATGCGAGCACAGTACAGAATTGTTCTTTCATCTTCTTATATTGAAAAGTTGAATAAATAATAAATGTGTATCTAGGACATTTTATGTTTGCGCTTTCTCATATATAACACAAGTGTACACAATAGACCAATAGACTTGCAAGTGCCGATGTCGGATTTGCCTCAGATAGGTTTTAGGTGGAAAAGTTGCATTTGGGTGCAGGTTTAAAGTTTATTTTTGAAAATTCATCTTAGTTTTGGTTGTGTTTGGTTGTCTCATTGTAGCAGGAGAAGAACGATGACACGTTTCTGGTACAAAGCATGCATTTTATCAAGGTACAGTTGGATGCTTGGACAAAACTAGTTGCTTCCTGCAGATTGCAAGGGTTTGCAAGAATCTTGGGTCAGAGATCATATATGCAGGGCCGAAATTTATGTAGGAAACTTAATTAACCCTTTCAGCTACAGGGTTCCATAAAGAAGATGGAGAGTGAATAAAGTAGATGGAGGGTCATAAAGTGAGCTATGGAGAGCTTTTTTTTATTAGAGGAGAGATAAAAAGAAAGACAAAAGTCTCTTTATTAGAGGAAAATGCAGAAAACCAGCCTTTGATATTAAGAAGACACAAATATAAATTTTTCAGCCATATTGGAAATCAAGGGTTTGCAATGCTCTTGAAATGAATAGGGTAAAGCAATGAGGTGGGTTGTAAAAAGTGGGATAACAGAAGAGCCCTGTCTTTCAGGAAGATGTGTATCAGTTACAAGAGCACAGGTGCGAAAGTGTTACAAAGAAATGGGAAATAATTTACTATTTTATAATAAAACTCCTTACTGCAGAAACAAAATGTTTTAAATGATGTTATCTTGTGAGAAATAGGAGATAATGAACTACAAGTCATCTTGCATTCAGCGTGCCAACCAAAAGGTAAATAAGAACGTCTCTGTCTCAGACATCTGGAAGTATTTTCGGAAGGCAGGGCTCCTCTGCTGCCTCCTCACCTCAGGCTACAAGAATTTGATTACATATGTAGTATCTGCCCAAATCAGAGATGTTTATGAATCCAAATTGCATTTGAAAACTCAAAAGCCCTCATAGCAGTCTTATGGAAATGTAGAAATAAAAGTTTCAAAATGGTCAGTAATCCAGAGTTATTTCAAATCTAGAAAATTGTCTTTGTAGCCCCCGGCAGAAGCTGGGACAGTCTTATATGAAGCAGAGCTGCTGCATTTTGCTGAGGATCTGAAGAAGTGGAAGGACAGATACGTCGTTATCAAAAATGACTATGCTGTGGATTGCTTTGAGACTAAAGAGGTAAATGCTACGTCTTATGTTTTTCTATGCTCCCAAAAAAACTGATATCGAGTGAATTGGCCACTGCTGTGGCCTTTCTTTTGGCAATTCTAGATGAAATGTTGTCCTTGGTGAGGTGGCTCCAGCCTTGTGGAGATGGCTGGAAGCTCCACGAGGATGGTTAAGGGTACAACCAAGCACCTTGCATTGGTCATAGACGTTGGCAAGAATTAGGAAATAACTGTAACAGCACTTTGAACCTTCCTATCAAAGAATGCTTCTTATCTGTATGTATGTCATTGTAATATGCCCCTGTGCTTCTGCTGTTGGGTTTTAAGTGGCAATTTTTGGGTTGCTTCAGGTTGACTACAGTGAAGCTTTTCCTTTGGCAGCTGCCATAGTCAAACTTGTCCCAGCTGACAAATCAAACAAATAGGGCTTAGAATAAAATCCCTTCCTTTTCCCCTCCCTTCTATCCCTGACTTCATCATGGCTCGGGAGCACTGAGACAATATTTTTTAATATTTTTTTTACATTTAACCATATTTTAGATTTGATGTTTCCAGGAAGTATATCTGAAATTCAGTCTGACAAAAAAAATTTCCTTTGGGGAATATCCCTGTGCATTAGCTTTGTAAATGAGTTGTGTGCTCTATGTTTTCCCTCTCCTTAATGGCTATTTGACTCCCTCTCTCTTGATTTTCCAGGCCTACCAGAAAGGAGCCAGCCCTAAATATCATGTTCTTCCTGCAGGAGGCAAAGTACTGACTTCAGAAGAAGATTACAATTTGCTGTCTGATAAACATTTTCCAGATCCAGTTGGTAAGCCCTGCTCAAAGCTGAGCTGCCAAACCCCAGGCTTCGTTCCTTAAGCAGACCTCTTCTGACCAGGCTTTCAGGCTAGTCTCTAAAACGGGACAGCAGAAGACGCATGCAGCCCTTTTTCTAAGTCAAAGCACAGCTCCAGAGTGGACATACACAGAAGATGCTATAAGCTAATGTTCAGGCAAATGCTGGCTCCCTTTTTTTTCCAGCATCCCGGCACAAAGCCGCTGGAAGCTGTGCAGAAGCAGGGCAGGAACCACACCACCATTGTTCCCAGGCTTTGTTAATATTCCTGGTTTATTTGTTTCCATTTTTAGATGCCAGCTGCCTGTGTTGACTCAGAGTTGATAATAAGTCCCACAGAAAGGGCAGGAAGGTTGCTGCTGCTGAATTTGTTGTTTCTGGGACAGGAACTGCTGTGGTCCTCCCTGCTCCCACCCCACTCCACGAAGATGGAGAAAATTCAATCTTTCAGGGAGTGGATTTCATGTTGCAGAGTCAGATACAAAAAATGGGATGCCACGTAAGGAAAGGGATAAGGGCAACATGTACGCAAGGATTTTTTTTAAAAGTCTTTTCTCATACCACTTAAAGTTATGACTACTGGGAGGTGTCCCCTTTACACCCCTGATCAGAGGGTAGCGTGGGGCAGCGGTGCCTGGAGGTGTCTTCCGTCTGTCACCGCAGCTCCACAGGAGTTGGGGCTGAGTAATGTGGAGCAGCCCAAAGCCACTTGTGAGCTTCCCATGGCTCTCCCTTCACAAAAAGTTAGTCTTTTATGGCCCTTCTCCCCTTCTGTGTGACGCTGAACACCCTCCAAGATGAACCTTATGTGGCTGGGCTCTCAATGCGTGGCACTGAGACAAGATTGGGTTTGGTCACTCATGAATGGTGTTGTACAGCATCCCCCGTGCACAGTGACTCAGGGCAGCAGGAAATGGAAGCTACTCAATACTTTCTTTGCTTCATCTCCAAGGGTTTGAAGTGACAGTTCATCAGGCCGTCTTGCAGTTGAGCTTGGAAACCCTGGAGGCAAGGGAGCCACTGCTGTTCCTACATGGTTTAATGCAGTTTTTTTCTATATATAAGACCGTGTGTTCTTATACAGTGTCTATGTGGAGGAGACCAGAGTTGCCCACTGACTTACTTTTTGCCATGAAAGCCTTTCCCTAGCAGTTACAATCCAATGAAATAGTCACTTCGAAATTTTACCAGAAATTTGTAGTTTATGTCCACTTTGAATACCAAACAAGAGGACATCAAGTTGCTATGGTATGGTGTAGAAAGCTGGTTGGTGCCTGCTGAATCTGCCTATCCCTGCTGTGTCCCCCTGCCCTCCATGCCCAATCGCTTGGATCAAGAAGGAGACGTGATTTTTTCATGTCTCACGCTTCCCTGCTAGCCGAGGTCTGTTCTCTCTGTCATAGCAGAGGAAAAGGGCCAAACTTCCCAAGAAATCTGCAGATTTCAAATGGAGCTGTGTTTTTTGTGTAGGGTCGAGTGAGAAGGAGGTCGCTCAAGCCTTCGTTCAGCTGCCGAGGGAGTTCCCCGTTTACCTGTGGCAGCCCTTCGCCCGACACAGCTACTATTGCTTCCCGGAGCCAGAAGCTCAGAGGCAGTTCAGCGCCGTGCTGGGGGACTGCGTGAGACACTCAAACCACGGTGAGTGCAGAAAGGGCCTCTTTCCTGTACGTCATTCACCCCGGAGAAGATTTAAATAGCTATTACAATAAAAAAGCTGTAGAAAGATGAACGTCACTTATGAAAGGTGGTTGGTTTGCAATGCCTTGAGGAATGCATTAGCATACCTTTTCTTCTTGCTTTGCTGGGAGCAAAGGGTGGGATTTGAGCTGCAGTGTAGTAAGCTTAGGGAGAATGGGAACTACTTTGAAAGTGGTGTTCTCCTCTCTGTCAACTCATTTAAATCCAGTGTCATGATACAAAATCATACGAGATTTTTACTAAATATGGCGCGCCAAACTCTCACCTATCTTTGCAAGCTTGACAGATGCATCACAGATATAGTAGACCAGGTTTATACAACATGGAGGGAGTGCAGTCTCCCAGTGCATTTCTGTAATGTCATACATCTATCAGCAGTGGTCAAACATCCTGTGTTTTTTGTGGGTGTTTAGATGGCAGCTCAAGCCCCAGCCATGGTTAAGCTTTGCAAGAGGGGTGTGAATGGTGTGTAAGACAAAGTAATGGTTGTTTGCGCAAGGGTAAATTTTAAATCTCACTTTCTGACTATGTTAGACTAGAAAACTTAAAAAAAAACCCAACTTGTGACTTGCTGGGATTATAAGATCAACCTTGCTCCCGTGAAATTGGAAGAGCATTTATGAGTTGGATCCTTCAGAAAAAGAAATGCTTTCGTGTTTTTCAGATGACTTTTCTGCTTTTCCATCAAGCTGACCTGGTTCTCCCGCTGGTGTCCCAGGCTCTTCCATGCTTTTAGTGTTGCTTTTGATTTCCATCTGCTCCTGCTGCTCTTGGTGGGAGATGTGAACACTCGGGAACTTCTCCAGCTATCTCAGCTACTTGGGCCTGAAGCCCATGCTTGTAGATAAATGAATTGAGAGTGCAGTGTGTGAACAGTCCCTTTTGCTTACAGAATTGGCTCCCAGTGTGTTTTCTTCAGCTGTCACTTTTGTCTCCTGGCCATCAGCTTCACCCAATCACCCTCAGACAGCTGTCTCGCACTGTCCTCCCCAGATACTTCTCAACTGCCATCTCTTTTCCCTCGTCTCCACTGTCAAAGGCATTCCTGGTCTCCTTTAGAACTCCATTCCCGTGACAAAAACACGCATTACTGTATTTCTAGGCAGTTCCCTAAGATGTGCAGTTATTTGTGCGGTGCTCGGTAGTGGTTGGTGGCAGATGCCTTCTTCGCAGGACATGCAGGATTCTCGGTCCTGGTGCTAGCCGGGTGGTGTGCTCTCCCCTGACACTCAATCCCCCTTTCCATCTTATTTCCAAGCCATGCTGAAGGTGGCGAGACGCAGCGTGCCCTTCTAGCACTGACAGCCTCACGCAAACCGGAGGAAGCAGCTCCAATGCAAATCTCTGTAGGTGTGGAGAGGCTGAGGGCTAAGACACTCTGGTAGGCAAATACCCAGTCACAGGGACTATAAAGACTGGATCATGGCTAGGGAGGCATCAGTCCAGAAGGAACACGCCTTCGCTTGGCATTTCCAAATAGGTTAAGTCTCAATAAATATTCCCTATATAGCTGCCAGAGGAACCCTAATTCCCATAGTGTGCCTGAAGGCAAAGCCCGCCTCTGATTTTTGGTTCTGATTAGCCTGGTTTTAGCTGTGGCAATCAGACAGTTATGAAAGTGCTCCGGACTTTGGAAGGCCACCCCTTTGCTCCTCACCAGGGTTTGGTAAGGAGATGGGGATACAATCAAGTTTTCCTGGCACTATCAGTATTCCATGACTTGAAGCCTGTTCATTAGGTTTGGGGTTTTTCATTCCTCTCTTCTGGAGCAAGTGTAACAGGCTTGACAGAGATTTTGGCAGCCTTTTTTTTTCGTAAAGTTCAGCACATCACTCCAGGGGCCAATTCTGAATTGGCAGAAGCTGGGCTTAGATGACCTAATAGGTCTTTTCCATCTTCAATGCCTGCGAGTCTGTGTTTTATTATATTTCATATGGCTCAGCTGTTGCTCATTTATGCATCTGTTCCAGGATTTATCCCTCTCAGCTTTTTCTCTGGTCATATTTTTATCAGACAGAAGATGCTTAGTGACACTGGAGTGCCTTCATCAAGGCTCATTCTTTCTGTCACATTATTTTTGCTCAACAGACTGATTGGTAGATAAAGACAGTCTGTTAACACTGGTAAAAGTGAACAGTTTTTTACAGCTAAGGAAATGGGAGCCACTATTTTCTGGATTTCTTGGAGTTATACCATCTCCTAGAAACCTAGTTGCTGCAAGTGGAAAAATGATGACTGACCAGCACCCCAGTAATCCAGGTTCAAGGACTTCATATTGATTTATATTAGTTTTCACATGACTGAATGATGTTAGTTTACTGACACTTTTTAAAGCCTTATTTGCAAACAATTCTGCCTACAAAAAACAGGTATCTGAACAATCCGACAAAGTTATGGGCATGTGCAGGAACAGAACGCATAATAAGGCTCTTGATACAAAAATTGACTGTGCTCTTTTATTAAAAAGAAATCTAAAAGAGAGAAGAAATGTGAAAAATCCTTTGAGTTTGCTTGTGGAATGTATGTTAGTGGGATAAGGAGCCCCGGCCAAGGCAGCACTTGCCCCACCTCTTCTAAAAAGTGCCGGCTTAACTTTTGCCAGGGCAGATTTGGCAAGGGCAGATGTAATGTCTGATCAGAAGTTGTCTTTCTGTCTTTTCTATAATCTACCACTTCTGGAAAGGAATATACGGCGCTGCGCTTTAGCCAAAAACTTGGAGGAGATTTTGGGTTCTCCCAGGAAGCAGAATTAAATACTGTCTCTTGCTGAACAGAAAAGTGGAGTGAATCAGTGTGTGGTCTTGTGATGGGAGCCGCCCTGGCATTCAGCTGTTTCCTCTCTTCAGAGTCCCACTGTTACAAATAACCAGTCCAGCCTGTGTTTCTGGGTTTTCTGGTCAGAACTCAAGGTCAGGAGAATAATTGCAAAAGTGTTTGGATTTAGGGATTACTGCTTGCAAATATGATTCAGATGTACGGATTGTGGGTTCTCCTCCCCCCCAATTTTCCTATTGTGTTTGCCTTTCCTTTATACTAATTAATAAGGGTTGGCAGTTTGAGAGGACTTCCTTCATTATCAATAGAATTTTGTGAATACAGTTCAGATGAAGCATATTTAAAACCTTTTAAATGAGCCTAGGACCTAACTGGTCATGGCTTTAAAAATACTCTAGCACAACCGGACACATACGTTGAGATTCTGTGAATGACCCTGACTCTGAAAGTTGATCAACTGATTGATGTGCACACAGAAATCATCCCAGTTCAGTGATGCATCTGGGCAGCTCCCGCTTTGCTCTTTGCAAGTTGGCTTTCATGATGCCTCAGGATTTGGGGAGGAGATTAAAGGCTTTTTGGGTTTTAAGCTGTGATGTCATGTGATTAAGGGCTAATTAGTGAAAACACAAGTGCCTGGGGAGCAGCAATGAACCCTGACAAACTGATGGGTGCAGAGGGGACCCCGACTTGGCTGCCCCGGCGCTCAGAGGCGGGGGCTCAGCTCATGGTCCTGCTGTGAAGCCTACCCAGGTGGACCACCAGCAGCTCTCCTCAACCGCCTTGCAGTCTGCAGGGCTGTTGTTGCCTAAGGTGGTATGGGACTCATTGTAGGATGGAGGGGAAGAGCATTTGAGGATTGTGTAAAGTGTATTATGGGATGTTTTCCAGGAGACCGTGGGAGTGTACATGGGCATGTTTAGGGGAAGGACCAAAAGTGGGAAAAGGGAAGGATCAAAGTGGATTGGAGAGGAACAAACATGGGATAACAGAGGCAAGAAGGGGATAAATGGAGCCAGTTGGGTGTGAACAGGAGACTGGTCAATACGCTGGCCCAGTCAAGCCCCATGCTAGATCACCACGGTCTGTCCTGTCTTCTTACTAAACTCCACTTCTATTTTCCAGGGTGAGGATGCTCTCCAGTGTGTGTATTGGGGTCCTAAGTGCCAGCAAGTAGAGAAGGAGCCACAGGGTAATGGGCACCCCAGAGGTTTGAGGTGCCAGTACCTAGAGAGATGTGTGTGAGAGGTCCCAGTGCCAGCAATGGGAGAATGGACCACAGAGCACAGGGTCCCATAAGTGTGGGGCCACCATCTGGTGAGACCAGAGTGTTTTCCTAATCAACTTCCACCAGCCATGCATATATATAGGCTTCACTCACTAGCAAACTTCAAGCTGGACTATCTGGCAAGTGAGAGAGGAGGTGTGGGAGACAGTGACCAGAGAGACCATAAGGCTGGGACTGGTAGTGGAGGGACCATAGGTCCAAGCCAGCTACTAAAGACACTTGGGAGGGTCTGAGAGTTAGTGCTTGGGGGAACATAGGTCTGGACCTGCTGTCAGTGGGGGCAGGTGGGGAAGGATGTAATGAGAGCTGCAGCTATTGGACTACCAGATTTGGCAACTCTAGCATAAGCCGTACTTGCATTTGATTCCCTTTGCTGGCTGAGTTTGAGTCAAATATATTTCAAAATTGCTTTTCGCCATTTAGTGTGTGACCGTTCTCCTGTGAAAATTAATGACTGTGTAACTTTGCTCCCAGGAGAAAAAAGATGACTGTAAATTTGCATATTCAGTACAGAGGTGCTACTACCTAATCTTGGCTGTTATCTCAAAACTGCTTTACAAAACCTCCATCAAAAAGCTTCCTTCCCTTCAAACTGTTCAATTCTTTACCAACAGCTTTGTAATTAAGGACTTCCGTAGGCTGCATTAAAGAACATTGTGTGCAGCTCTGAAATGCCAAGATTCATTTCTCATTGAATTTATTACCTAGACATAGGGTATAAAACATTTTAACAGGCATAGTTGCTGATTTCAAAGCTTTTTGGCTTTGATCAATGAATATGATAAATGAAAGGGTGAGTTAAATTAGTTAAATGACATAAATGTGCATATAGAAAGATAACACTGAGGAGAAGGCTCTAAATGTGGAACAGGTCAGCCAAAAAGTGTTCTTTGCAGAAGAACAAAAAAGCCAACAGGTACAGAGGAGTCAACAATAAAATACGGTGGTGTAGAGTAATATAACCTAGTGATGACTGTTGATAAAGGTAATTCCACATAGAGAGAAGAACGTACAGTTCTCTGGGTACAGGGCTACACACTGAAATTTTCAACATTCGCTTTGCTAGTCTGTTCCTTATGCTGTGGGACGTTTGCTGTATTATTCCAGGGTGATCATGTAGCCTTCACTGTTTTAGCAAAACTGAAAAATAAATGTTTCAGATGACAAATGTGTCAAGACAAAAGGTAGCTGTTGTAAAAGATGCAGTTTCAAGGGTTACTGGAGAACTCTTGCTTTCTGATCTTAGCTGGGGTGCATTTACAGTGTACTAAATGTGGCCTTATTTGCTTTAGTAAATAATTAGTATTGTTGACCACATTAGAAATCTTTATATCTAAAGATCCTACATTACATCATTATATAATATGTATTACTGTACTTGTTTCAGTTTTGATGACTCATGATTCATTCAGGAGAATAACAGCACGTGACAAAAAATATGTATCCTAATACCTCTTTCGTATCAACTTCCCGACAGAAAGGGCAGCAAGAAGGGGAATTTTCTGCCTGTACTACTATTTTTTAACTTTCCCTCCCTAAGTTTTGCCTTAATTGAGTTTTCCTTATGTTGATAGGGAGGAGCTGCTAACCATTCCCTGTTACTTCCAGAGAGCCTGTTCTTCTCAAGCGTCTGTGGAGGTCAGACTTTCACCCGTGTAGGATTTTATGTAATACTTAGCTTTAAAAACTTCTCAGGTTTTTATAAAAGCTGTGCTTGAGTTGGAGTACAGGATGAAGCAGCTTCGTTTTTTCCTCCAATTTCCTAAACTCCTACTCCCAGTTTAGGTGTGGGCTGTAGCATACGATTCATTGGTTTGCCTTTATCTCCGTGATCCCTCCAACCAATTTCATCCACAGCTTGGACTTAACCTGGTTCCCTCTCCATCCCAATTTTCTTAGTGAAATAATGAGAACTGCACACCTCAAATTTTGGGGGAACTTTGCTGCTGAAATGACCCCCTAACCCCCAATGGGGAAGTGCCATCAGTCCCGGAATGGCAATAATGAGGGATATGCTTGAAATATTCACAGTGCTCTAATATTTTCCATTCCCCGGTTTTTAATCCTTTATATTGGTATGCCCTGAAAGTCAGACTGAAGTTTCTTCTGAATGCTTACTTCATTTTTTGCTATTTTAGGAGGTCTTCTTGTTTCCCATAGGTTTCACTTGGTATTTGCTGTTAAAAGTGAAGAAGCCCGGCCACTTGTTGCTGTGGTAGAGGGAAGTCTGTGTGACGAGAAGGAAAATACAACTAGCTAATTCTGGGAGATGCAGAGTTTCACTTCATGATTTTATTTTCTTTCATCTGGTTTGATTTCACATCCTTATCTTGATAATCACCCTCATGATATAGGAAGCTAAGGGACTTTCAAAACCATATCCTGTCATCTCCAATTTTACCATAGATAACAAAAAAAAAAATAATTAGAGAAATAAAATACCTTAAGGAAATACATTAGGCAAGAGAGAAACACAAAATGTAGTTTTAAACCCATGCAGGGCATTCTGTCACAGCTTGGCTACATCAGGACAACTAGGATGGCTTCAGATTTTATTTCTCCATCTCTGGCTTTCAGGGTTGCCATTAGCTGGGTCCACATTTCCTTTTTCAACTCTAAGTTTAGCTGGCAGGTGTTTTTCTCATAATTATTTCTAGCTTTCCTGCGTTACATGTAGGGCTTACCAACTCTTGGACTGTAATTCCAAATAATTACTGAAGCATCGATGAAGGTTAAGAAGATGACATTAAATACTTAAGCTGAAAGATATATTTCTCCATATGCAGAGCAAAGAAGCTGTCACAAGTCCAAATAGGACTTTGGAAAGGTTTTTTAGTCTTCATGTCGCAAACAGGGTGGCTTTTCTTCTCCGGAGAGGGTGGCTGAAGAGAAGGATTTTTTGTTGCCTTTTTCAGATGATCTCTGGCAGGACCAATTAACGTAGAACTGAGGAGGAAATTACTTTCTTTTTGACGTTAAAGAATAATGTCCTTCTGTACTGGGATGAAAGCAAGACCTTCCTGGAGGTTTGCATGATAATTTGGGGGTGGGAAAAGGTATGAGTAAAGACAGTATTCAGCCCATTGCCTGCCTGATTCAAACCTGGGACTTGTGTCTTGGCTTCTCTCACTGCAACTGCTGCACTTCGATTAATTAAATCACTTTATGGTTAATAAGATCAGATCTTTATGCCACATGAGTGAATGAGACCATGACTGCTGGTCTTACACCAGACAGATATCGGAGGTCCAAATGGACTTTACAAAACTAGCACGCAAACTTCCATAGAAATATTAATTCTGTCATAACACTCAAAACCATTTTGCTATAAAACCCATGAAACATTTCAGGACACGATTTAGACTTTTTTGTATAATTTGGAATTTGTTGCTTAAAATAAGACTGTTTTCCTCTTTCTGGGATGTGTTTGTTCTGCAACATCATTTCTTTCACTCAACGTGGCTTTTGCTTTTCCAGTGAGCCTGCTTGCCTGTACAGTAGTTAGGATTTTTGGTCTGTAGGAGGTATATTCATTCTGAAACACCAAGATGATTAATGTGCAAAAATCCTAATCGCAATTATGATCTTCCTATCTCTGGCACCTCCACGCCTGGGGCTGGTTCTCCTTTTCTTATATATTACCCAGCATGGGGTGGTGCAGAAGAGCCACTGCCTTGCGCCCACCACCCAAGCCTATTTTAGGAGCTGTAAAGATAACTCAGTTGTGTGGATGTAAGGTTGTATTCGAGCTCCAGCTTCAAAGCTCAGTGGCAGAAGAATTCTCACCTGCACCAGGGTATATAGTAGCTGGTTTGGAAAATGCTTGGAGATTGTTGGAGATGAGCAATATTGTGATTCTTTGTGTGTGTTTATACAGTGCACTCATGTTTTAGACTATGAAACGTGAAGCTGCTGGTCCCAGTGGAGGGAGGTACCTTGTAATCTGTCTCATGCAGCTTTGAACAGCTTTAATACAGGCATTGCATGCTGCAAAGCAAATGGTTAAACCTGCTGAATGTTGATTTGATGGTCTCGGAGGGAACTTGCGCCGCAAAACTTGATTTGCTATAAATACAGCGTATCATTGCAGGGTTGCATCCTGTTTGGAAATGACCTCATCTAGCTTCTGTTGGTGGTTAGCAGTTTTATACCGCATGACCTATGAATAATATGATAGTACATTGCTCTCAGGAAAATATCAGAGCTGTTAGGTTGATGCTTCTCAGGCCCAGGGCATTATACTTCACTTCATTGGTATATTCGTTCTCAATTTGGATAATAATATGCCAGAACTCCATTTCGTAAAAGTAAATACTGTGTCCTTTTATTCAGAGGATCATTTCCAGAGGTGGTGTAGCTGCGTTACAAGCCCTGTGCAAACTATCTTTTCCTGAGGTCCAGTTCCTGAGCTCTCCTCATCTCCCCAGGTTCCAGCAGAAGGATTCACTCTCATTTTCTTACCTGCCATCCCCTTTGGGTTGGGACCATTTGCTTATTTTTTGGAGACAGAAATTTTCAGAACCTTATTTTTTGGAGCTGATGGCCATGGCCTTTCTTACTAACTTTCCGTAATAACTTACAAGCAACAGCTCTTAAAAAGTGCTGGGAACTCAGGTGATTGCTTTTGGCCATATTGTAACATGATGATTGGATGGTCTTGCTCTCTCTTAGGTGTTCTGGATGTGCTATCCATAATCGTCTGTGTGATGATATTACTCATACACCCCACAGTAGAAAGTTGCTCATCATTAAACAGAAGCTATATGAGCAACAGACAATCATCACCACGGTTCCTACCCACGGCAAATAAATCCCAGGCAGATATTACCAGAAATGCTAGAAAAAATGCTATTGCAGGAAACCTGTGCTACAAAGATCACTCTTAGAAAGGGAAATTCTTCGTCATGCTCATTTCTTTTTATTTGATAGGCATCCCCTAATTATGGTGTTGGGAGGTTGGTGGAATGATTTCTTAACTGCAGGAACGTCTCTTATTCCCTGATGTTCTCCAGCTGCCTTCACCCCAAACCATTCGTCGGCTGGCAGCATGCAATAGCTTTCTTTGGAGTACCAGTACAAGAGATGGACGTGTCTTATGTATTTAGATGGTTAAGACACCACAGTATTTTAAAATGGCAGCCTTTTCTTTCAGCAACCTCCCTCTGGTTTGGGGTTGTGTATTTTCTTTTTTTACCAGCTTTTATTTTAAAAGCACTAAATTAAAAAAACCCGAACAATTAGACATTGATTTTTTTTTTTATATTTTATTGAAGAGTGTGTATAATGGAAAGCAGAGAAGAACAACAGTCTAAATATATTTGAAAGAAACAAATGCCAAGGAGAAAGAGGGATGACTTGGACGAATAAGAAAATTGGCAAAAACGTAATTTGGATTTCTTAGCATGAAATCTATTCTGTAGCAGTGTCCGGTGGAAACTGGTGGAAGCACTGTCTTTTCAGACTGTTAAAACTGAAGATAAAACACTTAAAATTCAAAATATTTTGCAGCTTTATCCACCTCCTACTATCTCTTGGTAGCATCACAAGAAGGAAAGCCCTTCCCCGGTATCTGTACAGAGATTTTTCTTGTCCCAGGAAAAAGCTATGTAAAATGATCAACAAGAAGGAGCTACAAAACGGATGTTTTGGCACTGCCTTCACCTGAGCCAGCTTTCCACCAGATAGATAATGAAGCAAGGAAATATTATTATAAGATCACATAAAATTAAATGCAGTTTCTACTAATTTATCATATTCCAAAAATTATAGTAAATGACAAACTTTCTCCCCATTGGTGAAAGGCCACCAAACTCGACTCCTCGGTCACCTTCGTTTTCTTCCAATGACTGTCTTCCTGCCTTCCCCACTCTGTAATTAAAGTCAGCCTGTGGTTTTTGAAGATTTGAGGAGGTATTCATGGGCCCTGCTGTCTTGTAGGAGGGAACTAAAAAGTATCAGGTTGTTAGGGACTTGTGTTGGGAAGAGAAATTTGACCAAAGCTGCAGTTATTGAGGATGGTAAGCAAGAGCCAGGCAAGGCTACCTTCCTACCTATGGGCCTTTACGTGAGCATCTCTTATCAGTATGGCCATCATTGGATGCCAGATTGCTTTAATATCAATTATAGTTACCTGCAGGAAGAATTCAAGGACTGTATGAAAAATAATATTCACTGAATGCAGAGTCTTTCACCAAACTGTAGGCAGTTCTCCAGCTCAGGAACATATATGCAGATGTGAGGGCTGCAGGAAACAGATGAAGCCAGGGTGGATTACTTCCGAGTTTTGGTAGTCAGATAATGGGCGTTATGTCAGAATCAGCATTTCTTTAATTAAAACCCATGTTCTGTGAGCTCAGAACTCTGGGTTCTGTTTTAACACATGTTCATCTACGTCTTTGGGCCTCAACCTTTTGTGAAATGTCAGCCAAAAAGCTTAGACTACTCCCAGTGGTTTAGCTTGCTTTGGTAAAACACTTCGTCCACAGTCAATATACCCCTTCAATAATATTAACAATAAAAGTAATACATTTATTGTAAGAAAAGCCCATACGGGAAAAGGACATTTATTGGATTGCAATATTGCAATAGGGGCACTCAGTTTGTTTTGAAGAATGACATATTCAGGTTTTACACATCATAAAACATCCTGACTGCAGTTCCTTGGCTCTCCGAGCAGTTAACGCGGTAATGCTGCTGCTGCGTCCAAAAAATCAGCGAGTCCCAGTTTGCAGAATTAGCCAAGATGCAGAAAGGAACTGTGAACCGCTGGTGTCTCAGGAGAGCAAACCACCCCATCACTTCTGGGAGGTGGAAAATTCTCGCTGTCTGGTTATCGCATCCGACTGAAGTCCCTGTAGGAGCTGGAGAAACATTTCCAAACACAGACTTTTCCACGGGGTTGCACGAGCGCCACAGAAATGAGCCGTGCTGCTGCTTCTATGAAGACTCGGCTTGTCGCCATTGCATTTGTTAGGGGGGGAAGCGATACACCGTCTGTCTTCTAGCCTCTTTCATGCTGCAATAATGAGTTTGAATAGCTTTATTAATGACAATTGTTGTTCAGAGGGACACACAGTTTAAACTGGGTATTGAAATACTCGCTTTTTAACAGCTAGCATGGCAGTTTAGGGAATGTAATGTTAAAGAGGCATCTTCCTTTGATCGTAATTAAGAAAAAACATCATCTAAGTGATTAAGTATTAGCTGGTTTTGAGCTTCCTGCCACAAAGCACAGCAGGAGCCCCAGTGCAGCAGTCTGCAGCACATACAGATACAAAATTTGAACTGGAAAGTTCAAATACAGATTTTATTTTATCTGGATTTGCTGAAAATTCACTATTTTAGCTAGAGGCAGTGAGGTCTCCGGCACTCATCCTCTCTGATAATGAGGCCTATTTACAGAAGTTTTTGCAGAGTTCTTCGGTGTTTTGACTGATGTAAAACTGGTTGGTCTATGGCTACGGATGGGACTGAATTCACCAGGGCAATTAATTTCCACTGCTGTCTTTAGACACACACAAGAAGTGTTAGCAAGTCAAAAAAATTGTTCAGATGGCCTTTCCTGCAGGGGGTGGGAGGGGGGAGCTTCTAAACAATTTGCCAGCAACACATCCATCTTCAAACAAAGGTGCAGCTGTCCTGCCATGGGTGGGAGAGCACGTAGGAACTTGGGACTAAAGATTTCCTCGTTATTCACCCAGAGGACCAAACATTGATCTGCCAAGTGACAGAGAGGGAGCCGCAGCTCATAGCCTGAAGCACCTCATTAGGAGACTCCAAGTCCCACAGCAGCCAAACCATTGGATACAGCTGAAATTTGAAAAGGGACCCTCTTAAGTTAACGCTTCTACACCAGGTGCGAGTGCGCTCAGTGGGTGTCGAGTAGCCTGGTGCTCTGTGGATTATTTTGACGAGTTAATGTTTGATATATATATTATTTTTTTAAGAGAGATTTAAACTGTTTATACGCTGCAAGGAAGCTCATTCCTACAGACAGCTTTCTGCAGTACTGAACAAACTCAGCTGTGCCTCTGAGAGGCGTGCAAATTTGGGGAGATACATGAAGTCATGGTGTTTCCAGATATCCTTCCATCTTTTTAAAAGGAGTTTTATAGCGGTTATTCTGTTATATTTAAAAAAGGAATCTATGGTTAGCAATACTTTATTTGTTATCAAAATTAGGCTCCACACTTGGATATGTAAAGATACGAGTCTCTGGGTTTTCTTATTTTAAAATTAAACAGAACAATCAGAATTTCATTTTGCTCTCCACAAATAAGCTGATGTTGTGTTAATTAGCTCATGGAGAAGCTGGTTGGCTAATTTTCCAAGTGAAGACCAGCCTGGATTAAACATGTAACATCAGTCTGGGTACCTGTAAAGCCTCACTGGCCTTTTGCTGGAGGACATTCAGTAAACTTTATGGCTTTCTATGGGAGTTGGATAAGGATGACCTACAACCGCCACAGCACCAAGGTTCCCTAGCATGCTCCACTTTCTACAAACAGCAGGGACGAGGTGCCTGACTCATGATAGGTGCCAGACAGAGCTGTTTAAGGGGAAGCCCCTGTGAGGGCTTCCAGGAGAGCAAAGCACACGTTGTCTTTTCTACTGATGAACAATCGTTCCTGATACCACTGGGGTTTACCACCTGCCCTGTTTGCAGCTGCAGCGTATGCTTCCATCTCCCACGCATCATTCTCTCTCTTGCACGCAAGCGGGGCTACCCCAACAGCTTATTCATTGTTTTCCTTGCTTTGCTATGGTATAACGGAGCTGGCAGCCAAGCCTGCCGCAGTCCTCTAGCCTTTTCATAAACTGCTGGATCTGATTTACAGAAGCCCTGGCTCTTCCCTACTGAAATCTTGGAGGATGTGCACCGCAGCTCCTTTCAGCTTGGGTACAATTCTCTTTTCTTGAGCCATATCCCATGAATGTGCCTCTGTCTTGTGTGACTCACCAACAGCTTCTACACAGTGCAATGCTGGATGGATCTGATTGTTCAGTGCCTTATCACTGATGCAATCTTTTCCTCCTATGGAAAGTGAGAATAAAATTCCCTAAATTAAGCAATTGCAGTAGCCTTGAAGGATAAAGCTGCCTTTCTACTTCGAGCTGGTTTTGTAATAAAGGCTGCCATACTTGTGTTTTTCTCCTGTGTTTACTGGCATTGGAAAGAATGTGTGATTGGGATTTTATGGTACAGCTTGATATTTTTCCTGTGAACTATTCAAATTAATCGCTCTTGGATTTTTAGCACCTTCTTTCTACTTCTCTACAGAGTAAGGGACAGTCAGAGCAGAGAGAAAATACTCCCTTGAGCATGGAGTTTAAAACGATGATCTTAGAAGGGAGACTCTTGACAGCACTGGCACATCATCATCTCAGCAGGTCCAAGATCCAGCCCTTTGGGTAGTCTCTTTTCCCTTTTGGTTAGGAGGGAGCACAGCTGTGAAGAAGGAAAACATGTGAGTCATGATCGGAGGGCTGTGGGAGCTGCAGTTCTCCCTTCCTCCAGCCAAGCCTGGCTCTATTCTTGTCAAAATATTGAGAGTTTAATTTTGGGAGGACAAAAGCTTTCAGATGCAACACTCCAGCAGTTTCTCAGGTGGAATACTCCATTCTTTCATTAAAGCTGGTACCAGAGGATGTTCTCTTGGCAGTGACCGGCCTGACTTACAACTTTTTTACTAATATTTTAGCATCCTGTTGCAACTTGCTATTAAAAATGCTATAAATCCAGGAGGGACCAGTGAAGGAATGGTTGGGATTTTACATGGCTGGTTTTCTGATGTGTGATCATCATGTGAGCTTGAAGAAATTGTGTGGTCTTTCTGGACTTCCAAATATCTGCAGAACAGGGTTGGTATCTATAGAGTGGCACTGAGAGTGTGTTTCCTGCACCTCAGTATGTATTAACATACCTTCCTGAAGTAATTATTATGCCCAGGGGAGATTCTGAAAGGGCAAGTTCTGACGCTTGGGCTCTTAGCAGATCTGAAACCTCATTGCCTGCCATGTAGATAAAATCTATACAGCGCTGTTTTCAAGCAGTAGCCAGGGTGAAGTCTTGATGAAATTAATTGGAGGTTTCGGTAGCTTTCCTTTTTGTGTAAAGCACATGAAGGAGACATTTCAGGCGTTACTGCACTGCTAATCCTTCATGTTTCCCATAATTTGTATAATCCCTGTATTGCCCTTGGCGTGTATGCAAGCCTCCTATAAAGCTTCTCTCCTTAGAAGTTTCATGAACAAGTTGAAAGAATTGTCTTGCTTGACAGACAAGGCTTGAGAATTTACTCTCTGATGCTTCACATAACAATCGTTTATTCATACCAGTGTCTTTTAAAGCAGCATACTTACCTTTGAGAGAATCACCGTTCTTCTTCCTCCCTCCTTTCTTCCTAAGGTGTGCTCAACAGGACTTCAGCTGATCAAGGCTGCAAGTAAATAACCTTGAAGAGGGGACAATAAACCATCGTGGCTTTGTTTTTCCCTTAAGATAATAATCCTGACAATAATCCTGAAGCTCTGTTTCATAGGAAAGACACAGCACTTAAATTCCTGAACTATTTCAGCGCTTGTTTTTTCAGCCCGAAATTCTTACTCAGGTTTGTCAAGCAGCCTAATTGCTCTCGGGAGCTTTTCCATGTTTTGAGGCAGAGGGGACTGTTTCTCACCAAATCATGACAAACTAGTTCTGCCGTGTGACTGCTGTTGCAGTCTTAATTAGCTGTGGTTTTCTGCACTGTCATGTGAAGAAGATGGTTAGCTGCAACTATCTTGAAAGCCTTTAGCAGTTTGGAAAGAAAAAGTTGCCTGAGATGTAATTTCTGTTGCATGACTGGTTATCCGGAGTTTGTAAGAGCAAAATAACTCAGCCACTGGTCAGGTTTCTCTGTGCTGCGATCTCTTTTGTACAACGGTGTCGCCAGGCTACTGCACTGTTCTTGGGAAGAGCTACCATCTAGCAGTAGTAGCTGGGGACGATGACCAGATACTCTGGAGCTGTGGTTAAACGTTCCTGAAATATTTAGGGAAAGCAGCACGATTTTGTCAGACTTTTTTTGCTTAATTGGTGTGACCGTGGTGCTTACTTTGTCCAGGCCTGATTTATTATATGTCCCTGAAAAATCATGTTGATCATCAATTCCTTAATAAAACAAAGGAAAGAATATTGAGCATTAACTCAAGGTTCAGCAATTTCTCAAGGGTGTACAACATGCTGCAGTCAGCTGACTATTGGTATCTTAAATTCTTAATCTTATCTTAAATGAAAGAGGTATAACCTCCCTATTCTTGGCCCTTGTATGTGTTGTCAAAGTCTTCCCATGCACCATCTTACGTGGCTTATAGGTATAAAGGCAAGGGATGAGCTTTCATATGTTAATGACTGCCTTGGCAAAGCACACCACAGACGAGGCTTGCTGCCATAAAGCTCTTACTTATCGTGTGCTCCATATTAACACTTGCTGGTGTTGGTTTTTCTTCTCAGCTTAGATGGGATGGCTTGCGATGGTTCATATGTGCCATGTGATAGTTAACATTATGCTTCTAAATCTTAATGAAAGCCCAAGGTCTTCAGACATTCAGGTTTAGTAAATGATTTTAAAAAGTTACTGCTGGATGCACGTGGAACAGGAAAATGCATCCCAAAAGGACAGTTATTTTTTTTAAAGGTTATTTATGGGTAAGCCTTTTGTGTTACTTTTTTTTTTTTCCCTTAGATTTTCTCAAGCAGACCACTTATGAAGTCGAGGCGTTCTTAGAAGCCATTCAGTTTTTCCGGCAGGAGAAAGGCCACTATGGGACATGGGAAATGATAACCGGCAACGAAAAAGAGGTAAAAAAATATCTCCCTAATTTTATTTTTTTGGCTTTGGATATGGCAGCTCTAAGGATAGTGAAGGTTGTAAAGCTGCTTGGGAAAAAAATGGCATTTTAAAAAAGAAAATCTAGTAGGCAGAAATACCCAAGATATCAAGATAGTTCTTACTGATACGTAAGTGATATTTCTTCTTAATAAACCCAATTTTGAGTTTTTTACTAAAAAGTGAAAGAAAAGGTACTATGAACTAAAGTTGTTGTGTTGTGCTGGAATGTAGGGATAGACACATTTCCACAAAAGGCTGAAACATCTACTCTAATTTTATGCCACGGGGTCAATTGGTGAATAAATGCTGTGTCTAAAACAAGGCAAAACTTGCTAACATCCCACTACCACATTTGCCGCTGTTTATAGTTTTGGTAAATCAGTGAGACCAAAACCAACACACACCAAACTCAGAACCCACGGTTTGTATGCAGCAGATACTCACTGTCAGCTGCGTTGCACTGTGCTCGGTTTTTCTATCTTTCATAACAGCTATTTTGCAGGTAAGAGGTATTTTTTCTTCTGTCGTTATTACCTTTGTTACTTAATACAACAGTTTCCCGTTGCTTGTCCTGTAATGCCTCTGGATGCCATTGTAGGAGATCAGGATTTACAAAGAACAGAATAGCAGCTAAACATAAATTTTCAAGAATCTCTTAATTTTGCCTTTCCCCATTCTTTGGGAACGAAGCTTTTAGTCCTGAGCAGGTAAGCTAGTAGACCTACTTATTGTGCCAGACTTCTGAAACAGAGTCTTACCTAGTAGCAGTCACAAACCACCAAAAATTAGTGAACTTTGGTTCTTCAGAAATGAGATGCTAAGCTTGGGGTCTGGGTCCGTATTTGGGCACTGGAGTGAGCAGCTTTGGAGCACTGGTGGTCGCTGAAGTAACTCCAGTTGAGACATTAGTTGGGCCCTGATTTATAATTTTTTTTCCAAAGTGCTGAACACTCAGCAGCAAATATTTACTTTCGTACCAGCTGCTGGGTGTTTTCCTTGATGAAATCTGACTTCCCTTCGGGAAAATGGAAGAAAGCCTGATGGAGAGTTCACGATCCAGGGTTTTGTTTTAAGAAACCAGATTATTCTTTTGGGAGAAGTCTACCTTTGAAATGCTGAAAAATGTGGAAACTGTAGAAGAATCTATAGATGGTGTCTTTCCCAGTGCCATCATGTTAGGGACTGAAGTTTCCTGCTAACATCTGATAATAAATTCTTTAGTATAAGGAGTTTCATCCTTCCAGTGGATAGAGTGAGGGTTTTTCTCTTCTCCCCTCCTCCCTCAAGTTATGGAGCTATTATAATGCTAGTTTCATTTTATGTTTTATTTTTTCTGTTGCTTGCCAACTACTTACTCATAACCCATATACCTCAAGAGAACTGTAATCAGAAGACATCCAGACTAGTTACACTATTATCTTCTTAGTAATAATTCATTCTGTAAGTATAGCATGTTCTCATGCCTGCTTTGACCAAATATAATAATTATTTTAGGCAAATATCCAAGCTAAGTGAATAGTTTGGAACAAGCAAGCTACAATTTGTTGCTGTAAAAATCTCTGCAGAATGCCAATAAATATATTCCCTGACATTCATTTATAATGCCAGAATCTCTGCAACATTAGCTCATGCAGTTCTGCCTCCGAACTGCAAGATGGATATAATATTAGTAAGTACCCAGTCGCTCGGCTGAAGAACTATTAGTTTTATTTTGTGTCATGAAAGTTCCTTTTCCTGTTTTTGTTCTTGTTCTTTTTCATTTTCAATGTTTCATTACTAACAAAGGATAAATTCAATTCTAGATGGTATTTCTAAAAGTAAGTGCTGAAATTACAGGGTTAAAACTAGGAAATTTTTGATAATGCTTGTTATAAGCAACAGTACAGCCTCATAGCGAGAGCGGTACAGCACACCAATGTTAAACTAGCGTAACTCCATTGATCGGTGCTACATGAATGTAGAAATAACATACTGGTAAATCAAGGATAGCTAAACAAGGGATTAAAAATCCCCAAGCCCCTACAGTGCACCTTTTAGTACAGAAATATAAAGCCAACCCAGCATTCCTAAAAATATTTCCAGAGAGTTCGGATTCTTCAGAGTATGTTTGATCCATTGTCATATTTATTATTTGGTCTGTGGTGCTCCATTTTGGGTTATTTGTGAGATATTTTTAAGTGACTCGTTAGTTTAGGTCCTGAATCAGTCCATTGGTTTTGGCAGGTATTTGAGTCAGCATAGCTGAATTTGAGTGGTGGTGTGGCATAATCCATAAGAGTTTAAGTTATATGAAACAACAAAAAACATATATGTATATATAAATACTATATATTGCAGGTGTATTAGTAAGCAGGCTATTGTGTGTTATATTTCTGTAAGGGCTGTCTTATGCCCAGGAGGTGCTCAGTTTTACACTACATGGCATGCAGTCAGAGCCCTTGCTTACTTATTTTTGCTGTGTTAATTCCTGCCATTTCCCTATCGTGGTGTTGGTTCATGCCTAAAACCCGCTCAGGCAGCTGTAACACGTGAAAGTCAGGAAGCACTGGCATGAATGAAATGGCACGAATGAAAAAGCACTGGCATGATGAAAATGTAAAGTTGAGCGGTGTTTCTGCACTCTGTATTGGCTCAGGCAGCAGCGGGGTGCATCAGGGCAGCGGTCCTTGGATGAGGACCGTGCTGGGCAAGGGAAAGAGCTGGGTTCAAATACGCATCACTTGGCAAAAACTCTGTTCAAGCCCCGCTGGAGAGGAAGGAGGACTATGTACTTTGTGAGACTTCACCGAAACTGTTGAGCAAAGCAGTAATCCTTTACCCAGAGTAAATGAGAAATCTACAGAACCTTAAGATGCTTTTTGTCTGCTTTTTTATAGAGTTACTATGTCTCTGATTTGCAGGATATCCACTGCACTTCAAAGCTCTCACAAGGTTGTGAACAACCTCATATGTGCTGTGCAGTCGGGACAGATAAAAAGCCTTGGTGAAAGGGTTATGCGCTGTTCGGTACAGCACATGCACAACAGTATTGCCTCTGCCATCATAAATGGGCAGCTGTGCATCTGTAGCTGTGGGCCAGCACAAATGTACCTGGGCAAGATCTATGAACAGAAAACGAACGTGTCCCGAAATAAAAGATGTCCCTCCCTCCTCTGAATCATGAGGATGAGGGAACCAAATTTCACTGAATTTCACTGAATTTTTTAGAGTTGGAAGGGACCATAGAGATCATCTAGTCCAACTCCCCTGCTGAAGCAGGATTGCCTAGAGCACGGTAGAGCATGTTACTCAGGAATGCATCCAGGCGGGTCTTGAAAATCTCCAGAGAAGGGGACTCCACACCCTCCCGGGGCAGCCTGTTCCAGGGCTCTGTCACCCTCACTGTGAAGAAGTTTTTTCTCATATTTGAGTGGAACCTCCTATGTTCCAGCTTGTGCCTGTTGCCCCTCGTCCTCTCACTGGCAACCACTGAAAAGAGTCCGGCTCCATCCTCCTTCAACCCACCCTTTAGATACTTATAAGCATTGATAAGGTCTCCCCTCAGCCTTCTCTTCTCCAGGCTAAAGAGTCCCAGCTCTCTCAGTCTTTCTTCATAAGGGAGATGCTCCAATCCTTGAATCATCTTCGTTGCCCTTTGTTGGCTCTTTCTAGTGATTGAACCAAAATGATTGAACCAAATATGGGACTGAGGTCGTTCATTCAAAATCAAGACACTTTAAGTAATAAAGACACTTTTCCCCCTGTACTCAGCACTGGTGAGGCTCCACCTCGAGTGCTGTGTCCAGTTTTGGGCCCCTTACCACAAAAAAGACATTGAGGGCCTGGAGTGGGTCCAGAGAAGGGCAACGAAGCTGGTGAGGGGTCTGGAGAACAAGTCTTGTGAGGAGCAGCTGAGGGAGCTGGGGTTGTTCAGCCTGGAGAAAAGGAGGCTGAGGGGAGACCTTCTCGCTCTCTCCAACTCCCTGAAAGGAGGGTGTAGAGAGGTGGGTGTTGGTCTCTTCTCCCTAAGACAAGAGGAGATGGCCTCAAGTTGCGCCAGGGGAGGTTCAGATTGGATATTAGGAAAAATTTTTACACTGGAAGGGTTCTTAAGCATTGGGATGGGCTGCCCAGGGAAGTACCGGAGGAAGTATTAAATACCTCCCTGGAGGTATTTAAAAGACAGGTTGACATAGTGCTTAGTGACATGGTTTAGTGGTGGTTTTTTTATCAGAGTTAGGTTGATGGTTGGACTAGATGATCTTAAAAGGTCCCTTCCAACCTAGACAATTCTATGATTCTGTGATTCTAAGTAGAGATCACAAAGAAGTAGAAATAGGGCAGGTCCCGTGATGAACTGCTTCCCTCTGCTTGCATAGTCTGCCTTGTTGGCTAACAGCAAGAGGAAAGTGCAGGAGAAAGAGTGGTCTTGTAGATTTCTCAGGCCAGAGATACAGTGTCCATGAATAAAAAAAAATAATGGAGAGGAAAGCCTAGACTCTCAAAATCAGACGTGTCTGTAACTCTGTGTATTTATTGGCAGTTTGGTGCATAACTAGGCAGAGGAATTGCAAAGCCTGAGGGGATAATTCTGAAGAAAACTTCTGAAATGGGTGCCAGTGAATGAAACCAGGAATCTGTCTCACACTGTTTCATTCTTGCTGTGTCGAAGAAGCCAGACTTTGATGCTGCTTCTGTACAAAGCTAGGTAGGCTACCCAGAGAACCACAGAACCAGAGAACAGTTTAGTTAAAAGGGGATCTCTGGAGGTTATCTGGTCCAGTCCCCCATTCAAAGCAAAGCCAACTTTAGGGGCTTTGTGCAGTTGAGTTCTGAAGATACCCAAGGTTGGAGATTGCATGACTTGTTCCCATGACTGCCTCCATGGTGAAAAATATTTCTTAATACCTGATTACTGTTTCCCTTGTTGCTACTTGTAACCGTCACCTTCTCCCTTTCCCTGTGCCTTTCCAAGAACAGTCTGGCTGTCTGCCCAACATCCTCCATTATGTAGTTGTAGACAGCAATAAGGTCTCCCCTGAGCCTTTTCTTCTTAAAGCTGAGCAAACTCAGTTCCCTCAGCTTCTCCTCACGTGTCATGTGCTCCATCCCTTGATAATCGTGGTGGCCTCTGCTGGACTCACTCCAGCGTGTCAAGATCTGTCTTGTACTGGGTAGCCCCAAACTGGACACCACTCCAGTCTGACAAGTGCTGCACAGAGGTGAATGTTCTCCTCCCTCAACCTGCTATTGCCCTTTGCTGTGAGGGCACCCTGTAGGCTGATGTTGAATTTCTTGTCCACCAGGATGCTTTCCAGCCAGTTGTTGCCAGCCTATACTGGTGTAGGGGATTGTTCCATCCCAGATGTTGGACTGTGCATTTGCTTTTGCTGAACTCCATGAGGTTTTTGTCCACCCATTTCTTCAGCCCATCTAGGTCCCTCTGAATAGCAGCCTTGCTTGCCAGCGTATTGACCACTCCCCCAAATTGGTATCGTCTATATTCCCAGTCCAATGTCTTGTCTTTCTAATTGGAGCCATCTGCAAGACCGAATTGCCAGTTAGATGCTGGGATCACAGAGGGTGATGCATCTCTTCTGCAACCACTGAACCTTGTTTCAGAGTGAAAATGTTCTTGAGGGAGAAAAGTACTCAGTGTCAGTTTAGAAAAATACGGCAATGATAGAACAACAATTTACTTACAGAAATAACCAAAAATAGGGCAATTATACCTTTTCCTCAGTTTTCCTACATTCTGTCATGACCACTTGATGGGTAGAAGTCCTTTTAACACTTCTCTTGCCCCTACCTTTCTGCTGTGGTACACCTTTGTCACAGAATATCTTCTTAGGTTATATATTTTATATGTTTTTTGTTCAAGAATCTGGAGGTGTTGGGAGGAGACTTTAATGTTTATGAATTCTCCATTGTGAAAGTTTTACTGTTTTTAGACCAGTGTAGTTGTCTTTTAGTGACAAAAAAAATTGCTTGAAAAGTTTCTCACAAACTCCAGCAGCTATTTATTTTAACCCTTTTGCCTCAGGATTAGGCTGGAGCTAATGAATCTTTTGGATCATGCTACACACTGTTGAAAAAGTAATCAGATAGAGTAGAATTATTTGATTCACAGATTACCCACATTTCTGGATTCTATTTCTCTCCTATATCCTGTTTTTCCTGAGATCCCCTTCTTTTCTTGTTCTAATTGTGAAGTTGGTTCTCACCCGAAAAAGTGCTAGAGATACACATCGGTACAGGCCAATTATCTTCCTATTAGAAGCATCCTTTGTCTGATGACTCTCTAGGACGATTTTGCCTCGGTGGTCCATCCTCTGGGAGAGTGTAAGTGTCCCAGAACAAGGTCAGTTTGGGGAAGAAGCAGTCAGCAAACCAACTTTTCAAATAATTTTGATCTAGTTGCTCAGTTGATATCAGTCATTTTAGCTCCCTTGATTTGCACATGGCAATTTCATAATAGAATGCAGTAAATTTTAACGGGCATCTTATTTCATTTGTAGTCAATTATTGCATGGTCTCTCAAAGTCTTTCAGTGAAAAATGCTTCAGATGAAATGCATGGAGCTTCCCTCAGGCATACCTAATATTTTAAATCCAGTCCTCCTGGCAACCTGGGATAGCTAAGCCATTGTATATTTGAGGTTGCCTGTGTTTGCACATCATTCAGTGATGCAAGTCTTCAGATGAAGAACACTGTGTGAACATGTCATTTTAATCTTCTGACCGTGTAGATCCTGAGCAACCTTGTGATGGAGGAACTCCTGCCTAACCTTCAGACAATGATCCTGCCTAAAATGAAAGGAAAGAGGAATGATAGGAAGCGGGCCTGGTTTGGTGTAAGTACTGATACTTGCAGAGTAGTTGTTTCTCACAGCAGTTATCTGTGTGTGCTGATTCTAATCTATGCTTCTTAATTTAATTTGGGTTTTAGATCGTAGAAGAAACTTATGGCTTAGTCCAGCAGCAGGTGTCAGAAGGATTAAGTACCTTGAAAGAAGAATGCAGAGATTTTGCAAAAAGTCTTGAAGGAACCATTCGCTCGGACATGGATCAGATTCTGAACTCCAAAAACTTCTTAGCTGGAAAAATTAAAGGTTAGTGGAGGAACAGTTGTGTTGTGGAGCATTTTTTTTTAATGTTTCCCATTGTGTTGCTCAAATTACCAGATGTCATCGTTTTGAAATTCTCATGTGTTTTGAAAAATCCAACTGGAGAGACTGATTTTCAGAAAACAAATGATTTGAGCCTCTGCTGCCTTTGGTGGGAACTGATACCTGTGGCCATTGTATCTGTGAGAATACCAGGTCTTCTCAAGCTGGATCTAGAGCTGACAGGTTTTGAGTATCCTGATTAGAGTTGCTCATTCTGCTTTCATTTTCACTTGGACAGCCTTGTGTAATGAAGATACAGGTTACATGAGCGTTATTGTAAGTGTAGTGATTTTGACCTGATGTCTGGGAATGCTCCACAGAACCAGGTTCAGGTTATGTGACAAATTCGTAGGCTACCAAAGAATACTTAAACCAAAGGGCTTCTTTCGTAGATTTGAACTAATGTGAAATAATTATAATTTTCCCGTGAATATAAAAATGAGTGTGAAAAGCAGGCAAAACATTAGTTGATGCTGCTTAAGCTAGCAAATAAATAAATAGCTGATAACTTAGGAGCTGTTTTGATAAAACTCAGGATGTTCTGTTGATATTCTCACATAACAGACTACGATGGTTTCAGTGAACTGTAAAGTACCAAGTTTGGGTAACTCCTTATAGTATCACTGTGGACACACTCAGTGCAAGCCTCCCAGTGTGTATGAATGCTGACAGCTGCCCTTTCCTCTGCTCTCACAGTGCCCCCAAGCTGCTAGAGTTTGGTTAGGTGGGGCATGGGAAAAGATGTTTCATTGTCACTCATAAAACTATAAACTCTCATCATTCTCATCACCCTCATCATCTTTGCAGAGGTGTGACTCCAGGGAAAAATATGGAGGCATTTAGTTCATTGTAAAGTCGATCAGATTACTTCTTTCACTGTATCTTTTAGTAGCCTAAATGCAACCGTTGTATTGTCTGGCACTCCAGCTACTGTTTCTGAGCCTGCCCAGAAGTGCTGCACAGAACTTATCCAGCCATTTCTTGCATCCATATTGGAGGAGCTCATGGGTCCGGTGAGTTCTGGATTCACTGAAGTCCGCTCACTTTTTGATAAAGAAGTTAATGAAATCATCCAGGATTTCCAGAATACAAATGATATCACGAAGCTAAAGGAGGTAAGACAAAAATATAACTGCAGCCTTTTACATTATCACAAGGACAAGCAGTATTTGCTTTCCCAGGTGGTAGTATGTTAGTGCTTGATTTTGTCACTTAGAGTCTTGCAGTATTTGTGCAACTAGAGCGTAGATAACAGAATTTGCTTTAAGGCCACTGTTACATTCTCTATTAAAAATTCACCTCTGGTTGCTTTCTCTCCAAACTTGTTCTTCCTCCACTGGAATGCAGAATGTGGATCAGCTTATGAAACTACCATTCAACTCTGTGAAAATGGAGCCCTGCTATCTGAAAGTCAACCTCCTCCAGGAGCTCCTTCAAGACCTCAAGAGTCACTTCAAGATCTATCATATTGATTTTGTGATTCAGAGGACACAGAACTTCATGCAAGAGGTACTGTGAGATCCAGTTTTTTCTCCTGAGAGAACAGGTTGGGTTTGTCTGTCTAATCTGCTTCAAAATGATCTTGATAAAAAGCTGCACAAAACTCCCAGAATCTCTCTCAATCAAATTAGAGATAATGAAACCTAAGAAAATCATAGCTAGAAGCTGTTTAACATTTATATTTGTGAGGTTGCATGTTTGTGAGTCTTTCAGCAAGGCACAAAAATTTTGGATGGATCATCTCTTCCCCTGAACTTTCATGCTTTGAATTTCCAGTGTGTCAGCACTCAAGAAAGTTGTGCTTGTAACCAAATAAAATCTACTTGATTTCCATTCTCAAGCATTGATTTTTCAGGAAGGGTCTTAAATATATTTTACCAAAATAGAAGGTCTCCTCCTTGGTAGTTTATTTTCTCATTAATATAAAGTAAAGCAATTAATGTTAGAAACCGGCAATTACTCGGACACAGATGATGCCTCAGGATGTAGTTGTGTGTAGGTGCTTTAACCAGCTTCACTTCTCATGAGAATGGTTGAAGTGACTACATCATTTCAGATGAAAAATAGACTCCACCTCTTTTTCCCCTCTAGGGTGTATTGCTATAGGCTATAATTTTGCTTTGCTTTTATTTCTTCTGGATGCCTGGCCAGAAATCTATTAGGAGCTGGCCAGTAGACTTACTTTGATTGCCAGATCCCACGCAGATTTGTCCTTGTGGCTCTATGTTGAATGCTGTGATTTTAATCCGTAGTTGAGCAACTAAATAATCTAGTCAGTAATCTTGTGAAATGGAACTGTTCCAGTTCTGTGGAGTGGGAGCTATGAATATGGGAACTGAGTCTCTAGTACAGTGCTGGGATAGGGTTTTCCTAAAAGTAGCTCTTCTAAGTACAGCCATGATCAGCAGCCAAAGAATTATCAGAAATAAAATTCTGATTTCCTGTTTGGGTCTTTCATGGGGGACCATTCCAAAATGCTGCCGAATAAAATGTCTTTCAGTAAGTGAAGACTATGGGTCAAGTCAAAGAATTAGACAGAAAACATATCCCGTGTAAACCAAGTGAGCTTTTTTTTCTGAACAGAACATGAGTCAAAATTTGCAATAAATTAAATTAAATTAAAGCGCTAGTTGTTCTAAAAATGCTGTTATTGCCTCTCTCTCTTTAAAAAAGTCTGGTATTTTTCTCATAAAAATACTAAGTAGTTTCACTTCGTGTCCATGGACATTTATTTTATTAATGAGTAAGTTCCAACATGTCTGTGCTTATATAGATTTAATGTAAAAGAAGCATTTGGCTTAAGCCTAAATGGGGTGTAGGCTGGAGCGGGTTTCCTTGGCTTGGGAGCTTGGCATCCTCTAGTGGCCAATTTTAGGAAATTTGGGAGCACAGTGCTCAATGGGCATAAACAGCTTTAGGGACTTCACCAGAACTACACCAATTTATAAGTTGCTTCAAATAAAAATTGAAGTAAAAAATTAGTTCTTTTTTAAATTAGCCTCAGACTTAACTCTACACTGATCCTGTCTTTTTCTTGTATCCAAGGTCTTGCAGTGCATGAGCCTTTACTATACAGCCTTCTGATGCACACATAAATTGAGTAAACCTCTGTCTTCTCCATTTCCATTTATAAATACAGTCTGTATAGTCCAATCCTACATTATCTGCAAGTCATAGAATGGTTAGAGTTGGTGTTGGAAGGCACCTTAAATATCATCTACTTCGAAGTCCCCTGCCATGGGGCAGGGACACCTTTCACTAGACCAGGCTGCTCAAAGCCTCATCCAACCTGGCCTTGAACACCTCCAGGGATGGGGCATCCACAACTTCTCTAGGCAACCTGTTCCAGGAAAGAATTTCTTCCTAATATCTAATCTAAGTCTCCCCTCTTTCAGTTTAAAACTGTTACCCCTCATCCTATCACTACACTCCCAGATAAAGAGTCCCTCTCCATCTCTCCTGCAGGCCCCCTTTAGGTACTGGAAGGCCACTATAAGGCCTCCCCAGAGCCTTCTCTTCTCCAGGCTGAACAATCCCAACTCTCTCAGCCTGTCTTTATAGGAGAGGTGCTCCAGCCCCTCTGATCATCTTTGTGGCACTCCTCTGGACCCGTTCCAACAGGTCGATGCCCTTCTTATGTTGGGGGCCCCAGAGCTGGGATACAGTACTCCAGGTGGGGTCTCACAAGACCAAAATAGAGAGGCAGAGTCACCTTCCTGGACCTGATGGCCACACTTCTTTTGATGCACCCCAGAATGTGGTTGCCTTCTGGGCTGGCAGTGCACATTGACAGGTCGTGTTGAGCTTCTCATCCACCAACACTCCGAAGTCCTTGTCCTCCGGGCTGCTCCCAATCCATTCTCCACCCAAGCTGTGTTTGTGCTTGGGATTGCCCCGACGCACGTCAGGAAGGACCTTGCGCTTGGCCTGGTTGAACTCCATGAGGTTTGCACAGGCCCACCTCTTAAGCCTGTCCGGGTCCCTCTGGATGACATCCTTTCCCTCTAGCGTGTTGACTGCGCCACTGATCTTGGTGTTGTTGGCAAACTTTCTGAGGGAGTACTCAATCCCACTGTCCATGTTGCTGACAAAGATGTTGAATAGCACCGGTCCCATTACTGACCCCTGAGGAACACCACTTGTCACCACTTGAACATCAAGCCATTGAGTGCAACTCTTTGAGTGTGGCCATCCAGCCAGTTCCTTACCCACTGAGTGGTCCATGCATTAAATCCACGTCTCTCCAATTTTGAGACCAGGATGTCGTGCGGGACAGTGTCAAATCTTTGCATAAGTCCAGGTAGATGACATCAGTTGGTCTTCTCTTATCCACCAGCACTGTAACCCCGTCATAGAAGGCCACCGGATTTGTCAGGCGCAATTTGCCCTTAGTGAAGCCATGCTGGCTGTCACCAACGACCTCCTTATTTTCCACGTGCATTAGCAGAGTTTCCAGGAGGATCTGTGTGACAAATCTGAGGATTTGTCACTGCATAATTTCATCCATGAAAATATTACTAGCCAAGGAGGAATGAAAAACATGTCTTAGCCATAAGTATGCACATATTAATTTACAAACAAGGAGTCCTCTGTAGTATACGGCTGTCTATGTATATCATCTGGGATAGTCCCATGTGATGCAAAGGAAGACCCGGCAGTATGGGCAGCCTCCCTGTGGATGTCCCTGTACTTCTCCAATAAGGATATAGTAAAATTTGAATGGAAACAGCTAAAAAAGGCAAAACCTCATACGGGGACATAATAACTGTTTGCAAAATTGTTTTACTGAAATATCTTTTCAGGGTAGGGAGTTTAATATTTTCAATGAATCTCTGGATCATCTGGAAATATGGCAAATGCCAGCCTAACATAATGCTGTCAGAAATTAGAGCACTGTGCAGTTTTTGCTGATAATTATTTGTATTATAAGGAAAGCTACTGATTAATTACTTTTAAAAATTTTCTGCAGTATTAATGATTAAGACTGTTAGAATCTGGTAGGATTCAGTGGGAGTCTTCTTATTAGGGATAATGAGTTTTGTCTCTGGCCTTTATATATAGATGATCGATTTTACTTCTTGTCTTTTTCACTATCAGTTTGGATGGTGACATGAGATTAAATCTATACAAGAAAGCCATGATAGCATAATAATGATACCAAGGCTTACTTTTCTTTATTTATTGCAACATTTCTGTGCGTGTTAACCTTCAGAGAACTGAGATAGAGCAGAAAGATTCTGGACAACATAAATGAATCTACTCTGAGGAAGTTTGCTGATATACCTGTTTGTTCAGTTACATTCACAGACTTCCTGGTATTGACCTGCCTGTAAACTCAAGATACAAGTTGAGGCAGTTTCATTTTCTTATTCTCTTGCTTTAGGTAATCTTCTTTTTGGTTTCTCATTCCAAAACCGAGTGTTGCGATCTAAACTAAACAAGGCTTTTCTTCCCCTTCCACAATCATTTAAAGTACTTGAAATACTTATTGATTTTAGGCCCATTATTCTTTCTCCACTTCACCTTCTCAAAAATACAATTTAAATTAATGGTTACATTTATCATGCTTCTTTACACCTGTAGGAATTTTATGTTACTGGTCTTTAACAGTTTTTTTAATTGTTATTTTTAGCTGATGGAAAATGCAGTTTATACTTTTGAGCAGCTGTTCTCTCCAAGTCGCCAGGCAGACTCAGCGAAAGTTGCGACAAGCATTGAGAAAGTCAAGCTGAGAGTACTGAAGGTAAATGTTGCAGCATTTGCACAGGAAGACCTTGGGTTCTGACTTTTTGGAAACTGAAAACATATTTTATGTGAATTTATCTCAGTATTTGAAAGAAGATATCTCTTACCATCCAGCTGGAAATTCTGATTTGGTGGCACTTAACAAAGCTGCTCATTTTGGGAGTAAAACCTAGTTCTGGGCAGACACTTGTAAAAGTATTTATATGTGCAGTCCTTTTAACTGCAGTTAAATCAGCTGGAGATGATGCTGTGGATCTGGGTAAATAATTTTTTATTAGCTTTATAATTAGCCCACCCCTAGAATTCATTACTCTCTGAAGAGGCAGTGCTGAAGTACAAGGAGAGAGCAATCAGGGGGTTGTTTCTTGCCAAGGAAGAAAAAATGAAGGGAAAGAGGTCCCATAAAAACAGATTTTAGGGATTTTTTATAAAAACTGAAATAACCTGCATGGGAATTCAAACCCCTGAGTGTGCCTGTGATGTGGTGTCCTTTGGGATTCACCCGCCACCTGTTAATTAACCCATCACAGGTTAATAAGAACCAGTTCCTCCTATGAGTGATTAATAACCCCAAACACATTTAGGCTCGTTTCTCTTTTTGTCTGTTTTGACAGCAATATGATTATGACAGCAGCACTATCCGGAAGAAGATATTTCAAGAAGCACTGGTACAGATTACTTTGCCCACAATGCAGAAGACACTGGCTTCAACGTGCAAACCAGTAGGTTTCTGTGGTTAAAAAAACCCCAATAATAAAAGGCAGGGAAGAATTAACACCTTGACAGTAAATCCTCAGCTCTGTAAATCTGTTTTCTCTTGGGGAGTTGTGCAGAATGGCTGCCTGCTCGGCCAGATGATGCTTAAATTTGCCAGTTCATGAATTGGGTAGATGTGGAGCATAGGGAAAATTTCAGGAAATGGGGAAACTGTCTATACAGCTTTCACTGAATTTCACTGAATTTTTTTAGAGTTGGAAGGGACCGTATAGATCATCTAGTCCAACTCCCCTGCTGAAGCAGGATTGCTTAGAGAATGCTACTCAGGACTGCATCCAGGCGGGTCTTGAAAATCTCCAAAGAAGGGGACTCCACAACCTCCCTGGGCAGCCTGTTCCAGGGCTCTGTCACCCTCACCGTGAAGAAATTCTTTCTCATATTCGAGTGGAACCTCGAACCTTGCTTTGTCAAAGATAATTGCAGACCTTTGCCTATCCCCATTTCATTTCTTCCTTAGAGATATTAAGTCCCCTCAAACTGGACTCCTCTTGACAGCTACAATTATAGGTTATGAACTTGTCCTTGTGTTCAGCAGCCCTGCTGCAGGCTGAAATTCAGTCCATGGGAGAGGGCACTTTCCTCTTCAGCAGCACCCAGAGGCATGGCTGTGACCATACACAACCTCTGCTGACAACCTCCTTCAAAGTCAAATTGCTCCTGCTTGGGCAGCAGGAGCAGCGAGCAGACAGGCCATGCGCTTGCTTTCAGTGATTTTAAACAGAAGAAATTGCGTCAACAATCAGGAAACGAACATACAGAGACAGTCTTGCCCTTAATCATAGGGTAGGTTAGTACTCAGCAAATGTGGCTACCAGAGTTTCATGGAGATATTAGCAGTGTGGCTGCATCAGAGGCCAGTTGGAATGCTGCTCACCTTTGCTTAAGATAAATAGAATCATAGAATGGTTTGGGTTGGGAGGGATCTCAAAGATCATCGAGTTCCAACCCCCCTGCCATGGGCAGAGACACCTCCCACTAGACCAGGTTGCTGAAAGCCCCATCCAGCCTGGTCTTGAACACTTCCAGGGATGGGGCATCCACAACTTCTCTGGGCAACCTGTTCCAGTGCCTCACCACCCTCACAGTAAAGAATTTCTTCCTAATATCTAATCTAAATATTCTGTAATACATAGTCTGTACCCTTCATGAAGCCCGTGCATATCCTCTTGCATTTTCACTGTACCTGCTGAAAGATGACTGCCCTAAGCCATTCTGGCCTCTCTGCCCTTTTGTTTCCCTTGATGTTCATCAGTTCTCGGAGCTGTAAGCTCTCACCCACAGTGTGCTGCTCTTGCTGATGCTCTCCAGCTTGTTTCAGTTTCAAAAACAAGTTTAAAACCTAGTGTTTTGCCAAGTTATGCTAGAGAGTCTTTGAGTATGGATTATTAAAACTTAAAACTTTCAAAAATATATTTAAAATCACTGTCTTCCGCATGTCACTAATTTCTTTACTGTCCCCAAAATAATAGTGTCTTGTAGAGTGTCAGCAGTGCCTTCAAGACATGGTGTCTAAACAGAAGCGCAAGCATTTCATCATCTTGACTATATATAGAGAGGGTGGAGTCCCACATCATGTCTCTGTCATACAGGACAGAGGAAGCAGTGGTGGTGCAAACTTCCCACAAGCCTTTCTGTTTAATTTCCCACAAGCCTGTTGTGTTTGTGCCTCTGCAGAAATGAGCAGCCAACTCTAGAAGCAAATGTGTGGCACAATTGACATGCCCAAGTCTTGACCTTTTACTTGAAAACCTCCAGATGTTTGTATCTAGGTGCCTCTTCTAGAAGTGGGAAGAGGTCCCTTAATTTACTTTCAATAGATCACCAAGCAGCTGCTTACTGATAATGACTCAATTATTGTCTAGACAGCCAGTTGCGTATAAATCGGTAAGCTAAAACCACTACACACCTATTAGAAAAACAAAACCAAACCCTGTATCTCCTGTGCTCCCCGTGGATTTGCCTCCTTGGACAAACAGGGAGTAAGTCATTTCCTCACCAGCTATTTATTTCAGAATTGTTTATTATAGTGCGGATGGCAGCGATCTGTAGTACTTTTAAATGTAATTGCAGTGCAAGAATACTGTTTGATAAGTGCATAGTAAATTGTATATAGTTCATTTAGTCATAGTTCAAATAGTTCACCTCAAAAGCCAGCAAGGAGCATTGCAATACCTGCTAGATGGCATCTCCAGGGTGCTCTGTTGAAGCAGGACTCTCAAAATCTCTCACTTCTTCATATCTGTTCCTTTCTTCTGTGTGTGCACAGGAGCTGCAGAAATATGAGCAGTTCATTTTTGCTGATTACACTAGCGTGATCCAAGTAGAGAACGTGTATGAAGAGATTTTGTATCAGACACTGCTTGAAGAAACGCTGAAAGGTGAGAACATTCTTGAGGTGACAGTAACAACATTTCGGCCGTTGGCTGGTGAGCTCTTGCTTCAGGGAAACCCCTGAATCAAGAGCCCCAACAGAGTCCCAACCTGGTTGTTTCAGACCCAGGTCCCACTTTCCCAAGGACTGGTGGTTACAATGCTACAGTGTTTGTATTCAGCTCATTAAACATGTATGGCAAGCCCTAAAATCTGAATTATGGGGCAACTACTAAACCGGGGAAATTCAAAGTGATAGCTTGGCACAAGCCTGTTTCTAAGAAAATGTAATTATGCCAACTTCATTTTATCTTGATTCCCTGGGCCAAGGATTAAAATACACTCTTATTTGCAAAGACTTGGTGATATCTCACGTCAGCAAAATAGTATTTCCCCAAATGAAATGTACCGCTGGATGCAGTTTTCAGTACATCACTGGTGGCAGTGCAGTACTCCCTGCAAATCTCTCTGCTTTTGTGTCAGAAAACTAACCAATTCCTGATGGCATATATAGATATATAAAATACTTGTATCTCTCTGGATCTGGCTGTCTATACCCTGGATAAAAGACAAGCTTCTGTATTGCACAGTAAGTTTTACTAGCTCCTCTTTGGCACTCCTGTTCCAAAGTTTCAGTATACTAATTAATGTAATAAGCACACTTTTATTCATATATTCAGTAAATACTTCTGCATTGAAACATTACCCTTATGCATTGCGGGGCCTCTATTACAGCAATGCCTAGGTCAATATTAAAGTTCCATCATTCAACACAGATAAAATCCCCACCCCCCAAAACAAAAAGTAAACTAAAGGCAAGTTGAAAATGAAAATTAGTCGTTTTTAATATCAAACATTAGAAACTCAGGAAAACACTTTTTCAATGTACCTCTGTCAGTCTTTCCAAAACAGTTTGGTCTTTCTGTTTTATTTAGTGATAAAAGAAGCTGCCATTATGAAGAAGCACAACCTCTTTGAGGATAACTTGAATTTGCCCTGTGAAAGTGTGTCCAGTTTAACGGACCTGAAGACCCCTTCAGGATCAGCACAAACCACTCCCGCAAAGAAGCCTTCTTCTGCCCGAGCCGAGATGTCAGATACTGAAACTCACAGTGACGAAACACTCATTGTGACAGGAAAAATTTCTTGGGAGAAGGATGCTGATGATAGAAAGTTATCAGACAAAGAGGCAGTCACTTCTGTTAATACAGCTGGTGATCAGACAAGCATAAGTGAAGAAGTGGTCATTACAGACATTGGCGAAAACCAGGAGTGCCTTTCAGCTACCCTTACAAAACAAGAAGTTGCAGAGGGAAAAACCGCTGTGGAGAACAAAGACATGGTGAAAGCAGAGCGTGCAGTGAACACTGAGAAAGAGCTTGAGACACAAAAAGAAGCGGTGGAGGAAAAAGTAGATTCTGGGACTGAGACTGCAGTGAAAGATGTTGGAGGCAGCCCTGAAACAGAACTTCAGGTACATGAAGGCGTGCTGGAGGAAAAGGTAACTTCTGAGAGTGGAATGGCAACAGATGCTGCGTTCATTGGTGGCACTGACAAAGAAAGCAAATCTCAGGAAGAAGTTACTGAGATAAAGCTGACTTCCCCACATGATAATGAAGCAGAAGCAGAGATTTTAAGGAATGCTGAAAAGAAAACCAAGGTAGAAAAAGGAATTGTGGAAAAATTATCTCAGAGTGAAAATGCAGTAGGAACAGGGTTTGAAGAGGACAGTGAAAAAGAAAGCAATGACCAAGGAACAAGTACTGAGACAAGGTTTATTTCCCAGGATGAAAACACAGGGAAAGGAGGGTTTGAGGACAATCTTGAAAAAGAAAGCAAGTCAGAAGAGAAGAGTTGTAAATCCCCTGATGATGTGAATGAGATAAGGAGTTTGCTAATGGTAACGGTTGAGATACCAGCAGATACTCCACCTGAGAACGTAAAGGAGATTTGTGAAGCTGAGATATTAAAGCTGCAGGAGCACAATAAAGGGAATGACGAGATGAGTGAAATGGCTGCGGCAGAAATTCAAGTGAGCCAGACGATGACCAATGAAGATGCAGCAGAATGCGCTGAGTTCAAGAAGGACCAGCCATCTTCGTCTAGTTTGGGGACAGATGGTACGAATTTAGCGAATGTGTCCAAGGGGGCCTGCAATACGGCACAAGCAGAATGGCTGGTGGAAAGCTCAGATACGCCTCAGGAGGCAAAGGCAGAGGTGGAGATGAAGCAAAGCGTTTGGTGCACAGGCATGGGAAGCTGCAAAAGCAATAGATTGCAGCCAGAGCAACACACTGAAAATGTGTCTGAAGGTGAAATATTAGATGGGGAGGAAGGAGGAGCAGAGAATAGCCATGCCATCCCAGTGGAGGTAGGGACTGAGAGCTTTTTTTATAACCCTGCTGAAAATGCAGACACAACACAAGTGCCCATTCTGGATGCAGAAAACCCAAGAACGGGACTGCTAGACATGTCAGATTCTTTGGTGCTGGAGCAGGGCGAGGTTAGCGCCATAGAGGTCACAGGAGATACAGAAGCTGTTGAGGGTGAAGGAAAGCCAGAAGATGAATCATCTTCACACACGGAAATAAAAAGCACAGAAGTGAAAGATATTTTCGCAGAAGAAGATAGTTATGCACAGAAAAACTCTGAAGAGTAAGAAACGTTTTTCAGCCCAGCCCTGCAGGATTCATTTACTCCAGTAATCCCTGTTTAATTCTGAATACTTCCTTGGGTCGGGGCTAGAGGAAATGGGCTTTGTTGTGGTATTACCAGCTCTTGCAGTGTTAGCACGGATCCCTTCCTGAGCGATGGGTGATAGGTTTCTTTTTGGTTAAAGCCCTCACTATTTAAAACCAGGCTACTGTTGGGGAACTTCATCTTTCACTTAAAATTTGCTACCCATTATGGTTACAGAAAAAGTCTGACAATGTGACCACTGAGCGCTTCAAAATCAGCTCACCCCCAACTATAAAGTTATTTTAACAACTTAACCATTCTTAGTGGTTTAGCAGGGGAGTGGCTCATTATTTTTAAATGCATGGATTTCACAAGTACTGCTATGAATCTTAGGTGGTTGGTACATACATTGCTATTCAAGGATGCTTTTAGTATTTGCATGCAGTATAAGGGAAATAAATAAAACTTTTAGTAGTTAAACAGAACCAAATAGTTAATTTAGTAGGTTGCTCAAAAGCAAACTCTGCAAACTGATCACTTAATTATTTTAAAGTTTTGATGGATATTAAAGACAAGCAAGCGTTCTGTTTTTTTTTTTCCTCTTATTGGTGTATTTAAAATGGGGAAAATATGGGAGCAGGTTTCTCAGTCCCACTCTGCACTTCTGGGTTATTTAGCCTTCCAGAGCACTTTATGGCTATTTTATTTTGTTTTATTTTATGGAAGGGAAAGATGAGAATGTTTACAATAACTGTAACCAATAGGCAGCATCTTTCTGTTTTACTTCCCACCATAAAATATATTCACTTACTATATAATACAGAATATTGAGAGTCCTGTCATTCCCATTCTTACCGAGTTAATTACCCAGTTCTGTAGGCCTTTCTAGGTGCCTAAACTATACCATAAATTGCAAAAATTGTGAAATATCATAATAATTGCATATAATTTCTAATACAGATGTTAACTGAAGCAAAAAGGAGCCAAAGGTTATTCATGTGTTCTTAGATTTTGGAGGGCAGAATCACATTTCAAAAGCAATTATTAAAATGAGACCTCTTGCTTTCATAGCCAGCATGTTATCATCCATATCAAGTCATGATCTATGCACAAAATTGCTTCTATGCATTATTTGCATGCACAATTTAAAGACTGTGCACAGAAAAGCTTGGAAATGAAAAATAGTATTTTAATAAATTGGGCTTTAGAGATCAAGACCTCACTGTAGAGGTCAGTTAAGGCACCTTGAAAATTTGGCCTGGTGTTTCAGACTGTCTGTGAATAAATATAATACAGTACAGTACAGCAAAGATTAATGGTAAGTACAGTAAGGACTATAGGATGTGTGCCCATAAAGACATGGGAAGAAGTAACAAAGTCCTGAGAGCATAATACTTGTTGGCATTTAACTTCAACAAACTGTGCAAAGTCTATTATTTAATGCTATCAAAATATGCTGTAATACTAACAGAGAATTGACACTAGAGGAACAGGCAAATATTACTGCGTAAGTAAGGAACGTTGTTGAGTAACTGGACCAACTGCAACATCGCCATTGTAAAAAAAAATGCAACTCCTGTTTATTCCAGAAGCCATGCCATGGTGTAGAAACATGAAGGTCAGAGATGTTTTCCCTGCAAAAGTATTTTGACTCGTTTCCTCCTCCTTATATTTCCTGCAAAAATACTAATTTGTAAACACACAAACCACTGTCAGCCAATTTTTTTACAAATCATTAGTTATTTCTAATTGGTACTGAATGTTAACTTCAAATTTACAACGTGTGCCTTACAGTTAAGCAGCAGCAGTCTCTTTTTAGTTGTGCTAAGATTAAGGGACATAATGTTTTTTTAATACAGTGTTTTGTACGAAAGAGGACTAGCAAGACAGCAACTGCGAAAAAGGCTGCAGTCTCCTACAAAATCTGTTTGCGACTAATACGAATTAGATACATCTGTACAGAAAGTATTTAGCATAATCGTTCCCATCCTAGTCATTTTTGAGTTATTTCCATGGCAGGCTTCGATCTGGGTAATGTTTTCTTGTAGTATTAAAGAACTGAGCTGTTGAATACAGATGCTCAGCATTATTTGTTTTTCAGAAGTAGGATGGGAAAGAACAGGGGAGATTTAGCCTGTTCTGCAACTTCAATTGAAGTTCCTCATGGCTAGGGGACTGAATTTTTTTGCCTTTGTGGATGTTTTCTGTACATTCAGATGTTTCCAAATGGATAGAGAGTAGCTTTTTTTTTTTGTCTTTAACCAGACTTGGGTAGAGGCAACAGCAATTTACAGGTCAGCGGTCTGGAAGGTCATGTTGGACCACTGATCAAGAATAATAATAATAATAATCCACTCGTTCAGTGATTTTTGTCGCTTTCTTGGAATTTCCTACACTTACCTGGAATGAGTTATTTCTCCTGTAAAGGCAGAACAATAATAAATCATTTTTCACAGACTGGAGGGTTGAGGGTCCTATAGGAGCGCTGGGGTGCCTTGAGGGGTGTGGGCTGGGGGATGTGACCCTTTTTATTTCACGGAGTTGCCAGGTTTAAAGGACAGGATAGGAAACACGTTGTATCTTGCTTATAACTTTGTAAAAACGCTTGTCATGAAAATAAAAGCAGCTCTTCCCTTCCATGGCTGGGAAGCTGGTTTTTTGTCTGTGCATGTGGTAATTTAATTTGAGGGTTTTGTATTAAAACAATTCACTTAAAGCGCCTGCCGGAGGGTGAGCGCAGGCACTTGCCTTGCGCTCTCTGCCTTTTGGGCTCGCTTTGCCGCTTGGCTGCCGGTCGTTGACCCTCTCCTCAGGGAGGGCGAACTACAGATCCCGGCGGGCGGGCGATAGCCCCTTCGTGCGGAGCCGCGGCGGGGCGTGCTGGTGCATGCCGGGAGCTGTAGTCCGCTGCCACCGCGCCTGCGCGCTGCTCCCCTCCCGCCCTTCCCCGCCCCTCCCGCCCTTCCCCGCCCCTCCCTTTGTCCACGTCGCCCTCTCGCCCGGCGTGCCGCCGCCGTTACGTGGCCCGCGAGCCCCTCCCGCCTCGCGGGGTCCTTCTCTCGTTCCTATTGGCTTGGCGGGGCGGCGCGTGCGGGGGGACCCGGAAGTGGCCGCGCGAGGCGGTTTCCTTGGCTACGCCACAGGAAAGCGGAGGGCCGGTCCCTTCCGCCTGCGCGTAGGCGCTGGGAGCCGCGGCCGCCGCGCTGCGAGGGGCGGGCAGCGGGCGGGATGGGCCGGAGCCGGGCCTAGCGGCAGCGGGCAGGCGGCCGCGGCCATGAGCGGAGCTGCGGGCTGCCAGGGGGGCGGCGGCGGCGGCGACCGGGGGCCCCGCTGGAGGAGGCCGTGGAAGATCCTGGCCCTTGGCCTGCTTTCTGCCTCCTCCGTGCTAGCGGCAGCCCCGGGCGCCGGGGCCATGAGCAAGGAGGAGAAGCGCCGGTTGGGGTGAGCGGTGCCGCGGCGGGCCGGGCCGGGCCGGGAGTGGGGGGGGGAACAGCGGCTGCGCCGGTTCCCTGTGGGGCCGGGGCGGAGGCCGGCGGGGCCCGCGCCGAGTCCAACGCCCGTGGTGGCTTCGCGGTGCACCGGCGTCCCCTCGCCGTGCTGAGGCGGGGGGGATCTGCGCTACCTTCAGGGCTTGACGGGTGCGGGTGTGCCCCTTGCCCAGCAGTACTCCGGGAACGTCTCTCCTGTCCCTCCTTCCTCCCTCCACCCCGAAGACTGTACGAGATGCGTGGCATCGGTCTCCCGTCAGTGTTTGAGGCGTGTATGCCAGAGCCAGGCTGATATTTTGGTCAGGTGGCCACGGCTATTTGGGGCAGGCAGCCCCTCATCACCTCTGCTGCGTGCGGGGTCAGACCCTTCTGCCATATGCTTGGGAACTCCAGTCTTGAGGATTGTAGCCAGTGGTTGTGTGTAATTATGGGTAAAAATGATCAAAGGTAAATCTAAATCCGTAGTCAGTTTGTCTAATTATGGCTGTGCCTCTGGAACACGTGAGTTTTCGGGAGTCATAAAAAAGGTAAACGTTGACGTGTTTTCTTACCTCCTAGTTCCTGTATATAAGGTAAACTACTTAGATCCCCCATGCACTTGTAAGAAGCTGATTCACTTTTAGTATGGTTTTGAGTTGAAGAGTAAGAGTTACAATATAGGTGGCAATGTATTGCACTGTGTGGAGTAGGATTTTTTTAGACAAACCTGTAAACGAGCCTATCGTGATGTTGATGTATTGCTGGGGCAGTTGCATCATCATCCTCGTCCCATCTACTAGTCAGTTCTGTGGAATAATGATGCAAAAAGTCTGCTGGAGAAACACCATGGAGACTTTTGCAGTTATTAACCATTAGATATAAGTTGATATTTAACTCTTGTGTTTATGGTTACTTTTTTTATCTTGGGTTCTCAGGGTACTTGGAGTATATAATGTTTTATATGTTTTCTTCGTGTAACTACATAAGGAGTTTAACCTTCATTCAGTGAAGGTCTTAAAATTCTTGCATTCCTAACTTGCACTCAGTGTATCATCTGATACCCCAGGCATATGAAAGTAATGTACTTGACACGGTTTGTATCTGGGGACTCCAAGCTGGGTCATTTCTGAATAACAGCAGGTAATCTGTGTATTAATGACAAGATCATGTCAGTTGCAGAAAATCTTTCAGAAAATGCACTGAAATGTAAGTTGCATGTAGAGAAAAGTTTTAAGAAGCTTTCTGTGTGCTACATCACTGAACAGCATTGTACGCTTAGTTCAGCTGGACCTGGCACTTCTGTGCCAAACCCTGGGGTTCAATCTGCTGCAACCGATCCCAGAACTGCAAACTGGATGGAGTGGGTGACGTACCTGAAAAAAGGATCATACTCTGCTCTTTTGATGACTTAATGCATTCGATGAGTTAAAACGACTTCTTAAATATCTGAGTCATTAAATTAAATCAGATATTTAGACTATAATTGAGGTGTTCTTGTCTCTTTTATGTTCAGTCTTAGCAGAGATTGTAAATTATGCTGATGGTAGCTTAGAAATTAGCATGCTTTTTTGCCTTGGAAGGGCTCCTCAGTGGGACAGTTAGAAATGATTGGAAGTAGTGCTGTCTTTCTCTCTCTCAAAAAAAAAAAGTACTGTTTTATCTACTAGCATTTCTCACCTTGACTACTTTTCAAACATGTAAATTAATTGTATCTACAAGGGTTTTCTTTAGTATTTGCCTTGCTACGACTTCTAATGCAAGGAAGAGCTGTGTCTTGTAACTTATGGTCCTCTTCTGAATCATAGATAGGAATTTGTGCCGTGTCAGTTGGTTTTAGTATTGGTGATTACAAGCAGAACATAATTCTATTTTGCTGGTTTTGTGCTGAGCAAGGACATCTCTAGCTTTAATGTGTTGGTGACATCTACAGCTATTTAAGAGGAAACACAGGAGGTTGAAAGAGATCCCCCAAATTCTTAATTTCATGTTAGGTGAAGAAATTAGGGAACGAAAGTAGCCAAATTAGGAAAAATTATTGTGCTGTATTTCGTTTACTTGAGTAGAGTACTTTAGTAGAGGACCTCTTACTGATATTCAGGTTTTAAAGTGTCATACATCTTACTGATCTAACATAGTGTGATAAAGGCCATTGCAAGGCAGACCACTAATGCTTTTTCTTTTTTTTCTTTTTTAGAAACCAAGTGCTAGAAATGTTTGATCATGCATATAGCAATTATATGGTAAGTAAAATAGCTCTTTGTTTAATTTTTTCAGAATTGTTATTGCTGACCTGGGAGAGAAAGCAACCTACAGTACATGACGTTCTAGAGAAATAGCAGGGAGGTAGGGGCAAAACCAAAGCTAAAATAAAAGCACTTTTGTAGCCTTTAAAAAAATTAACAGATCTTACTTTCAGGGAGAGCAGAGTCAAAAGGGTTATGACTTTCAGAACGGGAGCTAGGAATTGCTAGTAGTAACTGTCTGAGCTTTCCTCAAACCAGTTTATCTCACATCATGTTATGAGCAGTTTTCATCTTTGGTAAACTATTTGATTTGAAATTCCAGACTCCTAAAAATACTATGAAAAGGAAGCTCAAGAGAGCTGTATGTGGTCATCAGATTCTGGAGAATACAACTTGATCTTAGTTATTTTGTGGGTAAAAATTGCGTAAAATATCTCTTCTGCGGTAGGGTACGTTAGATGCAGTTTGGTAGCTCTTTTACAAGCAAGCAGTGTTCGCAGAACAAAGTCAAACAAAAAGGGGATCTGGTGCGATATCTACGCATTAGAGCCTCTTCTAAGTATGTGACTGTCATATGACAGTGAGCCACGCTCGCTATGGTTTCTTTTAATATGCCTTGTGATTTCTGTGCAGGTGTCTTCATGTCTGGATATGTGAGCCATTCTGCGCTCTCATCAACCTTGAAATACGTTAGCTTAGTTTAGATATGTTTAAGAATAAAAAATTACTTAAGAGTGGACTGACTTTCCTGAAGTAATAATTACTTTCAAATATACTATAAGTAATACACTTCTGAGGAGAACCTGTAAATGTTAATAAGATAAATATAAAAGATGCATTCTTCCTGAGGTTACGTTAACAATTGTTTTGTACGTTCTTTCTGGCTGTTGCAGAAACCTCTCTCTTTTCAGTTGCACCAGTTCCTGCAGAACAAACTTGTCTCTTGACAGTATCTTGCCACATGTCCCAGTTTCTGTATTATGATTTAATGCTTTAATATGTAATACAAGATTAAAAGCTTGTGAGTTACAAGTTTATACAGTACAGGAGAGTTATAGAGTTAATGGATAGAAAGCCAAGCAAGAGTATTTTCAAAATGGGTGTAGTTTATCTTTTTAACGCTAGCTCTTGCTTTTGACACCTTAGCAGTTTAACAAACATCGGGCTCTTTGATGAAAATTCACAACTAGTTGGGAACGTGAAAAACACTTGGCTTGGATTTCCCATGGCATTCTGAAGTCAAAACTGTTACATATTTGGCATAATTGGATAAAAAGTTACATGCCAGTAGAAAGGATCTGTGCTTCTGCTGTTTGTTGTGATAATTTTGAAACTGGTAGGTGTCTTGCTACCTCTGAAGCAAGAAAATTCTGGATGAAGGAGGAGAATGACTTCAGCTATCCTGGAAACTTTGAAGCCAAAAGGATATTTACTTGCCACGTATGCTGGAACACTAAACAAACAGAGAAATATGACTTGTTTGTTTAAAGTTGAAAAAAAGATTAGGGTATCAGACTTGATTCTGACAGCAACAGTTAAGTATTTTTGCAGCTGCTTTTGAAACAGCCAGCTGAAAAGTTTTGATTTTCTGTTTCTATTAATATGCGGTTTAGACTTGCGTAGCTAGAAGACTGAAAATTCATGTTTGCTTGCAAGGGGGAAACCCCTTGTCTTTTTTTTTTTGTTTGTTTCAGTTGTTAACAGGAGCTTTGATTAAAAGGCTGCTGGTTTGTTTTTCAGTCTTTCAACAATGTTTGTAACAATCAGGATTTTTTTTTATATTCTTGACTGTCAGAAAGAATATGTGAAAATGTCAGTCACTTGAGGCCAGTAGGTATTTCTTAGTTTGTAGTACTAGTAGCAGTGCGTTTTTTCATTATTCAAGTTCTGTGCTGCCCTGAACTTACAGTCCTGACATTAAGCAATATGATCTTCTGTTCGGTCAGAATGTGTAGAAATTCCAGAATATCTGTTGAGCTTCACTTGTATAATGTTTTCCAGAAATATGTTCATTGTAACATTTGTGCCATGTTTTATATTTAATGGCTCTTGCTACCTTCCTTTTTAGGTTACTTGAAAGGGGAGAAGTTACAAGTTGGGAAATCACTTGACCCAGTAGTCCTTACTGCTCTAGACAGAGAATAAGAACTTTTATTTTTCAGAATGCTTTTAGTTCCTTTTGATTTTGTAAGACTGAAAGCCCATTTTCTCCAGAATATTTATCACCTTTTTTCTCCATGATTTAAGCCAGAGATCTTAGTTTTGACATTGCTTTTGCCGTGTACTTCTTAAGTCTGTTTCTCTGAGTACTTTGTGCAGATATTCAGAAACAGCTGTATTAAAATGATCTAGATTCTGGCTTTTGTAGTTAAACTTGAGGAGAGCAAAGAGTTGTGCAAAGACCAAAATACTTGGGAGGATGGTAGACAGGGAAACAAACCATCAGTTTCAAAAGTTGCTGTAAGAGCTGTTTATTTATAGAAGAATATACCTTCTTTTTCTGTCTATTTCACATTTGAATATAGATTATTTTTTGTACCATATATTTGGAAAGACTTTGATTGTGTTTACTTGCAGTTTCAGTGCAGTAATTGAACTTTTTCATCCTGCCACATGTTGGTTCTCCACTAAAAGCAGAATTGAAGAGCACAGTACAGCAGCCAGTTTTCTGATGAAATCAAAAGAGAGAAGCTCCATCCCAAATCACTTGTTCTAGGCTTCTAATGGAGAGGCAATTTTGTACATGTTTGTTGAAATTAGAGACATTTAAAATTCATCTTTCTTAATGTCAGTGACAACTCTGAAAAATTTTCAGTAAACCTCTCCTATTGCACAATGATGAATTTAAAATTTGTGTCTATTTCATGTGATATCCCATTTTGGTGGTAGTTTGAACCTACAAAATTTGCATTGACTTGAGAAGGAGTAGGATTAGGCATTTTATTCAGTGTGCTTGACTTAGGCAATGGTGCCACTCCCGTTATTTCTGCCTGACTGACAAGAAATAGAATTACAGTACAGCTTGCTTCGCAGAGTGCTTTTTCTAGAAATATGGAAAGTAACCGTTGCTTTTCCAAAAAAATCTTGTGATGTCTTTCTCTTCAAAAGAATAAATGTTATATTCTTAAAAAGCTCAGTCTTGGTAAGCTTTTTGTGAATGTTATCTTTGTTATGCCTTGTGTAGTGATTTATTGACTTTATATGTCATTGATTGTAACCCTATGTCACTTATGTTCGTTTGGAAATATTTCTACGGTGAGTTTGAAGTCTAATTCCCATTGATTTCTCCATGAATATCAGCTACTTGATAATGCCTGCATTAGTTTTAGGTTTTAAACTTGTCTTTGAGATGATAACTTCTGCCTAAGAAACATTATAGGAAGCGTCATGTGCACCTTGTTGCAGAAAGCACGCAAGTAACTCTTCAAGTTAATTGGTGTGGTTTTTTTCAGATGTGCTGTTAGTTGCTCCAGACTTCTCTGGGAGACTAGAGAGCGAGAAGGGGAAAGAGGTCCCATTGCTCTGCTCGCAGCTTAATCATTTCCAGCTACCCAGCTGGGAAGTAGCTTCACGGAAAAGGAGCTGGGGGTCCTGGTGGACACCAAGCTGACCGCAAGCCAGCAATGTGCCCTTGCAGCAGAGGTGGCTGATAGTATCCTGGGCTGCATTAGGCAAAATGTTGCCAGAAGGTCGAGGGAAGTGATCCTTCCCCTCTACTCTGCACTGGTGAGGCCACACCTGGAGTACTGTGTCCTGTTCTGGCCTCCCCAGTACAGGAGAAATACAGACATAGTGGACAGAGTCGAACAAAGGGTCACAAAGATAATGAAGACTGGAGCATCTTTCCTTTGGGGAAAGGCTGACAGAGCTGGGGCTGTGCAGCCTGGAGAAGAGAAAGCTCAGGGAGATCTTATCAATGTGGATAAATAGCTGAAGGAAGGCTGTAAAGAAGGTGGAGCCAGGCCCTTCTCAGTGGTGCCCAGTGACAGGACCAGAGGCAGCAGGCACAAGCTGCAACACGGGAGGTTTCCTCTGAACATCAGGAAACACTTTTTTACTGTGAAGGTGACTGAGCGCTGGCACAGGTTGCACAGAGAGGTTGTGGAGTCTACTTCCTTGGAGATATTCAAAATTTGTATGGATGTTGTCCTGGACAACCAGGTCTACGTGGCTCTGCTTGAGTAGAGGAGTTGGATAAGTTGGCCTCTAGAGATCCCTCACCTCAAAGATTCTGTAGTTCTGTGATTGTCATGCAGTTTTTCTGAAGTACAGGTTAATTGGGCTTCCTTTTAATGGGCTCTGAGGATTTGCTGAACTGGCTGTTATAACTTACTCTCTTGTTTTGTTTCCCTACAGGAGCATGCATATCCAGCTGATGAACTCATGCCTTTAACTTGTCGTGGACGAGTACGGGGTCAGGAACCAAGTCGAGGCGATGTGGATGATGCCTTGGGAAAGTTAGTGTTTGAAATGGTTACTGTCTCATGTAAACATCTAGGAATCAAAGTACAATTTGCAGCCCATAAAACATGTTCTTTAAGTTGACGTATCCAGAAGCTTGCATTTGTTGAAAAAGATTCTACGGGTGTAGACAAATCCATAATTTGTCTCATAAGTTCTCTTATGGGAGTGAGGGAGAAGCTACTGAACGCTCTGATTGTGAACTTCTTGCAAGTTAGGCAGAAATACTTTTATTATATCCTTCCATGATGTTAACTGATGTGAAATTGTATCTTAATTGGAAAAAAAGAGTTGACCAGGGAGTGAGAGCCAAAGAGAGGTTTGTTTTTTTTAAAATCATTCTCCAAGTATTTTTCATAGGAAGGCCTTCCAATGTGAGCTGTCATTTATGGTACTAGTAAATTTGGCTAAATAGGGGTTATAATGATTAATTATCAGCTGCGCAGACAGTAAACTGTTACCCATTATGCTCGCCTTAAGTGATATTTCAAATGCTTTTTAAATTATTTTTTTTAGTAGAAAGCTCTCTGAAAACATAATTAGTCAACTGATTATCATGTGTGCGGTAGCCTGAGGCCTTTGCCAAAGTATAAAACATTATATCAGACATTGAAATTCTTCGTATTTTTCCTTTTAAGACAGCTTATAACACAAAATACATTTGGCCAGCAAAATGTAGATTTAAGGACTGTTTTTCTCCATCTTAAATTGAACAATCAGAGATGAAATTGAATTACTCTAAATGTGTTTATAATTGATTTTTTTCACAAGGAATGTTGTCTGTATGTTTGTGTTTATAGAGCAAATACTTAATAACAAATAGCTGATTTTTTTTTTTAAATTGGTATCACTGCTTAGTGTCCCTAAAGAGTATAGTGTTAATCAAAGCTGAAGTCTTTGTCTTAAATACTACTTCTAATTCACTTTATGATATTGAGCCTGTTATTTTTGTTATGTACAAAAGTTCCTTAGTCTAGAGGTTCCTGTACAAGCCTGCTGCTTTGGAGGTGTTGAGAGATACGACTGATGAGAAAGAAGTGTCAAGAAAATACATTTTTAATCCTTGTCATGCATTCTTTTTAATGACCTTTTTTTACGTAGTAACATACTATCATTTGGGTAAAACTACCTTTCAGCCCCTTATATGCATTGAATAGTCTATTTATTATTTTTCTGTATACATGCTTTTTTCTGTTCCTAATAATCAGCTATATTTATTAGATTTCTTATATAATCCTTCTTTTTTGCCATTTGGCTCATCAGTCATGTTCTGTACAAGGCTCTGCAGTCACAGAATGGCAGGGTGAGACAGCTAGGTCACTTCTGGTTCCCTGGAGGCCTGGGAAGTATAATTGCACACCAGCCTTCTCTATAGCTGTGCGATGCGTAATCTCCCTGCTTTTGTATTTGGTATGCCATTTGTTATTTGTTTTGTATTTGTGTGTAGCCACTAGTTAATCTCTTTCTCTTGTAGAACGACGGTCACAGAATGTCCTATATCTTTACAAATTAAAGAAAATTATAATATATGACCACTTAATTACATTTTTAATTAAGCTCCACGTGTAGTCACATGTTGCCTACAGGGTATCAAACGTTGGGCACTTGCTTAAATTCTTGATGCTTGTTCTTCAATAGGCAGTTGTAACTGTTTCCAAAGTTTTCAATTTTAATAGTATCGTATTCTGTAAATTTTATTCTATGCGTGGTGTGTGTTTCTTACCATAAGAGCAATTTTGTTGGGTTAGCCTGAAGGTCCACTCAGGTTGGTATGCACTAGAACAGGCCTAGAGAAGAATATATGAACAAGACAAGCCTTATTATGATATTCCTGTTTCAAAGAGTATGGATCTGACTTGGTGTTCTCTTTTTATGGAATAAATAGTTATTTATTTTAAACCTGCCACTTGCTAGTGCTGGATGGCACCAGGTGAAATTTACTGTGAGAAACAGTGAATTGTAGATTCTCATTCACTTTCTTCATGCCGTATGCAATTTTAAAATCTTCTTAAGCTTTAGCAGGCTGAAGAGCACTAGTCTGTTCACTTATTCCTAGTACAGAAGCTGCTACGTACCTTCAGCCACACCTTACTGCCCTTTATTGTACCTTTTCCTGTTCCGTTGTATCTCACATAGAAGGTTCATAAAGAAATAATAGCATTTTCTCTAGTCTTTCACCACTAATTTTAACACTGGGTTAAATTGCAACAAATTGCAGCTTTTTCTGAAGTAGGTAAATGGAACAGTTCCTGGTAGAAGAAACTTAGCTTGGAATGATTTTTGATCTTCCTAAATCTTTTTATTATTACATTTAAGTCAACATTCTTTTTTTTTTTTTTTTTTTTTAAAGGAAGAAAAAAAGAGCTTGGAAAAAGACTTTAAACCGCCCTACTGGGGTTTTTAGTAGATTTGTTTGGAGAATAGGAATAAAAATTTAATTTCCTTACAAGAAGTTTGAAAGCTTTGCAGTAAACAAAGCTATCTTTATAATCACAGCTTGTTTCGGTCAGCCCCTAATCTGGTCACTGACAAAGGGAAGAAACTTAGTAGGGTGTTTTGATATTAAACATATTCTGTACAACTAATTTTTTTAGCAGCTTGTGGTCTGTGAGAATTTAGTTTCTAATGGTATTGGTTAGTATTAAAAGTATTCTCTGCACGTACAGGTCTATAGTAAATCTGCTTTAAATTTTGTTTCATAGGTTTTCACTGACCTTGATTGATACCTTGGACACTCTTGTGGTAAGTTAAATCTATTGATGAACTTTGATAAACTAAAGTCTCCTGATGTTCAGACTTATTTTTAGATTTTGATTTTGTTCAAAGTGGCTGTTGCTTGTAAGAACTTCCAAGTGCTGTGTTGATGGTGTTTGGAGTTTGTTGCAAAAAGAATACTGAAAAGTTCCTTCACGTTTCATTGATGATTTCTTATCTTGCTTTTCTTGGGCTCTAACTTAGCAAAAAATAGGTGAGTTTCCTTCCTGTTGTAGTCTGAAACAACATGCTGACTTAGGGGTGAACATCTCTTAATGCTTACTGAATTATTTATATTTTTAAATTCTGTGTACACATTTCATGGATGAATTTGTATGCCCCTAAATATATTTTTTAAAAAAGCAGCGCTGGACATGTTTGCCAAGAAGCGTTGCCGAACTTATGTTCCATCTCTTATTAAAAGACTCCAATCATTAATAAACTACTTTTTGCTAGATTTCAATCCTTTTGTCATCATAAAATAGGAATTTTTGGCCATTCACATCTTCAGGTAAACAAATCTAAAAAGTTTTGAAAATCCTTACAGCACTGATTTGGTGTGTCAATCATATAATGCTCTTTCTCTGACAGCTGCTCCCTTTTTATGATGTGCTGTGACAAGTCCCTTGGCTCTTTTGAATCGGGACCACAAATGTTGATAATGCGCAGTCTGAAACTCCTGGTTCCTATCAGACACTCAAATGGATTATTGTGGTTTATTTTTTATTTTCTTGTCTTAGACCAGGACTTGTGGAATTTAAAGGCACTTACGATAACAAATTGGATTACGATAACAAATCGCAAGGATTCTTAAAAGATTGATAGAACTGAAAGAAAGTCAGTGTGAAAGAAAATCTGTAGGAAATGCCCAAGTTGTTCTTCAGACACAAGGAGAAAACTGTTGGGAGGAGGAAGACTGCTAGGACGATTCACTGAATTTAGGATGTGGCTCCTTAGTCCGTGGATAGGAGGCTTCTGTGAAATTGGAGGCATCAAAGTAGGCCAGTCTTTGCCCACTCTGCCAGCACAGCCTGCAGCCCACTGAGTCCTGTTTGACTACAGTCATGACATGGGAGTAGGGGAAGGACCGAACAAATAAATCCCTGAGTAATAGTTTAGGTATATTCTCAGTGAGTTTATTCATTGTGTACAGCTTTTATTCTTTTTCATGTATCTCATGAGAAAAACAATAATACCCATGTCTTTTTGCACTGTATCAGAGTATGCCCCTGTGGGACCAGAATATCAATTTAAGGCATGTTAAATGCTTGCTTTTTTAATTCATTGTGCTTGTTCTTCCACACCTGAGAGTGACTGTATTAGATACTTGGAACCTAAACACCTGGTTACATTTGTATTTCAGGTGTTAAATAAAACCAAAGAGTTTGAAGAGGCTGTAAAAAAAGTAATAAAGGATGTTAATTTAGATAACGACGTAGTTGTTTCAGTCTTTGAAACCAACATAAGAGTCCTTGGGTGAGTAATTTTAATCTTTTCAAAGCTCTTAAATATGTGGCTTTTAGCTAAATAGCACAGAAAGGTATGCCTTAAGGACATTTCACCTCATTTAAACCAGTTGTGCCTTTGTCAGTTAGCATAGGTGACACCTGCCCTAAGAAAGGTTTTAGAATGTTAGGCTGGAATCGATGCAGTGGTACTGAATCAAGTTGGCCCCCTTCTAACTGCTGCAGGCGTAACTTTTTTGATTAAAAATAAAAACCCTGTGCGTGCTGAGGTAGCAGTGTTTTTTCTTAATGGAAAGAGTCTTAAAGATTACGCTGTTCAATACTTGATTTAACAGAATATTTCAATGCTTAGGGTAATAGATTATTTCAGGTTGGGAGGGACCTCTGGAGGTCTGTAGTCCAACTTGCTGCTCAAAGCAGGTTTCGAGCAGGTTAGTTTTTAAGCTATTATATACATAACTATACTGATGAATCAGTGATTCAACTATAGTTTAGGACTCAATCCTGGGCAATAAGAATTGCTTCCAAAATACTGACAGCTCACCTTGGTTGTAATTGGAGTTGCATCTGCTCAGCATTTCTGAAAATTAGGGCCATGTGAACATAGCACAGTTCCTTACATAGTCAACTAAATTGTGGAAATTGCTGCATTGTTCTTGAGATTAATATACTCATTGAGATGTGGATAATTTTTTTTGTGTTCTTAGAGGTCTCCTAGGTGGGCATTCAGTGGCAATTATGCTGAAAGAAAAAGGTGAATATATGCAGTGGTACAATGGTGAACTTCTGCAGATGGCAAAGGAACTAGGCTACAAGCTTTTACCTGCTTTTAACACCACTAGTGGTCTCCCTTATCCAAGAGTAAGTTCTCTGGTTTCTGCACTTCAGAATTACTTCTGTAAGCAAATTTTATATTGTTTTGTTTTTATCTCTGTTTATAAAATCACTTGTATGTTTATTAAGTGTACAGAAAATCAAAAGCTGATAAACTGCTTATTTGTAATACATGCTACCTAGTATTTTAAAATACAGTTTTAGGCTCTCTGAATCCCTACGTTTCCAGCTCTGAAAATTCTAGTATTGCTGTGGGTAAACAGAAGCTGCAGAAATCTTGTCTATTCACTGTCTATTGCTCCCTGCTGCTATAGGCACCACCAAGTAGCCCAGGAGAGTGATTTTTGTTCTGGTACATATCTCTCCCTAAGACAGTGAAAGAGCAACATGCAAGCACTCGTGAATTTAGCACAAAACTGATTAATCTTCATGGTCTACATCCACTTTTCTGAGAGGGGAATGGTAGCTATAATCTAAAAAAATTCACTTAATGTAAAAGCTTTCATCAAATTCAAACAAAACATGGTACGTATTATTTGAATTACAGAAAACTACTTCACGTGCATGTCATCCATTGAGTTTGTGAGATGTGGCTTTGGTTGGAAACTTTTCCATAAATTAAAAATTTGGGCTTAGTAAATCAACATTTTTCTAATGAAAATGTCTAATTCAAAATGTTTGGGGTTTGACAATTTCTGCTGAGGGAGCCCTCTCCAGAAGGCAGAAAATCATGTTGTGTGTGGTACAAAAGTTGATTCATCTACCAGGTACTCTCTGGAGCTAGGAGTAGTGAGATATTTACGAAGCTTAATTTCCATGAGCACTTGTGATGTTCCGAGTTTCTGGTTTGCTGGTAAATAAATTGCTAGAATTAGATTTTCAGGGTGGTATTCTTTTATTCAAATGTCTGGTGAACCAGGCAATGGGTAATTGGGTCAGTCCTTGTTTTGCAGGGTTGAGTATTTTGGGTATTTCTGGATAATTTTATGTACATGTTTGAGTTGACAGCATGTGGTAAAGCAGAGCAAAATGAAAAGAGGTGTGTGTGATATTTTTTTCTTGCCTTTGGAAAAGGCATAAATTGTATAGTTGCCCTACAGACCTATCACAGGAGTGTGAAGTCTTTTAGCTAGTAAAAATAAAGATAATAATCTCTGCTTTTCTCTAGGTTAACTTAAAATTTGGTGTAAGACATCCAGAAGCAAGAACAGGAACAGAAACTGATACCTGTACAGCTTGTGCAGGTACCTTGATCCTTGAGTTTGCAGCTTTAAGCCGATTCACAGGAACATCTATATTTGAGGTTTGCTTTCCATGATATTTTATTTTTTGGGATTAGGTATTCATTAGTGTTCTGCTACACTTCTGCAATTTTGGAAAAATAATTTTGAGTTTATCAAATGGGTGCATATCTTAGCTGTTCTGCACAAAAAGTTTGCATGTGTTCAGATTTGTTCTGTTTGTGGGCTTTTTTTCTAAAAGTGTTAAATTGACTGTTCAAAAAACACAGGATGCAATTTTGTTTGAAAGTAGTTACAGTAATACAGAAGTAAACAAGATAAATATACTGAAGACTAGCTAAAGGATAATACTTGCATGGTTTTGAGGTACAGGGGTTAGAACTACAAAGAAGAAAAGTTAGATACTTGTTCCTTAAAATGCAGCTTTAAAAAAAAAGCACAATGGAAAAAAAAAAAATCACACTCATATAGTTCCACTGAAGTTTTGCAAGACTTATCTAAGGATATATTGTCAGCAGGAAGCTAAATGAAAATATTTACGCTTTTCAAAAAATTCTAATCTGAAAAATCTTTCATCGTGGGCCTAGTATTTCATTTAGTTTCGTGGAACCGTGTGGAAGCAGAGCTGGGCCTGTGTTGAGTGTTTTGGTAAAACTTGGCCCCCTAAATTCCTGTACGTGTGTTTGGCAACTTAGAGCCATTTTTGTTGGGTAGGTTGTTACCTTCAAGTTACTTTTTCTGTATATAGAGAATATATTTAACTTGTATACTCATTAAAAGGAGGCTGCTGCTCCACATTGAGATGTCTAAAAAGATGCAGCCATTTTGATTCTAAGGCTGTTGTATGTCTTGAAGTTTTTTTTAATTAGGTTACACTATCCTTTCTGTATGCACAATTTTAGAGTAGGAAACTTTTGTGGAAGGATGTTTGACTTGCTTAAGACCATGCAGCTAATTGGCAAGTAGTAGTGTAGACAAGCACCATTCTTTCTAATCAGCAACTGAATTACTATTTAGATAAAATGTGGACTGAACATCCTACTATTTATGTAATGTAATACTGAATTTTATAATTGTTAGATATGAAGCATTATTTCATGGCATCTTAATTTCTATAGACAAAAGAATAACATTCTTTAGTATCTGTGTTTCTCTACGGTTTCCTTTAATGAGCATTTTTTGTTGTTCCAGGAATATGCACGGAAAGCGCTTGATTTTATTTGGGAAAAGAGACAGCGCAGCAGCAATTTAGTGGGCGTTACTATTAATATTCACACTGGAGACTGGGTCCGCAAAGGTGTGTGGTATTCTGACTCAGAACCAGTGACCACAAGTGGTCTTGGGCAAGAAAAAAAAACCTTGACCCCCCCAACACATTTATGTAGACTATTTTAAAATGTTAATTGAATAGGTAAGAGGAGTTAGATAAATATCAGGACTGAAGAAACCGACTGCGATGAAGCCTGGCTTTGCTCTGAAAGGGTGTTTTGGTAGATAAACTAGTTTTATTCATTGCAAAGAAAGTGTTCTCTGATTCACTTTAATACTGAGAGGGGAATGCCTGGGATAAATTTTCAGAGATTCTACTATAAATACATAGGAGAAATATAAATAGGACTGTGGTTGTATATGGCAGCCAATAGAAATATTTTCCTGTGAGAAGAGTGAAACAACTGGCTTCAATGTGTGTCTGTCCATATTACCACAAAACCTTTAGCGTAGACATACACGGTATTATGTTTCTGTATCTGTGCCTTAATTACAGTGATAGGAGGCTTTTCCTTTTACTGAAAGAGCCTTTAAAATCAAAATGAAACCATGTGAAAATATCCATATGGCTACTTAAAGTAAAACCACGTTTTCATTTTCTGCTGTTTCTAGACAGTGGAGTTGGAGCAGGAATAGATTCATATTATGAATATTTATTAAAAGCCTATGTCTTGCTGGGAGATGACAGTTTCCTGGAAAGATTTAACACAGTAAGTTAACACTTTACTCAGGTTTGTGACTTCTGTAAGACAAATCTAAGACTAATAGTATTGTCAGCTGTTAGCCTGAGAAGCCTATGAAGAGATCTTTAGTTCAATTTCTGTGACTTCTGATGTGTCTAGTGCCAGCTCTTTTTAATATGATTTTTTGCTAAGCTTGGGTGAACAAAACAATATAAGAGCCTCTTGTTACAAGCCATGGTACAATTTCTTTCTGTCCTGGAGCAACAAAAAAGACCTGAAAATCAAAGTCTGGATCCTGCATTGCACTGCAAATCTTAAAGCCCAATATACATTTAAATATACTTACAAGCTGAAAAACACCGATTTCTAAATTCATAAGATGACTAAGCAGTGTCAGCATCATTATTCTTTCATAAGAGCTTTTTTTTGAAAATAGCAATATCCAGCAAAACCACTTTATATCATAAAGCGTGATTTTATATCATAAGTAGTATTAAAATTGGAATAAATCAGCAGCTAAAAGCCTGTTGCTTACACTTTAAGTGTAATGATTATTTCATGTTCCTAACCCGCAGCCACCATTATTATATTTTGCCTCAATTATGTCTGTTAACTGTTTCCTATTGATTTGGCTCATGTGCTCATGATTGTACCAGTTGCTTTGTTGGGTTTTTTTTTTTAATATCTGCTTTCCTCCTCTGAGATGTATTTGTTTTAGAGTTCTCTTGGTCAGAGAAAGCAATTAGAACTTTGTTCAGCATGTGCTTAAAGATTCAGCCATAACAAATGTGCCTTAACTGTAGTGCAGTACTGGTTCTTCCATTGAAATAAAATGCCGTAGTTTGGTGATCTATATCTGTTTTATAAAATGTATTGATAATACAGAGTCATGATTTTTCTGATGTTTGTCAGCACTACGATGCCATAATGAGATACATTAGCCAACCACCTCTTCTTCTTGATGTTCATATTCATAAACCAATGCTAAATGCTAGGACCTGGATGGATTCTTTGCTAGCTTTCTTCCCTGGATTGCAGGTAAGGTTTAAAATCCATGTGCAAATTATTTTAATAACAAGTAAATTATTAAATAGACTGGATATATAATTGACAAGTCAAGCTTAGTAATTTGATTTTCAATAATACTGAATGAGGATTTCTGTACTCACTTCTGTCACTTCAATGCAAGTTAACGTGCATTTCTGGCCATCTTGAGTATCACAAGTATATCCGTATGATTTGTTCCCTTCACTCCTAGTCATGAAAACACTCGAATGAGTCTGCCTTTTTAGTAGTCTAGTGACAAATTTTCTAGTTTGTGTGCCATTTACATTTTTAAGACAAACTAAATCACATTTCCACCACAATTCTTTATAAATGATAGAGATCTTTTTTCGGCATAGGCAGTAGTCTTAATGAGCTCACTGATTTTAAAAAGCTCTTACGGAATATCTATGACTTACACTGAAAGGGGGTAATATTTATAGTATGTGTCTGCTGGAAATGTAGAAATTGGTCTGTAGCTTTACATGAACACAGTGAGTGTGCCTAACTTTTGATTATTATTCCTATGCATGGTGAACTAATGTTAATTTTATTATTGAATTTTAGGTGTTGAAGGGCGATATTAGACCTGCTATTGAAACTCATGAGATGCTGTATCAGGTTATAAAAAAGCATAACTTTCTTCCGGAGGTAAAGTGGTAATTTTTTGATTGTGTAGAATGATTCTTACCTCAGTTTGAGCAGTCTCAGCTATCTATTTGAAAAAATAGTAGGTGTATATGTCGTTAAAGCCAAAGGCTCCTTTCCACAGCATTCTTATGTGATTTATAGTTCTGTATGTATGACAACTGTGTTTTGGATATGAAATATTTTCCTTCAGTTATGCTGTAGTTAACACAATAATAGGAAGCTGCTGCGATTAATAATTACTTAGACTTTATATTTCAGCCTTTCAAAATTGACCTTGACTCATTTCAGTATGCAAAACTTGTATAAGCACATGTAGTAGTAGCTGCTTACTAATAAAATAGCATTAATGCTGAAGATCAGTCATCTATATTAACCCAAGGAGGGAAACAAAAGACTGAATTGTTCTGAGAGGAAGTTCTGAAATTTTGCATAATGTCCTTGAAAATAGGTACACAAACTTGTCTGTAGTTATTGCAAGTGCAGTCTTTGAGCAAGTTAATACTGCACAGAAAAGCTTTTTTACCTGCTGAAGTGTGTGTCTTCATTCTGTGATGACCCAGAATACATGAGATGGCTTCTGACTTAATTTGTAATTGTGACTTTCCTCTGGTGTAAGCTTATTTGTTAGAGAAGATTTTAATTAACATTGCATTCACCTAATGTGGAAACTGAGACCAAAGGATGCTCTCTAAGCACTGGAAGGATTTTTTTTTTTTGAGTGCTTTTAAAATGGTATGATTTGGCTCCTTAAGCGTTTTTTTTTTGGGGGTTGTTTTTTCAGTGCTTTGTACTTCTGAAGGAAACTTTGAAAGATCAGTTAGTTGTATTTAAGCCAATATGCCATCCCCTTCAGCAAACGGTTTAAACCATGGTATGAACTAGAAGTAAGGCCACCACAGAAGTGGCTTTTGCCAGTGCATATGAAGAGTGAATGCATAGACTAGGCAAGTTTTAGATAACTGACTTCTAGTCTGTGGTATTTCTTATGTTAGAAACAGCTGCTTACAATCTGTCAGTCTGAAATGACAGTGTAATGCACTGGAAGTATCAGGTGGTAGGTAAGTTTGCAAAAATGGTATTTGTCAAAGCTCAGGTCGCCTCTATGTAGTGGTCCTACACTATCCTGCTTTGGTTGGGTTGCAGCAGAGGTGGTGTGCTTGTGCTGATAGGAACAATTGAAGGCTGCATGCTGCCTCCTGGGCCTGGAGCACAAGTTCTTATCTGGCACCTTTGCCAAAACTCCACTTGTTGGGCGCTTGTCAAGAGGCTGGGTGATGTCCTGACTCCTGCACAAACACAAGACTAAGTCTCACTCATGCTAAGTGGGCTCGAGCACTAGTTTAGGTTTTGGCCTCAAATGTACCAACTAGACAGAGGTTCTTGTAGCCTCCTGAGACTGCTGTTGGGCCTACAGTCCTCTACTGCTGTGTACTTCAGCTATTGTAATAAAGTTGATGTATGATTCAAAATAAACCTGTGTTTGGTTTTTATTCTTGCATTTATTTTTGTCTGTTCTTTTTCTTCCTCAGGCATTCACAACAGACTTTAGAGTTCACTGGGCTCAGCATCCTTTAAGGCCTGAATTTGCCGAAAGCACTTACTTCTTGTATAAAGTAAGATCACTTTCATTCCTCTGACTTTTGGTCACTTTGTCTAGCACCTGGTATTTTGTTGGTGTTTTATTTCAATATAGAATGAGTAGTCTATCTCCAGCTTATTTTATCTACTGGAGCCAGTTCTGTTTATAAACAAGATGAAAGTATTGGTTATCAAAAATTGTTCTAGGATTTTTTTTTTATATGCCTAGAATTAGAAGGGCCCATATTTTTAAAGATATTCAGGTATTGCTGATCTCTGTCAAAGAGATCTTAGTCTCTAAGAGCAAAAGCCACTTGTACCTTGCAGAGAAGAGCAGTGCCTAAATGTCTTGCATTTCTGTAGGTATTTCCATGTGCTTATCTGCATATCCTTAAAAGATAATGCAGTAGATCTCAGAAGTCTCTCTTGTGACTGTTTAGCACTACCAATAAATTAGACTTTACTGGTGTCTGAGAAGGTATGGAATCAATAAATTAGCATTAGGAAAATGAAAGCTGCTAATTGTACAGTAAGTAAATACCTATATGTTTGGGGTTTGCTTGTTTGTTTTTATTTTACAGGCTACTGGGGACCCTTACTATCTAGAAGTAGGAAAAACACTCATTGAAAACCTGAACAAGTATGCAAGAGTACCTTGCGGGTTTGCTGCAATGAAGGACGTTCGTACAGGAAGTCATGAAGACAGGTACAGCATTTTGCAATGATTTTTTTTTCACAAAAAGATTATAGGAAAATGATTATATAATTGAATTAATTAACTTTTGAGTAGCTGTCTGCCTTCAGTTTGATAACCCAAGTCTTAAATTACCAGTTTGTCATAATCTATTTCAATACTTTTATAGTTTGTTACGTAAGAATATTTTTAGTTAACGTTTCCTTTGTCTCAGAGCAATAGACAAATTACTTTCAAACAAAATATACTTCAAATCAAGAACTTAGTAAAGAGGTTTATTTGTTTTTTCTATAATGCTGTTTTGTACTGAACATGCTGAATCATTTGCCTCCAAACACAGTTTATTCCAAGTGGAAAGAATACTAATGTAATTCAGTTCAGTAATAATAGTCATGAAGTCTTCAGAGATGGAGCAATAGGAGTATTTGTTTTACTGATGTTTTAGAAAAAGGGATCTTCCTAATGATGATGATGTTTTGTTTTGGTTTTTTTCCCTGTAGAATGGACTCTTTTTTTCTGGCCGAGATGTTTAAATATCTTTACCTGCTGTTTGCTGATAAGGAAGATATGATTTTTGACATTGAGGATTATATCTTCACTACAGAAGCTCATCTATTACCACTTTGGCTTTCCACTACAAATCAAACCATCTCTAAAAAAAATACAGTAAGTGACAGCTCAAATTTAAATCAGTTTTAGTGGTGCTTTAAAGCAGTTCCTTTTTTTTTTTTATGAGAGCACATGAAAGAAAAATCAGGAAAAATCATAGTTTAAAGAAGTACACCAGTGTTAAAATACTTCATATTAAATGTTTTATCATATTTACAGTCACATGAGTATGAATAATGTTTCGATGACTGGATTCTGCACCACTGAATCTTGAAGAAAGAGCTGTGGAAAGCTAGCAATATTTAAAAAGAAAATTATTCCCCATCTCTATAAATTTGAAAATAGCACGCTATGGTATTTTTATGTTCATCTTTATTTTCTATTATTTTTTCTAATACATTTGCAACAACGTGCCAAAGTTGTTGCTTATTTTATTGCACAAACCCTTGGTAAATTTCGAGAGGTTTTTTGAGACCACTACAAAGTTAGTTTGACAAGATACAACTATAGCTTTTGGGTATGTGATTGTTTTAGTCCATGCAATAGGCATCTATTGTGTAACTGTGAGAACATTTAGTGGTTTATAAATTACTTAACCTTCCAAAGTAACCTATAATAATACAACTGTGCTGTGAAGCATCATAAATACTGTCTTTTTTGGTTTTGTGCTTAATAAGGTGACATGATTAATCAATCTTTAAGGCAATAATACTAGTGGCAAACAAGACAAATGTGTGAAAAAGTGAATAGAAAGGTGTCCAGGGCATCAGAGATGTAAATTCCCTTATGGTAGTGTGCCTTTATTTTTACCCTTTACTATGTGTTCTACAATAATGCCTGGATCGGAGGAAAATGCTGATGTTGTGCGTGTCAAGCTATGCGTCCTGGAGAAATCGTAAAATTGAGTATAAAGGACTCTGTTTTATGGACTGTAGCATTAGGCAGTGAACAATTTTTAGTTACTTGCTCTTAATGTCTGACATCAGTAATACATTTAATGGGGGGTTGTTTTTTCGTGTTCCTTTATGGTGAAAATCCTGCACCCTCTATGAATGTTCTGTCCTTGAGCATTTATCATCTTTTGTCTTTGAGTTCTGGAAATGGAGACTGTTGCTTTTTAAACTATGCGAGAAGTTCTCTTCCCTCTGAAGGAGCATTTTGTGTAACTTCTGTAATAACGTGAGAAGTTGACACTTTTGAGGCAGCCAGGATTCCCACAGCTGATGCTGTGTGCAGCGCTGGCCCAACATATGTAGCTCTCTTGAGAATAGCAAATGTTAATAAAAGGCCGATAAAGAAGATACAGTAAATTGTTCAAATGCAGTTTTCTTAAGCTCTTTAAGTCAAAGCTGCTAACGTGCATAATACAAGTAAGAAAGATGCATTGAAAATGGTGTCAACAAAATGCGTTAAGCAGCTAAAAGGCTGTGAAGATGAGTGTTACTCTTATGGAATTTATCCGATGGGGAAAAAAATGATAAGAATGAACAGAATGTGTAAATTATTTTTAATATAAACACAGTGCTAGTATGCCAAAATGTCTGTGAAATAGTTGGTAGTAGCAACCCAACATCCTGTTCGTATTTATTCTTATAAATAGGAAAGGTTGTGTCTTACTACAGTGATGGTTGCAATAGTGCTTGCAAGACCTTCTTTCTTGAGTGATGTGACTAATATTTGTCACACTAAGAGCATAGGTACTTTAAAGTGTTTATTCTAGTAAACTAATAGCCTTTTAGGTCTTGGGTTTTAGGGAGCCTTTAAATACTTGATTTTTAATTAGATAATATGTTGCAAACAGGATTTTTTTGCAAGTAGATAAATACATTAATTTTCTTGTAGGTGAGAGAATAAGGACAGACTAAACAGACTAAGAACAGACTAAATATGGCTGCAAATTACTGTGCATGTTCCACCTGGTTTCGCATGTTACAAAACAGCAATTGGTGTAAATGTTAGCTCTGCCATCTTTTCTGAAAATAGAGATTGCTTGAAGTATATATAGATTCGTCCTTCCCCATTGAGACTTGCAAGTCTGTATGGCTCCTGAGGAGGAGAATCTTTTGTTCGTATGAAAAGATGTGGCATTTTTAGTAATAGGAAACAAGAATTACCTAAGGCCTGCAGCTGGTCCGCTCAGCATACAGGCAACATCAAATGGAATTGTATCTACTTCCTTTAATTGTCCAGCACAGAAGAGTACAGGGGCGCTAGCTATGTCATGAGTGGGCTTGAGAAGTACTGTTTGCCAGTAGAGGATTAGCTGTTTTTGCAAAAAACAAACAAACCTAGAAACTGTGGATACAAGTTTGGTAAGTTACATGTTAAAACTGGTATTGTATTTATCTATTCCTAGAAAGGGTTGTAGTGCACTGGTTGCCCTTTATTATTACAAGGTGTGGCACAGAAGAGTGATGTTTTCTTCATTCCTGGAATGTGTGTGGTTGTAGGATATATATTGAATTCAGCTGCTGTATGTCCTAAGTACACAAATTACTTAAGGGTAGGTCTATCTGTTGATTTTCTTCATATAAAAATGTAACCTACATTTTTAATAGGTGGTCTGTATCTTTCATTTTAGACTACAGAATACACAGAGCTGGATGACAGCAACTTTGACTGGACCTGTCCGAACACCCAGATTCTTTTCCCAAATGACCCTATGTTTGCTCAGAGTATCCGTGAACCTTTGAAAAACGTGGTGGATAAGAGCTGTCCTAGGGGTATTTCCAGAGCGTAAGAGGAATATTTTCTGTCTTTTGTTAGTGTAGGAGTGAGGGGAATAGTCTGTTATGCATGGAAGGAGGAATATGAAGCGTTATTGGAGCTTGCTCTGCTTGAGTTTGGAGTCCTTTTGAAATGGATAGCCTAGCTACAGGAAAAATCAGTTATGTTTTGTCTGGCATCATCAGCAAGACTTAGTTCATTGCCAGCAGGAATTAGCGCGTCTTTCAAAGCAAAAGGAGCTTAATGAGCCGCATACTCAGAGTGGGAATTGTAGCCCAGGTACTACAGGAAATACGTCTCTTTGATTTGTAAAATTAATTTCTGTAGTCTCTTGAACAGTTCTGCCACTCTTCTTTGTAGGAAGCAAATCGTACTACCGTATATAACTTCACCTGTTTCGGAGAATTCAGGATGGTCTGTTAAAGTTGAGGAAGTTGATCCTGGATGCCTCTTTGGTATTTATACTTAACGAGTAAAGCTGAGAAGCAACTGTATGAGGAAAACTGGTTTTAGTCAGTCTTACAATAATGCAGACTATTTAGAAATGAGAGCGTATGGTAGTTTTGTTATCAACATTGTGTGTGCTTTTTTTGCACCACAAAATTATCGATAATACTGACAACTTTTAAAAAAGATAGTTTGACTGAGAAGTTGCATTCTAGTGAAGCTTGTACTCAACATTATTCCGAAGAATTCTAATCTTGTGGTGGTAGGAATAACGTGAAAATCTTGTTTCAAGAATAATCTGGTTTTTAAACCTTTGATCTCTAATATCTTTTGGCAGAGAAGAGAGTTTGGGAAGTGGACCAAAACCACCATTGAGAGCCAGAGATTTCATGGCCAGTAATCCTGAACACTTGGAGATACTGAAGAAGATGGGAGTCAGTTTGATTCATCTAAAAGATGGAAGAGTACAATTAGTACAGCATGCAGTGCAAGTAAGACCTGACAGTACTTTTTCTGGAAACTTCTAGTAAAATGCTACTAGCAATGAGATTTAACACTTAGAGGTTCAGGACAGCCAGACTGCAGAAGGGGCGCGTGAACTTGAATGTGCAACTATATTTAGCAGGTGGTTGGTTGTTAATGTTTTGCCTCAGCAACATTTTTAACCAGTCTTCCATTAAAATAGATGGAGGCTGTTCTTGTCAAAGTGATGCAGTTAATAGCATCTTATCTGAAAATATTAGTTTTTCAGTGTGAGATACTTCTGTTTGTCTAGGAGATGTATATGGTTATATATTTTTAGTCTACAGTGTAGCGGAGATGCTAAAAAGTTAAATACCTCATTTGGAATGATGAATGGGTGTCAGTGAGCATCCACTCTGTATTTTAAAATCTTTGTAGCAGTGATCCAAGCAAACTGAACTTCAGGGTGGTTTGTTTGTTTGGTTTTTTTTTCTTCCAAAGTTTCTCAAACATTTAAGAAGAAACTGTTTATTGTTTCTTTACCACTCAGGCAGCAAGTTCACTTGATGCTGAAGACGGCTTACGGTTCATGCAAGAAATGATTGAACTCTCCAGTCAGCAACAGAAAGAGCAACAGCTACCTCCTCGTGCTGTTCAAATTGTTTCCCATCCATTCTTTGGCAGGGTGGTCTTGACTGCTGGACCAGCACAATTTGGAATGGATTTATCCAAACACAAAGCAGGGGTATGTAAGATGTGTATGTGATCTGTTCCTAGCTTTCTGTTACTTCCCTTATTGCATAAGCCTAAATTTTACAGTACTGGTGCTATTTCAGGATGGCCAGCTAGAGAGCGATCAATTAATTACAGTGGTTAAAATGACAGAGCGCAGCAATGACAGAATGACAGCTATGACAGTCTTTTAGATGAGTGGCTTATCGGTCCGTGGCCAATGTTCTGCTTCTGAGTCATCAGTCATGATTTCGGATTTAAAATGCATATGTAGTATGATTTTTTTGAAACAAATTTATATAATCTGCAGTGCACATCTTAAGAGATATTAATTTAAGGCAAGTTTTTCCTACTGTGTCAGCCATGAATTTTCAGAAGCTCTTTTAGAGTTAGAGTAGGCAGTTCTTACACAAGCTTTTATAAAAGGCTATATCTAGATGGAAGAAGAAAATATCACAGAGGCAATGGTCCTTACTGGAAGCAGTAGGAAAACTCAATGACTTGGATTGGGCAAGATGCAGCCCAAAAGAGGAGTTCCAGACTAGCAGTTGACAAGAAGAAATTTTTCCAGAGATGGCAGTTCACAGGTATAGACAAAATACTCTGAATATGAGAACTTGGGTTTCACTCGGTCTTTCTTGGCTTCTTAGAACTCCAGCTTCAGGGTAAAGACTGCCTGCAGTGACAGAAGACAACGCTAAATGCATTAGAGCGACTGAAGAAGTGAACATGCTTAGGAATCTTTTGCAAGTTTGAACCCGGTGCTGTAATTCTCTCTTTCTGTTTTTGTTTTTCCAAACAGACAAGAGGATTTGTTGCAACCATTAAGCCATATAATGGATGCTCAGAGATCACTAATCCTGAGGTGGTAAAAGAGAAAATTGCTTTGATGCAAAGAGGCCAGTGTATGTTTGCTGAAAAGGCACGGAACATTCAAAAAGCTGGAGCAATAGGTGGCATTGTTATTGGTAAATAAAATCTTAACTTCTAAAAATCTTAAGTTTGTGTAAATGTAACCTATATTTTACAGATTTGAAGATACTGGAAAGCTGACAGGAAGCTGACAAACTCTCTGAGATGACAGTACTCCAACGTAGAAATTGCACTTTTAGAAGATGAAGAAATGTTTTGCTTTTGTTTGGTTCTGCGCAGAAAGTATAGCTAAAGAAACTGGGATGGGTGGTTGTCACTGGTTTTGCAGATGAAAAGTTGTTATTTTAAGGATCACCGAGTGTTGAAATAGCGCTATCTACTGAAGAAGACTTGAGATACAAATGAGAAATGATAAGGAAAACAAGTACACAAGTTGGATTTTTGCTTTTTACAACTGACTTACTATTTTCTGCCCAAGATCCTCTAACTGACTGGGCAGTAGAAAGCCGCTCAAGAAGTCTGCTGAAGTTCAGAGTTGTAGCCTATTTATCTAACGGGAGGTTTGCTTGCTTTTCCTTTTGTCTGCGTCTGGCTAGATGACAATGAGGGAAGCAGCAGTGACACAGCTCCTCTCTTCCAAATGGCTGGTGATGGAAAGAATACAGACGATATCACAATTCCCATGCTCTTCCTCTTCAATAAGGAAGGAAACATTATACTGGATGCAATCCGGGAGTATGAGTCTGTGGAGGTGCTCCTTTCTGATAAAGCAAAAGACAGAGGTAAGATTAGAGGTTATTTATACAAATTTAGCTTCCATCTGTGCCGTGGCACAATGTGAAATGTATAAGAGTGATTTCTATTGCTACCCAAAGGTGCAAATGCATTCTTTGGTAGCTCGAGTTTTCTGTTTGACATTGGTAACGGCTTTCTTATGAAACAACTAATATCCGAGATGTGTCATTATTTGCCACCCCTCCCAAGTTAACACTAACATCCAGAAATACTGTTCTTAAGTTAAATGTCACTTTGACTAATGAGAAAATACAGCCTTTTGGATTCCTTTTGAACCTTTTTTTTGTCACAATCTGCTTTGAAGTGGCATCAGGAATAGCATAAGTGTTTTCAGTGCCCTACATTGTAAACGCCTCTCTCTTATCGACATCCCCAGTGACGTGCTTGGTACCCAAAAGGAGAGAGACAACTCTTACAACTATTTTGCCTATCTAAGGAGAATTTGTTATCATGAGAAATAAGGCTGCTGACCTCAGATGTTTTGCAGTTTTTCTTGTATAATACAAGAAAATTGCAAGCTAATACATTTCCAATTAACAGGTTTGCATATGGTAGAAAATTCTAGGTTTTCCCTTTGTCAGCCTTCCGCGTAGCACTGCTTTGGCCGAGCAGAGTATATAAGAACAAGTATCTCTAGTAAACCAGGGACAGGCGTTTATTTTGTGCACATTTGCAAAGGTGTTATGTCAAAAGCTACAGTGTTGTTTCTTCATAGCTGTTTACAGATTTCTCCTGTTTATAACTATGGTTAATCTGCTCTAAGAAAATACTAAATACAAAAGATAGCTCTGCATTTGAGAATATGTAATGCGTATCTGCTTCTTCCCCCCTCCTCCTGCTTCCGTTTGGAATCCCAGCAACAATCTTTAAAGGTAAAATGATTCCAAACTACATTATTGATAGCAGTAAGTATCCCGTGTTAAACATGGTATATTCAGTTAAATTCCCTAGAAGTCCTGAAGTACTAGTGTCCTGTATACTAGGTATAAACATCTAACTCCAGATAAATCTGCATGGTTAAATGGGGCAGCTGTTGTGGAGTTACAATACCTATCTCAAGTAGTGATTTAGATGTTAGTTGCTTTGAGTGGGGATGTGACAAGGGAGGTTTTGGCTCTCTTTAATTCACAGTTCAGTAAAATTAAGGAACTCTGTCTCCCACTTCCTTAGAAGTGGGATCCTGGATCTGGGAGTGCTTTAAATTTCAGTGCACGCAGTGGGTATTTGCTTGAGACTGAAAGATGGCAACTAGCACTGACCCAGAAGTCACTATTCCAGTTTGAGGAACCAAAACTAATCTCACTATATCGTTTGCCCTTGTTTAAATGTCTTCCCTCACCTCCCTCTGTAAAATACATTCCTTGATTCCATTGATATGAAAACTTAACATTTAAGTCTGCACTTCCTTGAGGAATATGGTCAAGGGAGGTGACCTTGCTTATGAAATACATAATAAAATGTGCCTTCCTAGGTAGTTTTTTTTTCAAAACGTGTTTTTTTTCTGTTTGTTTGTTTTTTTTTCTCTCCCCTCTCAAAGACTTGGAAATGGAGAATATGGACCAGAAGTTATCTGAAAACGATTCACATAAACAGAATTCAGAAGAAGCTCCTTCAGCATCTCAGGATGTTGGTGCGGTCAGTCAGGAGCCTGAAGAAGGAGAAAGCTCTGATGTTACTGACCCTGATTCTTTATCTCCTGCTGACGCAGACAGTGACAGCATTTCCATTTCAAATCAGGATTCCTACGTCCCTGGAACCGATGAGGCTAGTGCTCCGGAGCCAGCATGTACGCAAGGGGATCACCAGCCTCAGGAACAAAAGACCGAGACAGAGTCAAATTCCAAAGTTAACTGGGACAATAAAGTCCAACCTATGGAATCCATATTAGCAGACTGGAATGAAGATATAGAAGCATTTGAAATGATGGAAAAGGATGAGCTATGACTTGTAATAATAACTTATTTGTTAATAAACAAGTGGAGAACTCTTTGGGTAAAAGCGAGGCCCCGATATCTGAGAACGAGTAAACATACTCAGTATTGTGATGAGCAACCAGATTTCACCTGGAAATTACCACAGAAATCCAGCACGCGCTCTTTGTATTTTTTTAATTTTTCCTGTTTAAAAACGGGAATGTGCAATTGAAGCATTAGTCTGGCTCCGCTGCATGGTGCTGTAGCCCAGGAGGCTCATTCGGGGAACGAGCCCAACTTCTGCCTTCCAGGCTCCAAGAGGTCACACTCCCTTGGTCTCTGGAAAGCACAAGTTGAACGCAGTGGGGTGAACACGCCACGTAACTAACGGTTGTCGGTGAGAGCACTGGAAGGCCGTAGGTCAGCCACTGTTGCGGCTTGAGCACTGATCCCTACTGAGTTGCACGCCTTCATTGACAGCAGCGGGTGAAATTGTGTTTCCGGTTGTCTTGTCTTTAAGACACAGCTAGAACTTGTCCTGACACATCATACTGAGAGGCAGTAGTGTTGCTCGTCACTCCTTCCATCCATTACTATGAAGAACGACGATATGCGAGTTTTCCCTTCTGCTCCACTTTCAACTAGAGAAACTGTACAAACCAAAGGCAGCGTGTACTTTGTAAGCAGGTTCCATCGGGGAAACTGAGGCAGCCTTGCTCGTTTGGGGTCTACCAGATAAAGGTTCACGGTGTGTTGTGGAAGTTATGCTTGAGGTTAAGGTAAAGTGGACAAGGTAGATGTTGAGTTACAGGTGTTTTCTTTGGCCTTCTAGGTTGAAAAGTCTACCCTGAGATACAGAATTTAAACTGGCAATACTCTCTGAACGGACGCTAAACAGAACTAGATCAATTATAACAAAAATCTTCCTTTTTCTACAAATTTGATTTCTAACAGCTTGACTGCATTATCGTTCTTTTTATATGCAACTTCTATACGTGTGACGCTTAAGGCCAGTACCAGCAGTGAAGCGCAGCGATTTTTGGCTGTTGGGTCCATAGTTCAAAGTGTAGTGGCGTGAACCGCGAGGATGACCGATATGTTACTCTGGGCTTCAGGAGATTGTTACAGGTAAGTGTGAGTCCTAATTTGTTATCCCTATTATGAAAAAGCATTATTTACATAAAAATGGGGATGAGAGACGTTTTGACTGTGTCCAAAGAAACTGCCAAAAACTAATTAACTTGATTTATATAAACCGCTTTTAGTGAATTGTGGTTCAAAGAATTGTTTTATATAAAAGAGTAAATGAATACTGCCTATATGCTGCACCAGGCTGAAAATGAAGGTTTATATTAACCTTTACAATGGAATAAAAAAGCGCCCCAATTGGAATTGCACCTTCCATTTAGCTGGTGAAATTTTGTGTGCTGAATATGCAACTGTTAATTAGTACAGCCATACTGTATTTATTTATGTATACTCCTGTACAGTATGAATGGAGAAATCCCAGGCAAATGTTGTATACATGTATACTTAATGACACTTGCTTTCAAGAGTATCAAAATGCACAGGCACCTTTTGAGAGCATGACAGTCAGTCAAACTATTATCCATAAACTGAATGATAACTTTAAATCACTCGAGTAGGAGGTAATTTTGAGGAGGAAATGAAGCAGTAGTGGAATAGTGAATAAGTGTCCTTTTAAATAAATCAGCTTTTAAATGTAGTTACAATTCCTTTGCACAAATAACTGGATGGAGGTTTGGACTGAATGAGTAGGGCTTGAAGCAGCTGGCGTTTTTCAGTTGAGAATTTTTTTATTTATGTTTTTTTGTCACGTGAGTTTCTTCGTGTGAGGAATTTGATCATGGGAACCTTTTAAGTGTCCTTTGTTACTTGGAGCCCCGGTCCGTTCCCGAGGGACACTGCGCTCCCCCGGTAGGGCCTGGGCTCAAAGCAACGTGGCCAAGTGCAGTCAGCTGCAGGATCAAACCTACCGGGTGCAGATCAAGAGTTTTTCACTCTGTCCGTGCTTAGTGCCACAAAAGGAGCAGTTTTGTTCCCGTGCTCTTTGATGTGGGCTACATCTTCATCCGTGTTAGCTCTTTTGGTGAGAATCAAATATTTTTATAGTTGTAGAAGCCCTCTGCTCATTACATTAAGACTGCCAATATAGCAGCTAAAGGTTTTCTTTTTTTACTTGCAGAAAATTTAGGCGTAGATGCAGAATTTTATTAAAAGATGAACTTTTCTTGCCACCACTAGCTCATTTTTATTTAATTGCTTTTCCACACCTATTGATAAAGCAGCAGACATTAGCTCTCCTTTTGAGGGATTTTTGAACGATCCCAGAACTCCGATGTTTGAAGCATCGTTTTGGTGGTGGCCTACCTCAGATATCGAACTGTTGCCTCTTTCCTTTTGGGTTGGGGGTTTTTTTTCGGTTTTGTTTCAGTTTGTTCTACTTTACCTTTGAAACCATCGTTAAGAGCCATAGCTTTGTTTACAGAACTGAATCGGGTAAGGTTGACCTTTTGGGAAAGAGGACTAAATTGGGGGGGGGGGCAGTTTTATTCAGGTTCTTTACAATTTGTATTTCCTTACGAGGAAATAGGTGTTAGTTTAACCTTTTCATATCACTCTGAAAATAATTCGGTTTTCTGTCATTGTCATCTTAAAAAGCAAAGAAGAATGTATTCATCAAATAGAAAAACTTTTGGAGAGGGGTGTTAGTGTTCTTCCCAAATTTTTTAGAAGTCTGCTCCCTCCGTGTGGAATATTGCTTGTACATCATTCACCAGTAGTCTCCTCTTCCTTTGTAGGGTATTGTACATTTATTTGTATGGTATTGAACACTGAAGAATTCGGGAATCACAGCTGGAGCTAGCACTTATTCCATGCCATGTAGTTCAGATCAGCCGATTAAGTTCTTATTTGATCTTAGAGGAATATTCTCAATTGTTTACATTTATTGTATCTTAATGAAGTTTCAAAATGAGCCCAGCTTTGGTTCTCCTCCTGCTGCCAGCGTAGCTGAAGGCATAGTGGTAGGCATGAGTAAGTGTATGTCGAGAGGTTAAAAATGGGACATCTTATGCAAAAGGCATCAGTCAGAACATAGAGGGGAAAAAAAAAAAACAAACCCCAAAACATTCTGTGAATGAAATATTGTATGTTCAGATTTTATAAGATTCTTCTTTTTTTTTTTTTTAACCAGCCCAATTTACAGCCGTATATTTTCTTATGAAAGATGTCTAATAACAGGTGCTGTAACACTATTGTTGGGTTTTACTGTCTGGTGGTAAGTGTATACAATATTTCTAAGGGCAACTATGTACTGTGATGTAAAAGTCTGGGCTAAAATGTATATAATCTGTGTACATAATTGTGTACTTGATTATAATTGCTGATTGTAAAGATTTAATAAAATGTAAATATTCTGGTCAAGCTGTGCTAAATTGACAGCAGTTTCTGAACTGCCCAGCGAGCTGCCTTCACCTTGACTGTGAGCCTGGCTGCCGGCGGGGCGCAGGGGTGCGCAGCCGAGGGTGAAAGCAACAGACGCCCTGCAATGCAGGAGATTCTGAAATAAGGGATAACTCTTCACTGTGAGGGTGGCCAAACCCAGAGACATACTATATAATCAGAAAAACACCTTCTTAGTATAAAATTGAAAGCAGGCTGGAAAGGCTCTCAGCAGCCTGATCTAATTGGCCTGGTTCAAGCTCTGTTTTTCTATGACTTGGGCTTTTTTATTTAAAAAAAAATAATCCATTCCTGCAGTGAGAATACAGAGCTTCAAAAGTTCATGTAAAGTTTGACTGCTTAGATCCTGTTTGGTTTTGGTTTTGTGTGGGTTTTTTTTGTTTGTTTTTTTTTTTTTTTTTTCCCCCAATTCTAATGAAAACAGGTCTCTCTCGGGCAAGTAAGGTAAGTCCCAGAGGAAACGCGCTCCGTTGTCCTTCCTCTGTTACCAGCTGTTCTCTGACACCTCTAATCCTATGAGCTTTCCCTCCATGGAAGTTAAGGTTAAGAAAATAAAAGATGCAGGAGCCCTAAATTTAAGTCCTTGTTCAAGTGGATATTAGGAAATACCAATTGGGTATTATATATATATTATATATATATTGGATATATATAATTGGATATTAGGAAAAATTTTTACACTGCAAGGGTTTTTAAGCCTTGGAATGGGCTGCCCAGGGAAGTGGTTGAGGCACCGTCCCTGGGGGTATTTAAAGGACAGGTTGACATGGTGCTTAGAGACATGGTTTAGTGATGGGTTTTTTGTCAGTGAGGTTGATGGTTGGACTAGATGCTCTTAAAGGTCCCTTCCAACCTGGACAATTCTATGATTCTAAGTGTTCAGCAATATTTATGGCATTCATTAAGTAGAAACCATCTAAATTTCTTCAACCTACTGTTTTGGAGCAAAGGCACCTTCTGCCTTCCTCATCCCTTAAAGGACCATTAAGCTGGGATGCTCAAAGAACGTTTTGGCCTGTAGGGTATATAGCAACACTTAAAAGTCCTACATGCTTCCTTTGCATCTACTTATTTTGGGAGCAGTAGGTGTTTCTTCAATAGGTGTCTACTCTCTATTGACCTTGCAGTTGTGGTGGCAGCTCCTTGTTTTAGTGGGGATGGGCAAACGAACAGGTCAGATGGTGTAGGGTGGTGCTACTCAGAGATGGGCAAACTGAGGAACAGTCTCAGGAGTCCAGTGCAAACCTGGGGTTTGCAGAAACAACTAAAATAATCAGAATCAAAAAGATTACCACAACAACCCGTGAGGCAGAGGTGGGAAGAGGAGCGCTGGCACGAGCAGACACGATGCAGCATGCTCCTCAGTGGCATCTCCTTTGAGTGGATGCCCATGGGCAAGGGCTAAGACAGGGAGGGGACAGAGGGCTTTGGACCATACCTTTCAGGACTAAGATCTCCAGCGTGATGGAGCAACCCTTTGTGGCCACATCCCCATGCAGTTTGCCAAATTTCTTCATAGTGACTGGGGCCTGCTGCCTGCTCTGCCTTTTCCTGCAGGGATACCCCATCCCTACCTCCCTGGTTTGCTCATGTTCTTCCCCGATCAAGTGTCAAACTAACCCAAAAAAACAGGCAGAGATGTTCATCCTCTGCGCGTTTAACCCTTTGCCCTTCCTGCTGCCAGGGGCTGGGGAGATCGGAGCAGAGCCACCAACAGCAGCAAAGTTGTCTCGTCTCTACTGGGGGTAACTGGAGAGACCTTGGAGCACACCAAACGGCATTACTTTTTATTTTAAAGAAGAAAAAAAATGTCTCTTAGAGGAGCCAATGTTCTCTCTTAGCAACACCCTCTTGTGATTCTTGGAGGATCTGGTTTTATCTTTCCACGTTCATCTCCACCACTTTGCTGGCTGCCATGCCCAGATGCTGTTTGAAATAACAAGGAGTCACTCTCCCATCGCAGATGGCCTCTGGAAAGGCAAAAGTGTTAAGCAAAATTAGAGCCAGGGTGCACCGCTGTCCCTGCCCCTCTTTAGATATTTATTTTCCAACAAGAAATCAGGAATATTTAGTTACTTATTTCTGGGTCTGAGCACATTCCCGATACTTCCGCTCCGCAGGAGCACTCACTGCGGAGATGCACAAAGGGTAGGGGTAACTCGGTGGCACCAGTACATCACGTATCCTACTAAAACTCCTCAATAATTACTTTATGCCAATAGTTGTATTGATGGGGCCATTGCTCAATTTTTTGCATTTCCACTTTCTTGTCACCTGAAGCTGGAGGACTTCAGCGGCTCTGACAAAAAAAATTTCATCTTCAGCTGCTGCTTGTCCCAAGGCCCATCATTCTCCCCAGCCCGAAACTGCCGCTGGCAGGAGTCCAATTTTCTTCCTCTGCGCTACGTAAAAAGATAATGTCAATAAACGTTTCCAGCTGGAATGGTCTCTATAAAACACTGTTTGCCTGGGAAAGGTCACTCAAGCCATTAAACCCCAGCGTGGGCGAATTCATCTTTATTAATCCTTTGGTGGAAGGCACAGCGTGATGACACGACACTGGGGCCGGTCCCATTGCGGAGGTATTTAAGCCAAAATTGCTCAAAAAAAAAAGAAAAAGTGTGCAGAGACTTGGTGGTGCCACACGCATTCTTGTGGGGAGCTCCAGGACCACCCCGGGACGGCTCGGCCACCCCACCGGCTGCGACACCAGGACAGACCTGATGGCAGCAGTGCAGGGCAGAGAATGAGAAGAAATAACAGAGAATGGGTTTCACCCTTTCTTAAAACACTCTGAAGACCGTTTCTCTGCCTTCACGTCCTTCACCAGGTGCTGCCGTTGCTTCCACGAGGACGCCTCAGGCTGCCGGCACCGGGATGGGAAGGAGTCACTGGGTTTTGGGCACGAGCCACGGCCGAGGAGGATGCTTGGAGGTTTGCACAGGGAAACGCGGAGCCACAACGTGGGCGAGAAGGAATGATGAGCAATTCAGAACTGACCGTGCTGAATTAGACACATTTTCGAACTTCTCTATGGATCTCTCCTCCTCGCAGGCAGCGGGGCGGTAACGCAGTCAATATCGATCACTAGAGAGGGGTGTGATCCTCCCCTCCCCAGCAAAAGCCGTTTCCTCATCCCTCCTCCGGCCCAACGCTCCTCACACTCCGGTTTAAGAACATTAGAAAAGAAGGCTTAGAAAGGCGTAAGGGGGGAGAAAAAAGGAAAAAAAAAATAAAATAAGATGTGCAGGAAAGGGCAAAACGGCATTTCCGACAGAGGCTGGCTCCTGGCTCTCACGGCTCTTTTATGTAACTGAGCACGTGGCTTTCCACGTTTATTTTAGGGCTTGACAGGAGTTATCTGATTGCCAGGCAGGGAGCATCTCTCTTAAATGATGTCAATCTTCGCCGCACTGGCATTACAGCATCATAAAAAATTACAGAGCTGCTATTTTGGGCAGCAGCTCTCTCCGACTCAGTGAATAAATGCATCTCCATATGACTCACTCCGGGGGATTATTAATAGACACAAAAGCAGAATGCCAAAAAAACGAGAATATCACGCAGTTCCCACACGGAGCTTTCGAGTCTCTCGCAGCAATCGCACTGGAGGACCTTTTCGTCTCGAAATTTAATTTAAAAAAAAATAATATATATACACAGAGGGGAACAAATTTTGTATTCAACTCACACCTTGAAGCCTTGGAGTGGGGAGGCGGGGGGAAGGAAAGTCCGCAGCTATGGAAGGCGCTCCTTGTTCCAGCTCCAGGCGCGCAGGGTACCAGGCTCCAGCCCTGCATCACACACTGGGCTAACAGCCCTTCAGGGCAACGCCTCCTGGGAGCAGAGCCGCGAAGGCGAGGCTGCCACTAGTAACAAAGCTTGAAATACAAGCACAGGGCTCCTGATTTGAACGGAAACCATCGGGAATGGCAGAGCAGGGGGGAGGAAGCAAGTCGTTCCGATAGGGAAGAAATCATTCGCTTCTCTGTGTGACAGCTGGCAGATAAATCAGTGATAGGCGGCAACCATCGGATCAAGATACAAGCTCAGGCCTGGAGCTCACCCCCTGCCCCGGGGCCTACCACCTTCATTCAATCAGCTTTTCAGTAATTAGGGTGAAAGTCATTGGTGGGGTCGTCCGTACCCTCCTGGCCCTGCCGCTGCCCAAAACTGCTGCACTCAAACAGTGTCAACTTTGATAACGTGGGCAATCCTTTAAAAAAAAAGGACAATTTTCCCCTAAAGTTGCTCTGTTGGTGTTCACAGCACTGCTGAGACGCTGCTGCCGGTGCAGGGAGCAGATGTCCATGAGGATGGTGGTATAGTTGGCTTTTACGAAGCAGGGTCACAGCCTAACACACATTGATGATGATGACAATGATAATGAAGAAGACGATGAAGAAGCAGCTGATGATGGTGACAACTGTGCCATCTTCAAGCTTAAAGAGAGCATTTATCTAGATCGCAGAATCACAGAATCGTATGGGGTTGGAAGGGACCTCTGGAGATCATCTAGTCCAACCCCCCTGCCAAAACAGGTCCACCCAGAGCAGGTTGCACAGGAACGTGTCCAGGCAGGGTCTGAATGTCTCCAGAGAAGGAGACTCCACACCTCCCTGGGCAGCCTGTTCCAGTGCTCTGCCACCCTCAAAGAAGTTCCTCCTCCTGTTTAGGTGGAACTTCTTATATTCAAGTTTGTGCCCATTTCCTCTTGTCCTATCCCTGGGGACCACTGAAAAAAGACCGGCCCCAGACACCCTCCCTTTAAATATTTATAGGCATTGATCAGATCCCCCTCAGTCTTCTCTTCTCCAGACTAAAAAGACTCAAGTCCCTCAGCCTTTCCTCATAAGAGAGATGCTCCAGGCAATGATGTCAAATTCTCCTTGGAATTCCACCAACTTTCACATTTTGCAGTTTCCCTGAGCTGGGATTTGGTTCTTTTAGTTGAACGCTACATCCACAACAACAAAATAACAATAATAGAAATTTTCACTCAGGGCTTACCCAACTTTTTGGATGTCCGACATCCGATTTCCTCCCCAACACTAAAGCAAACAAACTGCCCATCCAAACCCACCTCTGCGTTCCCTGGCTCCTCTTCCCCAAACATCCCCAGAATGAAACTGAATAGGGAAACATTTCAGCCTGAAAAACAAGAGTTTCCCAGTGGTAGCAGGGGCCAGGCAGCAGTTCTCCATCCTGCTTGCCACTGGGGGTTCTTGCTGGGGACACGCTTGCATTCACTCAGCTTTACTCATTGCTGGCTTTGGAAAATGTTCGTTAACATTTGCAGGGTCAGAAATTTAAGCTTACAGACATAATTATGCCGGTGTGCGGAGCCCGGTGCTCTTCATGGGTGGCAGGGACTAGGGGGAATGAGCTGTGCTGCTGCTGCTTCTCCCCACAGGCTGACGTGACGTGGAGGTGAGGGAGATGCCCCCCATGCTGGGGAGGTGAAGGCACCCACTGGGCCAACAGAGCTCAAGTTTGCCAGCTCTCAGTTTACAACACAAGGAGGAAATGGCCAACGTGGCAAGACGTGTTGTAAAATGTGAGTATAAAGCATGCCTGTTGGACACAAAGCCTACATGGCATCATGGGCTGTCACCTGTGAAGCAGCCACGCTAACCAAAGCTCTTGGTTGGACAGAAATGCCAACAGTGGCTGCAAATCACCCCCTTTTGTTTAAAGCTTGTATTAAATTCATTCCTCGGCGGATGCAGACATTACCCGGCTGGAAGCCTCTCCTGTCCTGAAGGTCTGATGTGTCAGCCAAGCCGATCTGGAGTTGAGTCATCGCTAACTCTAGAATCAAAGTGACAAGTAATTATTGTTTATAGACTTGATAAAACTGAAATAGCTGAGAACTGAATATTTATCTTCAGTCTTAATTTTCGTATGATGACGGCAATGTCTTCGGAGCTTAAACATGTCTCTCTGGTGCTTCATCTACCCCTTCACTCCTGTCTCATAATTCAGATTTTGAAGTACTTGTTGTGCTTCATGGGCAGGGCTCTCAGCAATGAAAAGGCACCCTGCAAAAAAATAATGCAACATCCTCCTCCTCACTACCTCCTTTCTCCTGCAGCAGCAGCTTGTGGCTTGTGTCCATCTTGTGGCAGCACCACGCACAACTCCTCCGGCTACTGAGAAGGCCAGAGCCTGCCCAAGTGCGCGTGGGGATGATGGGATGAGGGCGTTCGTGGGCTGAAGATTTCACCTGTGCAGTCAGGATTTGGAAAGCATTGCTATACCTGCAGTGCACAAAGGGATGGAGAGGTGCAGTAAGTCGACCTGGGGTCTGCATGGCTTGTCCATGGCCACAAAGGACTCTTTTGCAGGTGAGGATGCAAAGCTGGGTCTTCTGGGTCCCAGGAGACAGACTTAAAAAAAAAAACAAACAAAACTCCTCTGACTGAAAGCAAAGGAAGAAATTAATGTTAAGTTTCGGATGGTATAGTTTTGGGGCTGAAGTCCAGTATCAGAGAAATCTTCGTGGGAGTCAGGAAACAGCGGCATTAGTAGTCAGGTAATTAACCAGCTGCTTTGATGATCCTCTTCAAGGGCATTTTGGCCACGGTCTGCAGGCGGGTTTCTCCGTTATATCTATTTGTACATCCATCCTCTCCATTTGTCTGTGGTTTTCCTGCTGCCCATCACCCGCAATACCATAATGTCCATGTGCTGCCCAATAGCACCAGGCAGATCGAACACCTGCAAGCACGAGACCTTCACGGGGAGTCACAGTGGATCCTGCATCAGTCAGGCCAGGTGTATTTTTAAAAGGTAAGTCCAAACAGAGGTTAGGGGAATAACCAGAGGAAAGGGCATTTGCTGAACATTGCCAGCAAGTCCAAGACAAGTTCCTAAAAGCCACCAGCCACACCAGCAAAATCCCAGAGAGTGTCTAATACCCTTCTTCCAGTCCTTCATGATAAAGTGGGAATCTCCACAAAATTTTAAAGCAGCTCAGAGTTTGCCAAGATATGCTTTCCAGTGGTTCCTACAGAGCCTAATTTATGTGGACATCATGGAAAATCCTGCAGTAGCTCAGCAAGTCCACTTGATCATACAAAGCTCCTGCGAAGCCTCGGTCCCAAATGGGACAGGTTGGAGCTCTGATCAAGTCCTTCAATGGTTTCTCAAAGTCCCGGCGCTGGAGAGAAACCACTCATGGTCCCTTGTCTTGCATCAGAACATCTCCTGTCAGGGGTCCCAAGGTACAAGTGTCAGCATTTGAATGACATGAAATAATCCGCAGCAGAAATAAACAGCAGAGCTCCACGGGCTTTAGTGGAAGGAAAAAGCACAGCAAGGGAAGGCGGCTGATTGCAAACCCCCTTCACCACAATTTTCTCTAAGATCCCAGAATATGGCTCGGAGCTTATTAAACAGTGCGTCAGCCTCCTAAAGGGAAGTTTGGCCTCAAATCATTTTCTTGGCATTGCTTTTAAAAGAAACTTTGAAAAACCCATTTACAACTAAGCACAGTGTATCAGATATAAGCAGTTTTCCTTCTCTTCCCATCCTCCTCTTTTCCACCCCACTGAATATATTTAAGCAAAGTAACATGAAGGTATGACTTCAAGGAGAAATGCATTTCAAGCTACAGAAATCTGCTTATATTTTTATAGATCCTCAGCCACCACACGTATTTAGACTTTTAACAAAATTTGCTAGGACTTCACAAAGGTGGAAGAAATAAAGCAGTTTAAGAAGCAACATTCACCTGAGCGACCTCGTGGGTCTACTTGTGGCATGTGCAACTTCTCACAAGGAGGGTCGGTTGTGCCTGTCCCTTTCCTAAATGCTACACGGCGGCATCTTGCTCTTCTCTGGCCATGTTTTTGCAGTAAGTTGCTGCTCAAGGCTCGAGGAGATGGTTATCCTGCTGCTACAAGCAAAGCAGAGAGCTCTTAGTGGCTGAGATGTGGCGAGAAGGATGTAAACCCAAAGCCTGAAGCACTTAGAAACCATCCTATATTTCATAGACTTCCGACATTCAAGACTAACAAAATGCCTCTGCTCTGTTTTGTTTCTGTAAGCATGGCTCCTTTTAGTAAGTAACCAGTGCTGATCGTTGCTTTTCCACATCCCAAACTGTTTAAGAGCAAGTCTCCTGCCTGATCAAGAAGCTGAGTCAGCTGAAAACCATCACAAAAGTACTGCCTGGCACACCATGATGGTCTCAGGACATGCTGTGGCCAAGGATTTGCTGACTTGATATGAATAGGCAAAACCCTCCCTCCCCCCAAAACTCAATTCTGCCCATATTTCTTGCAGAAGGGCAGAGCTGATCTAAGTCTGTCAGCCTTCACCCCAATCCCACCAGAAGCCTGGGGAAGTTCTGGAGCACGTCAGCTCCAAAGACAACTACTGACGCCCTCCAAATCTCCTGCCCATCCTCACGCTTCCACAAGCAGCAGCAGGACAGTCTATGCAGGCATTCACTGGTATTGTCATCTAAAGGTACATCAGTCAGGTTATAATTTACTCAGGAGACTCAAGCACTTGGCTGCTTAATACCAGGTTCATATTAAGTGCGGAGGAAAGACGGGGATTGCTTTTCCTCTCTCACAAAGCTTCCACCAAAGCCCATGCCTCTGGTGCCATCATCATTGGCAAAGAAAAAAGAATATTAAACCAAAGAGGAGGCTGAAAGAAACTCCATGTCAAAGGAGGCCGGTGTACTGAAAGACCATGACGTGTCTGCAACACAGGGTTTGTCTGGGGAAATCTATGCATGAGACGTTTGGCATCTAGAAAATGAACCACGTTTCAAAAGGACAGACCCAGTTCCATCACTCTTGTACTACTTACGAAAGCTTTATAAAGCACTTTTGAGAGAAGGATTTGCGGGATCAAGCCCCAGGACTCTTTATTAATTAAAGTGTTTAAATAATTGAAATGTGCAGTCTCTTGACTCTCCTTAGCGTGGCTACCTGCTCGAGAGCTGACATAAATTATGGAAAAAAATCATATGCATGAGGACAGCATTATCACCTTGAAGGACTGAACAGATCAAATGGCTCCTGTAGCACTGAAAGATGCCAACAGCCCTAAGAAGAACGATGTGATGGGAGGAAGACGGTGAAACCTCATCTCCAGGGACGCTGGGATGCTCGGGAAGAGTCATGTGCTCAAAGCAGCTGCCAAAATGCAGTGAGAATTTGCTGGCAATTTTTGACCACTAACAGGATAAAGATGCATGTGGAGAAACCTGCCAGAGAGGACTCTGCCACTGAGCTTTTATACGGAAAGCTACTGAAGGCAGGTAGTGCTAGAGTTGTCCCAATCCTGCAACACAGCAACCACTCAACTCAAACTGAGGTTGTCAGAAGACCGGGGGACTGAGGGAGTGAACTTGGGGTGAACATTTGAGGAAATCTCTTCAGTCAAGAAATTCCTTAATATTTTAGAGATTTCTCAGAAGTCACGTGATTTTTGAGGAACTTGAAAACCTTTAAAGGGATCTGATTTTCAGAAGTTCCAGTGAAAAGGCCTTTGGACTCAGTGCCCCACTCAAGTGTTGGCCACATCAGCAAAAGATGACAATGATGACAATCTCATGGTCACACACATACCTCACACACATCAGCAATGAAATCAATACAAGACGGAAATCTACGACCTGAAAAAGTTCCTCCATGGGATGCAATGCAAACCTCACCCTCAAATGGGGTCAAAGCAGGAAGAAATATTGGCACAGGTAGCAATCTCTTTGAAATAATAAATACAAAAGGTGTATTTTTTTCCTTAAGGTTCTTTTTTTTTTTTTTTTTTTTTACTCATGACAGCATTTGTTAAAAATATTACATCTGCTTTTGAGAAGGCAATATCCTCTCCATATAATATGGAAAAATAAACTCTACAGGACACGCAACAGATACCCCCAGTTGGCACAGAGCTGCTTTAAGAGATTAGATCCAGAGACACATCAACACGGAGGGCTGGTTTTGCCTTCCTTGTCCTCAGACTCTTAAAACATTGTGTTGTAGGAATGGTAAAAGACAAGAATACATAAAAACAGTAAAATGTTTATTTTCTTAGAAAAAAAGAGATTCAAAATGATTGTGACCACACTCCCATTCGTGCTCAGCGAAGCCAATACTGCAAGCTTAGTCCTTGATTAAGATACCTATTAAATGAAACTCTTTTTCCTCTTAAAATACAAATTCCTGCTCCTGTATCACTTCCAGTATTTCAGTGATAACATGCTTTTAATGGATAATGGTTTCCCAGCTTCTTCTCAGCAGAGAAACAAGGCCTGCCATGGCAAATACATCCCATCTCCGAAGCTTGAAATCACCAGCATTAATAAGCACTCCGGCCCGAACGCGGACTGACAGACAGTTTAAGGGTGTTTCTTAGATGCCTGAATGTTCACTTATGGAAGCTTTTTATAACACTACCTCATCTGATAGAAAACAGGCCAGAAGCCTCAATAAAATCAACAACGTCTTTTGGATTAACTTTTAAGGATTTGCTGCATATCTGGACACAGAAAAAAGTGAGAAGTTGCAACAAGTTTTAACTAGCAGCAACAAAAACAGTTTCTTACGAGTTCTTAGCGATATTCCTCATCTGTTCATTAAGAAACACTGTAACTGAATGGAGCATATAATGTGGAAATTATCTTCTTCTGTTATGTAGTGCTGTTCACTCTAGAAGACTTCCAAAAGGTCTCAACTGGGTTGTAATCTATTTACATAGTAGTACTCCTGGCGCGAGTGGCAGAATTGGCACTATGTGACATCCTCCTCTTCTGAACAATAATCACGACCCTGTAAGGAAAAGAGCCAGACAGTTGTAAACGACTACTTTAAGACAGGAAAACCATAAATCAAGTACGTGCTATTAATATATTTCAGTTCTCTAAACTTAGGCAATTTAAGTTCAGAGCTAGGTAGAAACCTGAAAAATAGGGACTGGAGTTTACACACACTCCTCCAACCATTTCTGGAAGATCTGCACGAAACTGGGAGAGGAGACCCTTCCCTTTCTGTCACTGTTAACTCATCATTTTCATCCCCTATATTGAGTTCCGTGGGGAATCCAATAAACTGATTTACAAAACTATTTTATGTATGGATACAGCCTGATGGACGCAACCCAAGAGGTCCATTGCAAGAACGTAATCTGCGAAGTAAAAGCAACGAAGCACGTAATCCTATCAGCAACCCAAGCCAGCTGCTGTGAACAAGACTATTTCATCTGATAACCTCAGCAAGAGTTTACCCTAAGAGCAAAAGATACTATTCATATTGAAATCACACTTGCACAATGGGGGAAAACAGGTCAAGCTTCAAAAACCACAGACCAGTCCTGTTACTCCTTCCATCTCATGCCAAACACAAGACTTGCAGCAGCACTTACCGATGTATTAACCTCAGGAAGGTCTGGAGAAGACATGTCCTGTCCCTCACTATCTGTTTCTTGCAAAGAGGACCCGATGGGACCCGCTGTCCTTGTTTCTATACACAGAAACAGCCGTAGCTGAGCTTTTCAACACACAAGCCGCCTAAGACATAGCGCAAAAAACCCAAGTGCCTCAAATATATGTCAAAAATCTTAACCTCTGGACTGTTTCCTGTGTGCTGGGTGTATAACCCGAGCCTTGCATGGAAAATCCCAGCGACTGAGCAAAGGGTTGGCAAAGAAGAAGGAAAGGAAAAACACGATTTTCTCAGACGTGCAATAAAGTGTAAAAGCTCGACAACACCCTGTAAGCAGAGGAGACCAGAACCACTGCAGTGGTTAAATGGGTGAAACTCTATGCACCGAAGGGATACCTGGTTGCCCCACAAATCAAAACATGCCGCTGTCCTGCCGGGGAAAAGGAGGGTGAAAGAAAAAAATAAAAAAAAAAAGAAAAGAAAAGAAAAGGGAGAAATGTTTCTCGATCAGTTTATTTGGGATACACAGCTGGCGTACGTGCTGGGAACAGAGTCCAAAATATCTCTGACACCCAGAATGTCCCACTGATGATGCTGCGGCTGCAGAGCTCGCTTTGCTGGAGGGCCCACACCCAGGAACGTGCGGTGCTTTAGCAGCTCTCTATGGCCCAATACTATTAGTAAAAGGGCTGTCTTAGTATGTTGAAAAAAATCCCCAAGAGACTAATCAGCCCTAATTTCAATCCAGTAATCACTGACCCAGAAAGAAAGAAAAAAATAATTTTTTTTAGAGTAAAAGATTTGGCTCAGAAAGAAGGAATGTTGAAATAATTTGCAGCAAAGCCCCAAACCATTGGTTTGGACTTTTGGACAAAACCATGAGAGTAAGCCAGTGGCAACGGAGGCTTTGTCCAACACGCTTTAGAGCTGTGAAAGCCACCAGTAGTGACTAGTAACTGGGGCCCAGGACATTTCCAGGAGATTCATTTACCTGGTTCCCCAGCTTCCTGCTCAAGAGGGAGCCCTGTGGCCCATCGCTCCCCGCTACGCTCCGCACCAGGGGCCATCAGTGCCACTAAAGGCTCAAACAGACCCAAAACACTGAAGAAAGCTGTCTTGCCTTTTTTCCTTCCCGTTCCTCCTGCTGTTCTTCTGCTTCTGGGTTTGCTCTATGGCAACCGAGTGCCTTCCTCCTCAAAAGGATGCCAAGAAAGGATGCTTAAAAAGCAGCATGCTAAAGAAGTCCTTCCTACAGTGTGCAAATACCGCCTCTCGCCCACCGCCTGAAGGCTGCCGAGAGCCGGACTGCTGCTGCCAGACACTTTATTTCCATCTTTATGCCGGAGGGGACGGAGACACGTCACTGTCTCGGAGGTGGCCTTCAAGGCCATGGCCGTCAGTTGCTGGTGGGCAGGGAGCTGCTGCCGTCCCAGCCTTCCCGCATCCTGCTCCTTCCCGCCACCGCGTGTGGGCAGCGGCAGCGCAGCCCAAAGGAAGAGGAGGGTGAGAACTGCCTGAAACGCCAGAAACACCTCCCACGCCTTCCTGCAGTGTGACATGCAGCTCTTCCACCCGCCGAGCCCGGCACGGACCTGCAACCCCGACCCAAGCAGCTAATTCGATGCCCAAATTGCGGTTAACGCCCAAGGGCAAGACGAGGAGCCCCGATGCAGCCCAAGGCTGTTGTGTTTTTTGCAGGGAAATCCTTCAGAGCCGGGTTCGTACAGCGCCTGCCGACGCACCCGCTGATGGGAAGGGGAAGGACATGGCGAGGGAGCAGGGGGATCAAAAAAGGCTCCTGAGGCTGCTCGGTGGCTGGCTGAAGTCTTCACATCCACGGCCCCTCTCCGCTGAAGAGCCACGTGCAGGAACGTGCTGCGACGCTGGGCAAGGGACGCATTTCTCACACGCCAAGAATAACACTGGAGGGAAGGCAGAGCAGGCTGGCAGCTTGCATGCAAAATTAGGGATTTTGCTTTCACTTGGGTTTTACAGCAAGTTAAGAGGATGTTGCTTTTCTTTCTTCAGGAGAAGGAAGATCCGTGCAAAACAGCCTGCGGGACCACCCCGCTCTGGCAGGCTTAGCTTATTTGGCCGAGGGTGGGAATCGGCTGTGACAGCAAACACCTTGTTTTCCACGTACTCCCATGCCCATCTTGGTGTGCAAAGGCACACACCAACACACACCCGGCCTTTAATTCCAGCATGAACACAAAGTGTGTGGGGCTCAGCCCAGCAAGGACTGACGCGTCCTGGCCCAGTTCGGCAAGCTTAAACACATAGTAGTCTTTAAGCACCAGGGAAACAGCATCTAAGCCCTGGAGCAGAAAATTAAGCAGGTGCTTCAGCATCTTCTTGAAGGTTCTGGGCTCCCCAGTTCAAGAAGGACAGGCAACTGCTGGAGAGGGTACAGCAAAGGGCTACAAAGATGATGAGGGGCCTGGAGCATCTCTCTGATGAGGAAAGGCTGAGGGACTTGGGTCTTTCTAGTCTGGAGAAGAAAAGACTGAGGGGGGATCTGATCAATGCCTATAAATACTTAAAGGGAGGGTGTCAAGAGGATGGGGCTGGTCTTTTTTCAGTGGTGCCCAAGGATAGGACAAGAGGAAATGGGCACAAACTTGAATATAAGAAGTTCCACCTAAACAGGAGGAGGAACTTCTTTACTTTGAGGGTGGCAGAGCACTGGAACAGGCTTCCCAGGGAGGTGGTGGAGTCTCCTTCTCTGGAGACATTCAAAACCCACCTGGACACGTTCCTGTGCAACCTGCTCTGGGTGGACCTGCTTTGGCAGGGGGGTTGGACTAGATGATCTCCAGAGGTCCCTTCCAACCTCACATGATTCTGTGATTCTTTGATTCTGTAAGTGAGGTCTTCTTGAGAAAATACACAGCAATGGGTATTTATCATCCTAAAAAGAGCAGGAAGGGGAGAAACAAGGCTACGAGGAAGCAAAAAAAGTTACAATTCTCTTTTTTTTTTTTTTTTAGACAAAAAGCCTTTGTCTAAAGCCTATTCCCTAATTGAAATTTAATCAGTAATAACAAGGTCATTGTTCCTTAGGAAGATCAGAGAAAGAATAAAGCTGCCTTCCCTGCTGCTTATAAATCCAACACACGGGGGTTTCTCCTTCATACTCCTCGGGCAGAAAGGCAGGAGAGGTCTCCACCTCCCTGCCGGCAGAGAAGGAAGGCTGCTTTGGTCCTGCTAAACACCATGGCCCCAGTCCAGCAAAATACTTTAAAATGTTGATTTTTGTCCCCCCCAGTTGTTTCACAAGGTGTTTGATAGATGCTGGAGGAGACGATAGCTGCAATCAGTGAGAGGCCTGCTGTGCTTGAGACAGGAAATTATCCTGGTGGGGCTGGGCAAAACCTCACTCAAAACAGCGAGCTAACAGCTTGCAAAGTTGGTAAGGTCTTCTGAAGAAACCACACTGAAATATTGACCACGTGAAGCAGCAGTCAGCAGCTGAGCACCACAACGGGAGCAGAGGAATGAGGTAGTATCTGAGTTCAGACTGAAGTGATGGTGAGGGGTTTTTTTTTGGGAGCAGGTAAGTGTCAGGAAGCAAAAGAAAAAAGCAGAGAAGGTGAAAAAACGTCTGTCCCCCCCCAAATAGAGCTGCATCATGGGTGGAAAATGAGGGTGCAGGATTTCTGGCCAAACCCTGTCCCCTGCTGCCCAGGGGAGCAGGCTCCCCTGTCCAGAGAAGCCATAGGCACAGAGCACGTAGCTAGTAACTGGAACATATGGGCCATCCTTTAATACCCCTGAATACTATGGGCTATTAATTAAGTTTTAATGATTGATAGCGTAAATGAACTACACTGAGGAAGATGAGAAAGGGAACATGCACATCCAAGTTTAGGTAATTCCCAAGAAATCCCGTCTTCCTCCCCTGCAGTTTCAAAATCCAACTTTCAACTTCCGTAGATGTCCACAGAAACACCTTAACACACCTGTGTGAATTTAAGGTAATTAAACAAAAAGCCTTATGCTCCTTTCCTGCTGCTTGTACCCAAACCAGAAGGGCTCATTCCCCTGTTCTCTCCCCTCACTGCATCTAGATAGCACTGCCAACCTGATGCCCCTACCCGGGCACGCATCACGGCTGATGATATCCTTTTAGAGAAAAAAAAAAGAAGACGAAGAAAAAAAAAAAAAAATCACAGGAAAAGCCCTTTTCCCCATTGTTGCGGGTGACACGCCGATAATCAAAACCCCACACTGCCCGAATGCAGAAGCCTTCCTGGTTCAATAGCCTTTTGTGCGGCTGGCGCACTTGCCAAGGGAGAGAAGGCAGCTCAGGAGATGCTTCTTCCGCCACAGCTCTGCAGCTTGGCACCAGCATCCTCACGCCCCGGCCCTGGCCAGGAGAGGAGGAAGAGGAGGCCGGCTGGCCCGGGAGAGGGAAATGAGCTGCACCAAGCAGCCCTTTCTTCTGCGACTGCTGAAAGGGCTTGCAGGACACAGAGGCCCCTTTCAGAGGAGAGGGTCGGCGCTGGGAAACGCTAGCCTGGCTCCGCGGTGGGAACGTTCTTCATCAATCTGGTTTTGTTTACAGCACTCACAGAAAGGATGGGAAGAAAATGCTGGGAGGCGGCACTAAATAATTGTATACTGTGCTAATTTTTGTCCGTTTCTTATTTTGTTAGAGAAAAATCAATAGAGTCATTAAAAGCAATCAACTTTGCTAATGAGTTTTAGCCTAATAATTCTACCCTTGCATGCGTTTCGGGTAGCAACCTTCCCTCCCCCTATTTCTAACAGCACTCTTTAAATGTGATACAAGAGGCTGCATTGTGTCTTCCCCCCATGTTTTCATGCCCAGTATACTAACGAGGGGATGCCACTGGGCATCTCTCCCATGGCTTCCAACAACGAAACAGTCGTCTCCAACCCGGCTGCCAGCAGCCAGGTGTGTGGATTGGTGGAGAAACCCCTGCAAACCGACTCTGACACCGGCGTTCAAGACCAAGTTATCTCTTGACCCAAAAAACATGCCCTGCGGCAGCAGAAACACCATGCCTCGGGCTCGGGCTATCCACCAGCCGCACGAGAGTTTGCAGCAAGACATCTTCACGTGCTACAACATTTTTTAATCTCATTTTTTTTCCATGAGCACGTTTGCATTGTGGTTATTTTTTATAAGCTGCTGTAGCCATGTAGGAAACAACTTACAATGATGGGACTGGGGATGATTTCCTCTTGTACAGCTTACCCGGATTGTTTGGTTTTGTTTTGTTTTAAACCGTAAAGCCAGAGATGCTTTTTTCTGGGGGTACATTCCCCAGATATAATCCTAGAAACTGCTTGTGAACTGTTCAGTTATACCTCAGCCTTGGTATTTTTTCCTACAGTAAGACAGCTGCCTACACACTGTGCCACAGCCTGCAGTAATAACATATACTTAAAGGAGATAATTTCTGACGATTGTTTTGCTGCTCTGTATGTAGGATTCAGAGAAAGCAGTCGTTTCTCAGACCATTTTCTGTGATAGCCACCATCGAGATGCTTTCACTAGCAGGTGCTAAATTGGGCAAATTTTCCGCATTCAACATTTTATATGTCACAGCTTTTAATTTTGTTTTTGTTTCCTATTTTCATGCAAGCCCTGGTGGGACAGGGCCCCCTCAAGTCTACAGACTTAAGCCTGCAAAGACTGTGCCCAGGATTAACTCTCTGCTCTGAATGGTCCTGTTCAAATAATGGTATTTCTTTTTAGGGGGTAAAGTAGAGTTTGCATGTGGTCCTGGCAATCGGGGTCCAAGTAAAGTTGAGATGTAGGAAGGAAAAAAAACCCCAAAAGGCTGGAGAATTTCACTCTTTGTGAATCCATATCCAGTATCTGACTAAATTAGTCCTTGTACTATTAGATTAGAGAGAACCCAGGTAACTAATTTACTTGCCTGAATACCAATACAAACAGCCTAATTTTGTGACAGTTTCTCACTGCAGCCGGCAGAAAACACCAGGTGTCACGCAGACAGGGATGCTGTTACCAGGAAACATTTTTATCTTCTCAGTCAGAGATGGCATTTCAAAACCAGATTTATCACACAGCGATGAGTGCAGCTACTTTCCCCGTCCCAGCTCAGCTGGTGGGGCCCAATTCTCCTCTTCTGGGCATCATGCAGATGATCTCGGATTTATCCAGTGGCTGCTGCCTTCACTTTAAGAGGGATGTGTCAGTCGCTTTCTGCTTCCTTCATGGGTTTCCAAAGTCATATTTCTGCCTTGGTTTCTCAGCTTAAGCAAATCGCTTGCACCTCTGACCCACGTCTTTCTAATTTACTCTGCGGGGGCTCTCTCCTCGAGCTTAATTGCTGCTATAACCTGTTGCTCATCCTCTGCTGGAATATATTTACACAACTTTAGGCAAGCCTAATTTTCAAAAAACGATGATAAAGCTGTCACCAGGTGAGCTGCCTGTCTCTGCTTCGTTTTCTTCCCAAACTCTTTGTATGCGTGTGCCTTTTTGTCTCCAAAAGCAAAGCCCGTGACTCTACTCACAGTAACTTCAGTGTGTGTGAAACCCCAAGAGGACTAGCTACAGCTGCTGGCAGATGTCGGGAGCACTTCTGAGCCAGCTTTCACCACAACTCTCGGGCCTCATGCTGCTCACAGGTGACTCGGTCTCTCCTTTTCCTCGTCTCTCCTGGTGCAGTGCACATCCAGCCTTGGTGTTGTCCCGAAGCTGTGCTCACCCTCTGCCACCACATCAGCATCCATCCCATCACATGAAAACCATCCCACAGCTGCGCTGAGATCTGTTCAACCTTTCAATCACCTGTTTCCTATCTGTTTGGATGCATGTTGCTTCACCATGGAAACATCATCATGAGAAGCGCTCCTATATATATATGTCATATATATAGGACATCTACGTATGACATATACCTACTGTTTCCTGTGCTGTTGACTGCTTAACTCTACCCAGCTACTCCCAACCTCCTACATAATTTTATATCTCTGGCTTCTCATCAGGTTTTGGGTTTTTTTTAAAGCTCAAATTCAGCTGGCTCTGAAATGATTGGGCTGTCTCTAGCAGAAGGAACATCTAAGCCCATGTGTGGGGCTGACTTTTACACTCTCCGTCAGTCCTACCTCGGCATTCGGTGCCGAGCCTTCATTTCAGCATTTCCTCCTTCCAACAAGCCCTCAGAATTGAATTACCATAATCACATGCAGTTCCATACAAGCAAGCTCAGCTCTAGCTCTCTGAGCAGGGACAGCCACTCACACAGAGATAGCAACAGATGTCTCCCTCTGAATGCCTCACAGTGTTTTGACACTGAATTTTGGTAGACAGAAGCTTCGTGCGCTGGGGTTGACATTCTGGTTTTTACCTTTGGGTGGCATTTGCAGAACAGAGTTGAGCTTCACTGTGCCTGCAGAGGCAGTCAGGAGCGCGTGCTGGGTACCGACAGCTGCTAGACTTTTAGAGAAATTCTCCAGACCATTTCATTAAGGCTTTTTTTTGATCTGTAGGATTCATAAGTACTTCATATTTTCAGTTGCTAAAACACCAGCCTGTGTTCCTTCCATTTCACACTTTGATTGCAGAAATGACCTTCCTGTCCATTTAATCGTTTTGCTGAGTCCTAAATGGACATTTAATTTTCCTCTCTAATTTGTAGCACACACGTTAGAGTTGTTGTTACTGATTTGTATTAGATGACCTAACACCCCTTGGGATTTCAACACAAGTTGAGGGATGTTTTGCTTCTGGCTGTAGAGTTTCTATAGACACAGCCCAGGAAGTCAGTGATGGGACAGCATGTCTCCATTACAAGTCCAACACTACTCACGGCCACAGTTACCAAGTGACCTTTACAACATGTTTTGGGACCTCATCAATAATAGGCAACGGCCCACACTTCTGCAGACTATTTCAGCTGTAACTGGTAAGCTGCTCAGTGATTTAATTCTTTTAATTGTTCGACTGCTGTCCTCCATTTTCCTGGAAAAGGGACTCAAAATACTATTTAGGGATCAAACAAAACACCTTGTATTTTCTAATCTGTTTGGCACTTGTGGCAGATATCTAGAAAAACAACGTATTGTGGGCAAAGATTAATTAAAAAAAACCCCAAAACTTCTCTTAGGAAGCCTGTTTCCTCAGGCACAGGAGGTCCCCAGAGAAAGCAAATCCCGTGTTCAGCTGTGCATTAACCCCTGCCAATCTCATCAACTGTCAGCAGCTTGAAATGCACAGAAGCTGTCTATCTCTCTTTGACAGATTATACTGTGTATTCTCTCTAAATAGGCAATCTCCTGATCTAGAAGATAAATTAGTACAAGAGCCCTGGAGAACACCTGCAAGCATCTGAGGAGCATGGTCCAAACAGCGAGGAGACAGTCAACTGCATCTCAATGTGGCAGCTGGTGAACAAATGGTATTACTGTCCTGAAACAAATCTCGAAAACAAAAACTAACCTCAATTCATAATTAGATACAGCCATCAGATGGTCTGGTCTGTAGATAAAATAGATCTTTGGAAAATCCATTTCACTGGAGATTTTGTGTTTGACATTATAGAAGGTGATGATGTCCAGAAAAGCATCTAAATATTTATAGAGTGAATACATTTATTCAAAGGAGATTCAGATATATTATGGATACGTAGCAATTCTACTTTTAAATGCATATAGGTTAAGTAAAATCTTACTCCTGTGAAACAGCGGTACAGAAATACTCTTCTCAAGAATCTACAAACTCCTCCTCACTTCCACTCTCACTTATACTCTTCCCCTATCTAACTTTTTGCTTTCATCAAATGCCTTTTTTTTTTAGAGTAGTGTAGCAAATTTATTGCTTAGGACAAATAAGATATTCGCCCGTTGTGGCACTCCAACTCCTAAGACCAAGAGTGCTGGCAAAAATTCAGAGTTTCACAGTAAAAATTGCCCTCCTACTCTGCAACCCAAAACTACAACTTGGGAGTACAAATTACTTTATTTCAATTTGGGAATCAAACATTTAATATCAAGTATTAAAGAAGATCTACCACTTCAAAATATGAAGTGTAAAGTACATTGGTGAGTCACTAGCAGCTCAAGGTATAAGCAAAGGCTGAGATCTTGCTTTGGGCTTCTGTTCTAGGCTTGATCCAAATAGCCCACTTAATTCCTGAAGTCTCAGAATCCCATCTGTGTTGTGGTACCACTATTCGCTACTATCTCATAGAATCACAGAATGGTTTGGGTTGGAAGGGACCTTAAAGATCATCTAGTTCCAACTCCCCCGCCATGGGCAGGGACACCTCCCACTAGACCACGTTGCTCAAAGCCCCATCCAGCCTGGTCTTGAACACCTCCAAGGATGGGGCAGCCACAGCTTCTCTGGGCAACCTGTTCCAGTGTCTCACCACCCTCACAGGAAAGAATTTCTTCCTGATATCTAATCTACATTTCCCCTCTTTGAGTTTAAAACTGCTATCCCGACCCTATCACTACATCCCCTGATAGAGTCCCTCCCTATCTCTCCTGTAGACCCCCTTTAGGTACTGGAAGGCTGCTATAAGGTCTCCCTGGAGCCTTCTCCTTTCCAGGCTGAACAACCCCAACTCTCTCAGCCTGTCTTCATAGGAGAGGTGCTTCAGCCCTCTGATCATCTTCATGGCCCTCCTCTGGACTCGCTCCAACCGGTCCATATCGTTCTTACGTTGGGGACCTGAGAGCCGGATGCAGTCCCACTAGAGGGTGAGTCTGCAGAGGTCTCCCCAGAATGGAGCAGAGGGGCAGAATCACCTCCCTCGCCCTGCTGGCCACGCTTCTTTTGATGCAGCCCAGGATGCAGTTGACTTTCTCAGCTACAAGCGCACATTGTCGGCTCATGTTGAGCTTCTCATCAACCAACACCCCAAGTCCTTCTCCTCAGGGCTGCTCTCAATCCATTCTCTGCCCAGCCTGTATTTATTCCTGGGACAAAGAAGCTGGGAGATCATTCTCATGTAAAAGACTTGTGAAACACCTGAAAGCTGCTATCAAGACAATGAACTATTCATCCTCTTCTTCAAAACGTCTCCAGCATCATTATTTTACTTAGTAGGTCTTGAGGCAGGGTTATCCGTACATACAGCCACACTATTCACAACCTTTAGAGCTGGGAGCTATTTTGAAGAGACTCAGCAAGAAATAAGCAGGGTATGCCAGATACTACCAGCATTAAGAATCCAGTTGTCTCTTACAGAGATGAAATGAAAGAACAAATCACTAAGGGCATAAAACCCCACTTTGCTCTTCTCCTTTATCCAGCAGTCCATGTATATCCTGAACATTTGTGTTGAGTTAATTTGCCATTCATCCTAGACTGGTGATGTTTCCAAAAAACAAAGGTTTCTTTCCAATACCTCCTGCAACTTCTTTATCTTTCTGGTCTTCTTTACGCTTGAACTATCTAACCCATGAGTGGTAAGGGGTACTTTGGACCAGAGTCCCTCCAAGGACTGGAGAACATGGAGCACTGCAACAGACAGTTGTCCTCCCCATGGAGCCAGGAAACCTGTGTGTCCAACCCCTGAGTGAAAATGTGTGTTTGCTTTATTGTTACTTACCTTTTCAATTTTTTCATCAAGCATTCTGAAGAATTCTTGTTGGCTTTCAGAGATGTGCATGCTGAAAAGCAAAGGAAGAGTATCAGTACCAACAGGATTTCTTCCATTTTAAATACCAGTACTGCAGTTCAGAGTTGCTGAGGGACCCAGATGTAAGTTTTTACCACTGTGAAACATAAATCACTTTATACAATTACTAGAATGACATTTTTTTTTAATCTTTTTTTTTCTTTTTCTGAAAAAAGACTATTGCATTTGGTTCTGTATATGCATGCTACACTTGGGATGGTACCTAGGATCCATGTGCATCCCGAGGAGACTATTCCCTTTTCCAGGCAGGTCGCAGAAACTTAATTGCCTGCTACCTTTCCTTAGGAAAGTGAGAGACCCCTCTGTGTCGAGACAGAAGATCTTCCAAGACAGCTGACATCACCACCACAAAATGAGATGCCTACAACACAAGATTAAAGTCTTGCACTGGATGGTCTGTCTGCCTTTCCAAAGCTGGGTTCTGTGCTCAACAGCCAGGCACATCTACAAGCTCAGGCTGGTCCTTCCCCTCCCAGCTGGGTGGCCCTTACTGCTTCCTGAATGGACCCAGCCGACTATTCACTTCAATTAATTCTGCAGCACCAAGAGGATGAGGGGTTAAGTGATACAATTTTGCATTAGTGAAGATGGCTGGAAAATACTCTTACTTGTTGGCTGTAAAATGCTGATGGTGACACAACAGGCCCTTCCCCAAGGGGGACCTACAAGCTAAAAATACAGGAAGGTTGGACACAAAGGAAAGGATGAGGAGACAAAGATGAGGATGCATGGCAGACGGTATTTGGGGTGTGTCTGCTTTATTTATGTTAAGGGATGGTAAGAGCCTCCTTCCTGAAATAGCGATACCCCTCCAGGAAGGTGAAACTGAAGCATCCTCTCGACCCAAAGCAGGGAAAAGTGCCTGGGCCCATTGCGGGGCTGGAGAAATGTGCCAGAAACTCAGTGTGGGACAAACAGAGATGCAAAAAAGGAAGGATGGGAGACTGGTGCCAGTGCTAACAGTGATGCCAAATGATTAGAAGGATACAGAGCTCTTGGAGATTTTCTCCGACACCAAAAGCTGGTTTAGCTTGCTGAATTCCCACCCCTGAGTCCTCTTCCTTGCTATGATCCTTTCAGCTGTAATGAGTTAACACTTCGCCCAAGTGCCCAACAACACACTGCACTTTCCTACAAAGCTTAGCATTCATACTTCATTTGCTATCAGGATGAACGTATACAATGATTTGCTTATGCTGGACATAAATGAAGGCTCAGTTCAGAAGAGAAGGTCTGAGAAGTGGCATTAAAACCTAAAGCTGGTAATTCAGGAGAGGGAACAATTCACCTTTCAGTGGCTGCGTGAGTTTTTGTCCCCAGCTGCCTGCCTGTCCCTCAGGTTCCCACTTCGACCTGAGATGGGGAAAAAAAATAAATGCCTCTTTGGGTCAGTCGACCCCATCATCTGCTTATTCAGATGTCTTGGAGAGGGACTTTAAGGCAGTACAGCCCTTTCTGGGTAGGTAAGCACTAGAAACATATTCTTGCCTTTGCAACATCATAGATCCAGTTTCCAATAAAATGAGATGATACTGTAGTGACTCACTCCAACCATAATTTGTAAGGAAAAGTAAAGGAATGGGGGGAAAAATATGAATATTGTGTTGTCACACATGAAAAGTGCCAGCAGAGGTCCTAAAACCCTCGCAGGCCATGATTGTCAGAAAAGATTGGTGGGCAGTAAAATTACCCTACGATTTAGAGGTGCAACACGCACACGAATACACGGTGTGTATTTTGAGGAGCCGTGTAAAATTATAAAATCTATGGCAAGGTGGGGAACTGCTAGAGTTAACGAACAACTGGAAGAATCAGAAAACCAGCAATTCTAAGTACAGTTCTTGGGTATCCCTCCAGAAGAAAAAGCTCTCCCCAAACAGAAATGTAGATTTACTTTTGCCCGTAAGAAGCACATCAGCAGGCATGAGAATGCATTTTCAGATGTTTTGTGGCAGGCCAACAAAACACCATTTGCCAACAGACGGGACCTTTACCCCCTGCATCAGTACAGACTGGAGGATGAATAGATTGAGAGCAGCTCTGTGGAGAAGTACTTTGGGACACCGGTGGGTGACAAACTGGACACAAGCTGGTAATGTGGACTTGCAGCCCAAAAAGCCAATTGTGTCCTGGACTGCATCACAAGTAGTGGGGCCAGCAGGGCAAGGGAGGTGATGCTCCCCTTTGACTTCATTCTTGTGAGACCCCAGCTGGAGCACTGCGTCCAGCTCTGGGGGCCACACCACAAGTCAGACATGGACCTGTTACAGCAGGTCCAGAAGAAGCCACGAAAATGATCAGAGGGCTAGAACATCTCTCCCAAGAAGAAAGGCTGAGAGAGCTGGGGTTGTTCAGTCTGGACGAGAGAAGACTCTGGGGAGACCTTACCGCAGCCTTTCAGTACTTTAAGAAGGAGAGAATTTTTACTAAGGCCTATAATGACAGGACAAAGGGCAATGGCGTTAAACTGAACAATGGTAGATTTAGATTGGACATAAGGAAGAAATGTTTTACGAGACACTGGAGCAGGTTGCCCAGAGGAGTCGTGGATGCCCCATCATTGGAAGTGTTCAAGGTCAGGTTGGACGGAGCTCTGAGCAACCTGGTCTAGTGAAAAATATCCCTGCCCATGGCAGGGAGGTTGGACTAGATGATCTTTAAAGGTCTCTTCCATTTCAAACCATTCTGTAAGTCTGTGATTTAGCAGGGCAAAATAGTATAAAACACTACTTCTTTTATTTTATGCTTCAGGGCTGTGGTAGTCCTTGAGTTATAACCATGTCTCAAGGTACTTGATGGAGTATACTTGATCACATAGGCTAAAGGTGTCAGCAGAGTCAGTTGTGAGAGTGAGCAAACAGAGCAAGTGCCCAAGAGCTCAGGGCAGGGTGCAGGGATGGAGCTCCACCAAGGTATGGCAAGTACCAGCACTCAGTGTGAAGAGGAAGAACCAACCCCTTTATCCTCTGTCAAAGACCCCTGTAAATCTACTGCTGGCTCCCTACATACACTATAGAGTCTAGGGCTCTAGACGTAAAAATCTAAATCCTCCTACAAAAGGGAAGGGCCCTCAATCTTACTTTTATAGCCGACATTTTAAAACTCCCTTCATCGGGCATGAACATGGTACATAGTCCACGTTTTGTTTTGAAGCAACACCTGTTCTATAAGAATGGTCCTACAAGATGTGTCTGATGATTTATCTATCAATTTCTGCTCTTCTAGCAGAGTAGCCCTTTTCCATATAATGCCAATACCCCCTGCCTTGCAGTCAGAATTATCAAGGCTTTTAGATGATAAACATTAACAAAAAATGTGCACATGATAACAGATACGTGCTGACCTGGTGATTAGAAACTCAAACACATGTAGTCACTTTATAAACAGAAATCCAATGGTATGTTGGGTGAACAGCAAGGGCTCAGGCAAACAGCAGAGGTTCTACCCAACAACCCCAATGTCCTTATTTTCACAGAACTGTGACAGAAACTTCTGCCAATGCAATGCCTTTAGGCTTTTTGGTGAATTAAGGTCAGTTCTGATTTTTGTGGGGACTTTTAAAATCAGAGTTTGATGAAAGAATCGACACTCCAACTCCACGCAGCCTCTCTGCCTTGGATACACCAGAAGAGATGACCCGTCAAAAGAAACAGCCCTTTTTTAGCCCAGGCTGATTAGTCTCCTGTTAGAGCATCTTAAATACATATCTGACCCTGCTGGGAAGGACCATGCCACAATAATGAAGTACAGCTTTACTGAAGGATGATTTTACCTCCACCTCCCTACTGTGAACTTCTTTGCAATTACATCTGAAGCACTCGATTTTTTCCTTTTGAAAGGAGGCTGAATTATACTGTCAGCTCATTAGGAAATTACTGAAGTTTCCAGACTTGAAAATGTGTACAATGTACTTGGTATGCAGCAAGTTTAAGTTAATAAGTGCCCTGAAGGCACGGCATAAAGAACAGCAGTTCTACTATTGTTCAAAATCCAACAGCAAAGCTTCATCACTTCTTTGTGATAACTTCTTTTTTTATCACATTCATTTCGGGTATGAACCCGATACATGATTCCGTCTAATCTGTTATTTTCAATCCAATTAGTGATTAAAATGTAAGTGATTTAGATAAGAAATTAGTTACTAATATCAATAACCAACTCTGTCACAGGAGTTAAATATTTCATGGCCTATGTAACGCTGACTGATGTCAGCCAGGGTACAGCACAGAACTGTGAGTGAAGGACGGAGAAACTCTCAGCTACACAAGAACCCTCATTTTAAGGAACAAACTGACTGTTTTAAAAGGATGAAGTTTACCATTCCTAATCCCAGCCAGTACAGCTGCTAACCTAAATCAAGAGCTACCAAAAACTTCCCTGGGAACTTAGCCGACAGTACTTAAGAACATTAGTGCATATACAATTTTGTTTATGTGGAAGTTGTACAGAAAGCTGAGAAATAACACAGTATGGTACTCCTATAAGGCACCGCAAGATGCATCTCACACATTTTTAAGTCCCGCGTTTTAGCCGTGCAAAGGACAGGATGCTGCAGAGATGCCAGCACAAAGTGCTGGCCAGCTGAGCTGTTGGTATCAGGACACAGGTGACCTTACCTATTTTATTTAAATTGGGTACAGTTTTAGAGCTGCTGGAACCACCAATTGGTTTTCTCTAGGCCATAATTGGGAATCTCACAGTTACTGCTTAATCCTGTGTTTATTTTTATTGCTATTAAAGAAAAAAAATTGAACTTACTTTGCTCTGGGTTGATGTACTAATCCTGGGATCTCTTTATTAGATTTAAGTCTTACATTTGAACTGGCACTTTTTTCCTGAAACACACAAAAAACATGCAACAGAGAGACCGTCAGTATTTATGAAACACACAAAGTGCGACAAGCATTTGTCATCACAGTGTCACGCTCTGCTGGGTTCAGGCTCTTCTACCTGTACAGCTGAATGAGAAAGGCTCATCAAAAACAAAATTAAAGGCAACACAATTGATGCAACGGCCCCAGGTGGGCAATTTTAAATGTCATGGGCTCGGTGGCCTGGGGGATTGCCTCCAGGTCACCAGGCGAAATCCAGCCCGGACGGGTAGTGCTCAAACATCGCACTGACTAGTAACTCTCCAGTGGTCCATGGAAAATGAGGTGTGCAGCTGTGGCTGGGCTCCTCACAGAGTCTTGTCCATGGTAACATTAATTGGCACCTTTAACAAAGGAAGACAAAGCACTGAAAAGGCAGAGCCCCAGAGTCACCCCAGAGCTGTAGGCACATCATATGTGGGAGAAAGCATACATCAAACATGCGAGTGTGAAGAGCAGGAATGGCAGACTTGACCTGCTCAGCCAGAAAATTGGACACAAGGGGCTCAAGGAAGCAAACCAGAATATGTTTATAGACAAGAACAGAACCATGTCCTCCACAGAGGACCAGAGCCATTAAAAACATCTTAAAAAAGGCACGGGGAGGAAAGAGAGTTTAGTTGAGAGCCAGCACTTCCAAGGTAACATCTTGTCCTCATGCCAAAAGTTTCTGTAAACCAAAGCTTAGTGCACACACGTACCTATTGTCTGCAAAAACCTGGAGAAGGATACAGCCCCTGCCAGATCTTCCCAGCACTGTGTATTAGGAAAAGCTGCTGGTACAGATGGGAGAGAGCTGAGTCAAATTTTACAGCTCACCCGCTCCACAAATCCATGTGAATTTTTTAGGCACATCATGCCCATGACAATTTAAGAAATGTAAACCCAAAAATTAGTGCTTTCGTGGGTAATTTTGGTAGTTTTGTTTTGTCTTATTTAGTCTTTGAATGTCTGAATAACACAACATGATTTTTAAGAGGGCTACTAAATCACTGAATTTGAAAAAACTAGGCTGTCTAGCAGTTAATATTTTAATGAATAATTCTACAAGGGCTGTAAACATCAACTGCCTCAGCATATTTAACACTGCTTAATGCATATCTTCTAATCCTCCTAAACAGAAAACTGTGTCTTGCATGAAAATAACAGTGGGAAACAAGCCTTTCTTCTGAGCTTTAAGAAACATCTCTGTATGTTACATCCCACCAGCCATTATCTGCCTACGATGTCAAGTCAAAGCAGCAGGTGAAACTACTTCCTTTCAAAGCATCTTCTAATTTTAACGGTATTAACTGGGATGACTATGTACATGCATGCTGTACATACATGTACATAGTCATACAATTCAGATGAGTTGATGTATGACTCACACAACTGTCAAGCAAAATAAAAAGAGGGACAGGTCTCAGGGAGAAGACACCAAAACCAGAAATCAGCTAAATCTGAACCTCATGCATCAGGTGAGCCTTTATCCTCAAATCTGCTCCACCAGTTCATTTGCCACAACACAGGCAGAAACAGGGAATGGTCCGCACTACACATCTGGGATGGCACATCTGGATGGTCCAGACGTAGGTAGGTTTTGGAGCCATAGCACCTCCTACCCACCTACTGCAACACAAGGTGAATTTTGGGCTATCTTCTGTCTCTGCATACCGTCACCCTGGAGGCACAGACCTTTCCCCAGCGAAAAACTGCTGCGAATCCATTGCCTCAATTAAAAGAGAAGGGAAGCTCTGATTTACAGCTCCTGCGTCAGGAGCTGTGATAAATCAAGGCAGTGGAAACCCGGCTTTCCACACCTCCACTTGTGGTTTGGCGTCAGCACAGCTCTATCAGTACCTGGAATCAGCACAAATCCCAGCCTAAAGAAACTTCTGTCACTTAGGAACAAATAGAAAGACACAAGGAAAATATATGTTCCCTTCTCTCTGTGGGTCCCAGAGCAATATTTAGAATATTAACTGACTCACACGGGAAGACAGAAATAAAATTCCAGTTTACTTGACTTCAAGATCACAAAATTTACTCTTTCCCTCCTATTGCTTCCGGTAATTAACACACCTCCATTACCTATTACTTACTAGTCTTCTATTTAATCAGAGTATGCCACCTTCTCCATCTGTTGCTCAGCAGGAATGAACAGAAAAAGAGGAGTTAAGAGAAAAATAAAACCCACCCAGACCTTGAATTGGCTCGTTGCTTGGTTTATAGGTACTATTTTTAGCAGTGATATTTCATGACACTGACCAAAATATTGCCTTTGATAAAAACAGATATTAAAAAATAATTCTTCCAAATACAAATGGAGTATATTTCCCCATCACTTGGAAGACAAACCGATTCATCAGAAATGAATAGTTTGGATTTTAACATTGAGCTTACAAAGGAACCCCAAATGCTTTAAGGTAGTCAGATTGCTCTTCCATGCTGACTAGACTTTGTTTGAAGGGTCACTTCTGTCATTCTAACCTCATTTTCTCCCTTATTTAACATTAAATAAGTTACCACGCATCAACAGAACTGCAACTGGTTTTAGAGTCCTAACCTGTTGCAAATGGAAATTAAGATGCAAAAGTTTGGTTTTCTTCTAGCTCTGCTTATAAGGATTATTTAACAAAGATGCACTAAATGATGTCTCACACCACAAGCTAAAAAGCAAACCCTCCAGGATGCTGTACTTGGATAGTGGCATTAGCTAGTCTATAGCAAAAAGGCGAATAGTGGACATTTTACTCCCCATTATTTTGCAATTAATCATTATCAAGGTAAAGCTGTCATCCAATCAAGGTGATTTCATTTGATAGATTCGTTAATTATTGTTAATTCCTCCATAAAGGATGCACTGTATCAGAATTTCAGGGCATTAACAGATGGCGGTGACTCTGCTGCCAGATGCTATTAACACAGCAACAGCCACTACTGCCATTATAATTAAATATCTGTCAACATTTCCCTTGATGCTTCCCCTCTTACAAACCCATTTCTAGAGACACGTGAACTTAATTTGAAGTATTTTTCTGCTTCGTAAGACTGCCACAGATGGACTCAGGTAAGCTGCTAATAGTGCTTCTTCTCAACCCTCTTAACACTCATGGCTTCCGAGAGAAGGGCTGATTTTTAAGGGATGCTTCCGTAAGTGCTAACATATTTTATTAGCAGACTATACATTATTGTAGGCATGTTTTTTAATTGATTAAATTGCCCAGGAAGAAATCAATTCAAGATGAGAGCAACAATGCTACTACCTAATCTAATGGCTAATTTTAATTAACTTGCAGTCATATTTTGGTCTTTAGTTGTTTTTCGTCTAAAGTTACAATAATTAAGCAAATACACAACCAAATAGGGACACACACCCCCACAAAACAGTAAAACTTAGTGCAAGTAAAATGGAGTTCTTAGTTTCAAGGCTGTTTTTTGTTTAATTTGGAAAAGGCTGCTTTCAACAGTATCTTGAAGCCACTGATGCTTGAAGGTGGCTCATTCCCCCAAATTAGTACCATTTTTAAGATTGTCTCTGTAGATTTGCTACTAAAATATATTGAAGTTGATAGAAACATCAAGGGTCTCTCCAGACAGTGATCACATTTTACTCAATATTGGTAGTTTACAGCTATTCAAATATTTATAAAATAATATTCCTGATTTATATCAAGATGATACTTGTCTTCAAAGGAGCCCACAGCGCCTTTCAAACTGCTTTCTGGAGCCATGTAAGTCATCATTAAAATCATTTAGGGGAAAATGAAGTACTTATTTTCTTTTTTATACTATAAACTACTTTTTTAAAAAAAATAATCATATTTGAAAAGAAGAAAACCAAATGCATCAGTAAGAAATGGCATGAAAGATGAGATGTAAAATTTCAATATGCCAGCCCAGCACTTTTTACCTCTCTCAGTAATGAGGACCAGCCCCAGGTAATAGTATTTTCCATGGACTGCTTTGATGCATCAGGGTGAACAAGGGAGAAGTACTGACCTATGGGATATTACTCAAGTTTTCTTGCTTTATACATACATGAGCATATTTTTTTTTTGTGCTATGATTTGGCAGGAAGAGAGCCTCTTTCTTCTTTTTCTAGCTACCTGGAAGCAAACACACCTGGAAATGTTATTTAGGGTAACTTTATAATGAAGAGGCAAATTGAGCATTGAAAAATCTCAGATGCTGGTCAAAGAAAATTATCCTTGGATCCAATTTCATCAGAGGAATCACGTTATCCCTGCGTGTGGAGTCCACCCTCCTCCTCCTCTTGGGATCCTATGCATGGCATAAGGGATGATGAAAATTACGGACAGATCTGATGATGATGGAGGTGGGTGCCTGTGCGGGCTGAGCTTTTGCAAACAAGGCTGGAGAGGAGCTTGGTTTGCGTACACCAAGCACTGGACTGTGTGCTCCAGATGCACATCAGCACCAAAATATACACCAGACCCTAAAGCCAGGGTTGAGTAACAAATTTAACCTTCACAGCACACATGCAAAGAGAGACAAAGAAATAGATGCTCATGGTGAGAAGACACCTAAGAAAGACATTATCATCACAGTCATCAGAAGGACTTTCTACCTTTCTAAAATAAGTCATTCTTAAAAGGAACCTTCTATCAGCAATGGTTATAAGAAAATTCGATACTGGAACAAACTCCCCTGATCTCTCCAATAACCTCCTAGGTGGCTCCGACTGTGGATGCAGTCACGTAGACTCCTAAACTCACAAGTCAACAGGTGCTGGCACCACTCCACTACTGACACCCGCCTTGCCCTGGGGTCCTAGAAAGCGATGTCTGCAATCTGCCATAGGAGCTCAGTTTCAAGGAGCACCTGGAAACTGAGGTATCTGAGGCAACAACAATGTTCAGCCTGTCCATTTGACCAAGTACCCTTGTCCTGTTGCCTGGAGCACCTTGGTCTTCAGAATGAGGACTTGAAAACATGGCTGTTATTTACGGATTTGAATTAAGCTTGGGGTTGTGTTTCACAATAAAATCCTAGTTTTAAATTGAATGTTTTAATAAATATTATTGCTTTATCAGGCCAAATTTTTGTCAACTAGGCATGAAGCCCATGATGCCGTCCCCCTGTAAATATCTCCATCCTTGGAGATGTCCTGGGCAACCAGCTCTAGGTGGCCCTGCTTAAGCAGGGGGGTTGGACCAGATGACCTCCAGAGGTCCCTTCCGACCTCAACCACTCTCTGATTCTGTGATAAAGTATCTTTCTTAATAAATCAGACACTGGAAAAAAAAAAAATTGTGGAGTTTTATCCCCAAGAAACAATAGGAGAGACTGAAGCCTCAAGATTTCATGCCCAAATCGTGGCCATTCAGGCATGCAAAGGAAAGGCAGAAGTGCACACACTGCCTGGCATTTATTTTGGAAAAAAAAAATCAGTTTCTGCAAATCCAGCCAACATCACACAGTGAGTCTGCACTGATGCCAGGAGTATAACCCAGGTTTGGCAAGGAAAAATCCTGTGCTTTCATCAGAGGTTGATGGTTTTCTCAAATTTGTTCCAGAGGGTAGGCCTCATCCTGACACAAGATGCTTAACATAGCTCCTCCTTCCCCTCCTTCCAAGAGCTATTACTGGGAAATTTTGCTTTAGCAACTCCAGCTCCTCAAATGCAATATGGAAGAGCGGGATTCGGAAAGCACAAAAAAAAAAAAAAAAAGAAATATTACTCAAAAGGAGATAAAAACAAGCAAAAAAAGAAAAAGGTGCAAATCCTGAGCAGCTTTCTACAGCCCACCAGAAAGGCATCCATACACTGTGATTTGAGAAGTCAGATAAGGCTGCTTTTAGTGTTTATTTACCAGTCATACATACGTGCGTGCATACACCTATGCATCTTGCTCAGCAACACCTGGCCTGAAGACAACAAGAGTCTTTCAATTGGTGCAAGGTGGCTTTCAGCCAGGCCTTCAAAACACGAAAGAGAAATGCTTGTTGTGCCTGTACAAAATAAATACAACCACGGAGATCCTTCACCAGACAATCCACTACAGAAGCCAACACAGAAATTCAGGGCAAGTGAGAATAAGAATAAAAAAATGACACTACAGAAGAGTATGGATTACAAGGAACTGGGTGATTTGGGGGACCAAGAAAAAATAAAACAGGTACTAGCCGAGAACGTCCTACAAACTCAAGAGCAGTTTAAATGGAGCCTAATGTACTGCTCCAAGGGAGTAAGCAAACAACCTCCTCGCGGAGTGCAGCACTGCCTGGAGGCAGGGTAACAAACTTGCTCTGTCTGCAGGTTTGGCCCCATTCCAGTTCTTGCCCCGCTGGCTCTCCGATATTGAGCTCCCTCTCCAAAGACATCTAATCTTACCTGCTTCTTTTTGTTCAGGTTGCCACCTGGCCTGCTTTTTTTTTGCATTTTTGGCTGAAAGAAAGATGAACTGGTGCAGTAACTAATTGCTAGTTGCTTTTTTAGACACCTTTGAGATGTTAAAAACTGGGGGGGGTGAGGGAGAGGGCAGAATTATTAGAAGAATCATAGAATGGCTTGGGTTGGAAGGGACCTTAAAGATCATCTAGTTCCAACTCCCCTGCCATGGGCAGAGACACCTCCCACTAGACCACGTTGCTCAAAGCCCCATCCAGCCTGGTCTTGAACACCTCCAAGGATGGGGCAGCCACAGCTTCTCTGGGCAACCTGTTCCAGTGTCTCACCACCCTCACAGGAAAAAATTTCTTTCTAATATCTAACCTAAATCTCCCCTCTTTCAGTTTAAAACCATTACCCCTCATCCTATCACTGCATCTCCCGATAAAGAGTCCCTCCCCATCTCTCCTGTAGACCCCCTTTAGGTACTGGAAGGCTGCTATAAGGTCTCCCCGGAGCCTTCTCTTCTCCAGGCTGGACAACCCCAACTCTCTCAGCCTGTCTTCATAGGAGAGGTGCTTCAGCCCTCTGATCATCTTCGTGGTCCTCCGCTGCACCCATTCCAACAGGTCCATTTCTTTCCTCCACTGAGGACTCCAGAGCTGGATGCAGTACTACAGGTGGGGTCTCACCAGAGTGGAGCAGAGGGGTAGAATCAACTCCCTCGCCCTGCTGGCCACACTTCTTTTGATGCAGCCCAGGATGTAGTTGGCTTTCTGGGATGCAAGCTCACATTGCCAGCTCATGTTGAGCTTCTCATCCAGCAACACCTCCAAGTTCTTCTCCTTAGGGAAGAATGCCACTCTCAATCCATTCTTCACCCAACCTGCATTTGTGCTTGGAATTGCAGTGACCCAAGTTCAAGACCTTGCACTTAGCCTGGTTGAACTCCATAAAGTTTGCACAGGCTCACCTCTCCAGCCTGTCCAGGTCCCTCTGCATGGCATCCCTTCCCTCCAGCGTTTCGATCACATCACACAGCTTGGTGTCGTCGGCAAACTTGCTGAGGGTGCACTTAATCCCACTGTCCATGTCGCCAACAAAGCTGTTGAACAGCACTGGTCCCAGTACTGACCCCTGAGGAATGTCACTCGTCACTGGTCTCCACTTGAACATCAAGCCATTGAGCCCAACTCTTTTAGTGTGGCCATCCAGCCAGTTCCTGATCCACCACGTGGTCCATCCATCAAATTCACGCCTTTCCAATTTAGAGACCAGGATGTCATGTGGGACAGTGTCAAATCCTTTGCATAACTGCAGGTAAATGATGTCTGTTGCTCTCCCTTTATCTACCAAGACTGTAGCACCATCGTAGAAGGCCACCAAATTTGTCAGGCATGACATGTTGGCTGTCACCAATGATCTCATTTTCCATGTGCCTTAGCCGAGATTCCAAGAGGGTCTGGCTCCATGATCTTGCCAGGCACAGAGGTGGGACTGACTGGACTGTAGTTCCCTGCATCTTCCTTTTTTCTCTTTTTGAAAATGGGGGTTATGTTTCCCCTTTTCCAGCCAGTGGGAACTTAACCAGACTGCCACAGCTTTTCAAATATAATGGAGAGAGGCTTAGCAACTTCATCCACAAGCTCCCTCAGGACTTGTGGATTGATTTCATTAGGTCCCACAGATTTATGTACCATCAGGCTCCTTAGATGGTCTTGAACCTGATCTTCTCCTACAGTGTGCGGTTCTTCATTCTCATAGCCCCTCTTTTTCCTTCTGTGACTTGGGCGGTGTGGTTAGAGCCCTTGCCAGTGAAGACCGAGGTGAAGAAGCCATTCAGTGTCTCAGCCTTCTCCATATCCTGGGTGACCAGGTCTCCTGTTTCTTTCTGAAGGGGCCCACATCTTCCCTAGTCTTGCCTTTATCCCTGAAATACTTATAGAAGTTTTTCTTGTTGCCCTTGATGTCCCTGGCCAAGAACATCTAACATGCCCATTACACTCAACTCAAGGTGCAGGATCTCAAAATATCTGAAAAATCTGAAAAAAAATCCAACAGATGCGTAAAGCTGGGAAAAAAAAAAGAATTATAAAAAAAAAAAAAAGGAAGAGGAAGGGCAAACTCTTCTGGAGAGAGTTGCAGGACTTATGTAGTATCTAATTATAGTTTACCCTCAGCCAAAGTCTTTGAGCTTTGACAAAGAATGTCATTAAAGAGCAGAAAAAAAAAAGGGGGAGGGGGGAATTCCCACCACTAAAAGGCTTTCAAAGGGCATTAACGTTTAGTACATCTAGCATCTACAACTTTAACTTCCCCATCAGCTTTTCAACTCCTCCTCCCTCCCAGGCAATATTAGAAAGTCTAGACTAATTGGTTACGGTAATTCCAATTAATTCTGTCAAGTAACCAAATATTGGGAAAGTTGTAGATGAACTGAAATTTAGACATGGGAGCAGCTGGCATGAAGACGCTATATTAAGGCATGTAAACAGATGAAATTACAAACAAGGAACATAAATGATAAATAAGTACAACCAATAAATCCTCTAGGGAAACTCTTACCTGCACCCTGCTCACAGCTCTGCACTTGTATCACCCCTCCGCAGGGTTCAGACATTTGAATCCTCTCCTCTCTATACACCTTGTGACACCAAGGTCTAGAAAAACGTTTATTTCTATCACAAAGGTCTTTGTTGCACATAGATTGCTAAACTTCAAGGTGTCCCCTACAGAAAATGAGAAGTGGGATCACTTGAAAAACGCCTCCATTCTGAAAGATGAGGTTTTTACTGCCCGAAACATCAGGTTTTTCTGGTTCCTCAGCTTTCATGGTACTCCAAGAGGTCAGCCAGGATAAGAAAATGAACATCACAGACAAATAAAGCCAAAACAACTGGTGCTGAATGAAGTTTCATTTCAAATGTGAAATTATCTTGCTCCTTCAGCAGAAGTCTTACTTATCCATGCAATAAAACTCCTTGCTTCCCATCCTGCTTGCATTCCCATTCCCTGTGAAACACAAGGTCTGCAAGACTTCCAGCAGGAAGCAATTTACAAAATGAAGTTGAGGAACATCCCCTCTAAAAACAACTCTGCAAGAGGCTAAAAACTGTCCCTCACAGTTATATACACCAGAAGTTAAGGTGACATTGGATTTCTTGAGGGCATGAAGAATACTCGCTTACATTGAAAGATATCCAGAAACACTGCAAATAAAATGTTGTGGGCAGAAAGGAGACCTGCTCTCCAACTCTCGTTAATATACCAGATCTTTAATGGCTGGCACATCAGAGTGGTTGAAAGTTTTATCGAGCAAATAAAAAATAGATGGATAAAAGTTAGAAACTGCATTACTGGTAACTTACATGACTAGACTGACTCCTGAGGAAACTTCAGAGGTTTTGGGGCACTTGGGAACAAAAAGCACAACAAACCTTTACCTTCTGCAGGGACTCTTTTGTACTCATCTGGCACAGTACAGCCATCCTGGATAACTAAACCTGGCTCAAAAACTAACTTTCTGCCTATTAAGCCTGTGTCATCAATTACTCTCTCTCTCTAACAAGCTTCTACAGAAATATAGTTATTTATAGCAAATTTATATATTACTCATGCTGTCAAGCTTTTCATGCATGTCTCCTGAAGGCAGCTTTCCACCAAGTGTAATAACATGGAAAGAGCTGGCATTAAGCATGAAACAACAGTATTGCACGAAGTCTGTAAAACATTTATAGCCAGGAGTAGATGGTGTAGACAGTCTGAAGAGTAACTTGGTGCATTAAGCAGCCCGTATGCAGCGCGGCATGTATCTATTAGTTTTTGCTTCAAGAAGGCACTTTGCTGGAATGGCGAGCAGGTTATTGCTACTACCATTTCTGTAGAGCTTTTTCTTACGATGGTTTTGAAGAGCTTTATGGCCTTCAGACATATATGAGAGAACATATATAGAGAATGAGATGTGCCTTGTTTTGTGGCTTTTTAAATAGCTGAGCTTAAAATTTCAGCAGCTGTAGTGATTTTTGGAACGCTGGTTTTCCAAAGGTAAAACTGAACTTTTCAGCCGGCTTTTGGAACATGCTCTACACCTGCCCTTTGGAAAAATCAGTTCCCTGAGAGATGCCTCTACATCAGGCACACGCAAGTGAAGAAGCCTCCTGAGATCCTCCTGCACTGTCAAAACCAAGCAAGACTGATGACCAACACAGATCTGAATGTCCCCATGTTAGTGTACGCTAACTAAGAGCATAACTACTTAGAGCATATCCTTACTACTAAGATCTGGGTTACATTTTATGCTGGGCTCATTGAAAAGATGGTGACCATCAAACAGCCACTTTGAGGAGGTGTTAGAAGTAACACTTGGTTCCCTCCTTCTGCAAAACAGCAGCATGTTGATGGTGTCTCCTCTTGCAGAGTTTGCAGTTACACTGGTCGCTGCCTTTTATCTGCAAATTGCAGGTTTGAGTAGACTATGTCTATTACACATTTCTTATTACATCCAAGCAGTTCCATAAAGCACACTGAGATCCTCCTAGATGTTAAGACAACGAGAGTGTTCCAATAACCCAGTCTTAACAGGGGATTTTGCAGGATACACACAAGATACTTTTTCTCTCTTGTTCAAACCTGAGATTTACAAAGGATGGAACAAAAAAAGAAAGCAGTGGAAGAAAAAATAAAACAACAAACTTCTGAGTTTGTTGCTTACAATTAAGAGAAGAGGAAAGATTGAACTGATTAGAAAATATGGAGCAAAGGAAAAAAACACAGTTAAGCCAAATGTAAACAGAATAAAACGGTAGCAAGAAATTTTGATCAGGAGAATCATGAGAAGTGAGATGACAGAAAACTGAGAGTGGTCCTGCTCATCAATACAAATATATTTGCAATAGGAAGGTTGTGGGCACTCACAGCCCACAGGGATGAGTCTCACGTACAAAGCAACGGCATTAATACAACTATCTCTGCAGTGCCCCCACTAGCACACAGGCATTATCACACCCATTATTCCCACAGTATGTTTCCAGCCCCACAGGCAGACGTCACAGGAAACACCTCCAAACACGTGGAACATCATACGCCACACATGGTTTTCTCATGCAGATGGACACCACTGGCCAAATGCACCTCCCACTTGCAGAGCTGCACGGCTGATGGAGAGAAAAAAGCATGTGCCAAACCAGCAAGAACTACGTACCACAAGCTCTCATTTTCCCAATTTTTAGATTTTTGGTAGATTGGACTTATGTAAATGCCATCGCTGGAAGATATTTTCAATGTCTGTATTTTGCTTCTCTCAACGTCTGTTTTATTTGCATTAATTCTCAAATTTGCAGAAGGCATAAGGTTTAAGACCCAAGAGAATGAAGTTACAGCTCTTGCTACATGGCAAATTGCAGTGAGCATGGGTAAAATGTACATTTTAAAGGATATCATAGTTTGAATATTATTAAATATGACATATGTACTATAACACACAAAAAGTACTATAGCTGCAGGAGAAACCTTAAATCTGATTTATGTATTTTGTACTGCAATTTCCTTGTTTTGGTTAGCTGTTGCTTTTGAATGGTAGAAAAAATAATTATTATTTCACAAGGAATATAGCAGCCTACTCATAGAGTTTCCAGTCCTCAGATACACAAGCATGGATTTTGTCTGGATTCTTCAAACAAATTTGCTTGAGAGCAATACTGAGAATAGGTATGCTACACATCAGAATGAAAGACAATCATAAATGGTTTAAAAGTTTCATAAGCCATTTAAATCAGTAATGGAAGGTAGGTTGTTTTTAAGTGTTTATCTCCTCTACATTTCCTTGGAAAAAGAGCAGGCAAATAAGCATCTCTCCTCAGTGTTAGCAGAAAGATGCACCAATAAGTAAATATATTCCATCAAGGATGTATAAAAATAGCTTTGGATACTCAAGATGCTGCAGATTAGAGGGAGATATTCAAGCCAATACTGGTGAAGAACTAGCTTAAAATCCAATTACAGGCCTGGAAATACTGCTGTCCAGCATTTAAGATGTCCAGTATTTAAGAGTCCCAAATCGACTGTGTGCCTGATATGCCTTTTACTGTCCACTCTGATTTTAATGCGTCCACCATGTCACCTTCTGCATGACCTCTTCCCAAAACCATCCCTCACAGGTGGAGAAGACACGGAAAAAACTCAAAATAAGCTCTGCCTTCCTTTGTCAGAAAGCAGGAAAACTCCAGGAAAATGTCAGTGCCAGCCGAGTGTGGCTGCTGTGCATCGGTCCCAGCAGCGGCATGGCCATGAGGAGGGTCAGCATTGGCATACGGCGTGTGCTCCCTTGGGTGGGATTGGCAGCAAGAGAGGGGGTCTCATACGCTGTGGAAGATCAGGCATCACAGATTCATCACAGATGAATCCTTCACTCACCCACATAAATTTCAATGGCTCCTTGATCAGAATGTGAAATAGCACCATGAAACTCTACAAGATTAGTCTCCTGAAAGCTCCACATGTTATCAACCACCACTAAAGGAAGATATTTCAAAATACCACCTAATTGCATCACCTGAGGGCATGTATCCAAATCCCTTCAACAGATTTCTGTCTAACCTGTTCTCCAAACTCCCATCCTGCAGGTTTTCTCAACAGCCTGTCTTTCATTTTGCCACTTCCTTAAAAGTTCAAACGTTTATTCTACTACCCAGCTTAAATTCTTGCCTGATGTCTTTTTGCATCTCTCAGTGGTCACGGAGAAAAGCTGTTTGTCATGCCTTTTAAAGCAACCTTTTACATAGTGGGTGACTTGCGTTTCCTTCTGTATTTTTAGGCTAAACAAATCAATTCCTTCCATCTTCCATTACAGCTTACGTTTGCAAAATCTCCTATTCTTGTCGCTCCCCTCCTGGCTCTTTCCCATCTGCCTACATCTTCCCTACAGAGCATGTTTCCAATTTCGGTCACAGTATTTAAAGCCTCGTTGAAGTTAGGATGTAACACATATATTCCCATATTTAAGAGCAAAAGAAGCTCCTGTTTTTAATGTGGTATCTCAAACCAGTGAGATTAACCTACCGTATTCATAGATGGCATTTCTCTGCCTGCAGCAGCCCTGTCTGAGACTTGTAAGCAAATGGACGCAAGCTGCATGGCATGGGGTTCTATCAAGTATTTTTACTGTTGAGGTTTCCCTAAAAAAAGGAAAGTACCTTTATTTTAAGAAGCAGGTTAGATCATGTATTTGGGGATGAGAGTGCCCAGCTTCTTCAAAACCAGAGGCAGATCCGTTTCAAATCTCTGACTTCTGTGAGCCCTCTCTGAAGCTACTCATTTTGTTACTGTAAATCATGGTTTCCTGCTGAAATATCTTTAAGTCTTATTACCACATATACAGGAGACATCTGTACACTGGGCAATCATATTTCAAAAAAATCTGAGGTAAATAAAAGCTGAAGGAGAAAAAAGCTGAGCTCAACTTCTGTGATGGGCACATAAAATTTGTGGTACTCTACTCAAGATCTCTCTCAAGCCAAAAAGCTGATGGGGATCATCTCTCTCTTCCTGCCTCAGATCTTGGATTATTTAATAAAATAATTATTTGGAGCTAAGAGAATTATCAAAAAGTAAATTACCACATGTTCCATGACTCACAATCCAACAGATCTTCCTAAAATTAACAAAAATCACATGGAACAAGCAAAACAGGCATTCCTAAATAACTTCAATTTTGCTATTTCTAATCAAAATGAGCTTTCAAGTCTGCAAATTGATTTTCAGCCATTTGCAGATGCCAAGTTTTAACACACACTCTATTTTCTTTTCAAGTCAGGTGAGTGCAAAGATAAAAAAAGCACCTCTAAAATTTAATAGGGTTGTCCCATTGCAGGAATGTTCAGAAAGCGACGGACCGGCATGTTACTACCAAGAGTAGATGCAGCATTGCCAACCATAAAAGCTTTCTGCCTGAGTCAGAAGTATACTTTGATGCACATTCATAGGCATGGTACTTAAAACAAGGAGAAAACTGGAGTTTAGTATGAAAATACTGCCTCATTTTTCACTGCAGTGTTGCAGTATTAGCATTCAATTCCCTACACTTAATTAACTCCTTGTTTAATCTTAATGTGATAATGAGAACTTTAATTCAAACCATATACCACATCAATGATCCTAACAGCAAAAATAGAATTTATTAAAGTCACCAAAGCCCCATAATCCCCCTGCCTTTTTATAACACTGTGAGCCATATAAAAGCCCAGCAGCTGCAACAGGCCAAGAATCTTCCCTGATTGCTATAAGAACATTAACAAATAAAATCTATTTTGAAATAAAAATCAGAAAGCTGTGATTAGTATTTCTCACTTGTTCATCTCTAGCAAAATGAAGAGCAGCAGAGACATGGCGATCAGGGCTCTCCGCACATCCTGTAACTATGTTTAACCAAAGACCGCGTTAGGGCTTTTGTTCTGTTAAAACTTTCAACTTTCGAACAACCCATAGCAGAGACCCATGAGATATGTTCCTTCCTTGGCCTTTCTCTAGCCTACTTTTTGTAAAAACAGACTAAAGCAAGACCCAGAACATCAAGACATAGCAAGGAGCACACTGGACCTTCAAGTAGGCTTATCAACTCTATCAGGAACACTAACAAATAGATTGTGTAACTTTTACGAAGACAACTGGAAATACTGTGCTTGAGGCTTAGCAGCCAAATTTGACAGAACTTCTCAACCTCGCAAAACGTTTACCCAAAACTTCTCAACCTGAAGGATTGTAAAAGCAGTTTTGAAGCAAACTGAGGAACGAACTGCATGCCAGGATCCCTTTCTCCCCTACCAGTGAAACGCGGAACTGCTCTTTCCCCAACTTTTCATGAAAAGTGCAGCCTCCCACATCACTGAAGTTACAGGATGGGACATGATGGAGCGTGTCCCTAAAGAAGCATGTGCTTAAATTCATCGTTAACAGTTTTCCTGATGTAAACTTCAACCAGGGCACACTTTGCTCCTGGATCTGCAAAGCACTTAAGGGTCCACTTCATCTCACAGAGGTGCCTAAATACCCCTTAGGTCAACGGTGCATATACCCATCACGCTGCTCTCCTCAATCACGCTCTGCACAACTCCTCCAGCAGACCACTAATTTTGCAGCTATTGAACACCATGACAACAATGAAGGACTTCATGCTGGAAGGACTCTTTGCAATAGTGCTGTGTATGTTTAAAACAGCTGGGTAAGGCATGCAGGGAAAGAAAGCCAATGGGGAAGAAGGGCAACCAACCAACCACAGGAACAGCATGGAAGCCAGATCAAGAAGCCTGTGCCACATATAGGTAGAATTGATAACCTTCACTGGAGAAAGGAAGGGCAAACAGCAGATGAGGGAACACATGGAACACCACTCTTATGAGGAAAGGCAGAAAGAGCCTGGAAAAGAGAAGGCTCCGGGGAGACCTCATTGTGGCCCTCCAGTACTTAAAAGGGGCCTGTAAGAAAGATGGGGAGAAACTTTTTAGCAGGGCCTGCTGTGACAGGACAAGCAGTAATTGTTTTAGTCTAAATCTACCCTCTTTTAGTTTATGTATAAGGAAGAAATTTTTTATGATGAGGGTGGTGAAACACTGGCACAGGTTGCCCAGAGAGGTGGTAGGTGCCCAATCCCTGGAAACATTCAAGGTCAGGCTGGGCAGGGCTCTGAGCAACCTGATCTGGTTGAAGATGTCCCTGCTTGTTGGCAGGGGGGATGTTGGACTAGATGACCTTTAAAGGCCCCTTTCCAACCCAAACTATTCTATGATTCTATGATTTTATGATGTTTAAACCTCTCTTAAACCAGCAGTGATCAACTGAGTGTTATGAGCAGAAGGAAATACACTCCTTTCAGCCAAGGAGTGGCTCCTCTACTCGTTTCTTCTAAACAAAACACAGGCAGTCACACAATGCCCTAAACTTGCAGCTATGAATAAGCAGGCAGTAACACTGCACCATCCTATTAATGTTCTAGGAGACCATTAAAGCCTTTCTGTTACTATGTATAGGGCTTGCTCCTTTGCCCTGGCAAACGCAACCACCTCGCTGTGCACTGCTTACAGGTACCTGCATCAAACCTGTGAGCTCCTGTGCCCATGGTCTGTCTTCTTCACCTCATCCATGAACTTTCCTGCTGCTCATACAATGCCAAGTGAGCCATCTGTGGTTCCACCAGCCTCGGACCTAGCTGGTGCACAGCCATCTGCCCTGTCGGCTCACTTCTGAAATGGCACATTGAGCAACTCGCTACCTGGCCAGCAGGTGCAGAGAACGCTCGGGATGTCATGGCTTACGTGGGAAAGACAAACACTTCGATGATTAGGTACGTGGTCTCCTCCTAATCCTCAAATTTGGAGTTAAGTCCACATTCCTGGAGCTTAAAATCACTTTCAATTAATATTAGCTGTGCTGGGAGGGTGGTTACTGGTCTTCCAGATCCCCCAAGGGACCCAGAGGAGCTGCACAGCCACCTTCACGGACATTCAGCACATGCTCTCCTGGACCAATCAGAAACTTTGGTCAACATTAATAACAGAATATATGTTCAGAGAGTATTTTTCAATACCAAAAGGTATTTATTTACCTTTAACTGCATTAAGAGTGCAGTTTCACAGTCCATTTATTGCCATTTGACTGAGGTCTGTCACTAAAAGGGTCCCAGCCATGCACTTTGGGTATGCTCCTTCTGCCAGGACTAGGATTTTTCTAGCCCTGTAAGGAGTCCTATTAACTCACTGATCTGCCTGAAAATAAAACTCTAAGTCTTTTTTGCAAGGTTCATTGGCACCAATTGATTCAAATGGCTGTGCAGCCTGCTAAGTGCCAAAGCACCAGGGAGAAAACTTTCCCCCTCTCTTGGTTTCCACCTCAAAGCTCACCTCTTTGGAAAGCTGTGCACCACGAGTTCTCCTCTGTTCCTACTCTTACCTTGTCAGACTTTATTTACTTATATATGAATGCTACCATAAGTAGAAACAAAGATGTCTCTACTGTAGTCGATTCATGGCTTGGCATTCACACGCCAGCCTTCTCCTTCCCTTTTCTCCTACCCATGAGGTACCTTTGCAAAGACTTCAAACTATGCAACTTGTGTCTTTGCGTGATTATAAATAGTGTCGATTGACATGGCTGCAAAGGAGGTTCCAGAGGAGAAACCACAGCTATCAGGAGTAAGTCCTACCTCCCAAACATTCAATGAACTGGACTTCCCAAATGAATTACAAAAGAAAATTTCACGGTGTAATTATCTTGTGGAAAGATAAAAGAATCTTTCAGATGTTTTCTTTAAAATTATTTAACATCTAAGTATTGATTAAAACATTTTAGAATGTCTATTTATCACAAAACTCAGAAGAGAGTGAATAATTTCAAGACAAAAAAAATAATATAATAACAAGTAACATGATTTAATTCTACATGCTGTACTCTGCCTCTTGTTATATTTGGTCTAAGCTATCAGCCTACTGTCAAAGCCAGCCAAGAATTCTTCAAGCCCTGCCAGAGCTAGAAATACTGGCCAGAAATATTTGTCGTATCACAGCTCAGTTTCAAAAAAGTAAAATGCTGGATTTCCACAGCCAGGAAAATAGAAGGTGCAAAGGACAATAAAAAATGGACTTATTTAATATTGTTGGAATGCATCAGATCAAATGAATCCAAGTGCTCTTAATCCTGTAGGACTGCAGCATGACAAATACTCTTCATTTAGATACTCAGACCCCATGAGTCAAATCGGTCTGGAAGACTCAGCCACACAACTGCTGGATGTTATTCAATTAGCATGAGGCAATGATTTCCAGTCTTCAGCAACCGAGGCAGTCGCCTTCTTCAGAGAGCCAGACAGTTTTACCTTGGATTAGATCTATCAATTTTTCCACTGTGTATAAATAACAGTGTCGTCAGGCAATTTCAGAGAGTTCACCAACCACAGTATTAATGGGTTTTGCTCATTTTTTTCAAAGCACTCATAAAATACAAAACAATGGTGTCTTATAATTAGGTGTACCTGCAGAGGCAGCTTCTCCAATACATATATCTCCAAGAAAAATGTGTTGACACAGACATGCCCTTAAGGAGTTTGGGCTTTATATTTACTTAGTGTAGGGTACACTATCTTCAGCCACAGCCAGTCCTATTCATTTCAGCAAGCCTACCTGTTGCAGTAAGCCCTGCTCCCAGCAGAAGGGTACCAGGCAGAATAAGTATCTCTCAAAGAAACTGTACCTCTTTGCTGTTTTATTGAGGACTCAGACTTTCACGAATTCTAGTCAAGGTAAGATCGCATGTAGAAACTTAAGAAATTAGAGAAAATATCAGGAACAAACTCTAACTCTTTATCTTGGATCAGGAAAAATTAGAAGCATTGTATAATGAAGGCTCTTCATTCTGCAGCGATAAAACCTGCTCCCAAAATTCACCCTTTGGCTTCACAATTATGCTTCACTGCAATTATGCTTCACAATCTAAGCTTGTCTTTTTTGTTGGTATCTGTCCTGAAGCTGGACTTTCATTAGGGATTAGGATGATGAATAATAATGAACTGGAGACTACAACTGCTTTCCAAAACCATAGAGAGCATCAGGCCAGGAAACACTGTACTCTGCAGAATTCAAAGTTACCCTGACAACTTGGAGAGATATATTGAAGAAGCGAGATTACTGAGACAGGATCCAAGTCCTAGCTGTTACATTTAGGCAGGAATAATCAACTGAATACAAAATGGAAACATCAGCCTATGTAATAATTCTGCTGAACAGGATCTAGAAGCATGCTGGACACAAGCCATCAGTATCATGCTCTTGTAAAAAGAGGACAAGCATCATACTGATGTATGCAAAAGGTGTAACAGGCTGCAGAATATGTGAACTGCTTCAGCTACATGCACTGAGAAGGTCTCTGAGAACCACAAGAATGACTGAAGCTCCACAAGACATGACCACTGAGAAAATATTGCACAATCTAGAGTTCCTCAGCCTAAAAGACCACGGAAGTGAAACACAATAAACTTTAAAACCATAAACCTGCTGTGACGTAAACTGTTCTCCATGCCCACCAGGACCCCAATAACCATGATGACATACACATCAGCCACTAATGTGGAAGTCTGAATGGCAATGCTGTTAACTATTTCACTGTCCAACATTCTAATGATAGTAATACAATTGAAGTCCTTGCTTTGCAGTCCACGTATGCCTTCCTTTTCCTGACAGCTATCTATCCTATTCCTAGTCCACTCCTATGACTTTGTTCCTGGGCAACTTTTTTATTCCGATGAGGCAATAAGCTTGAAGCGAGAGTAGAATAATTATTTGGTATCTCCCACCCCAGTGTTAAGTTCCTCTAAACTCAATTAATCACGAAGAACCTCTGGCAGCTCACAATATGCCAGCAAGATACACCAAAGCAATAAGCGATTTCACATTCTGCTCTGAAGACAAGCTATTAAATTCACATACTGTACTACTTTAATCAAGAATAGTTAATTAAGCTGTTCCCTTGATACGAATTTTTATCATTCTGCACCAGCCATACATCACTTTTACAGGACTCAGACTGTGGCCATGATACATGTTTGTAATCTGTCTTTCCAAATTAATCTGTCACCATTTGTAAACGCAAAGCGGATCCAATACATTCTGTCTCACCGGTAACTGGGCCAAGTTTGGAGACACTGAGGACTGGAGGGTGGGGTGAGCGATGCTGGAGCATCGCTTCACAAAAGGGTTTGAGTAGAAAGCCAAGTTACAAATCCCCCCGCAGTTCGTCACCCAACATGACACAAAAGTCTCTGTTATTATTTTAGTGCTTTGTGTTTGCATCGCTTTATTTCCTTAAGTGAATTCAGCTTTATGTTTTATGCCACTGTCATAAAATCAATTCAATAACTTACATTCACATAGTAGTCAACAGAATACATAATGCAGGAGTCGTAAGTCTAGGTCATAAAACTAGGGAGATCTATAGTGTCAGATTATTAAAAAAAATTAACATAAGATAAGAATCTAAGTCTAAATTTATTACAAGCAAAAATCCCCAATGATATTCTACTACATTACCCGCACTCAAGGACAGGCTAATACAACACTTTCCCAGCAAAAAAGCTTCAAACACAGCAGTCATAGGAACTAGATTTTAATCTCTTCTGTCTTAAAGCACTCACAGAAGCACGATACAAAATAAAAATGACATCACTATTTGGCTATGTGACTTAGCAGTAAGAGAAGAGCTTTACAAAGTAAAAAAGTGAACAAAATGAGAACTTGGCCAAATTTTCTGAACTGGTGCAGGGATCCTTAACTTGGAACACTCTGATATTATGCTGTGAGAATCTGCTAAAATTTACCGCCAGGAAAATAAGGAGCACAGAAGACAGAGAAGATAGAGAGAAGGCGTGCCATCTCGTGTAGCCTTTTGTAAATGTATACCATGAAGTCAAACTAAGCCTTCCATATACCCGTTTGACCATTTTTACTTAGGTTCAACTTATAGAAGTCTTGATGTGAACTGGCTATTTTCACGCTCATCCAATTTTACTGAAACAAGCTCCGCTTCCTTCTATCCTCTAGGGAAATGGAGCCAAAGAATCATCTGGCATAGCATCATAGAATAGTTTGTGTTGGAAGGGACCTTTAAAGGTCATCTAGTCCAACATCCCCCCTGCCAACAAGCAGGGACATCTTCAACCAGATCAGGTTGCTCAGAGCCCTGCCCAGCCTGACCTTGAATGTTTCCAGGGATTGGGCACCTACCACCTCTCTGGGCAACCTGTGCCAGTGTTTCACCACCCTCATCATAAAAAATTTCTTCCTTATACATAAACTAAAAGAGGGTAGATTTAGACTAAAACAATTACTGCTTGTCCTGTCACAGCAGGCCCTGCTAAAAAGTTTCTCCCCATCTTTCTTACAAGCCCCTTTTAAGTACTGGAGGGCCACAATGAGGTCTCCCCGGAGCCTTCTCTTTTCCAGGCTGAACAACCCCAACTCTCTCAGCTTGTCCTCATAGCAGAGGCGCTCCAGCCCTCTGGTCATTTTTGTGACTCTCCTCCTTCCTGTGCTGGGGGCTCCAGAGCTCGACGCAGTACTCCAGGTGGGGACTCACCAGAGCAGAATAGAGGGGCAGAATCACCTCCCTCAACCTGCTGGTCACACTCCTTTTGATGCAGCCCAGGACATCCCAGAAAGGCTGGCTTTCTGGGCTGCCAGCCACATTGTCAGCTCATGCCCAGCTTTTTATCCACCAGCAACCCCAAGTCCTTACCAACAGGTCTACTCTCAATCCCTTCATCGCCCAGCCTGTACTGATACCAGGGGCTTCCCTGACCCAGATGCAGGTCCCTGTGCTTGGCCTTGTTGAACCTCATGAGGTTCACACAGATCCACTTCTTCAGCCTTCCCAGGTCCCTCTGGATGGCATCCTATCCCTCAGGCATGTCAACCACATCACTCAGCTTGGTGTCGTCAACAAACTTGCCGAGGGTGTACTTGATCCCACTGTCTATTTTACCAATGAAGATAATAAACAGTACTGGGCCCAGTACGGAACCCTGAGGGACACCACTTGTCACCAATCTCCATCTGGACATTGAGCTGTTGACCACTACTCTCTGGATGCAACCATCCAACCAATTCCTTACCCACCAAACAGTCCACCCCTCAAATCCATATTTCTCCAACTCAGAGAGAAGGATGTTGTGGGAGACCATGTCAAAGGCCTTACAGAAGTCCAGATAGACAACAGCTGTAGCTCTTGCTTCTATGATGGAGATAGTCACTTCATCATAGAAGGCAGAAGGTTGGGCAGGTGGGATTTGCCTTTGGTGAAGCCATGCCGGCTGTCTCGAATCATCTCCCTATCCGCCACAAGCCTCAGCACAGTTTCTAGGAGGATCTGTTTCATGATCTTCCCACAGAGGTGAGACTGACAGGTTGGTAGCTCCAAGGGTCCTCCTGGTTTAATATGGGAGCACTGGACCCCCACCTCCATTAAGATTCCATGGAGCTGCCCTGGAAAAGCCCCTAGGTACAGAGACAAATGGAAAAGTGTGTAACGGCACTTTGTTAAGTCACTTATTTTTAAAATGAAGATAGGAAAATAATCCATGGTGAATTTTTATTTAAGTGAAAAATCAAGTCCAGCCAGAAGAACAACTTCCAAAACACAACCAAGCCCATGAGGAGTATGCAAGTCCACTCGATGAGCCTTTGAATCGGCCGGCAGCACTTGCAGCTTTTATGTGCTTTTGCCATTTAACAGTTAGATTTGTTTGGATAAACTCATTAATATGGTTATTTACATAGCAAGGTAGAATGCTGTATTTAGGGATTTTAAACAGAAGAAAATTGTTTCATGCTAATCGTATAGTGAAAGCATGCCAAACTTTGACTAAAGAAACATGTTCTAACACTGAGAAACTTTTATAATTAATCCTTGCCTTAGATCATCTCAGAAAGAGTTATGAGTCTAATTAACATCAGTTGAGAAATTGCTCATGTTTCTGAAATCGCTGAAACTAGACACTGGGCAACAGACAATCTGTATCCTTTCTATCCCATGACCAATTTATGGCTAAGCCCTGACTCACCACATTAAGTCCGAAAATATTCTCAGCGTTAGTGATAGCTCATGGCAGGCACAGGCAAAACAATGGACGCTGTTGTGGGGGAAAAAACAATTCCCTCCAAACTCCACCTCTTTACAACAGGGATGAAGATAATGCATTGCTAAAATCTTTTTTTTTGAGGGCTACTCTTAGAGTAGTTACGCAGTGTGCAGGCTGGGTCTAGCAAAGGCTTGGCTGGTGGCCAGCCCCAGCTGGGTTTGCTTCAAGGCTGAGCAATGTCTTTAGCTTTGTAAAAGACTTCTGCTTGCTATTTTGTTGTTGGGTGGTTTGTTGTTTTTGTTTTGTTTTTTAAAAAGAAAAAAAGAATATGCAAAAAATTCAGTACACAACCCACTAAGAACAAGCTCTACTTTGGAAAGACATGCCACTGTCTCCCTGCATCTGCTGTCACCGCTTCCACAGTCCTGTTTCCTTGCTGAATGTTTTCCCTAGGAAGGAAATGAGTGTAAACATTGCTTCAGAGACAGCTTTCCCATGCGGATGTTAATCTTTGGAAAAGCTGGGCAGGATGGAGTGACTTAGAGAGCCAGGAGATCTCCAGAAGCAACAAATCCCACAAGTATACAAGCTGCTAAACTTGTGCATCCAGCCAAGCCCTTATAAAAAACATAAAGCATGTTTTGATTTTGACTTACTCTTACAGATTATGAAGCAACTTGAAGCCAGTTCTTTCAGAGGCCCACCAGTCACCTGAAAAGGCTGAGGATTTCCTACATTTAGCTTAGGTTTGCTTGCTAAGGCAATGATACCCTACATGCTCTCCAAGTCTAAAGAGAGAGGGTGATCTGGCAAACCTGCAGCGTTTCACCAGCAGTACGACATTCCCAGCATCTCTCCAACCCTGAAATCATCCCCTGGTTTCCACCACACCTGACAGTCAAACCTATCCCTGCTATCTCTCTCACAGCAGCTTCATTTCTCTGAATGGCTAAAGAAAAGAAAATCAAGGGAAAGGGGCTGCTTGATGGTGTGCTCCCTCCCTACTCCCATCCAAATCATCCCCCCACTTGCTGGAGTGTGACATCTGGATATTGGGGGAAGAAGATGACAGCACATCAAGCTCTGCTGTATACCGTGCCTTTACCCTGTCCAGCATTTGCCTTTCATTTTATACCTCGGGGTTTGGAAACTTACCCCCAGGTTACTGCCCTGGAAGTACATGGATTTTGGAATAAAAGTGCTGTTTTGGATGAACTTTTTGGGAAGAATTGGTAATGCATGAGGCCCTTTTTGCTGTGTTCACAGGCAGAGCAGCCACTTCTGATTCCCAACTACTGCCTTCAGGTGTTACTGTAATACAAATTACATTTGCATATATATGTATATATACATACACACCCCAATATAATATTGTTACTTTATTAAAAAGAATTGGTTTTGTGTTTCCATGCATAGACTATGCAGCAGCTTGTTTATTTTATTTAAAGCCGCCCGTCTTTGATGCTATCCCATGGAAAGATTACATACTAGATAAAGAGGCAGAAGTACACAGCCTGTGCGGTTCGCGCAGATCAAGTATGGGAGATGAAAGGGGAGCACCAGAGAACTGCATTTGAACTCAAACAGTTTTCTTGCAGGAGCAAGGAGCAAACATTTGAAGCCAAAAAAAAAAAAAGTTTTCTTCCCAGTGAAAACAAATATAAGACTGCTCAGTAAGCCGCACATTGGTTTAGTTCAGTATTACTTTGCTATCTATGTAAACTAGTGCTTCACATTAAAAATATTCACATATACAAGAGATTTATTTTATAGCATATCTACATGCAATTCCAAACTGCATTGTCCTCTGTACAAATAAGAGCCTGAATTATCTGCCCAGCTTTTACAAACATAAATTTATTTTCACTGTTTTTTTCCCTCCCTGACTTTTTTTTTCCCCTTTTTACTTTAAAAGAAACCCTGAACCCGTGAAGTTTATAATCTTATATTGATTCTGCTTCTCCCAATCCAATTTTCTCCTCCTCTTTCCACCAGTTGAAATGTAAAAATCTCTTCCAACACACGGACTTGAGTCTCTTTGCTGTCTGCAGAGCAGCTGATCTCAGCTACCCGCAAAAACCAAAGGGGAACAACTGAAGCTGAAAAGTGAAATTGTAGTGAAAAAAAAAAAAATAATAAAATATCAGGCTGAGCCCCTTCCATACCAGGTTTAAGCACACGTAGTACAGATGGAGAGATGCAGTCATTGTTTTATCCTTCGAGGTAGCTGAAGCATTCGTAGTTCAACTGGAGGCAGGTATCTGGATCTATGGAATTTCACATTGACTAGCTGGAGCTGGCAGCAACGCCTAAAGCACCAGCAGTGCCCCACTGCTCGCCGGAGAGAGAGTTTACTGCTGCAGAGCTGATGTGAACCCCAAACGTTCACACAGTCCCAACTCCAGTCTCCATCCCTCTATTTAAAACAGGAGTGTAAGCTGCCACCTGCAACTTTGTAAGATTAAAATTGTTTATGCTGACTTTATCTGGCAAGTGCCTAACCAATGCTCCAGGCATCTTATATAAATAAATAAATAAATAATTGAAAATGCTTCTCATTTAGAAAAAGAAAAAAAAATCCTCCAATGTCACTTAATATCCAAATCTATTTCAATACCCTGAAAACATTACATTTATATATCCCCCCCTATATAATGTAATATATATATTACATTATATATCCCCCCCCTTCCCTCACTCTTATAATTTCTTATTTTGGGGAGGTTTATATAGGGCAACATCTTAAGAACACCAGGAACGTCATCCATCTCCCCTATCCACGTACACAGGTTACACAACCCTCCTTTCATCCACCACCAGAATAAATCCCCTCCTCTTAGTCCACTCACCTCCTCCCCATGGATCACCCCATGACTTCACACTGCCCTGGAGACCTCTGCAGTGGCCACTCCAGCATCAGCAAACCCCTGGGCAAGTGGACCACCCTAGGCTGAGGAACATTGTCACCTCCCCACCGGTCCCGAAATGTGTAGCAGCAGGACAGCAAATGGGGGAGCACCTTCTGAGTTCACACCAGATCTCGGGGAGACCTGGATTTGCCAAGCCTGTTACCCTCAGCTTGCAGTAATTAAGGCTAAAGAGCTCAACGAGTCCATTAATACAGCTAATGAGCTTCCCCAACAGCCATCTCTTTCACTTTCTCTAGAGAAGACATCATTAAATTAGAATGTGTTCTGCCCACATGTGGCCTCCATTGCAGCACTGTCCCAGCAAGACTAAGCTGATAAAATGCCTGGGTATTCCAGCGCTTGCAGAGACCCCTAATTTCCCTAAAAGCAGTAAAAAAAAATAATAAAAAAAATCCACTTAAAAACATCTACTGCAGTTTCAAACAGTTTCATGCAAAATACCATCATTTTCTCCACGGCAAATTTTAAATATTTACCAACTTCATTCACATACTGTGACGAAGCACAATCAAAATATCAAGGCAAATAAACTCAAAACAACTGCTGCAGCAGTAAATACACTCCTGCTCAATAGCCACGTGAGCATACAATTGCCTAACAGGTGGAAAACCTAACAAAGGCAGCAACCACTGAAACAGGAAAATAAGATTTCATGTTCATTCATGTACAGTACAATAGATATCGCCTTTTCAAAAATTAGTTAAATGATTAGTACTCTCCAGCAGTGCTCTCTACAGCTTTTATTCCTGCAAGTACTCCTTGGCTCTTGGATCTTCTACTGTACATTGCTTCTCATAGTTTGGGGTTGATTTTTTTTTACATTTCTTACTAAATAACCAAGAAGAGGGGGGAAAAAACCACATTACAAATAATTTAGGTGGTAAAGAAAGTCTCATATGGATTGGACAGAAGAAAAAAAAATGCATAGTTTAAGTAAAAAATGGGACAAAATGCAAGCATTTCAAACCAATAATGGTGCCAAATGGACTGGGAGCTTCTGGTTTTCCAATCCCATAACACAGGAGCAACGAGGCTTTTAACAGAAAAGAGGCAAATTCAAAACTGAAAATGCTTATTTGAAAAAATAAGTTCAGAACCGCTGTTTTTCAAAAAATGACTAATCTAGATTGAGCAATGTGCTGCTTTCACATGCTGTTAATGGTAAAAGTGCACACCTGCCTGTTGAAAGGCTCCACACCAGTATGGCCAGTAAGGGCAAAAGCGCAGACCTGCCTGTTGAAAGGCTCCGCACCAGTACGGCCAGTAAGACTATCCAGAGGTACAGAGTGAAACACTGAGACACAGGCCCTGACCCATCTCCTACAGGACAACACTGTATCTGACTACAGCAATCCCAGTGGGATTAAACTGGGAGAGATCACATAAAAAAAAAAAAAAAACCACACCAAAAAAAACCCCAAAACCAACAGACCTCTCACAAAGCACCTGGAAAGAAACACTAAGAATAAGCTGCCACCTACACCAGAAAGGCCCCATCATGAGTGCCCTCAGCTACCACTACGTGGATTCAGCACCGTGTAAAATGTTGGCTGGTGGTTTGCTACCTTTGCTGAATGAAACCCAGGTGTCTTCCCACGCATCAGTAATGAAGCGTGTATCTCATTAAGGCAGCTCATACGGTGTCCCACCACTTGCAGGAAGGATACCGCTCCTCAACAAAGGCAAGCTGAAAAGTTAAGCATTGCAGACACCCCTCTCACCTTTCCTTGTAGTGTTTCTGCTCCTTTCCCCCTTTTCTGCCCAGCTTTCATGTTTTCCCCTTCCTCCTTTACCTCTCCTACCTCTTCTTAGGATGGTCATTTAATTCCCACTTGCTTTCAGCAGCAGCAGATTCCTCTTTGAGGCTTTGGACTGTACTCGCTCTAGCAGCTCTGCTGGCCACAGAAGATGCCACCTTTCTTGCCTGTCACTCAAGAAGATGCATTAAATTCCACCCGAGAGAGACATCCAGCATGGACGTTGAGGTCTACTCTGCACTACAGAGCTGTCAAGTGTCATCTGTTTCGCTGTGTTTGAGATCAAACCAGCTATCACCAACCTCAGAAGACAGCAGAAGCAATCTATTCCTTAAAAACATGAACAAATCCCATCCTTTCATAATGGTCAGTCCTTGCCTTTAAATTTGATCTACGAAGCCATTATAATTCAGTGAACAAGCTGAGCTCCCAGCTACTTGAAACCACTTTAAAGAAGCCTTTCTCTATAAACAGACCACAGGATCAAAGCGTTGGTCAAAGACACACGGGACAAAGGTAAAAGGAGGAAAAAAGAGAGAGAAGGAAGCATCTGTCACAGGACCCCAGCCACTGCAGAGCCTTAAATCCCAAGAACAGGGTGCTGGAGATCTTTTACATACAGCAGACAACAGTTCTGGTTGGCTTCAAGTTCAACTCTTTCAACTGGTCTTTAAAGACATTAGCTGGGGAAGTTCACAAAAGAAAACACTTTTTCCACTGAAAAAAATTTGCCACAGTATAAACAAGTTACAGCAAAAACGCACTGACTGTAAGAAGGATTTGCCTGAAACCAACAGTGAATGTCCAACCCCTCCAAGGGCACTACCTCATCTTCAATAAATCAAAATTAATAAATTCAGTATTGGTTTGGGGTCTAATGGCACATCCCACCTCTCAGCACCTTGAAACTTTCTTTTCCAGGTGTAATATTGTATTCAAACTAAAACTGAGAGATCATTAAGGCTACATGGTTAAATATCTAATGAAATATCTATGGATAAATTTGCTTGTTATCTGTGCACTTAAATAGTCAGCAATTAGCATCTCACCAGATACGTAAATCCTGGGCCCTACCTTTTCTCCACCTCAATTGAAGGAGTCCTATGCCTGAAAAGAGAGCTTGAGCAAACCCATGTAATATTGCCTGTAATTAAATTTGAACAGATGAAAGGATGAACTTCTACATCGTCGCTATGAAAAGGAGGCAGGAGGACGGGAGGGCTCAGCTCACCAGTGGTCAGCAGTGCTCCCACCCCAAGACTCTCGGGCTAGCAGTCAGCACAGCTGCCTGGATTTGCCAGCTTTATACTCCGACAGTGACTTTTGATGACTTTAGGCATTTCTGTGTGTTCACCTTTGCCTGTATCTTTTCTTCCCCTTGCTTCCAAAATACCAGAATTAATAATTAGCACCTACCAGGCAGTTGCCAAAAAGCAAGTACCAAAACAGAGTTTCTATTGCTGACAACTTTCAAAATCTTATTGCTCATCTTTGTTAAAGCTTCAGTTCTTCAAGTTTTGAGAAAAAAAAAAGAATAAAAAAGAATCTTAGCTCTAAAAAAAAAAAAAAAATCTCAAAAAGAGGGAGAAGAGCTGGTTCCCAGTCCTCACAATCATGGTAGAAACATTTAAATCAAAAACATCCAGAGCTTTATGCATAATGTTTTTAAATAGCAAATTTTACATATAATCTATATATTTTGGTCAGCTGACTCATTTTCAAATGGCTGATGTTGCCAGCAATGCAATGCAGGCTGGTTTACCACAAAGAGCGCAATAAACTATTATAGGGAGTAGTATACATTTCTATACCTCCTCCTGGAGAGCAGCCCTGAAAGCTGCATGTCCAGAATATACACACAAAAGCCCATGGCCTCGATAACTTCAAGCGCAAGGACAACAATAACGAGAGGATTTGAGAAATACCCACAAACTCAAGGTTGCTGGTGGGACACTATACTTGGGTCTACGGTGACATGTCACCCTGCCCTTTCGCCTGCCACTGCAAACATTAGCAAGACTGTAATTACTTGTTGCTTCTGGACACTATTATGCTTAGAAAGCAATGTCATTACATTTTTTTAAGCTTTCCACTTTAAAAATCACATCCATCAAGAGCCTGATAAACCATTTTACCTCTCAATAGAGTACTAGGAAGATTTACTCAACGGAGAGTAAAGACAGAAACAAGGTCTAGTCTGCAGAAATACATCTGGAGCACAATTACTTTTTATGTTATTTTCCGACTTTCCGAAACATTTATTAATAGTATCCACTTATTTTCTAGATTTTTAATAATTAATTACTAGAGGAAAAATTAATACTTCTTCCACCACAACCATTTTTAATGGAATCCAGAAGAAAAAGAATATTAATACTCAGGGCAATCATTTACTTTGATGTCTATATAATATGCAGTGACCTGTAAGTGGAATGAGCTAAAACTGTCATAAATTCATTATGAGAAACCATTCTTTGAAGAATATCACTGTAAATTTTAAATGGAATGGATAATATGGAAATAAGCTAATTGCACGGCATTTAAAGTAACTGGCTCTAGTAAAAATATCCTTTCCATGTACTTCTATTTCAGCTTCAAATGCATTTCTTCCAAAAGCATTGGAGAGGCTGGTTTATAAAAACTGAAAGGTTGTAATTACATAGTACTGACAGCAACTGGGCAGCATTCATTTAGGATCTTAGACTTTGGGGGAAAAAATCCAACAAACCAAAACCCAAAAAAGCCCCCCAAACCCCAAAGCATGATTTTATAATTTTAAGTTCCCTGGGAAAGGGAACCTTTCATGCAGCATAAAATATACCGATCCAGACCCTATCAATGAAGGCTGGAAGAAAATACAGCCAATAAAAACCTATTTACTCCCAGGGGATTTCTTAGGTATCATTTAGTAAAAGAAGTAAAATTCCTCTTCACTGAGTGGGGCACATCATTTGCTTTGCTTGGTCTGTCCTGGTGCTGCTCGGAGTGGTTCCATCTCGAGGAAACAACACCTTTGCCCTCGCAGCTGCCTGGGGCAGGGAGGTTCACAGGTGTCCCAGTGTGCTCACAGGGCACGGGATACTGCCTCCTTTATCCTAACACAAACCCTGCCACCTCTGGCAGAAAGGAGCTTAGTATTACACTCACAGTCCTTCATTTAGTTACTTGTAAATTTTAATCCCTAGCTTCCATTTACTTACATATTTTGTAGCAGCGGCTTTTGTTCTGTGGTTTATTTTTTGAACTCGAAGAGGAGCGGTCCAGATGGGGAGCGTCGCTGCGTTGGTCTATGAGGAGGCTGTGGGACCTGTTTCTACAGACCTCCCTCGGGGCCCAGGATTTGGCTGATGCAGCACCTAGGCAAAGTGGATGCCTCTCCTTGTGGGAAAAAGCGTGGGGGAGTAGCCTTGCTTTGTAGCCCTCAACTTCTCTGCTCTCTTTTCCAGCTCTCAGGATTACAGGAGATGCAATGGGAGGGGGGCGCAGCAATCCCTGTGTGTTATCAAGTCTCCATGCACATCTGGCGACTCTCACTTTGTCCTTTTATTATTCTCGTGCCACAGGAACCAAAGAAAAAGGGCATCTCAATTCCCCCCCGCCCTCAGAATGACCCAAGCTGTACTTTTTCAGTGTGTTTTTCTGGTTTTCTCCCTGCCTAGATTCCAACACAAGAGCCAACAGCATCATCAAGAATTTTGTTGAGCTGAGGCTTTATATCTGAAAATCGGAGAAGGGAAAATAGGGTGGCAAGAGGCAGAGAAGTGAATAGCATCCCCTTTATATATAGAAAGGTATCTAGATATCCATCCTTGACAGCAGAGAATGAACCAATATGATGCAATTGTTCCACCAACACTTGTATCTGGAGGTGACACCGTGCCAGCAGTGGGACAGGGTCTCCTGGATGATGCTGCATACAGCACCGAAAGCACATGAGGGGAAAACACAGGATTTAACACACCAGAACTCACACACTCGCACCGAAACCCAAGCCAAGAAAACCTCTTCGTTCTAAGGGCTTGAGGGTGGTTGGTCTTGGGCATTTCTGGTTTCTTTCCCCTTATAAGCAGAGCACAAGCAAGTTCTATGCCGAAATTGTGTGTTTCGAAACACACTGTTGTTGCAAAATGGTTTAAAATAAATAATTAGGAAACTACAGCCTGAAATATTAGTACTGTAGCATTCATCAATATGATACTGATTTTGATTTTACAAAGCTCTTCACCAATGTACTACAACAGCGCTGCGATACAGAGTCACACATTTAAGAAACAGCAATTCAAAGCTTACCTAGCAATAGCAAGCAACAGTGGTTTTAAACACTTTCAAGTACCAAATTAATTGTATTCCCGTGCTTCAATTTACACTGCAGCTATTTTGCATATAGAAAGGGAAATACCACAAACCCCCTCAAGAAATTTAACCCCAGAGAGTGGTGGCTAGCTTATTTCTTTCAGCTAGCTTATTTCTTCTTATTTTTTTTTTTTAGCGCCTAGATTGGGCAACTTGGCAACAGAATTAAAAAGATATTTTCCTAAATCGATCTGGAATTCAGACCTATGCACTACACATCACAAAATGTTTATGATTGATGTATCTGTAATACATATTTTGCATACATATTTAAATATTTATATTATACACCGTATCTTCCCTTTCACATATTACATTTTATATAGCTATTAGTTGTTTCATTCCTCATTTTCTGCTAGGCTTTTAATTCATACACTTCATCTATCAGATACTACTGTCTACTCTTAACATATCACTGCAGAAAATGGTAACTGGTGTTGAATACAGAACTATGGATGCTGAGGTTTTGCAATACTAAGTATTATGGAGCTGAATGATAAATGGAAAACAGCATCTGGGCTAAGAAGCTTGAGACATAGTTAGGAAGTAACAGTGCACGTAAGGCTGACAAAAATTACATTTGCAGGTAAGTAGAGTGGAAATTTATACTTATTGGAAAAAAAACCCACCACAAAACATCCTTCGTGTTATTAAAGGTGGAGTGAGAGATAGCAAGAGCAACAGAGAGAGGCAATTTTCTACCAACTCCAGCAGGAATTCATCTCAAGCTCTAACATGCCATTTCACTACGGAGCTTCAGGACAAACCAGAGGATTATGCCCAATTGTTTTGAGGGCTTGGATAATAAGGCATAAAAATCCCCATAAGTAGCCTTTTGTGCCAATGCAGACCAGAAAAAGATTTCTATTAGTAAAAGTTACAAAAAACCATGAAAAAACTGAACTGCAATAAATATGGAGTTAACTATCTAGCACAAAAAAAATGTAGCTTTAGGTATTTGCTACTTTCAGAGGTATCTGTACTATTATAAACCTTCTAAGAGGAAAACTGATACAGCTCAAAGTTTGTCAAAACAACTCTACGCTGCACAAACAAGCCACACCTTCCTACTTTACCTTTTCTGGCAATAAAATTTTACAATAGAAAGCCATCAGTGCTGTGAGAGTATGGAAACGAGGACAATTAAATTCGTCCTATTATGAATGTAAAATAGGCTGCTATGATTGTACTCTGTATACTTAACATGATGCTGTAGAGCTAAACAGTGAGTCCTTTCCAAATAAAAAATTAATGTCTTCAGAAACATTAAAATGCATTATTTATTCCAGTCATCCCTACTTATAGCAGGTAAATTTAGCTTTTCACAATACTACTCCTTCCTGATTTTTAGCATTTTAGCTTTGCAAAGTAATAAAACCAGGTACATGATATATGTGATTAGCTGTGATTAGCCCTAAATATTATCAGGGCCAAAAAGCCCCATCCAGATCTGCTGAGTGGTAAACTCAAAGTTGGTAAAACGCTCTTTGTTTTGGAGAGCCCTTATCATAAAACCCTTAAACAACCCACAGTCCCCCCTGCAGAAGATGAGGAAACGCAGGAGAGCTCACCTCTGCCCCAGCAGGGTTTTGCTGAGCTGCTGCAGATCCACGGGCAGCTTTAACACATGGGGTTGCATCACCTCCCTTGGCACGCTGGCACCAAGCTGTGTGTGGAGACAGCATCATGGTGGCTGTGCCTGAGCCAACAACCCTGCAGGAGCCTAGTCAGCCCCGGGCAAAGCCAGTCCACTTTCCTTCATTTGAAAATGAGCACAAATGTCCATGTTTTTTTATATATATATAGGCCAACACTCATGATTAAAAAATCTATAGTCTTGAAAACCAGTACAAATGACTTCTGTCTTTTATCCATGTGTCAGTTCTTTACAGACTGGATTCCAAACATCTCTGTTTTAGCTGAGCACGTGGTGCAGAGTAACCCCAGCACCCCAGCATCTAATCCTGCTACATCTCATTCCTGTCTGCAGCCTACAGGGATGAGTGACTGTCAGCTCAAGATTTTCCCCACCAAGTGCAACACATCTGGCTGCATTTTGAGGATGGAGATGCCCAGGCAGGATGTTCGGGAAGATGCTGGGAGCTGAGGTACCAGGAATGAAACCAGGACCAGAGAGATCCCAGTAGCAAGTGGAGAACCAGAGAAACAACCTGGGTAAAGAAATGAATCAGGCCTATGGATAGGAGGGAACAGCAGGAAAACAATAACTGACTGTGACAGAGTCTGAAAGAAGCTTGGATTTTTTAATCTTTTCATTTTTTCTTCCGCCCCCCCCACCCCTTGCCTATATTTTAATTCAAGGAGGCCTTTGACTCTGCCAGAAAATGTCTTCACATGGAGCATCTTCTGTTTCAGCTGGCATACAGCCCTAGCACAGCCATTCCCTTTGTCAGGACATCTGAGGAGTATTTCTGCTTTACCATGTCAGCCTTGCTCAAATTTTGAGCCCTGCTTAAGCCTCAGGTTGAAGCTGGGAAGATGGCGATGCCCTAACACAGCCTCATCTCTCCCAGGGATACCCATCCATCTCTAGCTCTCTCCTTAAACAGAATAAAAGCCTGGGACCCTGACCATAGGACCCTGGTACCAAATGACAATTTGCCTGGTGTCTGCCATGTCCTCCCATTCTCTTTATCTATTTGCATGATCTTTTTTTTTTTCCCCAACTCAGAAATACAGAAACACCAAAGGCAGAGATGGCACCACATCAAAGAGCCTAAATTATAACGGAAGCAGTTTTATTTTCACTTGAGCAGAGATTTTTTTTTTTTTAAAGCAAGACTTCAAAATACCTTAAAAAAGTAACAGTGATGATAATGGGACTGAAAAATTCCATGGCACTCGAATAATGTAATTCAGGCACAAATATCAGAAGATAAGATAACCCGCAGCACAGCAGTTCCCAGGGAACTGACTATAAGGACATTCAGGTTATACATCTCATCTAGGCTGCGTTTCTGAAGGAGATGAGAATTAGCAGCCCTATGACAATAAAGAAATGTGGGATTAAGAAACGAAAGAGGAGGCTAAAGGGCTGGTTGATTCTCCCACCGCCTTTTCTTGTTTCTAAAATTTCTGTTGCCTGGAAATGGCTGACGAGAAGATGGGATTATGTAAGCGCTTGCCAACTTTTCACACATTAAGAAAACTAAAGCCTGACTGATAGGTAGCTTAACCCATCTTCTAAGCAGTGAACTAAAACATGTTTACTAAGGAGAAGTCGAACAGTGAAACCCCTCTAAAAAAATCCAGGAGTGACGAGGATTTGACAATTCCCAGGATTAAAAAGCTGCATACATTACAATGTAATCTCCTTATAGTAAGATGAGGAAAAGGAAAATAAAGCCTTTTTGGTGTGCAAGATGGTTTTTGTTTTAAAGTATACATCTGGTCTGATTGAAGACTTCGCTGCATTATTGTCTTTTTTTTTTTCCTCTCCCTATAGATATAACAGAGAAGAGAGCTATATCAGCCCTCCAACTCTGTATTAAGTTATATTTTCCAACAAACCTACTGGTCCCATCGAACATGACCCATCAATAATAAAATAAGAAACACTGTGCTGTAGAAATGTCTCTTCCTAAATTTAATCAGGCTAACACTTAAGTGCTACAAGAAAGCAGGCACTAACAAAAGTACAAAATATCTCTATCGAGTTTTGAATACTTTAGCGACCGTATCACCTCAGCAGAACTAAGCTTTCCTGAACTCCTCCTCATTGTCATTAAAGTGGCATGTTACCTTCTGTTAATACTGTAATTTACGTACAGCTAAAGGCTAGTTTAAAATTTAACCTGTTAGACCTTTTCCATTTTTTAATCAAAACCCCTGAGGATTGTGCTCATTTTAGCTTTCTCTCTGTTTACCAACAAAGCACTGGGTTCTCTAAAATGAGCAAAAAATTCTTGCAGTCACACTTCTCCCAGTTCAAAATAAACGTGCTTACATTGGCGATAATGCTGAATGCACTGCGGATGCTGCTAGAAAAGGTGATATTCTCAGCAATGTTTCTGAGGCACTAAAAAAACCCCCAAATTCTGCTGCAAGGTGAAGTTGCACCATTCACTGCAGCATCAGCAATGCAAAATTGCAGGTGGCGAATACCCAATTTGGAGACTGAAGCAGAAATTGTGTTGTGTGCTGTTCAACCACTGCTCCAGCAACAAGGTTAGAACAGTAAAATAAACTATTTACTACAGGAACGCACATGTAGTTGTGTGATGCAAACAAGGGTGTCTAGAAGGTTGCCTGGAGCTCACTTACATCTTTATTAAGGACAAATTCCTGCTTCAAGCAGTGGATTTTCGTACAGCTGCCCAATGATGGCAAAAGGCAAATCCTCAGCTGGTGATAAAGGTTATGGTTCCACTGAAATCAGCTGATGATGTTCCCCCTTTGGTCTTACTGATGGAGGGGAAAAAAAGCCAACTAATCCTACATGAAGAAAAGCTGCAGTGAATGAGTGGAACCAGATGTGATATTTTGCACCCAACTATCGTAATTGTGGGATGCCTTCAAAAAATTTAAACTGGGCACACACAAAATGATTCTCGCGACTGCTATGTTATCAATATATTGTTCTTTCTATTCCAAACCACCTACTGTGCGACTTTGAAAATATGTAAAAGCAGGGCAAATAATATCTACGTTAAGTAGGTCATTTTCTTAATGGCAGTGCACTGCTGTTTTACTACCAACTGGTTTGCAATACAGACACATACATTTCAAAGCACGTATATTCAGATCTGCAAAGGAGATGAGCGAGTACAATCATGGAAGCACTCACTCCAAGACCAAGTAGAGCCTAATTCAGAAAGACAGGCAGGAAAAAGTCATGTTTTGCACCTTTTATGTGAGCTTTGCAGAGAGTTACGACAATTTTGAGAAAATCCTCTTGCCATGTGTAAGCTGTAGTTTGTGCTGCACGTTGCATGTTTCATTACAAAAGCAGAGCCACGTTATTTCATTAGATAAGCGATAAGTTCAATCCTTACCAAGTTTTCTTGGTTCCTGGCTGCTATTTTCTGATCATCTTCTCCCCCATTTTTCATGTATTTGACCTCTTCCACTGGTTTGATCCTATACTCATCTGAGCACCAAGGAAAAAAAAAAAAAAAAGAAAAAAAATTTGAACCAGTGTAGTTCAGCAACTGGGAAAAAAAAAAAAACAAACTAAAACCAAAACAGCTGACTAGAAAAGATCCTAATTAGGCAAAAGCGACTAAAAATGACATGTATATAGTTTCAAAGGCTTAAATGTGACTGATACCAAGGAAGTTTTTCTGATTAAAGCTTCAGTAAGAATTTCCAGTTCTGGCTTCCAGAAATTGTACAGTAACTCTCTGGTCTAGTATAGCCATGGCACCACGAACAGGGGATGTTTGGTATGTGCTCTCCCCGAACTCCTTCATTTTCTGTACAATATGTTTAATACAAACAAGTTCCTTCCTCCTGCACACTCCCTGGATTTTTATTATCAGTGGGCAAACAAGCGATGTACAAGTAGTTACTACACAGAGGACTCTGCTTATGGATGTTCCTTGCATTAAGAAAACCTCTTTTAAAAAGCAATGCTGATGGAGCCTATTTAAAATTTAAGTTAAAAGCTGAAATAAAAAAACAACCATCAAAACCACACCAAAAAACACTGCACTTTTTTTTAAATTGTCTTTTTCCTGCACTGTTTTAACTCCGCTAAAGCAAAGGTACACAATGCACAGTCATATAATGATTTCTGAAGAAAAGGCCCTTTGCTGACCATCTTCCTCTCCCCACTCCCCCGCCCACGATCGTTTTTCCTGCACATGAATGTTACCCAGACAGAAACCCAGCAGGAAAATAAGTAATAAGAAAAGTAAGATTCCTGGTTTGCCCTTAATATTTATCAGCTCGGTGTTTCAGCTCTTCAAATAACAAATTCCCAGCTCCTGCGCCAGTATTGAAATATCATCTAACATACATGTGCTATCCCACAGTAAACAGCCTCACCGAAACTTGAATGAAGTGGTTTTTGTTTTTTTTTTTTTTCCTTTGGTAGGATAAGAAGGGATTTGGTGATTCTTATTTCTAGCTCAGGTACACAGTGCTTGCAGTATCAACACTGCCTTTTCTCAGCTCCTATTACAGCTTTTTGCTCTGGTCATCTTTGAAGCACGTGAATCTATTGGAGAAACACCCAGAGTTTCGCACCCACACTCCTGCACTATGTGTCCTGGCTGGAGAAGAGAAACATTACCCCATGAAAATTGAAAATGTTAGTACAAAATTAAATGAGACACTGGGAATAAAAGGCAAAACCTGGGCAAATTAAAAGAAACCGCTCAAACTTCATTTTTTTCTTTGGGTTTTCAAGCAATTTATCTCACTTGCTAAGGGGAAAACAAAACACAACTGGATTATTCTGGGTTACTGTATTGTCAAAAAAAAAATAATCAAAAAGATTTAGAAGGAAGCTTGTTTTCAGGAAATGGTTAACCACAGAGTGTGTAAGTTAAATAAGCCTAACTTTGATAAACAATCTTTTTTTAAAAAAATCAACATGGTTTTGCATTTGGCCTAATCCATATATGTATATGGGGTTTTTATTATAGCGCTAAAAAACAAAAAAGGAATTTATCAAATAGCAGCATATCAGATGCAGAGCCTCAAAACAGATAGAAGAATTTAAGACAGGATTATTAGATTCGTAAATATTTTTTTTCTCTTTTTAAATGGAATTTAGGTAGTCTGGAGGTGACAATTCATAAAACCAAAAAGGCTGAACAGAATAAAGCCTGAGAATTAGAAGTACTTGGTTGATTGGAGTATCTAACTTACATTTTTCTCACTCCTTCAGTGATCTCTGTTGTGATTAGCAATAAAACCCACATGCAGAAAAGCATAAAGCTCCCACCGTGGTATGTACGGATTTGAATAGGAAAACAGATGAGAAAGAGAAAATAGCACAAAGGAAGTTTGCACAACCCGCAGCTGGTCCACATTATCTAAGAGAGTCATGTTCAACCCAGCCTTGTGAAAAAAACACATAAGGTATGGAGGTCCTGATGTTCAGTGGCAAAAATAACCTCTGAAACGTGTCTCCTGCTGATTCCAAGAGATTAATTGTGATGGAACATCGAGCGCACCCTGGCGCAGTAGACCATCCTATGTGGACTGCGTGTATGGGATGATTCCTTGGAAGAAACGCATCATCTCTTGTAGCAAGTGGACCAGGGCACTGATGAAACCTTGACTGATAATCAGTATAATCAGATTTATATATGAATGTTTAATACAGTTTGATAGGATGGAGGCAAGACAGGAAAGGAAGCGTTTTGTTGGAAACATAATTTCTGTATTCTGTACATAAATTCTGTATTTCTTCTCTAATGTTTGTAAGAGTGATGCCAGGCATCACTGTTCAGTTATTTGAGGACTTGCTGGTACCTGGCTTCCCAATACTCATCATCACCATCATGGCAACACTCTTGTAATTATTTCAGCATTACTACTTACAAATTTGTCCTGCTTTTACTGGATGAATAGAACAGAATAGAGAGTATGTCAGTTGGAAGGGACCTAAAACCATCATCTAATCCAACTACCTGACCAATTCAAGGCTGACCAAAAGTTAAAGCATGTTGTTAAGGGCACTGTCCAAATGGCTCCTAAAAAGTGACAGGCTTGGGGCATCACCCACCTCCCCAGGAAGCCTGTTCCAGTGTTTGACCACCCTCTCTGTAAATAAATGTGTCCTAATGTCCACCCTAAACCTCTCCTGGCACAGCTTTGAGCCATCACCATACACCCTGACCCTGGGTCCCAGGGAAAAGAACTCAGCATCTCCCTCTCCACGTCCCCTCCTCAGGAAGCTGCAGAGCAATGAGGTCACCGCTCAGCCTTCTTTTCTCCAAACTAGATAAGCCCAAAGTCCTCAGCCACCCCTCAGAGGACATAACTTCCAGCCCTGTCACCAGCTTTGCTGCCCTCTTCTGGACACATTCAAGGCCCTTCACATCCTTCTTAAACAATGGGGCTCAGAACTGCACACGGTACTCCAGGTGAGGACACACCAGTGCTGAATACAGCTGGATAACCCCCTCGCTTGGTCATGCAGTGTTTGATGCACCCCAGGATGCGGTTTGCCCTCTTGGGGGGCCACTCATCAGGGCACACTGCTGGCTCCCACTGAGCCTGTTGTCACCCAGCACCCCCAGATCCCTTTCTGCAGAGGGCTGATCTCCAGTCACTCCTTTTCCAATTTATCCTTGTGCCCAGCATCACTCCATCTTAGGTGCACAACAGCACTGTCCCTAGAACTGAGCTCTGAGGAACACCGCTGGTGACCTGTTGCCTGCCAGATGCAGCCGCATTCACTACAACCCTTTGAGCTTTGCCATTGACCCAGTTCTTCACGCAGCATACCATGAACCTCCTCATCCCACAGCTGGATAACTTGGCCAGAAGGATGCTGTGAGGGACAATATCAAAAGCCTTACTAAAATTCAGAAAAACTACATCCATCTCCTTCCCTTCACCCGCTAGGCAGGTGACCGTATCATAGGAGGATATCAAATCAGTTAAACAAAACTTTCCCTTTGTGAACCCATGTTGATTGTGCCTAATGATTGCATTATTCTTTAAATGCCTTTCAAGAGCACCCAGTATAATCTTCTCCCTAGTTTTTCCAGGTACTGTTAGTCTAACAGGTCTGTAGCTCCATGGGTCTTCCCTCATACCCTTTTTGTAGATTGGAATAACGCTGGCTAGATTCCAGCCAGCAGGGACCTTCCCAGACTCCCAAGACTTGGTAGGTGATCAAGAGGGGTCCTGCTATAATATCTGCTAGCTCCTTCAGTACTCTGGGGTGAATCCCATCAGACCCTAGGGACTTATGAACGTTCAGCTGATAAAGCTGGTGCCTTACAACTTCAGTGCCCACAAATGGCATGCCACTGTTCCCACACTCATGGTCCTCTGACTCAGGGGATCAGGCAGCCCAAGGTCTATTAGTATTATTAAAGACTGAGGCAAAAACCATCTTGAATGCCTCCACTTTTTCTTTATCCCTATTAGTCGGGTGACCATTTTCAACCAGTACTAGTCCAATGTTTTCTTTAGACCTCCTCTTGCTATTAACTCCCTGAATTGTGGAGGATTTATAAAGAGAATAAATGTTAGAGAACCTGTGGACAGACTCGGGCCAGGTGAAAGTAAGGATTACAACACGAACAAAGGACATTAAAGGAATACTTGAGTTGCCCGGGCAGCCTGTTCCCACTCTTTGTGGTTGTATGAATCTCTAGATTACGCTTCCTTTTCAGCTTCAGCTCCACACAAGTCTTTTAGAGATCATCATCAACTAACGTTCTCAAAAAAGGAATTTAAAATTCACATTGAACCTGGGAACAGATCCTTCAAATGCTGCATCATTTGCCAGATGCATCAAGTAGCCCTGGAAAGGTGGCAAGGAACTTTGCACAGATTTCTTGTGTAATTTCCACAGATATTAGGGGAAAGCATGCTTAACAAACCATGTTGTAAATAATACTTATAATAATACAGTATAAATACAGTACTGTTCAAATATCTGTACAGCGCAGCACCGTTGACGTTACTCTTGCCTCCGTCCTACCAACTGCAGGAGAAGTGCTGATGCCTGGACAATTCATGTCTGAGACATGCAGCAGCAAGAAAGTTTCCAAAAATAAAACAGTCATTTCTCATCACATTTTCAGGACAAGCTGAATGCAAGGTGCCAACTAGCAACTCTTACTTCAGAGAAATCCACCATCTCCTTAGGAGAATACAGAATAAAGAAATTTAGAAGGTCAAAGTAGAAGACATCTGCTTCTGTAGGTGTTAGTAGAGTTACTCTTTTAATAGAGACTGTCTTAGAAAATTAATATTAATGTCATGGATCTATTATATGGTATGTGTTCAAGCATGAGAAATCTCATGTATCTCAAAAAGCAATGTAAATTTGACACAATCTAAAGCTGAGGATCTGCTTTAAAGGCCAAGAGACTACCTCTTGGGGATGAAGCACATTAAGGAAGAAGTAGGCTGACTGGCCAACACTCAAGCTTCAGCACCTAAATAAATGATTAACAGACAGGAGGAGTGCCAAGCAGCTAGCAACTCCATCAAACCCATGTGTTTCGTGCAAGCGGTGCACATACCAATATCAGACCAACAGGCAAATACCTCCCGCTGGCCTGTGGGAAGTGAGCGATCAACCTAGTTTTGGTTAATGGGAGCAGAAGAGAGGGCTGAGCCATGAACAATTGTTTTATCACATCCAGAGATGAAGGGAACAGATCAGCAATGTTAAGTTTGAAGCAATACTATTACTCATAAGCTCTCATAATTTCCTATCACAGGCAAAATATTTTCATTAAAATAGGGAGCACAAATAAAGTATATTGGCAACATCAGCTCATATTGAGTAGTCACTTGCTGGAAGTAAGTATAAATAGATATGATTTCACTTTCAAAGCAGGGGGGAAAAAACAGCTAAGTAATTATACTGACACAGAAGGAAAAAGGAGGAGTATCCAGCTGACCAGAAGCCCTATAGCTTCCCAGGTACGACAAGGCATACCTGGAAATAGCCACTTTCTGAACTAGCCAACGCATTGAGGAAAAATCCCACCTCTAACTAATTTCAATAAGCACTGAACTAGGCTGCTTAAATACAAGTAACTACCTGAATCACAGCTAAAATGTTGATATTTATAACCACGACCTTCCTGCTACCTGAGAAGAAACGCTAAATTTTGCTCGCAGATATATCCCTCTGGCATTTATGGTACTCAATGACACAAATTTCACCCTTCACATTCATGTTGAACTCCTTTTATTTTTTTTTTATCTCCTTTCCCCTGGATCAAGCTAAGCTGTAAAATCTCTTTATTTTTATGGGCCTGCCACAAGTCTGTTTGAGACCTGACCTGAGCAATGCAGAACCATTCCTGAAAGCAATGGGACCAGTCAATATTTAGCACATTCCCAGTCAAGACTCTTGGCTGAAACGAGCAGTCAACCAAAAGGGCAACCAAAGGGTGCAAAGGAGGAGAAGGTAGTAGTGAGCAGCTTCTCTAGAGAGAACACTGCCAGTTGGTGTAACAGAGAAGAAACAAGTCTTATGCATAACACCTTGCTCTTCACAGACAAGACAACATTCATTATTTCAAATATACTAAACATAGCAATTAAATTCAAATAAGTACTTAGAGAAGACAGGTCTTGCACTATTTTTTGTTATTATTGGGAGGACACAACTATAGATAGACTTTTTGACTAGGTGAAGATAAATGTTATCTTCTATGTCCAAGATACATGTAAGATGAGGTGTTCAGAAACCATAAATTCTGAGCTATTTATGAGACCGTTCTTGTTCTAAAGTTATTGTCAGGATAAAAGCCCTGCACGTGCAAAAGAATGGATATCTAAGCAACAGACATACCTTGAAGTGTGTCATGAGGTGCATGGTCGTTAATGGCTTTAAACAAATATGAAAATTAGATTAAAGACTGTTTGGAGGAACAGGCCTTTGATGCCTTCCCTAAAGGTAACACCTTTAGGTATTTGCAAAAACTGCTAACCAGGTTTTGCTTGATAAGGTAAGAGCGAAGCTGGAATTCAAGAAGTAAAGGATGCTAAATTGACCTTTTGATTTCTACTTAAGTAAATAGAGCATTTTGAGATATTTTGGTCTGAGCGATTAGAAACAAACCCAGAGAAATTTTCCCCCTGTACTCGTCACTGGTGAGGCCCCCACCTCGAGTACTGTGTCCAGTTTTGGGCCCCTCACCACAAAAAAGACATTGAGGTGCTGCAGCAGGTCCAGAGAAGGGCAACGAAGCTGGTGAGGGGTCTGGAGGACAAGTTTTATGAAGAGAGGCTGAGGAAGCTGGGGTTGTTCAGCCTGGAGAAAAGGAGGCTGAGGGGAGACCTTACCACTCTCTCCAACTCCCTGAAAGGAGGGTGTAGAGAGGTGGGGGGTCGGTCTCTTCTCCCAAGTCGCAGGCAACAGAACAAGAAGAAACGGCCTCAGGTTGTGCCAGGGGAGGTTCACATTGAATATTAGGAAGAATTTTTACACTGAAAGGGTTATTAAGCATTGGAATGGGCTGCCCAGGGAAGTGGTTGAGGCACCATCCCCGGAGGTATTCAAAAGACGGGTTGACATGGTTTAGTGATGGGGTTTTTTTTTTGGTTGGGGTTTTTTTTGGTGGTTTTTTTTTTGTTTGTTTGGGGTTTTTTTTGTCAGAGTTAAATTGATGGTTGGAGTAGATGATCTTGAAGGTCCCTTCCAACCTAGAAGATTCTATGATTCTATAAAACCTGAAATGTTAATTAGGTCCTGCTTGATCTCAATCAAGTCTGCCAGGCAACAAGACAACCTTTAAAACTCTAAGTTCAGGGAAAAGGAAAGTTCTATGCATATTTACCTTGCTTTGTCTTGATAAAGAATAATACCTCTTCTTTTTCCTAAACACAGTTTTACATCAAAATCGAACAAAAGTGAAAGATCTTTACGCTTCTTTCATATGCAAAACCAAAAATTGAGTAGTGAATACAATAAGATTTTTAGGACATTATCACTCAGAACGTGGTATATCATGTATAAAGATATATTTATCTTCATGCTTCTTTCATGGGTAAAAGTAAAAATCAAGCACTGTCTTTTGTTGTGTGGTATATTATATAAAGAGAGAATATTTCCAACAACTCAAATCAGTGAGGAAGGGGTTTACAGGACTGCCACAGCAAATACATAGTTGAAGAAAGGCAGTCCCACTGAATTGGAAGAAAAACAACATAAATGAACCACAAATAAGAGACAGAAATATTGTCGAGCATAACACCCACCACTGAACTTATCACAGGATATAAACCAGGAAGCAATAACACCTCTAGCTTAAAATTCTTTGGAAGGGTAAGGGAGGAAGAATTTTTAAGTTGAATATGTAACAAAAATTCTCAGTAGGCAAATCTTATGAATGAAGACCTCCATCTGGAAACAGATTTCTACTCAAACATGTCACTCGGTTGCCATGGCAATGTGACAAAGAAAAACAGCACTCATTAATAATGATTTCAGTGATAAATGGGCATATCAATTTATAATACTGAAACAATTGGGGGGGGAAGGGGGGAGCAAAGAGAGAAACTGTGGTTGTTCCTATGAGAAAAATTTCTTCAGCACTCCCAGACATCACTGTAAGTGCCATTACCACAGCAACATCAGTAGTGATGCTATTTCTGGCTCAGTTAAAAAAAAAAAAAAAACACACTGAAAAAAAAGCATAACTCCATCAAATATATCTGGACTCAGTCTGACTTTTGGAGAAATATTTTGTTAAGCATCAAGTCTTAAAAAACTAAAAAACCTGATTTACATTGCATTCCCATTTCAGACATCTAAGGGTGAACAACAGATTTAGCTCTGCTGTCGACAGGGACGATGGGTGAGCCTCTCTTCTCTATTTTTAGTGACGTATCAAGTATCAGACAGAAGGTAAGTGGTATTTTAGTCACACCACCGAGAAGAAAGTTTCTAACCACACCTTCATTTTTCTGTGCTTCAAATTTGTTCTTCGGTATATCTTGCCTTTGTATCGAAGGACATGCCAAGATTGATCCTTCATCTGTAATAAAACATGTCTATGCTGTAAAATGTAAGCTTTCTGTCTAACAAACTTCTCTGTGCCATACTTTTTTCTGCCAGGTGCAGAAACTACTCCTACTGCTGTGATCATAAAAAATGCCATGGATCAAAGATTCACGCACTCTCCCCTCTCAGAGACTTGAAAGCTAAAAGCTATATTTAGATAAAGGACTGAACTGCTCTTCCTAAAAATATTTGTTAAAAACCGTAAGAGATTTTTCAGCAACTTAACTGAAATACAAAACAGCAGGTGAGCCACTCAGATGCTAAACACAAAGCATCGTCTACAGTGCTATTGCAAAGGAGAAATACTCTGAGCTCCACATCTACACTGGTAGGACACAAGCAGCGGTGGGCTTAACTCTAGAAACAGCCAGGCTAGACATCAGAAAAAAAATAATAATTAACTGCAAGGACAGTCAAGGAGTCGAATTAAATTGCTTGGGTGGTTGCAGTTTCCCCCATCAGAAGTCTTTAAAAAGTCATCAGCTTTGAGTGTCACAGGTTGAAGTCCATCCTGTTTTGGAGCATGAGAGGGATGAGATGAGCTCTTTAGATTATTCCATCTCTGTTACTGTATGTGGGTATCAACTGCCTGGATACCAGCAGAAGCTATGTCAAAGGTCCAAAAAAAGTCCACAGTTACAGAAAGAAGTTGCCAAAATCCTATAAGCCAATGTTTCTCAAAATAACTACTAGGTAATGGAGGTTATCTAAGTTACCATCTTAGCTCCAGCTTCAAGCACTCTAAGAAAACAGCATCTACTTGGTTGTTTTGATTCTGACTTAATTGCTGAGATTCACAGCTGGGGGGGGAATTTCTGATCCACCTGGACATGAGTTGAGAATTTCAGAGATCAACCAGTACTAGGTGAGCAGCCCGTTGTCTTCCTCTGTCATCAACCCTCAGAGCTACCAACTCCCAAGCAATTCTTGATCTTAGTGATCATATTGGTTTTACTAACATGAACTAATTAGAAAAAATACCTTAGGAGATAAGCCAACCTGTTTTTCTCAAAGGACTATCTGAAAACACTCATTCAGATTTGCCAAATGAAGTTACCTGTACCTTAATCGGATCTAAACTACAGCCACTGCTGGTAGCTGAGGCAGTGGTCACCACCAGATATTAAAGAGAGTGCAGGTGCACAAACAACACACCAATTCTGCCAACAGAATATAAGTCATCTGACAGAAAAGCTGTTTAAAAATCTGGAGGTACTACACAGACTGCCGCACATCTGGAAGCCCACCCTCAAGCATTTTTCTTCGTCCTACACAATCCCAGTACATGTTAACTGGGGATGCTAACTACTGCTTCTGCACAAGGCCGATCTGACTTAGAATTGGGGTTTTGGGGGGGAAAAAGGGAGACTGAGACATTCAATATAACAAAAACCAGACCCTACGTGGAGGACTTCTGCAGCATTGAAAGGACACTTGCCCTAAAGCTAGGCAAGATAGGGGTAGCTCTTTTCTAAGTGGTCAAACGGTTCCTACTACTACAGCCCCCTGTCACACCCAGTCCTTTATGAAACATTAACTCCCTCAAGGGCAATGCCTACCTGAAACTTAATTGGAAAATTTTAGCAAATTCCCTTCTACAGTACCAGGCTACTCATTTCCAGGCCCAAATCCTGACAGCTTTCAACAGCATTCCTCAGAGACCGACAGGTTTGGCCGGAGCACAGCTCTGCTAACTTTAATGGACGCCATCTTGATCTTTGTTGCTGTAGAAGCACAAAATTTCATACTGCCGTATTAACCCATCCTTCCTAAATGCTGTCAGGTGTTTCCAGTGCTGCAAACCGCTTGCAGCTCTTGATCCTTTGGGTATCTCTGTCCTCTCACACAAGAGGTGCAGCCTGACTTCTGCCTGAGGGAGAAGGTGCTGTTCCAATGCCTGCAGCGACGGCTCGTCACATGCCTTAGCCTATGTATCTTGGATTTTTTTATTTCTTTTCCCCCCATCTAATATACTGGCAGATGATGACAAAGCCATGATTTAGCTCCCTTGTCTCTATAGGTTTAATTTTTGAATTCAGTACACAACATGCAGAGGCACACCACTGTGCACAGGACATGAGCAGCTGAATCAAGGAAGTCAATACTTGGCTGCTTCTACTACTCAGTGTCTTCTTGGCCATAAAGTTCCCAAGGCTACTCTACATTTGGACTGTCACATAGTCTAAGTACTGTGAAAACTACAGTTGTATGTATAATTTTCTATCACATTATGCACGAAGGATCACGTTAACTAACCTTGCAGCAGGGGCACAGGCCCACTACAACATGGCTGCTAGGTCTACCTTTGTGGTAGACAGGTCAGAGGAGCACTTTGGGAGGGAAAAAAATACACACATATGGGTGTGCAACCAATAGAGTCGTTTTGTGGGAAGTAATTTTTCCATGAAGATTTCTGCTTCAATCTCACTATTAACACCATGTGGGGAAAAAAAAAAAAAGACAACTCACCACGGTTTGCACAACTGGCTTCTTCGCATGCAGGTCTTCCACCCCTGGGTCTACAGACTAAGGGGAGAGGACAGTTCACTGGTCAGGGTATAACCTAAAGCTTTTCCTGCTCTAGCTCAGACTTCCTCCATGCTCCTTGGGGTTAATTCTCTTTACAGGAAGAGAAATGTGGGAAGATGCATGAACAAGTGGAAGACCGTGAGTACTCAAGATTACTTGAAAAACAATTCTTGAGGACAAGAGGGCTCACGGATGTGCGTGCAGTGGTAGAGGGAAATATTAAACCCCCCAGGAACCAGCGAAAGAAGGCAACGCTCTGCTGCTGGGCTGCTCCATCACGGCTCCCTGACAAGAAGGTCAGGGATCCCCTGGCCAACTCCACCAACAAATCCTTCTGGCCAGATACATGCTGCCAGCAGCTGGTTCAAGCATAGGCAGATGCTTGATGTACCACAACCTCATTTCATTACCTCAGAAAGACTCTTAAAAATACAACCTCAATATCCCAAAATCCAGTTATTGCTAAAGACACAATTTCCACCTTGCTTGCATGGTACTGTCTTCAATTAGACAATCTCCAGATATTTTAAGCTCCCATTTGTATTTAAGACCTGAGGAAACTCCATATATAAGATGGTATTGAAAAAACAGCCATGTGATTGTATAGTTAAAGACTTTTGTGCACTCGTCTGTAAGTAAGAAGCCAAAAAACAGCCCTGGTGGCGCATACTCATAACTATCTTTCACCTACCCAGATTTTTGCTTGCCAAAACTATAACACTCACACATATATACACACACACTTTTTTTCTTCTTATTTTTTTTTTGCATTTAATTAACAATTAACTTTGAGCCAGACACCAGGTTGTTCAAAGGAAACCATTTCTCAGGTGGAGGAGATTACAGCCACTGTGCTCGGCAGGAAGGATACTCAGTAAATGCAATTACCTAGCCCACTAAAAAGATCAAATTGAGAAATGAAAGCAGGAGACGAAACAAGCAGGAGAGAGATTAATTAAAGGAACAGACAGGAGAAAAACAAGGGGTCTGTGCCTTGAAAATACTGCTGTTCGTACGAAACCACCAGGTAGGTTTTTGGATTGAGGTTGCACCGTCCTGCCCCAGAATCCCCAAGCCACAGCATGGAGGCAGTACAGGACTGACCCCGCAACGACCTTGTAGCAGCTTGATGGAGTTGGAAGTTCAGCATTTCCAATCACTTGCTACACTTGAACACCACAGAGTTATTTTTAAACAAAATTGTTGATTCTGCCCTGAAGAACACACTCTATGCCACTCAGGAACTGCAAAGGCAGAGCTTGAAAAATTGGCTTCATGGCCATAGATCTTTTTGTTGCAGAAGAGAGAGAGGAGAGAAGAGGAACAGCTGGGGAGCAAACCTGCAGATATAAGTAACTGCAATACTAGAAGGGCTAAAACCTCTCCTGCAACCCAACTAGGTGGCAAAAACCTAGCAAGCTGGCAGACAGTGGTGGCAAGACCTCAGCTGTGGAGGAGAGGTGGGTGCCATCCTCTCGCCTCTCCATGTGCATCCTGGAAACTACCTTGATACCAATCCAAAAGTTGTCACTTCAGCCACTCTAGCTAGCACACTACAGCCAGGTCGGAAATGCTATTTCAACCAGATTTTAGTGCTCCTTTTTTAAAATTCTCCCTTAGAAAGGAAAACACACCACTGAGCATTAAATATGTAATTCTTTTCAGGTTTTTCAACATCATTAACAAAACTCTGCTGACTCTCCCCCAGCTGGCACCTATTTTACTTACTTCATTGCAAAAGACTTATTATTTTAGCACACAAACTGCCAGGAACTATTCAGATTCCAGAAAAAAACCACTCCTCATGAACCCTTTGTGAGCATCCCTTGTACAACAGCAGAGGTCCCGCTCCTTAGAGCCCCGCTCACATATTGACCAACTGCTCGAGATACCAAAAACCACTCCTGAACTGAGTCGGCCCAAGAATTCCCTGGAAAAACAAGTCATTACCACTCCACATCCCCAAAATTACACATTTCCTACTATTGCAAATACATGAAGAGGTGTCTTCAGTATCTTTGTCAATAAAAAAGCTGATTCCTCTTTACTTAAGAAGTAATGCCATTCTCAGTCAGTCAACTATTAAATGAGATTGTTGCCCCGCAATGTATGACTTGAAATGGATTTTCCCATCCTTTCTGGAAAAGCAGCTTTCTTCCATTAAAATTAGCCTATCAAATTCTCACTGCTCATACACCTTAAAGAATATTTGTAAATCAACAGCTATTTCATTTTTATTAATTGCATTATGAAAGGGACATTATAATTATCCAGGAACAATAACATACTGGGGATACATGGTGAGCACAAATGTCTCCTCATAGCTAGAATTTCTGGAAACCAAGAGGGGAGAGGGGTGACTAATGACCTTAATTTATAAAATACAACACAGGTTTCCAGATGCAAAAGATACCAAAGTTAATTACATCACTTTACTTAGAGGCCAGCCAAAGAGCTACAATATTAACCTATGGGAAAGATTAACATTTTACTCTGGTTACAACGTTCAGAGTTAATTTGTTATCTCTGAAACAAAATGCCTACTTCCCCAGCAGCATCCAGGTTGCAAAAAGCTTCACCTGAAGCCCCGAAAGCAAACACCTACCACCCACATGGCACCCTAAGAAATTCCCAGAACGAGAGCGACACTGGGCGGCGGGGGACCGCCTGGCTCTAAGCCCCATCCAGTCACAGGAGATGTCTGGTTTAACATCTCCATCTCACCGTATATGCCAAGCCACAAATTAAATCCCAGTTCTCTGCAGCATGTAGTTGGTGCTCCTCCACACTGCCTCGTACCCTTAACGATCTCCTCCCTTGTTCCTACTGCCATCACAAACATAACTTCTTTATGAGACTAAAAGTACTCGTCCCCATTCACTGCCTGCTGTCTTGCAACCACATCGAACCACATGTGCAAATAATCCACGAACACGCACATTTAGGATATGCTGGAAGTGCAAAGATGACTAGAGGGAAAGGGGGGGAAAGGGATTTTAAAGAAATAGTGATTTTCCATGTCTCTTCCCCTTCTCTCTGAGCAACACTTTTTCAAAGAAAGCAAAATACCAAATGTGTGAGAAAATGCAGGTTTTAATAACAGCTAAAAAAAATAAATAAACAAAATAAGAAATGTGCACTTAGAGTATTTATATTAGGCGAGCACTTTCAGCCCAAAAAGATCAAGATGCACGCAGCTCCTACAGCTAGAAATGCAATATATACTTGATGAAAAAATACAGAGGATAAAATGTATGTAATTTTAATACATACAATCATTAATACAATTTAGGAGACTTCCATGAGGAACACCTATACACCCTTTTTTCCCTTTGTTTCAGGATTGATCTTGGTATATTCAAAGACGACCTCATGCTGTTTCCCAGTATTGCAGAACATGAAGTGCTCCACACTTCTGTTGCCTGAACAGCCCCTTGTAGCGCTCCCACTACAAGAACAGGAAGAAAATATATAATTTAAGAGCACCCTAAACCTGATGCTTTTTGCCAGAGCCCCCCTCATATAGACAAGAAGAAAAGGCACATGGTAGGGCACAATTACACCCACCCAGCAGAAGTCAGACTTTGCTTTTCATAAACCCGTGAGGCAGCAATCTTAACTTTTCCAGATTTTCCTTTTTTTTTTTTTCCAATTTTTTTTAGTGCAAGCTCAAGACAGAACGCTGTCAGTCTTCAGCCTTGGACCAGGACAGCATGTGACCACTGAGTTAAAGGATTTATTTAAAATATCCATGATGTCTCAGTGTTTTGGAGAACTACCTAAAGGAAAAACGCCTTCTATGTCAGCAAATGGATGTTTCACTGTAGGCTGAGCACATAGGGCAAGGAAGCATCTCAGCAGCTTTTTAGAAACCAAAGTTTCACAGCAAGTAACCTGTAATGGCATCTTTGGCTGTATATACAAGGGTACACAAATACTTACTGAGCAGGTATCTTTTCCTTGTATTTAATAGGCATTTCTACCAGCAGATATTCCTACTATAAAATTACAGCCTTCTGTTGCTGAAATAGATATGCATCCATGCAGCTTCACAAGGCTTACCTGAGGAATCAGAGAGCTTTGACCAGATGGAGGCTCTTCTGGACAAATTTCAGTCCTTGGATTTTTTGTCGGTTTTGGCTTTGTTTTGTTTGTTTAACTTTGTGGCCGAGTAATACAACACTTGGAAGATGACAAAGGGAACACTGCAATGATTGAAACTATGTGGCATTTTTACTGTTATTTTTCTTTATTTGCACCTACAGGTAGGCAATGAATGCCAGGGATTCTGTCTTTAAAAGATCAAGTGAAAAAATAAGTTTGTCTGTACCATAAAACAAATGGATTTCCTCCAGCACCAAGGTTGCCAGAAAACACATCCTGGCTTCTTTCTAGCAAATACCAAAGGTGGATGTATGCCCCTATTTATAGTACACTAATGCAATTTTGAAATGCATACCCCATGCACTTTATTTGTATTCAATTTTGACTATACTCTTCACAGAGCTAAACAGCTTGTGGAAAGAGTAATTCCCAAGAATAAAACTAGGTTAACTCTCTTAATATCAACTGCTTGCAGAGACTCGGGGGTGCCCTCAGAGCCCCCCATCTGCTGGTACATCTCCTCGGGGTGCTGTAACACCAACGTTCACACTGCAAAAGGTGAAAGCTTACATTAAGCTCAGAACCAGGGAAGTTACGACCTGCCTGTGATTAATTTCTCCCCCCAAAATGGAAATAACAACAGTTTCTCCACCTCGGTTCACCTTCTCTCTTTATACTCTAAATCCCCACTAAAGGTGCTGAGTCTGATTGTGTATCTATGATGCCAAACCCAGCAGACACCAGGCTGCAAACCCAGGCATCACTGGAAGACAGATTGCAAACAGTGGCTGTACCAGAGAAGGTCTATATACATACAGTGCATTTACATTAAGTAGAATGACACTGCAGAATAATTCCCTCACTGAATACCATGACAAGGGGTTGTAAACATTGCAAGATGATTAACTGCCAGAAGAAAATAACTATAGAGTCTGAAGGCTATCTAGCTAATTTATGGACACCTGCTCTGCTTTAAGTCCAACTTCTTCAGGTGTCAAGCAATTTCAAAATCATTCCTATGCAAGAGAAAAATTTACAAAATTAGGTTTTCACAAAAGAGAAAGTAGGAGCCATCCCCTCTTTCTTCAGTTTTTCTATTGCAAAATTATCCACACGCATTTTCAATCATTCCAAAGCTAAGTTAAATGCTTACGTTAAATGTTTGATGTCAAACCATATACTAAAGTTAAAGGGCTGCAAAGAAAAAGGATACTTATCTTCTGACTAGATAGCAAACATGGTCTCAACTACAGGGATTGTTTTTTAAACTAAGGGCCATACACTACTACATCAGTTCAGTCATCTGATACAAAAATCTCAAAAAGCAGAAACAAAAATAAGACCTTTTTTTGTTAAATTTAGTCAATTGTTCTCTGCTTACAGGTAGGAAAAAAATCAGCAACATTCATATGGCAAAAGTCTGCTATCCATTTGGGAAAGTAATCTCATTTAGGGTCTTTCTGATTTTTTTTTCCCCAAAGGAAAGAACTGAAATAACAGGAGACAAAACTCCAAATACGCACCATTTTTCTTTATTGCTTGTTTTTTGCTTCCTGCCAGAAGTCATGACTAAGAACGGGAAGGCTTTATCTGGTAAATCAGCCGCTCAATTGATATAAATGCAGTGCTTCCCCAAAAGCAGCCCTGCAATGTGGCTGAGGGCACAGCAACACAAAACCTCACCCTGCCAATGACTAAGAATATTCCTCCAGCACCTGAAAACAAGCAATTTGTTTCTGTGCATCTGCTTGGTCAATCTGCTCCCTAGCACAGGCTTGCTCACCAGTGGTGGATGTGATCAGTGTCCAAGGGTCAATGTTTTCTTCTCCTTTCTTTGTACTTTGACTTAAAATGAACAAAAAGCTTCTGTAGCTATAAGGTCAATGGTATGAAAAAGAGAGCAACAGGGAAATATGACAGGTCTTTATCCACACTCAGACAATTGCTAGCTTGTTCATGCCCACTCCTGATAGAGTCCAAAATGCTATCAAAACAGAAGTATACAGTGCTGCAGGGTGGGGACAATCTCTTTAACTCTCCCTGAAAGGGAACCCCGCCATTACCAATAGCAATGGGTTACTTATACCTGACCAAGGAATGTCTTCAACCGCCGTCGCTTGACTTCACTGAAACAATTTACAAATAAGCAATTTTCCAACACCCAAGTATTTAAAGAGCTACTCTACCATCACTTTTGAACTGGTTTTCTTCACTGCTGGATCAGTGAAACTAGATGCTGAAAACCAATCCTGTTAAAAGTGGCAAGGTGTCTTCTTGGAGCCTACAGTAACCTTTCCATCGACTTGGATCTCACCCCTAAAGACCACCAGACCATCATTTCTCCGCTTGCAAGTAAAAACAAAAGGAGAAGGAGTAGAAGAGAGCACTAGTTCAATCACAATCATTACATAAAGCTCACAATTAATGGACAGATACCATCAGGGCCCTGAGTGCACTAAGAGGCCATGTTGTGGTTTGGGCTGGGCTGGCCATTAAAACCTCAAACCAGGACAGGCCACGACCAGCCTCACAAAACCCCCAACTTACACATTCGGCCCATGGATCCCGGAGCTCTGTTTTGGCTGAGACCTGGGCCTTCAGTCCTTGCCAGATCAGCTCTGCCTATCTCCAGTCCTGCCTCTGGTCTCATCTTCTGGAGGGACCTCAACCCCACATTGTAGGTAGGTATCTCCTCTCCTGAACAAAGCCCTCCTCTAGCTCATCCCTATCTCCAGCCTCGTCTCCTGCTGCTCCTCTCACTGCACTCTCTGGACTTGGTTCATTGCCAGGCCTGGGACTGCCAACGGACCCTGTCACCAGCACCCAGCTCTGGCCCATGTTCAGACCCCATGGGACTGTACTCCAACAACGAGGGCACTATGAGCACTGGGGTCACTCTCAGCTCCCAGCTTGTGCCCCCTCGTGAGGCAACCCTGCTCCTGCTCCAGGAGAGATGCTGGCCTGTTACACCTTCTACAAAAGGCTCTTTTTATATTCTTTATATATCTGTCTAGATATTTACTTGCTGGAGTGGGATGAAAATGTTTTGATACTACTCTCTGAGCAAAGTCATAGCCTAGAACAGCTTCTTCCCCATCCTACAAAAGCAGTACCTTTCCTGAGACAGCTATAAAGATGAGCCACTTCTGTTCACAAGAGGTGAAAATACAGAGTTTTAATTCATGTAAAAACCACTCTTTTTGCACAGGAATATATAATTTTGATCAGGAATATACGACTAGCCAAAATCTGAGGGTGGAGTTTTGTTTTGTTTTTTTTTAAACCCCATTGCTCCCTTATGGAATAAAACAGTAAATTACTGACTTGACTTACCAAGGGTGTTCTCAGAGTTACACAAATACACCATAAACCTAGATAACAAATGCAATTTTATTACACTTCCCACATGAACATAATACCAAAGTGTTTTTTCATTCTATTCTTTTCCCTCACTTCCTGAAACAAAGCACCAGCACCCTTTAAAAAAGGTTGTTGTCTCAAAATATCCAGTATGGTATTAGGACACTGCATGGTGCTGTTCCCCTTACGCATAACCACTACTGTCCCTATCCCTAAAATGGGTAAGATCTGACATTGCAGAAGCATGTCAGGACAGCCAAATCAGCTGGAGCAATTACTATTTGAGTGCTAATCAGCTGACCAAAGTCAATAAAATAAATGCTGCCAGGCAAAGTGAGCTGTGTGTTTGTGTGAAGCCTAGTGCAGCAAGACCTTCTGATCATGGCATGCGCCCATGGTCAACATGACAGAAGTTATATTCCTTATGCTACAGCTTTCCAGATAGTTTCAGTTCAGTGAGGACGGCCACACTTAAGAATTTCTCGTTCTCAATTTTAGTGTCTTTTTCTGACAGTTGAGGGAAAAGCAGAGGTACAGGAAGGTGTTATTCACTGAAAAGACTTGTAATATATTTTTCCCACTTCAAATTTTACCTAAGAACTTCCCAACTTCAGAACTTTAAATGGCCAGAAGATGATCTGCAGACTTTGGTGCACAGGAACAAGGCAGGTTTAGGAAGTTATTTCCTATTAATTATGGACATATGAACAGTCTTGCCAGGCCCAGAGGTATTCTGAAGTGTCATGAGCAACAACCCAAGACTGAAGTTTTGAATACGATGACACTTCTAGGCCTGCCTATTAAGGAAAGAACCTTCAAAAGAAACTAATCTCTACAAAGGTTCGAGCACAGTATTTCTGGAGATGACAACACATATTTAGGAAAGGTAAGTCATAGTCCCAAATCCCTCCTGCTGTTCTCTTCCTGTATAGATTGGGCACGTTTTAAAAGTTTCAATTATTTTAGCACCTTTTGGCACTTACTTCAAATGCACGCAGCATACATCAAAATAAGTCCGAGCTCTGCTGCCTTGGCCAGCACTGAGATACTTACACGGATGAGACACAGCAGACACAAGGAAGGAAATAATTGACGTCACCAGGCAGGGATTAGCAGAAGTGAGACAAACCCATAAAACACATAGGAAGAAAGAAAACACCAACACGAGAAAACCCATGACGAGTTGATGAAGATTTTGAGTTTTAAATGGCGGTGTTGGTGAACTCCAGTAAAGCTACCTCCTTTCAGTTGAGCTACAGGCACTATGGAGCGATATATTTGTTTCGGGTGGCTAAGCTGAACTTTTTGGTTTAGTGAGAAAAAGCAGTCCTCCCTGTGAGACTGGTTAGTGTTTTCCCAAAACAGCAGGCTTCGACCGCCACCATACAGGGCAGGTCAACACTCGCCATACTTAAAGACTCTAACTTTCCTGCTTGCATTTTGAACTATGGTGCTTTCAAAAGATTTGGGAAGAAGTATGAACACAAGAGAGAACTGTTGAAAAAAAACAAGCGAGGAAGAGCAGGGCAGAGATAAGGGCATGCATGTCTGCAAGTGGTCTGACATCAGGCCCCTCACACATCATCTCCATGCTGTCCGTCTCTAAAACAAAGGTGGGTCTGTAACACAAACCAGGAAAGTTGTGTAGATGACTACACTAGAGCTTGTGAAACAATCAGATAATATGTGCATCAATCAGTTTTTCAATCTCATTATGGTACCTCAACACTAAAGATTTCCTTTTCTAGAATTCTCCCAGCTGCTCTGAGACAAATTGGTTTACAAACTATTGCGCTTCGTGTTCAGCTTTAGACTGGTTTAGCAACTGGAGCTGCAGTGAATAACAAAAATCCTATCCGGCAATTGCAGTACGGATATTCCCAATTTGCCAGATGATTCTTACCTGCCACATTTACTCGCGCTTTTTCAAAGCACTCAAGAGCTCCATATAAACGCCTGGATTAGCCTCTCAGATTAATAAAGAGATTTTCAAATAGTGGGGCTTTTTCTCCCACAACAAATCACATCACCAGTTATTTTCTTACACAAAAAATTACATCAATAACCTCCTCCCCAAATTAACATCCCATGATTTTTTAAAAAGGCACAAATAAAATTAGTCTACAAGAGATGTTATATTATTAAAACATATGCTGAAATCAACAATGCTCAAGGCTCTATCATGGCATTTTGTTCCTCATTGGTATTTACATTATTATAGTTCTAGTGTATTGCCCTGGAAATCAGCTTTGAAGTGGAATGATGAATAAATGAAGATTTATTATTACTATCCTTATTAGAGGGATTTTAAAGTCATTAGAGACCCACAAGACATACTAATCGTATTATATTCAATCTTCTCTAGAAGATCTCCTTTGATAGGCTTGCTAACTCAATTACTTAAATATATATATTACAGCAAAATGCAGCATGCCTTCTACAGTTTGGGATAAGACGGAAATTTTTATGTTTTGTTTCCAGTTAACCAGAATTTATTCTTACAGAATTAATGGGTTTCATGGTAGGCTTCTCGGTTTTAAACACTGGAATTTCAAATTTACACTGAACACCTGGCTCAATGTGTCTGCTCAACCGAAAAAAAGGTTGAAGGCTGGGGAGGAAAAAGCATCTAGAGGCTCTGAGGAAGAACAGAAGCAGAACTGTACCACTCCAAGCAGTACAGAAAATGGTCTCTGGATTCAAAGTGACATCTATAGACAAGCAAATATACTGATGAGAAAAAAAAATAATATCCAAACACTGTATACCTGGAAATTACCTCCTTTTCTTCTAAAGAAGGGTGGATAAACCCTAAGACAAACACTACAATCCCTGAAGAAAGCTTTGGAAATGTTAAGTGGTTTTCTAGACAAGCAGCCTTCTGAGGGCTTGGAGGACGGACTGCAAAACAGGTATAAGGCTTGTGGCATGCAAGCTGAATGACAACAACAAAAAAAAAATCAATCAGAGAGCAAAGCTGCAGCCATGTTGTCTCTCGCAACTCCTGTATGGCTTCTTTGCCTCCTTCTTCCCCAAAAGGAAGAGGAAAAAGCGCTGAAGGGCTAGAAGAGTGTTCATAGCAAAGGAAATCGAAGTTGGCAATGCAATAATGATGCTGTTCTGGCAACTTCTGCACTGTGAACAGAGAATTGTTATCCAAGGCACAGACAGCAAAGAGCTGTACAGGAATTACTGAGGTACTTTCCATCCTTCCTTTACACGCAAAGCCCTGCACCATGCGCTTACCCCAAATGAGAAGCTTGGAGACACCACCAATTACACAGTTCTGAGAGCACCTCAATGTCTTCTTTAGTTCAAACAATTACAGATGTTTCCCTGCCTCCACTACTCATACAGTAGACTGCTTTCATAGAAAGAGTCCATGTTTAATGACAACCAGACAGGTCTTCGCTCCTCCCCGCAGCAAACACTGCCATTATAGTTACAGCTCTTTCCATCAGTTACAAGAGGGAACCTTATAACCCCAGGCTATGACTAACCCCCTTCTCCGCCCTCAAATTTCCACCATTATTCAACCTTGACAGCAGAGATGGTATAGAGTAGCCACGGGGTCTGTATTGCTGTAGGCTATCATCGGCAGTTCTTATTGCCCAGCTGGAAAACAAGTATAACGGTACCAATGACCTCCTAGTTCATTCCTCAGCAGCTCCCACTTGCTCCTTGTGGAGCTGCAACTACAGCAGTGGAGCAAAGTAGGAAAGCTCTCGAGCACCAAAGACAGAACTCACAGAAAAACCACACGAATGACTGCCTTGTTGTCAGTGCACTTATTTGTGGAAAAAGGGTGGTATGTGGAAAAGCAAAGGTTTTTCAGCTACGTGGCTAATGCTTGCAACCACGCACTACAAAAATCCCCAAGTGGCAAAAAAACCCCCACCAGCCTGAGGCATAGGTAAGAGCAAAACTGGCTAGAACCAAATAGAAGTATTTTCATACCTCTCCTCATTCAAAATGACTTATTTAATGCAAAAGCAAGATGGAAAATGCAATCCTTCCTATTGACTCTTTCTGCCTGCAACTTGTCTGGGCATGACGGTCAAGGAAAAAAGGGTACCATTTTCATCTCAGGTATCAGGCAAACAGTGAGGGGCAATACACTGTAAACCTCATATTTCAGATTACACCAGCCGCCCAGGGAAGGCAGCACCAACACTGGGATATTTGCCTTTAATTCAGTCATTGCTCTTCCAAGTTCTTCAGGATTTCCTCCACTTGTGAAACATCTGAGGCAATCTGGGTTACTACAACTACAAAGCTCATACCTGCTACTTCTGTACTTTATGCACTTTTAGGCATTCATGTCAGATTAGTCCCCAGATGCAACCGCTGCAAGTGTTTATCACCTATGAACACCATGATGTATGCATACTAATGTTCTCAGGATGTTATTGATGCTATCACTACATCAGCCACCTTCCATCCTCACTTATCTCTGTTTATTTTACTTGGCTGCCTCATTCTCCAAAACTACTTCTCTTACAGATCGCCTTTAATACCCTTTCCATTACCTTCTCGCTCCTCATGAACCATCTGATTTCATAGAATGGTTTGGGTTGGAAGGGACCTTAAAGATCATCGAGTTCCAACTCCCCTGCTGTGGGCAGGGACACCTCCCACTAGACCAGGCTGCTCAAAGCCCCATCCAGCCTGGCCTTGAACAGGAATGGGGCATCCACAACTTCTCTGGGCAGCCTCTGCTAGTGTCTCACCACCCTCACAGGAAAGAATTTCTTATTAATATCTAATTTAAATCTACCTTCTTTCAGTTTAAAACCATTACCCCTTGTCCTATCACTACATCCCCTGATAGAGTCCCTCCCCATCTCTCCTGTAGACCCCCTTTAGGTACTGGAAGGCCATTATAAGGTCTCCCCGAAGCCTTCTCTTCTCCAGGCTGGACAACTCCAACTCTCTCAGCCTGTCCTCATAGGAGAGGTACTCCAGCAATCTCATCATCTTCATGGCCCTCCTCTGGACCCATTCCAACAGGTCCATGACCCTCCTGTGCTGAGAACGTGGCAGACTTGGCAGAACAAGGCAGACTTGGTCTGCCTAGTCATTCTGCAGTTAATTTTCGATCCTTACAGGCTGCAGATATACTCTGCTCTTGGCCATTGGCTGGATGAGACACTTCTGTCCCTTCCCAGAAATAAGGAAGGAAACATTCAGAAGTTCTTGGCACCTGGAACTGGATAGGCAGACACATGATGGAAGTGCTGCAGTGCTGTTTAACCCTTGTTGACTCTGTGGATCCTCCTGTATCTCTGGGAACTTATTCTGCTAAGATTTGTCATCCTAGCTGAGATCGTCTGTTCAAATCTAGCATGACTACACCCTCTCCTTGCAGGGAGTTGATGATGGCACAGATTTCAAAACTCAGAGTATTCTAACTCATAATAAACAATGCAATTGCCACTACAATTTCCAATATGGAAGAAGGAGGAGCAGGAATACTATTCAGGCTCCTATGAAAGAGCTCTAGGCATTTGGTAAGTCCAGAAGATTGTTAAGAAGGACAATAAATATGATGTTAAGGTGTAATTTTCTTGCCTCTTTTTTATATTAAAAAACTGTGCTCAGGAACTATGCAAGGCACTGTACATGTGAAACATGCGGCTTCCTGCTTCTGGGCATCCAAGTATCCTGTTGATCATTTATAGGTCCCAAAAAGACAGCAGTAGGTAGACTCCAGCTCACCTTTCTCATACACCCAGTTCCTGACCTAGAAGCTGCAGCAAAGCAAAAATGTGGCTTCTGTGCTCATTCTGGTCACCATTCAACAAGTTAAGTCACATACTCCAACTCTGTGGTAAAAAGGATCAGTCATGGAACTGGATCTTTAGCGATGACAAACTGAGCACCTAAACTAAAGTATGTGCCAGAAGATTATTAACAACAAATAGTATTTCTGACATTGATAGGTTTCTGCAAAATAGTGAACGATTAACAGCCCTCAAATGGATCCCAGAATAGCTAAATACCACTGACACCAGTCCAGCTCTATAAAGTGGGAGCCCTTCAAAATCTCTTCAGTCTTTTTGATCCTCTGCCTGCAGAAGTTACTTTAGGCTTCTTGTCATTAAAGTTATGATCTTTGGCCTGCAGCCTGCAGTTAAACAAACAAACAAAAAAGCTGAGACAAGTATATTGCCAAAAATTGAGCCCTCACTAAATATCAGCTAAAATATAAAGTTGAATTCTTTTGAGAAAGTAATAGAGCTTTTTGTTCATGAAAGCACTTGCAGCCTGTTTTAAATAAAAGCAACACACTGAACTCACAATTTCAAAACCAGCATCTCTCGGGTTAGTGAAGGAGTGCGCATAGGAAAATAACCCATCATTTCCTCCTGAACTCTGCTGAACAACTACTTTCTCTTCAGATTACGTCTCTAGGTATTCTTACTTTGGGATCCACTGTGAAAGCAAGCTAGCCCTCAGAAAGGCTGAAAAAATGAAGTATCATTGCTTTTGAAATTAAAGGGAGATATTTTTTGCTGCTAGATGTGTCATTCCTACAGCTACACAAACAATTGCTATGAAAACCACCAGAGAAGTTTGGCACACTCAGTAGCAATGCACCTATTTTAAGAATAACAGTACCAAGTTAGCTTATTCACAGCTGACATAATTTTCAGAAAGATAGCTGGGTAGATCTAGAAATTTCATTTCTGAACAGTCTTCCAGATAATTCCTAACATTTTAAAAACGAAATTATGATTTAGATCATTACCTAAAAAACACTTAGTGTACAATAACAGAATCTTGGGGGAGGGGGGGAATAATCATGAAGTTGACTAAGCATTTTATCTCTTATTACTTTACCCTTCCTGATGCATAAGTGTCTGTGACAAGACCTGGATCACAGACAAGTCTTTGCATACAGTGAAAAAGAAGTTTTCCTCCCACATTCAGAGCTTCCCAGTACCACTGAATCCTTTGCAGAAGTTCATTTCTTGTACCTTCAAACCCTGTTTGCTATAGGATTTCAGAACTAATGTTTTATTGCTTTACAGGACAATAGTAGTGAAGAATTATTTCTCTTACTAAACAGATTTTTATTTTTAGGAAATGAGTCAACTGTTTTGGTATCTAATAACAAATATTTAAGAGAGACACATATATAAATATGAGGGGGTTGTGAAACTCATCTTTGAACTGTGCCAGGATGCACAGAGTTGAAGACAATGCAGTACTTCGAATGTTAACTTTCCATTAAGGATTTCACCCCAACCTGTTTCATCTGTCACAGTACTGTCCCCTGGAGGGGCCAACTGCCACTATCATCATGATTTATTTCAACACACGTTTTCCTTTATATTTTGTGAAAAGTTAAAGCTCCCAAATATACTTTCCAGAACACTCATGGTGTTGGAGAAAGATGAAATCCTGCAACACTTACCACCAAACACATCTCCGTTCTGATAGTTTTTCCCCTTCTGAGTTTCCTCTTCGTTTTGAACAGTAGAAACATGCTTGGCGGAGGCACAGCCCATAGCTTCATTCAGACAGCTCCAGCTGGACCCAACCACAAATCATGTCTAGAGACGCACGCTCATTGTTTGAAAAATAATCCACCTTCCCGTGTGGTTGTCAAGACACTTTTACCTAAAGATGGCAAAAGAGAGAGAAAAATATTGATGAAAGGTAACCTCTAAACATAAAGCTTCAGAAAGAGAAATAATGGGGTTTGTGAAGAGAAGTACAAGAGCCTCCATCACCTCAAGCTATTAAAACCATATTCAGTAAACATCTGATATAGGTAGATCGTGATATGGGTAGACCAATCCTGCCTTGGGAAATTCAAAGTCTCCTCCAGCCCTGTTCTTTAATCTGTGGCTTGAAGAAAGCAACACGTGCACAGATATGTTTCCCACCCACCCAACTATTCCCACAGAACACAGGGTTTTTTTGGAATGAAGATAAGAAACCAGCAATATCTGCTCCGCCTGTTCCTTCTACCAATCTACCCATCAAGCCAGATTTCTTACAAAGTGTTTTAGTCATTAAGAGCTGCTAATTGCCTGTGTTCAGACAAAATAACCCCTTAAATCAATTAAAGATCTTATGTTAATAGATGTGAAAGGCAATAGCCAACTGTATTATACTTTTTCTGTGTGATCATTACTCTACTGAATCCATAAAACCTCCACTGCTCAAAAAGGCAGCTACCCCCATTTTAAGGTGGAATAACACTCCCTGAACAATTCAGATGTCACATGAAACAAAAGGGGAAGAAAAAGCTAGTTTATAGCTGCAATATTTTAAATATTAAAGAAAAATAATTAAACCCACAACTTTTTAATGACCACATGGTTCCACACTCAAGGAAAACCAACTTCAAAGTTGGGTGAGATCACCTGGCTTGCCTTTGCACCAGCAAAACCTTTTGAAACAGAAGAAAAGCTAGCGGAAGACAAGAACAACCCCTTTTTTCTTAGTTGTTTAGTTCAGCTATAGCCTAAGACTATACACATAATTTCTTAACTCATTACTTCTAGGTATTTACTTAAAAGGATGTGGCTCGTTTTACTCCATGCTGACCACAAGAACTTTATCTGTAAGAGCAGATGAGTGCTCTTACCTAGGATATAGCAGTATTCATCCCATCCAAAATGTATAACCCCAAAGAAAGCCTTTTGAGTTTTATTTCCCTGTGTGCTCAGCAGGAACAGCATGCCTGCCCATGTGAAGGCAGCACTGTGACACATCAGGACACGGTTATGTGGCCTCCACAGCCAACCTCAGAGGGACTTCCCTGCTCATCCCCAAAGTCACAGAAACAAGGACGTAGACAGCCAGGCCAAGAGTGATTCGGTTTCTGCCATTGCAGCCACAGGTCCCCTTTTACATTTACCATGCAAGGGGAAGGACTCTGGACGCAGAACCACCTCTCACCTCTACTCACAGACCAGCTCCTACCTTCCATCTTGCTCTGCACAGAAACGTGCTTTTCTCCGCTAAGTGAGCGCGTTTCACTCAAAGCGTACCCACATGTATATGCTCATTCCCTGTTCTCAGCAGCTAACCCTCCTACTTACACCTTTTCTTTATGGTCAGTATACTCCCCGAAATAATTTCTCCTTTTTTCCTTCCTCCTATATACACACACTTGAGTATAAATTTCCAATTACCCCATCCTTCTCTTCTTCCTTAGCCACAGCTAGCTACTCACCCAAACCCACAGGATTTTAAACCAGGCATGCACACTCTTAGTGGAAGGGAGCAAGCAGATCCCCCTTGAGCTCTTTTTTTAACCCTTTATGGTTACATAATTTTAGTTTGTTTTTAAAGAAAACCTACGTTTTGTAGCAAAAGTCAGTATTAAGCTAGGGAAGCTTTCTGTGTCCTCAAGCAATTGTCAGGGCTATTCTTCAAACCGTTTAAATCCATCTGCTTGTCAGATGTATGGACAAAGCTATAGCCTTGCTAAGAAACAAATCGCTCACAAGATCCCTCTGTGCACTTCCAAGCAGTCAATGTCCAAAGCAGGCAACCCTAATCACACTGCCGCACATTGTGAATACCGGTAACACTCATTTTATGTAAACTCTATTAGTTGTGCTTAAGTTTCTGCAACGCAGTGAAGGTCGAAGCTGACAATTCATCTTCCTGTGTGTTCAAAGAGCACGATAGCCCGCATTAAGATAACAGGTCTTCGTATCACTGTTGGGGTGGGAAACAAGGATCAGTAAGGATTTCGAGCATCAGTCACAGTGTGCTTGCTCAGGAGGTAGGTCAAGACACACAGAGGTGTGGGAGATTGAGGAGAAACAGCAGACTGGGAAGTGGAACTGCTAACTAGACTGGAAATTAAGTGTGGACTAATTTTCTTAGAGGATTTAAATTTATCTAAAGACAATAGCTTCTAATAGACCAGCTGAAACAAACAAGGGAGTAAAAATGATAAAGATTTTCACTACAGAGTCCTTGTTTAAGATTTCAGATAAAAGCAGGAGCCTCAAGGCAAGCAGAGTCTGAAAACACTAACTTTGATTTCTCACTTAAAATATAACCAATTATATCATCCCAGGGAAAAGGATGTGGCCAGCTATGGGGCAAAGAGCAAGGGGAGACACGATGTAACCCCAGAAAAGACAAGGAGGTATGTAGGTGGAACAGCTAACAGGCTGCACATGGGGGAAATCACTGCACACTGCAAACACAGTATCTCTGTCACAGAATGGCCAGAAGCACCTGTTGAATGAATTATGTTGTTGCCATATTCAACTATTTTTCCTCTTTCTTTTCCTGTCTCTCAGCAAGGACCATTTACAAAAGGGAAGCAGCTGCTCAGTAATAAAAAACAAATGTATTTCGTAATATAGCAGTGGGTTGGTTTTTGGGAGAGGACTTTTTGTGAAGTCTTATACACAGCCAACACGCAGCAAAATAATTCGCAAAACACTTAATTGTTGATTAGTACCCAGGAGAGTGATAGTCCTGTCACCCAGGACCGGTGAGCTGTAGATGCAATGGGGAGCAAAGAGATGTAGAACATGAATGCAGAAGGACAAAGCTTTGGGGAGGGAAGGAAGAAAATACCCACAGTCAAATCTCTCCTGCAGTACCTTGGTAGCACACACCAACCTTACTAAAAATATGGTCACATTCGAAGACACTCTGTGATTAAAGGCAACAAATGGGAATACAAGAACTGTTTTACCTTTTAGACTAAAGAACAGTAATCACAGCAGTTATCTGCAAAAATCACACAACAGATACTTGGATTACGGAGGCAATTTCTCCTGGTGCTAATAAATTGGGCTGAGAAAGTGGCTCCAAAATGACCTCCAAGGTAAGTTCAACACACATTTCCAGGCACATTTCTTGGACTACTGTAAACATGGTGCAGTGAGACTGACAACACTGTGACACAGATAACTAACACAACTCAGAATTACCAAAGAATTAAAAAAAAAAAAAAATAGAGAGAGAAAAGCAGCATTAGTTTTACAAGAGACAAAATCTGAGGTACACAGCACATTGATGCTCTCCAGCCTTTCACTGCCCCCAGCCTCGGGGAATCCTCTCTTGCCCAAGTACCAAAGCCTACAGCGACGATGTTTGGGTATCACTCAGAAATGAGGTGCTGGTCCTCATTCATAGGGATGCCTGCAGAGGGTTTTGAGTATGTGAAATGCAGTACTTCAAATGGCAGGAGAATAATGCATCCATTCTGCTGCCTCCCCCACTTTTCCACAAATATAATTTTCCCTTTTGTCTTCCTGAGCATTTTGGGGACATACAGAATTTCAGAAGCCAAAAATAAAAAGAGTAAGAAAACCTCAAACCATTTGCAGTTCATGTTCACCACCCACCATCATTAATTATCAAGATTTGAGAGGCAATTTACAAGCTCCAATCTGCAAAACGCTAGTGAGAAAAATCTCTCAGGCAGATCAAAAGCGTCTACACCACCCCCAAATTAAATGCAGCAGGTTTAAGATTAACATCTTATGTGCAGGTCAAGAGAAGAATACAGACACTCTCAAATGCTGTACTTTGTACCCCAAGTTTCTTCTGAGCTAAAAAAAGGGGAGGTCAATTCTTAGAACAGATTGACACTGGAAACCGTAAGCAATTCCTTTTTTTAATTTTTTTTTTTTTTTTTAAAGGCATGCCTATATTGCACTTGTTCTTTTACCAGCTCTTTTAGCACTTCATTAATCCACTCACCTCTTATTTCTGATGGTCACGTACAAGGCTGCATCCTTGACAAAACACCTTTTACTTTCACAGCTGAAAACCAAACTTTTAATAGGGAATGGAGGATCTCCAGTGTTTTACAATAGACGTATGTTAATTCTTCTACTACCATGAGTGTTATTTGTTTTCATCTTTATTGCACTGAGAGAACCAATCTTTCATCTTCTTCAAGCTGCAGATACATCTAAAAGCTTGCTTCTGTGTTGACCACAGAGGAAATCAGGTTAAAATTTCACAAAGCTCAAGACATCAAAGCAATGAGCTTCATGCAACCATGAAAAAACCCTAAGCTACAAAGAAAAATCACTCTGGCTTTCCATATAATACAACCTAGTCCAGGCAGAACCCAAGGATTTACCTTACTGCTATTAATTACACTTATTTCCTATAAGAAAGAGGCCTGTTTGATTTCCATTTGATTATTTTTTGCCCAAAAGAAGAAAGCAGCAATGTCTTCTGAATTTGCCCTCCATGAGGATCATTGGAAGTTAGCACCCGGGAGACCCTCACTGTGATATCCCTCTTCCTTAGCTACCTTCCTCCACCTCTGCTGGAAAAGATGGCTTTCATAGAATCGCAGAATCATAGAATACCAGTTTGGAAGGCACCTCAAAAATCATCTGGTCCAACCTTTCTTGGCAAGAGCACAGTCTAGACAAGATGGCCCAGCCCCCTGTCCAGCTGAATCTTAAAAGTGTCCAATGTTGGGGAATTCACAACTTCCCTGGGGAGATTATTCCAATGGCTGATTGTTCTCATTGTGAAAACTTTTCCTCATGCCCAATCAGAATCTCACCTGGAGTAATTTGTACCCATTACCCCTCTTCTTTTCCACGTGACTCCTTGTAAAAAGGGAGTAACCATCTTCTTTGTAGCCACCCTTTAAACACTGGAACATGGTGATAAGGTCTCCCCTAAGCCTTTTTTTCTCTCAAGGCTGAACAAACCCAATTCTCTCAGCCTTCCTCTATATGGCAGGCTTCCTAGTCCTTCGATTATCTTTGTGGGCCTTCTCTGGACCCTCTCCAGCCTGTCCACATCTTCTGTGTATAGTGGGGACCAAAAGGGAACACAGTATTCGAGGTGTGGCTTGACAAGCACTGAGTGGAGTGGGATAATCTTTATCTCTGCTGGTGATGCCCTTGATGCAACCCAGCATCCCGTTGGCTTTCTTTGCTACTGCAGCACACTGTTCACTCACATCGAGCTGGTCATCCACCAGGACTTCCAGGTCCCTTTCCAGAGAGCTGCTCCCCAGCCAGGTAGATCGCAGCCTGTGCTGCACTCCTGGATTATGTTTTCCCAGGTGCAAGACCTTACACTTGTCCTTGTTGAACTTCATAAGGATCTTGTTAGCCCACTCTTCCAGCCTATCCAGGTCTTCCTGTAGTGTGGGTCTCCCTTCCAAAGTGTCCACTTCCCCACTCGGTTTAGTGTCACTCACAAACCTCATCCGGGTAGACTTGATCCCATCATCCAGATCACTTATGAAGATATTAAACAGCATTGGGCCCAGTATTGATCCCTGGGGGATCCCATTAGTGACATGTTGTCAAGGAGCTATTTACCACCACCCTCTGGGTGCAGCCTGTCAGTCAGTTCCCCATTCACTGCACAGACCACTTGTCTGGACCATAACGCATGAGTTTATCTAGGAGCAGGCTGTGGGGAACAGTGTCAGAAGCCTTGGAGAAATCCAGGTAGACAATGTCCACCACCTGCACCTCATCAACCAAGCAGGTTACTTTGTCATAGAAAGTGATCAGGTTTGCCAAGCACGATTTACCCTTGACGAATCTGTGCTAGCTTTTCCCAATCATCACACGCTTCATCTGACTTGTGACAGCACCTGGAGGATTCATTCCATAACTTTCCCAGGGACTCAAGTAAGACTGATGGGCCTATAATTCCCTTAAGCCCTTCTTGTAGGTGGGGGTGACATTAGCTTTCTTCCAGTCTTCTGAGATGTCCTCCTATCTCCATGACTTCTCAAAGATTATGGAGAGCGGCCTCGCAATGATGTCAGCCAGCCTTCTTAACACCCTTGGGTGGCTAGCCTCAGGACCCACCGATTTGCAGGGGTCAAGCTCCTATAATAGTTTGCATACCAACCCTTCCTTCACTACCAACCCTTCCTTCACTTCCTTAAAGCTTTTGGGTTTGGGGTGGGTTGTTGGGTTTTTTTTGTTTGTTTGCTTTTGTTTTGTTTTTTTCAACTGCCAAAAGGCATTTTTGAGCCAAGAAGACAGAACTTTCGCCTTTGAAGTACAACAATGGCCTAAGGGAGAGAAGGTAAAAAAAAGATTCAAAATAAAATATCTATGTATCTGATAGGCTCTCTTTCTCCTTCAAATTATTCGAATTAGCATAACTGGCGAGCAGCATAGTTATATTGAAAATTAACCCACTGACTTGCTAAATGAACAGGGCAAGATTACAGCAGAATGAGAGCTACAAACACTCTGGAGTAATATCTTGCAGTGGCAGAAGGGGGGGAAAAAAAAAGTCAAAGTGAGTTGTGATGCTCTGTTCCTTTGAACCCACAGGCAGAACATGCTCCCCTCCGCCTCTTTATAGTAGTAGCCGTGAAATTAAGCATTTTGTCCCCTTCTATGAATTGTTTGTCTCCATGATGAAAAATTTCTGTGTTTAGTACCACATTTCAGCATCCTATTGGAAACACACTGTTCCGGCCAGCTGGGTGAATGAAGCAGTAATCTCGGTGAAAGGGAAAAGAATGAGTGCAGTGCTACAAAATCAATAACACACAAGGAAACAGGGAGAAAGCACACCAGGGCTTTTACAGCATTTCATTCAAGCTGCACTAAAAATACCATCAGCAAATTAAACTAGCCCAGTTACCCCAGTTGGACAGTGGAACTGCCATTTGCATCAACAGAAAGCGTATTTTAAGCACTCACTTTTCAAAGAGCAAACAAGAATACTGCGATTTTTCAGTTAAAGAGACCCAACAGAAAAATCACAGAAGCTTGTCTACCAAGTTTTTCCCAGCAGGGAGAGCCTGGTTTGAATTAATACTACTAATTCATATCATCAGGTTATTTGTTCTATTACAGGACAGACTTTGCCGTGCTGAGACTCATCTTACCTTTTTTTATCAGCAAAATTAGCTGCTTATTTTCTTCTCCTTTGTTTGCAATCTGCATTTCTGCTGATTCAATACATGGTTTTGATGTATTAAAGCAACAAGTGATTTCCAACAGAATAGCTCTCAACAGCAACACCATACTTCCAGGGAGTATTTTCTCCTTACTCAATCTCATAAGGAGAAATACCACCAGTGAGTCCCTGGGAAGAGATTTCACATATCACACAGTAAAATACAAATGAGAAAGGGAAGGGGAATCGCACTGCAATCTTCCTCTTCATTCACACAGGGTGGAATTAAAGCAACCCCAGTATGAAAGGCCCAGCAACCCAGGAGCATGGTATGTCAGTCACAGGACCTCACATTTTTGCTGTTTCTAAAGAAAATTAATTAAATTCTATTCTGTGGTGGGTTTTTTAAGCTTCAAATACTTTAGGAGTAGTGATAGGAAAATTACCACCACCGTTACAGAATGCAGTTCCAGCATCTAATTATTTTTTTTTTCCCCTCTTTCTAGGAGAATGAATAGACAAAACATTGAAGACAGATGAGATTTTATAAGGCTATGGGCTGGCAGTACTATAGGTTGGTGGGTTTTTTGCACACAGAGGAAAAACACAGTAGAGATGGTATGTTTCTGACGAAAAATTTTCATACAGCGTATTTCACCTGCACAGCCTCTTTCAAACCAGTAGTGGTGCCACTGCTTCTCCTTACCATAGGAGGTGGTGCTACTCAACCAGAATTTGCAAAGAATCAGGACCATTTACCCTACGTACTTTCCCATTGCAGAAAAAACAAGCACTTTTCATTAAAAATAACATTACATGACAATAAGCTGAGAACACCTTAAATGTTTCCCATTTCTATATAAGGGGTTTGCTATAGCTGTTACAAGGATATGACAGAATAGCAGTAGAGATTTTCACAATACACACAAAATGTTCAGATGTAGGTTTTCTATCGAACACGTTTCAGAGTTAGTTTCAGAGCTGGTGGGTCCCTACAGTATCTCAGTCCATTGCCCAGTACTTCTCTTTTGGGTCACAGTCAGCACTAGATGATTGAAAACCCAACAGGAATCAGCACGAGGGACTTGATTAAAGGCAACAAGACCCTTTCCACTGACTTTAGGTGACTTGAGGTCACTTTCTAAAACTCAAATTTCATGGAAGAAAGATTGTTTTATGATTGCTGGGACTGTTTAGTATGAGGAAGAGGAGGCTGAGGGGAGACCTCATCACTCTCTACAACTACTTGAAAGGACATTGTAGAGAGGTCAGTGCTGGTCTCTTCGCACAGGTTATTAATGACAGAACAAGAAGGAATGGCTTCAAGCTGCAACAGGGTAGGTTTAGACTGAACATTAGGAAAGAATTTTTCACAGAAAGAGTGGTCGGGCATTGGAATAGGCTGCCCAGGGAGGTGGTTGAGTCACCATCCCTGGATGTGTTTAAGAGACATTTAGATGTGGTGTTGGGGGATATGGTGTAGGGGAGAACTTTGTAGAGTAGGGTAGATGGTTGGACTCGATGATCCCAAGGGTCTCTGGCAACCTAGACGATTCTATGATTCAATGATTCTATTTATTTCCAAAGGGATTTTGGAAATGTGGTGCTGGTGATCACAGCTGAGCCAGACACACTGGTGTGATGGAAGATACTAGGCAGGACTAGAGAAAAGTCAGGTTCAATTCTCCTTAGTACATGACTTTCCTGTATATCTAAACATAATCTCCGGCACTTCCCATAATGGGCACGGTGCCCAAGTACCTCTAAAGTATAAAGAAACCCAGCAATAAGCTTTCCTATTTAATTTTATTTCTGTCCTCATGGTTTAAGAGCAAGATATGGTTTACTCAGCAAGATACAGTAAAAGGCCCCTGAGGTACAGGAACAGTGATTTATACAATGTTTTGTACACATCTAAGTACGGCTCTGAGCATCATCTCCTTTCTGAGAACTCATTCCTCTTGCTTTGCCTTACTAAAAGTAATTTAAAGATGCAACCATTACACCTAGCTGGTCAACCACACCATGTAGAATTAGACTAAAATAAAATTAGGTAGTAGCTGTAGCTGCGCCATCAACAAAACTTTTTACTTTGGTGGAAAATCTTGAGAGGTAATTACCACACTGTGAAAAAGCAGCTTCATCCTCCTAAATTCCTCCTGCCCTCTTCCCACCAGTAATGACAAATACACCTCCAGATGTAAACATTGACTTTGGCCTAGAGCTGAACTCTTTTTAGGACTGCCCCTCTCCCAAAAAAGCAGTGGCTCAACAAGTCTCTCCTAACAATGTGAAGCACGTGTCTTGATTTCAACAGTAAAAGATTTTTATTCTTTGTTCTTCCACTTTTATTTCCTTCCCAAACTACTACTTAGTCTTTCTTACGTGCCACCATGATGATGGAAATAATCACAGAGAGATGGGTCTGCTAGATGCCTCCAGCTGTGCGAGATGCAACTTTTCCACTCCATGTGGCAATGATTAGCATCTTTCAAAACTTACTAAGAGCACCTTTTGCATCATCGTATCACAAATCTGGCACAACTACGGTCCCCTGGTCTGTAAAAGATGAAATTCTAGCAGTGAGGGAAGGGGACTGACGATTCAGTCTCCTATGACCAAGTCCATTTAATCCCCACATGTATTTTAACTGTACCCCAAGCCTACAAATAACCAGTGCACCTGTGACCAAAACAACCCAAAGACAAGTAAAAATTCCAATCCAACTTGCACAAACCAAAAGTAATCAGCTTAAACAAGGCTTCTTTTGGCTGCCATGGAAAATGCAGGGTCTCCTAGACACTGAGATTTGGAAATGTCTCAGTACGTTACCACTCGATGAGACAAGAGATGTTGGATAGAAGCAGTGATTATCCAATATGTGAGGTGCACAGTGACACACAGGTTGGGTAAAGGCCTTCCAAACAAGCTGGGCAAATGTCCCTCAGTGATGGAGCATCCCCTCAAGTACATCAAACATGTCTTGCCATTAATGGATAATGGCAACTTTGATGCTTCTATGTAGTCTTGTTTCAGACAAAGTGAAAAAATGGTTCCCATGGACTAGTGTGCAGGTTTTTTTTAAGTACAAGGATTCTTAATGCAATTATCTGCAATTGCACATTTTCAGGGTCTCATGCCCCTTTAAATCCACTGATCTATCCTAACAGCTCTACAATAAAAAGCCCCCCAACCAGTTGACTGGGTGTTCCCTGGAAAATCCTTAAAGATGTACAAAAATGAGATGACAGAACCCATCATCTTCCCCCACCTCCAGCTGCACCAATCAATGATGACCACAAATACAACAACAATTATTCTATCTCCCCGAACAATCGCCTCCACAAACATACAGCATGGAATTATTCCCACCTCACCTTGGGAAACTACTTTCAGTCCCTTTAGCCTGCCTCAAACATATGCTTTCCAGTTACGCTGTGTGCTTCCAGCTGTCACCTGGAGACCTCTTCTTGCTCCCTGGTAAGCTTGGCCAAGCAGCAAGTTTGGCCAAATTCATCACCGCAGAGGAAGAAGGGAGCAGCTGCAAGCTGGAAAGGGGCTGGTGGATGCCTCTGCGGCAATATAGAGCCCAGGATCAGACCCCCGGGTCACTTCCAAGACATTTTTCATCCAAAGAGCTGTGGCAGGAGCTACTTCGTGTGCCACTTAGGTTGACATTAAAACAAAACAACTCAGCTATGCAGAAGCCAAGGGGGTGAGATGCTGAGGACCTGCTGCTAATGTGTCAGCAAGGAAGCATTTGCCATATGCACCTCTGCTGTTTCTGTGCAATTAAAGCATGAAACAATTTAAAGGGGCCTTCTTTGTTTTGGAGACAAGCTAGAGAAAGAAGAAATTTATCTTCACTAACTCAGTAACACTTAAAATGACAGAATAAAGGCAGAGATGCTGCTCAAAACCACAGGAGGTGGCTCATCCAGGCCGGCGAGGAGAAATCCCAGCACAGGCACCCATTCTCGTGCACGGCTGCCTCCTCTACAGCTGAAACAACAGCTACAATCTAGCTAAAAATCATCAATTTAAAATTAATGTTAAAAGCTAACAAAGTGGCTCATTTCACCCTTAGCTATTGTGAACAATTGTATAGGGTTTAGAATTTCTACTGGGGATTTTTTCATGCAGTCAGGACATTTCCCGACTGTAGTCCTACGTAGATGGCACGGATAGGAATGAAAGGGATGCACACTGTAACCCGTGTTCCCAAAATTATACTACTTCAGCATTCCAGCACTGGCGCTTCTGGACATCTTCACCTCCTGGCCTGACCTGCACTGACCCACCACCAGAGCATTTATCTGCTTCAACACAAAGGTCAGCCAGTTGAGCAAGAGCTCCGGCTCATGGGCCATGTCTGCAGAGGTTACTGCTCCCAACTGCCTATGTTGTCCCCTCTTTAAGGGATGCTTGCTCCCAGTAGAGTGAGCAGAACTTCTGCCCCTCCACCTGGGACATCAATGTCATGTCAGCCTGTGCCCCTGACTCCTCTTTGCAAGCAGCTGAATCCAAAGCTATTTGCAGTTGATTCAATCGAGATTGAAGAGTGACTGATCCGGCTGCTGTCCCAAAATGCACCCACGTGGGATGGGTACGGTACATTTGGATTCACACAGTTCACCCAAAGCTGGTTTGAAACCACTTTTGCAGATCAAGTGTTGCAACTCTCCAGGTCAACAGATTTTTAGTGCAGCACCAACGCATGCAAATGCCACCCCAGTGACTCTTACATGCACAGCACGGACTCTGCGGCTGCAGAAGGCATTCAAAAAATATTAAGTTGCCTTTCCAAAGCGTGCATGTGCCTTCATGTTTCTTGAGGAACAGTGAAGACTATCAACTAATCAGTGCTGTTCACCATCAAAAACTGAAACTGGAACTGACTCGAGGATCAGGAACCATCCAAAAATATTCCAAGTACTGCTCTCAGCTTCCTCCACGCAGCACATGGAACATAACTCGCCTACAAAGGAGCATGGGGTCATACATCAGTCTAGCTGTGGGACCTTGAACTTTCTAAAGTTGGGGAGATGAATTGCTGGCTTGAGGTCCTGCAGTTGTGAAAGGTGTATAACTGAGCACGAAACAAGCTGGAGAAAATAATCCTGAAAGAAAACAGCAAATGAAGTGTTCTCCCACGCCCCCTCACAGTTGCCTGGCCACACAGTTGAGCTCTTACTGTGATTTTTCTGCCAAACCGATACATGAATAGAAGCGGGGAATGAAACCAACTGAAAACATTAGAGCCTCACAGGATTCAAAGCAAGGAGAGAAACCCCTACAGAGCAGAGAAAAAAAAACAACAACAACAACAAAAAAATAAAAACCAACATCCTGACATCGAGCACAATGGTAAGAGCAGAGAAGGGTGTAATAAATAACTGAAAAAAGGTTCCAAACACCACTGAATACCATAAATAGGAATTGAAGTGTAATAGAAACTTTTTTAAGAATTGTGCTCCTGGAACAATACAAATAGCAACAGGATTATAAGTCTTGAGGATAACCCACGCCAAAATACGCCAGCACAGACATCCAAAAATGCTAAAGCTCTGCAGATGCTCACCCAGGAAGAGAAAACTGATGGGAAGAAAATTTAATGCAACACTGTTCGATTTGCAAGAGCAGATAAAATAATATAGGTCCCCTGGAGAAAACAGAACTATGGATTACAAAAGATTGAGAAGACTTAGAAATAACAAGAAGAACTTGAGTACATATGCTATTTGGCTGGCTTTGAGGAGGGACCGAGCAGGTAATGGCTCTGAGGATACAAATGCATCACCCAGGCTAGCTCTCCAACTGGTCCACACTGGGCCTCTCATTCGTATGCAAAGGCAGACGACAACATCCACACACGTGGAAATTTCACCCGCTACACCATGGACCTTAAAAATCATCTAGTTCCAACTCCCCTGCCATGGGGCAGGGACACCTCCCACTAGACCAGGCTGCTCAAAGCCCCATCCAACCTGGCCTTGAACACTTCCAGGGATGGGCATCCACAACTTCTCTGGGCAACCTGTTCCAGTGCCTCACCACCCTCACGGGAAAGAATTTCTTCCTGATATCTAATCTAAATCTCCCCTCTTTCAGTTTAAAACCATTACCCCTCATCCCATCACTATATTCCCTGATAAAGAGTCCCTCCCTACCTCTCCTGTAGGCCCCCTTTAGGTACTGGAAGGCTGCTATAAGGTCTCAGGAGCCTTCTCTTCTCCAGGCTGGACAACCCCAACTCTCTCAGCCTGTCTTCACAGGAGAGGTGCTCCAGCCCCTCCGATCATCTTCATTGCCCTCCTCTGGACTTGCTCCAACAGGTCCGTTTTCTTACGTTCTCCAGAGCTGGACACAGTACTCCAGGTAGGTCTCACCAGAGCGGAGTAGAGGGGCAGAATCACCTCCTTCAATTCCTTTTTCTCCTGCCTACAACAAACTCTCCTTACAATTACTTTATTATTCAAATGTTCAAATATTGTTCCTTTTCCAATTCAATGTCCACTGCACTAAAACCTTCAGGGCCTCAGTTATTATATACTGTCAGGGGCCAAGGAACAACACATACGTCTCCATATACCCACAAAGAATTGCTAAGCCATCTCAGCAGCCTTCAAACTTAAAATATTTTGACCTACTGCTAGTATTTGTGCAGAAACTACATGAAAGCCATCACATTTCAACAGTGCTTATACTCAACAGCATAGCATCATTTTTGGACAACCTCTCTACAAGGATGCCATACGGCTGTTATCATCTTCCTTGGGGACTTATCTGAAAGCCTTTAGCCCTGTCATGTTTATTACTTTGAGAAGCAATGTAGCATTAGTTAAATTTCATGGATATCTTTGTTACTTCTTTATTTTGCTGTTATTCACACCTTCACGTCTAGCAAGGACTAACTGCAATAACTTGTTGAGTTGAATTTTCTCCAGCTCCAGCTCTGCAGGCTCACCATCCCCAGCCAGGTCAGGTCCAACAGGACCATTTCACCAACCGGGGTCTGCAATTCCATGCAACAGTGAAACTCCAACACAGCTGTATCCAAAGCTAAAAGGTAGACAACCAACAGCTGTACAGTGTTAAGCTCGTTGGCCCCTTTACTCCCACATTTAGCTTTTTGCACATGAAAATAGCAGTTGCTTTCCTGAGAGTAAATTCTGCAGTATCTTTATAGCCGCCTTCTCCCCCTTTTAGCTTCAAGTGTGAGAAGGATTTCTTTTTAAAATTAGAAGAAGTAAGTTTATGAACTCTAACAGCAGGCAGACTCTCTTGGATGTGCTTTTATTATGCTAGGAAAGAATACCGAGACTAAATTTTAAAAGAAGTTTAATTTTATGTTAATTAAGAAAGAAAAAAAAAATTAAAAAATGGAGGAGTCAAACTATTGCTAATTTTAGTACTTCTCCAAAAGCTAACGCTCAAAATTAGAGCCTACCAGAAGCTTAAAAGACACAAGACCATTCCCATCAGAGCAAAGCACCCAAAGAAGCTCTCTTGCTGGGGTGCAGAGCTGACAGTAAGCCAGCCTGAAACTGAAATGCAAAATCTGGTTTTGAGCAGCTATGAAAAATCCTTCAGCCTGAGGGACAGACAGAAACCTTATCCACAATTTCCTCAAATCCCAAGAAAGCAAACATTTTACCCCCCCTCAGCAAGCAGACCACAGCTGCTCAGCCCTTTGCAGGAGACCTGGTCACAGCCCACCTGGCTCTCGTCTGCCACAATCCTCCCTCAGGCAAAAATCATCACACATTTTCTTAATGACTTTTTAAAAAATTAAATTTTTTTTTGATTTTTTTTTTTTAAAGTAAGGCAGCACCGAGAAAATTTTATGTAACACACACGTCCTGTCCAGCTCTCTAATCGTGGCTTTCCCTTATGCAATGCTAAAAAAAAAAAACCAATAAAACCACTTTTTTTTTTTTAAACACTGCAATTGCACCCCACAATATCAGCTGTTAAACAGTGCAGCTATATGGTCCCAAATATAAGCCAGTGCTGTAAAATGTCTGCACAGATTGTGCACCTCCTTCTCAAGCCCATGAATGTTGATGGTCAAGGCTGAGCAAGGAGCCTATAACTGGAAGATGGTCTAATGTTATTTGCAAGAAAAAAAGAAAAAATAACCAAGTGCAGTTCCCTAGAACAGCATTTAACTCAAAGTAGCATAACTGTAAATGCTGGTGTCATTTATAGCACCTGTAAATCCCACATTGCCAGAAAACTGATAAACAATCTCATGAAAATCAGCTTCCAGAGCCATATGCACCAAAACACCATGCACCTTTCAGTCAGTATTACTGTATTTTTCCATCCCCATGTTATATGCAAATTCTGCGCAACTGAATTACGATACTGTAGCTGAGCACTTACCAATTATATTTTAAACAGACTATTTAAAGGTTCCCACATCCCACTGCAAAAAACATCATTAGGACAGAGACAGAGGAAAAGCATCAACCTCAGAAGCTAAGAACAGCATTCTTCTTCTCTTTACCTTGTTTCTCTTTGATCACATTTTTATAATTAAAATACATGACTAATAGCCACTGTTTTGTCATTTACAGTGAATCATTTAATACATATGTCAGTGCTCATAAATAAATCGTACTTCGTTGAGGTGAAGTTCAGATCTTTGAAACTCCAAAAATTAAATCCAGAACATCAACGCAAGAGCTTGAAGCTAAAAAAGAGCAAGGACAGAGATGGTATTTCTGGTTCGTCAAGGCTTTGCGCAGAACAATGTGGAGAGAAGAGCCGTTCTGCGTGCCAAAAGCATTACCAGCTGCACCTTCTCCTCCAGCAGCATGATAAAGTCCCAGCACCAACACGGAGAATCCTCTTAGTGACCGACATCCGTTAGGAAGAGCGACAAGTTTTAAAATGTACTGAAATAAAAACTAAAAATTGCCAGGTTTTCTTTTATTTTTTTTTTTCTTCCCCTTACTAAAAGTCTAAGTGCTTAAGTTTCAAAATATGCTGTAAAGCTTAAAACCAAAAAAAAAAAATTAAAAAAAAATTTAAAGATCAGGACTTTCTGCCTGGAAATCATTTCACTTTCCTTTCTGGTAACACTCCCTCATCACGTTACTTTGCTGTGCGATAAAACCTGAGGCTTTCCTATTTATGACACCGCCATCGCCACCCCTGGAAGAGGTTTTTTCAATGCACCGAGTCCCCATAGCGCTGCAGTGCAGAGAGCAAAAGCAAAAGTACCTTAACTGCAGCTTAGAGAGGAAAGCTTGATTCGAAACCTGCTGTACAAGCTCATGAGGAAACCAAGCAGCGCAAGCGGCAATTTTGATAAGGAATTAGGTGAAATCAGCTTTGTGCTATCAATGCCATCCCGCCTCCTCGCAGCAGTATTATGGGAATTAGCTACTGCTTGCTGGGATGGAAGAGACTCTCTCAAGTCCCCAAAAACACCAGGGAAGGACAGAAACGCCATGGCAATAAAGAAAGAAGGGAAGAAGTTGCTTAGCAACTCTCATTCTGACTGGCCAGTTGGATGAAAGAAATTAAAAGTATAAGGGTGAAGGAATTAAGCAAAGAAACTTTGTTTTCTTCAAGGTCCTCAGCTAACGTGAATCACATCACTCAGATGACTTCTGTAGGGAGAAGTCAGCCTGTGAGAGCTGTGGATGCAGGGCAAAAATACAGGTATCAACACCTACCTAATGAAGAAATAAAGCAGCAAAAAAACTTGGGGAAAGAAGCCTCGATCACCTGCAGGCTCTATACTGAAGGCACACAAAGCAGCTACTTGGATTTCATTACCCAAATGCCAACAACTTCCCCCAAGCATCCCACCAAGAGAGCTTCTGAGAAAGCACCAGAGATCAACCTTTAAAATACAGCCAAGATGCAAAACCCGGGACAGCAATTCCTCAGGCGCTCGCCAGCCAGCACGCACGGAACCAGCTGGATTGGAAGCTATAACCCTATCAGCTTGGTTTCTCCTCTCTTTTTAGGCAATAAAAAGATCTTATACAGCCCTCTGAATTCACAGGACAAGCGACAACGTTAAGCTGAAGTGTGACAGACGGAATGATGTTGATGCTCACGCAGCTTTGGGTTTAAAGCTGGGCTTACCAATGGCTTCACGTCTTCACTGTGGGCAACCCGCTTACCCGATGTGCACGGATCCCCAAAGACAGACTCAATAAAACAAGGGACTTACTTGATGCGAACAACCGTTTTTGTAGATATACTGGTTTAAAAAAATAAAAATAATCGATTTTTGCTATTATTTGACACAGATCAATCTGCATGTGACCAGCACGTTTCAGCCTATAACGTAACTGATAAATGTGTAATGGAACATTAATCTTCATTTAAGGCTGCTTAAGTGCCTTATTAGAGAAAAAAAAAAAGATCTGATTTTATGTAAGCTAAAGTACAGACTCAGAGAAGGACATTAACAGATCTCTTATTTGTCTATAAGAACCAGGAGGCCTGGTATTTCAGAGCACAGTAGACATTTTCAGAAGGAGAGGAACAGGTAATCCAATTTTTACATGATAAAATCCACTGCTTTTGTACTTTCACCCTGGCACCCAGGCTTCCTCGGTGGTTTGTGAGTGAAAAGACAGCCCAGGCTGGCGATTTTCCCCCCGCTCCCCGAGCCCCAAGGATTTCACTCCCTGCGAGTGGCCGCGCACCCCCGCAGAATACCAATGACATGGGACAGCAGATCTGGGAATCAAAAGTGGTTCCAAAGCAGGCCAGCAGATTGCAGGCAGGAACAAATTCTGTTTATTTTCTCGAATTGAACTGAATACGTGAAATAAACACACTGCCCCGATCGCTTCTCACCCACTGCACAGCTAATGGGTATATTACAGGCAGTGTTCAAGGTGTGTAGCATGCCCATGACATTTTCCTACTCCCTAGTTTGCAAGAACACTAGATGTTTGATTTACTCAAAATATTCCATTTTCCATCCCAGCCAACTAGAGGGAGTAGTGGGAAATGTTCTGGAATTATCTCGAAAATTACAGAGCGATCAGTCTTACAAGTTGTTTGAAATCAGAATTAATGATAGTATTTGAAAACAACTAGAGGAATACGTTAAATCAAAAAATTTTAACCTGGCTTCAGTCACAGAAGTCAGTGTGCTCACTGTCTTTGGATAAAGAAAATGTCACTGTTCTTGGAATGTTCAAAAGCCAGTGATAGCATCTTGGAGGGACTTCATTGCAGAACCCCAGGAAGTGGTTTTGTAGGAACCTTAGAAAGTCACCTGGTCTACCACAGAGAGAAGAGGAGGGAATAGAAGAATAGGGGGATCTTCACAAGTGCAAGTTTACCCTCAAAAGGCTTCCCTGAACGTCAGCACAAGGAAGCAACTCCTCCAGGAACGCTCCAGAGCAAGCGCCCAACTCAGGAGAGCTGAGTGGTCCTAAGCCTGCCTGCCTTAGTTTAGTCCTCATTAATTCCCCTCCATTATGTAGTAATAAACTTCAATACTGAAAAAAAGCCCGAAAATAAAAAACCAAAACCCCACATCAGCATTCTTCATTAAATACAGAGATGGGCTAAACCACATCTCCAGAAAAGAGTAGCCAGGGAAGAGCTACACATGATGGGTGGCACTAAATTGTGCAAATTAATCAAGACGAGAAAACTGCAGAATCCCAGAGGGCCAGAGAAAAGCCAGAAAATTAAGCTGCCTGAGAGTGGAATAAACTTATCTTGACAAGCACAAGGTAACACAGACTAGAAGGAATAATGTACAACTGTGACTCAGGCTTTACTGTAGGCAGCTCAATGACAACGTACAGTTGGGATTCAGAAAACACCGTGAAAACACGATGGAAAATAACACGTAAAGGTACATCAGCACTATACTGCTTTATTTCTTGCCTTCATTTCATTATTTACCACAGGAAGTTCTGCATGCTGAATTTAAAAAAAAAAAAAGCAACATGAAATCAAAACAACAAAAAGATCCATTTGAATTGATTTATATATAACAGATATTCAAAATTTTTTTTGGTAGGATTATAACTCACAATCACCCTCACGCACATGGTCTTACTACCAGAAGGCTTCACCCTGAGACACTGTAATTTGGTAGACCTCTCACAATTTCTAAAAAACCCTCTTGAAGGCATAGCACTATTTCATAGCAAGTTTTAGTCAGTGGAAAACACTTGGAAGAGCTGTCATTATGTGGCATAATAATACGCAAGACAGTTCTTGCACATGACGCCTTATACAATGCCTGTCTCTTATACAATCTCTGATGAAAAACCCATGAGCGCCTTGTTGCTGTGCTCTCTCAGTAGACCTACGAGCTGCAGCTCCTCTTCCCCAATTCCTACAGACCAAGGTATCTTGCTTACTGAGATTCGTTTTTCATGCTTCGCATAAGAGACTCCATATGCACACTCAGATGCGTTCTGTATGAGGGAAGAATTTGTATTCTTCAACAATAACGCAGTCAGCTTATGCTACCAGACAGCTCCTTGCTAACATCCCTTCATTAAGTCTTCAACTTAAAGCTGATTCCCATTCCACGAGTTGCCCTGTCGATAGATGTTTCCCCTGTAAATAGTCATCATATTTTGGATGAGGAGGCTTAATCAAAATAACAGAGCAAGTCGAACTGAAAAACAATCCCGACTCCTACGCATTTACTCCCATTTCCCTAGACTGAAGGCAATATATTCTTCCCCCTCGGATCATCTTCTGTTGCTCCCACACGCCTAGCCCATACGTTTTTACTTATCTCACAGTAAGAGTTAACTGAATTTCCTATTTTCAAGGATTATTTTGGACTGGCTTTTTAGCCTAGAAAAACGCTGGAGCAAAACTCCAGACGGCTTGCTTTCTTTTTTTTTTTCCCCTTAGGCATTTTATGAAATTTCATCAGATGTTTCATACAAAGTACTGGCTACTAGAGGTAAAAGCCCAGCTATGTTCAGCTTCCCTAGACACCTCTGTGCTTGGTTCAGAGAGAAAAATTTGTATCTTCCAACTCCCCAAGGTAAACTAGGCAAATCTAGTACAAGCTATGAATGAGCGACCGAGCAGAAGCTGTGCTAGAGACTACAACGTTCCACAGCGCAGGCTGCAACACCGCAGCTTGTGCCGTGTATTTTCAGGCATCTCTGAATACGTGTGCGTGTTATCCTCTATACCCTTCCCTTTGACATGAAAGTATTACCTACATGCACATACACACACTTTTGTATGTGTGTATATGTTACGTATGATATGCATGCATGTACAGACACACACACATATATCTCCTATAGAACCAAACAACATAATTAGAAGGCACAAATACACAAATCCTTGTATTTCAAAAACAAGATTCCTAAAAATGTCCATCCTTACCTCATTTCCTCCTCCCACGGTGCCAGACTCTCCCAGCTCAAACAGATTTAACAACACTGTGTGCTACAGCTTCTGCTGGCTTTGTTCGAGGACAGAAAACATCGCTCATCCTCTTAAACACTGAAATTGCTTTCCAGAGTTGTTGCAATGCAAGCTTTAAAACCATTTTTCTGTTAATTATCCTAACATGGTTTTTAAAAATAATTTTCAAAATTGTTGCAAATACTTCCTGTGATTATAAAAGCTACATTTATTTACTGCCTTTAACTTAAATCTCCAGTGACCTTGATTGATATTAATCCAAATGAGAGCTCCCCCCGCAAATAATAATATTGTATGGCACTCCCAAATTAGAGTAAGTAGGATGTTCTGTTATTCTGCAGCTTTCTTCCAAGGAGATGTGAAGAAACGTTTGCAGGACAGGAAAGACAGGGAGGAGCGAAGAGCCCATAACCCTTGCAACATGTGCACGTTAAGCTCCCCAAGCCAGGGGACTTGCAATGACTTGATATGAATTTTCAGTAAACCTCGGAGACTTCATTTTTGACAGAAACAACCCAAGCCTTCAGATTTATGTAATTTCTTCTTGATGCCAAGCAACAGCCAGCAGCCTCCGCCGAGTTTTGTTCTGATGTTTCCAGTTAAGAAAAAGCCACGAAATCACAGCAAAATTCCAGATACATTGTGCCAAAGAAAGAAATAGTTGCGCCCTATTAGGGTGTTTGCCATGCTGTTTTCAAGCACCAGATTAATAATATATAGTATAGTTAATGTATTTAACAGGCTGGCTGAGCATCAGATTGAAGTGTCAAGACATGTCTTGTAACAGAGCAAATATCTTTGGTTGCAACTAATAATAATAATATGGGTCTTAATAAAAACAGAGTTGTCCGGGAGCATCAGTTTGGTATCTGCTATGAAGAGGGCATGTACCTTCCAATGTACCGACTGGAAGGTGTTTGCTTGGGTTTGGTTTTTTTAACAACTAAGAATTTCTTACACACTGACGATATCCTCATTATACAAAGCAAAGCTTTTCACACCGTGCACTACCAAAGGCTTTAAAGCAGGAGACAAGCACGAAGTACACGTGCTGAGAAACCTACAGTTAAGAACTATTTTACAGAAAGTTTCAGATACTACTACTGTCCTTACCTAGTAGTAGCCTTCCACTGTTAGACCTTCACGCTACAGTGGATGGAAAAAAAAATAGATGACAAAATATAATAATTTTTTTAATTGCTTATGCCATTCATAAATATCATCTATCCTATTAATTGCAGAAAATAAACAACCAACCAACCTCTAGCAAAACAGTGGGAGACTAGTTTAATTTGAAATCATAAAAAAAGGTATTGCAGATTTTTTTCCTTGTTTTGTTTGCATTTTTTGCTGCCACTTTAAATTTTGCTCTCATCTGCTGAGCAGAATCTTGTTTTCTTGCTTTAGATAACAAAAATACATGGAGTTTGATGGAAGTTTTCACACTGCTCTCTGCACCTTAAAGTATTTGTCTCTGTACATATTTTACAATCTTGAATTTTGTTGCTTTAGCCCCTATCAACGACAGTCCTTCTGAAAGATGAAGAAATATTCACCAAGGACCTCCCTGATTCTTACCTAGAGATGGAGAGCTGCAGCTGTTCTGACTGTAATGGCCTATTGGAAGTAGATTATTTAAAAAATTGGGTTTTAACAACCACAAATGTCAAAGTAACATCTTGTTTCATTGGGTACAGTCCCAATGAATTTCTAACCAAGGATGCTGATTTGAGGACATACAATCAAGATGAAGAGCAACTGTACCACTGAATGAGATCAAAATAAAACACTGACCTCCTGTGTTAGAAGAACCTACCCCAGCTTATCTCCCACCCAGTTGCCATTGGACAACATAGGTCAGACTGGGATCACAGCTCTGTGCCAGCTGACCACATCCAAGCCACTTCTGAAGCTCTTGAAGGATACATGAAAACAGCCAGTTGATGCTTTTGTTAATCCTTTGAGACAGTTCCTGCTCTTTACTTGAGCATTTCTTTTGCCTGATGCTCTTTTATCATTTGGTTTTAAATTTAAAATAGCTCTGGCCTGAGAGAAAGGTTCTCCAAATGCCACAGCTCACTGGACAGCCAAAGCTCAACTCTGTTCAACATGATTTTTGCATTGCTCAGGATTGCCATCAGAAGAGATGCTACAAGCAAGTTACAGTATTTATACTGTAAACACCAATTTGAGTTGTGTAAATGGCTGATACAAATCAGTCCTCTTACATACAGATGTCGTTGGCTTACAAAACATCTCTCTCCCACTCTTCTAAATACCACTAATGTCATATCTCTTCTTACTTCACATTTTATTTTTCTCCTTCCACCTGAATATCCCCTTCCTGGTGTCTCTGCAGCCTATTATCACCATAATTTTCATGATGATCAAAACATTCTCCTAGAAGCAAAGCATTCTCATAGGTACCAACCACACATCACAGCATGGGTAATAACCCATGTTAAAGTAAAAGTTTGTATACCCTATAAAAAATGCCCTCTTCTAACACAACATGGGCAAAAGAGTAACTCCACTACGACTTAAGGATTCCCCTTGCAGCCAATTACATTATATTACATAAAAATATTTTAAATGTTTCACCGAAGGTGAAGAAAAACCTTGCCTTTATCAGAGAGCCTCTGAGCCAACCTTATGACATATGTTCCCTTGCAATGCCACCTGAATGTGTTTGACTATTACTGACCCCTATCTATGGCTGCATCATAAATCCTCGGCGTTAATAAAGTTGCTTCAACGCTTAGCTGGTTTACAGGTGACAGCCTGGGTCATCAAAGAGGTGGACTTTTATCTTCTTGAGTAACTAAGCAACAAAAGGGTTCTGCTCTGAGTTCAAGAGCAATGTTCAAACCCATTTAAAGCCGCTTGCACAAACCGATGCAGAGGACCACACACATGGAGCAGGATTGGGAGCAATATTACTCCTACATGACACTTCCCCCATGAAAACATGCTTCCTTCTGTGCATCCTTAACAGCCCAAAAATTTGCCATGCAAAAATGGAAATCTCCATTAATCTCTTGGATCAAAGAGAAGCTTAAAGCTCTAGGGATTTGACTATCCTAGGAAAGATGTTCTTACAGAATTGTATACGTGTTAAACCCATTCACTTATGAGGTTTTTTAAATGGCATTTCTTGAAAAAAATAGTACACTAGGTTTATCCTTTAAAATGGCAACATGATGCATTTGAAGTTTGACGTTTTTATACAAATTATATAATTAGTACTTGGACAAAAAGATTGAGAAAAATTTGTAGCTTTTTCACTGTATAAGTGCAGATGTAATTTTTGAAAACGCTGTATTTCTGCCAAGGAAAAAGCTTGTATTAAAAATTCTTCAGGGGAAAAGTATCACATCCTGTTCAGCTTGTAAAATCCCAAGTATTCTTAAAGGTGAGCAAGGAGCTAGGGAGCAACAGTTAAAGGTGTCAATGCTATTGCAATGCCAACAGTAAACCATAATAAAAGTAAATATTAGCAGACTAAGGAAAACGCATTTTAACATAGTATCTTAAAAAATGGTACCTAGAAGGTATCACAATAGCACAGCTTATTCATTAGGCTTTATAAATAATCTCTCATGAGCCAAAAGGTATGAGATTATATAGCCAACAATTACCATTAATGTAATGACCAAACTGGTTATCACTGCTGACATGTAAGGGGCACAACACTTTTACTGGAAATAACAATGACTTCAGAGCTGATACAGTGAGCTGTGATTCTGCAGAGATCACTAGTCTGCCCTATATACAGACAACTGCATACGAGACATACAAGAATTTTTCAGCACATTATCCAATTTGTAAAATAATTTGTATTTCAGAAAAAAAGCCAAAATAAAAACTCCACTCCCTTACGAAACAGCCATATCTTCAACTGCAGAGCCAGAGGCGCTCAAGTTGTGAAACGTAAACATGTAACAGGAAGGCAGACCAGAGAATAAAAGCTCTGCACAGACAATGATAAATTGAAATTGCAAATTAAAGGCCTTCTCAAATTCCTGAAGCTACCTCAAAAGCTGGGGTATGAGCCCATTCAGAAACTGCAATGGTGGCATTTGGATTCTAGGCACAAGCAAGAAGCATTTGCTGCCAGCAGGAATGGGGTTTGGTGAACAAAAGGAGAAGGAGGAAAATACTACTAACTTTCCAACTTTAAAAAAAAAAAAAAAAGCAACTCACCAGCTCTGGGGTTCCATATTTCCTGTATCCCAAATGCTCAGAGAAGCACAAGCCTCAGGTTCAGCTGCTAATGTATGCCCTGAAGTCCCCAGGAGTTATAAAATTCAGAGAACAGGACAGTAATACGGCATATTAATCTATTTAATAGCTTCTTAAATGTTTATTTGGCAGAGGAAACAGTAAGAAATACAAATAATTACCTCCAATTTTCACAAATTTCTAAAAAAAAAAAAAAGTATGGTCTAGACTACATAAACACCCATTACTGTACTTCTATTCACCTGATCAAGGATTACCTTCATTTTCTGCCTCATCCAAAACCTTACTATGACAGTGAATACACACCCAAAAAATTCGAATACTCACACAAACTTTTCAACATCCCCACTCGACAGGACATCCTATAGAGCTTCCTTTCCAATAGCAATGTTTTAATTCTTATGAGTCAACCAGCCCGCTCACTGAAGTGGCACTCCCTCAGGAAAACATTCAAATGAGCTTCTCCATTAAATTAAAAAAATATATCTACCTGTAGTTGTTTAACATGCACTTGAGTTTCTTTTACAACAGGGCATCCCTTCAGTATTTAGAGGGAGCATGTTCTCATACCGTTATTTTCTTGCTAGAGAAATAACTTTCATTTCAGAGGTCTGTTAACTATTTTTGACATACAAAACCAGTGTCTGAAAATATTTTAGACACCATTTGTATCATTAATGACAATATTGCATTTATACATATTCTACAAGTGTGGAATTCAGTGAAGAAAAACGACTGTAGGCTGCAAAACCATGTTTAAAAATGGATGGTACTGTAATTCGGCAACATTAAAATTCAAGTGAGGAGAGAACCCTGCCAATCTTAACACTATGGTCTGCCTTTTACTAACTTAAAAACTACAAATGCATTTTATTGCAGGGTACTACCGTTAAAAAGGATGATCTGGAACAGAGGAATGTTTGTGCAACCTTTGCAGGGCTCACAAGCGCATGCTGGCTCTTCCTTTCGCTCCGGAAACACAAGGCAGTTTTGGCCAAGACCTTTCAAAGACTATGAGGATGCCTGCACCGGAGAGAGGTGGGGAGATCTCCTCTTAGATCCTTTATCGCTTCCTCATCCCTTTACATATATTTTTTTTTAAACCAAAGAGTTTAGTTTTATGAGCTGTAAGTGATTCCAGATGAAGATGCACAGAGATGTGCTTCCAGGTCACAACAACACTTTTATCAGCCTGCATTGGGAAATTGCAATAGCAGGCTCGTCGAGGTCATGGATTGCCCCTCTTACAAACAAGAATAGTTACCATCAACTAGCTGTACCACACAGCTGGAATTGGGACCATCAAACACACAGTACAGCGGCACCAAGGAGTACCAGATGAGGAAAACTGCATCCAAGGCTGTGACAGAGACAGGCAGCAAAGGATGGAGACATCCAGTGACAGAGAAATCTGCTCTTCCATGGGCCAGGAAGAGAAAGGCAGTGTAATTTTTCCAGAGCACAATCTGAACACGATCGGGGGGAGGGGGGGGGGGGGAAGTGTTGTTTCCAATCAGAGTGGGAGAAAAAGTCAATAAAGCCAATTATCGCTGCTTTGGTAGGCTTCCAGTCCCAAAAAGCAAATAAAATCTTCCCCTTTCCTGTGCATGTGTTCTGTTTATAAGTAAAGGAAGGAAGATACATCCTTTAAAAAAAAAATTAAAAGAAAAAATAACATATATATATCTATCTATCTCTCACTATCAGCCTGTACTTTCAGCCACTCATGAAAACCAGCATCTTGTATAATTCAAATGCACTGGCAATAAGAGATTTCATTTCAATACTGCAGACAGCAGTCTGAAAAGCAGTGCCAGGCAGGTCAATGATATCTGAAATTTAACAAGCTCCTGCACAAGCCTCTACGCGGATGTCCAGGACAACAGGCTACATTTCGCAGTACTCTTGTTGCAGAAGGACTGAAATTCATGCGATTATTGAGAAACCAATTGAGAACTGTGTGCAGTTGTTCAGCCTTTTAATGCTGGGAAGGCTGCATTCACAAACCGTCTGCAGAAACAAGATCTCCAGTGTTTGCTTCATTCTTGTACTTGAAAGGAAGAGTTTCAGGTGACAGCAGAAGAAAAGAGACCGATAATGGGAAGTAAGAATTTGTTGGTGAATAATTCAAATGTGAAACTGTTAATTGCAAATAAATATGCAAAGTACTTCCAGAAGCGGCAACAGATAGACAAAACCCAAATGCTGCGTCTACTGTAAACAAGTGTGAATGCACAGAATAAATATATCCATCTTCCAACCTGGGATTTGACTTCCTAATACCTTGTCTACAGATTTTGATTTTGCCTCTTTCTTAAACACATGTTCAGTGAAGGATGCCTCTGCAAGATTAAGACAAGAAGTAAATATTTCAGCATTTAAAAAAGAATAGGGGAAAACTGTTTGCTGTTCCAAGTTTTCTTGAAGTCCTCAGAACACAGAAAACAGCTTCTGCTCCAGTTTAATACATACTTACCAGTATGTAAGTAAACAGTGATTCTTGTTACCAAACAACAGTGCTCTCACACTCTCAAAACAATTCTAGGCACAATTCATGGGGTTTCAGATAAAAGAGGTGAAAGGAGGAGTTGTGTGGTTTAAAGCAGTTTGTGTAGGAGAGGAGAGAGCACCGCATGCAATTTCATTATTATTTAAATATCCGTAGTACGTAGGAGTAACATGGGAAAGTATCCCACTGTGCTGGACACTGTGTAAACAAGGAGCAAAAGCAGTGTCCTCCAAAAAGCCTATTATTAAAGTATAAAATAGAAGACAAACAAATACTAGCACAAGGTCAAACAGAAGACAATTTGCAATTCCTATTAAAACTAATTTTAATTCTGTTGAACCCACCAGAAAGCTCAAAAGAAGTTTAACGATAAATGCTATGACTACTGTCATCCAGTCCTTATAAAATGCTGCTTGTTTCAGGCCTCAGGACTGGTTTTCAGAAGATGGAAGGTACCACAATCCCCATTTCACATACAGCAAACCGACAACTAAACATAACTGCAGCAGGTTCCAGATTAAAATAGATCAGCCTTCAGCCCCTCAACATAATGAATCACCCTCAGCTTGAAAGATGGTTTTAGAAAAGCAGATCCAGTTGGTTGAAGTCTATGCAGCAAGTCCATAGCATCAGCAAAACGTACTGTGCTCACAGACGAGACGGGTCCTCAGACACTGTGGGGCTCCTGGCAGAAGCAGTTTTTATGAAGTAAAGGCAGTATGCCCTTTTGGGAGAGTTTTAAGGGAAAAAGGGAGATGGAGATGAGACAGATCAGGATGAATCTTACGTATACAAACTGACAAGGAGAGACACGCAGTGATTGATGCTGTATGTAATAAACACAACTGGTAAGAGTCTAGACAGGCTTTCAGTGCGTAAATATTAGATTATATGAAACATGCTGGAGGGGACTTAGAGCAACCTCTAATTTTAAGATTCTACCTGATGTTTAAAAGAAAGACAGCGATACCCTCCCTGGCTCCTTCCCCAAACAGATTCTGCTTATTTGCCTAACCAGACAAATCAGGTAAACCCTGTGGTTTATAAATACCTTTCAAGTTTATTCTCAATAAGTGAACTGAGAAAAAACATGGGTTTGGGGTTTTTTTCCCCTGAAGAAAAAGTGGGCGAGGGAGGAGAGAGTCCCTTTCCCCATTTAGCCTATTCATCCTTCCTCATACTCACAGCAAGCTACAAAACTGAGTTGTGCCCAGCGCTGTCACTGTCCTGCCCAATGCATACTGGATGGCTGTTTTTTCTGCTGAGAACATAAAAATAAGCTTCCCTCTGTGTTGTTTCCAAACATTTTTTCCTAAATAATTAAAACACAAAGTTAACTGTTCCAGCCACAACCCTTCTGCTCTGTAAACTCTCCACACAAAGCACATCTGAAACATCAATCCTTTATTATCTAATTTCAGAAATATTTTGTAATTATCAGTACTGCAGTTAAACTCCTCACGTGCTTTTGGAAGGGATACCAAAACCAGAAGGGACACACAATACATAAGTTGTTGATGAAAGCCAGAAGATCTGGGGGTCTGAAATGGGGGTTTGATCTTTCACCCAATGAAGTGACCCACGACATGAATGCAGCTCACACAGGGACAACTGCAGAGGGATGACAAGAATCATATCAAAACCCCTCAAATTGTACGAACGAGAGATGCTTCCTCTCAGGCATGAAGATAAATCACTGGGTTTTTTTGCTTGACACAAAGCCATCAGGTATAACTCACCTGTCTTGCAACAAGCTACCTCTTTGCACCTGCACATCTGTGATGCTCCAGCCATGGAAGGAAGTCAAGAATGTGGAAGAAATTAAAATACTTCCCTGCACAGCCTGCTCTTTGGGTTGATTCACTCCAAAAATTTGCTTCTCCCCATCCCCCTTTCCTCTCCCTCTAAAGGGAAAAGTTGGACAATGAAGGTGTTAGCAGAGCCATCTGGAAATGCTGGCATTGCTTCGGGAGGTTCCCTTATGGAGAAATACCAACATGACAGTGAGTTTTTAACAATGGGAAACAGCATACCTGAATCCCACTAAGGAAAGTTAGTATTTAAAGCAACTTAATACTTTCAATCTCCTTATCAGAATAGTACTGATTTTCTTTTCAGCCAATGCACTTAAAACACACACACGACCAACTTCGGGGCCAAAAGTTACACACATGCCAAAAGATTCTGGTGAAAGACAACCAAAACCACCAGCAAAGGCTTTTGGACCAGCAGCAAAATGGCCAGCTTGCTTCAAGTACTTCTGTGGAGTCTGTACACCACATCGGGCCAAAAGCAGCATTGTGTGTTTATTTTATTAACAGCAAGTTCGCCTATCTTAAGTATGCCTGACATCGCCATCATTCAACATCAGATGCCATTCTCCAAGCTCTGGTCTCCTCCCCTCCTTCGGGCTTCCAGTAAAATTAGACCTTGAATTAAACTTCCAGTAAAATAATTACAGTTGGCAGGTATTTTTCAACACTGATTTGGAAGCCAAGAAACCAAAGTAAAACAAAACAAAACCAAATCAAGCATTACTCAACTTTGCTCAGAAACAACTTGTTCTGTAGATCACTTATTTTTACTGGTCGATGGTTTTGCTCTACACTATTTCATGTGCTCTGTGAACTTCACAAAAGCATTGGCTGGAGAGCTTACTAAATATTTCTAAGATAAAATAGGGAAAAAATTATCTTAAGTCCTTCAAAACGACAACAACAACAAAAGACAACTGAGAGAAAAAGACCTGCTCAAAAACAATGGACTTTTTTTATGGAGAAAAAACAATGAAAACAAAAAGGAAAGCAAAAAGTAACGATGACTTAATCCTTTTCCAAAGCATATCTTCCACTGGCCGCTGTGGGCAGATGACTGGCTTTGGAGGCTTTCTTCATATCCACAGTTTGCAGAAAAGGCCCTCTGTCTCAGTCTCCTGGCCAAGAGACAGACACCTGGGTCTCGACAGGAAAATACCGAATTTATCTCTAACCTACTCAATCTTCTCCACAGCTGATGATAAGAACATGGCACAAGTTGTTACTCACAGTTTCTGCAGAAAGTAGGATACACGTATTTAGAATCATAATCTAGGTTGGAAGGGACCTTCAAGATCATCTAGTCCAAATCCAAATTCAAATTCAAATTCTAAATTCTAGATTTAAATTCAAGGAATGTAAGTTCTCAGGGAGGCAACCCAAATCATCTTCTCCATTTTTACTGGCAGGTATTTTATTAAAGAAAGCTCCCTTGTAATTGGTTGTTAACCGTTAAATCATGTTGATCTTCATGTAAATACAGCTTTCTCTTGCTAAAAACAGAACTACTTTTTGCAAACCCAGAGAAACTGTTCCGAATAAATAATTTCATAGCTTCCCATACATTTACCACATATCCCAATGGTTCATTTCTTCTTTGTTAGAAAATGTTTCTTATTTAGGATATATTATTTTGATACATGTCAAACTGCAGCCAAATACAACACTTCACCCTAATTTTTAACATGCTGCTTCCAAAATAAACCCTGCCTGTATCACGGTGCAGATCTTTGGGAAATCTTCTGCACAGGACCGGACCAACACCAACAGACAGAAAGGACTTATGTTGAGTGGTTTTACTTCCAGGTCTTTTGGCTAAATACCCTCCTTTCTCATGTACTACTCTTGGGATCTCACTGCTCATTACTCCATCACAAGCTCCAAAAGCTGAGAAACACAGGTGCCCATTCCCTGTAATTCAGCTCCTCCTTGCTTGGAGACAAGCACATAAAACTACTGTGCCCACAGTGAACAAGCCTGGAGCAGGACCCCTGGATGACATTTCCCTTTAGGAAGGAATTGCCATAGTACAGTTTCTTCTCACTCAGACAACCCTTTCTAAAACTTATGGAGTTTTGCGCTCAAGGTTTTGGTGGTGGGTTTTTTTTTTTTCCCCCCAGTTGAAATGCGAAACCAGAGAACAGCAAAAAAATTATGTGGTAGCCCTGTCTCAGTTTCCTCAGATCCCTGACCAAGGCTGACGCTGTTCGCAGCATTCGCAAGACACCCTCCTCCTGCCAAACCTTCACGGTGGACTCATGAACCATGGTGCTCTTGATTAATAGGTTGACTCATTTGAACACAGAGAGCCAAAGGACACCGCTTGTTCTCAGCAATACGCTGCTCCTGAAGAGGGAAACGTTAGTGCCACGTGGAAGAGTCAAAAGCACATCTGTGTTGACCACCCAGCACCTGCACGGAAGGAGCACATGAAACATCTGATGGGGGTCAAGAGAGTCCCCCCAAACCCTTGGGACAGGCTCTACGGCTCTGGAAAGGCAGTAAAGTGGTAACAGCCTTTCACATCCCGTGTTACATTTTGCCATATAATACAGTTCTATTTTTCTAGCAATTCCATGGGGGGAATATTATGAAAAAATAATAATAAATCACTCCATTAATTTGAACAAGATGTGGGGAATGATACAAGGAAAAAAAGCAGGGTTGAAGGAAAAAGCAGCAGCTTTCACATGCAGAAGCACAACACACAAGAGCCAGAGTCCTTCACCTCCATCACCATCATCACTATTTTTTGCATGTAAATTATATGATAACAAGCCCTTTAGATAATTTAGTCCATATATACTACATAGGTGTTTTCTAAAACACTAGTGCCAGTATCCACTCAATACAACAGGTGTCCTCTCTACTTTATTGCATTCAAAAACTGTAAAAAGAAGTCACAGAAAAATTTGACAAGAAACCTCCATTTTCAGAAATATTTTAAGTCGTTTCATCTCCAGTTGATTTTTCACCAGAAGCAAGGCTACCACCAGAAAGCTGTTTCCTTCTGGCATTGCTAACTCGGCGCTCGCTTTATTCTCACACTTCACAATTCCCCTTTCCTGTTTTTGTACTCATTGCTGCATTTGGAGGACGATGAGCAGGGGCAGGAGGAAAATCGAGATGAGAGCCCTTGGCTTTCTGAACAGCTGCTTCAGGAAGCAGAGCATTTAACAAATGCACTGAAATGCTGATCTTTAATTTTCAGGTCAGTTAACCAAAGATGTGATGTACAAAAAGGAAAACGTGATGTCCTAACAACCTCTGAGGTTTGAAAAACAACAATCTTATCCATCCAGAAAAAGACAAGCATGCCTACCACTTCTTCCTCTGTCCACAACTACCATTTCTTCCTTGTCCCACACTCCTTTAAAAACACAGGATCCTTAACAAATGTGAACAAGATTGGACTGCAAACACCTTTTTGCCAGCACAACTCTCAAAACTGCCTAAGAGCTTAAGATATTCAGATGCTTTAACTAATAATTGAACAGGACATTGCATTTTTTAGGTGGCTGTCAGACCTTTGTCAGGGATTTTCCCCCCCACACACATATACATAGTGCAGTGGATGGATCATTCAGAAGATGAGTCACTACTGAAACAACAGAATAAACTCCCATGAAATGCTGTGGGGTTGTGTTTAAAATTCCCCATCTCCTTTTTTGGAGTATTTGGCAAGGCTCTGGCAAATCCTCCTCCCGCAGAAATCAAGTGGTGATTTTATTGGTCAGTGAAATAAATCTAGAAGCACTTAAATATTCATTTCAGCCTCCACTTATCTTCTCCTTCTGCTTCAGGTTTGCTCCCTCCCAAAGCTGACAAAGAAGAAAGGAAAGCCACCAAGAGCAGGACAACTGCCAACATTGAAAACACAACCAAGATGGGTTTCCAAAGCTCCAGACCACAGGAGATGCTCAAGCAGATTCACTGCTGTAGCTGCTTCAGGCTTCTGGAGATCACACCAGACAAAGTGCTTGAATATATACACAAGGCTTGAATGTTTAGATTGGCTTTCACTTTTAAAGGGTTGGGCAGCAATGTCTTTTGGCTAAAGGCCAATTAACACTTAAAGGAGGAGTCGGCAGAAGTGAAAGTTAAGGGTAATAGAGTCTTTGGTGCACAAGGCGAAGCAAAAGGAGCCACCAGAAACTAAACCTAAGCCCAGTGCTTCGTGCTGCCATGCTCTATCTGCACTATACCCATCTGCTTCTCCAAAAATCTTCACATACCTATACACGCTTCCTTAAGCCCAGACACCACAATAATCATTGTGATCCAATTCAATTGGCACATAAATCACTAATTAACTTAGAACATGTAAAAGGTACCAAACCGGGAATAGCATGTAGTGTCTCTGTCACCACCACTAATCTCAGGGACATCAGGGGACACCGAGTACTTACTTGGGCAGCTGGCCTGTGCTGCAATCTGCCCTACTCTATCTTCATATGTACTGCTATTAAAAATAATGTTTACTGTAGCTTTTAATGTCATAAATATACTTTCAGTTATCACATATATGTTATATTATGGATACTTGCACCTTTTGATTAGAGTTACTTTTCAGAAGCGTGTGCATTTATATTTTTCCTGCTGTCACATCTGCACAGAGTATATAATTTCTTTTGCGTCAGCAGATACCGTGACTAAGTAGCGTTAAGAGTGAAGCGTGTATCGCAGCAATCAATGTTTTGTGCAAGTCATCTTACCCACAGGGTTGTGCACAGTCTCATGGTAATGGTTGAGCAGCAGAAACGGGTGGGAGCTGCAGACGGGCATCTGCAGCCACAAACCTGTATCCCAGTGATGCACAGCAGATGGCCATCCACCGCTGACTTTGAAACTCAGTCAAACACCATTTTGTATCACTACCAAGTGATAGGCTGTACTTTCTGTGATGAAAAAAAAGTATGTGTATACACACATACACAAATAATGAGTGGCTTCCATTCACTTAAAACAGAATTCTCATAAGCAGAACCTTTATACAGGTATTTTCTAAGTTTGCGTTTCTCCTTTGGTTTGTATTTTTGCTTCTGTTCACATCAAATGAGTAAAGTTACATTCTACTCGGCCTACAAAGCGTTCACTTATAAAAAAAAAAGGTAATGTGAACTTGTTTAAAGGACAGAAACACAGGAAAGAAGCAGCAGAGCTGTAACCATTCACTAGACTTGTTCAACCAAACACTCAGCACAAAGGCATGACTCTCAATCTGCAAAACCTACATCTATTTTTGTCATATAAACCAAATGCAAACATCAGCCAGGTCTAGTGGTAATTAAAACTAAGGAGGGGACTTTAAAGGATGGCGTGCATTCACAGGCTGCAGTACCCGCACTCAGCTTAATGTAGAGAGGCGTTTCAGGTGGCTGGATATTACAAACCTTTTATGCTTAAAGAGGTGCTGGCTAATCACTTCTGTCATTATATGCTGTCCTCAGCTAAGGGAAGAACCTGATGAACAACACAATACATTGTTAATTTACTATAAAAGTTAAATTTGGATTAAAAACATATTATTCTGACTGGCTGTGCACAAGGCGAGGAGGGAGGAAATATGAGGAAAAAAAAAAGTACTTTTTCGCCCCAAGGTCTGCAAGTAGCAATCTGAAAAAAAAAAAAAAGTGACCAACTCTAAAATGTTAAGTTCATTTTTCTATTGGCTTGAAAGACTAAAAATAAGAGGTTTTACCAAAATAAATCATTAAGTGTATAAACATGAAAATGAGTTTTCACATTAGCAAGCATTTTGTACACCACAGTCACTGAGCAATACCATGCTAGGAGCAAGTGCACTCACATAGTGCTCAAAATTCCCTATTTCAATTAGACAGTCAGTCCCTTAGCAGATGATAATCCATCATTCCTTGGAGACTGCAAAAATACTAGCACTTCTTTTAGCACTCATCTGAGAGGAAGACGAGAAAACACTGTAAAAGAAATGAAAGACAGGCAACCCCCACCTTGCAACCCAACAGAATAGTTGCTCCTTTTTATGAATGGGGAAATACTTTGCAATTTCACTGAGCACTCAGTTTGTGTGCTGCATAGAGCTGGTTTACATTTTTATACCATTTCACATATTGGAAACCAAGGGACAAGTAGCACAGCACATGGAAAAGAAGGCTCCACCTTTCCAGCCCTCTACTCTTCTATGCCTGGCAGAAACAGGCTTTTTTTTTTTTTGACAGCAAATTTTCATTATATTCCTCTGGTTTTCAGAACTGTTATCTAGTAAGCTCAGCAAGGGATGTACAGAAAGGAACAGAGAGGCAATTCCTCCAGGAAGCCTGCAGTGGAACCTCCCAATCCCCTAAGCCCTTCTACACAGACCCCACATGCCCACACAAGACTTCAAAGATGAGCTGATGATGCAGAATTAATTCTCAACAACTACATCAGGTTGGACTAAAGGTCCATTTCATCCCGCACCCACCAGAAACCAAAAGCAGTACCTGAGAAAGGGTGTAGGAATACAGATCAAGTAAACAGTGAAACCACCATGTAATGATCTCTTGTACTTCAACCCAAGTACAGAGACAACTTTCTTCTTTTCAATTTAAGGTGTAATTAAAGTTGTACTAACTGCAACACAGCAAGTCACCCTGGATTGATCATCATGGCACAGGATTGCCTATCAAGCTGTCCTGCCCGTTTCCACATTCCCCACTCACCCTTGGTTGTTCCTCTCTACCTTGTGAGCTTTGGGAAGCCAACCTCCTTGCCCAGAGTCACGACTGTGCTTCCCAGAACGACACCTGATCGCATCTGGAGCTTCCTTGCGTCAACATAACACAATTAGTAACGTGACAAGGGGGAAATATAAGAAAAGCAAACCAAAACAGAAAATGGTGTTAGTGCTGGTGAAAGACAGCTCCATAATAAAATCATTTTGACTTACAAGTAAAGTTGAACCAAGGAACTTCCTTAAAGGTGGTATTTTTTTCAAGTTTAAGCTTTTAGCATTTTATATATTCAGAAACTCTAAAAACGTTAAATCAATAAAAAAAACACCCATAATGCAACTTTATGCTGCCTAGGACTTTGCAGATACTACACACACACACACACAAATTTCCCCAGTCAAAATCAGCACTAAAGCACTTGGTCTTGGATACGAGGCCCTACTGCAGCAGGCACAGTGCCTTACCTCCATTACATCTGCTGGCCTACAAGATAGCTCCTGTTCTTTGGTGTCCTGCCAATACTTCTCCCGTCAAACATACTGTGTGCCAACACAAGTGGCAACATGAAACTCCGAGGAAATTCACGCTGGTTTGGGTTTTGCAGGTCTGCTGCACAACACAAGACAGTAAGGGGGGCGGACATAAAACAAATACAAACAAGCCTGGATCCCACAAAGCAGGCATGTTAGCAGGACCATTAACCAGGAAAAGCTACTGAAATCATGAGACTCAATGTATTCCCACAGCCAGTGTTTGCAGGGCCAGCCACTGCGCTCTCTTCCTCAAAAGCACGTCAGTGCTATGATAAGCCTGTGATTTCTTCCATCAAGCACCATCCCAGGTTCAACAAGTGAAGGCTCATTCATAAAACTTCATCCTTACCCTTAGTTCTCCCCCAGAGACACACTCCAGATTAGCTATAGTTAAGGTACCACGGTGAAATGGATTTTAATCAAATACTTTTTTTTTTTTCTTGTTGCTGTTGCTTTGCCTTTTGCACACTTGTCTATTTGTCTGTTTTGCAACTTCAAACATGGGATTAGAAATCAGCATTGCAGAGAATCAGGGAAATAACACAAGTGGTGATTATTTTGCCATAACACCAGTTATCTAAGTGGTTTGTGGTAGAAAGAGAGAAGGTTTGGGCAACAAACAATGGGTGCACACAGAGACTAGAAGAAATACTGCTCCTAAATGGAATATTAACATTTCCACCTGGAAAAGATGACAAGAAGAATCAGTGAAGTGCATTAAGTAAAATCACTGCAGTTCACAACTGTAATATTTACAACCTTTTTGACTAACCTCTAATGTTTCAGAGTTGTAGAAAAACCCTAACTGCAGATCAAATTTTTTCCTTCCTCTTTTCCCTTGCCCAAATGTAGTGATATTGCTCAGCAGGATTCAACCAGTGAATCTCCTGGCTGAATCCAGCCCAACTGTAATTCACCTACTGAAAGAGAAGGGTGCACAAAGAGGCAGGAACTACTCAGTGCCTCCCACAAGAACCTGGGGTGTCACTGGCATCGACCAGCTCAAGACCCAGATTGAGGATGTGGTACCACCACCCCTAGTGACAGCCCACTGCCAGAGAGCAAGCTCTGTCCTCCTTGCTTTGACAGGCTCATTTCTTGCATTGCTGCTTCTAAAAGGAAAAGCAATACGAAGGCCAGCATCCTGCACCATAGCCTATGGAAAGCGGCTCTGGCTCTGACCCCCTCACTCAGAAAGCTTTTATTCATAACACACACCATATGAAGAACAGGAGAAGGAAGCATTTGATCATTTCTGCCCCCTTGACCACACACCTTGATATAGTCTGCCCTTACACCGTTTCCTTTTCAACAGCAAGTGCCTTTTGGTTTTGTTAGTCCATGTCTCATTTTCTCCTGCTCACATTTCCAGCCTCGTGCTGCCAGCTGTTTGGCTCTTCACATTTCATCTCCAGCCACCTCCTTGTTTAATAACAGACATACTATTCCTGGTCTCCACTTCTCTGCTTATTGATATCAGCTCTTGATGGTAATGACCCAGAAACAACCCACCCAGGCTCTGCTCCTACCCCAAAATTAGAAGAGCTAGCCAGCCTAACCTGCACAGCAGTGCTAAGAGAGAACCCATGCAATACCTCCTTGCCAGGCATCATGGTGGCCAACCATTACTCTGAATTTCTTTTTCAATATTAATTTCTAGTCCATGCTAAACCCAAGGGTGCCTGTAGGCTCCAGCCTGTATGAGGTAGGTTGGGGCTGTAGGAAGGGACGGGAAGTGGCGAAGAGTTGAGGCTGGGGGACAACCAAAAGCCAGATGTGCAGGGGAGCTGTACAGCTTCTGAAGAGGGCACTCAGAAAGCCAAAAAGACACGTTTTCAGCTTACTTTGTCCTTTCACACATCTGTGATCATGGCTTTAATGGTAATGTAAAGCCAAAAGAATCCTTCTTCCATGGCATTTAACAGTATTAAAAACCATTGTGCCTCTAAACATTCAGAAGTCAAATCCTAGGCTTACTAAGCTCAACAGCAAAATTCTCCGTGACTTCAGCAATACCCAGCTTTGGCCCCAGGGTATTGAATGCAAGCACACGAGGGCTAAAACTAATCTGCACTGATATTTACATAATTTCCCTATATGTAAACAAATTAACACAGCCACAATATTTGATTGTGCTTCTGTCTTCCATGACCAATGAGTCAGAATTGCTTGTTTATAGTTAATAGCAATAGAAACCTGCAATCAATCAGCACTGTCTTCACCCTGCAGAAGCTGGGAGAGAATAGCTCCAAAAGCCATCAGGAAGTAGCAATGGACACCCCAGCCCCAGGACTGAACTGGGAGCAATAGTACTTCTCATAGAGAGCAAAAGGAAATACTCTTCTTCCTAACTATGAACTTAAAAAAAAGAGTATTTGAAAAGCAAATCTGTTATGAGAACAGAATTAAGATGCTGAGGTAGTTGATCAAGGGATTTAGAAAAATAATCCAGATTTCACTCTATGAAAAAAAAAAACCCACAAACCAAAAAATGTTTCAAAGCTGAACAAAGGGATCTGTTTTTATTTTTCTGATAACAAGGCACAGAACAAGATCAGGACAAGAGTTCTACCACACTGCATGCCACAAAGATACCGTCGCAGCTGCAAAGAGTCTAAATAGGCAGCCTCAGTCACAGCAGCTCCACAGCCTCTTGGGGAAAAGAGCTGTAGTCTCCCAGCTCCCACCCTGGTGCACCATTCATTACACCATGCCATTTCTCGCCTATTCCAGCAATATCTGGAAGCATATACATTTTTTCCTCCTTACTGCATGCTTTGAAGCTGATTTTCTGGTGCATGCTTGTTCTCCTTTATACTTTTTCCCAATATTCCCTAAAACTTTCCTTGCGGGCACTCATTTCATCCAAGTCTTTCTGGTATAGAACTATTAACAAAGCAGCAAACAGGATAAAAACAGGGGAATTGCTAAAGGCAGCTGCACACAGCACCAAGGGTACACTCCTAAATTTCCAGTTAAGTACAACAAACAGAGCACTTCAGACCACTGTAATTTCCATCAGTTTGTCCTAGAGTGCCTCTGGTGACTAACCAAATGCTCGAACCTACTAGACACGCTGGCTAATGACCAGGTAGAAACAATGAGCTAGGACTGGTAAGCTAACTTGCAATCCATACCACCAAGAAGCATATGTTACCTTAAGGGTGAAAGTCACTCCTGTCTTCTGTTTTCCATCTCTTCTTTGACATTCAAATAGATACAAAACCAGACACGCAGTCTGATGATACAGAAAGGTCTCTGCATCTCACTGAGGTTTTTTTTTCCCTTGATGCTGAGACCAGATCAGCATTCCCAGAGACGGCACCTCAGCTCACCTCAGTTTGCACTTGGGAGAGACCTTTTGGATACTGAGTCTAACTCATGGAGTTTGACTTTCTTGGCGCAGAAGCAGCAGACTGCGGGGCTCACATGGTACTTCCACACACACACACTCCGTGTACAGTATTTTCAGCCACACACAGTATTTTCAAAGGAATAAAACCTTTTCAATACAAAACACAATTCAGTCATGTTCATGAGACATCACAGGAGCTGGCAGCAGATAAAGAATTGCTAATTATAAGTAGGGAAGACAGGAATGGGAAATTGAACATCTGAAAAAGCACAGAGGTCACCTATTTACTCATTAAGAGACCTCATCAGCAAACAGGACAATGTGATTCACCGGGTAGCAACCATCAAAGCAAAACCAAATAGTCTTTGGGGCCACCTCCAGTCTTACTTGTGGCTTTTATTCCTCAGAATATTCAGTCACAAAAAGGGGAGCTGATCTCACACGCTCAGAAAACCACAGCAGATTTTTTTGGGGCTAGTTTCCTTGGCACGGTAAATTCACCCGGGACCTTTCGTCCCGCCTCTGCCTCTCACAAGCACTGCATTAAAACCTACCTCCTGCTCGCAAGAGACCATGTCTCGGAAAGTGGCTAACACTGATTATGACCAACAGCAGCCTGTTCAGTGCCTTTTCAAAGCATATGCCAATGCAAAAATGCCCCAGAAAAGAGAGTTGTTTCTTCTGCATTTGGTTTAAGGCAAAAAAAAAAAAAAAATAGGAACACAACAATTATCCTAGTATTTAGCCTCCACTACAGAGGTAAGGGCTGTGATGGCAAGAAACAGCAAGTGGGTTATGTGCTTTCCTAGGATAGCAGTAGCTCTTGGGAGAGTAGGGTGGAAGAGAAGGGAGGAGATATCGCCATTAGGATTCTCCATCACAAACCTTTGACATCAGTAGGACTATTCCTATATCTGAAAGAGTGCTTTATTTCAAAATCAGGTGTTTAGACTGTAGGTTTTTTGTATCTTGGGCTTTCTTTTGGAGGCCAGGCAGAAGGGAAAGGCAGCAGTAAAACAACTACTTGCCTTATTCTCATCAGTCATAACAGGAGTACTCCTCATGTACTGCAAAAGCCAACAATAAACCCTAGAAAAACAAAGAGTCCTCGACCTGTCATGCTTAATGAACATTCTTGGACCTTCTTCTCTGTAGTCTCCTCTGGTACCGTGCTGCTGCCCAACCTGTTCTGCCAGGGCAGGGCCTTGGAAGGGTTTGGACCAATTTTTCACCCAGCAGCAACAGCGTTATGTGCTGATTCTGCCACATTTACTATTGCTTCAACCTCAGCGCCCTCAGAAGACCGAACCCCGCAGGCTTCCCGCAGCCAATCTTCCCTGACTCAAGAGGAACGCCATCCAAATCTTGATGCTGGCGTGCAGCGTGCGTCTATCTGCAAGAACAGGATCTCCCCGCTCCCAGGCTCACACAGGCCACACGGCCAGCAGCCAGAAGTACGGGGGAGGAAAGGCTACGTGTCTGTTTACACCCTCCACAGCTGACGGGTGGGAAGGGAGCTGGGAGGGACCGCGTAGGCAAAAAACGGGGTGCACATCCTTAACTACCACCTTCGGAGCGGCTGAATCAGCGCCGGGTGGATGGCTATTTACTGCTGACACAGACCTGCAATAAATCACTACCTTTCTGGAGCAACAAGGAAGTTGCAGGGGTGACTGAGTCATCCTCCATCCTGACGCCATTCCAGGAGTGGAGCCACGTACATACATCCCCCAGCTTTGGGTTGTGCCCGTGGCCCAAAAATAGCTTTTAAGCCAAATCCTGCAGTCATCACTCAAAGCTGAAACGCTTTATTTACACTCAGCAACAATTTGTGTATGTTTTTGACACTGCTAGGAGTAACCACTGCTTAAATTATTTGCTTAACAAAGGAGTCTATTTAACTAGAAGAGTTACACTGAGTATGCAATGTTTTCTGACCCACATAGAAGCTAATAATTTGCATTTTATGGAACCACTTTGCATAGACAGCCCATGTTAATGGCCAACAACTCGCTGTACGCAAAAATTAATAATTGAAAAGCAGTCGTCAGCACTGTTATTTGTGTTACAGGTAACTCACCTCATTAAATTGTAGTTATTAAATTTCTAACTACCTTCTGGAAAGCTGTTCACTTTGAGAGCCTTTTTTTAAGGCATAAGCTCACAGAACACCAAGCAATTGCGGGGGAAGTACATGACAGCTACCCCACAGTCTGTGGGAGAGGCCGGGCAAAAAAACCTGTCACAAAGATGTCACCCTGATCCCCCTTTGGCTGAAAAAAGGGACTTTGACTTCACGAACCTCCCCTCTCTCCAGGCAGTCACTTGACTGGGCTTCTCTCACAAATTTCTGCCCTAATGCCAGATTAATCCTACTTCATCCAGTCCCCGCGCATCTAAGAAGCTCCAGCTTTTTTTCCTCTCAAATCGTTGGCTTTTAAACTATTTCTGTTGCAGCACCCAAGCATTTGCTGCAGATGAAAAAAAGGCCCAGAGACTAGCACAGAAGCGTAAAGGCAAGCAAAAATTACATCACAAAGCCTGGGATTTTTGTAGTCTTAGGGAAAATCAGGTCCCCTGAATCCCATTGCAACTCAGTGAAGAGTCAAGTGCATAATTTTCCATTACGTTTGTTAAAATTCCCAAATAAATGTACGACGAAACATACCTTCACAAGGCTGAGCATTTATTATTCTCCTAAATGCTGTTCCTAAGCCTGAGGCCTCTTATTGCCTTTTTTTTTTTTCATTTATTTTTTTAGGAAATTGTCTCAATCTTGCCAAAATGTCGAAGATGCAGAATGCTTGTTGTAGGAAAATCCACCTCAGAGTCAGCTCCTGTTGTTGGGGAAGAACAACAAACAAACCCTATATTCTGAGCTGACAATCATCATGATCTGCCCATTAGTGTTTCGTCACTCTTGGCCGGTCTGTCACACTGATGGAGCCTGTCTGTTTGTGTTGGGGATGACAGTCACTCCTCATTGCTGACGTCTTTGCTCAGGGCTGTGCCGCGGACTCCGGTACACAATCTGCTCCAGAACATGCAGACTGACTGTTGCCATTTCAAAAGCTTTCCCAGCATATTTTTGTGGACTGAAACAGGAAGATTTTGGGCAGCCAGAGGCCGATTTATCTCTATACAAACGCCTGCAGGTATAATTCGCACAGCTCTTCCAAACAAAACATTTTCACTGCGATAGCAAAAGCAAACTCCCCCAAACCCAATTTGTTTGGTGGTTAATTAGTATCCTCCGCTGCAATGTTTGAGACAAAAGAAAGAAGCGCTTTCCTCCTCCCACAGGCACCAGGACTTTTTAATTTCAAAGATATACCTTATCTGACATGACCAAAGCAGAATGGATACAGCTTCCTTGTATTTATTTTTTTTTTTTAAAGAGAGGAAAAACAACAGAAATTATCTCAGAAGCTTGTTCAATGGGAGGTTTTGATTTTCATTTCAGTAGTACTGGCCAGACACTTAAATGACAGGTTCCCACTCCTGAAAACTAGCTAGTAATTTAAAATCAAGTCATAAGAAATAAAACAACTATATCTGTAAGAACTTTGAGTGGTAAATATAGCATAAAACAGAGAACCCTGGTTGCTTTTTCTCTCAGCCGCTAATAAAACAAATCCCTAAAATACTCATACGAGTTTCTCCTCCATGCACTTCTGTGGCAGGTGAAGGGGAGAGCATCCAGATCTGCTCCCCTGGATTCGGTCTGGCTTATTCAGCAGGTTTGGTTCTGCTATTTCAGATTCCTGCAAAAATAAAGGCTCAGAAGAGAAAGCTGAGCCTCTGGGCATCCACCAGACCGCAGCTACTGCACGTACGTAACAGGCACAACTGCCCTGGAAGAAAAGGAACAGTACCCTGTCCTTCAGCATCACATGGCTGACCACGATCAGCAGCCCAAACCACATCTTTAAACATCCTACTGCAGATGATGCTGAAGGCAGCTTCGTAGTGATGGTGTGCTGTGTAAATCCATCTGCAACAAACGACCAAGCTCATGCACATTTTGTCGGTACATTTATTGCACATCAGCTGCATTCCCTTTAAGATGCAGCTGAGATGAGCAGGCCTGTCGAAAAAATTAAGGAGAAGGATCCAAACTGGGTATTGCCAGAAGAGAGAAACATCTTAGTCATCCCTTAAAGATAAAGCTGAAACGAGCTTACAGACTGTTACCAGCCCTTAAAAAGACAGTATTTGTGTTGTTTACCAGATGATTCTCCCCTCAGACTGTTTTCTAGTGGAGATGTGCAAACATCCTGTATTCAGAACTTTATCGAATAGCAATTTAAAAGGAATTCTCCAAAAGAAAGGTGAACTTCAAGAAGCCCACTTTCCTAGAAATGGCACACCAACATCAACACATCCTCTAGAAACCTGCAAAGTTCACAGACAACGCTACTGCCACCATAAGAAAGGCAGGGAGAGCAATGTGTTCCTTCCTCTGTGTCTTCCTGCTGAAACAATCTCCCTGCTCAATATCCTAAATTGCACAGGCTCCACAAATCTAATTAGCCATGAGTCTAAACCGCAGAGTCTGTCAAACATGCATAATCACATTAAAGTTGTTTTGCTCTTATTAATAAAAACTTGGGATGAGGTGAGATAAAAATCCTAAGGAGAAAGTCAAAAAGCTAAGTCCCTCCCCGTCAGTGAATAAAGAGAGGTCTTTGTGTGGATAAACTCTTCTATTAGGCAACCTGGATAAACTTTTCCTTGTTTATTATAAAAGCACAAGTTCACCAAACGCCTTTTATGTTCTGATGTATGAAACGATTCCAGCTACATATCATTTCAGAGTCAAAGGGACGAGGCTATGGTATTTATAGATACACATTCAGGGCTAGAATTTTGGTTAGCAACAACATAGTTACAGCCTCAACACCTAACGCACACTTTTGGGAAAATGCCCACCTGTATATATAGACCCTGGAAAATTTTTCCTATTAAATACATATTTCAGATGAACTTGCTTTTTACCTTTTTTCCAAACTTGATGGATCAAGTCCATTACTTTCTGTTAGAGATACAGAAACAGAAGAAAAAACAAACTGAGGGCACTTCCATAGTTAGAGGAAAGACCCTGATGCTTTCAGATACATTCCGTGGTTTTGGGGTTTTTTATTAGCAATAGCACTCCACTCTCAAAAATGGAGCCTCAGTTTTACTAAGCACATGTCACATACTGAATCTGCAACCAACTTAGACAGACAGTGTTCCACAAAAGAGAAAGAATGGTTTTCTTTGATTTAGATAACAAATTAAGAGCTCATAATGATTTAAAAATCTATTTCTCCAAACTGCTAATCCAGAGCCCTGCCTAAAGGCTGTTCAGGACTGGACCAACACTCCAGTTAAACCACTTGGCGTTGGCATCTCTTCACTTCAGAATTATCTTCCTTTGAAGCAAGCGACAGCAGACACGCAGGCAAGGGATGCTGCTGGATTAATACTCGTTGCAGAGATCTTATCCATATGCATGTATGGTTGTTGTGTATAGCATCGTTATGTAAGTGTCTCTATTTCTAAAACAAACAGAAAACATTTGTCTGGTCACTCTCTACTATTATCCCACCCATAAACCAGTAAGCTGAAATTCCACCCACTTTAATCATAAGTTTCACAGGCCTGAGGGTGGAATAACAGTAGAAATGACAAGATGAAGATTTTCTGTTTGCTTCAAAAATGTGAAAATTTCACCCATTTTTTAACAATAAGATTTCAGAAGCTGCCGTAACAATAAATAAATTACCAGCTGCTGGAGAGCTGCTTTTAATACACCAAACACAACTGCTGTTACCATCAGTACCAAAGTCTAGTACAACAAACTCTGTAACCCAGATGGGGTACCATTGTTGCCCACACAGACTCCTGGACCACCAGTACAAAAGCAAACACTGTAGGTCAATTCACAGTCAAAAGATCTTGCTTCCCTGACACACAAAGGAAAAGTGGACTTTTTAACATCCACCTATTCCTGAAATGGTCCAGGATGGAAAGCTAACCTGAAGAACAATTCAGGGACCAAGCCATTGTTTTTACTGCATGATGCTGCACTTATTGGAATCTGTATTTCTTAACTTCAAGCTCTTTATACAATTTTTCAAGTCTGTTATCCGCATCCTTCCACATCCTCAAAAGTGTTGCACCAGATACCTTGCAAAGATTTACTTTGGCAAGAACTTCAAACACCACTGCTGAAGTCACTCTTTGGCATACTCCAACTCCTTTGTAGTCTGAGTCGTTCTGAATCAAGGCTCACTGCAGTCTATGGAGAAGATGTATAGCTACAGAAATCGCATCACTTCTTGCATTTGAAGATTTTTTTGCATGCAGTCACCTAAATGCGACAGCCATAACGGTATGTATCTATGAAAGGTGACTGTAAATGGGGCTGGGAACACTGCAAACACATAGCAGTTATCTTTATGTATGTTCTAAGACCTGTTAGCATCCCCATACATATTACTTTTCTGTGTAAATATCTGAAAATTAAGATATTCTTCCAGAATTCAGATAAAAACCACAGATGAGACACTTCAAATGGCAAGCCGTAGAACAAATAAAATAAAATCCTTTCCAGAGTCCACAATTATACCAGAGGTTCACTGACACAGGATGTTATGAACACTAATGCCATAAAGTTTTTCAAAACAAATTAAACATTTTTCAGAAAAGACAATCCATCAGCAATTATTAAACACAACAACCTCAATGGAACTGCCAGCCCAAAGATTCCCTAGAGCCATGACTGCTGGAAGGTTTTACCAGGAGGAGGATAACTCTGTAGTTAGAGTTTTCCTATGCACCTGTAAGCAGCCCCATCAGAAAAAAAGAAAATACTGAGCTAGACAGCTCTCTAGTCTGACCAAGAATAACCACTCTTACTCAGTTCACAAAACTGAAGACGACAAGATACCACTCTATTAATAAACTGGAGCTGAATAGACTAGTCACAGCAAAAGAAATAGTCTTAAAATTACTGATTGCATATCACATTCTACACCACCTCCTCTCTGAACATCCTACAATATGGCCTTAACAATAATACCTATTTCCAAAAGTACCTCTTTAGATTACAGTATACCCAAAATGTACTTGTGTACATTTACTCACAAATATGCTATACAGCACAAACATCAGCCAGTAGCATACAGCAGCCAGTAAGTGCCTGTGAAAGCCCTTAGCCTGCTTATATAGAACTAAACATAGTCAGCAAGGAAATAAGTACTATTAATAAAAATCCTTTCTGGAGTATTTTTGAATGTCTATCCAGAATATACTCCTGTTCCATCATCTTCTGCTAAAGGATGGAGGAGCAGCATCCTCGAGGGCACCTTACCTTTCCCTGAACAAGAGGAAGGTTGGAAGGGCTCAGACTCCACACCAACATGAAAGCCCCTGGAAAACTGATTGCCAGGAGTCAGTTATTCCTCCTTTCCCCCAAACAGTTGACGCCATTGCATACCATAATAACAGTGGAACGACGATAAACACCTCTCTCTCCTCCCTGCACTTCCCCGCATCCCCCAGGCTTCCTCTTTCCCCTTTCTACATCGGCTCCTGCCTCTCCCGGCGGGGTCTCACCTCAGATACACCAGCGGTGCCTGCGCCGATGACTCCCGCGGCAACCTTTCCCGCGCGGCACACACGTCATTGCCTCCTCTCCGAGCAGATTCAGGGAGACAAGCCTTAAACATCTCTCTTGCAGCGACGCTACTTCCACGACAACACGAAGAAATAGCCAACTAATAATGAACTGGTTGAGGGGCTGCCCGTTTCAGCAAATGTGTTTGGAATTATCTTTTTTTTATTTTTTTAAATAATTTTTTTATTTTTTTAAATAAAAATATATTTTTATTTTTTTTAAATTATTTTATTCGAAAAGCTCCCAATTGTGCACTGGCCATCTTCCTACACCCAACACCTGCCCTGCAATTAGCACGGCGCCTGGCACAGCACCCCAGGCACAACCAGGCTGTGCACAAAGACGTCTGCCAAGGCCTTCGCTTGTCAACTAAATGAAGCTGAAAGTAAGTTTGCCCATGCACGCGGGCAGCACCTAACGCACCACAGAAGCTCCTGGAGTACAGACAATCAATAGTAAGTACATTATAATCCCGAGAAGTTCACTAAAAAAATGGATTTACTATGTTACTGTGTCCACTCATTGTGTTTTTGTCCAATATTTGCAATAGACTAACAGCAGCACATCTCCGATGTAAACAGTCACCCTAATCCACGTTGTTATATATATATTTGTTTACCCAAAGTTGAATGATCATTTCAACCTTTGTTAATCCGATTGCATAACAAACTACAGTCGCTTTAAATAACCAAGCTGCTCTCTCCAGTGCGGATTAGTTGAAATCACTCATTTCAGCACCCCGCTTCTTTTAAAAAAGAAAATGAAACAGATAATGGAGGAAGAAGAAAATAAAAGCACCTGGGCACTGCTTTCACAGCCAACCACCATCCAAGTTACACCGCAGCGTGCAGGATGCAATGTAGTAACTTCACACCTGGTGCAGGCTGTGAGCACAAGGTAAAGTGAAATGTTTTCCACCGCTGAACAATATTGCGCAATTAAAGCACATTCTGCTAGATCTTATTCACAGCTCCAGCACAGGCTATTAAGCAAACTATACAGCGTGGATTTTCAAAACAAGTAATTGCACGTATATAAACAAAGGCTGTAATTTACATGGCAGATCTCATAAAAGCTTATCTACTGCATGACATCACACCCATAAATTACAACTTAAAGTACCAGTGCCAAATGGCTTCTGCCCTCCCACCCCAAAACGAACACGGTTACACTGCTCATCCACGCCTGTGCCTCTTGGAAATAAACACACATGAAGTACCTCCCCAGGCAGAGTAGTATTTAAAGATTCTTCAGACAATTAGAAGATTTATAATTATTATTGTATTGCATCATCACAAAGTCTTAAACATACAACGCTTAAGATAATATAAGGTTAAACAACATCAAGCAGTATCAGTGCACTTGTACCAAAGGGGAAATAACTCCAGCCCCCATACACAGGAGATCTTCAGAAAAATGAAGCCTTATGGGTATTATCAAACAGCAAGTTAGAAAAGCAAAACCAAAACACATGTATTTCTTAGAACAGACTCAGGACCAGAATTCTTCCATTGAAACTCGACCAACCAGGGCATGGTGAAAGCGAAGGGCAGGCGAATGGGAAACAGAATACGGTGAAGAACGTGTTTCAGCATCTCTCAATTTTAGTTCACCAGTCCCTGACCAGCTCATGAGAAATCAAGAGGCAATATCAGGGGCTAATACTAAACTGCCTATTGATCACAGCTGGCTTCCTACAGCATGCAACAAAATTCATCCTCTTGACCGATACCTGCGGTGGCTGCCTCACTGCAGAAGTTACAGACAAGACATACATCAGCAAATGACTCTCTAACAAACACGTATCTGAATACCTTTGTAAGAGAAAGCAAGTTAAGTATCTCTGCTCCAGGCACAAATATCTGCTCATCCGAGTCCGTAGTCACCCACAAATCTGCAGCAATTATCCCACTGCCCCCAGGATCTGCCTGCGCCGGGGAACTACCTACACAGCAGGCCCCGCACCAGGGAAGAAAGAAGCTCCACTGAGTCTGTCCACACCAGCTGGGTCTTTGCCGTCTCCATCACACTCCGCCCGCACCGAATTCACCATTTCTGCCTTATTATTACGAATCTGACATCACATCAGTACAAGCACAGTCTGACATCTACAGTTAACTCGGTGATGGTGTAAGCGCTGCCTGGCTTACAGGCATTTGGTGTTGCAATACGCTTGCTGCTAAACCCTTGAAAGAGAAGATAGATATAGAGATATATATATACACACACACACATACAAAACCTGCTACAGAAAGCCTCGCAGTGACTTGTTCCTTCTCCATGAAGCCAGCGGACCTACAGCGAGCTACGTCCCTCCTGCGAGCGGAGGGAAATGCAGCAGGAGACACCCCCCCTCAGCGCCCCCCCCCCCCCGCCTCACTCCACTTTTGAGCCGCGGCCACGCCAGCAGCCTCCAAGGCAAACAGATGCCGTTCAAAGCCCGGGTTGCCTGCCCGGATGGGAAAACCTTGCCCACCCCTGCTGCCATTTCGCCTCCGAGCCGCGACCTCCCCCCGCAGCCGCGGGGTCTGGCAGCACTTGGCGAACTGCGGAGGAAGGCGCCCTCTCCCCGTACAAAGCCCAGAGGGGTCATGAATAAAACATCGCCCGGAGGAGGCCGGATGGGTGGGGGGGGGGGGGGGGGGGGGGGAGATGTCGGTCGGGATACGGAGAAATAAGGGAATAAATAGGCTGCGCGGCATCCGGGGGCCGCGGCGGCGGGCACGGGCCCGCGGGGGAAGGGCTCCCCCCGGGCCCCCGACCCCGGCCCCGAGCAGGGGCGCCGCCCGGCCCCGCCTGCCGCCGGCCCAGGCTTCCGCGGGGGAAGCGGCGCCCCCCGGCCCCCCGCCCGCGGCTGCCCGCCTCGCCGCCCGCCCCCGCCGGCACCCAGGGGACGCTCACCTCAGGAGCCGCCGCTCGGAGCGGCTCCCCCGCCGTGGAGAGCCGCCGGCAAGGGCCGGGTGCGGCTCAGGGCCCGGGCTGGAGAGGACGGGAAGGCGCGGGGGACCGGGCGGCTCCAACTAAGTGTGCGAGCGCGGCGGCGGCAGCCGGGCGCGGAGCAGCCTCTCCAGGGAGCTGAGGCGGGCCGAGGCGGGGAAGGGGCGGCGCCGAGCCGGGGGCGCGCCCGGCCGTCAGGGCGGGAAGGCGGGGAGAGGCCGCGGAGGAGGAGCCCCCGCGCCCCGCCCGCCGCCGGCCCGCCTCGGGGGTTGAGGGGTGGCTCCTTTTGTCGCTCCCTACGGGTGAGGGACGTAGTGGCGCCCAACGGCTGCCCTGGGTGGGGGGTCGGGACCTCCGTGGCGACGGCGTCCCCAGCCAGCCGCCGGTCCCGTTCCGGCCCTTCCCGCGGGGCTGCGAGGAGCCGGGGCGGTGTTACCTCAGCCGGCGGCCGGCGCTGGGGTCCCCTTCCCGCCCGCCGCCTCACGCCAGCCCGCCTTTGCTTCCCGGCTGGAAGGGCCAAGCGACCCCGTGTCACCCTGGGCCTCGGGGCCGGTGGGAGGCGGAGGGGCTGGCGCGGGGGAGCGGGCCGCAGGCCTGTTTTGACAGGGCAGGTCATAGAACGGTAGAATTGCCTGGGTTGGAAGGGACCTTTAAGATCATCGAGGCCAACTGTCAACCTAACACTGACAAAACCATCGCTGAACCATGATGCCTTCAGGGATGGCGTTTCCACTGCTTCCCTGGGCAGCCTGTTCCAATGCTTGATAACCCTTTCGGTGTAGGAATTTTGTCCAATCTAAACCTCCCCTGGCGCGACTTGAAGCCATTTCCTCTTGTTCTGTCGCCTGTGGCTTGGGAGAAGAGACCGACACCCCACCACTCATGATTGGAGACTTTTAAAAATAAGAGCATGTCCTTAATTAAAATGAAGGGTCTTGTAACTGCCCATGAAATGGTTGTAAATTAGTATTAAAAATGTGCCCTTTTGGATGCTTTGTTTAAAACACAACTAACAGGCAAGGATAACATTGTGTCATGTTTATAGACATTTTGCAAATCCTTAAAAAAATTTCTCACTAGCCAATTTGTCCTTTTCCACGAAGTCACAGTGATTATCAGCTCTGTGCTTTTTAATTACTGCACTGAAATCTTGTTTGCGCACAGGGGTGGAAAACATACAGGGATAGGACTTTTTCAGGTCAAGCTGTCATTAATATGCTGTCTCCTTTTATGTGCAGTGTTTGTGCGAGCAGTTCAGTACCCTGAAAGGAGGGATGGAGAGCACAAGAACATTCCTATTCCCTAAAAGCCTGTACCCACCTCAGTGGGTGGACTGTCTTCTCCAGAGAAGAAGGAAGGCTTAGCATCCACCGGAGAGCATCTCAAGCATCCATGGTCCACAGTATCTCGGGACAGCAGTCTGACTATGTTGAGGTGGGAGAACACCAGGCATCTAGGTAAGGTCAGAGATGCAAAAACACAGACCCCCGTGCCTTTGGTGTCCTTCTGCCACTCAGCAATGGGACAACAGAGTGGTTCTCCACCTTATCACGGAGGGTTTTTTCCAAAGAACACAATGCATATCAGCCTTATTGCAGCATGTGCCCACATTTTCACAAGCAAAACTGTGATTTTGTATTCACAGAGGCACAGTTTTTAATGAAAATGACTTGTTGACTGAAAAAAGGTGGAGGTTGAGGTGAAGCTTCTTTGAAGATCCGGTTATAAAAGCTTTCTCAGATTGTTTCTGCCAGGAAGTGCTTACCATGTGAACTAGAAAGACTCCAGCAAGCTTACATTCTTTTCATCACTTACAGTTTTAGTATCTTTCAGTAATCCAGGCAAATACATTTTCATCTAAGGACATTTTTCCTTCACCATTATGAAAATGTAAAAATAAATAACAGTTTGTTTGCCAAATCCTTGGCAAGATCCCATTTGCAGTCATTTCTACATTTGTCTTTCTAGAAATCTAATTGTTTCTCTGCATTGGCAATCACTACCAGAAAGGTGGACATAAACAACACCAAGAGATTCCAAAAGAGGGAATATTTTCAACTCTAGGTTGACAACTTTGAAGTCGGCCAACTTTGGTTTTCACCCCTTTCACTGCAGAGAGGCTGATACTGTTTCCAAAGACACGTGGAGCTTTTTCAGTGAAAAATGTATGATTGCTATGCGGCTATAAACTGTGTTTCCAATAAAAACGACCAAATAAGAACAGCATAAAGCAAACATATTTTGTTTAGCCTCCACAAACAAACCTCCCTGGCATTTTCCTTGTGATGTGTGCAGCTAGTTAACATTCATAATATAATTATTTACATGTAAATCCATTTCCTTATGCACAAATTTGTTGATCAAGTCTTTGTCTACCACTCTCAAGTAGTCAAAGATACATCTAAAAGCAGCAAAGAGTTATTTCCCTGATTTCTCATGTTTGTTTTGCTCATTTTTGAGAAGAGATATCACATACTGGAGAGTTATTTTTAGAAGCTGGAAAATCATAAAAAGTGTGAACGATTTCTGACATCCAGAACGCATTCGGTACCACGTCAACTGAGCCTGGTGTTCTGTTCCTGCTTAGTGGTGCCCGAACTAGTTATTAGTTCATTACCCCAAGAATAAATTACAATTTTAAGATTAAAAACAAGGGCTGGGGGTTGTTCCTACAAGAAGATGACAACTTTCATCCTGACTTTTTTGTACAGTACAAAAGAAATCGGCTTTCCCAATTCAGTTCTCCTGCTGCTGTGGGAATGAATTGACTTGGATCTGGGGGAGCAATGGACTAAAGAGTAGCCAGAGAAAAATATTTGAGAAGATAAAATTATTATTATAAGAAAAAGAAAAAACGCACAGGAAAAGAGAAGGATGAGGATAGAAAAGAGTATCGAGGGAGTCAATGGCTCCAGAGATTGCACCGGATTGTCTTCCTTTGAAAGAAGCTCCACTTCTGGGCCAAATTCTGCTACACTAAATTTTGGGACCCTTTCTTCTCTAAGGCCATAGCTTGTGTGCCACTGAAACCCATAGGCTTATCATCAGGGAGCCCTCTCCAAGCAGGGCATCCACCTCTGGCATCAGCGGGAGGTTCCTTCATGTTGACTGCAACAGAGCAACACACTAGACGGAGCAGAGAGCACGATGTGCCCAATTAATTTCCAACAATGGCAGCAGGCCTCAAAGCTGGTGAGTTGGTGTTTCAAAGTCTGAAATTTTGCACTATGAGAGGCTATTTGTTGGTTTGATCTATGCGTTATTTCTCTTCTGATGAATATGTTTAATTAGAGCATGCTTTTTACCCAGGCTGATGTATATTGTTTCCAATATGGTTGCAATTGTAGTGGGAATATGGACTTGTTTCCTCACGCTTGTACTCGCATTATACTGTTATAGCACACTTACATTCACAGAAGAGCATTTTCGGTGCTCTAATTTCTCTAATTAGTGCTATAATACTAATTTCGTAGGAAGAGTTAAAAGTATTACAGCTGGTGTACACGTAGAACAAGCCTTGAAGATGTGAAAGTGTGCACTGGAAACAGCTAGCCTCTTAAGAGAGCAGTTAAGAGAGTGCTGTAGAAATATCAAGTCGGCCCATTTATGCAAAAAAAAAACCCAAAAAATTATTTGGCTTTCATCAGACTACTGGAGTGAAATCAGCATGTATGTGTGTGCCACGCACGGTGCCCAACTCATATCAATGCAGTGATGCTTGTGGGGATCTAGCTGCTGCCTTTTCTCCTGAAAATGGGAATACAGTTCACTTGTCTATGCCAAAAGTACACGTTTTACCTGTGTCCTACTTTTTACTGGTAAAAAATAAACTGTTACTTTAATCAGGTAGTTGCTATCAGTACAACAACCATCTGTGTTCCAAGCCGGAAAACTTTTGCAAATGCCTAAATTATCCTGTTTGATATTCTGAAAGATACTGGTGATTTCTTGATACTTTAATGAAGCTCTACTTTTCAAAAATGAGAGAAATTAATAAAGTCATGACTCAGCTTATAAACAAATAGGTGAAATTGCCACACACTTTTCCCAATTAACATGACTTCAGAAGAAAAACTAAAATGCTGCAGAAACTGTTAACCAGGAACAGTTTAAAGATTCTGATTAATTGGTATTGTCTAGACCCTGCCTGGGAGACTCTAACATGAACTCCACAATGACAAATTCGTTTCCCCTTTAAGAATAATAGTTCCAAAACATTGAACGATTTCCTAGATGTGCTGATATTCAAAGGTCTTTGTAAACATAATCTCTGGGGTTGGGAAATACAGTCACAGTGAAAGGACTGTGACTGCTGGGGTGATGAAGCCATTCCTCCATCCCCAAGGACTGGGGACAATCTGAGTCAGGCTCATGTGGACCAGATAGCTGGTGCTGCTGGATAATGACGAGAGGGCACAGAAAGGCACAAGCTCTGCGCATTCAGTTTCCTCCCATGGACTTTCCATGTCCCAAAATTGTTGAAGACGTCACCAAAATTTTTACAAGATGGCAAACGTACCAAAAATTTTTACAAGATGGCAAACTCGCTGAGGTGGGTTTGATGCTAGAAATGGACAAATGGCTCTTTGAGCTGCTCTGCTGCTTGACAAGTGATACAGGAACAGACGTGTGAACTTCCTGGCTCCTTTTTAATGGTGCATTAACATCAAAGTCTAGCTTTACATATTTAAATGATTGCAAATTAGTGGATGTTTGTTTTGCACAGTCTGGTCCTGCTCATTGCATTCAGTATGGTTATTAAAACGGAAATGGTGTTAATCTGCAATAAAGAAAAAAATGGATCACAAATTCTCAGCGTATTAGAGAATGCATTTTAACCAATAAATAATTAGAATAAATAATGCCCTGGAAACATGAACTGCTCTCATTCACCTCACTAAGCAGTACACCTGTTCAGAGAGCAAAAACGAGTCTGAAATATTTAAAAAGAGTCAAAGGTTAATCTGCATTACTTAAGCCGCGTAATTCTCCTGAATTTTCTTTTTTACATTTTGGTCATCATAGAATGAGGCCTACGTTAAAACCTTGGGACAAAAAGCAAGTCCAGCAGTAGGAGAAACCTATACATACTCCTGGGAATTTTCAGGCAATCTTTACTGATCCAGTTCTATATACAATGCTTGTTTATTTACTTTTCAGATGCAATTATTCTTTTTATACCTGGGCTTGCAATTAGGCAAGATAAGACAAAATAGGTAGATAAGCCCTCAGATAAGCCACGAACATTTTGGATGCTGTATAAACAAGAATAGAAGAAATTTGTCAGAGCATCCAATTCTGAGGTCCTAATTCCAGATTAATGACTTTAGCAAAACTGTCTATTAATTTCAGGCAAAGGCAGAGAGAGTAAAGAAGCAGCAGAAACTTTAGTTTTCAGTTGTTCAACATTTGGATGCAGCACATACTGCTAAAGTTGATACATTGAATTTTTTTAGCCTAAAATATGTTTTGTGCTAGGACCGGAGTTGTAGGCCATGTGCCTGTACTATAAGAAGATCAACCAACCAAGATCGACTTGATTTGCATGCCTGGAGGCATAATTTGTCAGAAACTCCCACTGTTTGCTATACTACTTCTCTAACAAGGCAATCTACGGCCTGAGAACACAGGAAATTAGTGACAAACGAGTACTGGGTACTATGGTCCTGTTTGGGTCACCAGCAAAAGATCCCTTTGACTTTCATGGTGTAGCATTGGATCCAAAGCACATGCCGAGTTATGCTCGTTACTGAGTTAGCATCAAAAAGCCAAGAACATTTTCTTTTGGTCTACACTTGTTTCTTAGTACCAGTTAGGCTGGTATGACTTCATGTTTAAGCCCCATAAACTTTAACACAGCTCATTTTGATGCTGAATTATATAGAGAGCACTTAGGCAGCTCTACCTTCTCCTCTGGAAAGGTGGCCATCTACCTGTTGGGAGCATTGAGGGACACTGCTAACTACTGATTTCTTCTTCTGGCACAGGTGTTTGCAAAGCACAGATCCACTCCTACTCCTCCCCTCCATCAGAAATATACACAGTTTTAAGTCAGAGCCCAGTTTTCAGTTAGAGTTCTAAGTTAAGTTAGAAAAAGGGAAATTGTGCCACACAGAAAGGCCCCCATACACCAGTATTTTGGAGTCTGCACTACCAGCTCATACAGGCTCCTGATGACTACAGACCACATCCTTTTGGACGTGCTATTGTGGAAAATGCCTCAAAGGAGGCTACCAAGACCTTGGCTTAAATGGGAAGGGTTATTGGGAAGCCACCCTTTATACAGGGTACTTTATGTTGCATTTTGCTGTCTGGGTATTTGGGAAAGGGTTGGGTTGGTGTGATGGGAGATAAGAGTTGCTATGTAATGGTTCCTTGGCAGGATGGCCGTGGTACAGTAATAGCAGTTCACTTGTTATGATAAGATCTAAACTGCCAATCTTGAATATTGAGACTACTACATTAGGAGATAAGCACTGTTAAAATTTAAGAAAATCAGTCTGTCAGGGGCCCATAAAAATACTGTTTGCAAGAACGTGAAGGAAAAACGGGTGGCTATAACAATAATGAAGAATTTGGGGATTTTTTCAGGTATTTTAATGCACCAGAAAAAAAACATTCCGAGTTCATAACTGGTTGAAGGATTGCTCCAGACAGTAAAAGCTGTCATGGATGAAGTCAACATTTGTGTTCTACTCAAGCCATTTATCAGCATTGCAGCAAGGGACTATGCACCATGTGCAAAGTTAAACCTGAACACAACTTTTATTGTGAGATCAAGGTCTCAGGTCTCAACATCTGTTTTACAGATGAGAAGACAGGAGCAAACAATGATTTGGTAAGGTAGCCTAAAGCACAGAGTGGGGCTGAGAGGCCAAGCTACAAGCCATGGCTGAGAGGCCGTGTCTCAACTGCTAGCACAACTTCCTTCTTTTCACGCACTGAAAGTGGGCACTGAAAAGAAATATATAAATGGATTTGTCTGCATCACTTTTCAGACCAGAGAGGAGAATACACTGACTTGGGAACACTGCTGTCCATATGGGATAGCAGGTCTATTTTATTGTGCAACGTTGTGTGTTATTCCCTTTCAATTTCCAAGCTGAAGAAATAAAGAAAAAAATATTCTTTGTCATTATGCTGCTGTTATGGCAGAGAATTTAACTGTATTCAAATCAAGGCAAAGTTATGATTCCCTTAGAAATTGTAACTTGGTCTGAGCTCTGAGCTCTGTTCTGCTATGCACCTTTACAGGAAACATTAAACTGACAGAAAGTGTGTATTATAGTTGATAAGGGAACTATTACGTTGAATTTCACAACTTGTATGGATATATGATTAATCACAAATGTATTTTTACTGTAATTTTTATAGATAGGTTATGATACGCAGCTGTAGGGTAGGATTTGTCTGCTTTATCCTAGGCATCTCAGAGTTAGATGTCCATACTACAGCTCATCATCTGTGGCTCCTTTAAAAGTCAGTGGAGAGAAATAAGGACCTCCAAAGGCTGATTTATCTTAAGATGAAACGAATGACTTCCCGGATGCTTGTGTTTTGTTGGGATAACTAGCATGAGCACAGGCACCTAACTTCTGATGTCTAAACCATGTGACATGAATCCACTCTCAAGGGGCAATTTGATGGTCTTTAGGAAGACAATCATTCCATCATCATTTTTGGGAGCTTTCCCTCAATAAACATGTAAAAAGTTTTGCCTTTCTTGCTTGCCTACTTTGTTAATGTCTATTTGTCCATCCTCCTCCAGAACTGTCATTGTTCAACCCGGAGATATGTGGAAATGCTACCACTTCAGTGGTAATTACGCAAAAAAGTGTTTTCTGTATCATTATCAAAACAAACTCACTTGCTCCCTAGGCTGCACAAAAGTTTCTCTATTGGAGGAAGAAGAAAAAAAGTTAGCAGAAAGAAGAATGTTCCTTCTAAAAAGGCAAGGAGGACATTGCCAGCAGTCTTGTCTTAATCGTCTCAGTAGCGTGGAGGCAGAGAGAGTAATTGGGATAGCAGTAGGAGGAATTAAAAGACAGGTATCTGAGCCTACACTTTGAAAGAATCTACAAGAAAGTCATAATAGACACTCATGGTGATTAAGAATTGAAAATCCCTTAGGAGTTCACTCTAGGTAAGTTTAGTTTGGTTTGAGGCCAAATCAGAATTAGTATTTCCATTGAGCTGTGTTAAAATATGACACATAGTGTGGGTGTTATTTACACGTTTAAGCAGAATGAAAAAATGGCCATCCCACCATTTTGCACTAATGTCCAAATAATGGGGGCTATTTTGGATCTAGAAATTCAGATTCAATGTCCAGCTCAAAAATTTATACATCCCAGTGAGACTCCATGGCAGGGCTCACCTTTGGTTAAAAATGGCATGAAGTAATTCTGGCTGCTCTCAAACCAGCAAAGGGCAGTACCAAGAAGTCGATCTGTGTTACATGTTTTTACAAAATTCAATTATATTCCTATTTTTGAAGTCCAAAGACCTATGTGAAGTGGGGTGGGTGCCCAGTCTTCTCACCAGCTTCTTCTATTGCTCAACAACAGGGGAGGGGAAAGCCAAGTTAGGTCCACAGGCTTATGTGGGGAAGGTTCAACATCTTGCCCAGTCTTCCCTGACTCTGTTTTGGTATAACTAGTCTCTGAAGGACTACACGAACATCTACTGGTGTCCCTCATTTTCGTGCGGGATGCCAAATGGATTGAGTAGCGTGCTCATCTCCTGCCCTCTCCCATCACAAAAAAAAATTCCAAATTTGGACCTCTGCAAGGAGGAGAGATATGTGGGTGAACAACTGCTTTTTGTGGCGAAAGGGCAGCTTATAGCCAGAAGAATGTCTCTCACCAGTGGCCATGGGGAATGGAAGGGAATCTGATCTCAGGAAAAAAAAAGACATAGGCATTTCTTCCTCAGTCAAAGCTTGTGGCAGTCCATGTTATTGTAGTTTTGCAAAACCAGCTGAGGGTCACTAGCAGCTTCCTTAAATTGCTGAGCCACAGCGGAGGCAGGAGTTAGGCACATGACTGTGTGAAGCGTGTGGTATTAATACCCACCCAGGTGATCAAGCTAAATATAGAGATAATGCAGCCTTTTCTGGGCGGAGGGTAAGAGATGAAAGTCTTACCGACACCGATGCAGGAGAAGAAAGGAAAGCTGCAGCCTTTCTGCATCAGCTCCAACAACATCTGCAGCCTGCTGCTGGTGGGATGGGGTGCTCCAGGCTTGAAAAAATATGGAGGAATCTCCCTTAAAGTGAGTACTGCCCTGGGAGTCTGAAGAAACTATAAACCAAACTAAATGTTAACCTACCTCCGAGCGTTATAGCAGCGTATTTATTTGCAATGTGCTACGCCTGAGATGGTGCAAACATCTGTTACTGGGTTTGTTGTTTGTTTTATGTCTGTGTGTGTATGTGCTCTTCGGAGAAGGGAGGGGGAAAGGACTGCCAGTCTCTGAAGTTCGCCGTGACTCGGAGGTCCAGGTGTGATGCTAAAGAAAAGTTGGATTCGGCCAGATTGAAAGAAAACGTTTTCAAGATAGTTAAACAATCCTCTGTTAATGTTCAGAGGTGGAGCACTTCATCTGGAGTTTAAAAAACCTTGTTTTTCGTTGTCTGTGCGATGGTGAAGGGAGATTTCCCACCGTTGCACAGCTGCGATAAAGAAATAGAAAGCGTTCTTTCTTTCCTCAGTTGCTGTGGGGCTGCGCTCTCCCCCATGAACCGCTGTCAGCAGTTCTAAGGTGTGGAGCAAACCCGGACCTCCCGCTTACGCTGTTTGTGACTTCTACCGTTGGCCAAAAAGGGGAAGGCAGTTCTCAGTACCTGATGTCCATCCAGCAAAGCCTTTCAAAAATGAACGAACATTGTGCCATCAGCTTTGTTCGAAACCTTTATCACAGTGCCTGTGCATCTCCGTAACTTCTTTCCCCAAATACGTTTGAGTGGTCTGAAAAATCTGATTAAGTCTGAAATTTAAGGATTGTCTGAAAAAGGCGTGTCAGCAGCAGACCTCAATGGTTGCTCGGCTGCCGTGTTGTGTGGTCTGAATGGATGTCACCCTGTCTTCAAATGTCTTCTTTACGTTGATCTACTCTATGGCACTCTTCGAGGTGTCTGGATGAGCAGGACCAGACACTTTATTAGCTTGTTTAATGTGATGACGGTGGAGGGAAAAGGCCCACCTATTTGTACTCTTTAGCAGACACCAACATTTGTGATTGTAGATGCAGGTGGAGCAATTAAGTGAAAAAAACAACAGAGTAACTAAGAGACTAAGCAGATCCCAGTTATCAAGAAGCAGAGGATGAATGTTTTTCTGTTTCGATGAGGACCAAATCAGGCTCCTAAATGTCCTAACACACATCCCGATAACTGGGGAGCGAGACTACTCAACTAGTCTCCACAGCCACCTGTGCTCCTGTAATTCCTTTCAGAAAATAGCTACCTCCATTAATCTTATTCCATTTAACTGGATTAAGTGTTATCTATATTTTCTATACTGTGGCTAGAAGGGAGACTGAATGCCATACATAAGCTTGTTACATACTTTTGTGTACAACTAAAGGAGTACTGGAGGAGATTCACCCTCACCCAACTCCATGGTGTTGGACGGGGAGGAATTTAGCCCAACTTCTGAGACTGCATGGGAACATCCCCTCCCCTGCCATGCACCGAAGGGTGTGTTTCTGTGATTCAAAATAGGATTAGGGCTTCTTCAAATGCGACTAACCATTTGCAAAATACAAGGAACCTTCTCCTCACTTGGCATGGTTGGGACTATGAGGAACCTTCTCCTCACTTGGCATGATTGGGACTATGAGGTGAGGATCAGCTTTGGGGTCCCACCTGAGCTGTCCGCTGGGCTTGTTTGGGCACCGCGTCAACTTCAGCAACTCAGTGTCTCAGTCCTCAGCAAAACAGCAATAAATACTTCTTGGCTCCTCACCCAAATGATGCAAAGTTTTATTTTGCTGTATTTGAACAGCACTTTGAAGATACAAATCCCTAGCATTACAATTTGTTTCAAAACACATGTCCTGCTGGTAAAATATCATGTAAAAGCCCAGCTCTCACCCCAGCCACAATGGTGTTAAACGAATAATGCAAATGAATCAGAAATGTGAGTAGCTCAGAGCCCATAAAAGATACCAGATGTAAGCAAAGCCAACAAAAAAGTCTGTGTACTACAAAGCAGCATTACAAAAGACCTTCATACCAATATATGCAGAATATTATTTGTGTTGTAGAAGAAGTGTTCAGTATCCTCTCTGGCAGAAAATTGTATGTAAATCACAAAATCTTGTCCCAAATGTTCTATAAATACATAAACCTTGTGGGCCAGGAGATGAGTTGGAGACTGTTACCCAATCTGCCCTGGAGCAGGCCAGGAAAGTAGATCTGCTGCTGAAAGAAAAAGCGATTTTCCAAGATTTATAGACTATAAATATTTTATTTACCCTCCAAAGAAGGAGTCCATACTCGTTGCAAAGAATGTGTATAAAGTATGTGTAGGGTTGGATTGTCTTTGGTTTTGCGTGACTGTGAAAATAATTTAAAGCATCCTTGGAAGCCAAGAGAGTTCAGGTGTCTTTGGGTCCCATCTTACTCATCGCAGGGAATTACCATGAGGTTTCTCAGGCACGTCTGTCCTCGGAGCACTGCAGTGTTCTTACACGCCTGTGACTGCATGGAGAGCTTTTCAGACCTTAATTCTGAGCTGAGAAAATACAGATAAAACATGAATACAGAACATTTTGATATAATTTTCAACTCACAAGCTACTGTCCAGCAAGCTGTTTCTGCTTTTAGCTTTCTTTTAGTTGGGTCTAATCTAGCTGAGATATAGCACATCATCTCTAAATGCTCTGTACACTCTAAGTGTATCTGTACACAATGCATAAGGGTAATGAACAGCGTTTTTTTGGTATGTGCGTTCTCCAAGTCTCATTAGAGGTAGCACTAATATTTACATGTTTGCATTTCAAACGAAAGGGAGTCTATTTAATAACATGAGCGATTTGGTCAATATTGGCACAGTCCAAGTGCCACGTGGAGAGCTGGATGACGTTTTCATTAACCTCAGCACTCTCTATAGTTCAGTTTTTCTCAGGAAACTGTGACTGTGTTTTCTGTCACTGTAATGTGACCAGGGCTAAGGAGGAAGTGCAGTTAGTAGGGTCATCTGCTAAGATTTCAGGTTGGTTCCTGAATGAGGGGCTAAAAGTGCCTCCAAGTTTTATTCTTCATCTCTGTTACCCCCATCCCAGAAACGAGCTTGCCTGTGCTTGGTCCATTAAACATCTTCCCTTCTCTCTTCTAAGACTGAGCCCCATAAATCCTCAACTCCATGTAGGAGACCTTGATTTTTGCCCCTCACCTGCCACACCAGCCCTATCTGTGGAGCAGCTGATACTTGTTCATCAGTATCTGCTTGGTGTGACTATAACTTTATGTTCCTAAGATGTGGCTAGCTGTGAAGAGAAATGCAATACATTTATTTGTTCATTGACATCCTTGTGAACACACATTCTGTGTTGTGTTGCTTACATAGTTTTCTGTGGCAGTCATCCCAGTATTTTGCAGATAGGAGTGGATTTGTTCCTAAAAGAGCTCTGAGGAAGGGAAGTGTACAGATTCCCATGTTAGAGATAGAAAAGCTGAGGCAGGGAAGCAAGATGACTTGCTCAAGGATTCTGTGGAGGAAGAGTGGGAGGGGAAATCCCATCTGCCAAAGAAGGAATTAATCCAGTCTACAGGAAGCATGGGAAATGACTCAGTTGCAGATGATAAGAAGGTTGGAAGGCAAGTGAAAGCTGGCCTGAAATCTGGATAAATGCAAGAGAGAGAGGAACTACATTTTCTGAAATTACTCACAAGAAAGTACGTGTACATATGCAGCTGAAAGGAAAACCAGTGCCTGGGTGGGGCTAGGACTCATTTGTCAGAAAATAAGGAGACTGTGAATTACAAGGTCGTCTCTACTTGGCTTGAGCGCACTGCTGGGCAGCATGCTTGGAGTAGAGCTGCCTGCTTACAGGGAGTCTGAATTCAAGCCTCTGAGCAAAACATCCTCTCTTGGATCAATAGTTCTTGTTCACAGCAGAGCTTGCAAGATGGGGTCACGAGAAAGAAGTCGTTATTTTGCTACTGAAAATTCTCAGTTTCTAGCTGATAACCATTGCTGTTTTCTGCCTGTTGTATGTTACTGTGGTTAAGGTCATCTTACTTTCCATATTTTAGTCTTTTTTATGTTTAAAAGTGATGGCAATATAGTCCTTCAGCATGCTCCTAAGTTTTTATCATTCTGTTTTTTTGCATAGTGGTATGATAGCAGAGATTTAGGTACTGAGAACTACAGAAGCAATTAGACATTTGAATTTATTAAAGTTAATCTGCACTGGACCAAGCCCCTAATTAATCCAAGGTAATTTTTCACTTGTCAGGTATTTCCCAAGTGAGTAATTCCCAAGAAGACGATTTCAACTCTTAACTCCAAACTTTGTATTCTACCAACAAAACACACTTCTACCTCTGCATCGTCTGATGGTCCCACTCAGTTCTTTAGGTAATATGCCCATTGGTGTCAGTAGTGAAAAAACTATGTCTAAAACCAAGAATAAACTGTGTCTTAGTGAAAGGATAAAAATTCTCTGTCAGCAATGACTTAATTCAGCAACTGTTATCTCTCTGGGATCAGGATTACATGGTGCTCTTAATAAAGAAATATTGCACTCTATGAGTAAAACTTGTATCTTCCAACATCGGAGGAAGTTACCCGTGACTTCCTTTTGGCTGCTGATGGAGCGAATACGTCGGTGCAGAGAAGTACCCAAAGGTACAGTGACTCTACAGGAATGAGTAAAGCCCAGTGAAATGTGAGCCAGTGTGTTTTCCCTGGGGATATTTCAGATAGCTCCTATTTCTACGTGGGCTACAGATTGTGAGCAGAGATAGTTTCACAGCAGCTTTTCTGAATCACAGAGGGCAAAGTGGAAGGCAAGTGTAAGTCATCAGGACAAGGGAACTCAGTCATCTGAGTTTGCAAATCATCTATGGCTCATTTTTAGGTCGAGGTTTGCAGGGAAGGTTGGTTGATTCACTGGAAGAACTTCAATGGCAACCTTGCAATAGATCTAACCCAGATTATTTTTATACCTGTGAGGTGGCTGCCTTTGTTTCTAGAGCTCGTATTTGTACATATCTTGGTGCTGCAATGTGCTGCTGTTACTTTATCTTCAGCTAAAAGTGAAAAGGAGGAACACTTGTCCCCTTGTCTTGGTGATGCTGTAGCTCTTCTGGACCAGCCCAGACGTTTCCTGATTGCTCTCAGTTATTGTCCCCTGTGTGCCCTGGCATCTCTCATGACCACTGCTCAGAATATAGACTGCTGTCTAAATAAACACAGTATTTCTACTTTATCTGAAGCAACTGTCCTCCTGGTATTCACAGCTTCTTGACAGAAGCATTTACTGATTTTATTAACAAAAGTAGCGTCTCCTGTTGGAGTCCGTTTTAATTTACCTCAGCCCTGCCTCAAAATTTCCTTTGGATGCCAGTGGGAGGTGAAAGAAACTTCTAGAAACAAAGACCTCACTGAAAGACCCACACATCCACACAGGACGAAGAGCTTCTCTTAGGACAGGCTGGGGGAGCCCGTGTGGTACCGCACAGGTGTGGAGAGGTGGGTTCCAAACCTACTGCCAGCTATCGCTTTTTAATCCAATGCTGCAGCAATTCCTTACTGGGAAGAAGAGAAAGTGGTTGAGTGAAAATTCCCTTTTGCTGGTAATTTTATGTTCTGAAGCTCAGCTTATGGATAGAAGGATCATCTGGGGGTGTAAGAGAAAATGCAACTGGTAGTTTGACCTTTTATTGAATATAGTGGAGAAGTGATATGGGATGTGTTATTTTAGAAGAGCGAAATGACACATTAGGCATCAAAGAAGATAGCACTGGAGTTGCCTCTGATGCACCTAGAATGCAACCCTGGGGGATTTTAATACACAAATGGGGAAGAAGGGGTTGCAGTCTGCTTTGGGGAGAGGCAGCTGAATACACAACTGGGACAGTCCGTGTCAGCTTTCATAGATAGCCACAAACTCTAAGCATGGAGAGAGCAGTACCATGAATAAGCTTCCCACTATTTTGTAGGTGATGACCCTGCTGTGAGCTCTCCCTGTGCCCAGTGGAGGCAAGGCAGGCTGGCTGAGAAGTCTGCAATGGCAACTACACCTCCCCTGAAACACCAGTTGGGATTTTTGCTTTCTGAGAGCAAAACCACATTGGAAATATGACCTCATAGGAAGTCAAGTGAAAATAGACCCAGCCATCAACAAGAAGATCAGATCTGGGAAGGAAGTGTGGTGAAGGTCAAAGCAGAAGGACACTAGATAAATTCAAAATACACGTAGTCCAACTATAAAGGTGTAAAGGAGGAAACTCCTTTGGGGCAAATCAGAGGAGATTTATAAATCTTCTCTTGATACACAGAAAAGAACTGGTATATGTGGAAGGATATATTTGAAGCAGCTTAATGTTACTTAAGGATGAGCCAGCTTAATCAATTAATTACCAACTCTTTGTGACAGGCAAAGTTGCAGAGAACCAGATTTTATGCTCGGCCCTGAAAAAAGCAAAGAATAATAAAAACACTGTGAAAAGAGAAGGAAGGATTTGCCATTTGGACATAAGCAGACCCTTGTACCAGGTACGCAGGATCTTCATCTTTGGTTTGTTTTTTGTGTATTTCATTGTTTCATTTCCAAACTTCCTATCTGATAACGTGTAAAGGAATGTGTATTTTAGACAGCTATCTCATTAGAGCACAGATTTGCTTCATAGAAAGCCAGATGTTTTCGATGACATATAAGAATGCTGTAGCTAAAAAGCATTAAAATGCTAAGCTTGCTACACATGTTAATGCAGAGTGAGCCTACACGGGTACACTGTGCAAATAGCTGCACGTCCTTGCTTGGTTTTCTTTGATAAATGAAAGATGTGCCATGTTAAAGATATGATTTTGAATCTTACACAATTTTATTTTTCGCATTGAAAAAATGGAGAACAAACTCCTCTATTTTCAATAACGCTTTCAGATTTTCTGCAATCTCAATCCTCCTCATTGCCCTCCCTCTGTATCACTTTGGAAGGTGGCTGTTGGGGCCTGGTGGGGGGAAAGGGATCAGTCAAAGCTCTCCCACAATATCATGAGTAATTTAAAAGATGTCTTTTTAAAATCTCGCCTAATTATAGGTAATTCTGATTTATCTCTCAAATTTGAAATAACTATTCATTTACAAATGTCTGAGTATCTCCCACTGCAGAAATGTGTTCTTATGAGATAATAAGCAGCAACTCTTTAACATCATGGACCAACACATCACAAGTGTTTAATTTTCTTAGAGTAGCCTTTAAATTATAGGTGCCAAAGATAGTAATTTTCTGATTTACACTGTTAGATAGATACGTATCACTCAAATATGAGAACAGGGAAGAGCTGAAGCATCCCCTGTATAAGGCAAAGATACAACTAGTTTGAATTATTTTCTGTTCCCTAAGGATATGAAAGAAGACAATATTGTGTCAAGGAGCAGTTCATTGAATGCATGTGACAATCAGGAGCTTGCCAAAAGCCTCTCGGAGACATGTTTAGTATTGTTAATTCTTGTGATCACATCAAGCTATTCATCTTTTATCAATTCAGATGGCTCTCCTTCTGGGGACAGCCCATCTCTCAGCTGACATTTGATGTGTTCTGTGTCAGCATCGCTGCATCTCCGACAATGAAGGAAGGGTACAGTAGATTAGATGAAGCATCAGAAAGATGTGTCAGTGTCACTTATCAGCCATGAGGGCCGGTCTGGTGACCACAATTGAAAAAAAAAATAAAATCAAAGATTTGGGAGAGAAAGACAACCACAAGCCAAGAGCATCAGTCTGAGCCATAGCTCCCTTTCACACATGGTTCTGCAGTACCGTGCAGGCAAGTTGCACCAGCAAGACTCCCAGTAGCTTTAAAAACTGAGATCTGTGTCCCCAGATTAAAGATACATAGATGATGAAATATGCTGCGACGGGAAGAGTGTTCTTTGTCGCTTCTAGCTAGCAGGGGCATTAGCTGAACTCATTTCCTCCTCCCTTTCGCAGGACATCAGCAAAAGGGAAACAGCAGCGGCTTGCTGGAGCCAGGGGGAGGATGCATCCCCAGGAGGGCAGTGCTTTTCAGGGTGTGGTGTGGGGCTGGCATAGGATCCTGCTGGGCATGTTCAGTTTACATCCCTTGCATCAACTTAACGTTACTTTCTTGCTATACGCACTGACCCTTGAAAAGACAGCCCTGCTGATTGCAACTGCTCCTGCTGCGGTCATTTAACTCTTTCGTATTGAATCCAGGGAAGCTGTCTGGAAGTCTTCTATAACTGTCTCATTTTCTGTAATTGATTTTTTAAAATATACTGGACTTCCATAACAATGACAGCAGGCCTTTGAGCAAGGCCATCAAGAAATTAAAATGAGAGAAAGCCTTGGCAGTTTCTAGGACACAAGTAAGGTATATAGACAATTTAATAGATTAGAGAGAAATGTAATTTTGTTTGCAGTGGAAAAATGGAACAATGAGAAATTTTGAGGGCTGAGCAAACCACACCAGAAATTACTGTAGCTTCTAGATCCAGCTAGGGTTGGAGGTTTTTTCCTTTTGATTGTACGTGTCTTTCAGATAAAAAATTCCAACTCTATAAAAGAAAAGAATTTTCTTCTATGAGGATGGAGAAGTACTGGCATAGGTTCCCCAGAGAGGTTGTAAAACCGCTATCTTTGGAGATATCTAAAACTTTACTAGGCATGATCCCAAGCATCCTGCTGTAACTGGACCTGCCTTGATGAGGAAGCTCGAGTAGAGGACCTCCAGAGATCCCTTCCAACCTACATGATTCTATGCCAACAGTAATGTGTGTTTTTTCATTTGCATATCAAATACCAGAAGAGATGGATCTGTACAATATTTAGTAGCATTGTGTTAATATAACAATTTAAAAGGTATCAGCAAGATCCTTTTCTGTATTATCTTTAATATAGTCTTAAAATAAGGGAAATTACTGCTACTCTGGTTCAATACCAGCTAGGTAAGTCAATACGCAGACAGGTACATGCACTACCTGGAAGCCTCGATCGAACCAGTGGCATGTACAGCCGCAACCCCGGGCACAGTAACTAGAGCGGTAACAGCAACTCTGATTTCAGCCCCCAGCTAAATTCTGAAACGCAGACCTGCCAGGAGATGACATTAATTTGTTTAGGGGGATGTCATTATATCACATGGAGCAAACACATGGGCACACCATGTCAGAGGGACCCTGTAGGGCATGGTGGATGATGTGTACCTACAGCATGTGGATGGCTTCACGCTGGAGGAAGGGAGGGTGGTGAGCATTTAACCCCACTCACCATTGCCATGCAGGACAGGATGTGAAGAAGGATATGTTCCTCACTCAAAACAATGCGAAGTTTTTTTTTATCTAGTCAAAATATAATTATAGAGATTGGAATTTGGCTGCGAAACCTGGGCTAGCCTCTCTGCAAAGGCAAAGTGAGCCAAGTTATTGAACCTTGGTTCTTGGAAGTGTCTTTGGGTTTTTACACCATGAGATTCTGAGGCTGTCCAGTATCTTTTTGAAGGATGCTTTTATGATTAAGCTAAAAAGTTATGTGAATTTTTTAAAACTTTGTCTACTTGTGCTTACATCCCTGTTAAGCCTAAAGTCAAACTGCTTCTATGGGAGTGACAGCTCAGATGTGAGTGAAGGCCCAAATGAAAATTATGTAGGGATCTCATTTGACAAGGCCGTTTCAGACAAAAGAAATGTTAAACAAATAGCCTTACACAATGGGAAATGGTGAACTTCTGCTGAACCTTGCTGATGGCTGGGTGCCAAAGGAAAGTTTGAAGCTACCCGCATGTTCTCTTTTGGAAATCTCTCTGCTTTTAATGTCTGGCATTTGTATACCATTTTAGATGGAAAATGAAGAGTGTTTAATTATCTTTCCAGGGTATGACAGCTGACTGATAGAAATTAAAATGTCTGCCCAGAACTCCTGTTCTTCACAGAGTGAAAATCCTGCATACTAGTAATTACTCAGACGATATAAACCGAGCCATATTAAGCTGTAAACAAATAGCTGAGACTGGATGATTTTGCAACATAATGATAGTATCAAAGAAAATTAAAACATTCAGGTGTGTGACCGTGGATGAGTGTTGCTTTCTGACTGCAATCTGCTGCCACAAGCGGTAAAAGCTCTCATGGTCTGGGTAACTTTTCAGAATTGTCTGCTTGGCGAGGCAATGCAAGGCAGGGGCTGTGGGTAGAAACAATGTTTTTTCTTAGGATTGATGGAGTTAGAAGAAGCTTTCTGGCTTTCAGGACCACTTGTCCTTAATTTTTTAAAATAAAACTGGGATTTCTTTGCCTAATATAAACGAAATCCTGGCCAGGAATATGAACTCTGCCTGTCAGGAAAAGGCTCTAACAACCAACCACCTTATCATTACCTTCTGATATTCCAGACTTAGACTTTTTTTTTTTTTTTTTTTGCCATTACAGAAAAGCTGCAGTCTAATATTTTAAACATTCTGATCATTGCTATCTGCAGTTACTGCAAAGAACAAATTACGAAAGGGATCAATCTCATAAAGTAAAATTAACTATTTGAAATGGAAAGCTGCCATCACAATCTGATGACAATTAAAGTTGCAGAAAATGCAGTGCTCTGAGGCAAAAGAAAGACAGACCCAGAGCCGGGTTGTTTTAAGGTGTGTGCTGGTCATAGAATCATAGAATCATAGAATCATCTGGGCCGGAAGGGACCTTCAAAGGTCATCTAGTCCGACCCCCCCGCAGTCAGTGGGGACACCCCCAACTAGACCAGGTTGCCCAGGGCCTCGTCAAGCCTTACCTTGAATGTCTCCAGGGAAGGGGCCTCAACCACCTCCCTTGGCAACCTATTCCAGTGCTCCACCACCCTCATGGTAAAGAACTTATTCCTAACGTCTAATCTAAATCTGCTTTTTTCCAGTTTAAAACCATTACCCCTTGTTCTGTAATTGCCGGCCTTTGTAAACAGACTGTCTCCAGCCTTCCTGTAGGCCCCCTTCAGGTACTGGAAGGTTGCTATTAGGTCTCCCCAGAGCCTCCTCTTCTCCAGGCTGAACAACCCCAGCTCCCTCAGCCTGTCCTCGTAGCAGAGGTGCTCCAACCCCCTGATCATTTTCGTGGCCCTCCTCTGGACCTTCTCTATCAGGTCCATGTCCTTCTTATATTGAGGGCTCCAGACCTGCACAAAGTACTCCAGGTGAGGTCTCACCAGAGTATCATTATCATCATTATCCTTTTAACTCAAGATAGGCCTGAGCTTTAAATCTGAGATTCAAAGACCGGTGTCCTGAAAGGCTGTAAGGTGCTTAGGTGCAGGTTTGCATCCTACCCCAGCCCCCATTTTTAGTAAGAACATTTCATTCTCCTGATAGAAGAAGGAGGGATACCTCCAAAGGCTCAGGGCTTTGAGTCAGAGATGCTTCTGGCCATAGCTGGCGGGAGAAGTTCACAGATTTGCTGGAATTACAACCCAGTTTTCCCTATTCCTCTTCTATGATGCCTACAAAATGTTTGGCCATAATTAGAGCTCAGGGGCTCTCAAATCATGGCTTAATGCACTAGTGAAGACAGACTAACTCTGCCTGCATGCTTCCCAGTCCTCCCAGGCTTTAGCTGATCAGGTCTTCAGAGTGAGTTTTCTGGTGGGGATCCTGAGGAACTGCCACAAACCCAGCTGCAGGTAAACCTTTCCCCGGTGTACTTGCTGGGTTTGACCTGTTCTGCTCAGAGAAATGTTTCTGCTCTCCTCACCTGGCACAATTTCCTGAGGTGAAGAACCGTGGCTGACAATCTGGTTGCACCAGTAGCTTTAGGGGATGCCATTACCTTATGGGTCAGGGCTTGCTAGTCAGGGTACGCAAGTGCCAGTGCAAATCCTTCTGTGTGAAATGCGTTTGAAATCCCCAGGGGATGCAATGAAATACCAATTATACGAAATGGGCCTGACCAGTAGTTTGTCTTCTGAGGAGATGCTGGTTAAAATTTCATCGTGAAATAGCAAGCGGAGCAGGATGGGTCAGTCCTTCTCATTAAATCCTCCTTCGCAGAGATGATTTGACCCCAAGGAGTTGTAAAAAGAACTCGCAAAGCAGCTCAGCCTTTCGCGTGGGCCAGACTGCAGCAAGTGGCGGGTATTTTAATACAAGATATACCTGAATCCACAGAATCCTTGCAAGATAATTGCCCACCTCCCATACTTCATCTGACAACAGTTGGACACTTTCCAGTATGATGACATACTCAGGGCTGTTTTCAGGAACAAATTATAAACATTTCTAGCTACAGGCTAAATACAACTTGGTTTGCCAAGTGCAGTCTCTTCCCTTGGTTTGCCAAGCGCAGCTGAATGTGAGATGTATTTCTGCTGGAGTAGGAAGACCCATGAACAACTCGCCCAGCTTTCTGTCCCTTTTCTCTGCAAAAATACTAATCCACGGCACAAAAGTTACTGCAGGAGCTAAGCTAAACACTGTTTTTCTGCATGAGAGCTTGTTACTTAAGTGCTGTTCTACCCTGATTAACAAGGATGGGCTCTTCCACTCCCTGTTCTCTCTGCCATTTACAGTGCTAAACATACTCAGCTAAAAGTAGAAAGCTTTGATGCTGTTTTCTAGCTGCTAGCTTTAAATTTAGTCAAATTAACTCACTGCTTCCCAGGGACCCTCTCTGTTATAAAGACTGTATCTGCCACACCAGTCTTACCTGCTCCAGCCCAATAGCTTCAGAGCTGTTGAGAAGGTTCAGGGTAGAAGAAAATTCAGCCTGAGCTCTCCTGGCTGCCAACTGTTGCTACTGCGTGTGCTGGGACAAGAGGAAAAAGCCATGAAATTCTATGTATGTTCTCTTCAAGCAGAAAACAACCATAAATTCAGGTGGATCACATTGGCTGAAGGAGAAGGTGGCCTTCATCACTGAAACTGCACTGACAGCCAGGGCCAGGATACGGCCCTTCCCCACACCATAGTATACGAGCATATGATCTGCTGGATCAAGCACTGGCTGCCTGGATGGTCCCAAAGAGTGGTGCTCAATGGAGTTAAATCCAGCTGGCGGCCGGTCACAAGTGGTGTTCCCCAGGGCTCAGTTTTGGGACCATTTCTGTTTAACATCTTCATTGACAATCTTGATAATGACATAGAATCATAGAATCATAGAATGGTTAGAGTTGGAAGGGACCGTAAAGATCATTGAGTTCCAACCCGCCTGCCATGGGCAGGGACACCTCCCACCAGACCAGGCTGCTCAAAGCCCCATCCAGCCTGGCCTTGAACACCTCCAGGGATGGGGCATCCACAACTTCCCTGGGCAACCTGTTCCAGTGCTTCACTACCCTCACAGGAAAGAATTTCTTCCTAATATCTAATCTAAATCTCCCCTCTTCCAGTTTAAAACCATTACCCCTTGTCCTGTCACTACATCTCCTGACAAAGAGTCCCTCTCCGGCTCCCCTGTAGGCTCCCTTCAGATATTGGAAGGCTGCTATAACATCTCCCCGGAGCCTTCTCTTCTCCAGGCTGAACAACCCCAGCTCTCTCAGCCTGTCTTCATAGGGGAGGTGCTCCATCCCTCCATACATAGAGTGTATCAACTCTAAGTTCGCAGATGACGCCAACTTAAGCGGGAATGTTGATCTGCATGAGGACAGGGAGGCTTTACAGAGAGACCTAGATAGGTTGGATGGATGGGCCAACATTAATGGTATGAACTTCAACAAGACCAAGTGCCAGGTCCTGCACTTGGGCCACAACAACCCCATGCATTGGTACAGGCTTGGGGAAGTCTGGTTGGAAAGCTGCCTGGAAGAAAGAGACCTGGGGGTTCTAATTGACAAGCGGCTGAATATGAGCCGGCAGTGTGCCCAGGTGGCCAAGAAAACCAACGGCATCCTGGCTTGTATTAGAAATAGCGTGACCAGCAGAAGTAGGGAGGTGATTGTGCCCCTGTACTCAGCACTGGTGAGGCCACACCTGGAGTATTGTGTCCAGTTTCGGGCACCTCAGTACAAGAGACATATCGAGGTGCTGGAGCGGGTACAGAGGAGGGCAATGAAGCTGGTGAAGGGCCTGGAGAATAAATCGTACAAAGAATGATTGAGGGAGCTGGGACTGTTTAGTTTGAGGAAGAGGAGACTGAGGGGTGACCTCATCACTCTCTATAACTACTTGAAAGGACATTGTAGAGAGGTTGGTGCTGGTCTCTTCTCACAAGCAAATAGCAATAGAACAAGAGGGAATGGCTTCAAGTTGCAACAGGGTAGGTTTAGACTGGACATTAGGAAGTTCTTCACAGTAAGAGTGATCAGACACTGGAACAGGCCGCCCAGGGAGGTGGTTGAGTCACCATCCTTGGATGAGTTTAAGAGTCGCTTAGATGTGGTGTTGGGGGATATGGTGTAGGGAAGAACTTTGTAGAGTAGGGTAGATGGTTGGACTCGATGATCCCAAGGGTCTTTTCCAACCTAGATGATTCTATGATTCTATGGTCATGGCAAAGTCATAAATGGAACAGATAGTTTACTGAACCCAACACACCTGAACCATCAGTTGCAACTGAGGTTGTGACAGGAGTATGGGAAGAACGGTACTGGTTCTAAAATGTTGGTAAAGTCATATTTGCTACCACTGTCCAAAGGTTTCAACTGCACCTCTGAATGGGCAGGTGAGCGACATTCGCTGTGCGGAAACGTTTGCAACAAAGCTCTGAGTTCTAGCACATCCCTCCCCAGAAACAAAATGTTTTCTGAAGTATAGACTATACTAGGAAGTTCATTTTTTTTTCGCTTTGGAATATGTTGCATAGGGAAAAAATCTGTTACCATGCCTGATATGGATTTTCTACCTGGACTTCTGTAGCTGTTTTTCAATGGCTTTGCACAGTATGGTTTCAGGCATCAGTGTGGGAACTACAGCAGTGTGGGGATCCAGTTTGGCTCTCGGTGTCAGCAGGCTCATTCTCTGACTTCAGGACGGTCCGACACTCTGTGTGAAGGTGGCAAGAAATCGCTGAGCATATTATTTTTCTTCTGGTTAATAATCAGAGAGCCCAAAATTATATCAGAATCACTGATTGGCAGATAGCCAATTTTCTAATCATCTCTCAAAAAGGGAGGAAAAAATAAAAAAAAAAAGCTGAAAATTAAAAGCACAAATATTATTAATCGCTACCAAAAACCCTGACAAAAAACCAAGCTGTTTCATGAAGCCTAGTTTCCTGCAGGCTGTCTTATATTACCACACCTCTTGCACTGCCGTAGCCCGTAGTCCATCAGACCTCTTAGAGTACAGGACCACAGGGCCTCCAGATGGTAAGCTCTCTACAAAAGAGCTTCAGCTTTCCTCTCCTCAGCTCCTGGACTTTTCCTTTCACCAGTTCCTCTCTGATGTCACCTGTGGCCCCCACAGCAACTGTGTGTTTCTTCTTTTCTTTTAGTGTCCCCGAGGCAGAAGGCAGCACAAGCTGTTCCCTGGAGCTTTGTGCCTGTGGATTAGTTGGTGACTACATCCATGGCCAGCAGCATAGGAAGCAAGTTCTCCCTGCCTTTCCCTCTGCAGCAGCATCAATAACATCACTTTTGTCTATGTTTTTCTCTGTTTTTATGAAATTTAGAGGACTTTAACTTTTTTAAGATCTTTACTGCAGTTTGCTAGCTAGCTTGGGTTAAAGCTGATCACAGTCTGATCCTAACAGCCTCATTTCCACAGGAAACTAGGCTAAAAGACTTCTCCTCTCCTGCACTTGGAAGCTGCCAGTTTGACAAGCTGCCAGAGCTCGCCTGACAAAAGCAGACCTCTTCACGCTTCCTCCTGCAATTACTTTCCCATGGAGCCCAAAGGTGAACTGCCAGGCCATTGATCTCATTGCAAACAAGGTATTGGCAGCAGTGGCAGGAGATCTCCGTGGGGATGAAATGTCTGGAAATGACACATGCTGGCTGCTCGTTACGTTGATCTGGTACTAACTGGTCCCTAAATGAGGAGGAGTTGCTGGAAGTGATCCATAGGCCATTTGACTTGTTTTCATTAGTTGCTCTGAAAAAGTCACCCACTCAAAAGTTAAACAAGGCATATCACAACTTTATCTCAGCTTCAGCTCCCTTGCAAGTTCCTCCTTTTAGAGCAAGAACCCTTGCTTTAATCTTTGAGGAGCGCTTCATGCCAAGTCAACACAATAGTCTGGTTCTTCCTTCTTATTCAGTGACGAATCCCATTTCTCTGTTTTCAGCACAGGATTGCAAGGCTGATGTAAGACGGAGCTGTTCTTTTCTCTACATTCTGGTGAGCGGTGTGGCTCAGTCTGCTGAGCCGGGGGCTGGCACTGTGACCATCCTGTGGACAAGGAACTAACGACCCTAAAGACCCAGTCCTCTGTGATTTTGAATGTCCATCTGCATAGGCTCTTGCTCTCCAGAGAGACCCTACACCCTTTGCAGCGGCAGTGACAGAGCTGTCAGCGACTCAAGTTGCAGCTATGAACGATGAGCATTTCTGTAAATCAGACAAGCAGGATCTCAAGCCAGTCAGCAGAAATCTGGGGAACTATTAGCCAGCAGCTGTCTCTGAGAAATGTGTTGTATGAAACCCAAGTAATAGCGGCAGTTGTGGCAGCTGTGGACTTCCCATCACCTGGACCGTAGGGTCACCACTTGCCTTCCTGCAGGCTCTGTCTCACTCTACAGCAAAGAGGAAGGGGTCCCACAGGACAGAGTTGCCATCCTCACACAGACCTTTTTACCCCAAGGCTGACACAAAGCACATCCATTCCATGCAGCGCACAAAATGCCGCATGTGGGGGCAAAGCTGTTTCTTTTTAAACCAGGTAATGTCCATAATTGAGGTGACAGCCTGGCCCCACAAAGAGTTGTCCTGGAACCACTTGGGGACAAGAAACTGTGGCATAGAAGAAGTCCTTGACTAGCTGGTGATAGCGGAATTTGGGGCCATTACCCACTTTTGCAGCTGAAGTCAGTGTCATGTCAAACCACACATTAACCACACTTTCCTGAGGTCTGTCTGCTGCACAGGGGGAAAATGTGTGTGAGCCAGCGATCAATGGCTGAGAGAACCAATTTAATCTGGATATGAAACTTTAATGTTGGCATTTCTGAAGTGCTTGAATTTGCAAATCTAACAGCACCAGTTTAACACTGATGTTTGTAAGTGTTCAGGCTCTTTAAAAGGAAGCTGAGCTCCCCGCCATACGCTGAAATCCCACCCTGTGCTCATCAGAACCTACCTGGAGTACCAACAAGGCTGAAATCTTTCAATGTGCTGCCCAGACCTCTGGCACATGTGCTTGTAGAGTAGCTGGTCATGGTGGTTGTCTCTCGGAGGAGGTGGATGGGCCATTTTGATGTTGGCCCTCACAGCTGCTTGCTGGCAGCAAAGTGAGGAAAAGATGCAGTGAAGGGAATATGCTTACCAAGATGTGGACACAGCCTGGGAATCAACAGGAAGAATGGGAAGTCTGTGTCAACTGTAGGGCTACGAGCATATTGGGATGTTGGGTCATGGTGGGATAGGTCATTCTAAATGGAGGGTGTTTGGGAAGGACAGCCTGGGAGGGGGACTTGCTCTGTGTAAGAGGGCAGAGAGAATGGATGGAGATATGCCCAGGGACAGATGACAAGCCAGCTGAGAGCTTGTGTGTCACGGTTACTGAGCAGACCAGCATGGGTCATTTTGTCATGGATGTCAAAGGATTGTGATCAGTTGCTGGACGCCAGTCACTGGTGGTCTACGCCAGGGGTCAATACCAGGGCCAATCCTGTTTAACACCTTCCTTAATGACCTGAATGATGGGGCAGAGAGCACCCTCAGCAAGTCTGCAGATGACACAAAGCTGGGAAGAGTGGCTGATGGACTGTATGGGTGTGCTGCCATCCAGAGGGACCTCAACAGGCTGGAGGAATGGGCCAGCAGGAACTGCATGAAGTTCAGCAAGGAAAAGTGCAACGTCCTGCTCTTGGGCAGGAACAACCCAAGGCACTAGTATGTGCTGGAGGCCAACCGTCTGGAAATCAGCTTGGCAGAAATGCTTCCATGGCTTCCACATTTCCGCCGGGGTGTCCTCATTGAGCCTGGATTAGGGGAGCAAATGGGCAACCTGCCTGCCCGTGCCCCCCACCAAAAGCACCGTGACAGCTCTAACTGTGTGGATATGTGCAAATAACCGTGTAGATAACCTAGATGTTACAACAATAATTTCAAGGGCTTGGCATGAAATTTGTTGCACTGTGGAAGGGACGCAGGCTTCTGTTCAAGGGGGGGCAAGTGAAAACCAACAGGAGCTTGTGCATGATCCAATCCACAGCCTTCTGCTCTTACCTTGTACCTCTAAGTCATTTGCCTGTTTTAATCCATCAAGAGATGGGATCAGGGCCGTGCACCATTTTTTCCATGATGCCTGTCTGGGGTAGTAAAGTCACAACAACATTTTTTAATGTTGCACAGAAAACAGAACAAGGTAATAACCGTGGCCAGAACCCTGGGGAGATTGATTTGTCAATGTCTGCAGAAGTCTGCGAAATGCTGAGGTTTCCACATTTTCTTATCGAAAGCTGGGGTAGTGTTTGAGAGCACAATGGAAATGGCTGGAGAACCTGACTGTTGTCAAGAGAGAGGCTTTCTCCTGAATTATTCAGAGCTGTCAACTAGAAACCAGTCTAGGGTGAGATGACACCATGGCATTCATTTTCGTTTAGTTTAGACAGAGGCTAGATTAGTGGTAAATTAATTTTCACTGTCCATACACAAACACAGCTCCTCTGGTGTGTCAAGACTTACAACTTTATCATCTGCTAATACCCTCTTGTCAAAAAAAAAAAAAAAAATCAACAAATTATTTGCCAAAGATCTCATCATATCATAACACGGATATTACTAGTCACCGAAGTCTGTGTGCACAGAGATGTTCCACAGCTCACATCCTATTCTTTCCTGCTTCACTAGTTTTTGAGTCTTTTCAGGGAGGACAAATTATATAGTCAAAAATTACACTTGGTGGGTTTCATGGCTTAGCCAGAAAAGTCTGCATTCAAAACATGGCATTTAGTCCATGTGGCTGTCCCAGTAAGCAATAATCATAAAAAAGCTCTGGGAGAAGCAGCTGGCTTGATTTTTATCTTGGTTTTCTAAATTATGCGTGTAAGTCATGTTTCTAAGTTTACCCTTCCTAGAGAAAGGCAGAAGTTTAACTGGCATTTCCCTCTCTAACTGCTTTGGCCACAAAAGTTTCCACTGGCGGAACAAATTCCTTCCAAATGGCAGTGAGCAGCCTTAAACTCAACAGCCTCATCTGCAACCCCACAGGGGGACCTTGCCCTGCAGAGGGGCCTTCAGCGGCTGCATTTTGTCCTGGTGGTACTCGAGAGAAGGAGTATTTATTTCCCCTGTTCCTCTGGGAGTTTCAGAGGCATCACTGCTATTTACAGGCTGATGACGCTCGGCACAATGCGGGTACATACGTTCTTGGGTTTTTCCACTTGCTCTGGGTGCCTGAGCAAGTCATGTATGTCGAACATCTGGCCAGCACATCAAGTGTTTATTCATGAGAATAAAAGGGAGAAAAAAAAAAAAAGAAGTGTTCTCAAGTCTTGTAGACCTTTGGACTGATCTGAGCTATGTGACTATAACTTTAGCAATTAAAATTGTGCAGTGGGAGTTAGTCTGGAGGTGATTAAAGAGTATAGTTGATGTTTCTTGTTTGTTAGATAATATGGACCCTTTTGCTAGATGAAAACTGGAAACATAGCCGGGCTATCCCTAGGGATGATGGCCAAAGGCTGGGCTGCAGGGGGTGTGGGTCAGCAGAGGCGCTTGCTGGACTCAGCTGGGGCATCCTTAGTCTTCTCGCTTCCCTTTTGCAGTGATGCTGCTGAACTCAGCTGGCCAAGAAGACCTGACCACTCACTTGCCATGGGGTTTTCCAGCCCACTCAAGCATGGACACAGGCAGGAGGATGCCCATGGGCTCCTGTGGGTAGGAGCCCAGACTACCTAGGGGTGCTAGGGGTGCTTCTGAAAACCCCCCCATGTGCCTTGCCAGCAAGGGGTACAAGGCTTGTATTCAAGGTCCCAGCTGCTCCCTGGCTCCTCTCAGGGACAAGATTGTCAAAGTTACTACTTTCGATTTTTGCTTTCACTTGCGTTTGTAACTGGTGTCAAAGACCCCTCAGTCCATATCATTGCTGTCTCTTCCCTGACTGTTTCCAGTGACACTCACGATCTGTCGCTTTGGGTTTGCAACTGAAGTCGTGTTCAGTCAAGGTTTACAGGTGGAGAAGAATGATCACGCCAAAATCGGGTTTACCAAACCAGGATCTGCTTTCTAATTTCATCGTCAGTTGTTCTAGCATTGGAGACACGAATTGTCCAAACAGCACGTCCAATTAGAAAGGCAAAAATAGCCTTTTGTGGAGCGTTGCTTGTGGTGGCATCTGAGCCATACTTGTCCTCCAGCTCACAGTAACCTCAGCTCAGCATCCTTTTGTTTTCGGTAGGCTTCGTTCCAGTTTCCCTGCAGAGGTGGGCCAGCCTCGGCCTGGCTAGAGCTGAGCAGGGCCAAAAGGAGAGCAGAGGAGAGCAGGAACACCAAAACAGTGCAAGGGTCTGCTTTCCTGTCCTGGGTTGAGAGACACAGGACTAGCTTTTCTTCTAATGCTGGGGAAAATTGCACTTTTAGAAGACTCTAGTGTCTGAATTTGTGAAAATATTTGCTTTATAGCCAGCCAGGCTCTGTGGGATTCAAGGTTAGTGTTTTCGAGCCTTGCCAGGTGCAGGGACAAGGAGGAGCAAGGCCTGGGCATTTGACCCAGGCTGGCCAACAGGATTATTTCATACCATGAACATCACATTCAGTATAAATTAGAAAAGCTTGCTGCGTAGCTCTCTCTCTCCCTTGATGGCGGCGGGTCCAGACAACTCCTTGCCCCTGTGCCGGAACCCTGAGGCCTTCCCTTCCTCCTGAAGCCATTGCGCTCCCAGTGTCCGCCATTTGCTGTCCCTGCTGGGAGCGCACAGCTTCTGCTGAGAGAATTGGCTGAGTATAATTCCTGTATATCTTTTATCAGTGTCGGGATTAATACTGGTTCTTTAGTATTATTGTTAATTATTTAGTCTTAGTCTTTTAAATCTATTTATATTTCAACCCTTGTGTTTCTTTGTGTTCCCCGATTCCCCTTTCCGGGTGGGGAGGGGTCATCGGGTGATAGAATAATTGTCTAACGACAATAGATTGTTATGGGTTCTCTCAAACCATAACATTTCCTTTCAGCACAAAGACGTTTACCATCACAGCTAATCATAGCAATCGTGCCTGCAAAGAGAGGTCAGAACAGACTCCACTGCAGGTAAAGGGCTGAAGTGATTGCTCAGCCCTTTGCCAGTAGCAGCTCCTTGGATTAGTGGACTATCTGGACGTGTGACAAGTGCCATTTTCTAGGAGAGCCTCTGAGTGACTCCCAGATTTCACATCTCCATTCCCCAGGGTTTCTGGAAACAAATGGTGAGTATTTTTCTCCTGATGTTTTTAGTGTTCACATGCCAGGAACTGACAGGAAAGACTGAGCACGCTATTTTAATTTTTTTTTTTTTTATTAGTTTTTTTAAAATCTCGTTAGGACTTTGTCTACAACAGGGCAATGACTCAGGACACAAGAGGAGTGTCATTTTCCAGCCTGCTGGACGCAGCGTATCAAAGCCCAGGGCGGTGCCAGCATTTTGATGGTGATGACTTGAGCTGCATGGAGCCTTGGATGTGGCCAGACTCCCCCAACTCTGCCAGCGCCACTTGTCATCCTGACCTTATGTTCCAGTTTGAGGGCAAAAGGGCCTATTTTTTCCTTTCTGTTAATTTGAAAGAGATAAATATAGCCAGTGAAGTGACCTCCTACTCCCATAGAAATCTTTAAGCTTAAAGCTGAAAATGTGAAATTTAGCAGCAGCTCTTTTTTATTTATAGGCTGCTCATTGTTTTGCTTAACATAAGGCTATGTTGTGTGCCTTCAAACACAGTTAATTACCACAAGGTCAGAGAGCTTTGCAAAACAATGTCACCAGTCTTTATTTTGTTAAACAATGATTTTCTAAAAAAAAAAAATTTTAGAAAAAAAATACAACAAAAATACACAGCAAATAGAGTGTTCAATGTTGAAACATGATTGAATATAGTTTTGAATAAGGTTTCCCAAATATACACAGACAGCTAGATAGTTCTTTCCCCAATGAACTCACTGGGGCTTGGGTATGGATTTCACCCTGGCTCTGATATAACTCCCACCAGGTAAGAATCAGGCCTCCACTTTTACCATGCAGGACATGAGTTGCAGGCAAGATGAGGTGGTCATCTAGAAGGAAGAAAAAATGTTGCCCATAACAACAGCTCTGAGGAGGACCCGAATGAGCAGCACTGACCAAAAATAGGCTGCAATACAAAATGGGATCGAAATTGAGACCCTTCCTAGAACTGTCCAAAGCTTTTTATTTTCCCTGTGGTGACTGCAGGATTGCTAGGACATGTGTTCGTTAGTCTGCAGGAGATTATTGTAATGAATAATAAATGGATGTGACAGAACCCCGAGGTAACTCAGTGACTCTGGAACTGCTTCCCAGTTCCCCCATGTTTGGCTTTAGTTGTCTCTGATATCTGCCTTCTGCTACTCACAGAAGGATGACAATAAAAGATGACTGGGACATTACTTTATAAAAAAAGTACGGAAAATTAAACTGTAAACTAGACTGCTATTTAGGAATGACTTTGCTTAGGGGTCAGGGCAAGGAGCATGGTTGTGGTGCCTCCTTGGAGAGACAAGCTGTTTCCCAAACCTCAGCCTGTGAAAGCTTGTCTTGAGCCACAGAAATGTGTTGGCAACTCCTTTCAAGAAAGTTATGATGATGTTTTTGGATTAAATGAAACTAGTAAAGATTGCCAGATCACAGAATAGTTGAGGCTGGAGATATCTCCAGGTGGCTCTGGAGATGTTTAATCCAACCCAAAGCAGGATCAACTGGACCAGATTGCCCAGGACTACATCCAGACAGCCCTTGAATGTCTCCAAGGTTGGAGACTCCACAACCTCTCCTGACAACCTGTTGCCTTGTTCATCCACCTTCACAGCAGACAGTTTTTCAAAACAGACAAGTTTTTCTTATGTTTAGGTGAAACTTCATACATTTCACTTTGTGCCTGTTGCCTCTTATCCTGGCACTAGGCACCAGTGAGAAGAGCCTGGCTCCATCTTTACCCCTTTCCATCAATTTTTAGGGTGAAGTATCCTCATTGAAGATGAAAATGAAGGTTGGACCTGAGAAGGATTTATGTGGAGAACCAAAGTTTAGTTTTCTAAAATGGGAACTGTAACTGTCCTTTGGTTGCACTGAAGAGCACGGCTTTTGCTTTTGGTATACAGTTGCTGCTAGTTCGAATAAGTGAAGAGGCAGCTTTGCTACCGAAGGGTTGCTCGCTGCCCCTCTGGGCCACTCCTGCGAATCACACTGGAGGCTCGTCAGGCTGCACCTCAAAGCTGCTGTTGCCAGAGAGGGTAGTGATGTCTTGAAGCTTTAGATCTCATCTGTGACCCCACTGATGGCCATCTTTTACAACAGAGGGAAGCACAAAAGCCTGTTTGCCAGATCATCTGAAATAATGGTACCCGCGAGCCAAAATCTGCTCCTGTTTCCCCTGGAAAAAGCAAGAGCAGCTTTACCTGAGTTTGGATTCACCCCAAAGCTGCTGCAGATGGAGGCAATCCCAGGCTGTGGTCGGAGACAGGAGGTCCCTGGCTCCCCTCCAAAGGCCGGTACCTCCTGTTTCCCTCTTCAGCCAGAAAAAGGCTATTTGGGGGGAGCGGGCGCTCTCGGCAGCGCAGGGAGCTGTCAGCACAGCCTCCGCACGCCTCGGGGAGGTGCAGAGATGTGTGAGGGGAGACAGCAGAAACCAGAGCTATGCGGGGACTCCTGCCAGAGATTGGATGAAAGCAATAGGGCCTGCTGGCTCTTCCCAGGCTGAGCCCACGGAGGGACTGCACAGCTTGATAAATGCCTGCAGAGACACTGCCAAGCGTGGGCAACGATGTGGGAGGGCAACAGGAGTCTTTTTGAGGGTACCAGATAGAGGACTGGTGCTAGGCCACAAATATCTGGTCATGCAAAGCTCAAAGCAAATGCCTGCTTGCATACGGTGTCCTGTTACCTCTGGAGAGGGACAGCATCTCCATCCATCACCTTCTGAGATGTGGCTGTGCAGGATGAAGGGATGTTCCTGGTGAAGGAGGTTGGACCAACTGGGTGCTGCTTACTTCGCTTTGGTGCTTTCACACAGGGTACCTGGATGAGAAAGAAGAAAGGGACCCAGGAAGCTCAGTTTGTATGAATTTTGCATGGATCCTTGTGTTCAGAGTAGCAGTCCTATTTATTCTGGACTTTCATTTCTCTGAGAAGAAAAACGTTTGGTTCTGAGATAGTTTTGAATAGCACTTTATCTCCTGGGTGGTTGTTTTTCCTTTGACATGGGAGGCAGTTCTGTACTTGTAAGTGACATGCCTTCTTATAAACATAGATTGAAATTCCATATGTTATGGAAAATGTTCCCTCAGCTATGATACACAGAGAACATGGTACGCAATTCCTGCTAGACCACTAGCAGAAATGCTCATTTCAGTCATCACAACATCAAGCTTTAAGCAAAGGCTGGAGAGCTGATTAGCAGTCTTGTGTCTTGCAGATCCAGCTTCTTAGTAGGTTTATCTTTGAAACAAGCTCCACAATGAACCATCATTACTAAACAGAGAAAGAAAACATGAACAGATGGACACTCATGGTGAAACAGGGTGTAAGACAGTCAATACAATGCAGCTTTTCCAGAAGAGCTCTTTGAGAAGTTCAAAGCCATGATCACCTCGGAGGTCGTTGTCCCTGTGAAATAAAGGACTGAGCCAAGTGCAGACTGAAATCCTCTCTGTAGGTAAATGTGCTCTGTTTACCCAGATGAAATGGGCCCTCGATGAATGCTGGCTAAAGCACAATTCGAGCTCAGGTACTTGGCTTCAGATGCCCAGCTTTGAATTATGTTTTTGTGGGATCACTGAGTGCTGTAAGTATGAGCAACTGGTTAGAGCCCGGGAATTAAATGGAGTCAGATCATCACTTTGATTTCCATGGAGGGAAAAGATTTTATGTAGTTTTCAAACTTTTAATGGAAAAAAAAAAGAAAAATTCTAAGCATGGAGGCATGGAGTTGGGCTTCTTTGGTTTTTTCATTTGAGTCAAATTCTAGATCAATTGTACTCTTGAAAAGTCTTTTCCCTCCATCTACATTAAAGGCTGAATGCACAAATCATTTCTAAAAATACTTGGTATTTTCAAATAAATTAATTATTTAACTTTTGCATTAACAGTCAAAACCCATTGAGCAGCATCATTGTCTAGTACAACCGTCCAATGCCTGCAATTTGAATCTGTTGACTCTAGATGGATACCACAGGTCCTTTTAAAATACACAGCACACTACAATATCCTAAAAGTTCAGATAGGTTTGAAATTGCTGTTCTTGTCCTCTGGAGACAGAAACTAAGCACAAAATGTACCAGCTTGGGATGTACCAAAGTGAATCTGTATCAGAAAAATATGTTATTTGCTTCTATGACAACATTGGAGACATACAAGAAATAAGACACTATGCATCCCACACATTAAAGAGATGAAACTGTCTGCTATCCTGAAGTGACCGAAAAGCTTTCTCACCAACTGCACTACTTAAAGGCTTAATAGTTCCTTATTCACAGGTTTGCATGACTAAGATGTCTTGGTGCAGAGCACCGTTGAGTTTGCTGTAACTTCTTCTGCAGACTGACATTCCAACCACAACCCTTGACAGGGTCTTGAGTTGATTGCAGCTGTGGTGCCTCCAATCTAAGTTTTAAGAGCCCTTGAGCATAGGGAGGCTGGGAGGAATGACCTGACGGCTGAGGAAGGCTGGCAGCAGCCCTGTCTTCTGCTGTCCTAGCTATATGGGAATAAGACCACCTTCCACTCTGCAAACAAGAATATTATCTACCAGTGGCCTGGTGTTCCAAAGTTTAAATACTATCTCTGCCAAACACGATCCTGAAAGCAAGGTTGGACTGCTTGACTTTCCCAGCTGGAATACAAGCTCAAGAGTTTTGGGGTTTTTCTTTTTGCCTCATCAGGGTGCTTTGTAGATAAACTGCTTTTTTTGAACCTTGTGTACTGTAAAAACAGCATAAAGATGAGAAGAATATGAGGTAGGACTTCTGTGCCCATGGAAATCTTTGATTTGAGTCTGGCTTTGTGCAAGAACTCTCTGCAATTTTTTTTACCTCAACAGATGATCCCAGTGTCAGGTCAGGGAAGAAAAACACAGCTTTTGGCTTAGCGGCATGGACACTGGGACCCCCAGATCCAGCAGCCAGCTTGGGCATTCTTATCAGGATGGCCTTGTAGAAGACACAACTAGCTGAAATGGCAGGAGATGAGGTTCCCCTGGCATGAACTAAGGATACTCACACTGGCCACCTGAACCCAAGCAAGGTGACAGGGCCAAGTGACCACAGCAACAGATTCCCAACAGCCCCATGATCATGCAAAGCAGCAGGTCCAGGCTGAGGTCAATGCAGGAAAGACAGACAACAAGCCAGGAGAGCAGGGGCCAGATACAACCCATGGCATAGCTTAGCAGTGGCCTGAGGGCTCCTGGGCAGACAGTTGCATGGCCCAGGTGGGAGCAGTCAAGGCCCATTTAATGTCCTCAGTCCCACCTGTGGAGGAGTGGCTGTGTCACTCCAGGTGTGATTCTATGTGTAATTGGACCCCTAGCCTACACAGCCCCATGCAGAAAGTGTCAGTAGGAATGAAGGATGGAGTCCTGCGAGTAAGAAATGCTGTGCTTTCCTGATTGGGACCTGTCTCGTTAGTTTAAAGGACTAAAAGCTGTCTGCTGCCTTGAAGGTGACTGCAAGTGAGTGGCTTGCTTGGGCTGACTTCTCATTATCCTCTGCTGCAGCCCTCCAGGAGCTCTCAGGATGGGGAGGTTTGAAGGTAATGTGCTTAATCAGTTTTCTGCTTAGTCGGTGTAGTGAAGTGGAGGGTTAGTTTGCTGTAGCTGTATATCTTCTCCTTAGTTGTCTTGCTCCAATTTTCCTTGAGCCAGCGGGAGTGGTGGGAGAAGCTTCCTTATTAATGGCAGCTTGTAATTGTGAGTTTGGCATCTGGTGGATCAGAGAAGATGAAATCATTTGTGTTCCTGTCTGCACAAGGCTAGAAGTGATGCAGAGGAGGCAGCTTTAATTAAAACCAGCCACCATAGATCATAAAGCAGCCTTATCAACTTGCAGGCGCAGCACACCATGCTCTGGAGAGCGCTGGGCTGTGGGAAGCAGAGATGGCCCACAGCATGAATTGTAATAACAAGGCGTAGGCAAGGACCGGTGATATCGACTGCAGAGCAAACCTATCGACCCTGCCTCTTGCTTTCTCTCCTGAGAAACAGTCCCCTACACCCAGACCTGTTCCGTGATGTGGCTGGCTGTCAGCACTGTGCAGCACGGATGAGTCCGTGCTTCTGGGATGACGCTGCGAGGCTCGTCTGTTTGTCCCGCCATCATTGTATGTGGCTAAGGCTTTGGGGATCAGAAGTCCTGGAGGCTCAGCCGCTCCCAGCCCAGGGTACATGTAGGTCTGAAACTCCTCTGGACTCCTGCTGCTTAGGCACTGATTGACCCTGAGTGCAGCAGCATTGCATACAAAAAATGCTAGGCTATGGTTGTGCTGAAAGATAGTATGCAATAGCGCAAGCCAATATATGTAAATCATTCTTTTAAAAAGTGAAGTAGCACATTTAAAGCAAAGCTTTTGGCTTTCTGTGTGCTTCAGCCTAAGTCAGGCTGAAGGTGTGTATTCTGCTCCTGACCGTAGATTTGCATCTCTGGGATCTGACCTGACGCTCAGAGGAGCTCAAACTGGGAATATGGCTTTGCTTTTCATTAGGGATTTGATTTTGCTGAAAACAGTGAGATGTATTATTCATGAATATCTCCTGCAGAAGTCACAGAGCATCTTTTCCTGGCCTGCATTCAGTGAAACAGATTTCCATGTAGTATGGCTATGGGGTTGAAAGGCTTGTGTGAAACTTCTGTTATGTACACGCAAAGAAACTCATGAAAGTCCCAATCCACAAGAGACTACAGAATTACTAAGTCTGCTACCTCCAAGAATTTGAAAATCATGAGTCAGGCCTCAGTCATAACTTCTTTTTTTTTTTTTTTTTTTTTTCAATACAAAGAAACCTCAGGGTCTTTATTTGCTTACTGGCTTGTGAACATTGAGTTCTTGTTCTCAAACAGTCAGGCCCTCATAGTTGGGGAAATAAATCTATTTCTAAATGAAAAGCCAGATTCTCTTGCAATAGCAGCCCTAGAGAAGCTGATCTTCAGCTGCAAGTTTCATAACGTTTGGGGTGAAAGGAACACTCCCACAGTCTAGCGCTACTACCTAATGCGGACCTTCTCTGTATGGCTTGTGTATAATGCAGGTTATCACCTTTGATGTTAGGAACTGGTAGCTGGTTTTAAAAACCTCTGAAGCTGGGCTTTCCAAAGCATGTCAAAGGGAACAGCTGCATGAATGTCTCTGAAAAACAGCTGTGAAAAATAATGTTTCTTGCCTCCTGTTTGTTTAAGACGGAGCCAGACCTTGCGCAGTCTGTGCCGGCAGCAGGGGCAGAGCGGCTGGCAAAGCAGAGAGATGCCCTCTGCTCTTGCCTTGGGATGGCACAAAGCAGTTATTTTAATCCTAGGTCTGAACTGATGCCAAGCTTTATTTTAAAAAATATATATATAAAGGAAGGCAAGCATGCAATTCGTGGAAAACTTCCGGGTTCGTTTTAGCCATGTGAATAATGCTGCATGTGTTTCCATTTACCCGTCCCTTCTCTGGTCCCCAAACCTGATACTTTGGACTGATCTCTTCACTCTGCCAGAGGCATGGTGGCAAGCACATTGAGTGCAAGTAGTAAAGTAAAAGTCGTAAGGTTTCCAAACAGAAACCAACAGCTGCCTGTCTTGTGTTCTTCCCTTCACCCTGGAAGACAACATAAGCAAAAGAAGCTTTTCAACATTCATCTGTTTCTGTGAAACGCTGCCCTTAAAGGTCCTTAATTGTGGGAAACTTGGAGTTGCAAAGCACCTTCTGGAGAAGGTAAATTGCACTTGTCTAGGTGCTGGATCAAGTTAATCAGCTGCCACAGTTACATTTAACAATCCAACACTTCATGTGTTTTAATGTCAATCTCACTTGCTATTAAGCATTTTGTTTCAAAGCTGACCCCTTGAGCCCAGGTCTCTGTTTGTGAGGAAACTGTGCATCCCTAGACTCATGTGAGCTGTGCTTCCTCCTGTACTCACCTGGGTTTGGAGGTCAGTACCTGAGCCTCAGGTTTCACCAAAAACATTCAGCACAGCTCTGCCGACAACCTTTTCACCTTAACAGTTAATCTCTCGTGTTGGCAACTGCTACTGTTTGTCCAAGTTGAATGTCATCTCCTCAAGCGTGTCCCTGCTAGGAGAATCTAGTTGGTTGGGGATGGCTGACTAAAAAACTGAGTTAGACCTAAATCTTTGCACCAAAGGCTCATTGGGCTTAACCATCCAATGTAGCAGTCATGTTGTCAAAGACCAGGAGCTGCATTTGCCTTCTCCCAAAAGTAAACCCCCCCCAGCATTCAGCTTTAGCATTCCTCAGCGCTGAAATAGCTTTAGGAAGAGGATCAGGATTGTGTGAGGATCAGGAGTGCCACCTCTTTCAGAGCTGCCCTGCATGTCACTACACAGGGCTTGTAAAACTCATCGTGGAGGCGGGTTGCCTGCTCTCAAATGTTCATGCAGCTTTTGGGAAGGATTAAGAAAAGGTGGTGTGTGACAACAGCAGCATTGCTTAGCTGTGGGGTTGTGAGCAGCTGAGCCAACAGGATCAGGATTAGTGACTGTGGGAAGCTTTCATCTGGAAAACCAAGCACTGACTCAAGCAGCTGTAATGACTTTGTGTACTGCCCTCCTGTTGTTGCTGAGAGTGGGCATTCAATGTGGCTGGAGATGCTCCTTCAAACAGGAGATGTTCCCTTCCTGTTCAGAGAAAGCATGAGAAGAGATGGAGAAAGTATGAGGAGGGGAGGAAAAAGAATGGATGCTCTGTTAGCCTGTCCTGAAGTGCTAAAAAGTTTAAAATTGTATGAGCTTCACGAGGACTCAGGAGATTCAGGTAGGGCACATCACCTGGGATGAAAGCTCTTCCAACTCTCATTTGGTGCAGTGGAGGTTACACTCTTGGATATCCAGAGTTTTTGAGCCGCTGTAGTCTGACAGCAGGCTGAGTCATTGGTTGTTGAGTCTTAAAAGTGTTCTGCCTTTCTTTCATTGCCTCTGTTCATGTGCCTGGCTGCTTCACAGCCATCTTCAAGACATTTGAGGTGAGCAGGATGCCGCTTGAGTTCTCTCCAGTGTAGTTACAGTTGATTTCTGAATCAAAGGTGGGGTTTGTTTTTTGTTTTCTGGTTTTGGAGGGGTTTTGTTTGTTTGTTTGTTTTTCCTCAGTAAAGGAGCCAAACTTCTCATTTCTTTAAGAAGACAGCTTCTTCAAGAGGATAACAATCATTAAGATGGTTTCAGAGGTGCTGAGTTTTCTTGCTTTGCTACTAATGGCCTATCTGGCCAATGTTTGGCCTGTGGTGCTTGAGACTGCCTGCTCGAGCATCAAGGGGACTTGCTTTTATGCAACTCATCATAAAGAATAGTTTTGATACAACTCAAGAGGTGCGTGGCTTTTCCTCTCTCAACGCTTTTACGATATCAAATGCTCCAGGGGCATCTAAAATGTCATGAATCTGTGTATGCAATGTGTTTCTTAAAACATGATCACTTTGAGCTCATCTAAGGAGAAACTAAATGACTCTGTTAGTTACCTCCTAGGGTAGTGGATGATGAAGCTGTCCCGTGGTTTCATCTCTGGAAAGAAGGTGAAGAACCAGTAGGGGGAATCTGACAGAGGTGTAACCGTCTGCAGTGGCACTGGGGGAGGACTGGAAAGATGTAAAGGCTGGTGTTCACAAAGATGTTTTCTAGTACATTTTTACCTAATGTAGACAACTGTTAAATGCTTCAGCACTGAAATAATCCATACTTGAGGTTAAAGCTACAAATATCGAAAGAAACATCTGTGTGCAGACAAATCTTAAGAAACTCTACAGTAATAAACATAAGGTTAATGGAGCAAAATGGAACCTAAAATGGAGTTGCAGTGATCATTTCTACTTAACTAAACTGAAAAGTTTGACTCTCCAGTGGGAAGGCAGTCCTTTTCCATAGGTGTGTATGAGAGAGAAAGAAAACCATGTTTTTTCTTGCAACATACCCTGCTGATTTCAAGAAAACAACTGTTACTTTTACCATCTCTTCAGGACTTTGTTTCAAATATCAGCTCGCTTTCAGTGCTGAAAGACTCTAACTTCTTCCAGCTTAAAATAATAATCATAGTTTGTGACAGCCCTGTTTACTTGAGTGATGTAGCAAAACTGATCCTATCTCATCCTAGCTGGTGAGAAAAATGGCTGGTAGTTTTACCTAAACCAAGGTGCAACTCCAATAAAGGTCTAAAGCTTCTAAACATCAAGTTGCAAGGCACATGGTAGAGGTGCTGCACTAGTGGAAAGTGCAGTTAGAAGAGGGTCTGTCGAGGGTTTTGGAAATTTTTGGGGGTCGTGGTCCATTCTTCCCCCCCCATCAGGCTTGGTCCATTGTTGTGGTATTTGGAGACAAGGGAGGTCTGGTGCTACTTCCCTCCATGTAGTCACAGATCATTACTCAGTTTCTGGTGGTCAACAAGTGATACTGCTTTTGTTCAGGCTTTTTAGATGTCTACATATCTCCAGGTTTGGTGTGCAAAATGTTCTGTGAACATATATTTTTATTTTCTCTTCGCAACCTCTTTCTGGCTTTGACCTTTGAAGGGCTACAAAACAAATCTGTGTTTATAAGAGTGCTGAGCTGATGCAGAGACACCTGGGTTTTGTTACCTGTTTTTTTTAGGGACCTTCAGCAAGTTGCTTAGTTTCTTTTGACCTTCCTTTCTTCCTTGGCTTAAATGCTTGGTGAACCTTAAAAAAAATGTGCTGTAAAATACTCAATAGTACTATAAATTGTGAATGAAAAATGGGAATTACTTAGTGATAATAGATTATTAGCATAGTGGAAATGTCTCCTGGAAACTTAATGCAGGATATCAAATGTACAGTATATTTAAAATGTACATAAAATTGGTTTTTTATTCTTGCAGAACTTTTAAATGACTCCTAAGATTAATAAATACTGGCTGGCTGCATATGGGAGGCTGTGGAGACTTGCCTGGAATTTTTTTAAATTTCCTTGGAGATTGTATGAGGTTCATGAGGCATGGAGTCCTGAATCAAATATTTCTAGTGATAAACAGCATGTTTGTCCCGATGCATTTGTGACCCATGCAATCATGCTAATCTTCTGCTAAAGATAAATCTAGAGTAGGGGAGAGCAATGATATCATACCCCGATTAAGGACCTGGATAACAGGCTGAGAAGGGCAGAGGACAGCCTGTTCTGCCGAGCAGGACTTGCTGTGTCCCTGCTCTTGGACAGGGATTGCATAGCCTGGTGACATGGATTATAAATGTCCACAACAGGTCTGCCTAGGCTGGTGGGTTTGCTAGTTGTAAACAAGTCTCCAAATTCACATGACACAAGTTTGTATGTCACTTAAGCGTTTCTTTCAGATTGGGAAATACTACGTTTCATGTGTGATGGTGTCCTCACCTCGGCTTGCAGAAGGATGCTGAAGCATCCTGGGGACAAGGACTGCCAGTCCTGATGTGGCCTGTCTGAAGCTAGCTTTTAAGAAAAAATAACAAGGGCTTTCAGATCCCTTTCAAAAATAGGTGTTTCCTGTGTTTGATCTGAACAGAGCTAGGAGGATGCTATCAGATGCTGAGTATTCATTACTGAAGCTTTTCTTTCCTGGCACAGAAATTAGAGATGCCTGGGATCAATCTCAGCTTTATTTCTACCTGCTGGGCACAAATTATTTCAGAAAGAGCTCAGACCTGTGTTTGTGTAATGAAATACCATCCTGCCCTCGTTTGGTGTGAAAACCATGCTGGATGTCCCAGCTGCACAGCCCAGGCAACTGTGCCATCCTGGAGGGACTGCAAAGCCTCTTGTTACCTCGCCCTCTGAAATCCAGGGTGAAGAGATGGTTGCATGGATTAAAAATGCTTGATCGGGCCTCCAAAAATTGTCTTATGCAGATGGTAAACAGCACCTCTAATTACTAATACATGGAAAGCCATATAGGTGTCAGTATTGACTTCAAAGAGCCATTTCAGGCAGATGTTTTATTCCTCATGGACTCGTTTCCCCTGTGGGCGTTTGGTGTAAGGACTCTGCTTGTTCAGAGACTCCCAGTGAGGTTTTTAATGTCAATATTGATTAGGGACATAGAAGGTGTATTTGAGGTATGCATGAAGAGGTGCTCTATTTGTGATACCCTCTTAAGAGAGTCAAGCAATTATTTCCTACCTGAGGTCAAACAAAACATTAGAGCAACACAATACTAAAATCTTAGTATGACCCCAGTGCTTGATTACATTTTCTTCTAACAGACCCTAAATTACAAAGACATCTACCTTTTCATGTACTAAAGTCATGATTCTTGCATTATTTTATTCTAACTTATCTATATCTGCCTTGTGGTCTGTTACTTTGTGTGCAAAAACCATCCCCTCTGGTGCAAAATTCTCTCTTGTAAGCAAATAAATGAAAGGACCATTAACAGCAAACCATCCTACGGGTATTTAGTTAAAGAACATTTGCAATATTCAACTGAAACAGTGAATGGGGTGGAAAATGCTCTGAAAACTGGATGACTTTATCCTTACTGGAATCAGTCAGCTCTTGAGTTAATAAATCAAACTCTTGCCAGCTAAAGTATCTCATCAGATGTGTCAGTAGCTAAGGTATGAGGTTGTTCTTTGTCAGAGGCTTGATGTATGGGTGTGGTGGGAATGAACTGCTGACTTTAGACTTGTTAGGCATCAGAAGTCCCCTCTAGAGAGCCAGATCCATCTCTTTTCCCTCATTTCTGTACTTGGTTATGTGACTTCCCCTTGAGAACATTTCCTCTGAATATTGTTCATAAATATTTCCAAGAAACCAACAAACTGTTGTTTGGCTTCTGTCTTTTTTTTAGTCGTCTTTTTTTTTTTTTCTGCACAGTTTTTCAGCAGGGAACATTACTGCTCTTGGTCTTTTCAGTAGGTTGGGAGGGGAAGGGGTTATTGTTTCTGGGTTTGGACAGTTTGTTTGGATGGCTGTTGACTTTGTTGTTGTTGTCTTTCCCCTCCACTTTTGGCAGTCTGGGGAAGTGGGTGGTTCCCTGTTTTGTTTTTTCGACCGTTTGTGAATTATTTATACACCCAGGCTTTTTGTGCAAGTGAGGTTTTCTTTGGGTTTTGGTGTGTGTTTGTAGGATTTTTTGCATCTCAGGGCATTTTTTTTTTTTGTTCAGCTTTTGTTATTCTGAAGTTCAGATTGCTCTTGGTACTTCCAAGTGGCTTCTGTGGTTGGTAGCTTCTGTAGCTTTGCCCTTTAGTCCCAGACTGCCCACTGCACAGGGAGAACAGGGCTCGGACTCGCTTTGCTCCTTGAGAAAATCATGGATGAAAATCCAAGTCCTCTTGGAGCACCAGAAGGAGAGGGTGGTGACTGGGAATAACCAGCATGGACTTGCAAAGGGTTAATTATGTGTGACCAACATGATTGTCTTCTGAGAAGAGATGGCTGAATCTGTGGATATCACTTTGACTTTTGCCAGGTGCTCAAGCCAGTTTCCCACAACTTTCTTGTATCCAAGTTGCGATGTTATGTTCTGGATGGTTGGACTAGTAGATGTGTTGGAAAACTGGCCACATCATTAGGTCAAAACATAGTGGTTAATGGTTTGTACTCTACCTGGAGGCTGGTTACAAGAGGTTCAGGAAGCCCTCCTGGAACCTGTTCTGCTCCTTCTTTGGGAAGGAGGCTGACTAGGGAGCTCCCAAGGTCCCTTTTGACCTGAATAATTGTGTTATTTGAATAAGCTCATATCAACTAGGTGTTAATGTCAAGACCATGCAGTGCAGACTGCCTATTACAGACAACTATTTCTGTGTAGAGGTCTAGTTGCTTTTTATCTGAAGGGATGGAGATAGACTTTGATTTGGTAGCCAGATCTGTGGTTGTAAGGAGGACCGTGGTGATGGAAGATGCACTGATGGACCATTTGTGTACTAGCATCCTCATTCATTCCTAAAATAAATTCAGTGCACACAAACTGCATACAAAATTCACAGCACTTTTTTACTAAGCCATAAAAGCAGAGTTTTGCAGCTGTATCTAGAGCCTGAGCAGGAGCATCAAGCAGGAGTACGCAGCCCCCTCTACGGATTTCCTCCCCTTCACAATTGAAAACAGAGGAGCTTCTGCTTTGGTATACACAGGAAGGATGAAGGCAAAGCAGCCTTCAGCTGGTTTCTAAGCACTCATGGCCCATTGAGAAAAGCTTGGGGAGAATTTGGATCATCTCTGAAGCTGAATTGCTGCTTTGAAGTAAATGGTTTGGAAGGGCTGAGCAGTGAGCCCACAGCCAAGTAATCTGAGACTTGCATTAGCACTGTTCCTTGATTTTTAGGCTCTACATAAATTTTTTGCATGGCTCCATGGCATCCAAATAGTGCCTCTGAGATTTATTTCCTGAAGTGCTGATCCTATAAGGCATTAAAAAAACAAAACAAACACATTTCTCCATTTCTTCTACATTGGTACAGATACCTGGTGCTCATGTTGGATATTTTGTCCACCTGCCTTAGCCAATTACCAAAAAAGGCCACCCCCAGAAAGTGTTTTATCCCTAAAACAAGCTTCCAAATAGGTTTCTTCCTATTTCCTCCCCCTGCCCTCCCCAATGCATTGGGGCTTTCCAGTGTAATAAGTAAACTTAAAAAGATTGAACAAAGTTTACAATTGATTGAAAAAATAGTGTGAAACTGTGAAAAAATAGTGAAAACTTGAGTTTTCTGGATTTTTAGCTGAACCAAATTTAAACTTGGAAGCTAAATTATAAGGCTGGGATTTTTTCCTCATTCGTTTTCATTTCTCCCTCATCCACTAAGGGTTGTAAGAAGCAGGATGCTTCCACCTGCCTTGTTTTCTTCCCCCTCTGTCTTCCCAAATCCACCTTGAAGATTTGGTAGATAATGATCTGGAAGATGAAGATATGGACTAAAAAAGTATGGCTCCTGCAAGTCTAAAAGAAGCAGTACCACCTTTCTTGCCGCACCTTCATCCTTGAACTTCCAAGTATAGGAAAACTTGTCCTAGCCTCAACAAAAACCCAGACCTGGAAGTACCAGGCTTATTTAAACCCGGGCTGCTCTGAAGCTGGTTTAGCAGCTCTGTCAAAGGCCACAATTCCCTGTTGAGCTTTCCTTCTAGCTGGAGCCTGTTTTGAATTTCCCAGCAGCTCTGTAAATGTAGAACCCTGAAGTCGATATTAAAGCTGGTCACAGGCTCTAACAGGAACCTTCTGGGCAATAAAGGGGTTTGGGTTTTGCTGGGGGGGGTTGGTTTTTTGTTGGTTTTTTTTTTTTTATTTGGTTTTTGATTGATAAAAATACTTTTATCCATGTTTATCAGTCATGAAACAGATAAATGTGACATGGTGGGGTCTTCTGGGCTTAGGTAAATCAAGGTTTCAGTCTATCAGTGTTTCAGTTTTTTATTCTTTACAGCTTTCAACTCACTTAGTCTTGCCTTAGATGGTTTATCTTCTGACTGCTTAATTTAAGATATCTGAAGGCTGATGTGGCGGTGTCTGATGTCCCCATTTGGGTTCTTTGCACTGGCAGTGGGAAGAATTTAAACCTTAACATCTGCCTTCATTCTTCATCTGAATGAAGCCTTCCTCACTTCCAGCCCTCAGGGAGATGGTGAAGCTTTCTTTAATGGCAGCCTGCTGAAACCTGTCAGGGAAAGATACTGAGCGAAAGAAAGCACTTATGCTCAGGGGTTGTTTTTTCACTATTGAAATAGCTTTTTTGGTTATAAATGGTAAAAAATGAAGGAATACTGTTTCATTCGTATCTTTCTTAACTGATTGCCAAAGCACACTGAGAGTATCTTCCCATCACAAGCAGCAGTTCTTACTGAACAGAAGATGAATTACATTTTCATTTGATCACATTTCTATCTCCATCTGCGATATCGTGTAGTACGAGGCGACAGGACAAGAGGAAATGGCCTCAAGTTGTGCCAGGGGAGGTTCAGGTTGGATATTAGGAAAAATTTTTACACTGAAAGGGTTATTAAGCCTTGGAATAGGCTGCCCAGGGAAGTGGTTGAGGCACCATCCCTGGAGGTATTCAAAAGATGGGTTGACATAGTGCTTAGAGACATAGTTTAGTAATGTGGGGGGTTCTTTTGTATGGTTTTCTTTTGTGGTTTTTTGTTTTCTTTTTTTTTTTTATCAGAGTTAGGTTGATGGTTGGACTAGATGATCTTAAAGGTCCCTTCCAACCTAGACGATTCTATGGTTCTGTGATTCTATTCTATGATTTCTAACCTAATGCGTTCTTGAGGGACTTGCATGAAAGCCAGAAAAGAAGTCTGATTCACCACTGTCTTAAACAAGGAGAGGTGATCTGTGTCTCCATGGATCAGAAGGGGGCATCTGCTCTGAGTAACACCAAGGGATGAACCTTTGTGTCTTCCCTCCAGGAGAACTGACTTTGTAATACGAAGATGAAGGACTGCAATAAGCAACTTGCTGCTTCTGCAATGTGGTGCAAGGAAGGACAGAGGCAGTAAACTTTTCTTCCCAGGGTGGCTTTGCCTGTCCCCAGCTGGCTCAGGGTTTTTGTTAATTGAAGAAGCTACTCCGTAGCACCATAACACTAAAACTCACCTAAATTTGAAATTTAGTACTAGCAAGAATCCCTTTATTTCTAAAGGGGGTGAGGAAGCCTGGGGTAAAGTTGGAAAGCAGAGGAGGCACTGTTACACTAAAGCTGTTTTTTCTTGTATTCTGTAGATGTTGAAGGCTTTACATTAAACCCAGTGTATTGTAACACTTTGCAGATACATGTTCTTGTATATAACCATAATAAATACAAATACAAGGCCATTATGACTGGGGAGACTCCCCAGAACTTGGACTGAATCAGGGTTTAAAAACAAATTTATCAAGGATTGAAAGCAAGAGACCATGGGCTCTTGTGTGTTAGGACCCTGAGCCCTGTTTCTGCCTTGCAAGCTGGGCTCCTTCCCATACCCACACTGAGATCTCCCAAATGGGAAAAGACATGGATTTTTCATTTCTCTGGTATTCATCAAGTCCTTTTTTTGCTGCCCTAAAATATTTTTAAAAAGTAAAAATGAGCAGGCAGTTACTTCAACACCTCCATGAAAAGATGTGGAAATATTACAAGCTGATTTCACTCCTGTCTCCTTAAAGGGAAATAATCTGTGGTATAAACATGCAATTAAAAATAGTAGCAATTAGAGAGTCTCAGGAAGCAAAATAGGAGTTTGCTGTGAGGTAGAGCTGGTTTCCCTTTTGTCTGTGCTTCTAATTTGAAACTCTTTGACGTTGGGATCTAATCTTAATAGTTGATGCTTAGCTTCTGGTTTGTTGTGTAAGTTAAATGTCATGGGCCAGACTGGCCAGTTTTCAATGATCATCAGAAACACAAGTAGTCTGTGCCCTCAAATCTGCTTCAGACCTTCACTGCATGTTGGTAGTGCAAGAATATCCATGTTTGTAAACTTCTATACGCACAGAGCAGTGAATGCTTTTGCATGAATTGTTTCATTCGTCCATGAACGAAGGAGAAAGATGCCTCTTATGCCTGTAGGTGTCTGCACACATGCAAAGAAGAGGCTTCTTAATGCAGGATTAGGAAGGTGCTTTCAAGTCTGTCCATTCCACCTATGGGCATTTCAGTATTATAGGACATGGTGGAGGGTCTGAACATCCATCTGCCCAAATCCACCCCCCTTGCAACACAGTGCAAGCCAGCAGATTGACGGCAGTGCCCTTGGTGTGATTAGGTTAAGAGGATGGAGGAAAGAAACCAAAGTGATGGAAGATGCCTGTTGCAGCTCTTTGGAGAGCATATCACATGTGGGAAGGACTGCGTCTTTGGCACTAATCTTGGCTCTGCCCATCTCCAGCTCAGTAATGAGCTGTTGGGCTCGTGCAGAGGCGTGCAGTAGCCTTTTACCAGCGCCATAGCCTGGGGTGGTGGAGCTTGGGAAAGCTTACACTAAAGTGTAAAAATGAGTACTGTGTTACGTAGCTAAAATGGCTCTTTTTGAAAGTGGAGCCAAGAGCTGGCAAGTAGGGATTCTTTTTCATTTTATTGGAAAGATTTGTATTGAGATGAACTGGTGCTAAGATGTGTCTTGGCCAAGCCTGACCTACTCCACTGTGCGCCTGCAGAAACCCATTCTCCAGCCTTTGGGGGGATCTGCAGTTTCTCTGGCTATACCCGCACTGCTCAGCAACACAGGACAGGACCTGGTGGCCAATACTGAGCACAAGTGGTCTTGTGCTGGCTGCATCCGCAGGACTATGCTTTCCTTCCCTGCTCCATTTAATATCTTTCTCGTCAAAAAAAGGAAGGCTTTGTTCCTGCTGCTTTCTGGGGTTAGCCCAAGGCTCGTGCTGCCTGGAAGAGTGGTATTTGGTGCAAGCTGAGACCTCACCATCACTAAAGATCAAACAGCCCCTGCTGTGGCCCTATTTTGTTAGAGCTATTTGGTGTAGTACAAACCAATAGTGCAGCTCCAATTCTGCAGTGTCCTAAAGGCTGTTTTGAACTCTAAGGCACTTCAATGAATACAAATACTTTTAAATTAAATGAACTGCCCAATCCAGATGTCCAGCTGCACCCCAGTTGCTCAGTGTTGGCACTCGTGGTTGACCCAGTGTTTGCCCACCACTACATCTATGTTGTGCTTTTCTGGCTGCTGTTTCAGAACATGCCAATGCAGGGGTCACCACAATGTATATATTCCCATTAATTCTTCCCATGCCATGCTTTTGGAGCCAGCTGCTACTTCCGCACCAGTCCATGTCCTGAGGTGCAGCTGTTTGGGATGGGCAGAAGTAACAGCAAATGGAGGTTTCAAGCCCCTCAACTGGCTTGGCAGACATCCCATTCCTTGTGCCCACCGCCGGCTTCAGTCACAAAACTGGAGTGCTTCAAAACCAGTGCATTTTCGCCCTGCTCTCCATTATTTTTGACATATCTTAGACATATTTCTAGTCTATTTTTGACATATTGTTAGTAAAACCAGAAGGTTAAGGGCTGGCTAGAGAGGCAGCAGCAGCAAGCGTCTGTTTTGAGGAATGCTTTCTGTTCGGGGATCAAAGCTCAATGCAAAGCATGAAGGTGCCCAGGCTTTTTAAGCTCTCTCTCCCACCTGCAATAAGCAATTATACTGAGCACAAAGCAGGATCTTGTGCCCCTGACACATCACTTCCCCTCCGTGGCAGAGTCTTGAGCATGACTAAAGAATTGCCGTTATCAGACTTGTGTCTAGACAGTATTGGCTTTTTATTTTTTGCATTAGTTGTTGTACACTCAGATCCTAACAGTAATAATATTCACTGTGTGCTTCAGGTACTTGGCTGTATATGGATGACCCTGGATGTATGTATGACTTTGCACGCAAGTGGTTGGATGAATAGGAACTGGATAGCCTGGATCCCTCTTTACCTGTGAAAACCCTGCATAAATTTTACTTACCTCCGAGCAGCGCAAATTAAGTAGAGTTTAAAAGGGATCAGGCATTGGAGTGCAGTTGGCCTCTCAAACAGCTATTTCAGCACACCCATTCCCTACACTGAGGGCAAATAAATGCTAACTCAACCCTCTGAGCAACCCATGTGTCTGTGCCTGTTATCATCATCATCTTTTCTTAACTTTTGCTGTAACATCTGTGCTTGTCCCCTGATGAGACGGCAATCTCCTTGGGGCAGGGAGCACAATTCACCCAGAAGAGTTTAATTACCCCAAACACTCTTTTCCTTGCTCTTAAAGGGATTTTGGCTTCCAGGGCTCATGTTGGATGAAGCTATGGCTCAGGGGAACTGCTCTACCAACAGATATCATGTATCTGGGTTGAAGATGGCACCTGCAGCAGTGCCAAGTTCTGGTGAGGCTCATCACCAGTGATAGGACTGCAGATACTGTCCTGCACCCTCTTGGAAGGAAGAAGAGAGCCAGCGATACTATGGTGGATGGAGAGGATACAGCAGAGCAAGCCAACAGTGAACAGGTCACCGCAATGCTCCTGGCTGCCATCGGAGCCAAGGTGGGCTGCCAACACTCTGATCTGCAAGTCTTTTTGAGTATTGACAATGCAATGTTGAAGTTTCTTCTGTGCACACAGAGTAAACACGGGAACAAAACAGCCTTACATGCTCTGGTTTTCTTTGGTTGTCCTTATTCCTACTTGTAGGGTGGCCAGTCTTTACAAGCAAAGGTAGGAGGCAGGCCCCCCCCAAGCTGAGTCATGCATGGTGACCCCAAGCATGGGTAACGACCCTGTGGAGAGATGACTGTCCTCAGCTCCTGCCAGAATCTGGGAACAAGTTCATTCCCAGGGCTGCAGCCTGGGTGGGGGCATCAGAAGACAGCGTGAACCCTTCTGCCCTGAGCAAACCCCAAGGCAGCACGCTGACTAATCTTGCTGGTGCACTGGGACAGACCCAGTTAAACCAGGACATCTGGGCACATCAGTGATTCCTCCAGTCGCGCTGTACTTGAGCCTCGTCCCTTCTCCAGTGCTTCTGGGGACTTTCTCATAGCCTTTGAGAAACTGTGATCCAGGCTCTTGTTTAAAAGCTTAGAAGAAGTGTATATATCTCCTAATGTCTTGTTCTCTATGTGTCTATCTCTCTCTATATATTCTCTCTTGTCTTGTTTAGCTGGGCATGAGGTGGGCTAGAAAGCTTGGGACGTTTTTCCTATTCTGGGTCAAAAGGCAATTGAAAAGAACTAGATTTTTATTTAAGTCAGTGACCTGCATGGCATCAGACTAGCAAGTATGAAAAAGCAACACAGCAGTACAAAAGAACCAGGAGCCCAATCCTTGACACTACCACTCATCTGCTTTTTGCTAGAGGCCTCCTGTGTCTCCACTTCTCAGCCTGTAAAGTGCAGAACTGCCCCAAACACTGCTTTTACCCATGCTCACACAGTCTCTAACGCTACTCCCTCCAAGAGCGCTTACAATTTTTTCCCTAACTCTTAGCAATTCCCATGCTCTGTGTGCATCTCCTCCAGGCCTTTAACTGAAAGCACAGCAACATCTCCTGGAACTGGATGGCTATTGCAAGTTCAGTTGTCAAAGTGCAGTCCCTAAATTCCAATCAATTCACTCAATTCAAGTGGATTCATTTCTGTTGTGCAGGTACCAGGGATGGTGCAGGGGCAGCCTCTGTGAGGAGAAGGAAGGGACTAGCTATTGGAAACTGCCTGTTCGTTATTCAGATGTCCCTCAGGAAAGTCTATCACACCTAATGAGGCAAACCTCCATGTTAGAGGGAAACCAGGGAGAGAGAACTAGACTGCTCATACAACACCAAAGGAGTCAGAAGGGATTCACCCCACCAACAAGTGCATGAGCTGCCAAATGTCTGGATTTAATTACCAAGGAGCTTGTCTCCTGTAAAGAAAAGCAACTGAGGATGTGGACGCGGGTATCCTTGAAATTCGAACAATAAGCCACAAAAAGAGGTTCCCTGCTCAGAAATAAGGCAGACTGTTGTCCTTGCTGACCTGCTTTATAAGAGCAGACAGCGCTGGAAAAAGCAAATGCAGAAGGGCAATGATTGCCACCTCTGAGGAAATGTAAGAGACGGTAGCAATGAGGTTGGGTAGGATTTGTCTCTCAACTGCATCCTCACTGTTTCCAGGGGCTGCATGTCACGGCACACCACCTCAATACACACAAGCTACTGGGGCAGAGCTGAGTTGGGCAGCAGCCCAAGACCACCTGCAGATTCCCTCCTCCTTCTTACAGAAAAAGGTGGAAAATACTGGAAGGGAACTGTTGCTCACATGGCTTAGAGGAAACTGAAAATCCAGGTAGTCATATGAGACCCACATAATAAAGTGAAGGACAGTAGGTGAGGAAAGTGGAGTGCTGTGAGGTGGACTCTGGCTTAGGAAGAAGGATTTTTCCACTTGTGTAGTGCATCTGTCATTTTGCAATGTCTCCTGTTGTTATGGAAAATATCTTTTTTTTCCCTGGCATGGCTGGCCAGTGCCAGACACAAGCTAAAGACTTTGTTTGCTTCGTGGTATGGCTTCACCCACCATACGTTGGTCACTGGTGATTTTATGTGCAGTAAATGGTCCAACTAACCCACTGACCATCCTCACTTTTTGCCCGTCCTGACCTTATCAGAGAAGCTGTGTTGGCCCTGACAGCTCTTGTTGAAGGTGTATGTATTAAAAAAAGAAATATCTCACCAGACACTGGAGATTTCCCCCATTGAATTAGGCCAACGCTCCTCCTGCTCCATTATCCTATCAGCTGCAATAATTAGGACAAGGTATCTCCAAAATAAAGATGTACAGTGGCAGCATCTGTGGGCAACACATACAGAAGTTCCCACCAATCCTCAATTAATTGGGGGATAAGCAGATTCCTGAAGCAGGAGGTGCCAAATCTTTACACCACTTTTGCCATTTAGGGTTTTGTTGGACAACTTGGCCAACCTAGGCATAAGAGGGGCAGCAGGTGGTCTTTTGTGAGACCACAGGCTGAGGTGATTCAGGTGGCCAATCCAACAGGGTTTTTTGTCGACTAGTGGCAAAGTTGGTGTTCAGACTGTGATGGTCTGATGATGGGATTCATCATGCTGTGAATGAGCAAATCTTTCTTCCTGTGTTGCATCTGAAGAATGGGGAAAATCATCATTGCTTTCTACCTTTCATAGACTTTTATCTCCTTCAAATGGAAAGGCAAAAAAACCCCAAAATGTTATTAGTAGAAACTTTTATTTTGCTTTTCTGCTGAAATTCCAAGAGATACATGTCACCATAAAGGCATCAACCCAGCCCAGGTTGGGCAGCTCAAAGCTCCTTGACCAAGATTTCACAGCTTGAGTTTCTTGCTGTTTGTGTGCCCTCTGTGCCCTGGACAGGGGAAAGAAAGGGCAACATCGTATTTAAACATAGCTGTGCTTTTTCGGAGAGAGACGTCTTTCCCCTTGTTCTAACAATTAGCCAACAGAATCATGTTGCAGAAAAATATGAGAACTGGGAAAGGGAGAGTGAGGATGGATGTGAATGTAGATGTCTTGTCTGGTGCTATACAAAGGCGCTGCTTGTACTACAGCAAGCCCAGCAGCATTAGCAGCCAAATTATTTGTTTAATTTTAACTGCTGTCCTCGTTGCATCTTGATTTGCTAATTAGTATTTTAAGTGCTTGTAAAATAGTTTGGACATATTCCTTCAGCTTTCACACGCGTCTCTATCGCTATTGCTATTCCTTCCTCCTGCCCTGTGCCGTCACCTAAGTAACATCGTTTCTGCTTCCAGATGGGTTGAATTCCCTAAAGCGGGAGGAAAACACAATCTTCTTTGCTTATTCATACACAGAGTGCTCTCATTTGCATGAGAAGAGATCAGGCTGTGGAGCTGCATTCCCTAAAAGCTGGGGAGGAGGGAACCTTCCCGCTTGCAGGCAGAGAATAATGAGGCACAAGTGTAGATAAGCTGAATTTTTTTGGTTCTGCAACTACCCTTGGTTTTTATACCCCATTTGCAGAATTCAAACTTCTCTGCACAGCTGTTATGTGGAAATTGTGGGCTGGGAACACCACTGGCAATCTTGGTTGGGTTTCAGCAGGCAATTGCCTTGGTGACGTATGCTGCAATTGGTATGATGCAGGGGAGGACGTCTTAAATGACTGGATTCAAAAAATAGACATGGATTTCTGAATGAACACAGCGAAAGTGTGTTGTCATGTGGCAGGCTGCTAAAGCTGGTACAGCAGTAACGCTGGCAGGCATGAACAAAGGTACAGCAATGGAGCGGGGGACCTGTTGGACCTGAACATTAGCTGAGGAATTTGTTGAATTGCCCCTGCAAGCAGGAGAACTTTGAATTACTCTGACAAGGAACCTTTAATGATGCTTTTCTTGCAGTAGTATCTGGCAGTTGTACAAAAAAAACCACCCCACCCCCCCCCCCCAAAAAAAAAAACCCACCCCAAACCCAAGCCCCCTTATTTCACAGATCTTCCTTTAGTTTTTTTAATGTACCATTCTGTAAATATGCATGTAGTAACTACCAAAAACCATTTTCAGCGGTGACAGTTTTCAAGGCACACAATCACCCCAGTTGCTATTTATGAATGAAGTTTGGGAGGTTCTGCAAATGGAAGAATAAATACTTTTCTGTACATGCACAGTTCTGTATATTTAGTACACAGAGGCACTTCCCAAACATTTTGTGAGAACAGAAAGCCTTTTCCTTGGCTGTTTACAGATGACTTGCAAAGAATAAGTGAGAGGTTCGAGCGCGGCTGAACCGAGCGGCTGCCAAGAATTCAAATAAATGGTCTCAAACCCTGATTTTTCCACAGTTGGAAGATGCAGAAATGAGACATGTCACAGGCTAATGCTGTCTATCAAAGCAGTGGTGAGAAGGAAACCTCTTCTCATTTTCATTCTCCCTACTTGCTCTTTGGAAGTTGATTCTTTAAGCATTATCACTGCTGAAAGCTTTTTAGTGTTTAGATTCCAGCCGTGATCTCATGGGCTTTGATGAGCTTTTTTGAGCTGAAAGGAGCTTGTGCGAACAATGAAATGAAGATGATTGCTTGCATCTGTATGCCGTGTGCACTGGGATGTGTCAATCCATACGATGAATAATGCACATATCAGCACCTTTGATTTTCCCAGCATTGGTTTTCATCTCTTGCGTATCTTCAGTGGGGCAAAGTCTGACTTTCCACATTTTCAAGGGTCTCCAAATGTATCTTCTGTAGTGATGAATTACTCTGATGAGTAACACAAGATCTCTTCTGAAGCCAGGCTGGCCCCAGTTGCCCGAGTCTGCACAAAAGAGCTGAAAACAGAGTCACCTGTAAGGTGTCCTGTACCTCCCCCACTGTCACAGCTAATGTGCCTATTAGGGCGTTCAAGGCCATAAAAATAGGTTTTAAATCACAGAAATATTACACTTCAATATAAGCAGTGGGCTTTTGTAAGCTTGTTTTACTTCTCCTTGTTTGTTCATGAGTTGGGAATCTCTCGCGTCCTATTCAGAAGCTGTCTGGGATATTTCTTTCTTTGCAGGCGGCGTTACTGAGCCCATGGGAATACTTGGCTCAGACTTTACAGCAGGCAAACTGAGTACTCAAATGCTATCTAAAACAAAACAAAATCAAAGTAAAAATGCACCTTTCTTACGGAAGTGTTTCTCCACAGCTGGTGTGGCGAATGCAGAAGCCCTCAGTGATGCTACAAAGCTTTTACAGGGCTCATTAGACTTGACCTACTTCTCTCTTGTGTTTTTAACCCGTGGAGAGAAGCTCCTTAAAATTCATGCTAACACTGGCGTGGTAGAGCTGTCTTCCCACTTCTGAAATACAGTTTTGGCCTGCTCCCGGCTTCAGCTTTGCTATACTGGCAGTGGCATCCTGAAGGGAAGGTGAATCAATGGTGACTGCTTTCTCTAACAGATAGGTGTGCATCAGTCTCTAATGTAAAATAAATATCTTCTTTGCCAGATGTCAGATACCATTTAATTGTTTCACTGTAGCTTGCTCTGGGGTGTCAGAGTTCCCACTAAATATCCACTAGAGAAAAGAGAAAGGACAAGTGGTGGTTGTACTCTGCTGCCTTGACATAACAAGGAAGTAGAATAACAAAAATCTTAAATTTGCATCCTTACTGTAAGAGGTAATTTTTCAATGAACTTGATTCAGTCTACATCAGCTCCTAGCTTCACTCTTTAATGTCTTAGGATACAGAATTTGACTAAATTTGGTCCAACCTGTCACTTGGGTGGGAATGGGTGCCACATCGTTGTGTCCTGCACAGAAAAGGGAGATCTTATGGGTGTTTCTCTGCCTTTTGTGGAAGCTTTGGGCATGTGTCTCTTTTCTTGGTCCCCAGGCACAGTAAATAATCAAGAAGTAGGTTGTTATGAAAACCCTCAGAAGCAAAGGAATGTAGGAGCTTGAGACATGATAAGCACTTTTCTAGACTGAAAGGTCGAGTGGTGGTGAAATAACCTTGGGGACAGGCTCATCAGGCAAACTTCAGCTTGCTCGTGGGTAGAATTAACTGGGCTGTGGGTAGACAAAACTTTGTTGTTGGTTGCATTTAGTTTGTGGACTTTTCTGTAATTCGGCACCAGCAAAAGGAGAATTTCTGACCTGAAAACTTGCTCGGGCTCCTCTCCGTTTTCTTGGAGGCAGTTTGTCCTACTACCTCCAGGGTGTTGGTGCTCCCATGCACAACAGTTTGTGTCTACTGCTTATAGACATGGTTACCACTGTAATCAGACTTCTTCAAGAAGGCGTGCCCATATTCAGCGTGTGATTTTTGAGCTGACAGAGGATGGCTGGGTTAGACTGAAGTAAAACCTGGTCACGTCATGTAAGCTCATGTCATACGCTCTTTGGATCAAAAGACATTGCAAAAGTGCATAATAATGAATTAATAGAGACCTAAGGGGACTTGGAAGTCAACTGTTTGACAGAAATGGTCTGCTTGCCCGTTTTTCTGACAGTTTCCTTGTCAGGCCTTATTACATAGTCACTTCCAAGTCTGAAGGATGACAAAATTGATTAACATATCCAAGATAGATGATGCTGAAAACAAACATCTTTCATCTGCTGATATCCCCTTTTGGAACCATTCCCATCCTGGTGGCTGCAAGAGCCTGTTGGAGGCCACACGCTTTCTGCTGCTTCCTTCTGTGAAAGGACCAACATCTGGTAATGGCATCCCAGAGCTGAGACAGGTACATGCCGGTTTGAGCTCTTATCCCAGGATTGACATCTCCACTGGGTTTCTGCTCATGACCTTGCAGCCCACAAGCTGTACAGCTGGAGATAAGCAGCTTGGAAATGCTCTAGGGCTCATGTGTTCCCAACCATGAAGACATGAATAACTCATAATGCACTACAGTGCATTAATCAGCAAAGGATGTAGAGGCTGTTGGAGTCAGAGGAAAGGTGCTCTATGGGCTTGAAATACTATTGGATTGCATCCATGCTCCCTCTGAAGTCAACAGGAGCTGGCTTGTCATACAATTAGATTTTTCATATATTTGTCTCAGATGAACCCTAAAGAAATTGGTTTTAGATATCCATGCTCAGAGCATTGATTTTGGCATGTGAAAATTTAGTCTTGGAAAACAGTCATGTTCAGTGGCAGCACTGTGTATATATAATAAGATCGGAACAGACCCACTGTATGTGTGGGCGGTGCTTCCCGGACCTGCCTTTTTTATGGGTTTTGGAATGAAACCTTGCAAGGCACCAGAGAGGCAGCCAGGTTTAAGGAGGACAATATTGAGGAGTATTGGAAATTGTATATTCACTATGAATATCAAGGAATTCCCATCTTGCACAGGTGTGGAAGCCCGCCTGGCTGACCTAGTCTGTTTTGCTGTGACCTTGACTCCACGCTGAATACATCTTTCCTTCTCATCTTCATGAGGCTTCAAGAGGACAACGTGATCTGTGAGGTCTTTCTTGCATTGCCTCTTCCACAGTGTTGGCTGCAATGATGTCAGAGCCCTGCAGCCTCGCTTGCTGGCCAGTACTGCCTTGTTGTTTTAGTCTTTTTCATCTATAAGTGCTTTTCCACTGGGATTGCCATTTCTTCTGTTCAAACAGGTTGGAATTGGGACCTTGGTTGAGCACCTAAGAAATGCCTGTCAACAGAAAAAGTAACCCTGCAAGCATTCATGTTTACTCCCTACAAAACAGAGTTTGGAGGTTCATGTTCGGTCCACAGCATCTCAGCATGCAAACCAAGTAATGATACTTCTGCTAATGAGCTTCGCCTTCGGTGAGACATGATGTTTTCTAGCCTAGCTCTGGTTTGCAGACCAGTCTTTCTCAAGGTTTATACTCAAGGGGTTGCAAACAAAGAACTAGGATCCTTGTCCTGTTCCCTCTGTGCAGGTAATGTTTTTGAAGGGATCTGGACTTAGACAAGGAAGTCTGCAAGCTGCAGAGAGCACATTCACCCAAGGGTTGTATCAGCTGAGCAGTGAGTGAGTGAGGGAAGGACCAGCACAACCTACACCTGCTGATGGTTCATGAGGTAGAGGTTTCTCCATCCCAAGCTGTGTATTGACCCGATTAAACATGCTGGACCTTGAATTATTTCATTGCAAATCAACTTTTGTTAATAAACACAATTGTAAATACAGATGAAGACCCAAACCCACCTACAGAGTCCAAAGACGAGCCACCAGTTAGAAGATAAGTTTGTCTAAAATGAGATCGATTGTCAGTTGAGGTACCATCTCTGTGCTTGCTGGCAGTTCCTTGTTGACAAGTGGACTAAATCAGTTTATTCACGACAGCCTACATCTGCACTAATAGCAGGGGCACGCTCTCCATCCGCCACAAAGTACCCCAAACAAATGAAGCTTAGACCCTTGCCCACGGTAATTTGGTGTAGGTCAGCAAGATGTCAGCACCCACAGCTCTATAAATAGAGAACGGGAGCACGAGGCCATAAGTGCATTCATGTTTGTTAACACAATCTCTCATCGCCACGTCTCGTGTTTCTGCTGCGACCTGGTGTGTGTTTGCAGGCTTGTGAGCTACAACACGAGTAATTCGCTGCAGGGTGCTCAGAACATTTCCAACACCCAGCTCTGTACGTGTGATGCCAGAGTATTCCTGTGTGCTGGCAGCCGTCGGGGTGGAAATGCCGTGCTTGTCAAAGGGCTGAATTTGACTTTTGCGTCAAGGTCTCATGTCCCTCCCCGCCACCGGCGCAGATATGCCAATACCCTGTTGTAAAGACAAAATCATCCGGATGATATCTAACACTTGCCTGTGATAATGCTTCTCGATACTGCTGTCCACATCACCTCAGCGGGGATTGAACATCGCAGCAGATGCATTTCAACCCACTTGAACAATCAGGTTTGTTCCAGCACTGACAGTAATAGTTAATTTTTCTCGACAGAATTGACATTATAAATGAGTTGTTGGTTAATTTGCTGCTTTCTTAACATCATTGATCCTATGATGGTAAGGTGCTATGCTGCACATCTTTTAAGCAGCACTGCCTGAATATAAACTACCCGGCAGTAAAATTATAACTCCATTTGGATGCAGAGCACAGCCTTCTTATTGCCAGACTTTCAATCCCATCAAGAGTTTCAGGGTTACTCATGCAAAAATAGCTTGTCTGCTTGAGTGAGCGTACGAGGGCTGTTCATCAGTATCACACGCAGAATCGTAAGCACTTGCCGCCGTGAGCTGAGGAGCAGGTTAGGAAAATCTATCGTTTCAGAGCCGTACAAGCCCATCTCATAGGGAGCTCCCCCCGGAGCTCAGAGCGATGCGCCATCTGAGTTAGCCCCATCTCATATAAGTGGCACTGGCTCAGCTTGGCCAGACCCTCACCCTGCTCTAACGAGACAGAGCCAAGAGACCTCCAGATTTGCTGATTTTGACAAAGTCATCCAGCAAATTTATGGCTAGTTTAGCATTTTGAAGAGGGCATTAAAATAATGCAAGTTTTAATGCTTGTAGTAGCAGGACCATGCAGGTGAGCCATGAAGATGCTGATCTTCAGCTCAGTGGGTTTCAGTCTCTCCTTAGAAGTCTCTCCTCCAAAATTTGAACAGTCACATTAGGTTATACCTGCTGCCTTGGCCTCCCACCCTGGCCTTATGGAAAGGCAACCTGTCCCTATGCAGGCATTGTACGTGGCTACTCTTGGAAAAGCTTCTGGGCAAAAAATTAAGGAAAGTGGGTAAAAAGTGCAGAAATATCCCTTGCAGGGGGAGCAGCCATGCAAAAAACAAGGAGCACGAATGGTGAGAAACAAGACAAGATCCCATGTCATGAAGCTGCTGAAGCAGATAGCAGAGCTATAACATAGCAGTGCTTAGGTTTTTTTCCTTAAAGGGTTTGCCTTGCTCTCTTGCAGAGTATGAAGAGACCTTTTCCCACCTTACTGTACCAAGTTTCAGATAGAGGTTAAGAAGATTATTAAACTTGGCCACTCATGTGCACTTGAGAAATAAAAAAAAACCTTTAAAAACAAATTATTTGATTTAAGGAGGACAGTCCAGCCTTTATTCTTTCCCAGGGGCTTGGTTAAATAAATGCTTTTCTCTAGGTGAAAAAAATAACCTCTACAGTAAATTCTGTCAGCCAGAAATCACTTCCAGTGGACAAGTGGCCAGGCTGAGCGGCTGCAATGAAACATTCCCAAATACTCTGGCATACTTTTTTTTTTTTTTGCTTATTAATATCTGCTTTTGATATAAATAACCCTCTCTATCATCTATATCTGTGTGGTTTTGTGCGCTCCCACACAGAGATATGTATATGAATTTTTTTTTATTATTATTATTACATTTATTCCTGAAACTTAAAGCTTTTAAATCACGTGAGGAGACGTAAATACTCATCTCACAGGCTCGTACCCATGGCTGAATTATCTATTCCCACTGGCATGCGTGCAAATGTCAAAATGCACCTGGCTTGGAGCTGGCACTGGACCTATCAGATGGCAGGCTGGGGATGTATAGATCTCAGTCCTATGCATTTTCAAATCTCGGCAGCTAAGTCATGTTTCCTTGGGAGCTGCGAAGTGGCAGAATAAGATTTCTACTCTAAAGGTACGTACATGCCCAGAGCACTAGGCCTTTAATTATGCAAGGAACTGGAGCCAGCTTCCTCCTGCCTGCTGAGAGATTACAGTGAGCAAAATTTGGCACCCAACTCCATTGGCACGAAGGGGCTTTTTTTTTTTTTTGCCCACGCAGGCTCCTGCCATGGAAATTTGTGCTTATCCAAGGATCCACCCAAGTGGATCCAGTTGCCATGTCAGCAGATTAGTGCCTACAAAAGACCAGCAACCCTGGGCAGAAATTTAGCATCTCCCAAAGACTGTGAGCTGAATTGTAAGGATGCTTATTTGTCCTCTTCATCCCACGTGGGAAAAGTTGGCTCAAGCCCCGCTTCCCTCCAGTCTCTCTGGCTTCAGGAGCTGGAAAGGCAGTGAGCAACCCCTCCCCCCTCCTGAACTGGGTGTTGCTGGAGGCTGTTTTACTGAAGAACAAACTGTTTATGTGTGTGCGAGTGATACCTGGGCTGTGGAAAACTGTGGAAACCATCAGAAATTCAGCGGGTTCTCTAATACCGACTTGGCAGCTTCAGCATAGCTTTCACTGTCTGATGATTAGGCAAAAATACAGCCTTGTTTTCCTCCTTTGCGATCTTGTAGTGGCTGGCTGTAGTAGGGCAGCTGGTAATCAAGGCAAGGGGACCTCTCCCTGGGAGAAGCAGGACAGGGCTGCCTCCAGACACAGGCAGCACCCGCTCTTGAACAGTTTCGTATCCAGAGGGCTGAATTTAGCTGAAATCAGATCTATAAAAAGTGTCTTTTAAGTTCCTATGGATACAGTGAATCACTGCACTCGCGTGAAATGTGCAGAATATGTCTTCGGAGACTTTGGGAGAAGCAAAACCTAGTAGTAGAAACTTGGGTGGAGGCCTTGGAAATTGCCTTGGTGTTGGGTTAATGCTGTTAATTGAAGCGAACGCTAAAGCTAATACAGACTTCAAGGGGAGCGGTTACCCCAAGGGTAAGTCTTGAAAATAGCTAGTATACTTTCTCTGTATTTCAATGTTTACGCAGAGCAAAGACTTCATAGCTGCGTATTTACTGTGACTGTACAGGAGGGAGAGTGACATCTGAAGAAACATATGCAGGCTTTCTTCTCCAAAGAGAAAATTGGATTGAGACAAAAATTGACCTAAATAAATATTGGAAGATCATAGGCAACAATTCCTTGGAGGTAGAGAGGAGGAATATATACATGCAGATAAGGGTTGTGTGCGAAAGTTGAGTATTGCTCTTGAGGGAATTTCAGTGCATCAAAGGAGCCTGATATCAGTCCTGGAATAACATCAGAAGAAACGTTGTCTGAGGAGAAGAAGTAGAGGAGGTGAAAGAAATTTATCTGTGCAGGGGAAGGTATAATGGACTCTCCAGTGTTAAACACTGAGGTGGTTTCTGGCTTTTCTGTGTTTTCCTCACTGGGCTCAAGAGATCACGACTTCTCGCTGCTCAGGTGCTTGTGAGTGACGGAGAGATGGACGAGTAGACTTTGTGGTATGGCCAGAAAATTTGACAATAGTTTATTGGGTCCATATGGGGTCAATTTTCTATTACAAGCATAGAATAAGGCAACTACTCTTGTATCTGTTCTATCCCCCTTTTGGAACTGTCCACTGCCATCTTCCCGCTGTGTCAGCTCTCAGGCACAATGACAGACATCTTTGCACAGAAACCCAGCACTGGGGAGAAATGGGGGTATCGATGGGGCTTCTCTACCTGGCACGACCTGCTAATTCCCTGGGGAAGAGGTGCAGGAGCAGGAAAGTGAATGAGTACTTGGTGCGAAGCTCTGGACTGTAAATACACATTGCAGATCGGCATGTGTTCCACCTTTCTGCACCCAGGAGTGTGTATGGTCTATTTTAAGTTTCCAAATTAATATTTTAGCTGCTTTGCAGATGAAACGTTAGGCTTTGTGGACATCTTTAACCATTAAGGTACCAGGTGGTATCTGTGGGCTCTGCATGGTTTGCTTGAGATCCCAGATGGGAAAGCAGCCCTGAACCTGAGAACACACTTCCGAAATGGAGCTACTCTGGGTGGGGGAGTTGGTTATCGTTCATGTGTGAGCTGGTTGTGGGGATACTGGAAAACACTGGACCCATGGGGTGTTCACCTTATGGTCGTCCTATTTAGGTACCCTGGGCCCTGCAAGGAATAGGAGACGACAGAAATGTTCATAGACCCAAAAGATAATTTGGGAAGGGTCAAGCCCCTGAAGCAAAAGAGTGATAGAATTTAGGATTACTTAAAGAGTATGTACACCGTGGAGCACTGATCTCAGAGTGTAGTTGGAATGGATATCGTAACACATCAGTTTGGGGGCAGAATTTAGGGTTTATTGCAAAAAAAAAAAAAAAAAAAAAAATCCAGGGCGGAATTTGCTTGCTCCGCCCCACCTCCATTTTTTCCTACCAGTAAGCCAGATTGCAAGAGGGAACATGCAGCTTCTGAAATTATTGCAAACCATCAATGAACCACTGGAAGCTGGTGATCCACTTACGGCTGAATTGCGACAGAAAGAGGAAGGCATCCCGAGCAAACCGCCGGTCCTCAGGAGCACATTCCCGTGTGAAAATGGTGTAAGAACTGAATACGTCTTCAGGACAGTGCTGGGTTAAATATATCATCTTCAGAGGCACCAGTGTGCTTTCTATGTGAATGAATTTACGCTGCAAGTTACAAAGAGCGAATTAGCTTTTAAAAATAGACAGTTGTGTGCCTGAATTCGACTTGGTCGCTTCTTCCCTTCGGCTTGGCTGGATGCTAATGGCGCGTCAGGCGGTGGCTTGTTCATGTGTGCTGGTCCCAGCAGTCCGAGAGGGCTTGGGGTAATCGCTGAGCTGTATTTTTAGCTTCAGGTTCCTCCGGTTCTCATGCCCGAGCCTGACAGCACCACTCTGTTCGCATACTTTGGGTGAGTCACTCGGCCATACAGGCTGAATTACCCTGCTGTAGGCCAGCAGTCTGGCTTTGAAAAAAATGGAGGCAGCAAGCAAAATTTGCCCTGCATGGAATTTTCTTTCTTCGTGGCAGTAAATTCCCCCCTAAATTCAATTTCCATGCTGACATGCTGTGATATCCTATTCAATCACAGTCGAAGGGCAGTGATTGCTGGCATATATCCTCTTCAGATTCAGGAAAAACAACTCCAACCCAAAGTGTTTGGAGGGCAAGAGGGTTTGGGTGGCCCAATGTCTTTGGATGGCCCTTTTTTTTTGGTGCAACTACATCTCCTGCTTGGCCAACACAAGTCACTGAGCATCTCTCTAAAAATCTCCAGCTCTTTCTTCAATTCCATCACCTGTCCTGCTATAGCTAATATTTAGGAATACCTCTGACAGTGGGAGAAAGCAGCTCCAGCCTGGAAGACCAAGTTCAGCCCCGAGATGCTCTTTTGGGTAGCTGTTGCCTGTTGAACACTGAGAAAGGGAAAAACAGGATTACTTTGAGCACGAAGTGCTAATGAGAGGCTTTCCAGGGTACTCTGCTGATCTGGACAGTATCTGTTGACCACAAGTTCGAAGAGACAGGATTTTTTTCTCAGGCCAAGGAGATGCTGCACTAGAGAGAAACCCTGCAAGGACCAGGTCAGACCCCACAGGTGTGTCAGTGTTTTTAGTATCACTTTTCTCCTTTTTCTCTCTTGGCTTCATTTGCTGCAGCTGATTACGGGAGTCCCACAGGGTCTGGGTCTGCCAGGGCATTCCCTGATACCTCCCGCAGCAAAGCCTTCAAAAAGCTTTGCACTGAAAACATGGAAAGAAATGGGAGATTTAGATACCTTTTTCAGTCTGAAAGAGCAGCCGAGCATTTTGTGATGCTCTGTAGTTAATGGCTGTACTAGGCTGGCACATTGCACGGTCATAAAAGGGCTCTTCACGCTAAAGAAAACACAGTAAAAGCCTGTTGCTGGAGTTGCTATCTGGGGAGAAAGCTGCAAAACCGCCTCTGCTGCCAGGTGGGAAGGTGCCTGGAGGGAGGCAGGTGCTTCTGTGCTTTCCCTGGGGAAATTGTCTCAGTCCCTCTTAATCTAATGCCAATGGTCCCAGGGCCACGGTATCCAGTCATTGCCTTTTCAGTGGACGCTGCTGCCGCTGGATGGTTTTTAGGGTATCTATCTAAGAAATAACCCTGTGCAGCCTAAAACTCTTGGTCCGCCAAGAAAAAACTCAAACAGCCATGCGAATGATTTTTGTACAGATATTCTCACACTGGATTTATTTGCTATTGCTTCCCCATTGCCTTATTGTGCTTTTTATATACTGTCTCCGTGTTTACGTGCTACCTCTGTGCAACCCCACATGGGCACAAAGCGACTGCTGCAATGGAGTGTGACCCAACCTTGAGCCCTGTACTGCCCTGGCCCATACAGATGGTGTCAGGCCGGACAGCCGGAGCAGGGATGGCATCGGGGAAGATGCCAAGGAGCAGGAAAACCTTTCCAGGTGCTATCCGGGAAGGGGCAATAGCTGTGGGACGTGCTGCAGTAAGGGAAAGGGAATGGGCTGTACATCAGCATCCCACTGGCAGAGCTGCAGGCACTGGCCGGACCAGCGCTGGCCCCGCCGCAGGTGCAATCATCCACACGCACCACAAACACACAGCTCCCGCCTGCTGGTGCTCACACAGATCAGAGGCGGCTCAGCCTCCTTCCCGGGAAACGGCATTTACAGAAATAGAAAGCTGGAAATGCCACCACACAATAGCTAAATATAGCCTCACCGACAGACGAGCTGCAGCGCTCGCTCCAAAAACAAAGGTAGCAAAAGGGGAAGGGGATGCCCGGCTCCCTGCCTGGGCGATGTGGGATGGAGGGAGAAGTGGTGGAGCTGCTGGCCACAGTAGGAGGCTTTGCCAGGAGGACACTAGCTGCAAGCATGGGATGCACAAGCAGGGGAGTTGCTTCGAGATGAAACCCTGGCTCGGTGTGAAAAAATGAACTACAAAATCTCCCGGCTTTCCATGTTTTCTTCCCTAATGCTTATACGATGTGAATAGAAGCACTAGTTCTTTTTCCCCAAAACTGATGTCTGTAGTAAAAGTAGAACCTTTTGCTGACCTAGGCATTTTTTTTTAGGCACATCAGGCCAGTGCTGACATAGGGAAGCAACACTGCATCCCAGAGGAAGGGTTTCTCTGGTTCGTGCACTAAGTGCTGGTTGATGCTGGTGGCTGAGAATGCTGCCAGAATTTGCCGGGGCCAGGATGCTGCTACAGCCAAGTCGACTTACCAGGAAAATGGGACACATGCACTTGATTACAGTTGTATGTTTGCCAAATGCTGGTTTTGGCGGGGCTAGCTCCCCAAAGACACAGAAGCAGAGGAGGGTGAACATGATGTGACACACACACCCCCACCCCCCCCCCCCAAAGATGCTGGTGGTGGAGCTGGGGCTGGGGCTCACCATGTTTGCTGGCCATCAATGTGGCTGTAAAAGCAGTGATGGCTCCTTGAGCAAGGTCCACCTCAGGATCAATATGTCAGCACAAGATGTAATTTGGGTCTGCTACAGCAAGTTTTAGGGTTGCAAAGGCTGGCACTAGATCTCAGAATTCAAGCTGCCTGTGAATCCTGGACTTGATCTTCTTGTCATCCTGGGCTCGATCTTATGGATGAGCGTTAAAGCAGTCTTTTATTATAGGTTTTGATACTGGTTCTTTCTCTTTGGAGTCCTCAACACAGGAAGGACATGGACCTGTTGGAACGGGTCCAGCGGAGGGCCACAAAGATGATCAGAGGGATGGAGCACCTCCCCTATGAAGACAGGCTGAGAGAGCTGGGGTTGTTCAGCCTGGAGAAGAGAAGGCTCCAGGGAGACCTCATAGCAGCCTTCCAATATCTGAAGGGAGCCTACAAGAGAGCTGGAGAGGGACTATTTGTCAGGAGATGTAGTGACAGGACAAGGGGTAATGGTTTTAAATTGGAAGAGGGGAGATTTAGATTAGATATTAGGAAGAAATTATTTCCTGTGAGGGTAGTGAAGCACTGGAACAGGTTGCCCAAGGAAGTTGTGGATGCCCCGTCCCTGGAAGTGTTTAAGGCCAGGCTGGATGGGGCTTTGAGCAACCTGGTCTAGTGGAGGTGTCCCTGCCCATGGCAGGGGGGTTGGAACTCGATGATCTTTTAAGTCCCTTCCAACTCTAACCGTTCTATGATTCTATGATTCTATGATAAATGGAGAGTCACTCAATAGTCCTTCTTATCCTTCTCGTTGGCATGTTATTTTATATGTTATTAATCAAAAAGCGTCTGGATGTGGCACTGAATACAGAAGTTCTGCCTTTGGGGTGTTTCACCAGAATGTCAAAATGATGCACAAACAATAGTGAGCTGTAAGCATTGTAATCCCACATAATTAGATGAGGAAATTAGACAGGGGTGATGCTGCTCCCTTTTGCAGCTAGAGATCTAAAGAAGAAAGATTAAGGCCGTTAAGTGTCTATTAATTTCCAGTGCTCAGTTTCAGATAATGAGAGCTTAACTTTTTAATTTAATTTAATTTAATTGCTCATGCCTAGCAATTCATCTGCAATTGACTGGTTCAACCTGCTGTGAAAGCAATAGCTAAACCAAAAACTCTCCACACTTTGAAGTGAGTCCCCTCATTTAGGGGGCTGAACTGGGATCTAAAGAGGAGATGGGACCTGTTCACAACTCACATGAGCTCCCACCGCTTTGGGATGCAACTTGGTTCTTCTCCTGAAGACTCAAGAGTCATTGCGTCCCCATTGACATAAATTAATCACACCAGTAAAGCCCACCACCACCTTATTTTATTTTTTTTTTCATCTCAGAGACAAATCACGTGCATTAAGCAATGTAAAGTTAGCTGCAGGTCAAGGTCTCCTGGCCAGGGCTCAGCACAGCTCCCTGACACTTGGTGTTCCTGGGGCAGGGAGTTGGGCTCTGGCTGAGTGTTGCCTCTCTCAGCACTTGGCACCTCAGCACAGCAAACTGGCAAAAACATCTATTTTCTTTTTTTGTAGGATTGTTTTTCTGCCAATATATTCAAATCTTGTTGCGTTTTTCAACACCTTTCCAGCTCTGCTGGTTTTCTGTTGGATTTTCTGTACCCTTCTCAGATGGGGGCTGTGCCAGGTTTTGTGTGCCCAGTTTTGCTTGGATCTGTTATTGCTTCTGGTCCGAAAGATCCCCCATTGATGCTAAATAGTCTTATAATGTCCCAGGGGAGTAAATGTCACTTGTTTTCCCCTTTCTTTCCATCAAACTCACCCAATATAATGACCACACGAGCGCATGGGGCACAGGCAACATGCAAGGCAAGCAGGGAGTAGCTTTTTCACAGAATCACATGGGGTTGGAAGGGACCTCTGGAGATCATCTAGTCCAACCCCCCTGCCAGAGCATGTCCACCTAAAGCAGGTTGCCCAGGAACTTGTCCAGGCAGGTTTTGAATGTCTCCAGAGAAGGAGACTCCACCACATCCCACATTTTTGCGGTAAGCTGGAGCAAAAGTAAAACAAAATATCCCAAACCCTAACCTCCATCCAAATAAACTGTAACTTCAGACATCTCCAATTGGATTCAACTTCTGAGCCTTGGACTCACCTCTGTTGGTGATATGCATTGCTTTGATATACATCTTTATACATCTATACGTGCATATATAAACCCTATTCTTTAATACCTCCTACAGCAGCAAGCTGTTTCTCTTTTCCCACAGTCTCCAGATGGTGCTGAAATCTTCAGAGCTTTGGGGGTTTATTTGTTTGTTTATTTTTAGATAGCTTCCCACACTTGGGCCCTAATCAGGATGCCTCAGTCTTTCCATTTACCAAACAATCTTGCTTTTAGCTCAGTTTTTGTCCTTGCTGCCAGCCCCCTTCCCAAGCGGGTCTGCAATGAATCGTCATGGTTTATTATTAGTGTTGGTGCTGAAGTTCATTTTCTAAATCTCTGTTGTTCTTCCCCTTCCCAAAATAATTTGCAATTTCCTCTTTATTGCAATCTCAGTTTTTTCCTTACCTCTACACTGGATGGAGACCAAATTTTCTGAGGAAGCTTGATAATTATTGATTAAAAAATAAAAGAGAGAACCACTGATCTCATGTGCTGCTGGAAGACAACTGCATAAATACATATATTTCTCATTCTTTTTAGGCTCCTCCTTTTTAGTTTGTTTGTTTGTGTTTTTTCTTAAAGAACACACCGATAACCCCCATTGTGAAATCTCTTTTTGGGTCTCTAGAAATAAGTTGATCCCACCTCTGCACTTGGGGCGAGCTGAGATAAGTTTGAGTCCCAACCCGGATCCCAGCTGCCTTGCAGCTCCTCCAAATGCAGCTGACAGAAAGAGTTTTCCTCAAAACTTCCTTTTAGATCAGACGCCCTTTGGGTTTGCAATGGGTCTTCCTTTTTCTTATCGAGTTGAAGAGGTAAGAAATCACAACCCTAAATATCTTTTAGTATTCTGATTTGTCTTCCATCTCAATATTTTTCACATGCCCCTTTAAATTTTTTGCCATACTTTCACAGAATGATATGGGGTTGGAAGGGACCTTTGGAGATCATTTAGTCCAATCCCCCTGAAAGAGCAGGGTCAACCAGAGCAGGTTGCACAGGAGGGCGTCCGGGCAGGTTTTTAATATCTCCAGAGATGGAGACTCCACCAACTCTCTGGGCAGCCTGTTCCAGTGCTCTGGAACTCTTAAAGTAAAGTAAGAACTCTCTTTACTCTCAAAGTAAGGAAGTTTCTCCTTGTCCTGTCACTGGGCACCACTGAAAAAAGACTGTCCCCATCCTCCTGGCACCCACCCTTTAAGTATTTATAAGCATTGATCAGATCCCCCCTCAGTCTTCTCTTTTCCAGAATAAAAAGACCCAAGTCCCTCAGCCTTTCCTCGTTAAGAGAGATGTTCTAATCCCCTAATCATCTTTGTAGCCCTCTGCTGTACCCTCTCCAGCAGTTCCCTGTCCTTCTTGAACTGGGGAGCCCAGAACTGGACACAGTGCTCCAGATGGGGCCTTACCAGGGCAGAGTAGAGGGGCAGGATAACCTCTCTCGACCTGCAGGTCACACTCTTCCTGATGCACCCCAGGATGCCATTGGCCTTCTTGGCCACAAGGGCACATTGCTGGCTCATAGCCATCCTATTGTCCACCAGGACACTCCCAGGTCTTTTTCCTCAGAGCTGCTCTCCAGCAGGTCAGCCCCCAACCTGTACTGGTGCATGGGGTTATTTCTCCCCAGGTGCAGCACCCTACACTTGCCCTTGTTGAATTTCATCAGGTTCCTCTCTGCCCAATTCTCCAGCCTGTCCAGGTCTTGCTGTATGGCAGCACAGCCTTCTGATGTGTCAACCACCCCTCCCAGTTTTGTGTCATCAGCAAACTTGCTGAGGGTACATTCCATCCCTTCATCCAGGCCATTGATGAATATATTGAAGACGACTGGACCCAGTACTGACCCCCGGGGAACACCACTTGTTACAGACCTCCAACTAGATTCTGTGCTACTAATCACAACCATCTGAGCTCTGTCTTTCAGCCAGTTTTCATTCCGCCTCACTGTCCATTCATCTAACCCACATTTCCTAAGCTTACCTACAAGGATGCTGTGGAAGATGGTGTTGAAAGCTTTGCTGAAGTCAAGGTAGACAACATCTACATCGCCCTCCTCTCATCTATCCATCCAGTCATGCCATCGTAGAAAGCTATCAGGTTAGTCAGACATGAATTCCCTGTGGTGAACCTGTGTTGACTACTTCTGATGGCTTTCTTTTCCTCCACATGCTTTGAGATGACACCCAGAATGAGCCGTTCTGTCATCTTTCCAGGGATGGAGGTGAAGCCGACCGGCCTGTAGTTTCTCGGGTCCTCCTTCTTGCCCTTTTTGAAGACTTGAATGACATTGGCCTTCCTCCAGTCCTCGAGCACCTCACCTTTCAGTTACATCACCTCCTTTGGAATATAGCAATAATAATATATAACAATAATTACCTTTGTGGCTTGTCAACCTCCGAATTTTCTCAAAGGTTTTTTCTGCAGAGGCAGACTAATAACCAGTTCCTCCTGTTAGCCTTGTTTTTCCTTGCACAATTTTTGGCTTGCAAGTCAACCTTCCGCTTATACTGGTCCTATTTTAATTTTATTCTTACTGATGCTGCTAATTTGAGGGGAAGGTAGCCACCTACAAACACTAAGCTGATTTTTCCTTACCGTTTGCAATGTTCTCAGTTCACAGTCCAACCAGTGCACCATGCTGATGAGAACTGGATGATGATGGAACACCTGTCCCTCTGGGAGGTCTCCAAGGATGGAACATCTGTCCCTCTGGGAGGTCTCCAAGCATGAAAACCAGCACTTCAAGGCTGCTCAGATGCTCGGGCTTTACCGAACCCTCCTTGGGATCCCGGCATGCAGAGGACCCTGGCTCTGGGCTAAGTGATGCTGGCTGACTGAGGACAGTCCAGTTGTGTCACAGGCTTCCCAGCGAGGTTGTGCCATCTCCATCCTCAGAGTTTTTCCACACCCAACTGGTTGAAGCCCTGAGCAACCTGGTCTGACCCCAGAGCTGACCAGATTTGAGCAGGAGGTTGGACAGCCTGAGTGGGGTTTGTTATGCTACAGATCTGTTTCCTGGGCAATCTGACAGGTGATAGACAGAATTTAAAGCCCTCACATTGAAAGAATGGAAAGAAAGTTTGATTTTTACTGCTCATGGTATGGCGCCTACAAAAGAGCTGCAGACTTCCCCGCAGCCTTCAGCAACGCTCTCCTGTGCAAGCTGCAGCCCCTAGCAGTTCTTAGCGCTGCCTTTCTCCCAGCTGAGACAAAAAAACTAGAGTTAGTGAGGTTCTTTTCCCCAGGTTTTTTTTTTTTTTTCTTTAATGAGCATCCATGGAGAGAGAATTGGATGGGTGCTGTAGATGAAGAGGAGCAGTAGCAGAAAAGGACTCCATGAACCACTCTTCTCTGCTTTTGTACTGGATTTGTTCCAAGTTTCAGGTCTTCTCCCCAGCGCCTTCCCTAGGGTGCTCAAGATGCCCTACATTAGCATCAGGATTTTCCTCTCGTATTGCTAAAAAACTGTGATTTTGTGGAACAGAAGAGAGATCTTTCTTTGACACGTGCCAGCAAAATTCATCTCCCTGAAGCCAGCAGTAGAAGCTGCAACGCCTGCACAGCACAACACAAACACCCTTCCTCCATCCCAGTTCTCCCTTCTATCAGCCCACTAGAACAAAATGATTTAACCAAATAATAAATGTTGAAAAGGCCAGTCCCTGCAGACTCACAACAAAGGCAAGAAAAATGCTATGCTAATTATTATCTTCCTTTCCTTGCGCAAGCCTTTCTGTGAGGCTCTAGCAATTAAAGACGATGCTGGGGAACAAGCTAGATGGGAATTAGTCTGACTTGGGGAAATTACCACCCAGAGGTTTTGGGGTTTTTTTGTGCTGCTGTGTAAATTCCCTTTGCTCAGCTTAAACTCTTTTAACAGAATGCATTACTTTGACAACACATTTTAATTGCTGGGTTTAAAAAAAATACACTTTAAAAATGTTTCCAGCTAGCTGTGATCCTAGCCTATATTTCTGCTGGTGGTCTTGAAACCAAATTCCTGGACACAGGTACTCTCCTGAGCCTCCTTCTCAGCTCACCCAGAAAATCTCCCTTGCCAGTCACATAGAGCTCCAACCAAGACGTACAAGCCAAGAGGATAAATCGCTTGCCTGATTATTCATACACTCCAGTCGTTTCCCTTCCTGTGAAAACAAATGCATAATCCCAACATAACATCCATGCTGGATGAAGCAACCTGCAGGCAGGAACCGATTTCTTTTGTTCCTGTCATGGTCAAGAAGGTCTGTGTGTAGTCCTCCAGGACTCCAGCAGGAGGGACAAGCTGAGCATTGGCCGATGTGACATTCCTTGCTACAGTGTTATCCAGTGCCTGTGCTTTGATTTCTACAAGAATTGGTTTTGATTAGATGGTGAAGAAGCCTTTGAGCATGTTCAGCTCTCTTCCAGGAGGCATCCACCATTACCCAGCCTGGCTAATGGGACCTGGATGCCCAACCTTGCACAGGGTATCCTAGAGATAGGGCAGGTAGGTGCCTTATTGTCCCGGTTTGAAGTAAAACCGAACCAATTTTCTGTTCTGTAACTTTACATCCTAGCTAGGCCTCCTCTAACTCTCTGAAATTAACGGCATATTGTGGAGAAAACTGCTCGTTCTCAGAGTGATAAGACCAATGTTTGTGCTCCATGCCAAGGAATGGTATGCAGGGAGGCCCTTGCTTATACTTATTGCTATAACAACCAAGGTCAGCCAATTTCGTTATTTGCCCCCTTAGAGGGTCGGAAACGGAAAAAACGTAGAGGGGTCACATCGGTGGGGAGGAGTGGACAGGACAGGTGACCCAAACCTGACCAACTAGGGTATTCCATCCCATCTGCCCCATGCTCAGTATAAAGGCTGAGGGATCAAAGGGTCAGCCCCCTTTCCTGCGATGGCCGACGTCCAGAGAGGACTCTGTCTGTTCATCTGCCTTTGATCCCGATCCGTGTGTTCCTGACTCCAGAGCTGGAATCCAGTTCCCATTCGTCACTGAGTCCAGTCTGGGACTTCCCCAGTGCCTGCCGGTGATGTAACTGACATCCTGGGAGCTTGATACGGTTTTGTATATATTGTATCTATTTCATTATTTTCTTCTTTATTTTTATTTTAATATTAATTTTTCATTAAAGTAGTTTAGTTCATTCTAAACTTCTGAATCTCCTTATCTCTTTCTCCTCCTCTCTCCTCTTTTAGGGGGGGGAAGGGGGGGGAAGGGCCATCTGCCGGTCCGGTTTTGGTAAATTCAGCCAAAACCACGACACTTATTCAGTGCTGGTACCTACTGGATGACACATCTCTGCTGGAAATACGTTGCCTGAGACATCCTAGAAATTGCATTTGTCTTTTCATGGCCACGTTAGTGGTATTTCACCGAGAGTGGCCAATATGTTCAGAGCTTGGTTTACACCACTCCTAACCGGTAAGGCAAAGTTTACAAAAACTTGTACCTTCATGTGCAACACCAGAGACTGGACAGGGGTACTTCCCCCTGGCTTGCAGTGTCATTTGCTCCTTCTCACATGGATATTCTCTTCCTTTTTCATATTTTTTGCTGCCTTGACACTTAATTAACTTCGTGCTTGTCTTTAGTCTAACACCACCAATTAAAATAGTGAAAAATAACAGACCAAAGATCAACCCTTGAACAAATCCATGAGTAACCTCCTTCCACCTTGATAATTCCCTTGATATGTGCAACTCATTATTTCTTTCCTAAACAGTTTCTCATCTATCATATTATCTCATCTCTGAGCCCATTTTGCCAGTAATTACAATCACTGTCTCTTTTGATAATTTTGCTTTAGCAATAGCTTGGTCAGAGTATCAGCTGAGCCCATCCCTTCTTAGGACAGTGATGATTATAAATGCCTAACTAGTAGCAACATGGTTCTCAAGAAAATAAGCGATATGTTTTAATGTTCAAGTGATTTAATACTTCCCTTCTACTTTCAATTTTGGTTTTTCAGTAAACTAAATTTTCCTGGGAGTATGACCACTTTCTCTTTCGCTCTACTATTTTCTGCAGAATGTACCATATTTTTAAGCACAGCAAGTATTTCTAGTCTCAGCCACTTCTTTTGTATGGTATTATATTATTATGTCATCTTATCTTCTTTGATATTAGATATGATTTTTTTTATGGCTAGTTTCAAGCTGGATTTTCCCTCCAGATATTTATTCTAAGCTTTTAAAAAAAAATGCATATATGAATCTAGAAGGCAGACTGCAAAGTTCTGTGCAGGAGGTGGGCAGCTGGTATTACCATCATGCCGGGATCAACTTCCTAACACAATGGATATAATTCTATATCTTATAAGGGGGGAATTAAATGGGAAAGAGCGAAGACTGGGGCAGGTTTTGAGGAACCCGCTGTGCTGGCTGTTTAATTAGAGGCTACCACAGTATCTAAAATATGCTGACAGCAGAGGTGAAATGTGCTGGCCGACTAAAAGACTCTTTTGTGGTGTTTTGCTGTAACGCTTGGCAAGGCTGCCCTTGCTTCACACCCTGCCTCCCTTGCTGAGGCACTGGTGTGGAAAAATCAGCTGTGGATCCAGACAGTAGGGAGGGATTTAAACAACCCGATGTCTTGTTCTTGTGTTTTCTAATAGATGGAGAAGTGGGCAACAATCAGTGTCCTGAACCCTCTACCAGTCACCCTAATTAAGTCATGTAATGCTATTAATAAGCAAGGAGGCTTAGTTTAGCCTCTGGGAAATGCCAAAATCATGTTTTCTTTCACTCCGTTATTTAGAAGTCCGTCGCGATGAAAAATCTCGCCCACCAGCTTAGTGGTGATATTGTAAAACCCTCATATCAGACCAGCTTGTAGAACAGATCCTCACCTGTCACGACAAAGGGGACACCAGAGGAAATGTCTCCTGCGGTGACTGTCCTTCTGAGGCTGGGCTGGCTGGGAGCGCGTTAACAAGCAAGGATGGGGAGGGCAGGTGGGGCCTCAGGTCCACAGAATGATTTGTTACCCCTTGCCTGCGGAAATCAGTGGCATGGGCAGACAAACGCCTTTGGATGCATTTATTGCCCATGATTTTCAATGCTGTGGGAATACAAAATGACTACAGCAAAGTCACTAGCAGACCTCTAATGAGAAACCGAGTTGCTGTGGCCCGTATAGCTCGGGGAACTTCACTTCACGAGGCAGCATAGCACTGGGGAAGGGGCATAAACACAGTCCCCTGGATGTTATGTGTGCGTGTGTCCCAGCTTCCAGGCGGGAGGGTGACGGCAGCCCCAGCCTCCACAGCCCTTTGGCCCTTGGGAGATCCAGGACTGAACCTGCCAGCATCCGTGAGCCCAAGCCTGGTTTTCAGACTGAACCACCACTTCTTCAGCCTCAACCCAGGCTAGCATTTTTGCAGTATCATTTCAGCGTTCAGGCAGGGAGGATTACCATCGCAGGGGTTGCTGCTCACAGGGTTTTCTTTCCTCCTTTTGTTTTCGAGAAGCGGGCGACAGAGTGCGAGGGGAGTTTTGCAAAGCCCTGGCTGTGCCCGGAGATGAAGTCTCCTGCTCGGCAGTCTGTAAGCGCCCCCTGGTGCAAACGCTGCCTTCAGCCAGCTCTGCCCTGCAGATTTATCCAGCAAACGTCGGTGATGTGTGTTAATTTGAGTGGTTTGGTTGATGGAAAGCTGGGGTGACAGCCACCCTGCACCATGAAAGCAGCACTTTCCAAGAGAGAGAGCCTCCTCAGCAGGTTGGACGTCGGCACAGAGCTTCTGAGACCTTGCTCCAGATTGTACGAAGATTTTTGGTGGTAAATGGGATTGGTCTGGTGGAATTGAGACACCCGGTTGGTACCTGGATTAGGAGAGAGAAAGGCATAGATGGCTCTTCGGAGACCATCTAGGCACCCCAGCAGAAGACAGCGTGGTAGCAGGGAGGTTGGTAAGAAAGGGGAGCTCCGAGATGGGGCAGATGGCATGAAGAGATAAATTTGAGGGCTAAAGGATGGGGTACTATATATGAAACATGGGTCAGGAGAGCAGCAAACAGCAGCAAAAAAAAAAAGCCACGAAAAAGATGGGAAGAGCCATTCAGATTTGGCAAACTGAACTTGATGGCCAGAGAAGAAACATGGGGAGAAGCTTGTAGCTAGGTGGGGATGCAAAGAATGACTAACCAGATGATAAACCATCAGGGCAATAAATTATGTCAGTTAGGTGCAGAGGACACAACACACAACACGTAGCTAATCAGGAGTTGGAGCGCTCATTAATTCACACAAGCAAATGGGCTGTCAGTCAGGTTCACTGAAGGTAGTTGCTGAGTCCAGGGTTCCTCAGACTCACAATGGGTTCAGAGTAGGAGCATCTGAGAAATGAGGGAAAGAAAATGGAAAAGAGGTCAACCCCCTGGGATACTCTGACATGAGGTGCATCTGTAGCTATTTTTGAAGAGTTAGGAAACCCTAGTTGCTCATAACTATCTTCATTTCTGCATAGGGGTTATCTGCCCGGGTGGCAATTAATTTGCTGTTGATTGAGAAGAGTCTGAGATTCTTTGCAATCCTGGCTGGTGTTGCTTCGCTTGCTGTAGGGTATCTGCTGTTGCTGGGACTGCTGAGGCAGGATCCACACCAGGAAGGCACCAAATTCCTCCCAGTCCTACAAAACTGGAGCGTGCTGAGGTGTGATGCAGCAATGCAAACGGCAGTAAGAAAACTGTTGAAAAAACAAAACAGGATGGAAATGAATAAAAGCACAGATCTCTTAATGGAAGAGACTGAAAGGGCCAAAGAGTTCAAAGCTATTGCTTTAACCTTGCAAAGCTGATGGAATGATTAAAATGAAAGTAGAATAGGAGTAAGGAAAGTAGAGGTGAAAGGCTGTTTGGTTTGAGAACGTTCAGTTGGTAGGGCCTGAATTTATCTTGGGTTATTTGCTTTGGCTAATGACTTAAGGAAGTTTCAAACGATTGGGTTACAATGAAGGACTGAAACATCCCTGGAGGACTAGAGGAGATTAACAGTAAGCCCATTTATATGAAGCAGGACTTACAGGCTAGTTGATGGAGGTTAGATTCCCGAAAACTACTGGGACAACCTATTAAACATCTGACTCTTATGGACCGGCAATACTAATAGAATGATTAATAAATTCATAGTGACTGTTTACTAGAAAAAAATTGTTTTAAGTTAAACAAAAAACTTTTCTGGATCAGCAACCCAACAAAGATTAAGATCATTTGGCTTATTATTGATATTTCAATGTTGTGTCCAAGCAAGAGATCCTGTGGAAAACCTTGCCCGACTTGAGAATGAGTTACAAGAGACCGAGTTTTTCTTCTAGTCATTTCTAAAACCAGAACTGTCTTGTAGGGATGCCGAGGGCCCTTTTGTAGGGGACAGGATCCTGCTTTGGGTGCGGTGTTGAAGCAACACACCTTCATCTGGTCACTGCTTGCTGAGCAATGCTGCCAGGAACCGCATCGCGGGGATCTTACCAATGGGGGATCTGATCAATGCCTATAAATACTTAAAGGGTGGGTGCCAGGAGGATGGGGACAGTCTTTTTTCAGTGGTGTCCAGTGACAGGACAAGAGGTAACGGGCACAAACTTCAACATAGAAAGCTCCATCTAAACACAAGGAGGAACTTCTTTACTTTGAGAGTAAAGAGAGTTCGTACTTTAAGAGTTCCAGAGCACTGGAACAGGCTGCCCAGAGAGATGGTGGAGTCTCTGTCTCTGGAGATATTAAAAATGCACCTGGGTGCATTCCTGTGCAACCTTCTCTGGTTGACCCTGCTCTGTCAGGGGTGTTGGACTAGATGATCTCCAGAGGTCCTTTCCAACCCCTACCATTCTGTGATTCTGTAATCGCCGCCACACAGGCGTGCCCTGGCAAGCAGGGACAGGTCGTGAGCTGATGCTCTCCTGTCCTTGGCTCGCCCGGCTGCTCCACGCTGAGCTTCCACACAGCACCCACACAGCCACAGAGGCGTAGGTGACCCCAGCGGGAGGAGCCCAAACATACGCACGTGCTTCTGCTTAAGTCAGCGAGGAGAAGGGGAAAAGTTGAGGTAGTAGTTGCTCGCTTTCAGCAGCTGTCTGCTGCGGCCTCTGTTTCTTGGCCACTTCTTGCAACCACAGCTTCTCTTCGTGCATCTGACCAGGCTTCCTGCTTCTTCACCGGTGTTTTTAGCATAAAACGCCCTGTGTGTGTTGCAAACAGTCAGGCTGAATACAGGACAGTTCAAGTGACGGTGCCAGCGGTGCCTCAAGGAAAGACAGTTTGCATAAACCAAAGCGGACCGCTGCTCCCTTACATAACTGGGCATCGAGTCTCGCCATCAAATCCACGCCAAAACGACCCTTTGCTTTTCTATCATTCTTTACACGGCAGGGAAGCTTCAATGCAAACATCTCTCCGAAGAGAGAAAAGACTTGAAACAACAATCTACCGGAAAACGATACTCTTCAGATTTTAAAACATACCTTCTGTTGCTCGGGGGTGATCAGTAGAACAAATCAAGCTGTGCGTGGCAAATAAAATTGGGGAAAAAAAAATAAAATTAAAAAGATGGCAAGATATAGCCTGTGAAATCTTCTGGACTGAAAGAAGAGATGAATTTGCAAAGGTGTGAAGGCCAGATGTCACGGCTCACGCTTCCACAGATGTCTCACACGCACTTAAAGCGGAGGAATGTTTGAACGCTTTGGGCACAGCACCAAGACACTACGGATTTCGCAATGTTAATGCGCTCCTGCTCTGAACTGATACACTTCTAAGGGAAGTCTCTTTCCATCTTTATTCAGTGCCTGGAACACCAGAGGCTCCGGTCAGTGCACTGTTGACTTGACACAGAGAAATACTTCAGTGGAATGTAAAGGAACAGCACAGCTGGCTCTGAACTTACTTAACATCCCCTTGTTTACATTGCAATGCATATGGGACAAACAGTGCAGTGATATTATTTATTATTCTTTTTTTTTTTTTTTTCTTTCCTCAGAAATAAAGAACCATCACGACCAAGGGAGCCTGGAAAAAGGCCTATATAATCATTTCTCAGTGGGACACATGGCAGAAATCAAAGCCTCCGGACACAGTTTCTCCAGCTCAAGCTTCTGAAGACTGGGCAGGCAGTTTTCAGTGTAAGACGCTTAAGTTATTCTCCTCTTTCTATGTGTAGAAATAATAAAATGAAGGATAAAGCCAAATATCAGCCCTGCAACAAACTGCAAAAGGCTGGTATTTCCCAGAAATTGAAGCAAATGCAAAAAGAATTTGCTTTTGGGGTTAAGAATGTGTTGTTTAAATATAAATTCTGCAATGTGTAGCATTTGTTACAGCCTTCTTCACGCTAAACTTGCTCTTTTCCAGCCCATACGTGGGGGGTGAAGTATTTAACAGCTTATAACAAGGACAATTTACCTGGTGGTATGTAGCCTGGCAAAGTGTAAGACTTACTTACTTTATGGAATAAGCAGCAGAGCACATGAAATATCGATGTTAAGGTCAAACACAGCATGTCAGGAGTCAGCACACAGGTACCCTTTTAAGGCAGTATGGCACCAGACCAACATAAAATTACATTTTTCCTCCATGAGGGGAGCAAGCCTGAGAAAGAGAGAATTTTTCTTAGCCTTTCTCCGTGACCGAAGCCCATAGACCCCCGGTCTCTCCTTGCTGCATGGGGAAAAAAACCAACCATTTTGTCTCTGCCTGTATCAGAACATACCGAGTTCCCCAAGTCAAGTTGGTCCCCCCCAGGGCGATGGTACTAGCAGCGAAGCTGAGGATAAGTGCTCTCCCCTTTGCCCGAAGGTGCCATACAGAGCTCGGGGTGACAGCACACCCTTCTCCTCCGAGTTTGTTGTCAAAGCTGGGAGGGGCGCTGTGTGCTGCAAGCCCAGGAACACCCCGAGAGGGTTGAAGTCTGAACAAGCCGAAAGCAGTTGCCTCCCTTGCCCAGGCAAGGCGTCTGTGAACCATCTGCAAGGTCAGCACCCAAACACCAATGCCTGATGTCACACCGGGTGCAAGGGCCTTCCTGCCCTGGGCTCTCCCTGTGACATCATTCTGCCTCCCAGTGCGTTTGGCCAAGCGAGGTTCGAACTCCACGACCATAAAGACACCTGCTCTAGTCACAGTGATAGTAAAGCTTAAGCGGTCTTGCATTTCCAGCCTGGCTTTCAGGATTCTCTCCTATTCTTATACCTGTGCAACAAAAAAAAAAAAGAAAGAGCTCTTGTCCTTCAGATTTTGAATGTGTGGTCCTTGGCCACACAAATGTCAAATGAAGAGTTTTGTACTCGAGCAGCTGCTTCTTGATGCTGGGATGCTATTGGATTTCCAAGAAACTCAAAGCTTAACCTAAAGATTTCAATGTGGAAGACATGGAAAATTCCTGTAAAATAAACTAAAGTCAGTTTTTTTCCCTCCCACCTGAAGCACCTCTCAGGCAGCCAGTTTAACTAGCAGAAGCTATGTCAAAAAAAAAAAAAAAAAAAAAAGTCCTAGAAATTACAATGGCTTTAGAAACCTGCTTGGTGGTAACAGGTAACAGCTGAAACCTGCTGAAGCAGGTAACAGCTAGTGTCCACTCGTAGCATAGATGGTGACATACTTTGATGACAGATAAAAATACACCCCATTGTCACGCTCCTCTTCAGAGAGCTTTAAGCACCAGCATCACAGTGAAGCACTAAAAGCACGTCAAAGCTATTTCAGACAGAAAACACAAGGAGCAGGGAGGTCACCATTCAGACAACTTCATCACACTGGGATGCGAACAGAAGGTACCCTTGGTTCTTAGACAGTCATCCCAACACTGTATGTGGAAAAAGAGCCTGGTGGTGTTTCCGGATAGTGACCTTTACCATGGTGTGTGTTCAGCTACGTGGGTAACGCTGCCCTGATCCAGTCATAACCCATCTCCATGTGAAGGGCTGCCCTCCACTCATAGGTTCTTCAGGCAGATCCAGACCCCTCTTTACTAGTCTACGCTTTGTTCTAGTAGCCTCTGGTATTGCTAGAGTCAGAAAAATCTAAAGTAAGGTATTTCTGTGGAAAAGCCTCTTCTCCAAAAGCAGGGGAAAGAAGGTAACGGTTTAGAAATGTAACCTGGGAAGCAGCATGAGCACTTGTCACAGCGTTAAGACAAAGACACTCTAAACTACAAAGCCCTTAACTTAGTATCAGTACTCCTGCCAGAAACCCTTAAGATTTACCTTTAATCAATATTTACAATATGGGTAAGGATGTGGGTATCCTGTTATGTACCTGAACAGACATAAAGGAAAGCCTGGCTTTGGAAACACCTCACAAGCATATTTATTAGTCAGGAATGATCCGTCTCAAAAGCGTGACCCATTTCATGCTTTAAATGGCATTTCATTACAGTGCAGCTGCACAACCCTCCATTCTCCCTGAACAGATGCTTGATATGCAGAAGGCAGACCTTAGCACACTACTTATTTACATACATAAGTTCCTGGATTTGTTTAGCTTTGAGGACAGTAGTTCAAGAACAGTCTGTCTTAATCATTTGAAAAGCTTCTTTCTTTTCTTTCTCCACTGTTTATTGTCCACATCTTCAGTATCGTCAGGGGGATCTGGTATTACAAAGCCATCAGTTATTTTATAGTAGACTACTGTGGAATCTGACTCAACTATGGCCAAGGTAACTGACAGTGGGGTGTCAGGATCCTCTTGTGGGAGAGATGCTTTCTTCATGATTTCTCTTATCCTAGAAGAGGAAATAATCAGTTAGAAAGGAGTCCACAACCACCTAATGATGGCACAACAGTAGACACTCACCACTGCTATTTTTATTCTGTCTGGGTTTATTCTGCAAATTTTTCTTCACTAAAGAAAGTATAGTATCTGTTCTAATAAAAATCCAAAGTCATATAATCAAGCAACAAAATCAAATACCCTTATAAAAATATACCCAGTTACATACATCTCTGCTGGAAATGGCTCAACACACGCTCCTAAGCTTTGCTTAGGTGTACTACTGTGCACATGCCTCAACCATCCCTCAACTACCACAATCATAGCATGCCAATCTCTATTGGCCTTGTTTTCATTAGATTAAAAAGGGGAAAAAAAAAAAAAAAATCTAATGGAGTAACACATGGCATTCAGTTAGAGAACAAAATAATTAAGACTTGTTCCATTTGTAGAGATAAGTCTTCCAGTTTCTGTGCTGCAGTTGTCTGCCAGACTGTGGAAGACCCAGGAACTGAAGCCAGGTTTCTCTACCTCCCCGTCTAGACTAGAAGCCACAAGACTAATGTTCTTCTTCAAGACAGTCAGCATAAATAACGTCTTCCTTAAAAATTCAAGACCAAGTTATGCAATTTTTCCTGTTCAGCTTACTTCAAGAATAACATGCCAGTTAACTTTCAGTTCAGAGCTGAGGACAACACTGATTCCTAGAGTCCTTGTATTACTGTTTTGACTGGGGAGCAAGTACTGAAGGAGTGCAATGCCCAGGGGCAGAACAGTAATGCTCCCCATAGCTCCCCATCGAAATGTTTGCTTTCTCCTTCATCTAAAGGTCAGGTGCTCATCTGGGATTGCCAGGACAGGTTACACTTTAGGGAGAGGTCAGCTATGCAGTGAGGAAAAAAAAAAAAAAAAATATCACCCCTCGCTTCATGTGCCCCTGAAATCTCATTCACCAGAAAACATGGATGGTGGGCACTGTAGTTGAAAATAAGCCTCTTTCTAAATGCATCAGCTTTCAAACTTTAATCACCATCTTCCTTGCAAACCTCTTTGATCCCTTAATAAAAGCCAAATGGAAAGCGGCAGAGAATATGCAGTAGCCTGGAAAAGCCTATGCTATTAAGCCTGTGACCCTCTTAAGCATCCATCTGTGTTCTGAACTGTTCATAATTCAACTTGGCTAAATTCAGTAGTGCCTTTTCTTTTGCTTTTACTACTGGCCCATGTATCACGCGAGGCAAGGCAATACAACATAGTTAGTGAGTCATTTCATGCAACAGAGATACTAAGGCTATGAAAGGCCATGTTCTGGTCCTCCTACCATCAGCACAATTCATAACAAGAGGACAAATAGGCAAAGAGACGCTGTACTGGGCAATGGCAGAAGAGAGGCACCCGCAAAGCTCGTATTTCAAGCAACGTGACGTTAACTTCCCTGCCACCCTGCCACCTCGGCACCAGTTTTTTTCTGCACGTTTTCGTGGCAGGTGCCTCAGCCGCAGGGCCTTGCTGTGGGAACACCAACTGCACCGCTCTCGAGAAGAGCGTAAATGCAAACCTGCAGTCCAAAGCTGTAGACAATTCACGGATAGAGGTGCTCTGCAACAAGAAAGAAATGCATCCCACTATGAGCAATGCCTCAAATACACCAAGGCCTTCCAGTAAAAGCACTGCCTAGTGAGAGGGGTGATGTCCCTGCTGCAGTTGCGCCAGTAAGCACCAAGTGAATTGCAGGTGTACAAGCAGGCACCAGGACTGCAGTAAGCAGGGACAAATGAACTGAATGTCTCAGGCACAGCAGTGAAGCGCTGTACCTCTGTGCTGATGCTGGGCACCTTCTGCTCATCACTTCCAGCCCCACAATGTCTTGCCATAGCTCTGGTGGGTCTTGAAGGCCTGGGGAAGGATTCCAGATGTTCTGCCAGACATGCTACACATGCACGCCTTGGTAGCTTGTGTCTGGAGAAAGCTCCGAATAAGTTGTCAATAATGAGGCCAGGCTACTTACTGTCAAAGACCCACCAAAGAAAGAATTGTCCATGGCTTTTATGAAGCAATGGATGTTAATCTCTCTTCTGGGAATGTGAAATAGAAATAACAATAAAAAGCCAAATAAAAGGGCACAGCTACCCGGGAGAGATATTTTGGGACGCAAAGAAACCAAACTAGTGTTGAGTATGGACAGTCTCATATCTGAAAGCAGACTCAGGCAGTGACCTGTATACACCTGTCAGCCAGGACAGAAGCTCCTTCATATTTTCTTTACTAACTGTCACTGTTTCTCTTACTAGTCTGTTAAGAGGATGGATGTAACAGTGAGGCCTTAGATCTAGATTTCCCATCACTCATGATTTCTTCTTATACTGTCAACCGTAGACATCTGAACCTTTACTTCCCCCCCCCCATTTAGCACTTAGGCTTAGAAGATGCACCATGATCCCAAAAGAGGCCAGGTTAATGACAACAGATTAATGACGTTTCTTTGCATCCCTGACTTACTTTTCAGAAGTTTCTGGCTTTAGGTAAAGAACACAAAAACATGCCACCGCCACACGATGACCTGCTAACACTGCTGTCCACAGAGTCCAGTGCTTTCCACCGCACATGGGGAATTTGCCTCTACTGCTGTAAAGAATTACAACTGCAAATGCAAGGTTCTCCTCTTCCCCTTTTCTCAACACAGGCAGCCCCAAAACAAGAACTCTCATTCATGCATACCACAACCAGCCACAACGCAATGCAGCACATCTGTAGATTAGTCAGAAGGTATCTTTTAAAGAACAAGCTTTGGAATTCAGGAAGTTTGTATCAGACGCCTGCGTTTCCCCTTCTCCCCTGAAGGCATCACTGTTAGCTTCTGCATCCAGCATGTTCACAAAATTTCTCTGCAGCAGCGGCCATTTCAAAGGAGTCAGAGAACATCTGGGTTTGTGCTGATTTCACCACACTTGCTACTTGCCACAAACAGAAAGATAAAATATTGCAGGAAAGGTATAGGTTTTTTAATCCTTTTGATGTATCTAACACTGTCTATGGAGAAAAAAAAAAAAAAGAAGAAAAAAGCAAGAAGTGTTCTTGGCCTTCTGAAATTCAAAGGAATGAATGTTTGACCTCCTAAACAAGGCAAGAAGCCTTTATTTCAAGAGATAAAGAGATACAGCCCTCTAGGTTGCCCATCTCAGACATCAGCTGCATCAGCAGTCTTTATAACCTCCACTCACCAGCATCCTGACCAGCCTTTTGCTCATGAGTTACAACTCTGTCAGGACACGTTCTGCAAACATTGTTCCCAGTAGTACCAAGGGTCCACAATGACTCTGGTTTTGGTTCCCCAGCCTTTACAAGCCATGGTCAAGCAGCGTGAACCCCACAGAAGCCCTGGTGTCAAGCATTTGGCATGGCTGGCTCTACCTAGTTCCTCATTTCCAACAGGCATTCAGGTATGAATGGCTAGACATCAAGTTTTAAGCAGAACGTAGAGACTCAACATGAGAAAAGGTGCAGCTGAGAAACAGTTAATACTGTTCTGCAGTATCTGAATAAAAGCTCAGCATGTTTTCAATACTATCTCAAGTAAAGCCCAGGCTGGAAGCCCATTCAACTTTGTCATCTCCTGAAGGGCACTGTACAACTTAAACCTCAATCACTTTAGTACGTGTTCATCGCCTCAGACTTGCTCATCCACAGGCTCAGCCTGACAAGGAAGACTGGGGACAGTCAACCCCATACATGCTGCCTTCTCAGGATTTATGCCAATAACTAGCTGGTAAAAAACAAAAGGCATCTAGAGCCCCAGGAGAGCTCACAGAACAATCAAGTGTATGTGCTGCTGCATGTGCAGCGAGAAGTCTATGAGTTAAAATATCCCACAACCGCTCCTTTCCCTTCTTTCCCCCTCCCTATGAAGAAAAGCCATCGAATGTTAAAACAGGCAATACTGAAGCTTTAGGTTTCCCACAGAAGAAGTATATCTCAAAAAAAGGCACTGTGAAAGGAAAATAACATATATAAGCTAGGGGAATAGAGACACCACTGGAAAGTTTTATTGAAGTCCTATAAATAGAATTACTTTTTTTTTTTAAATAAGAATTCTCTTCTGTTGCAGATCCTACAGTCTGAAGTTCTCAGAACAGCTTGAAAACCTCTCTCTAAAAACCGATGGTATCTGCATGTTTGCTGCAATCTAGAATCTGCTCCCACCAAGACAAATGCATATAGGATGAAGCCCTCCATTTTCACCTAGGAAGCAAACTCACATTCACCTCACACTGCAGGAGATGAAAAGAATTTAGTCTCAAACGTTGAGGAAGACACTGTTATCCAAAGTAAAGAGCTGGCATTTCAAAGCCCTTTGCATCAGAAAAAAGGGCTTCAGAAAAGTTTTCTAGATACCTACAAACAACACTCAGTAGAGATTGCTTTTTTCCACCAAAGAATTAGTTGTAAAAGCAGATTTAACTTAACGTCATGTGAGGACCACTGCAGCTAAGGTAACAGCACTATGAATGTCGTTCTGCTTCTGCTTTTACTGCTGCATTCAAACTAAATGGCAACAGTGAGCTGACCTGGTCTTTTATTGTTGTTGCAACTAATAGCTTAAAAACGAAACAAAAAAATCCATACAAAAGGAAAAAGGGAAATTTTTCCCCTTTATTCCATCTTAATTTTTTATTAATAAAATACTTTTGCACTAGGTACACACATCAGAAATCTGTACCATATTTCCTTATGATCTCCTTCTAACAAAACAACATTGCCCTTGTTGTTCCAAAGACAGAAAGGGGCATACGACTGGTGAATGTCAAGCAACTATAGCTTGAGATTTTAACTGACCGTCCAAAAAACTAAAAAGAGAATGGAATCATAAAGGAAAGATAACGTGGGCAGAAATTTTTGTGACAAACGAAAGAGTATTTCAGTGATATATCCCATGCAAGTACTTCTGAGAGGCAGCAGAAACACTGAAAGCTCAGAGTAGTTTTAGGGAGGTTGCATAGTGCTCCATTGAGCTGAAATGGAACTACTGCCTTCCATACCACAAAAGCCAAAGACTTTCAATCTGCCCTTTATACTTGGATGAATAATTCATTGCAGCCTTGGCCAGTCCAAACAGCTCCCTCCCCTCCATGCAAGGCAGGGCTGAAGAGTCAACACAAGTTGGTCTCTGTATAGCCAGAAGGATCATTACTCTGTGCAGTGGAGTGCGCCATTGTACCAGACTTGTTCAGATAGGCCCCGTGACAAGAGAACCAAGGCAGGGAAACCTCCCCTAAAGCCCTAAAACCTCCCCTAAATACCTCGAATTTAGCCAGGACTACAAACACAGTGCAACATGGCTCACCATCAGGAACACTGTTCCAGACCTAGCTGCAGGGCAGGCAGCAATATTAACTTAGTGCTTTGAAATATATGAGAAGAAGCACATGGTGATGGGAGAAGGTGAAAACAGATGCCACTATTTCTTGGTATTTGTTTCCTAACTACAGGAACATGGGACGCTAAAAGACACTCAGGGTTTTGTAATGGAAGGAAAAATAAAACCAAAGAAAACTCCATGTGCCTCACTGGTCAGGAGAAGAAATTGAAAATTGAAATTTAAAGTCCTTTTTTCCATTGAAGTTGAAAAAAGAAAACACGACAAATCATGCAAAAGGGAGGAATCAGAATTCAGCAAAGTTCTGCAAGATACACCAACCATAGGATGTTCAATCATAGCACTGCATGACCAACTCAACTGTATGAGTCACATCAATCACTTTTAAACTATTAATAAAGAGTTTGCATTTAGAAGCCATTAATTACATTTTCAATGTGTGATTTACTGTAGGAGTAAACTCAAATAATGCTTATATCAGAAGAGCTACTGACAAAACTGTGAAGAGGATGCAAGATAAGGAGTATGTCACACTTCAGTGCATTTAAAACAGCAGTGCTTCTTACAAGCAAAACCACTTAGAGGAAGATCTATTTCACAAACTACAGATTTAAAAGAGGATAAATTGCTTCCAGTTCTCAGGTTTGTTTCTAAGGATGCTTATCAGCTTTGAAATGAAACATTTATGTATTCTTTTTCCAAAATTAAGTTACCATTTTAACAAAATAACCTTTTCCCTCTTAGCCAAAACCAAACTTTGCAGTCTCCACAACCTCATGCAACTGACTTCACCCTTTGTTTCCACTACTTGCACGCAAAAAACAAACAGGGCAGTGACATATCATTTAATCTGATGACTTATTAGTAACATTTTGTTTAGACAATGTTATTTGTCTAAGACAGCGCGTAATTCCATTAGAGACGGCATCTAACTCCCTGATGACAGATCAAGGCTTTCAACGCTATCTAGAAAATCCAGCTGTCAAACTGTGAGCTCTCCTACACTTGCTTGAGCCTGGTTTATGCAAGTAATTTCTGCCAGCTCTGAAGCAGGACTACCTGTATTTAACTGCTTCATCCTCTTTGGGGAGCCACAATTCTGGAATGTACTGGCAATTAGGTACTCAGTGTGCACTAAAGTGTCATCTGCAGTCATGAACAGCAAACATGTCCCAGAAAATGGGCCTACGAATTCCTCCTGCAAGTATGAAACATTGCTAAATTCAAAGGTATATGAACACAAGGTTCTCCAAGAGAAAGTGGTCCAAGACAGGCAGAAGTTGCATCTTATTCTCCAGGTTTTTACTCACAGAAGATTCAGCAATCTTCATCTTAAGAGCATGCACACACTCCTCAGATTGTGTGAGACTACCGTTTATGTTGGTGGTCACTTTGCTCCAAATCCTGTAATTTTGTGATTCAGCGAGCTACTGTGCAGCCTTACACTGGCAGGGCAGGATGATCAGCTTCTGTCAAGCTGTTTGTAGGAGTAGACAGTGAGCTTACTAAACAGGAACAGTTTTTGCCTTAAGCAGTTAACTGTCATGCATACACTGGACATGATGAAATCTTATAATAGGCTAAAAAACATTGAGCAGATTATTTATTTTGTAGGGCCCTCATATTTATCATTTGCTTAGGTGTCTTGCTGGTAATTTCCACAGCAACTTTACTATGGCCTTTTAAGGACACACTCCTCTGAGTGTCAGCCAAGTAGGAATCTTCATGAAACACTTAGAAAGGCTGAAGTGGCTTTGAGAGGAAAACCACCCCTGCAGTGCCACCCAGGCCTTACTGGTTAAGCAAGGAAATGCTGGCCATAAATGCTGCCATTTGCTAGCTGCGTTTGCAGTTAGAGCATTTCCAGTCCCAGCAACGAGGACAGAATGTTTTCACCTTCCCAAGCCCCTCCAATGCCTTACTTTCAACATGAAGTGAGCTGCATTCACTTGTAGTCATGCCTATTCCTCTACCTTCAGCAGGTAACACAAAAAGCCAAGGCATTGCTTTGAACAAAATGCAAAGCAGCTAAGTACAAAAGCTTTCCTGCCTACCTATAGCTTGGAAAGTCAAATGAGAAAATACCATCAGATAAAACATCAGATACCCAGCAAGCCTCCTGCTATCAATAATCACAACATTCATCGCTGTCAGAACAAAGAGGCAGTACTAGTACAAGTCTGTTTCCAACTCCTTCTGCAGGATACCTTTTAATGCCCTCCCCACCTCGCTACGTAACTCTGAGCTACAGTTATTGCCTATACCCCCTGGATTTTGCCTACCATTCCAGCCAAGGAGCTGAGGAATTGATGCTGTCCTTTCCCTACGAAGACAGACCAGGCCCCTCTGATTAGTGGTGACCTGCTAATGAAATGCCAAGTGTGCATATGCACATACACGTTCAATAACACAAATATGAGTATATATGATCTTCTTGCTTGACTACATCTACGGATATCAAACACATGCAGGCTTTAACAGACTCACATGGCATTACAGCCCAGTATGCAGCTCATTTTAGTGACAATACGCTCTGTGTAGTTACTCCGTAGCAAAACCTAGTCACAAACTGTACTTTTAATCAATGTGATGCATTCACTCTTTGCTTCTTTAACACACATCCTTCCAGTAATGGATTCTATCCGCGCTGGTGCCAGAAGCAGAGCAAACAGTATCACCACAGTACAAACAAGTTCAGAGGCTCCAAATGAAAAGCTCCAATAAAACAGTAAAAGATAGGACATACATGCAGTGCAGTATCTCGCTGTCATTAAAAGCCAATTAGAACACACTTGCTGGCAATGATCCAACACCAGGAATCAAAGTTTCCAACCTTGAAAAGGTGGAAAGGTACATTAAACAAGCATGACACCTCAGCACGCAGGCGTAATTTCTCAAAGATCCCATATCCTAATTTGCTGCCTTCTTTTCCCACCTGAAATCTATTTTGAACTGTGAATAGCAGTGTTTTCCTTTTACACACATACAGTGGTCTGTTTCTTGCAGAGAGGCCGAATGACACTCAGCATTCCATCCTGCAAGACCTCTCAGCAGCTTTCCTCTGTGGAGATCACACCCTATTTCTCTGTAAGGCCAAGCCCACAAGAGTGACTGACCAATATTTTGCAAATGGAAATTTTTCAGCATGTAGACAGTACTCAAATCCACCAGTATCTCGTAAGTAATTTTCTTCCCCTTCTCAAACACGCTCTTAGAAAACACATAGAATTCAGATGGAAGTCTGTTTGCAAGAGACCGATCTGTCACTTCTAAAACTTCGAAAAAAGCAAAAACCATAGCATGTCTAAAACATCATTCCTGGAGCGCACACACACACAGGTCTGCTAAGTGCAATTCATTAGCGACCTACTACTGTCTCAGGCTGCTGCCCAGAGAGCAAAAGGAAACGGCAAACACCAGCAAGATCTGTAAAGCCAGCCCTGTGCATACACTCCTAGCAACAGGAAGAACAGAAGAAATTGAAAAATGTACTACCATATGATGCAGCTGAAATAGTTCAGGTCTTCAGAGACATCATAGGAAAGAATGGCAAAAACCAGCACGAGAAGGCAGCCATTATCAGAGAGTAAATCATACTGTGTGTCTGAGGCTGCTCTAAGTTAAAATATGCTGTAAAATTACTGAAGTGGAATTTCTCTAGGCTATAAATATCTGTAATATCACAAAGTTGTAGCTTGTTGTCCTCCGCTTGAGAATTACTTAGTCTTGCATGTGCAAGGAGAGTAAGTCAAAAATCACAGCTCAAGGGACACATTATATTCCCAAAAGTAAGAGGAATTTCCAGTTGAAAGTAGCCAAATTATACTTTCAAAACAAAAAGCAAACCGAACCAAACCAGACACTCCATAGAACCGACAATAAAAAAAAATGTTTATTCTTAGACAGGTCTGAGAAGATTTATTTTCTTCTAGGTACTTTAAAGCCCAGTGACACAAAGAGTATTGCTAGATTTCCCAGACTACAAAAAAGCAGCACAAGAATGTTCAAAACAAACTGTGAAGGTCTTGTATTCTAACCTTGTCTCTCAAACACATACTTTGATATCCATTGTTATCTCCTAGAGCACATGCAACTTCTAAACAATGTGAAGTGTTTATCAGCAGAAGGAGCCAGTTGCTGTGGGAAGCTGACATCAAAGTTGTACCACTTTCAGAGAGGGAGAATCAGAGACTGATGCAGCTTAGAAAATTAAAGAAATATCAGCTTTGCATGTTTGTTTGCAGCAACCAAAATAATTCTGCTCACAGTCTGAGATACCGCTTTCCTCTGATGCTGCTTTGTTTCCCCCTCCCTCCCAACCAACTCATCAGCAGCCCGTTAAATAGGATCTGTTCTTAATTTTATCTTACTGGTAACGTGAGCCGAACACTGACCACATCCTCACCTCTCATGGCTTAACGATATGTGCACAGGTACCGGCACCATCACTTGGAGACTGTCCTGTTCCTTTTCACGTGCGTGTAAACATACAAGTTGCAGTTCTGCTACTCCGACATGCTTCACTTCATGCCAGTTTCTCCCTGGAAAGGTTCATCACCGATGAGAAGGGCCAGAACACAAAACACAAGTTTTAATCATTCAAATATCAAATTTGGTACTTAACACCTAAGGTTCTATTTTCCCTCCCTCACCTCACAGGACATTTCCCATGAGAGACAACAACCCCATTCAACTGTCAAGTTCCCCTTCTGAGAAACAATCCTGTTGAAGAAACCCACAGGAGCGGTACTAGTCTGCTGACTCCAGAGCTACACTGACTGATGGTGAATAGGGGTCTGTCTGACAAAGCTTTGTTTCAAAAAGGCAAAAAGATTAAAACCACACAGCTTTAGTCATCTAATAAAACTGTATCCAAATTTGGACTTTATCAGTGTCCTAAACTGTGAAGAAGCAGGTGCTAAAAGCATGATTAATGATAATACACAGTTCTTCCCTTCCGCTTGAAGGGATAAGGCTAAAAGTTTTTGCTGCAGAACTACAGGGGCCTTCTCTTAAAGCCTATTAAGGCATTTTCTTCAGAGCTGTAACAATAACAGACACACTGCTTTCTGGCCTGGAAAATCCCTCCCTTCCCTGACCTTGAGAACCACCAGCCTCCAAGAGAAACTGAAATATTTTTATTAGCCTGACTGCCTGTCAACTTACAGTCTCTTTTCAATAAAGCCAACTTGGAAGAATCACAGGCAGAAGTTTATATATCACATAAGTCTCTTACAAGACAGCAGAAGACTACACTGCATTTGTCATAATTATTGCCACCAGACTTCCAAACTATCTTCTTTCCTATAGGAATCCTTGCCCTTTCCAGAGAACAGCATCCTAATCAGACCAGCACACATCAGCTATTTGCTAAATGGTAACCTTAGGGAAACACTATGATTTAGTAACTTCAGCATTAATCTACAAATGAGGACTCTATTACCAGCACAACCCCTGAACTTGTAACATTCTATGTCCTTTTTCCTTCCCCTACTCCTCTTTTGCTTTTTTCCCATGCCGAGTGTCTTTGCCCTGGAACACTTGCAGCTGCTGGACAAAATGAGCCCTCATCTTCATAAAGGCTCCAAGTAGGCACAGCACAGAAATCGTCAGCACCAAAATACCATCTGTTTCTTAGGTAACCACCACTGCATTAAGTTTCAAAAAGAACACCGAGGACTTTGCAGGAAAGGTCCCGCTAGTGCACGAACTTTAATAGCACCTAAAGTAAATACACTTGTTGAGATGCCTACCCAGCCACTTCATCGAATTACCTTCTAGGAGGTCCAGGTATACCACAAACGCAGCATAGATTTGAGCACTGTCGGATATATCAAGAGACATCATTTCTGTGAACTGAAATCCAAAAAGTAAAGTTGGTGAAGGAGAGCAGAAGTTTTATCAAGAATGCCCAGAGCAAACCCAGGACCTGTACAGCTATCTAAGCCACTGAGGCCAGTTTTAAGGATCAACAGGCAACTAAAAAGCAGGACTTGTTTTCTGACAGTATCTTAAGAGCTCTTTTTTTCCACATCCCCCCTATTTCAGCGCTTAAGAAAGTGAGCCAAATAAACAAATACATGAGGAATCGCAACTATTTCTGGAACACATCTACCTTTGTGGAGAAGGGCTACGAATTTTACCTATTTTTGCTGCAGTACATCAACATAAGATGACAGCCAAATTAAATACCTCCGTGTTTTCAGTATACTAAAAATTAAGACGGAGTCAAAGTCTAAGGCGCTGGCATTTTCCTGCTGTGATTTAAAAAAAAAAAAAAACCAAACAAAAAACCAAAAAACATTTCGAGCATTTATAACCTCAGCCCTTCCTAAAAGCAGCATCCCCCAACAACCCCGTTCGGGCTCTCCTCAAGGCCCCGGGAGACGAGCCCCCTCAACAGGCCCAATCTAACGAAATACGTTATATCCAAATCTCCTCCTCCAGCACCCCTTCTTGGGGGGAGGGAGGGGGGACGACAACGATCCGCTTCACCGGCCCCTCGGTTTCGGGGTGCCCGTGATCACCTACGGCAGCCCCCGCCCCGAGATGTTCCTCAAAGCCATTTTGGGGGGCGGAATCCTGTCAGGGGTCGGGACAACGAGCGCGGGCGGGAAAGCGGGACACCCCTCCCCGGAGTGACTGAAGGTCCCCCCCCCGCCTCAGCCAGCTGGGCCCTAACGGCGTCCCCCCGCCGTTACTCAGCGCCCGCCCCGTGCTCAGGCCTACCGTGGGGTGAGTCGCCATCCAGTTGCCGCCAGCCCCCCCCGCCCAGCCCCCCTGGACCCCCGACTCCCGCCCGCCGGCGGAGATGCCCTCCGCCGGGCCGCAGCCCCCCTCCCCCGGGCCGGCCGCCGGCTCCATGCGCTCCCCGGTGTAACGCGACTTCGCTCCGGGCGGCGCCACGCAGCCCAGCGCTCCCCGGCAACAGCGGCGCCGCCGCTCCCGTTCCCCCTCCGCCCCGCTCCGCCGTTGTAATAAACCCTCTTTACGGCCAGGACGATGTATATATATATATATATATATACACCTCATCACAGTGGGTCCTTTCGCAGTCCCGTTTTCTAACTGCAGCGCGGCGCGGTCGACACACTGGAGGGCAGGGACGCCATCCCGAGGGACCTGGGCAGGCCGGAGAGGTGGGCCCATGTGAACCTCATGAAGTTCAACCAGGCCAAGCACAAGGTCCTGCAGGTGGGTCACAGCAATCCCAAGCATAAATACAGGTTGGGCGGAGAATGGGTTGAGAGCAGCCTTGAGGAGAAGGATTTGGGGGTGTTGGTGGATGAGAAGCTCAACAGGAGCCGGTAACGTGTTTGTAGCCCAGAAAGCCAACTGCATCCTGGGCTGCATCAAAAGAAGAGTGGCCAGCAGGGTGAGGGAGGTGACTCTGTCCCTCTACTCCGCTCTGGTGAGACCCCACCTGGAGTACTGTGTCCAGCTCTCAGGTCCCCAGCATAAGAAAGACATGGATCTTGTCGGAGCAAGTCCAGCAGAGGGCCACAAAGATGATCAGAGGGGCTGGAGCACCTCTCCTGTGAGGACAGGCTGAGAGAGTTGGGGATGTTCAGTCTGGAGAAGAGAAGGCTCCAGGGAGGCCTTACAGCAGCCTTCCAGTGCCTAATGGGGCTTCAGGAAAGATGTGGAGGGACTCCTTATCAGGGGGTGTAGTGATAGGACAAGGGGTATTAAGAAGACATTTTTCACTGTGAGGGTGGTGAGGCACTGAACAGGTTGCCCGGGGAAGCTGTGGCTGCCCCATCCCTGGAGGTGTTCAAGACCAAGCTGGATGGGGATTTGAGCAACCTGGTCTAGTGGAAGGTGTCTCTGCCCATAGTAGGGGGTTGGAACTAGATGGTCTTTAAGGTCCCTTCCAACCCAAAACATTCTATGATTTATGATTCCACAAGGAGGCTTGGGTATTTCAAATAACTACCTGCAGCAGCAGCAGTAGGAAGAAGAGGAGGTAGCCCAGAAAGCAGGGCCAGAACCTGCCCGGTCCAGTGTGGAGACCCAGCAGGAGAGACAAGGCCTCGAAAGAGATGTGGAGCTCAGAGAAGAGAAATTTTAGGGGAATAAGGCAGGGTTTTTAACCCAGACACAAAATTTCAGCCTGTTTAGATTTAGAATGTCTTCACTCCAGAAGCACTTTAGGAATACTTCACATTACAAGCTTCTGTAGAGCACCTCCACGCTTAATTTTTTTTCTTTACCACTCACAGATGCCATACAGACAGCAAAGGACTGTCTGTAGTTCCCTCGAGCCACACCTGGGTGCAGAGGCATCACCGTCCTTACCACAGGATCAGTGAAGCATCCAGCAAGGCCATCTTGAGGAAGGTGGGCTTATGGGGCCCTGAGGTGGGAGGGAAAACTGGGGATCTTGGAAAAATGGGCGAGGGTCAGGCGGTGAGCAGAGAGCAGCAGTGGCTGTATCGTTGGAGGGCATCTGGGTAAAAGATGGAAGACTTTAATCTCAGGGCGGGTGGGTGGGAAAGAAGGGAAGATAATCATGGGGAGAATCAACTTCAGGTGAACATAACAAAACCTAATCTGAGTGAAAGCCTCACTGGAAAGAGAGAAAGAAAGTATGAAGGGAGAAGAAGAGTAAAACAGAAACAAAAGCAAAGAATGTTATTAATGTATGCTGTTCAAAGCTTTTATAGACTGGTTAAGAGATGTAGATTCAAGGTATTGTTATTAAAAGCATCTTGGACTGCTTTACTTCAAAATATCTCTGATCTCCAGTGAGAATATGGTTTGCCTAATGCAAAGTGTCCCAGGACTGGCTTACCAGCTCCATCTGTCTTGGCACCTCTTTTGATGAATTTCAAATGCTGACTTAAGTGAAGTCAGGCCTCTCTCTTGCGGCATTTTGAATAGCTTCAAGCTGGTGTCTATGCACAAAAAAAAAACTTGTGTGCTGTTTCAAAGAGGTATGTAGAGCATATTGTAACATCAGATGAGAGACTGCAAAGCCCTTACTTGAACACTGTACTTGTTCTTGATCAGGCTACACCAAGAAAAATCTGGCTGGCGTTGGAAACTGCCAAACAGCTACAGTGATTAGAGGAAACACCAGGTATGATCGTGAGACAGTAAGATTGATGCAGAGCCTAGTGAAAAATGAACAGTGTTGTCTTTAACCCTTCTTATTATATAATAATCCTTAAACCTATAAACAAAGCATCAATGAAAATTAATCTGTATGTATTAAGTACATAAATTGGCATGTGGTTTGTAGTTGAAGGAAGTCATATTGGGACTGGTCTTAGTCAAGCAAGTTTGGTTGTTTAAAAAGCGAGGTTATAGCCAGCACTTCAATTCCCTGGGCAAAAAAAAAAAAAAGTTAAAAAAAAAAAAAGAGAAGAAAAAAAAATTGTCTCTGAGACTTTTATAGGAGAGCTGGCAACAGTGGTTCACTTGACTGCTAGGAAAAGAATTTGGATGGATTGAAGACCTCAGGCATGAAGAAGCCTATGAAAGAATGCTTTCTGTATATATGATACACTTTATCAGAAGGATAGATCCTCTGTTTTCTACTGGGTGGGAAACAAAGTCTAAATTAAAGAGAGCTGCCTCTGAGACAATTTGCTACCTGCCAAAGTGAGGGAGTATGCCACTGCCAGAGATGATTTTCATAGCTGGACTGTTCTTGTTTGGTATGGGTATTTAGGAGAGGCTGAAACAAATGGCCTAATTTTTTTCCGTGGTTCTTACCTATACAAAAAGCTGTTTCTTCCCCAAAGCTAGAATATTTCACCACAGGGTGGTTAATTGTCCTTTCACAGCAGGATTGGGTCTTGGCTTAAAAAAAATACAGGATATAATATTGGCCATTAATAAAGAAGTAAAAAATGTATACGGATTTCTTTGTATATGCACAAAAAGATAGATGCATTTATAGATGTATGAATGCCATGAACTGTAAGGGTAACCGTTGACCTGAACTTTCCAAACTTTCACCCATGCTGTGTGGCTGGGAGTAAGAAATGAAGCTGAGTTGACTCCTTTCTCTTATGCATGAAGAAACATCTCATGTTTCAGGCATATACTATCCTCTCTCCAGGGTAAGAACAATTTTTTTCTTTTGTGTACCGAAATATGGAAGCCAACAAAAGTGAGTTGTGTGAGTGAGGGGAAAGGTATTTTGAAGAGAAAATTACCATTTGTGGGTTGCTGCTGGAGGCATTGCATTTGCCCCCAGCAAATTGTTATGGTTCCGATGCTGTTCACAAAACAAAAAGAAGGGAGTAGTCTGAAAAGAGCTGACAGCACTTGAGATTTCACTGAAGACATCAAGAGCTGCACAGGCTGAAAAGCACACTCAACCTTCTGCAGATGTGCTGACGGCAGTAATGCGGAACTGGGTCTGGATCCCACCTTTACACTTTGCGTTGCACGTAGGAGAAAGCCATGGCTTCACAGTCTCTGCCTCCCAGGTCTTGCTTTGTTTCTGGGGGGAAATAATCTGTGCTTGGCCCTGACCCTGCGCTAACTCATCCATGCTGGCTCTGGGTTATGGAGGAAGGCTGACCCTGCATTCCCTCACGTGAACAAGGGTATGCAGCCTGTGTTGTTGCACCCGCATCCGCAGAGGAGGGATGGCAAAGAGCAGTTACAGGAGACGCATCTTTCTCCTGCCACATAGCCTCCTAAAAAGGCGATTGTGACTCAGCTTGAATATCCAGTGGATGGAAAAACCCAGCTGCCAGCCCTCCACGTCAAGTTCAGTAGCATTAGTCTCCATCCTCCAAATGTGAGTCGCCCTGTGGATGACATCGGCATGTGGATTCGGCTGGCTCCTGCAAAACCCTAATCACTTCATACAGACTACAAAGCTGTTCCTTCTATTTGGTTAATGAATCCAAGCATAAAAGCAACATGTGGCAAGCTAACCGTGAAAGAAAAGCCTCATTAACGTATCATTCTAGAAGGAAAATTATAAAGGTGTCGTGAAGGGCAGACAGGAAGAATATATTTTTATTAATTGCTCAGGAAGATGCTTACAAATTGCCAAAGCTTCTCAAATTTTAGTGCAGATGACACGACCTCTGGAAATTCTTTTTTGAACTTTACTGTTTTCCTAGGATGTTCCTTTTTGCATTATTTTTTTGGGCAGTCATCTGATCAGGAAACAGACAATATAATCTGGTGTGGGTGATAAATTACATTCCATAAACAAAGAACACTGCAGACACAAACTATCCATATGTATATATGTATGCTACCTTAGCTGAAAACAATTCACAATGAGATTATGGATAACTTATAAACAAATACTCGGTTGCTAAATGTTTCCTCCTATTTAAGTCTTGCAAGCACACTGGCAACAATGCTGCCTGCTAAAGTACATCTGTTCAGGTTGGAGGAACTACCAGCCCACAGTAGAAACCAGATATGCTGTGATGGGGCCCTTAGAGTTAATTAGAGATTTCATCTTGAAAGGGTTTAACATGCCCAAATCCTATTAACTTCTAAGAGCTGTGATTACTATGCCCCTTTTAAGATCATGACCCAATAATTTTAATTGCTGTAACATGTTTTATTTATTTTTTTGCTAAATTGTCATTGCTCTATTCATGGCAATGGTTCTGTGGAGGGTTAGTCAATGAAACACAGGGAATATTTTCGTTTTCCGGCCATGTTCCAGCTGGAGCAACTGCAGTATGTGCATCCCTCTTTCAGTGCGGGATGGGCACTGTGTGTGAGGCTGCTTCACACTGGCATCCTAGGGAAGTTTGCAAAATATTTTTTGACATAAAAGCGCAAAGTAAGTTTCCTTCCCTAAAGGGTGGGAAGGATGAGGGTGAGACCTTAGAACTGTATAACCGTCTAGGCTGGCAGGGACCTTTCAGATCATTTGAGCCCAACCATCAACCTAACACTGGCAAAAACTATCACTGGACTATGTCACGAAGCACCACGTCTGCCTGTCTTTTAAATACCTCCAGGGATGACCATTCCACCACTCCTCTGGGCAGCCTGTTCCAATGCTTGGCAACCCTTACATAGGGTTACAACTTCACATGTATGACATGTATGTCACATGTATTCACATGTATGACAAATGACAATGAGCAAGCAGTGTGCTCTTGTGGCCAGGAAGGCCAGTGGAATCCTGGGCTGCATAGGGAAGAGTGTGGCTAGTAGGTCAAGGGAAGTCATTCTCCCCTTTTACTCTGCACTGGTGAGGCCACAACTGGAATACTGCATCCAGTTCTGGGCTCCCCAATTCAAGAGGGACAGGGAACTTCTGGAAAGAGTCCAGCGAAGGGCAACGAGGATGATTCAAGGATTGGAGCATCTCCCTTACGAAGAAAGGCTGAGAGAGCTGGGACTCTTTAGCCTGGAGAAGAGAAGGCTGAGGGGAGACCTTATCAATGCTTATATGTATCTGAAGGGTGGGTTGAAGGAGGAGGGAGCCAGACTCTTTTCAGTGGTTGCCAGTGAGAGGATGAGGGGCAACAGGCACAAGCTGGAACATAGGAGGCTCAACTCAAATATGAGAAGAAACTTCTTTCTGGTGAGGGTGACAGAGCCCTGGAACAGGCTGCCCAGGGAGGTTGTGGAGTCCCCGTCTCTGGAGATTTTCAAGACCTGCCTGGATGCAGTCCTGAGTAACATGCTCTGGGCAATCCTGCTTCAGCAGGGGAGTTGGACTAGATGATCTGTATGGTCCCTTCCAACTCTAAAAATTCAGTGAAATTCACGTAGGCAGCAAAATGAGACATCTCTGCGTTAGCATCAGCGCTCGGAGGGTAGGCTATAACGGGAACTGCCTAAACGGCTCTTTCAAACCTCGGACTCAGTTGATAAAGGTGCGTTTTGTAACTTAAACTTCCGCAGGTGCTCGCAGTTTGTGCTAATTGGAGCCATCCAGGTGATGGGAGGATCCCACCTGGGCCAGCCCACCCGGGGGCTGGCGGCGCGGGGTCGCCTCCTCGCCCAGCAGCCTGCTGGGGGAGGGCCGTGCCGGGGGAGGTGCGGCGAGCCGTGCTGCCCACAAAGGCCGTGTTTGGGGGCGCCGGGCCGGCGCTGCTCCTCCTCCTCCTCGTCCGCCTCCTCTTCCACCCCGCGGCGCCGGGCGCGCTGCAGCGGCCGCCCCGCACAGCCGGCGCGGCTCCCCGCGGCCGCCCCGCGCCCATCATGGCTGCGAGCTTCGGGCCCCGCGCCCCCCATCCCTTTCTTCTCCTCCTCCTTCTCTTCCTCCTGCTGGGCGGCTGCGGGGCGAGCCTGCCCCCGGAGCCGCCGCCGCCACCACCACCGCCGCCGAGCCCCGAACCCCAGCTCCTGCCCGAGTCGGCTCTGCAGAAGCCCACCGTGCTCCTGGCCATCATCGCCCGCAACGCGGCGCACACGCTGCCCCACTTCCTCGGCTGCATTGAGAGGCTGCAGTACCCCAAGAGCAGGATCGCCCTTTGGTAAGTCGCGGGGGGACCCTGGGGCGGGGGTTGTGGGCTGGCCGGCGGGGCCCCCTGCGCCCCCAGGCTGCCAGCATAGAGCCCCGGCTGCCGCAGCCCTTGGCTTCCACCCTAGTCGTGTCTGGCGGGGGGGAGCTCCCGGTGGGGAGAGGGGGTCTTGGGGGGAGCTGACAGCGTGGCCGTGCTGGGGAAAGGGGCTGTCTCCGCGCCTCCCGCCGCCCCTTTTCGCTCTTTGGCGGGAGCGGAGGTCCGTCCTGCCTCCCTGCGGGGCGCAGGTAGCCGGGGCTCGGGCACCTCTGCCCCGCTGAGCCGGGGAGAGGCACGGAGGGAAGGCGGCGGCAACCCGGGGGCGCAGCTCCCACCCGCTGGAGCCGAAGAGCCCGTGTTTGGCACGCTGGGAAAGAGCTCCCCCAGCCGGCCGCGGGGCCAGGGGCACGGGGGGGTTGTGTGTGTGTGTGTCCCCGAGGGCGGCTCCACGACCCCCGTGTTCGGGGAAAAGGGTCCCGCGGCACCGCGGGGGTTTCGCTGTAGCGGCAGGCGGTGTGGTCGGGAGATGGCTTTTTTTTTTTTTTTTTTTTTGAGTGAAGCTGGCCCGAAGCCTTGGGAACATTCACCGCCTTAGCATTTATCCAAATCCACAGACACGAAGAACTCGCGGCTCGGTACGGCGAGCTCGGGTGGGAGGCCGGTAGTAAATACCGGGCTTTGTGGGGAGACGGTCGGGGTTTGCCGGAGCTGGAGAGCTGGCGTGCTGGGTAGGTGCTGATGGGCATTGAAAAGGAGCATTGTTGCGAGGCTGTAGTCTGGAAGATGGATTCAAAGATGTATTCAGAAATCACAGCATGGGGGCAGCTGTGGCAATCAAATACGTGTCCAGATGGAGGAATTAAGACCAATTTGGGTACTGGTCAATCTGCCTTTATTTATAAGGGTGGGAAAAAAAATATCTTTCTCTCTCAACCTGACACAAATGTTAGGAGGAACAGGAATTGTTTGGAGGGATGCAAACCAAATTTTTCTTTTCAAGTGTGGTAACTGTGTAAAATAAGAAGTGGTGGTATAGGGCCTGATCCAAAGTTCACTAAATCAGCGGGAAAGTCCGTTTAACTTCAAAAGTTGATAAAGTTTTACTTTATACAAAGGGATGTGGGGAGGATGTCACACGATTGATACTAAAGTGCTATTAAGCAGTGTTAGATGTTTCTCTGTGTGATTCGGGAACATCATTATTATTTGTCTTCAAGCGCTTTACAGGTCTTTGCAGAAAATCGGTGGCTGGTATAATCAGTGCGTGGTTTCGGTTTTTTTTCTTTTTCAGTTTAGAGTGCACAAAGCAGATCGTGATATCAGCCCAACTGTGGCACGCCACGGTAATGTGGCTGTGGAATTACAAGTGAGTGTATGGCAGTAGGTGAATGTCAGACTCATCTGTGTGTAAGCCTGTGACTCTGCTTTCATTTGTATCAGTAAGAATCTTGCTGGTTTGGATTTCACCTTAGCAGATGTGCATAAAAGTAGATATATATCGTCAGACCCTACATATGGACTGTGATAAGGTTGGCGTTAATAAAACGTAGTGGGAGTTGTAAGTGCAGACCTGATCACTAAAGCAGAGTGGATCCTGAAATGCCTCTCACTGTAGAAATGCAAAATAGGTTTGGGTTTTTTTTGTGAAGTCCTGCAGAGCATTGGTTGCTCTACAACTTTTTTAGTATATTTCTTGCATTATCCTTGCTTTACTTAAGGTCTCTGCAGTATTGTGTGAAAGTATTTGTGGGGATTGTTCATGAAAAAACAGTGTAAGATAAAATATGCTAAGATTCTTGCAAGAATATCACTCCATCTTTAAGAGGATTGTGCAAAGACACAAGGCATGGGTTAACTGGGAAATCTGCTGTTGAAAATGTCAAGTTTTGTAAAATGAGAATGGTTAAAATGTCGTGGCAACTGGAAAAGGAGTTCCATAGATGCTCCGAGTTGACGGAGAGCAGTACTGTAGGGCGGCAGTAATTCCTTGGAGAGGTTTAGTCCTGTTTGCTTCAGCTCCCCAAGAAGACTTGAGCTTCAGAGTTGGGGTTGTTCAGGCCACAAAGTATGTGCCAAGAGGAAACTCACTGACGGTATCTATCAAGTCTCTTGAGAACAAATGTAACAATACCATTTCTGGAAGTGTCTCTCATTTCAGATTTTGTGCCTGACAGAGTCCTTTCAACAGCTAAATTCCAGGATTGACCTGTGTCCTTGTGCTGTTGGATTACTGGAATAGCTTGGTGTGATGGGTGGTGAAGTGGTTGTCAAAGAGTTGCATTCCTTCATTGACACTTATATTCCACTTCAAACTACTTCAAAATTTTGAGTAAGACAGCATTTTAAAATGCCCAAATATAGATCTTGAGAATGAAAATTAAAAACATATATCATCTCTGAAACTTTCATATGCTGTCTGTGTTGTTCGAGGGCTTAAGTGGATTCCTCAGATTTCTAGGGTGGAAGTTTTATGAGTGACAGTAAAGATGGGTTAAGAGACAATAAATGAGTTGGAACCAGACACTGAATTTTCTTTTCATAGCCTACATCAGTCTCCACCTTTGTTAGCCTGATACTGAGCAAAAGATGTCCCCTGGACAATCTCGTACTCCCTTCTTCCCTTTGGTCTTAATTCGGACTTCAGTTGCTGTGGCTGTGAGCAACCTCGGAAGGACTTGCTGGCTACTAATAACTTGAGCAGGCCATTTGGTCTGAGGCCAACTGTTATATTGTGACCCATGTCCTTTCAGTTAAATGCTTCCTTCCTTTCTTTCTTCCACCTCCAAGAACCAGGAAGCTGCATCCAAACAGCCTCCTGGGGCTGGTCCCTGGCCTCTGTTAACCCCAGCCATCCTTGTCTTGGAGAGTCTTGGGCATGGGTCGGATCATCCCAGGGTTGTACTAATGACTTAACAGTGGGAATTTCTGTGAAACAGTGCTCACGTCTTTGTGCTGGCCCTGCTTAGCTTGCTGGGGTAGGTGGGAACACCAAAGACTCCCTACCTTAGCAGCAGAACCCAGCTTCCCTCTTTGCTCTTCAAGCTAGTGCTTGTGTAGCTGTGGAAGAGTAATGCTAGAGATGACAATTGTCCCTTCTTGTGAAGGAGGAAGCAGTCTCAGCTCTCCCCTCAGGTGCCTGTAGAAAGCATAGACAGCCTTTGGCTCGAAAATATGTAACCTTGTGAGAAACAGGCTAGAGCCCAGCAACAGCGGAGTGCTTTAAGAAAACAAAGCTATTGGACCCAAGTCAATCTATTTTTTGGAGCTAGGGAGTGTTCCTCTAATACTCTCCTTGTGTGGCTGTGCTTGGCATGTTTACTGAGCTTTTCTCAGGGCTGTGTCAGTGACACTATGCTGTGAACCCAGCCTAGCTGCGTTAGGAAATGGGCATGTTAGGAAAACTTACTGCATTGTTTGCATGTGTGTTAGAGATCTGCAAAGGGAGGGGAAAAATGTTCTTTACCTTGGATGAAAGTGACCCAGAAGTTACATAATCAGCATGCCCCAACACTCTTTTGGGTGGTTTGGGGTTGTTTTTCTTGTTTTGAACATTAGTGATGCTGTCTCTGTTGGAGATCCATTCAATTATAGGTAAGGACTGTTTGTTTGTTGGACAGGTTTATCTTGGCTGTAGTGGGCGAAGTAAAAGCGTGTGTATTCAGCAGTTTATCACGTTGTCTTACGCTTTCCTTAGCCTCAGATTAAGTGACAGTATAGCAAAGAAAGTTGTCTGTAATTTCATCTTTAAATACCTGCTAGTTCACAGTTGTGGGCTATCTGCTCTCTAATCTTTTACTAACCTGGGGATTAAGTGCCTGCATCATTGAGTTGGTGCTTGGAAGCAATAATTAGGTTCTTTTGTGCTTAAAAATCTGTGCCTGCTTTGCAGATTACAGTATGCTTATATTCCAGAAATGATAACAGGAACCATAGGTGAAGTTGATGGAAAGCTGGAATAAATCCCAGATGAGAGATCAACGGATATGCTGTAACACTAGCTCCAGTGAGTGAATGTCTTAAACTTAAAAGAACTAGTTATAGCTGAAAATAGAAGCTGGTGAGATCAGTATAATAATTATAACTTTCATAATTATATGTTGTTAGTCTTCAACTAGCTGCTGATACTTTATCTGAGCATTTTCTTATTCTTCAACAGTTTACTTTTAAGTGTGAAAATTTCTACCTAGAGGACAACTTCCAGTAAGATGCAGGGATCATTTGAAACTTTAATGGGTGTTATTACTCACTGGAAGTGTTTGCTTTCAAATGCGCTGTGTTTTCTGTCCTTGTTTCCATTTGTGCAACAAGGTCACTTTAATCTTCATGATCAGTATTAATTACTTAGGAATGCTGAAGTTCCACTCTGCTGGCTCTGCCTCTGTTGCCTCTGTCCACAGGTGTTTTGCATCTTTTTAAAATTTGCTCACCTGTGCTGTGACTTCCACATGATGATATTCAAATCTAAGTTTTGGAAATTAAACTGACTTTTCACTTGGCTTGTTGTTTAAACTCATGGGATTTAATTTCCCATTCATATCTGTAGGTGTTTTAAATTTAGTTATAATATAGCTTTAGTAACATAGTCATAGACTAAGTGGGGCTGAGAGTGAGATGGGACTTGCACAGCCTTGGAGTTACAATTAAGGTGATGATCCTGTTGTGCAAGATGTTGCATGAGTCTTTCTTCCAAAGAACCTGGATTCAGATGACTACATCAAAAGAAAGAATCTGAGTAAAATACTTCTGTTTTCTAGGCAGGGAAATTGAGGAAGGAAGGTTAAGTAACTTACACAAGATTCTTGAATTTATTAAGACTAGAGGTAGTATTCATAACTAAGATTTCTTGATTCTTCATTCTTACTGAGGTCACTTTTACACTAAAGTGTGCTAAATTTACGTAAGAAGTGGAAAACTAGGGAAGGCAAAAGAAATGAACCCATCCAAATATCCACAATAACTTTTTTCTGTCCTTTGGGTCTGTCTCCCTCATCTAAGTCTTGGCAAACTTAAGCAAATGACATCATGAAATTGTTCGGTAGAAACATTTGAGTGGAAGCTGAAAATTACTGCTGTGCCTCAATGAGTTCCGCATGGCAAAACTTAAACTTTTAGCTCTTCAGCTAAAAACTTTGCAGTTCTGCAGAGAAATGTTGAGCATCAGCTGTGTGATGGCAAATGTTTGCTGGGTAGCAGCAGTTTCATTATTTTTCCTGTTTGTTCACAGATTGCCAGATTCTGATGCCTTTTTGATGTTGTTAAAGGGCATCTTGCTCCACACTTCATATTAGGGCCTACTAGACATGGATGTGGATATTGGGTTCTCTCATAAAATGAGTTAGGAGGTCTCCAGAGGTGAGGGGATTATACTGTAAAAATGACATCTTAAAATATATAGGGAATTCTGTAAGACTAGGGAATATAATACATTGTGTGTGCTTGATTTTTTTTTAATTTTCTGAATCCTACATGCTATGTGGCTGAACGTGCAGCCATTTATTTTGGTTGCTGTCTTTTTGCAACCACATTTTGAGACAGGTCTACCCTGTTACCCATTTGTCTGTTACTGGTTTAATTGTCTACCTGGTGCCTTGTAATGCAGGCGTTGTATTTAGAGGCTAGATGCCAATAAAATATGTTGCCACAGGGAGACAGTGGGACAGTTTGATATCAGAGGTTGTTGTCTATTATAAGCCTTTGGAGGCTTTCAAAGGTCAGGGAGAACTAGTTTTCAAGACTTTTTTTTTTTTTTTTAATATGTACAAAGTAGGAGTGAAAAGACCTCAAGGGGTTCATTCCTGCCCAGGGCAGGATCCCACTTCATCCCTGCCTTATCTGTTGCCTGGGGTTGAGATTCCTCATCCAGTCAAGGTTGCAGACTGTCAAGGTTGTGTACTGTCATGTCTTCTGAAGCCTGTTCAAGTGCGGGGGAAGTGGGAGGCGGCTGTGGGAGTGTGTCAAAGGACCAGCTGCAACCAATGTTGGCTGTAAAGTGCTGGAGTTAATTTGTCCCTTAAAGGGAATTTAACTTGTACATTCCTAGCATACAAGCTATTTCAGCTTCTTAACTTCTGGTGAATCTGGAAGCAGGGACCAGTTAGGTCTGATCCAGGTGAAGCATGTCCAGTTCCTGATGCCATTCTCTTATTACAAGAACAAAAACATTTTCCCTTCTGCAGTCGTCCTCCAACCAGAGTGTCCCAAGGCTAATGCATGGATATTCTAGAACAGTTAAAGCTGGAAGGCACCTCTGAATATTGTCTAGCGCCCAACCCCTGCTCAAAGGAGGCTCAGCTGGAGCAGGCTGCACGGTACCATTTCAGGTTGAATTTTGACTGTCTCCAGGAATGGAGACTTCACAATCTCTATGCAACCTGTTCCAGTGAGATAGTCACTGGCAGGGAGCGGCTTGAAAATTCGTATCAGCTGAGGGTGAATCTAGCAAGGTTGCACTTTTGGGATGAAGACTGCTGTTCCAATTGCATGCTTTTTTTTTTCCCTTTCTATTTTTCATGTTCTTTCTGCCATATTAAGCATGCCTTCTTTTCAGAAAGCTCCCTGATCACTGCTAGTCAGCCTCCTGAAGAAGAGATGCCAGGTGTCTGAGCACAACTGGAGCATGGTTGGTTCCTGGGAGATATGGCATGGGCCTGACTTGGGGGAGGAAAACAAGGATTTTTCGCTTGAGGGACCAGAGAGGGCGATAGCAGGACAGCTAGCCTTGTTACCTCTCAGGATGTATGCTGAACCATAGATTGAAGGGCATTTTTGATCTTTTATGTAAAGTATCACAACACCTGCAATTATTTATCTGAGTCCTCTGGGAATGAAAGTATTAACATACTGGGACAAGATTCTCTAAGAATAGATCGGTGATACACATGGTGTGCAGACCATTGGGAGCTGCCCATCACCAGCTCTCATGGTCATTCTTTGGTCCCCGGGGACTCCCTGAAAGGCCATGTGGGCTACAGGGTACAGAGAGGACTGAGATGATGCAGGGTGCAGAACCTGGAATTTCCTTCCTGTGGGAGGATGTCTCAGACTTAATATTATTTCAATATATTTATGTGCATCTCATTTCCTTTATTTTAGTGAAGCTTAGTGTATGTTGATGATGCTCATCGCCAGGGGAGGATTACAGCTAAATGGGGCCCACATGCATCAAAATTTCAGGCTAAAGAAAGATAGGAATAAAAAAATTGTTAGTGTTCTCTACATGGTGGAGTTTTGGCCATCTTCTACCAAAGTGTCTAGCTCCTTCAGACAGGCACGTGGCACTTCTAGCAGGCTCATCAGTAAAGAAAAAAGGACTGTGGTTTTTTAATGGAACTGCACAATTTGCTTCATTTTGTGCCCGAATCCAGTTTTTGAACATCTAAATGCTTGGTTTTAGTTATGTGTGTGTGTGCATACATATGTGTCCTTGGGCCAGACAACTTTTGTTACCGTAGAATGACTCCAGTTTTCTTCCTGAAAAGTTAAATGACTTAATTTTGTACCACAGACTGAATAAGGAGTTTCATTGCAGAGGACTGGAATTATGTTCATGTGGTATTCCTTATGTTTCTTTAAGAGATGTGATCACTTACTTAAGATAGCTGTAAGACATGCTGGGAAATGAGACCTCCTTATTTGGGAGTGAAGGCAGGTATATCATCTGCTTTCATTCTGACCAATTATTTACATAAGTCAGTATTTCTTCCCCACTTACTAATGTATAACTATACCATTAGGTAAAACAACATGAAGAATTATAATTTTGTTTTGGAATGGGAATACATTTTTGCCAAAGTCTGTTCTTGCTCCTTTTCCAGGGACTCTTAAAACACTGAAAATGGTGTTTTCACACTGGTGAAAATGTGAGCCTCGATGTTTTCCCTGATGCCCGTGAGGTCGTGATACGTGGAAATGAACTGTTTCCCCTTCATTCTGTCTGTATGGAATATTCTGTATGCCTTGTTCTGTAGGAATAATGCACCTCTTCTAAACGTAAGCGGATCTGGACCAGAAAATGCATTAAATCTGAGGCTGTCCGCACCGAGCCCTTGGGTTCGTGAGGATGTGAATTCATGCCGAAGCAGAAGATGGTGGAAGCCCATGTAAACTACAGTGCCACAGTAGGGCTCATATAAGGTCTTTCACATCTGTTTTGGAAGGCTTCACTTCCAATAGGGATTGGTTTTCTTTAATATTTTTTCCTCTAAGGAGGAAAAATATGATTTTTATTTATGCTGCTTTTGTTTTTGTTTTTGTTTTTTTTTTTTCAGACAGGGTGCAGGCTTCCCTTCATTCTAAAAGGATTGTTTGCTTATCTTTACTCTTTGATCCCTCTGCAGAGGAAAAAATTACGTGTGGCTGTGGTCTGGTTTGAATTCTGCCTCATGGCAAAAACTAGGTTGCATTAACTGTGCAGTGTTAGTTTATATCCTGAAACTGATAGCAGGTGGTTATCTCTTCAGTTAGCAGATCAGAATCTTGTTTTTTGCTACTTGCTCAACAGCTGCTCTTAAAACTGCATTGTACCTTTGGGGGTAAAAAAGGAATTTAAGGCTGTAGTTTGAGTTACTTCCTTAGTGTCTTCAATCATTCTTGTCCTTTCAAGGTACTTAAGAAAATTAGAGGAAAAGGTTGTTTTCCAGCATTCATACTTTGAACTGCTAATTGTAACGTGGAAGTTAATGTTAAACTGCCAAATGCAAATACTTTGATTTTTTTTTTTTTTTCCCCCTGTTCATTGGTTTGAATCCATGAATTACTCCGCACCAGACTTCAGCCAAATGAACTTAAGCCAGTTCCCCCTGAGAGACTAATGTACACACTGTGTCATTAGACAGCCAAAAGCCATCTTGTGGCAAGTCCTAGAAAGAGGTTAATTAGGAAGCATGAGCTTTAGATAACCAGGAAAAGCTATGGGGAACTTCTTCTGTTCCTATGGCTTACGTCTAGGAGGCAAAGAAGAATATGGCCTATAAAGTTTTGCAGCAAGACTCTTCTCTCTCCTTTAATCATCAGCACTTACTAGTTTATGGGAGGATGCAGGGATATCATCTGCATCAAAAAAAAAAACAAACACCACCACCAGTGTGTTTAAGTGAAATGAAAAACTCCTTGGAGAGGAGCCACTGTGTTTTAATGTTTGCTGCAGAGTGGAGAACAGGTGCATAGCATTGACCTTGGCTGCACTGCCTCAGCCTGTGGCAGCTACTTAGCTGTTTTCCCTGATGTGTGCTGGAGTGTGGTCCTTGGCCACTTTATCTTGCTGCCTGCCAGGAGGGAAGTGACTTTTTGGGGTAGTTATGTCTCCCAGCTGCAGCTCTGTGTGAGAAGATAAATAAGTCCTGCAACAGTGACACAGCCCGTGGAGAGGAGCGATGGAGGGCAGGCTGGTGCACTGATTTTGTGATGTCCCTGCTGTCTTAGGTGTGAAATCCCAGTATCCTGAGATTTAGCTGCAGATTAGCTACTCAGTGGAGTTTCAATGCTGGGGTGCATATTAACATTATTAACTCCCCTCAAGGTTTATTAAGGGGAGTGTTTTTGCTCTTGAAAATTCTTAAGTAGCGTCTGTTCTCATAGTCTAACCAGAATTTGTAGTTGACACCGTAACTCATAAAGGCAGTGACAAAAAAAGATTTAAAGCAAGTGAGAAGTGCAGCAGCTACATGTACATATCATTATATTAGCATATAAAGAATCCTAACAAATAAGGCATATTGAAAGATGAAAAGTCAGGGTGGGAACTGTATGACTAGTGGAAAGGCTTATGTTTTTATTTTGGAAAACAAGAGAAGCCATGCTATTTCTCACTTCTGCAAACTCAGGTTAAAGAGAGTTTTGGTGTCTTCAGGAACTGATGGCCTGCATTTTATTTCTCCTTAATTCTTCTCTAGAATTGGCTAGAATTACTGGTAAGGATTGGGAAAGGGGGGTTGAAGTGCCTGATTTATTACTGGATTCACCAAGATTTTGTTTAGTATTGCTAAAGACTCCCTTGAAGGAGTGGTGGATGAAGACTCATGAGAAGGGGGAGGTGGGAAACTTGGCATTCTGGAAATGCAACAAAGGCGCCTCATCTGTGGCTCTGCAGTTATAGACTGGGTATAGGACTTGGAGGACAGGTGAGGAGGAAGCTGTCCCATCAGAGACTGCTGAAGCTCAACCAAGTGTCTGAGTGAAGGAAAAAGAGGGTGAGAGTTATCAGAAGCCATCTCCTGTGGAGGATGGGGGCACTGATCTGCCAGCCTGGCTTGATGCCCTGGGGTGTTGCAGGGAGATTGCTGAAGCTTGTCCAGCTTTCTGGGCATGTGGTCACCAGTGACACTGCGAAGATGACCCCGAGTCCTGAATGTAACAGAAGTACTGCACTCAGGGGCCCAAGTGATGTTTTCCTCAGTCCTTCCTATGAGAGGAGAGGTGTTTTTATTTGTTTATATTCTCCTCTCACACTTGCATACATCCTTTCAACCTATGTGATTCTGTGACCTTGGCTAGAATCAAGGTTACAGTTACTGGTAAAGGATAAAGTTTGGGGTTTTAAGTAACCTACTTTGTTTTCAGTTTCTGTAGGTCCTGCAAGATCAGGAAAGAGTCAGTGTTGCATAGTCTCTTTTAGGCTTGGGTTTGTCCCCTCATTAAAGTTACGGTCTGGGGAAAGATGACTTGAAGGGCCATGCTTGTTACACTAGTCTAGATCAACCAATGTGATCAGAAGAGATCAGTGTGGAGATTGCAGTATGTATTTGGGAGAAAAAAGTTTGATGAGGCAGTTCTAGGTGGCTTCAGGATATGAGAGAGGCTGTTGCTCATAACACAACACTCTTAATGTGGTTTTGGCTCCCTGGGCATGGTTATGGTCAGAATTAGGGACTAAGGAGAAGGGGAAAAAAAGTGCAAAGTGTTGGCATTGTTGTGTTCAGTCCCAGCTGTGAGAATTAAGAAATGTGTTGGTGTCCATAAGGGCCAGTGGCTTATGTTCATTTTTTCTGTACAGGTTTATTCCCTGGCTATGATTAAGGTTAGTCCCTAGGGGTGGAGTGGATTTAAGGTTTTGCAATAAAGGATTTGGAAGTCTGTTTGCCTTTACTGAATTAGACCCTGACATCAGTTATGGTAAGGTTAATGTTTGGGGAAAATGTTGCTTTGGATCAATGTATTCTGTTTGCTCTTATGGGAATAACTGAAATTAGAGTTGGTGTCTAGGATTTAGGAAAAGAAGACTTGAAAAGACACCAAAAACAGAGGTGGTGAGGTTCAGATTTTCTGTAGAAATATCTCTTGATGATGGGTGGGGAGCGGAGAGCTTGTGCTCTCGGTTACTATGAGAAGTGCTCCTGTGTCTGGCACTGGAGATGGTACAAGGGTTTGGAAATCCAGTGCTTCACGAGCAGTGTTTATTGCCGAATTGTGCAGGGCCCACGGGTTTAGGGAGGAGGCTGATGCCATTTGGGGATGGTGCTCTGTTTTACTTCAGAGATTGCTCTACTGTGTGCAAGTAGGATTATGAGTAGGTCAGGGGATTAAATGTGTGATTGGAGAATGTAGAGTTTCAAGGCTGTTGAATTCAATAAGGCCTGCAGGCTTGGAAAGGAGTCTGTGGTCAGCAAGAGGGCAACATCTTATAGTCTCTTACATGGTACAGTTTCTGTTGTTTCCAATTATGGCTAGGAAACGTAACAGTTCGGGCACTCAGGTCACTGCTGGATTCTGCTGCTTCTGCAGAGTTAAGAGGTTTGTCTGGGGGAGACCAAGGCCTTGTGCCTGCCTTTTACCGTTTGGGGAGGGTTTCTGTGTCTAGAATACCTTTATCACAAATGCCAAACAAGTCCTAGTTTAAGAGTCCAATCTTGGTGCTGAATTCAATGAGCAGAAGCCTTTCTACTCAGTTCCGCATTAGTCAACGCCATGTGTTCTTTTTTGACTGCATCTACCAGTTAAAATTGAGGCTAGTGTTTGAGACAATTGCAGGTCCTACAAAACTCAGCAATAAAAGATGGGAAGAGGGTTGCTGTCAGTGGGTAGCAGTGTATTCTGTTCTGATGTGTACGAGGGACCTCTGTGTACTGCAGCTGGAATAACTTGGAGGTTAGCTTTCAGGGTTTGAAATCTAAGTATTCAAGGACCTCTTTTACTGATGAGTTGTACAGGCTTAAGTCAGGAGGAGTAGCGTCAGTAGGGGCCAATGTCTGATAATCTCTTTTATTGTGGGAATGATCCCTTACTTGGTGAGGGTTTGCATTGAAGTTACATATTGGGAGTAGAAGATATTGAGAACTGCAGTTGCTTCTGACCTGTGCAGATCCTACAGATGCAGAAAAGGGTCTTATATTGGTGGAGCATGTATATTGTGATCTTCTGTTTCAAATTGATTTCACTGGGGGGTTTTGGACTAGTTGGGAATGTGAAGGTTGGGGGTAGCCTTGGCTGCAGTGACCACGAGATGGTGGAGTTCAAGATCCTGCATGGAAGAAGCAGGGCAAAAAGTAGAATTACAGCTTCAGGAGAGCTAACTTTGGCCTCTTCAAAGACCTAGTTGGAGGAATCCCATGGACTAAGGCTCTAGAAGGTAGGGGGGTCCAAGAGAGCTGGAGACATGCATGGATGAGCAAGGAGCTTGTGGAAAAACTCAAATGGAAGAAGGAAATTTACAGAATGTGGAAAAAGAGACTGGCCACTTGAGAGGAATATAGGAATGTTGCCAGAGTACGCAGGGATGCAAAGAGGAAGACTAAGGCTCACTTGGGATTAAATCTGGGAAGGGGTGTCAAGGACAGTAAGAAAGGCTTCTTAAAGTACATCAGTAGCAAAATGAAGACTCGGGGAAACGTGGGCCTGCTGCTGAATGAGGTGGGTGCCCTGGTGATGGAGGATGCAGAGAAGGTTGGAGCTACTGAATGCCTTCTTTGCTTCAGTCTTTACTGCTAAGGCCAGCCCTCATGAATTCCAGACCATGGAGGTAAGAGAGAGTCTGGAGAAAAGAAGATTTTTCTCTTGGTTGAGGACAATAGGGTTAGAGATCATTTAGGCAAACCTGACACCCACAAATCCATGGGCCCTGATGAGATGCATCCATGACTGCTGAAGGTGCTGGCAGATGTTACTGCCAAGCCACTATTCATCTTTGAAAGGTCATGGAGAACAGGAGAGGTGCCTGAGAACTGGAGGAAAGCCACTGCCACTCCAGTCTTCAAAAAAGGCGGACCCAGGAAACTATAGGCCAGTCAGCCTCATGTCTATCCGTGGAAAGGTGATGGAACAGCTCATTCTGGATATCATCTCTAAGCATGTAGGAGAAAAGAAGGTTATTGGGAATGGTCAGCATGGATTCACCAAGGGAAAATCATGTTTGATCAATCTAATAGCCTTCTGTGATGGCGTGACTGGCTGGGTAGATGAGGGGAGAGCAGTGGATGTTGCCTACCTTGACTTCAGCAAGACTTTTGACGCTGTCTCCCATAACATCCTCATAGGTAAGCTTAGGAAGTATGGGTTACATGAGGGGACAGTGAGGTGGACTGAGAACTGGCTGAAAGACAGAGCTCAGAGGGGTTAGGGATCAGCAGCACAGAGTCTAGTTGGAGGTCTGTAACTAGTGGTGTTCTCCAGGGGTCAGTACTGGGTCCAGTCTTGTTCAATGTATTCATCAATGACTCGAATGAAGGGATGGAGCGTACCCTCAGCAAGTTTGCTGATGACACAAAAGTGGGAGGAGTGGCTGACACACCAGAAGGCTGTGCCACCATACAGCAAGGCCTGGATGGGCTTAAGAGTTAGTGGGAGAGGAACCTAATGAAGTTCAACAAGGGCTAGTGTAGGGCCCTGTACATAGGGAGGAATAACCCCATGCACTGGTACAGGTTGGGGCCTGACCTGCTGAAAAGCACCTCTGTGGAGAGGGACTGACGGACAACAAGTTGACCCTGGGCCAGCAATGTGCCCTTGTGGCCAGGGTGGCCAGTGGTCTCCTGGGATGCTTTAAAAAGGCTGTGGCCAGCAGGTCGAGGGAGGTTATCCTGCCCCTCTACTCTGCCCTGGTGAGGCCACATCTGGAGTACCGTGTCCAGTTCTGGGCTCCACAGTTCAAGAAAGACAAGGAACTACTGTGGAGAGTCCAGCGGAGGCCTACAAAAATGATGAAGGGACTAGAGCAACTCTCTTATGGGGAAGGACCGAGAGAACCTGGATCTGTTTAGCCTGCAGAAGAGAAGACTGAGAGGAGATCTCATCAATATCTGAAGGGTGGGTGTCAAGGGGACAGGGCCAGACTCATTTCAGTGGTGCCCAGTGACAGGACAAGGGGCACAAACTGGAACACAGGAAATTCCATCTGAACAAAAAAAGAAAAAAATCTGTACTTTGAGGGTGGCAGAGCACTGGAACAGGCTGCCCAGAGAGGTTGTGTAGTCTCCTTCTCTGGAGATACTTCAAACCTACCTGGATGTGTTCCTGTCAAACCTGCTGTAGATGAACCTGCTTTGGCAGGGGGGTTGGACTAGCTGATCTCTGAAGATCGCTTCCAACCTCTACCATTCTGTGTGATTCTGTGTGGCTGGCAGAGTTGGGAAGAAGGTTGGTGTTGACTTGGGTGCACTGTATTTTATTCTCTGATAGTGTATGTATGGGATTTCTGGTAATAATTTTGCTAGAGTTAATGTCTGGAACTCTATGGCTTCCATAGTTTGGCTTGGTTCTGTTGTCTTCAGTGCCTTCAGGTGAAGGTGGGATGTTGGAAGAGATTAATTAGTTCTGTTCTCTTTTACTATATGTGTTGTGTCAGGGTTAGGTTTTGGGAGCTTCAAGCTGCTGCAAACTGAGGTATCAGCAAATTATTTGGGTCCCAGAGGTTTGGAAAGAGGCCTGTTGCTGATAGGAACCAAATGCTGCATGCTCTTTTGTGCTGTTGGTGGGTACGTACCCTGTTTGGTTTAGGGACAAACATGGAGAACGCAAAGGTTCCAGACCCCAGAGTGTTAAAATGAGGAAGAGGCCAGGGGTTGACATGGGCTTAGGCCTGATGTTGTCCTCACAAAGTAAAAGGCTTGAAATTTCCTTGGGCCTTAAATGAAATGGACAGCCCTAGTAACTGTTGGGAAGAGGCACAAGCATAACCAGTTTTTGTAACCAAGCAAGGAACAACAGAGTAGTAGACCAGCACTGTGCTCATTTTTCCCAGTCTTACACTATTAGATTTGACTCACCCATATAAATCAGTTTCTGGATGCTGCTGCTTTTTGCTCCAAATGATACATGCTTCTTCAGTAGGAAGTTCTGGATGGAGTTTCCATTTAGTTGTCTCTGAGATGACTGGCTCCAGGGTTCTGGAGGAGCCTACCCAGACTCTTCTAAATAGGTTACAGAGGCTAATAATTGCTTTTGGGTCTTTTGCCTCTTCAAATATTTTTTTCCTCCAGCTCTGGCTGTCAGAGACTTTGGTTACACTCATTTTTCAAAACACAAATCTGAAATAAGTTCAGTGTGTGTGACTGGAATATGAAAATGTCACTGCTGCTAAATGCCTTCTCTTAATTTATGATTTTTATTTATTTATTCTTTACCTAAAGCAGGATTTAAATGCAAATTATCATTGTTAACTTATGGAGTGGACTTGTGATACGTGTTTTATCGCTCCTAGCACACACACACGCTTCCCCCTCAGCTTTATTTCTCACACAAGCAAGTTAGTTGTTGCTTCCACAAAAAGTCTTGTCAATGAGTTGTTATTTCAGACTAGTGAGCTCATAGCTGTCTGCTGGCAGAGCTCTGCTCTGACTTCATGCAAACTAGGGCTGTTGCCAGGATTTTTTGCCTAATACCTGAGCCTTGAAGGAAGCTCTGTTTTACAGAACAAGAATCAAACTGCTATCAGTGGTGTTCCCAGCGGCTGTGGCTACATACATCACATCTGTCGTTTTGGACCAGCCTGTTTTTATATATCTGTGATGCGACTTTAAGGGAGGAGGGATGTGTGTCCAGAGCTAGACTGGGGCTGAGAAAAGCAGGAATTTTCTGCACTCAACAAATTGCAAGGCTAGTGCAATAGCGTTGATTGATCCCACAGAGAGCTTCATCACCTTCAGGTCTTCTGTATTATCTGCTGCAAGGTGCATCATTTGTTGTTGCACTTGAGTTACACGCTGTGTCCTTATTTGAATGCAGACTGCCCAACCATGAATCTAAATCACAAATAATAACAAGCATAAATTCAGTGTACCACAGAGGAGATTTGCTGAGGAGAAATGTGGTTTGAGTCTCTCTCAATTATTTTTCCCTCCAGTAGAATGAGATCTCTAAGGGAAAATAATTGTGTGTTGCATGTAACGGCAGTACTCACCCGCCTGATAAATCTGACCAGCTCCTGTTGCTGCTGCAAGATGTGTGGCTAAGTTGGTTACTACACATATGCTTTTGGAACAGCCCACAGATAAAGAAAAACATGTGGTTTGAAGAGTTTGGGCACATAGCTGGACCAAAACACCATCCTTTTCTGCTCTGGAGGATGTATATCTTCCAGATCTACTCAACCGACAAAGGCATGTTTCTTCCAGGTCTCTTGAACTGACAACGCAGATGGAGCTGTAAAGAGCTACAAAGCTGTGCTAACTCTGGCAGAGGAGTTAAGAATATACCTGGAAGAAACCAACTAAGGAGCCAAAGAAACTTGAGATTTCAGCTTGTTAGATTTTGTATCAGGTTACATGATCATAATAGGTTAATGAAACGCTTTAAAACAAAAGTCCTACCCAGCTGTTACAGGACAGCAATAGCTTATGCTGAAATGGTCTTGTAAGGTGTCTGGAGCCTGAGAAACAAGGGCTGCTCGCTGAAAACCTCCTCAGTGGCTCTGCTGGCTCAGAAACCCTCCGTTATCTGCTCTGTCGGTTCTCCCAGGCAGTGACTGAGAAACCAGCAGATGTTGGAGGGCGCAGGATGATTTCTCAAATGAGACTGAACTAGTCTCTGTTTTTCCATGAGGAAACTGATTACCTTTATTTCATTTATTTAAGAAATCCCTCTAGTGGCCAGTTACTTATATGACATAGGCTGATTTGTTTTCAGCTGATCTTGCACATCAGTTGCTGCTGTTGCATGGATTTCAAATGCAAGTCTTGATGGATTATTTGAAAGTCTTCAGGGGGAAAAAAAGGAGCCTGAGACAGTTTCAGATGAAAACTAAAAAAAAAAAAAAAAGTTATGGCTTTTCTTTTTGGGGTGGCAAGCAGGTGATGCTAAAAATCTGTGAAGTACTTATGGGGACACTGAATGATGCTTTGCCTGTGGTATATAGTAGGTCAGATGAAATGATCTGTTGGACACCTTTGAATGTAACTTCTAAGGAACTTGGTAGTTTCAGCAGAGAAAGTGAAATAAGGAATTAGGTTTCATTTTCTGTTTGGATTTTACACATATAAAGAGACAAAGTCTTCAAAGACAGCCTATGTTATTTGATATGAAGTGGATACATAATTTGTAATATATTAAATAGTTGTCACATGTCATCTGCCATTCGCTATTGCAGTGCTGGGATCATGGTTAGGACTGTGTTTATTGCTGACAAAGGGAGGGTCTGGGATCAGTTTCCTGCAGGCTCAGCTGAGGGGCAGTGGGTTCACTGAAGCTGGACTGACACTTTCTTCTCTGCTCTTTCATCCTTACCACAGCAATGTCTTGTTATCAGCTATTCCAAAAATTCAGTTTTCCAGCCTTTGAAATTGCCTTGAAGCCCCAGGGAGCTCAGATGTCCAGACATGGGAACACTGCTGGACAAGTGTTGGGATGCGTGCAAAGGCTGTTTGGGTCAGAGAATGTTCCTGCTGGCACACTCAAGTCTAATGCCTGCAGATGTGTGTGGGAGCCTCTCCACAGAGGTTAGAAAGCACTCATCTTACGCATTTCATCCCCTGGCAGTGGATATATCTAAGCTGTGAATCTTTCTCATTGGAAATGGCACAGTTAGGAACCACACTCTGCAGAATCAAGGCATATGTGTATTTTATGAGGCTTCCAGTTACCCAGTCAATTTACTGGGAAGTGCCTACTGAGATTAAGTAAGTGCCTCTTTCCTCACTTTATTTACATCCAGGCAACGAAGGGGAAGAAATTGGCTATCCTCAAACCATTCATTTGTGGTCAGGATTAAGCCTTAAGTAGTTAAAATAAATTGTGCATTTGCATTCTTCTCCCTGTGCAGTTACCACACATGCTGATGCAGCCTTCAGTGCTTGGTGCTCCCTGAAACTTGCACCTCTCCAGTTGACTGCTCCTGAAACCCACACAAAGAGGACAGACCAGCAGAAGTGAGAATTGTGATGTTGTGTACTGTAGTAGCAGCAATCCCATACTTTGTGTAAATGTCTCATGTTTCCATGTTCCATGGAATGTTTCCATGATCCCTCAGTTGGGGATGAGAAATAGACAGCATTGCTTATCAAAGGCTGCAGAGCTATTATCTTACAAGATTAGAGAAATATTGAGAAATCACTGATTTTCTTTCTCTTCTCTTTAGAGCTTAAGTGAGCCACAAGCATAGCACCAGTTTTCCATCAGTTTGAGTCCAGAGTCAGTCTTTTCCAAGAGAAAATGTGTTCTGGCTCTGGCATCCACAGTATGTTACGTGTGTTCACCGAACAGTAGCTATGTGTCTTGCACATGTGTGTCCATGACTCCCTCCAAAAGAGAAGCCATGTGGATTCCTATATCCCCGAGTGAAACATAAGATCACAAATGAAGGAGATTGAGACTCAGAAATTCTAACTAGTCCGAAGTATTTGGAATTTAAAAGTAGAAATGCTTTGCTTGCACGTAGCTCTGAAGTGATGAGGTTGTTGCTGGTGTAGTGTTAGTTCAGAGGACCATGTTATTCTGGGCTGTTGTCTGTGTCTCAGACAGAAAACAGAAAAACAGGTGGTTTTGCCACCCGAGTGCTGAGTTAGGCAGGAAAAACAGATTTAGCTGCCCGGTTTGACCAGCTTGCTTAGAAGCACACCCTTCAAAGAACAAGAAATGAAAGGCAGTTAATAAACCGACTCAGAATCACAGCCCTCTGTTATCCGCATCCCTTCTGCCTGTGAGGCAGGAGCTGGGGAGAGATCACCAGGTCAGCAAAGGAGGCAGTCTGTTGAGCAAGGAACTCAACAGCTTTGGGCCTGATTTTGAGACACTGCAACAGTATTAAGTCACGTTTAGTACTCTGGAGGCTGGATTCTGGGCTGCAGCTCCTGGGTAGAGTTTATCCGCTTGTTTCTTACAAGTGTGTGCAAAATACATCTATTCCTGGAGATGTTCTGGTTGCATGGGTTTGGTTTTTTTATTTGGTGGGGTTTTTTTCTCTGAGTGCTTCACTGCTTTAAAAAATAAATCTAGAACTTCCAAAAACCCAGGGGTTTTTTTCAGTGGTGAAGGCAAAATACTTGGACAGGAAGAGAGACTTTGTCTTTGAGCTTGTTGAGAGTTTCTTAAAAGCGGCATGGAGGAAAAATTGTTCTTGAGATTGCCATGGCCACGTATTTACCACTAGTCTGACAAATACTCTGTGGATGTGTTAAGTAAACAGCTCTGCCAAAGCTGAATATCAGTAGTTTATTTCAGTGTATATTTTGGAAGGAGTGTAGGCTTGTTTCACCATTCCCAGCCCTGACACCCACTCCTTTTTTGTGACTTGAGAAAATCCATTAATCTCTTTGCTTTTGTTTCCCTGTCTGTAAAATGAAGCTATAATGCTGCTTCAATGCAGTGCTTGGGGAGGTCGAGACCTTTGCTGTGGATTTGAGGGGCCTCGGGGCATGCCCTCTAACCTGTCTGATTCATAATGCCTAATTCCCAGAGGTACTTTGAAGATAAGTACACTTAGCCATGCAAAGCAAGAACACTGTAAAATCTGTCTCTGTTAGAAACCGCAATTTTAAAAAATTTCTAAGTTGGCTATTTCATGTTTGCAAAGTGTTGTTTGTGTCCTATGTCTGTCCCCCTCCTCCTATTCAGAACCCTCTCAGCATATGTGATGTTGTCACCTTTCTTAATGTGAAAGCTTAAATGTGATGGACAAAATTACAGATGACATCCAGGAAAACTCTCTACTTTGTATGTAAAGGTTTGAATATTTTTTTTTTCCTGCTTGGCCGCAGTGGTTGTTTTTCTGATCTCTTACTTAATCATGTATAAAACATTTTCAGCCATTTGCCAGCAAATATGACATAATCCATTTATTTTGAAGTGCTGTACCGTTCCATGCAATTCAGAAAACCTCCATTTTTCAGTGTAACTGGCTACTTGGGAAAGGTTAGGCTAAAGTTACGCAGTCTCAAGTTCCATGCTGGTTTCAACTGAGTACTCTAAAATAACTTACTGATGACTGTAGGGTTTAGCTTAATGTTGGTGACAGCAAAATTTGGCATTAACTGTTCTATGCCAAATGAAACCTGTGGCAGTGAGAGGATAATGATCTTAAGTCTTTTCCAACCTAAATGAATCAATGATAATGAAACCCACTGTTTGCTGCAAATTTGAAATAGATTGAGAGATGGTACAGTCTGATGTCATTAGATGCTGCATGTAATTAACTTCATCTTGTAGGTTTACAGAAATTTTGCATTGGTTGGGGTATTAAACTGTTTGGGGGGTTGTTTACTCTGAGGGGGAAGGGCTGATTGTATCTCCAGCATAATGCTTTGATTTTGCTTTTTTTTTTTATCACTGATTCCTCGATCTCAGCATACAGGAAGGTAAATTACTTGCATGTTTCTGACTGTTCCTTTTTGAGGGCTCTCTCTGAAGCCCTGATAATCCCTGAAAAGGCAAAAATCTTTTATTTCTGACCCTGTGACTAACTAGGGTGCTTTAGCCTTTGGCTATGGCACTTTGACGTAAGAGACAACCTGACTCCCAAACCTTCCCTTCCTATATTTACCCTGCTAATTTGGTAAACCTCTGCTGCAGAGATGAAAGCTCTGTAGCTCTTTACCACTTTGTCATTTGGAGACCGTAACTAACAAGTTGGAGCCCTATTGAACATTTGATTGATTTATTTTTAATTTTTCTGTATTACCTCTTCTGTATAGTTCTTTACAATGTTTATGCAAACTGTAAAGCCAGTGCATATGACTTGCCTTGAAGACAGATTGTCCTGGCCTGCACCCATTATGTCCATTCATTTCCTTACCATATGGCAGGCAGTAACATCTTAGGATGTATGTTTTGTGGTCATATGTAGCTGTGTGTTCATGTGGCTCCCATCAGCAGCAGCTGTTGCAAGCACCTTGGATATCTTTGGAAGAACCTGGAGATGGTATTGGGTGGATTTTGTGCCTCAGTCTTCTGAGGAGCATCTAGGATACATCTAATTTTTGCTCTTGTGTTTTTAAGTTTATTTGCTTGTTTTTGATACTAGGAGTCAGATTCAGACCTGTTGTAAAAAGCGGAGAGACTTTTCCTTTGGTGGAGAGAGGTGTTAGCCCTGTGACTTCTTGGAGGACTGTGACATTTCCCACCAGGTGTGCACCTGGGTGGCTAAGAAGGTGCCTCAGTACATGGTGATGTCTCATGCTTCTATATGGGGTAAACAGTGCAAATCCTGTATCAGCTGTGATGTGACTTGCCTGTGAGATTGCACCTGAAGCTCTTAGCACAGCTCCACAGCTAGGATGTCTCCAGTGTTCATCTAGAGCTATGAGCTCTTAGGCCACATTCTTCTGGTTTCTACCAGTGTGTTCTTGTTTGTGCTCTCAGTGTACAGACTGTCTTGGGGGTCCCCAGCATTGCTGGGATGGGTTGTGAGGAGGTAAGCTGGCCGTCTGCTAGGCACAGCCTGTTGATGAAGATGTGATCATGGTCCTTTTCCTTGCCTCGCCTCATGCTGTGCTCCAGACAAAGCCTTTAATTGGCATGCCTTCTGGACGTAAAAGCAAGGATATTTCCTTTGCCTGCAGACTCAAGACTGATCCTTCTTAAAGGTCACGATTTCAGAAACATTGGAGTTGGTTGCCCCTTCAGACAGGCCTAAGGCTCAGAGCTTTGTAGTCTGTGGAAGAGGAGGTGCTGTGGCAGCAGGAGGAAGGCCAGCTTGCTTACAGATTTGCCCGTGATGGTCTGTGGTGGGAACTCTACATAGACAAGCTTTCTAGCCCAGCGCCTGGATCCTTTGTGAAGTACAAGACAAAAAACACGGCAATTCTCCTCCTTGTGAGGAATTTGTTACATGTCCCTGGTTGGCTTTTAATTGCTGTACCTCCTGACCTTATTTTAAAAGCAGATTCTCTGTTAACACCTTCCATCCCAAAGGATGCTCACTTGCCAGTACAGGGGGTGTAGAAGAAGCAGCCAAGAAATTCACTTGTGTTTCTACTCCTCTGTGCCCGTACTAAATGTTATAAGCACCTGGGGTTTTATTGCTCAAATGCTTGCCCAGTTTGCCTCTAGGTACCCAGTATACACAGCCCTCCCAGGAAAGCAGGGCTGTTTATTATGTGCCTGTGCCAGCCTTGATCCTGTTACCTTGTGCTGTAAGAATAAACTCAAGTTATTGTTAGTGTCAAAAGTTATATGAGTTTCTAGGTGTGTAGGAGGCTTATTGTGATGCCTGCTGAGATTGTGCTGGGGATCATGTGGTAAAGTTTTAGATGGGAGAACTGAGTCTGATGAGGGCATTCGTACTGATCCTTCTAGCACAAGTGAAAGGGGAAAGGTATTTTGTCAGCTGAGCCTAATCCCAATACTTTTGTTCCTGTGGGAATGCAGGTGCCTGCATAGCAAACTTGGATTTATGTATGATAGGCACTTTAAGTTACTTTTCACAAACAAAGTAGAAATAACCCACAGATGTCTGCTGATAACAGTTTGAAAACCACTGTTCTTGAGTCATCCTGAAGTTGAATTCCTTTGAAAAAGTCTTGCTAACTCTGTTTCTGTAAGTCTGACACCTGGTACAACTCACCCGTGTACCTGAGATTGATCTGCTCTAGCATTTGGGAAGGGCCCTTCCTGGCTGGGTCTAGATTTGTCTTTGTATTCTGTACCAATTATGGTAGCATTGCAGACTATTGGAGTGGAAAGAGATTCATGCATATAAGCAATGAGGAAAAACTTACTAAATTGTTGTAACTGCTTTTGCCTGTGCAAGGCAAGCCTGGAGCTCTGTGTTGGGGTCTAAACCTTTAAACTTGGCAAAATTCCCTGTGAGAGCATGGCAAAGGGAGCTTTACAAGGGACAACAATATTCTGTGCTTTGACAGCAGTGCTGGGATTTCTCTATGTGTCTCTAATGATCTATTCATCTGGTACATGCTCCTACCACAGCCCTCTCCGTGCCCAGACAGTGAGTCCTTTCACGAAGGAGAAGTGCAGAGTCGTATTTCTGAGTGCAAATTGGCCAGGGGATTTATTTGTAGTGTAGGCTTGGCCAAGCTAACTTCTTTCAACAGCTACGCTGCAAGTGAGCCACACAGAGCTGGAAGAGGGGAAGGTGTAAGCAAGTACCAGTGTGTACATGGCCAGCAGATAGAGGAGCTGAGGGCTGGCCCTTGTCTCTTGGTTATGCGGAGGGCCAGGAGTTCTTCAGCCAAATGCTGTGTCCTCCACTTTGTCTCGGTGTCTTTCGTGATTAGACGCTTCCACAGGATGGTGCAACAGAAATACAATACATTGCACCAGGCTCATTGGCCGGTGTTCCCCAGGAGCGTTAAGAAGAATCCCAGCTCTCTGGAAGCTGTTGGGATGCTTCTCATGGTTGCTGGTATTGCCACTGGGCTACTCTCCTTGGTCATGCTGCTGTACTCGGGCAGCCCTGAACTTGGGATGGTGGCTGAATCCAGACTTTCTTCCTGCCTGCAACTCCCCTTTTCCAAACCTTTGTGGGCAAAGCCATGTTGCTTCTGGTGGAATGGATGAATACCCATGGGGCATGTGTGCCTCAGCTTTTTCTAACTCTGTGTGGGTGTTGATGGAGAGAGCTTTCTTAAGAGGTGGGCACTAGGGTTGCAGAAAAGCACGAGGTCCTCCATTAAGCTGTGCGGGTTCAGTACACTGTAATATGACTATTGTCCAAAATCCTACAATGATAGAATCTTGCAAGCTGTTGCTCAGTGTGTACCTGAATCCTCAAAGTCTTTTGGACTTGCTGATCTGGAATATATTTCTGAGTATTTGTGCCACATTTTTCAGGAATCACTGCACGTATGTGGAATGTTTTACTGCTGAGGTTTTCTCTGTGATGTCTCTGTGCACCTGAGTACGTAGGCAGGTAGCAACTTGTTGGAGGCTAGGTCTGGAGGGGTTGGTGCTGTTGTCCTATTGACAGTCCTATTCAGCCTGCAGCAACAGCAAAGGAATTCCTGGTCCACTGGAGAGGCACAGGGTCTGGATGGAAATCTGCCCTAAATGCAGAACTGACTTCAAATAAGTCAGTAAGGTGGCAGACCTGTTTGCTGGTCTCCACAGGGGTTTTAATGTGGCACAGCTCGTTTGTCCAACCTGCCAGTCCTGTTTCATGGGCTAGTGGGAGTCCCAGCAGTTTTGTTACTTTGAGTTTATGCCTGTGCTTTCAATAAGAAGAAAGTCTGATTCAAAAATTAATGCAGACCAGGGACTTGCTGATGTGTGACAGTGATGTGTCTTTATTACTTAAGCTCCACCTGCATAGCTGCTTGAATGGAAAGCCTATACTTTTGGGAAGATAAATGAAAATTGTAAGCTACTGAATAGAGCGAATGGATTTCCTCAAATACCAGAAGGCTGGTGAGCTGTAATCTGAAGCTCACTGGAGGTGAAAGAAATCCCCTGTGTATTTCAGTGATGTTTGCATCAGGCTGTGTATGGACAGACACTGGAAGTTCCAGGGAGTCTCCTGCTGATGTGAAAATACAAAATACCGTTGATTTTCAATGACTGCTTAACTTTGAGTACCTCCTGCCCTTCTAAACATATCTACTTTTCTCTTTCTAGAGGCAAAACCTTTCTGATTACCCAAGCATTCTTTGCCGCTTTGCTTGTAGGAAGAACAGTTTATGGCCTGTTTCTACATTTCTCTTGTGGTTCTTCTCTACTTTGAAGCAGATCTCTTCTCCAAATGCTAAATTTGGGTTTCATCTCAGAACACTGTTACTGGCGCTCACTGAGTTCTTCCTGTTTCATTCTTGTTTGAGATGCAAATCGTTGTGTTCCTATTTTATATTTCCTTTTGCCTCAAAGAAAAGCTGACTGTAAACCTGGGAAGAATGTCTTTATTGTTGCATATCAGCAAAGTTTTCACAGGAAAAGCTCAATTATTGTGTAAAACTCACTGTACTGTCACACAAAACATCCTGCTAGTTTCCAGATCACAGAGCAGATTTTCAACTGGCTAAAATAATAAAAAAAAATTTTCCTTTGTTACAGAATTAGCTTGGTGTGTTTCTGCTTGAACTCCTCCTAATTAGTGACATGACTTAAACAATTGTTTCCATTTCCTATTCTTACGTTATTTCTGTCAGCCTGCACTGGACAAGTGTTAAAAAATCACTTTTATTTGAAGCCATTTAATTGTACAGTATTTAGATTACAATAAAAAGTAAATTGGTGTCAATTTGTGTTAATTTGATTAATCAAGTCTTGTAGGATACGATTAGAATGAAAATCTATTCATAGTGGAAAGGAAGTCATATTTCGTATTTTAAGTCAAGAGTTCCTAAAAACATCTTGTCTGGTAAGGTACATTCTTAAACACTTTGGAAGAATGGAGTGTGCCTGTCTCAGGCACATAACTTGCTTGTGTTCATCTAATCTTGTTCTCTTCAGGTTGGCATTATCCTGAGATAAGTATTCCATTATTTTTTGCCTGCTTCAAAGGGAAAGAAGTCTGTCAATCCATACCTGTACTATAATATGGGCAATGACTTTGTCCTCATCTTGGCAAAAGAGAGATCTTTGTTTGCAGAACTAATGACAAGCTTTGAAACTTTTATTGTAAGCTTGGAAAGGAGGTGAGGTTCAGGGAAGGGTGTGGAAGGTAAAGAAAGACGTGTGGAGGTATTAGGTTTTTTTTTCCTGGCGTGTTGTAAAACCTACTTTTACATTCTGAAAATCTCAATATTGTTTATGTAGAACTGTAAAGAGTATAAAATATACCTCTGGATGAAAGCTCACGTTGAGTGATGTGGTGGCTGGGAGGCAGGCACTGTGTGCTTACTGGTACTTGTAGGGCACAGTTGTAACTTCTGGAGGGAGAGGAAAAAACAAAAAAAACCCAACAAACCTAAATTTAAAAAGTAAGCCACAGAGAGGAATGACTTTGGTCTGCCTTTCTGTTCAGTACTGGGCATCTAGTGGTCCGTGAGCTGAGTCTTCTTGCTTGGAGGCAAATCTGTGGAAGCCTTGCACTCATTCTTCTGCAGAGAGAGCGAGCTTTTCAGATATTTCTGTTTTGGGGGACCCTTGGTAATGTGGTATGGACCCATACTCAATGTGCCCGTTGAAAAATCAGTGGTACTGAGCACCTAAATTTGGGCAGATTCTGCCCTTTAAAACCTATCCATTTCTTGTTACCAGAGCTGAAAATAATTCTAAATGCCAGTGTTCCTTCCCAGTGGCTTACACACTTTCATTAGTCTTGAACAGCTGCATTAGCTGGTGTCTCAATTAACATTGGTGGGAACAAGCTATCCCTTCAGAAATAACAGGACCGTTGCAATTAATTCCTTCTTTGAGCAAATTGATTTCAGAGGCCAGTCACAGCCCTGATCCTGTGCGTATGAGATTTCCTGGGCTTTCCTTAAGGGAATTGTTCGCTTGAAGCCAAGACTGTTTGGAAATACTTGCAAGATGCAGATGTTTGGTTTTATTTTCTTTTAAAGCTCTGTCTGCAGTGGGGAGAACTAAAGCAAGATGAAAAGGGGATTTGGGATTGAAGTAGCAGGAACCTTCTTTGCACTGCAAGAGAATTCCCCTTACATGGATGCCGGAGGAGCTGTTAAACATGGATTTTTTTGACTATCAGCATGAGGCAGCCACAAGCAACCCTAGCCTGATGGCTTTTCTGGGGAGATGTTGATTCCCCTGTTGTTTCTGTGTCCACTGTGCTGAAGCACATACTTGTCATGGCATTCTACTATCAGAGATAACCTGAGGATCTTGGGGAGTGAGAGAAAAGTGAGAGATTTCTTGAGGTAGTATGGAAAGAGATCTTGGTGCGTACGAAAGTATGTATACACTTAAATACATCTGTGAATCATTCTCTCAGTTGGGCTTGGAAGATCATTGAAGGCTAAAATCGCTGCTGCTGCCAGCAAAATCCATTATCCACAAGCTGCTGAAGGGCACGGGAAAAGAGTTAGAGAAGAGACATATTTGTTGCATTCCTGTACTGTGAGGTCCTGTTCTTGTACGGCTGCCCAGCCTGGAGAGTATTGCTGTTCTTGTTACTGGTTCCATGCTCCCACACAACTCCCTGCCACTGATCTGGGCTCAGACCACCTCTCTGCTGGGAGCTGGCTCTTGGGGACCAAGTTAACAAACAAAAGAAGGTACTTAGAAAAGTCTGTCCTTAATTAAGGAAAACCCTAGAATGAGTGCCAATTCCCTATGAATGTGTATACATTAAGATTTTAGCAACTCATTTAAATGCTTCAGTAGTGCTTTGAACTTGGGCCTGAATGTTTGGGCCCTATTAATGAAGTGTGTGAGCATAATTGTACTAAAATAAGTGGTGGTAAGGAAGGTTTAAATCTGTTCAGTCTCTGATCTGCATTGTTGTGAGCTGGCTTGGTGGCGTCTCGTAACGTGTTATCTTCTGGTCTCTTTGATATCTGGGAGACTTAATCCAAGACTTGATGCCTCAATAGATGCAAGGTAGGGCTGCCAGTCCGAGGAGCAGCACGAATACCTGTAAAGCAACAGAGTGTTTCTAATTGAAAGAAAATTGTTTATTAGCTGAGTCTCCTTAGTGCTGGGTGAACAAAAGCTGTACTTGCCTGTTGGTGGGGGAGTGCTTGAAAAGACACAGTGAGCCCTGCTTGATTTGCTGCATTTTTGAGAACATCCTGAGCAGGAGAACATGAAACAGTTGATGGTAACAACTCCACTTGCTCCTCCGTGATGAAAAAAGATGTTTTCACAGCTGAAATAAAACATTAGAGTTTGGGAAATTGGGGTGTGCTATAGCCCAACTGGGTACTGAACAGCTCTTCACTTGTGCATCAAGCCATACTAGAGGTAGTAAAAGCCAGCTGCTTTGAGGTGGGTAGTGTGCTGTTGTCCTCAAGGGGACGGTGATAGAGCCATAGCTATGAAAGCCCTGTTTCAGGCTGTCTTAGTGCAGCTGCTTTCTGGTAGTTCTCCGCTGCCTTGGCAGTCTCCTTCTCACTGGGTTTCAGAAGTGTTTTGCCTCTGTCTTGTTTGAAATTTTTTTTTCCTCTCCTTCAGGATCCATAGCTTCTCTTCCAGTCTATCCCAGCTGTACTGTTTCCTAGTCAAGGTAATTCATCACTGGTTCACAGTGGAAACTGCCAGTTTGTTGTGTTTTGTATTTTGAATTGGTTTTCTAAGTCTGGCAGCATTCAAACAAAAAGGCAGGGAGAAATGACTGGTCTGTTACTTCATTTACCACTTGTTTTGGGAAATCTAAATCCAAATTTGGATTTGACTCATATTAGGACTTCATTGCTGGGTTTTATTTTTTCAGTTATTTTTGGCAGGGCTGAATTCACACCCAGAATAAACACAGTGATCAGAGTTGTCTGTGTGACACTGAGCTTGGTTCTCCACTCAGACCAGGGAGCTCTTTGAGCTGCCCAAAGTGACCAAAAGCTGAAGGCTTTTGCTGCAGAATCCAAAGAACTTGGAGACCCCTAGTGAGCCTTACAAAAGCTTGAAGTACCTTGCTGCCTTTCCTAGTTCTGCTTTCTCTTTAGTTCAGCTTAAGCTGTTAAAATTCACATGCTGTGCTCTGTTCATCATGTGTCGTTAGCGCTGTGCTAAAAAACAATTGGACCGTGGTAGTAAATTGTTAGTAATGGCTAGCACTGGGTGAGGTAGCATGGCTTTTGTGATGCTCTGAGGTTTGGAATACCTTGCATTTCCACAAAGCATCAGGGGAACTCCCTGTGCAGTGTTGTCCTGCTGCTAGCTTGGGCAAGAAGGTTGTCACCAACATGCTGAGTCCTGCTTTGTGGGCTGAGCTTTCCCCTCTCAAAGCATCTGGTGGGGCCAGCTTTGGCTATAGCCCTCATAGCAAGAGTGGGGGATGCAGCTCTGCTCACTCAAAGACTAAGCCATTCGGTGACAGCACTTTTCTGTCTCCAAGGCTTCTCTGGAGAGCCCAGACTAGCCAGATTCCTGTAAGGATTCATGCTTGTGGGAGGTAACTTCCTTAGGAATAGCTGTAGAATTCATCATTTCTTAATGAGCCAGAAGGTGGCAGATTAAGTGGCCTTGCCAAACTTTAACAAATAGTAAGAGCTGGACCTGAACTGCTGTATTCTCCATGAGTCTGTGTTATCTCTAATAAAACAGGAAAGATAGGTCTCCACAGGTGAATTCCATCCCATTCTATCTCAGTACCTCAAATGTGTAAGGGCATGGAGGAGTTCTAGGTCCAACCTGAGTATTCAAGCACCCCTGCTAACACAGTTGCAGAACACAGCATACAGAAATATTCTTCCTCCCTCACTGTTTTGAGACGTAACCTCTCTCTGAATGCCTTATTGCTGTTGTGTTCTGTGGAATATGGCCAGTGTGAGCTACTGGTGCTTTTGTCACCAGTTTCTATGCTACAGTTGTTAGGAGTGATCTACTAACAGTCTTTCCATTGGCTCTAGGCTTTGATTTGAATGAGACCCTGTGGGTTTAAGGCATGTGGCCAGCCTATGGCTCTTGTTTTAGTGGAACTCAATATTGGACTACATCCCGTAGCAAGCCTTGTGGGTAAATTGAATCACTGGCTACAGGCAGAGAGAAACCAAGGGAGACAGCTAAAATGGATATTTTTGGGTTTTCCTGGGACTTGGTTACACATCCAACTCAGTCTGTCAGAGTGCAGAAGCAGCAGGAGCCCTGGAAAGCTGTGGATGACCTCTCCGTGTGAGCCATTCTCAACACAATCCCAACCATCAGCAGCATCCTGAACCATTGTCATCTGTGGTATGTTCTTGGAAGGGCAATGGGAATGGCCCAGTTGAACCTGGGTATGTTTGAGTTTGGCTTTCATAGCAGTAAAGGCAGAACCCAACCCCCCTCTCCCCCGCAAGCCCTACATTCTTTGAAATGCTGACAGAAAGGGGAAGGATCCTCCTTATAGCTGTAGTTTTTGGAAAGTGCCTCCAGTTCTGACTCTGCTTTGCAGTATATACTTCTTGAATGTGAGGTATTTATCCCTGTTCGAAGTCCTCCTGCCCTACCTGTTTGCCGAAGGGAAGAGTTGGTAAATGTTAAATTCGGTAGGAAAACTACTGCAGGGCCCTGGCTGTAGAGTTTCCCACAACTTGTGTTGCAATGTGACCTGTACTCTGACAAGCCAGAGACACACAGTGTTGATTTTGTCTTGTAGTACTTTTCCTATACAGATGGCGAAGGTGAAAATTTTCTGCTCTGACCCAGTGCCTGAGGTAAATAAACTGTAAATAACTTGGGAGAGCAGACTGGGATGTGAAGTGAAAAAGGGTGACTTTATTTTACTTTTTTTTTTTCTTGGGTACAAAAAGAGGATAACCATCAAAGCCTAATTTAACTCCGTCTTGCAAACATCGTTTGAGGAGATGTTATCGGGCTAAAAATATGAGCAGTCTGTAAAAGGAGTAGTTTTCTTTGTATGCTGCTACTCGCATGTTACTTAATTAAAACAGTAGGCGCTTAATGTTGTGCTTACTTTTCCACTATTCAAGGTAGTTGAGTTTTTTTGGGAGGGGGTACTTTGCTGAGCAGGAAAATGAGGGCTTGTGTCTGTGGTAAGACTACTGGTTAAAGCCAAAGTAAATATTGAAGTGGTTATAGTTATGCCGACATAAGCCCCTATATGAACATTCTCACTCGAACTTCTAAAATTTAACTTCTATTTATTGGAAATGGATTTAAATCTGGGTGGAAAAAGCTGCCATGTTACTGGAATAGGAGTGTCTGTTCCTCTATCTGGAGGTCTATTCCAATTTAATTTATTAAACTTTCTTTTCTGAAATGAGTGGCAGGAATTTATATATTTTTTTCCTTGTCACTTCACCAGTCTTTCCTGATTGTGTTGCAAAGACTTTAGGTTGTAAGTCTTGCAGAAGACCTGTTTTGTTTTCTTTTCTTTTTAATTAAATCCTAGACATTGTTAATCAGCTCAAATAACATTAAGTTGCCTCCTTTTTAATGCAAATGTCATTGATGTAACCTGTCCCGTTTGAGAGAAACCTGTTGTTTAAGTCTTCTCCCCCAGTTCATTACTAGTTGCAGGCAGAGTGTTGGCTTGGAGTTGAGAACTGCTTGCAGGGAATCTCTTGAACTTCATCAGGTCCTGCATCTGGCAAGGAAGAAGTCTTTGCAGTGATGCAGGCTGGGGAAAAGCTCTGCTGAAAAGGCCTCAGGGGTTCTGTGGGCCTATGGTGGAGAGCAACCTGAATGTGAACCAGTGGTGTGCCCTGGTAGCAAAGGTCAACTGTGTCCTGGGCAGCATGAACAGAACTAAGCCAGAAGATCAAGGTGAGGGGTTATGCCTCTTTTGCTTGGCACTTTTTCTATTACATCTGGAATACCACCTTGGTGAAGAAAGATATTAAGAAGTGTGAGCAAATCCAGCAGAGCGCCATGAAGATGAGATGTTGGAGAAAGACGACTAAGAATTGCCTTGCCAGCCAGCTCATTTTTCTTCATCCTGTGGCCTTGCACTTAACACATCTTGTAGCTCCTGCTTAGTCTTGACTGCACAAATGTTTCAAGCTGATCCACTCAAAGTGATTTGAACCCAGTGCCAGGCCAAAAATAATACTGATAGTCTCAAACTCAAATAATAGTACTGTATTCACCAACCTGTTTTTAAAAAATACCCCCCAAAAATCTAGGCACTGCCTTAGACTAAGGGCCATGTGTCTCCTAAGCTGTGTTCTTGGTGAGCTAAGTGGAGCAGGATTGAGGTGATCCACTCTCCTTACTGTACCAGGTGCATACCATTGGCCAGTAAGGATCAGAGGTTGTAGTAAAAACACTTCCAGGACAGGTGAGAGGTGATAACATCTCTTATCTGACATGATTTCACTATCAAACCTACTTGCAGGACATGAGAGAAGACATGTTGGCCTGTGCTGCCGCTCTCCACTAGCACTGTTGTAGGAGAAGTTTGGGTAGACTGAAATTGCTTTTCTGCAGGTATTGGAGGTTCTGCTTTACCTCTCCTACTGTAGGCCTTTTCCAAGAGGAGCCAGCACAGGACACCACCAGCACAGTGTCTTCCACGTGATGCCCCCTTACCCTGTTTATCACATGAACAGTTTCATCCCGTGGCCTTGTCTCACTGTACCAGACACGGTGCAATGTTGGCTGATCTGTGTGTCTCAACCCTTCCTGACCGTCATCACCCAGGGAAAGGACAGCCAGTTTTCCAGAACTGGGGAGATGTGCACCATGGGCAACAGACCAGCAGTGGTGGTGGTGAGATCTGCAGCAGAGATGGCCTTAGCATCTTGAAGAAGGAAAAAAAAAAGGGATTAAGAAAGAACAGGGTCCAAGTGGCCTAACCATTTGAGTTAGAGCACTGAGGGTTTAAGTGTGTACTCAGCTTCTTGAAGTCCTCTAAACTGTCTGTTAAAGAAGTGCTTATAATGGGGAATATCCTGATGTGCCTCTTATGGCCTGAGGAGCTCTTGTTGCCAGTGGGAAGTCCTGCTCACATTTTTATTTGCCTGTTTTTCTTATGCAGGGATTGTCGTTTAAAAAAAAAAAAGGAAAAAAAAAAAAAAAGACCAAACCAACAGTCTGTGCCTGTTTTTCCACAGAGTGGTATTGCAAAGCCCATAGCTGCTGGTTTTTTTTTTTTTCTGGGGGGATAAGTGGTCTGGTTCAGATATTACAATAGCAGTATAGTGCTGATTTTGTTTGATCTTAAATGTGAATTGTTCTGAAACTAATAGTGATAACTGCTTTTGGGAATGGCTTGGGTTGTGGGGTTTGTTTGGTTTTTTTTTTTTGTTTGTTTGGTTTTGGTGTGGGTTTGTTTTTTTTTTTTTTAGGCTTAAAGCTGGAAAAACAAAGGTTTGCCAAATTGCTAGTCATAGGGGCATGTTTCATCCAGGGTGTGACAAACTTTATTGCCTTTGAGAACTTCTGGGCTTAGAAATGCTGCTGGGTGGGTAGTCCTGGAGACAGCAGTCCTTTCTTTGTGCCAGAGCTTTGTCTCATCAATGTTGTCTTAACTGTCTTCTGGGATGTGACTTTACCTTCTACATAACACCATTACAGCCTGGGCAGTAAAATGTCATTTTCTTCTGGCAGTTTCCTGTGAGTAGATCTAGAGATTCCTCCAGGTTCCTATTCACGTGTCTCACTTTTTTTTATCTGGAGGGATGTTAGCTGTTGGGGCCTTCTGGGGTGAACTGTGTAGGCATGCTGCCCTGCCCAGGAGCAGGATGGAGAACGACAGATGTGGAGGGGGGCTGACTGACTGTTAGGAGACTCTTTCCCGAGGCAGCCGTTAGCACAGGGCAAGATCAGGTAGTAATAGTCTTTGGTGTGCTGTGTCCACACAGTAAAACTTGCATGGTCTGACCTTAAAGGAACTGGAGACAAAGGCATAACAGGAAAAGCATCCTTCAAGCCCCCTTGTCTTGTCTGGAAAGCAAAGAAGGGCAGCTAGCTTTTGAGGGCAGAGCTGCAGTAACTCTGTCAACCACTGTCTTTCAACTTTAAGGTTTCTTCTGCTAGTCAAAGTTTTGGGTTTCATGAAGCAACTCTGAGCAATTGAGGAAACAGCCTTCTACCATGTTAATAAGTTTCTCAGAGGTTGAATGACTGTTTTTACTTTTTTTTGTCAAGGAAATCATGTTTCATTTATGAACTTCAGGTTTCCATTGTGCATTCCTGCAAAGTTTCCCTACTAATACATTTTGGGCTTGTGTGTGTGCAAAGCTGAACAGAGAAGAATTTCCTGGCCTGAAAAACGGGAGCAGCCAGCATAACACCAAGACTAACTTGACATGCACACAGCTGAAGCTTCCCCTTTCCTTTCTCAGACAGTAGCAAACCCCTCCACATGTCCCATGTCCCCATTGATCTTACGTGAGGTTAGAAGGATTGGGATGAGGCTTGCCGAGGGAAACAGGCACACAGACCTGACTCTGTGGGAGTTGTGTGCTTACTTTAGGGTTTGCAAGTTCCTTAAGACTAGTCTGGACCTGACGATGAGTGTGGTGTAAGGGGGACTCTGACATTCTTCAGGCCACCATCATCTTCGCTTGATTTGTGTGATGCCTAATAGCAGTGTGGTCCCACTATATAGAATCATAGAATTGTCCAGGTTGGAAGGGACCTTTAAGATCATCTAGTCCAACCATCAACGTAACTCTGATAAAAACCATCACTAAACCATGTCACTAAGCACTATGTCAACCCATCTTTTGAATACCTCCAGGGATGGTGCCTCAACCACTTCCCTGGGCAGCCCATTCCAATGCTTAATAACCCTTTCAGTGTAAACATTTTTCTTAATATCCAATCTGAACCTCCCCTGGCACAACTTGAGGCCATTTCTTCTTGTCCTGTTGCCTGTGACTTGGGAGAAGAGACCGACCCCTGCCTCTCTACACCCTACTTTCAGGTAGTTGTAGAGAGCGAGAAGGTCTCCCCTCAGCCTCTCTTTCTCCAGGCTGAACAACCCCAGCTTCCTCAGCCTCTCCTCATAAGACTTGTGTTCCAGACCCCTCACCAGCTTCGTTGCCCTTCTCTGGACCTGCTCCAGAACCTCAATGTCTTTTTTTTGTGGTAGGGGGCCCAAAACTGGACACAGCACTCGAGGTGGGGCCTCACCAGTGCCCAATACAGGGGGACGATCACCTCCTAAGTCCTACTCACAACGCTGTTCCTGATACAGGCCAGGATGCTGTTGGTCGTCTTGGCTACCTGGGCACACTGCTGGCTCATGTTCAGCTGACAGTTGACCAACACCCCATGTCCTTTTCTGCTGGGCAGCTCTCCAGCCGCTCTGCCCCAAGCTTGTATTGCTGAATGGGGTTGTTGTGACCCCATATATATAGCAAGAGCTTCTCGGTGCCACTGCAATTCCAGTGATGACCATGAACATAAAGCCCTTTTCACAGTTTTCTGGTGTTTTAGGAATTTTGGAGCTGTTTTCCACAGACTGTGCAGCTGGAGTGTGGGAGGAAAGCAGACAAGACTAGTGAGATGTGCTGTGGCTGTGGGGCAGCCGAGCAAGCGTGCTAAAACAGGGCTTGAGTGGGTGAGCAGCAATCCATAAAATACACGGAGCAAGTTTGACTTAGTCAACTTACCAAGTTGGCACTATGACTGTTTTAGTCCAGTTAAACATTCTTGCAAACTAGGCCTACAGGGCAGTCTCACCTGGGGTCTTGGTCAAAAGCAAACCCTGAAGTTATGACTAAACCCATCCTTGCTCGGTCATAGAAGAGCAGTTAATAGCAAAGAAACTGGTCTCTATTCACTTGCTGAACTTTCATTATTTATTGTTTTAATAAACAAGAATTCAACAAATAAACTTCCCATCCTGTGTTCTTCTGATTATGAATAAACTTAAAATCTGAATTCTTGATTTATTTTTAATTTAAAGCAAATTAATTTTTAGTTATTTATTTTAATTTAAACCCCGTGGGAATGGTATCTTCTTATTTCATGAAATAGAAAGGGTTCATGCCCTGATTCTCATCTGGAGGATCATATGATGACTCGGAGGTATTTACCTGAAATAGCTTGGAGTAGCTCTGGGGTTTGGTGTGTGCCCTCTTTGTCCCTTCTGTGTGCTTTCCACTAACTACAGGTATCCCTGTCTTCAAGTAGGGTGGAGGATGCTGTGGGAGGTGCGTTTTGGGTCTCTCGAGCTGGAGGACAAAATAGGCAGTTTATAGTAGTTGATGGGGGCTTGGCATGAACTTCTACCACCTTCCACATGTTGTCAAAGGAGAAGCTACTGCCCAAGCATCCACACATCATTCAAGGAGTTGGACACACCACCCAAGTCTTTAACTGCTCATACTGGGATCCCCTTGCAGTGGGCAACTCTAGGGAGCCCACGGGTGCCCCTTCTGCCTCTTCACACACACATACACCATCTCACCCCCAGGTGTGCTCTCTTCTTCTTCAGGTTCGATGCTAGGTTTCCTGCAGCAGAGTTCCTGTGTTGACTTTTTTAAAAAAAATAAATAATTTAATTGAAAGGTACAGTAGCAGGGCCAGCTGGCTTGGGTGCCTCCAGAGAGGGACTTCAAACAAAGAAATTCCTGGGCAATTATACCCTTGCTATCTATAAATTTGCTTGTGCACTTCATGTGTCTTCTTGTCCAATGGTGATCTTTGGTCTGAGGTCTTCTGACATCTTGGATTCTTTTTCTGTGTCCAGGCAGGCTGTTGACTGGTCTCTTCTCTTGTTGATTTGCAGTCTTTGCTGATGGTTATGGTCTCCTTATCTTTTGGTTTATGCTTCTTGTGCACTTGGGCTTACTGGCAGAACATGGGGAACTGAAAAGTCCCAGACTTAGAAAAAAAAAAAAAAAAACAACAAAAACCCAAAAAAACCAACAAAACATCAGTGTGTCAGTGTGTTGTCCACATTTTCCTCATACTAAAAGACTAAACTCAACACTGTAGCAGCTGCTAGGAAAGTTCAAAGAAAATTAACTCTATCATGGCCTAAAGTCTTCAGCAAATCTAGCCACTCATGCTAAGTGAAGCTAGGCAAACAGCGTAAATCACACCATATTATAAACCTAAGTGATTTATTCTAATTAAAATTTATTTATTTAAGCTAAACAACTAATATCTCTCAACGATGTTTCACACCATCTTTGCTATCTCTCCATGGGACCTTTTGGGAATGTTGATACTTCCAGAGGAGTATAAAGGGGTTGTAAATTCTCAGCGGAGCTTGCGGAGCTGTGGCTGCACAAGCTGTGTCCTGCCATGGGGCTGGGCTTTCCTGCCTTCTGGCCAGGAAAAACGAAGCGGCCCTTTGACTTAAGGGAATTTGCTGTGGGATCTGCCTTGACCACGTGAGCGGCCAGGTGTTCGAAAGCCCCGGTCCCAGGGAAACGCGTGCTGGAAAGGAGCAGCTGGGATGTGACTTGGCTCATTCGCCTTGTAACCCGAAGGCTTGAGGATCCCAGGCAGAGATGAGCTTATGGCTCCTTTGGGAGCGTTTCCGTGTGATTACTGTCAGAGACATGGATCTCTGCCTCGTGTTCCCATTTGTGCAGCAATGCCACTCAACCCCGAGGAGAAAACATGCTTCAGATGCTGCTTTCAGGGAGGATGACAGAGGCCATATAGGAAGCAGGCGGGTTTCTCCCACCCCGCTGTTTGAGACCAAGTGCTATTGCAGTGTTTTCACAGAGCAGAGCATCTGCACAAAGCTCCTCGGTGTGCTTTCACAAACTTGTAACCTCTGCGTCAGGAAACAGCAAGACAGCGAGCTGCCTCTCTCAGAGCCTCAGCCTCGCCGCTTGCTGGCTAAAGGAGGTGTGATGCTGATCATGCTGTGCGTCGAGCATCCCTGCTGTCCTCTGCCACCACTGTGCTCAGCTTGGGCATACGTGGGGCGGTTGCGAGGGGCTCTGCTAATTGCAGGTTGACAGAAGGGATTCCTGGGCCACAGGATGAGGCAGCGGTGTATGAGTGCTACCAGCCGGGATGTGCAGCTTAAATGGTGGGTTTGCAGGATGATATGGCGAGCAGAGCAAAATCCTGGTGCTTCTAGAGATAGGACTGTTGCAGTTGGCTTACCTTGGGCCATTCATCTTGAGATGGCCTGACTGGTCTTTTCGAGTAGATGAGCTGAACAGAAGAGTTCAGTCCTGTATCCGCTTGATGGAAAAGCTGCTGTGATTCCTGTGAGGCAGGAGGAGATCAGCAAAGAGGGGAGTAGTGTGAAAGGACGCCTGCATCACGGGGGTGCTCTGTCTTTGCAGGGAAGTGGGGCTCTGCTGTGTGCCTTAGCAAGAACTTGCACGTCTGTAGAGCTCCCCTGAGTTCTGCCAGGCATGTACCTGTAAGAAATAGGTTCTTCCTCCATTTGACTCATTTACCAGCTGGGGAAGGGCAAAGACCCTAAATCGTGTGTTAACAGGCTTCATTTGTGCTCTCGTTTTCCCAGGGCAGCCACAGACCACAATGTTGATAACACCACAGCGATCCTTAGAGAATGGCTGAAGAATGTGCAGAACCTCTACCACGATGTGGAGTGGAGGCCGATGGAAGACCCCCAGTGAGTACTGCAGTGAGGGGCTGACTGAAGCGGTTTGGTGTATATGTCAAATTTTCTAGGTTTTCTCTTTTCAAATCAGGAGATATACTAAATGACCAAGCATTAAAATACGGATTTTTTTTTTTTTTTTTTTTGCGGGGTCTGTTCCATTAAAATTGTGTTCTTATGGAGCCCATAAAAAGGTCTCTGACTTCAGTGAAGCAACTCACGTAGAGCTTTGGAGAAGAAAGCATTTTCCGTTTAGTTATTTATCATCTGCAGCTGCTTTTTTTGCATGGTAAACAAATCACATCAAAAGCTACAGGGAATGAAAACTGTCATTCTTCATTTGCAAGGAAGCAGAGACATCATATCCCATTCCTGTCGTGTCTATGAAAGTTCTGTCCAAGACATCAAGTATTCAGTAAGTTCTGAGCCAGAGAACTAGATTTAGTTCAGTATATTATGCTTTTGCACAACTTGCAGGGATCATTGTTTTGAAATAAGGTGTTATGAAACGTTGGGGTTTTACTGCTTTATTTTATTTATTTATTTATTTTTTAAGATCAGTTGTTCCTTGCTGTGTTCTGTTTTCTATTTCATCCATCAGGGAAAGTACATCAGTTTCCCCTTTCTTCAAGCTTGGTTTTACTTTCAAGGTCCTCGGTGCAGTGGTGGGGCATTCGTGGTACAAACCCGCAGGGAATGCTTATTTTACTGACTTTTTTAATCCTTTCATTGGAATTGAGTTTTCTTAATTCTGTTAAATGTGGCTTTTTTTAACTTTTTACAAAAGTTTCTTAAATTCTTAGCTCCTTCACTGGCTTATGCTGGCAGTGTTTCAAAGTCCTGAATTTTTATTCCACAAAGGGATCTGTCCCTAAGTTTCCTTCCATCTTTGTAGCAAAGCGTTTGCTTTTGGACCTGGTCCTGAAAACAGAGACATGGGCATAACTTCGCTCACATGGTTGGGCTCGTGGGGTTGAGTGTTGGGTGTTTGTAGATTTAAGAGCTGTTATCAGGATGTGTTAACAGTTACTAATAATGTCCAGACCCCGAGGGTATCCAGACTGCGTTCATCTTCACATCCTGAGTTTTGTTGATTCTACTGGGCTTAAGGAAGCTGTATTTAGAGTCTTGAACTTAAAAGCCTAGCAGAGGACAGATGACTTTCTACCAGAGGGTCAGATGAGGTAACTCAGCTTCAGTTCGTTTTGGTGGGATGACCTCTGCTTACGTCAGGTGAGGGCCTGCTGCTGCAGAAGAAACTCCTGGTTTTGATAGTGCTATTTTGCTCGTGGCTGCTTGGTCGGCAGGAAATGCTGCAGCGCTGCTTGTTCTCCAGTGCCCTGTGTACACATGCCAGCACGAAACTTGGAATCGTTCTCCCTCAAAACCTCTCCTGGGTTACCTGAGGTGACTCTAACACTGTTTTTCTTTGGGAAAGAAGGCAGCAAGGGAGCTCTTTCTCTTTTTTTTTCTTTTTTTTTTTTTCTTTTGACTAGTGTAATAGCGCCCAGGCAGGGGTTGCAGTCACTTTTTTTTTTTCTTTGCTAGGTCTTACCCAGAAGAAATTGGGCCAAAACATTGGCCAAGCTCCCGATTCACTCATGTGATGAAACTCCGACAGGCTGCCCTGCGTGCTGCACGAGAGAAGTGGTCAGACTACATCCTGGTAAATACAAGGTTTGATTTATTAGCTGTCCTCAGGCAAAAGCCTTTCAGGTAGTCACTCTGATACCTGGGGCTGCCAAAATGTTTCTTTTCCATCTAAAGGCAAAGCTCTGTGCAGTGAGATGCTGTGTTGTTACTTGGTCTGACGAGCAAGCATCTTTGCAACTAGAGAGATAAGTCCTTGGGTAAGCCCAAGGCTTTCTCCACAGGCATCAGGACTGAATATAGTCCTAGTGGTGGGTAGGTGCCTGCAAGGGTCCCCCCAGATTGAAACCCCACCTTTTATTCATGAAATGTGAGGGAAATAGTTATGTAGAACAGTTGTGGAAAGACGTGTGCCTTTGGTCACTACAGCAGCGGTTAATTCTGGCATTCCCAGCCTATGAACAAGGTGAGGGTGAGGCCAGTTTTTAAGAGTTCTTTTCGATCCTCTTCAAAGAATAAACCTGCCCTGAATTTTCAGCAATGTTATTTTCCCTCACAGCTCCCTTGCCCCCTGTGCTGGAGTAATGTGCTCTGGAGTCGGAGGGAAGCTCTGCGTCTTTTCCCATCCTATAGCTATGGTGCAGGGGTGAGCCCCCTGGCATTCACCCATAGCAGCCATGTGTCCTGTGGCATCAAAACCACCAGCTCTGTGGTTTTTGCCAATACCCCATGCTTCTGGCTGCCTTGTTCCCAATAAAGTGTCAGGAGAAGCATATAGTTTAATCTAATAACAAATTTCTTTTTCTTTCCCTCTTCCTTCTCTAGTTTATTGATGCAGATAATTTACTGACCAACCCACAAACCCTGAACCTGATGATAGCAGAAAACAAGACGTTGGTGGCACCAATGCTCGAGTCTCGCTCTCTCTACTCTAACTTCTGGTGTGGCATCACCCCTCAGGCAAGTGACCAGTGAATGGTGCTGGATGATTGTGCAAGCTACGTTTTCAAAGGCCTCCTGCCTTGCCTCTGTGAAACAGTGGGTATTGTTTCTCTTCTATGAGCTTTCCCATCTGCTTTTGTAGTGTCCGTCTTATGAAAAGAAGCTGCTGTAGCTCTGAGGCATGCAGAGGTGATGTTAGCATGTAGTGAGGATAGTGGTGTCATGCAGTCCGTCTCAGTGGCGGCATCCCAAATCTTGGGTGGGTATCTTTGGGAAAGGTCTGTACGTTTATAGGGAATTGGAATAAAGGTCAAGAGGACATTGCAGTCTATAAATGTTTCTCAGGCTTTGTTTTCTAACTGAGCTGTAGGTATGAGCAAAGCAATATGTGTTCTGTGTTGGTTATGAAGGCATATAGCTGAAACTTGCTTCTGTATCTGAGATTCCTCACTTGAAAAAGTTGAATCTGGAGGAAGCTGACCTTGCTTGGCCAAAAGTCCTGGGAAGTGGTCCCAGTCCCACTAATGACATAAAAAATATGGATATACACACCAGCATTTATTTGAGTTGGTTCCTTATGTTTGTGTAATGGCCTTAAAACTCTTGGTACATAATTTTAGACTAGCTTTCCTGTATAGTGACCCTAATCTGAGAGGAATTTGCTTTTCTTTCTACAGCTTTCCATTGTGTATAGGTTATTTTTCTCACATATGAACAAGATTTATGCAGTGGGGGAACACCATTTGCCTTTTCAGGAGTGTGTGTGTGTGTGCTGAAGTATGTGTGTAAACAACACTGGTGTAAAGGACAAAAGTGCTGAGTGTATAAATCAGAGTTTCATGGTACTTTCTCAAATCACATATACTGCAGAAAGTATCAGATACAAAGATGATGTCTAGTAGAAATGGCATTATTTTTAGAGCCAGAATGAGGTTGAACTACCACTTTACAAGTTGATCCGCATCACTGTGGTGCGTTGACCCTGGCTGGTAGGTAATCTCCCACCCAGCAAGATGGGGGAACAAATTGGGAGGGCAAAAGCAGAAAAAAAAACCAAACCCCAAACCCAAGCACCAGCTACTTTGGAAAAACTCCTCCTCAATGTTATTGCTGAGCATGATGTTATATTGTATGGAAAATCTCTTTGGTCGGTTTGGGTCAGCTGTCCCAGCTGTGTCCCTTCCCAAACTCTTGCCCACCCCCTGCCTACTTTCTGTGGGGGGCAGAGTGAGAAACAGAGAAGGCCTTGATGCTGCGCAAGTGCCGTTCAGCGGCAGCTGGAACATCAGCACTGTTTTGTCACCAGTCTATAACACAGCACCATATGGGCTGCTATGAAGAAAATTAAGTGCATCCCAGCCAAACCCAGTACAACTACCTTGTCCAAAAAAGGATTTTAGTATGAGACTCAAACATATAGAAGGGCAGATCTATTGTCACAGTCATTTTTTTGCTTTTTTTCACTCTTTTCCTTTGACTAAGCTCTAGGTGGGCTTTCCAAGACATTCAAGCTGAAATGGGGAATGTAGTTAATACTTTTTTCTCAATAATGAGATCAGCTTTTTGACCTGTTCTCTCATCTGATGCTGACCTGTGTTTTGTCATCCTTTGCGGAGGCAGGATCCTAAGCTGCATGTCTTCTAGAATAGGAAGAGACTTTTTGTTCGCTTAAAAATTTTCCCCTTTTGCCCACATTTGCCCTGGAAAGCTTCAGGATTTCCATTTTCCTTCTATCCCTGAGTCTTGCCTTTCCTTCTTTGTAAAGAGAAGCTTGCTCTGCTGCATAGACAAATGTGTTCAAGACTTCACTGGGGCATGTGAGTATGAGAATTTTAGAGAGGCTCCATGGTCCTGCCCATTTCTATCCTCTTGCCTTATTCCAGAGAGCTAACAAGATACTAATCATTGTTATTGCTGGACTGAAACAAAGAGCAAACTCCATTCACCTCTTCTTCTGGTGTTAAACATCATTCTTCCTTCTCAGTGTTACCAAGAGCTCAGGCAGAGTGAAAACATAACAGCTGTGCTGGGTCCAACCAAAGGTCTGTCTGATAGCAGTGGTTTGTAGCAGATGTGTAGGGAATAGTATAAGAACGTGGCAAACAAGTAAGTGAATGATACTTCCCCAAAATACTTTTCTGTCCTCTGGCAGTCGTCTTCTCTAGGTTTCTTGAGGAAGGTCTTTGCCTTTGAAGCTTTCAGTGACTTTTTTTCTTTTACAGAAATCACTATCTGAATCTTTTTTTTCTTGGCACCCACACCATCTTATGGCAAGGAGTTCCACAGTTCAAACTATCTAATTTAGTAAAAACAGCGGGAAAATGTCCTCAAGTTTCTAGATTCTTGAGAAGTAAATATATAGATAAGAAAAGGGGGGTGGGGGGCTTGGGTGTGTTCACTTGTTTCAGTTTTTGTTTTAAAATGGCGATATAAAATTCATAGCGAAGGCATTGTCCCTGAAGTTTTTAAGGATAAGTCCTGAGACAGCCAGGTTTTCCAGTGATATAAATCAGCATTCCTCCACAGCCTGAAGTGGATCTCTGCCTGTGTGCACCAGTCTAAGCCCTGGCCCCTAGTGTTACCTCTCCAGTAGTAAATTTCCATCATTACCAGCATTAGCTGAGAAAAGCAGAGGGGAAAAAACTAGCTGCAAATGCATCTTGCAGAATTTGGTGAAAAAATCTGCTCAAATGAACAAGAAAGTTCCCACTTATTTTTCTTTTCTTTTGTCTTAGTTGCTGCTTCTTGTTTCTGTGCTCGCAGTCCCACAGCTTCATGCGCTCAGCCTTGCTCTCCCTGGGGACTTAGGGAGGGAGCAACAGCTGGAGAACGCCCTGAAACACAGCCTCTGGCACTGAGCAGCAGCAAGTCAAACCCAGCTCCAGACAGCTTGACATTTAGCTGTCATGAAGCTAACCTTAGGAGAGCATGGCAACAGCACCGACAGGTTGGAGTCTTTCTTGACTACACGTGATTTATGAGGAGTGAAAAGCCCCAAAACCCTGTAGTGAGCAGCTGGAGGAGGAAAGATTAGTTTCCAGCATTTTTTACCTGTGGGCATTCTCGGATGTCTGTTAAAGGCTGAATGTCTTAACCCTTCCTTCAGTGGGAAGTAAGACCTAGTAAGGTCTCTACCGGCTCCCTCCTTTTCATGAAAATCAGACTGTCTCTCAGATATCTAGCCCTCACAGTATGGTCAGAAGGTATCTGAAGGCCAGAGGGGACAACTGACAGATGCATAAACAGACAAATGCACCACGCCATGCATCTACACAAGACAAGGGTAAAGTGGTTCTGCAGTGATTTGCTCGGCTCTTGCTAGGATACTCATGGAAAATATAACATAAAAGTAACTTTAACTTATTTTAGTGACTCATCATTTCTGTAAAGACCAGAATCTGCTCAGGATTCAACCATCAGCTGCGTCTAGATATCTAATTGGTGCATTAGGACTTTCTTTCTGGGGGGTTCAGTGTATTTATTTCCAAATCTAATAGCTTCAGACACACTGCACCTGCAAAGCCAGCTGTGAGCTGTACAACATGGGTGTTGCACCCATAGTGCTGGAAGGCTGGCAAAGCTCGTAGTTACAGAGAAGGAGCTGACTGAAGTGCCTCCCCCAGACAGACTGCAGGGAGAGCTCTGGAGTGGGTATTAAACTTGCTTACCCTGGGATGGAGGAGCAGAGATTCTTACACAGCTGATGGAGACTGAGATGTTGCCTTTGCTGCAGTGAAGTGATTTTTTTTTAAAGTCGTGGTCAGAAATAATTTGCAGATCCTATTCTGTGAGTCACTGAGTGTCCTTTGTGCCTGTTGAACGTGGAGGATGCAATAGGTGCTCAGCAGCTTCCAGGGGCAGACCCAAGAGTCTGGAGAGCCAGGGGAAAAAAGTCTGAGGTTTGAAGCTCTATTGCAAGGGAAATTTGCCGTGGAAAGGCTTGGATTTCCAGTAGCTGCTGGGATGGAGATTGTTTCTAAATACTTGACCGAGCCCTTTCCAAAGTGGGGACTCTTCAAAATCAGAGAATTTGGCACTGATCCGTCTCTGCTGGGGAAGGCTAAGGGCAAAAGCTTCTGCTAGGGAGTAATCCATGAAACACAAATCTCTTGTAACAAGTAGCCTCCTCCTTGTGTTTGCAGGGCTATTACAAAAGGACCCTGGATTATCCTCTGATTCGGGAATGGAAGAGGACAGGGTGTTTTGCTGTTCCAATGATTCACTCCACGTTCCTCATTGACTTGAGGAAAGAGGCCTCCACCGAACTGATGTTCTACCCGCCCCACCAGGACTACACCTGGAGCTTTGATGATATCATGGTCTTTGCCTTCTCCAGTCGCCAAGCAGGTATGTCTGGAGCCTTTGCTGGGGAGGATTCACTAGTAGAGACATGCAGATCTCTACTTTGAGTTCACAGGCCAAAAGACACTTGTTGGTTTCAGTGGTAAGACCCTGTTCCCTTTTCTCTTTTGGATCTGGTCAGGGATAACCAGCAGCAAGTGACTGGCAATGCAGTTTTGAATCACAGCTAGCTTCAAAGGACACGGGAGCTGTTCTTGGAACAGGGACAGTGTTTCAGAGACAAAATGTGTGGCATCCACCCTTGATTTGTGTCACAGCAAGACACGGGTGAATGCTTTAAGAGTGGAAGGCGTTCTGAAGTCTGTAGGTAAGGTATCTAAAGTCATCGCTTCGCAGAGACTCCCATGAGGAAGGGGGCAAGGGCAAGACACTCTTTTTAGATGTAGCAGCCCTTGTGCAAAACAAAAAACAAGTTGCTTATGTGCACTGCTGATGAGGCTTTGCTTCATGGCAGCTCAGCAAGACTTGCTTGAGAGTTAGGAGGTTCTTGTTTTGCGTGGGTTTTTTTGTTGTTTTTGAAGTAAAATCAGTGCAACTTTCAAGGGAGTGATGGGGAGTCTGTGGGCTCTGCTGAGAGGAAATCTCTTTCATGCAAAGAGCAGGTCAGAGCTGGTGTGTGAGCAGTAAAATCCCTGCCTACTTGACACTATCACTGGTGCTTCAGGAGAACCATTTGAGCACTGCACCACCTTGAGATCCTTGGGGCACAGTGGAAAGAAAATGTGTACCATTCCAGCTGATACTGGGATCAGTTTCTACCAGACAGTGGAATGATTTCAGTTAGGCCTGAAATACAGGTGTCCTTTCAGGCCAATTCACAACCTCAATGTCCTCTTCCTTTGTCTGGAATGGCTGTTGGTGTTTGCACAGAACTCCACGTGTCCCAGAGAAATCAGGGTTTCCTAAGTGCATGCTGCTGCTGCTACTGCTGCTTGTGCTTGCAGTGAGGATGTTGAGTCCCATTTATTTTTGGAGAATGGATCTGGTGGGTATTGTGTCTCCAGCAAAGTCTTGGCTGGCAGACCTGTATGTGGCAGAGTCAGAGCTGAAATGAGCTCCTGGGAAGAGTATGCTTTTAATGGCCATCTGTATTGTTCTTTCCCCTGCTGTGTTGAAAAGGGGAAAGTTTGGGGCCTTATGAAGGAAAAAGGGACTGATGAAACCTCAGCAGCACCAGTGGAATGCACTTCTGTTCAGAGCTTCGTGACTGGTTTTGCTGGCTTACCAAGGTAAATTAGGAGGGAGAAGTTGTTTGTGGGTCCACCGAGTCATGTGCAGCAGCTGTTTGCAAAAAAAGACAAAGTTAAGGTGAGAAGGAAGAGCCGGTTTTGGAGGACAGACAAAGCATAGAGAAAGTGAAGCAGCATAGCTTGCTGTCGACAGTCTCTTCTGGAGAAGAGACAGGCTGAGAACACTGCCTTTGCCCCCATTTGCCGACCAGCATGTCAGCCGCCAGCTGTTTGCAGCTTTCCTTTCAGTGATCTTTCTGGTTTGAAGCTCTTGGCAGCACTGCAAAAGACGGTATTGTCTTGGCATACTAAGCAGGGCGTTTTAAAATTCAGCTACAAGGGGATGCGGGGCATCAAGTGAGAGAAATGAACGGTAGAGGAGAGGCAGCAGGAGCTGAAATTAGAGCCCTTGGGCGGCAGAGGAAGATAGAGGAGGCGAGATGTGAACTTGCAAGGGCACCTTTGGGGCCCTGACTTTCAGAGGCAGGACATCAGTACACTGGCTCCAAAGGAGAATGGAGGTTTAAGTCTGGATGGCAAAGTAGGTTCCTTCAAATCTAGCTGCCCCACTTGTTGCCTCTGACAGCTCTCCCAGAAATGCAGCATCCAATTAGTCTGGTAACTGCATTGCATTAGCTCCAGCTGCTTAAAAAATATTTCAGGGATTCAAACCCATCATTTTTTCCTTCCATCCTAGAACACTAGCTTTTTCCAGGACTGACCCATGACATGAAAGACTTTTCTTCAGCAGTCTGGCCCACTGATCTGCACAGATTGTTGGCTTGTGTCCTGGGCTGAGTTTTGTCACCCAGGATAAAAGGACGACATCCAAGTTCAGAAATGTGAAAAATGTATGGACTTTGAGGTATACTTCTCTTCGGAGTAATTTCACTTATTTCCCTGAAGTCATAAATTATGTTGGCTTTTGTCCAGGCCAAGTACTGCACTTAATGCTTCACATCAAACCATCAATTTTCATCAGTGAAATCTACTGCTCGAAGCAACTGTTTTGTGATACTCCAAAGAGAACATCCCACGTAGCCTGTAATGGGAGTACTGACTCAGAACAAAACTCACCGGGGGTGTTTTGTTCACAAAAGTGGACTCTGTAGAGCCCCTTGTACTTGCAAGATAACATTTAGCCAGCCAGATCTCCTGAGCTTCCTTTCAGCCTGAGGCTCTGAAGACCTAGAGCCAGCCAGCAGAAAGGTCTGGTCACAGGGATGTGAGGGAGATTTAGGTTGCCTGACTACGTGGCTGTGAGTTTACAGCATGGCTGTGAATCCTGGTCGCTGCCTTACAAAGACTAGTAACAATACAAGAACCTATAGCTTTTCTGTCCTTTATAGCAGTTGTTTATTTTATTATAAAAACAGTGTTGGAGAGCGAGAGTCCTCCTCCCTGTTTTAAGGTAGCTTTACCATTTTAAACTAGGTTTTATCCCAGAAGGAGCAGAAATACTGGCATGAATGTACGCAGATTAACTGTGTTTAAACCAACGGAAGATAAGAACAGAGATCAGTGGGCCAGATAAGATTAGTTGATTAGATCAGTGCCAAATCCATTAGTGTCAGCAGGTAGTATTTTTTTATTCTGCCATTTACTTAAATTGCAGCTGACAGCTGAATGTGTTTTGGCAAGTAGCGTAGCCAGCAATTTACTTGCAGAACTTAAACTGGTGGAAACACCAGAGTCATTAATGCAGACAATTCCGCTCTGCTAAAAATACCAGGGGTTAGGAGGACTAATACATGAAAGCATCAACACACCAGGTAGTGTCTGCTTTTTGTTTATTTCCTTGAGGGAGGGAGGTGGTTGTGCTTGTTTCATTTAAAAAAAGAAAAAGGGGGGGGGGGGGGGCAGAAAATCTTGTAGGTTTGCATTTTCTTTAAATCTGCATTTTCTTTACATCTTTAAATGAGTTCTAGCAGCTTTCAGATTGCGGTTAATTAATAAAGGATCTTACCACAACTCAGTGAAAAACAACGGAAATATTTTCCCTTGGCTTCTCTGGATGTAGCTTTTGACTGTGTTGCCTGATGTGACATCAGGCCAGTGTTGCTGCAGTTCCAGCTGATAGCGAGAAAACTTGGCTGGGACATTCCCAGTGAACAAGCTCAGCAGTGGGTGGGTCTCTCCCTTGCAGAGGCATCTGCTCCAAGGAGAGGCTTTGCATCTTCTCTTTGTTTCACACCTTCAGATTCAGCTCCTTGAACAAGCAATTGCAAAAACTTTTGAGCAGAAGGATGGAACGTTATCATCTCTTTTTGAAAGCATCTTTGCTGCTTGCTGATGTCTCTCTTTAGGATTTTCCTCTAATCTTCAGTGCACTGCAAAAACTAGCCCTGGAGAGGAAAGGACCATGTTTGGTGGTAGACTAGGCACTTCCAAGATGTTTACTCTATATATTCCTCAAAGTTTTTTTGCCAGCACAGGTGAAAATGTCTTTATTTTTTTAGCAGAAGCAGACAGAAGCAGGAAGGTGCTTGACTGTAAAACCCGGAGTGAATCCCTTGGTAGGCTACTAATAGACCCTGCAGCTACACCCATGCCTAGGGCCTTGCAGCTTCATCCTCTGTGGTCCTAGGGGAGCTGAACTGCCTGGGCCCGCGTTTGGCCAACCGTGTGCTGTTGAAGCTGGGGATCAGATTTGGCTCCTCCATCCTGGAAGAGTCATTCCATAGTTATTGCGGCCTGACAGAGAAGCCTTGCAAAGCTCAGACAAAAGCTTCCATCACCCCTGGCCATGCTGGGTTTGTTTCGAATTTTTCCTTCTATAAGGCTGCTTCCTCTGGTAGACCTGCACCCCTCTTTGCCCAGAGGGTCCCAGGACTGCTGCTGCCTCTCCTTTGGCACAACTGCAGGTGGGAACCCATTTGGCTCCTGTGCCAGGCGTTGCGTTGCTTGAGGGCTTACTCAGAGGGTGAAAACCTGTTCCTGCTTCTGGCTCTGGGTCTGAAGGGATTGTCAGGTGAGGTGCCAGGTCTGAGCAGCACAGGTGGAGTTTTGGGGCTGGGGGCTTCTGTGGTACTCCTCAGTTATCCACAGTAGTCCTGCTGTCTGTATCAGGCACTGCTTTTGCTAAAGGCCAGTTCCGCCCTCTACTGTAGGATTGTTTTCATGGTGTGAAGGCAAAGGCCGAAAAAGACCCTTTCTTTGGTCTAAGAGGGGGGTTCTCAGTCTCTCCTAGGAGAAAACTGTTTGCAGTTAAAAATACCTGCTGTTAGGGAGCAAGTAGAAATTGGTTTCATAGAAGAGGCCACTTGCTGGCAGCCAAATAAAACAGAAAATGGCACTGTGATGTTTTTGAATCGTTTGCTTATGAAGTAGAACTTCTTGGGACTGAGGTCCTGGCATAAGTTTGATTATGGCTACGTAGCAACAGAGCAGCAAAATCTGATGATAAATGACCTGGCTCTTTATTTCTGTTTTAATGTGATCCCCAGGAATACAGATGTTCATCTGCAACCATGAACACTATGGTTTCCTTCCCATGCCCCTGAAATCACACCAAACGCTGCAAGAAGAAACCGAGAACTTTGTGCACACACTAATCGAGGCTATGAGTAAGTTGCTGTGCCCTGCCATGATGGACGCCCCTGAGTTAATGTTTGTAGAGCTCTGCTTCCAGTGGCCCAGCTCTCTTTCCCTTGGGACTCTACCTCCCAATGTGACTGCTCTCATACTGTTTTGATACGCGGTTTTCCATTTCCAACACTTTTCTACCTAGGGATGTAATCACTTCATGGTCATGTCAACCCCATTCACAAAACCTTTTAACTTCCCTGTATTAAAGGCAAAAATGCATCTTTGATGTGGAAGGGATGCTGCAGAACCTCGTTTTTGTCATGAGATGTGTCTGGCACGTGGCTGCTGGCTTCTGCTTTGCAACGTGGATGTTTTCTGCTGCACCTGTTCCTGCACTGACTTCATCTCCCAGCTCCCTGGGGCTTTTTAGGCCCAGTGATGTAAACACATGCAGATATGTTATATTAATGCAGCTTGTACACGAGGGTGATGCTTGGGATCTCTCCTCTCTTTCAGTCGATCGTCCTCCCATTGAACCCTCTCAGTATGTCTCTCTTCCTCCGAAGAACCCTGACAAGATGGGATTTGATGAAGTAAGGAACCTCTTCTGCTGCCATTGTCTTGTCTTGTCTTCCTGTTTATCACTTAGAGGACCTGGGTTCTCCCTCTAGCTTAGCTTCCAGAGGTTTCCCTTGGAGTATATTATCTTTTTTCACAGCTAGATCTTTCCCGATCACTCATCTTTTGGACTTAAACTTTTTGCAAGGAGAAAATAGCCATCATTATTTGGGGAGAACTTCTGCCAAGCTCAGGGAAGCGGAAGGGAAAGGGCTCAGGGAGCAGTCTTTCCCTCTGGCATTTGCTGTGAAGAAACGAGGCTGGTCAGGTCTGCAGGCACTTAATACTTGCTACAAGACCCTTGATTAGAAGTGCAGGTTTGTGTGCAAGGGCAGTGCCCAACAAATCTTCGGGCTTCCTGTCTTGGTGGTATGGATGTTTTAATCCAGCCAGGAGGAGATGGCAGAAATGGGTCTGAAAAACAGGTTATTTAACTCTCCAGTTTTTGTGCTGTTTCCCCTACATCTGACTCTGCAGAGCAGCTTGGCAGTCCTTCTGTTCTGCGACAAAAACTGGTCTTTTGGGAAATCTCTCTTGTTTTCCAGGGACAGAAGGGAACAATTTCTCTCACCTCAGATAGACACTGGGGAGCCCAGAGCAGCTGGGGGAGTCAGGCTCACAGGGGGTTCTAGCCCAAGCTGGGTACGTCCAGGTGTGATGAAAACCATTCATGCCGTCTCCTTACTGTGTCAGCTCTCCCCCTGCCCTGCTTGGTCACCACATAAAAATGTGCTATGGCCTGAAGTTAAAGTGAACTAGAAAGATGGTTGTGGACACTTGTAGTGCTTCAAGGCCCTGCAGAAATTCCTCTCCCGGCTCAGCCTCACATTGTAGACAGAGCAGGCGTGGAAGGGAGAAGGCTGGAGATGGATCTGCTGTTGCTTTAATTAACCGGTGTCTGTGTTAATCACAGAGCCGGTAACCCCTGTGTATGCAGCTGCCAGGGTGGTAGTGGCACCGTGACCAAGGGAGTTGTGGTGATCAGGGAAGCCTTTGTTTTCTTGGTGTATTCAGCTACATCTGTTTATATGACTCGTAAAGTCTGAACCTGATTTGGCTGTGTGTGTTTGAGCGTCTGTGTTTAGGACACAGCTGGTGTAGATTTTTTCCATGTTGTCCTTTGTGGCTGTGCTTTATTTATCCAATTTATTATTTTTGCATTTGTACTGACCTGGAATTTGATCTGCTTCTTACTGGGATGAGGTTTTGCTCCGCAGGCTACAAGGCTGCACTTGTACTTGTCTGCCTGGGACTGAAAAATATCCCTGACCCTGTGCAGTTTACCTGCAAAATGAGGCCTTCAGTCCTCTGCTCTCCACCAGAGAGTCTGTCTCCTCAAGTCTTGGACTGAGCCCTGCCCAGACGTGTCTGTTCCTGGGCTTGGCTCTGTGCTTCCTCTGCTCTGGCAGGGGAAGCAGTGGATTTTCAGTGCCTGAAGTAATTACAGAAAGCCTCTCTTTGCTGTGTCCTTGTGCTTGGATGGTGGCCCTACTGATAATCCTAAATACAGGCAGTGGCAGCATTGTGGAGAAGCAGATGGGTCAGTGTTCCCTTGGGACTGAGGCTGGAGATGTTGCTCTGTGTTTAGTATAAATCAAAACATCCTGTATCTTTGGAAATGATAGACTTAGCTGTAACTGGTCTTCTGTCACCTTTATTCATCCTCAAAGAGGAAGTTTCCCCTGTGAACATCCATAACAAGTAGTTATTAGCCAGAGAACAAGCCCTAGCTTTCAACTCCAATTTCTTGACAAATGCTAAGCAACCTGGAATGAAAACACACACGGTGTTTTCATAAGATCTGCTTTTCCAATGGGGCTGCTGAAGAAGGCTGATGTCCTTCTCTTCCACCCAGATTTTCATGATCAACCTGAAGCGTCGGAAAGACAGGCGGGATCGGATGCTGCGGACTCTCTATGAGCAGGAGATTGCAGTCAAGATAGTGGAGGCTGTGGATGGAAAGTGAGTTTCGGCTGGGGTTGCTGATGTTTGCAAAGAGGGGGTTGTTCATCACTGCTTAACACCATCTCCTTGGATGCCTCTACCTCCCTGCTGGTGGGGAAGGGTGGACTGAGGGTAGAGGTGAATATCGCTTTTATTTACCTAACAGTCTGTTTGGGACAGTTTTCCTCTGTTTTTCTTCTTTTGCAATTAGTCAGTCTCCGTGAAAGAACCAGGACAGTGTGGTTCAGAGTAAGATGAAAATCAGGTTAAAATCTTACGGATTTCTGTGACCTGAAACACTTGCATACAGTTAAAAGGAGTCAGCCCTGAAAGTGTTTGAGAGCAATTATGTCCTGGAAAGGTTGTCCATCCTAGCACTACAAAAACTGTTGTGCTACAATCTTAACCCCAACACAGCCCTTCCCAGCCTTACTCTTAAGGCATGTTAAGATGTTTTTATAATGAGAAATCAAGGCAGAAAGTTTTGGTTTGGGAGTTGGAAAAAGGCCTCGGGGAGATAGCAACCCCACATGCCATCTAGTGGTCTTCAAGACTTGGGTACCCATCAAGATCTCTTAGAAAAAATAGTCTAAGCCAGCTACCTGACAAGTTGATGGTCCCACAAGAAGTCACTGACAGAGTTTGTCAAGTTGATTTAGAAACGCAAATCGAGTAGTTAGTTTTTCTCTGGGTTTTTGAGTGAAAATAAGTGCAGAATTTCTCAAGATACGGCTTTTCTTTGAACATCAGCAGCATTTCCCATGTTGCCTTTGTGTCTGACTTGAATTTACTTTTTTTTTTAAATTCTGATAGATGTTCTCTCTTTCTCAGGGCACTGAACACGAGTCAGCTCAAAGCTCTTAGCATTGATATGCTCCCGGGTTACCGGGACCCGTATTCCTCCAGGCCACTAACCAGAGGAGAGATTGGCTGCTTCCTTAGTCATTATTACATCTGGAAGGAGGTAAGGAGTTTGTGGGTGCCTTGAGGTTCCTGCAGGAAGGTGCTGTGGGCAGATACAATGGGAAGGCATCCAGCCAGTCGCAGGGCAGAACATCAAATACAGTACAGGTTTCTGGAAGTGTAGGATGGAACTGTTTTCCTTGATTTGTAAGGGATCATGCACAGGGGTTTTCTTGAATGCTGTGTTCAGCTTTTTCCTCTCTGTTTTCCATTTGCCAGCAGCTCCGAGTGATTTTTATCATAATACTTTCATGACTGTTTTTGCAAACCATCCACTAGCTTGCTTGGAGCGAGTTTGCTTAGGAGAAAGGCAAGAAGTTTTTGAAGAACAAATGGTGTTAAAAATGGTGTCCTGCTAAAAGCTGTAGTTTTCACTTGTCCCGGTCACCCGGAGGGTGACTCTTGAGAGCATCTGTGCTGTGCTGGTCAGAGATGCTGGAGTTACACAGCCCAACATTAACAGGAGGGATTATTTCAAGTAAGGTGTGGTGGAGGTGGGGAGAAAGACTTGGTACTGAAAGAAGACTGGGCAATGGCAGCAGTTACCCAATACAGGCAGCCCCTTGCCTTCAGAGGTGTTAGTTGCAGCAGCTCTCAGCAGGGCAGGACATTGATCCAACCAGCCTAGAGCCAGCAGGAGTGACTTCAGTACTGGGAAGTCAGGCTATGCTTTTGGGCCTGAGACTTCTAAATTGCCAACAGTCAGATGAGAACATGGGAAGCTACATACAGGATGCCTTCACACATGTTTTCTCTAAATTGTCAGGGCCAGCCTTTGGATATGCTAGATTGTCCTCCTTCCCAGACTTCAGGAACACCTACTTCCAACAAAGCGTTTTTTCTGAACAGCAGCTTTGGCATCATTCTTCTGAGGATGTGGTTGCTGTGGTCATGCTAGATGGTAGCTCATGGGTTCTAGATGGTGCAACATCAGATGGAGGGTTTTTCTAAGTTGCAGATGCTGAGTAATTTCTGCCAGTCATGTACAAGTGCCCTGTGTAAGTAGGATGCCTTCATTGCTTGGGTTGATGTGAGCTGGGTCTTGCTGAATGACCTTAAGCCAGATAGTCTCACTGGGTCTTGCAGTCTCTCCCAGCTGAGCTGTGAATCTGGGAGTGGTTCTCCAGCCTCCCTACTGGCACGGCCTGGAAAGCAGTGCCAGGTCAGGATGACCCCAACAATTTCAGGGTGCAGAATAGTGACCCATGTGTGCCACTGTGGTCACTTCTGAACCCTCTTGTTTCAGGTGGTGAACAGAGAACTGGAGAAGACGCTTGTTATTGAGGATGATGTGCGCTTTGAGCACCAGTTTAAAAGGAAGCTCATGAAGCTGATGGATGACATTGAACAAGCCCAGCTGGACTGGGAGCTTATGTAAGTAACTGGCCCTCAGCCATCTGGGAGCTCCTGGGCACGCAGGGGAGGTCAGCAGCAACTGCTGTGTCATGATAGAGGTGCACATCAATGCTGGAGTGCAGGGAATGGTGGCAGAGACTTCTCGGTGGCTCTTTCCATCAGGACAGATCTGCTGATGCTGGAATGCCCACTGGGTGCCATTACTGTCCTTTGTGGGCAGTGCTGGTTGATCTTAACAGTGTCTGGAGATGCTGCTGTGACAGAGGAACTGACACAGCTCAGTCCTATGTCATCAAGGCCAATGGGATGAGGTTTAATAAGGCCAAGTGCCGGGTCCTGCATTTTGGTCACAACAACCCCAAGCAACGCTACAGGCTTGGGGATGAGTGGCTGGAAAGCTGCCCGGCAGAAAAGGACCTGGGAGTGTTAGTGGACAGCCGGCTTAACATGAGCCAGCAGTGTGCCCAGGTGGCCAAGAAGGCCAATAGCATCCTGGCTTGTATCAGGAATAGCGTGGCCAGCAGGAGCAGGGAAGTCATCGTGCCTCTGTACTGGGCACTGGTGAGGCCTCACCTGGAGTACTGTGTTCAGTTTTGGGCCCCTCACTACAGGAAAGACATTGAAGTGCTGGAGCGTGTCCAGAGGAGAGCCACCAAGCTGGTGAGGGGTCTGGAGAACAAGTCCTATGAGGAGAGGCTGAGGGAACTGGGCATGTTTAGTTTGGAGAAGAGGAGGCTGAGGGGAGACCTCATTGCCCTCTACAACTACCTGAAAGGAAACTGTAGAGAGGCGGGGGTTGGCCTCTTCTCCCAAGGGAATAACGATAGGACCAGAGGAAATGGTATGAAGCTGCGGCAAGGGAGGTTTAGATTAGATATTAGGAAGAATTACTTTACTGAAAGAGTGGTCAAGCACTGGAACAGCCTGCCCAGGGAGGTGGTGGAGTCACCATCCCTGGAGGTATTTAAGAAACGTGTAGACATGGCTCTTCAGGGCATGCTCTAGTGCCCGGGATTGTTGGTTTGTGGTGGGGTGTTGTGTGTGAGGTTGTGGGTGTGGGGTTTTTTTGGTGGGTGCTTTTTTTTTTTGTTTTTGTTTTTGTGTGTTGTGGTTTTTTTTGTTTGTTTGTTTGTTTTTTAATGTGGTTGGACTCGATGATCTCAAAGGTCCCTTCCAACCACTAAGATTCTGTGATTCTGTGATCTTAGCTCCTTTATGAAGTCTTTCACATCTATACCACCTGATGGGCTAAGAAATGAATGTTGGGGAGTGGTGCAGGAAAGAAATCTGTGCGCCTGGTCAGGGATTACTTACTGGATTGAACTTTTGCCCTTCCCTGGTTGACATGAACAGTCTTGTGGTCCTAACTGCTGCAGATTCACTTTGGTTCCAATTTTCATGGTCTTTTCACCCTTTAAGCTATATTGGCCGGAAAAGGATGCAAGTGCAGGAGCCCGAGAAAGCAGTTCCCAATGTCATGAACCTGGTGGAAGCTGATTACTCCTACTGGACGCTGGGGTATGCAATCTCTTTCCAAGGGGCTCAGAAACTCATCGGAGCTGAGCCTTTCAGCAAGATGCTGCCTGTAGATGAATTTCTGCCAGTCATGTACAACAAACACCCTGTGTAAGTAGGATGCCTTCGTTGCTCAGGTTGACATGAGCTGGGTCTTGCTGAGTGATCTTAAGCCAGATCATGTTGGTGTGTCTCACTTCTGCAGCCTGCCTGGTGGGGGACAGGGCTACTCCTCGTGCTTTTTGGTTGTGAGACACGTGGGCATCTCTGGTAATGGAGGCTTTGGTTGTATAGGCCGTGTGTGGTTGTAAAGCACGTGGTTTTGACCCTGGAGAGTCAGACTCCACCCCAGCAACTATCTCCACTCCATGGGACCTGTTTGCGCAGTGGATTGGCTTACATAAGCAGTGGCACTGATGAACGTTCACTTGTTACTGATGCTTTTTCTCTTCTCTTTAGAGCGAAATACATGGAGTACTATCAGTCCAGAGACTTGAAAGCCTTTTCAGCAGAACCCCTGCTTGTTTACCCCACCCACTACACAGGGCAGCCAGGCTACCTCAGTGACACAGAGACCTCTACAATCTGGGACAACGAGACCGTGTCAACGGACTGGGACAGAACACACTCCTGGAAATCCCGACAGCAGGGCAAGATCCATAGCGACGCCCAGAACAAGGATGCCCTGCCTTCCCAGTCATCTCTCAACGCGCCATCCTCCAGGGATGAACTATGACTGCCCGCTTCCCCCGAGGACTCTGTTGACAGCTGAACCTGCCTCACACTTTAGCTTTTCACCCTTGAAAGTTGTAGAGCAGCTCTTCATGTGGTCTCCTTCCCACCGCTTCAAATGGCAAAGCACAGTGGTTGGACCTGACAACAAACCAAGCCGCTTAGGACTGGGTGGGAGATGAAGGAGGAAAAAGAACAAGTGGTCCAGACTGGCAGAAAAAAGGCAGAGATCTGAACAAAAGCCCTCGCAAGCTTATGTAAAAAATCCAACCTTGAATGACGTCTTTCTACAGTTCCTCCTGTAGAATACTGTATTTATAAAGATTAATATATAGAGGTGTACAAGTGTTAATACCTTTCTGGATAGCTGTAACTGGGCTGCTGTGTAACTGTTATTCCTTGTAGGTTTGTAGGCTTTTATGACCCTCTTCACTGAGAGAAACTGCAGGCAAGTGTTTGGGTTATTTGGTTTTGTTTTTCAAAGGGATCCCTGTCAGAATCAAGATGGTTTCTAAAAATGTTCGGTGCACTGGAGCAGCGCTCCTCTGTAGTGTCTTCTCCCTCTTCACACTTCTATCGAAACCTACTGCTGGCTTCCCCTCCGCAAACTTCAAAACTTGCTAGATCCCATCTAAGCAGACCTCCCAATCCAGAACTAATGTCTTGGCATGTCTGATATGTTGGAAGCTAGCAGAGAAAGTGGAGGCTGCTGGTTCAATTTGTCTCTGCACTGTGGAGCACAGACGACATTTGTCCATCTCATGTCCTGCTTCACCCCCTGCCTCAATTTATTCCTTCAGGAAAACAAAGCCTGACAACCTGTTTGCAGGCCTGTTTAATTAGGCCATAAAACCAAATGTAGGACTTCTAGGAACTTTTAATTTTAGAAGTTTGGTTATGAACTCCTTGTACCATCTTTATAAAAACGAAACAACCTACAGAACTGTTAGTGTTGTCAACTGTACTGTTCTCGACAGCCTTGATAGAATTACGCGTTACAGGACGGAAAGGCAACTTGATATTTTTTCACGTGAGGAGCAAACTTGGGTTTGTTTTTTTCTTTTGAATGAGTTCTGATGTAGTTGCCATTGGCTAACATGTCAGCGGAGTATGGTGTTTATTTTTACTTTATTATTTTTTTTAATGTTTCTCAGAGGCTGGGTGATCACAGACTACACGGCTTAGGTTTAGCTGGCCCGGAGCTCAGCCTGCAGGCTGCTATTGCGGTGGGAGGATGCCCTCCTGGACTCCCAATCTAGAGACTCACCTGCTGGCAGAGCTGTGCAGTTCAGTATGTGTGGCTGGTTTGGGTTTGTGGGCGTTTTTTTGTTTGTTTGTTTGTTTTAATTTTTTGTTTGTTTTTAATAATTACTGATCAGTGTTGTGCTTTCTGCTAAAGAAAACATGTTATTACCTGTCAGCCGGTCTGATAATACATAGAACCTGGTGCAAGATGAGCAGCTGTTGTGTATTCTTCATGGGGTGGGAGGAGCCCTGGCTGGGAAAGGCCAGCTCAAGGGTTTTCAGCTGTGTCACTCTACAGTGGAGTCACTGGCCATATAAATGTGCCTGTTCTGCAACTACTGCCTGCAAGCTGCGTTCCTTCTGCTGTCCAAGCTGAAGCAGGTGGCCATGCGACATGGTGAGTATTCTGTCATGGGCCACAACACACGGCCTGGGTCATTCCTCTCTGAGAACCCCTCTCTCTTCCTCCTCAGGTTTTGCTCTACCAGTGTCAAGTCTGGGCTGTTTGAATCACTGTTGAGCATGGCAATCCCAGAGGTGCTGGTAAGAAGCTCGGTGTGGCCTTCAGAAGCAGGACACCTGTGAACGGGTGAGCATCTAGCATATCGTCAGGAGTCACTGTAGATACTGACGTGCGTGTGCATCCGGGTCTGGCAGAAGAGCAGGGATGAGCCAGCGCTGGGTGGGTGAGTCCCTCTGCTCTGGTATCATTTCTCTCATCTAATAGTGTGGCCGCCTCTCCACGTAAAGGCTCGTTATGGTTACACTGCGTGCGTATACATCACCGCTGCATGTCTCTGCCACCCTCGTGTTCTGTGTGAGACCCATCTCTTTGTCCATGAGAGGCCTCTCTTTCCCCCATCCGTGGAATTTATCCGTGTCAGCAGGAGCTCTGTTTTCCCTTTTATTTGACTCTGGAAGTGAGTGGTACAAGGGGTTTGATGGCAGTTTGAGGAGAGGGGTGGAAACAAACAGGGAATAAAAATGTAATGAATTAAATGAACGTGTCTATTTCAGAGCAGATATGGCCTCAATCTAGCTGACTGGTCTTTTACCTATATGCACAGGTGTGTGGGTGTGTATACGTATACAATTTTCCATTTATTTACGTACGCATGCTGTGGTCGATGGCCAGTGGTTCTACCTGCTGTGGCAAGTGCTATTTTTCCCTGTCTGTTTTCAGTTCTTTGGCAGGTGTTGCCCAGGCTTTGCCCTACTCAGAATTAACTGTGTTTTGGAAAAGTAGGAGCCAGTTGAAACACTTCTGTGTTTTTCTGATATTTTTCCACTTTCCATGTATTTATTTATTTTGATTCATCTAATAGGCTTCAAAACTCGGCGCAAGTAGGAGCAGCAGCTTGAACCAGCCTCGGCTGTGGCCGAGACAGCTGTTTGCTGCATGCAGGGCAGGGACTGCGCCGTAAGTAAGGATGTGCCAGGCTCCTTCATCAACCACAGAGGGCTTTTATTTATTTATTTATTTTCCCTTCTAATTTTTCCTCCTTCTTTCTTTTTTTCACCTTTTGATAGGGGGTTTTTGCTCTGCTGTGGACCATCTGAGCTAGGTATCAGGAGCCCCCAGCCAATGGACAAACCACCCAGCAGTGCCTACCCCAGCGAGCGTGGTGACCGACTAGTGGAAGGTAGGAATGGGTTTTACAAACTACAACTAGCCCAGCCAGCTGAAAAAAACCCCAGATTTTTCACAAGAAGGGTGTTGGCCCTAAAAACGATTCTCTGCAGTAAGACTGCTTGTAACCTAACAACTCTTGTCTTTGCTTTTTGTTTAAGAAAGGAAAAGTGCTGTTCTGTTCTTAATATGGCAATATGAAATTCCTAGTTCACAAATAGATTGTATTTATCCTGAGTAAGGTTGTGTTGTTGTGTTTTATCTCTCTAAGTAGTTTAAGTAGGAAAAAAAAAAAAAAAGGAGGTGGAAGCTTAAATTCAGGGTAATCTTTCTTTTGCCTTTGCTGCTGTAATATGAGAGCCTCTTCAGTGACAAAGGCAACTGTCCCCGTCCAGGCACTCCCACTGTGACTTTTGGCACTTTTTGGAATCTCCCCCAAAGCTGACATGACTTGTGAAATGGCAGGTCACCTGTGGGAGGGGGTCCAAGGGGAAGAGGGACTGCGCTAAAAGGCAGAAGCAGCAGCTGCGATGTAAGCTCCAAACATTTGTATTGTGTGCAGGGGAGAGGGGGAAACCTAAGAAGCTACTAATGGTTGAGGCCAGGGGGAGACATGACATGATGGAGACAACGGGGAGAAGATGGAAAAAGATGGAAACACTCAAACCTTTTTTTTTTTCTTTTTTTTTTTGTATTAACTTGCTACAGAAATCATTCAGTGACCCAAAAGAGAATGATTTCATGAAGAAGCATTGTAAAATTTGTGTATAATAATCTTAAGTTACCTGGTTAGTCACAAAAAAAATCATTAAACTGGAAGCTCAAAAAGTAGCACAAAACTTTCCATGGCAGTAGTGGGTTGGTGCGTGACTGGGGCACCGGGGCGGCTTTTGCTTTGCTGATGTTTACATTTAGCTTATTGCACACCTGGAACGTAGGGCTTGTGGTCAGCTGCTGCCACTCAGGGCGTCATGTTGGTGAGTAACTGGTTTACTTGGACAGCCGTTCCAGCCACACTGCTGAAGAAACACAGAGGCCATCCTCATAAAAACAAAAAAAGCATGACAGTAACGCTGACGCCGTTACAAACGGTACGAAACTGTTAATGGGTGTGATGTTGAAGAATCAAACAACGCGGAAGGGTTACAGCCAGAGGGGATACAGCTAAAATGTGCTGTTTCAAGTTCTCTGGAGAGCAGGGAAGATGAGGTGTGGGAGCTGGAAGAAGTTGAGAACAGTTAGTAAAAGTGATGAAGTTGAATAGATTGACAGTTGAGGGAAGTGGTGAGGTGTAATTAAAAACAACAAAGCCACAGTTGACATTCAGTAATAAAGTCTAAGACAAGAAAATAGATTAACTCCAGGCAAATATTAGTGGAAAAAAGTTTATTTACTTATTGTATAAAGATAAAAGGTAAGCAATTACAAACATCTTTTTTCATAGATAACATTTGGAGGGTGTAATTTTAAAATCAAGAACATTCAACTTTCAGCTTCATACAGACACACAACCTCTGAGTGAGCAAAACTGTACTTCAGCAAAGGATACCGTACAGACATCAATGCGTGCTGACACTGAAATACAAAGGAAGCTGAACTTCTGTTGCGATCTTGCCCTAACACTGGGCAAAGGTTAAGGCTCAGTTAGAAACTCGCTGTCTTTACCCTCCCAACAGACATACAATTGGAGTTCTTAAACTCATCAGACTAAGACCTGCAATGGTGCTTCTTGTAAACAGAGGTGATAAATCTTCGTGTAGTGTAAAACACAGTACAACCCAACATTGTTTGCATCATCAGTTTATCACTGACCATTAATGTAATCTGAGCCCAGTTTTGAAAATTAGTGCTACAGAACCGGGGGGGAAAAAGGCCCAGACGTGTGAAATTCAGTATCTGAGTTTAACTAATACTGACGTATCTGTCTCAGAGACAGCCTTTTTAGTAAGGGCTGACTTACAATCCAATGTCTCATTTATGGCTTTTTAAAATAAAACCTCTAACTATCCTTTCAAGGAAGCCTGTCTTCTGAGAAGAGACTCAAGGAGTCTGTTATTCAAAGTTTCACAGAGAACAAATGATTAAATTCTTTATTCCAACTGAATTCATTAGTCCAGCTGATGTACCATGTCAGGAAATTCATTCAATAGATGTATATAAAGAACAATGCTTGTAGATTATGCATAATAATGCTACAAGTATATAAAATCTCTGGTTGGTTGGGGTAACGCTTAAAACCTGGCTTCTGCTCTTAATACCCACTTTTAAAATAAAGGGTCCTGTAGTTGCCCCTCATGAACGAAAACGCGAGTTAAAAGTTTTGCTCTTGAAGAGTGATTGCACATTACAAAGAGGTCATTTCAGAGTACACGCAAAAGGCATCGATTGCTGTTCACTGGGTTAGCGAAGTAAAAGGAAAACCACCCTGGAGCGGCGTTAAGACAAGACCTAAATCCAGGCAAGTAGTGTTATTTACCTTGTTCATGAAAATAACATGACATTCATCCAAAAGCAAGTGCAGTCCATTCTCTTAAAGTTCTTTGGAAAAAAAGTCCAAAAATAGGTAAATTTCTGGCGTGGAACAAGTGCAAATAAAAGTTTGCCAGCTGTGTGAAAGCAATACACACACACACTTGCAGTTTCTGCTGTCTTCAGCGATGAGCGTTTTGGGGACGTACCCACCCTGCTTTTTTGTGAATGCAGATGCCTTCTGGAGGCAGCAGCTGCTAGCGGCGCTCAGCTCGCCCACACCTTCTGCAAACCAGTGCTCCCGTCAGTCAGTTGGAGGTTGGCTGGGACCTCCTCCTTGGTTCAGGCAAAATGGTATTGAGACTTTTCTTCTCCAGTTTTATAAAAATAAATTTAGATTTTTCTTCTTCTGTGTAATACTGGCACAAAGGAAAATGTTTTCTCACAAAAGAGTTGGCTTGTGTGGTGTTCTTAAGACAAATGTTCCAGTCCCGTTTTCCCCTCTAAGTGGGGCTGTCACCTTCCTAGGCAAATGTGCAAAACAAAAAAAAAAAATAAAAATAATAAAAATTCCAGTCCGTAGTGTCCCGTAAATCCGTGTCTGTCAGTCCATATCCAGCTGCAAGGGAGGAGACACATCTCTGGCTGTAGGTCTATCAAATGCTCACTTTGCATTTCAGCCTCACGTATGTTTGAAGTTGAATACTGACACATTCAGCTGCTGCAATTCCGTAATACTGGATGGTAGCAAAGGTTCTCCTCCCCACGTCCTTCTCTCTCTCACAGTGCAATTTTGCTGGGCCTGTTGCTCCAGCACCCCCGTTTGGCAGTTCTGGGGAGTGTCAGAACGCAGCGGCTCCTTGTTTTCACCTGCCCATTGACTGAAGCCTTTTTCCGCAGGATGAAATCGAAGTTCACGTGGCTGTTCATGCCGTAGAACACATTGGCATTGTTTGGGATCACCAGCTCTGCAAAAGAGGGACCGGAGCAAGTGTTAATTTGCAGTGTTGCACATAGCAGAAGGAAAGTCAAGGGGGGTTATTGTCACTGGCAGCTGTGACAGACAACACGTCCATGGCATTTCTAACGTCACTTCACATTCTACTCTCTGCTTCAAAATCCAGCAGAACTTTTTAAGCAGCAGCAGCGTTCTGCTTCCCTACCTTTGTCCTCAGAGATGATCTGTACAAGCTCATAATCCTCCACTGCATCAGATTCCAGGTTGTGCTTCAGCATAGCTCTCTGGATGACAGCAGGAGTTTTGTCTTGGCTAGTTAGCTGGAAAGGTAAGAGTTGCAATGAGAGATTCTGCTTATTCACTCTATATAATGATTTAAATAATTAGCCAAAGTCTGCCTTTCTGCAGACCACTTGGTCTTGGAAAAGATTTCAGAGAATTGAAAAAATACAATGGGACAATAACGAAGTAATAGGTACTGCTAGATACTAAAACATGGTATTTGTGACATTTGGTGATGGTGGTTTTTTAGTTCAAGACAACAGATACTGTACTAGAAAGAGACAGCAGTAAATCACAGTGTCTGCTCTCCTGAGCAAACACTTTGAGAGATGAGACGTTCTCAGTGGCCGTAAAAGCCCCATCTGTTGTTTGCAGACATCAATTAATCTGCAGTCTCCTGCGCTAAATACTTTCTTTGACATCCTGCAAAGATTTTTGGCCTTGTAACTGGGTGTACTGTCTCCTGTGGAAGTGCTGTGCATCCGGAGCAGACCCAGGGCTCCCTCCAGAGCCTTATGCAGTCAAAAGGAAGATTTGTCTCGCCAATAGCCAAATTTGTGAGGCCCGCAGGGAACGGCTCCTTGCAATTTGGGGAAGTCAGACCATGAAAACCATAAGGTAGCTAAACACGCTAAGAACTACCACCCTTGTGTGTTTGTTCCCCCCAGGCCCTGAAGGATCCCAAGTGTTTGCTCAGCAGCTGAGTCTCCATCAGGTGCCTGCAGAGATTGCGCACGGGCCAGTCACAGCGCTCACAGTCCAGCACAGGCCCTGCGCTCCCTCGGCCAGACTCCATCCCTGGAACCAGCATCAAGGGAAACACCTGAACGCTGATTACTCCTGGTCTGGCAACCTTTGCCACAGAGGGAAGCTTCCTACCTACAGCTCCCTGTTTCCGGAAACCAGCTCCTGGCGAAAGCTTCTCCACGCAAAATTTGGCCTGTGGCATCTTGTGTCAAAACTCACACATGAATTCAGAGCTAGAGAAGCAGCAGCTACCGCTAACAGAAGGGCAGGAGCAGGAAAGCCTGCACTTGATCAGAATGCTTCATTTTGAACTTTTTGCTAAATGACAAGTTTTAATTTCAAGACCAGAAACTGCCACAGGGAGGCTATTTTCAAACCTCTCATTCATACCATGCCCCACATATCTTGAATTGTAACAGTTGTCATTTTGCTTTTCAAGCCAGGTTTGATTAGTCAGCTCAGTGAATGGGTGTTTGCAAAACTAAAAGCACCATTTGTTTAAATCACCCTGGATGAAAACATCACCAACACTAACAGCATTTTGCTGTTCCACACCGCTCACCAGGATGCTCTTGTACATGTTGCCGTTGTTGTCTTCTACGCTGATCCGGATGATGCACATATCCGTGTTCTGCTGGTTGTAAACAAGAGGCAGTACTTTTGAGGTAATAGGTGTCGCAGAGACAGAGGACGTGTCCGATGAGGAGGAGTACAGTAAAGAAGGGGTTGAGACTACAGATGACACTGCCGAGGAAGATGTATCCGTGGAATGGGTGGAGGAACAGGAGGAGAAGGAGGATTCAGAGAGCTACACAACAGAAAGAGAGAAAAACACTGTCAAAAACTGGACATTTTGTATGTCTGTGTGTGTCATTCTGGAGTAAGAGCTTGAGAAAGCAGAAGGCACATACAAGACCTCCATGATCTACACTCTGTCCAGCAGGCTGGCAGTGGTATTCCTTGCCTCTGGAAAAAGTGAGCTTCATTTGATTAATTTCACCATTTTAATGAAAACTTATTTCCGATTTGGTGTGCTTGACACTGCACTGCTTGCTTTTGCCTCTCAGTAAGAGCAGGCCAGGAGGTGGCAGCAGATACAACGAACTGGATTCTTCCAGTCGCAAGCAACCAGCTGGGGACTGGGACTGGACAGGGAAGAGCAGAAGGCATCACAGGCATCGTTGCTCCTGGTCCAGGTTGGACCCTTTACACGAGTCAAAATACACATACACCTCCCAGTCTGCAACTTCTCCATGAATATTCTTTCCACAATGGAAACTGCCCCCTTCCTTTCCCTGCTGCTCAGGGTTTTGCCTTTTTCTTCACCTGCCTTGCTCAAAAACTGCTGAGAGGATCTTCCCTTTCCAATTTGCTTATCAAAACCACCGTAACAACTGCTCCAGGTTTAAACAGTTTAAACAACTTATGGATGACAGTGTCTGGGACTTTGTGCTTCATTCGGTTTAAGAACATTTTGTGCAATTTAATTTTAAATATCCATAAGCTAATGTGTCCTAATATGACACTTCAGCAAAACATCCCTAAAAAGGGCTTCAACAATACAGTTAACACAAATTAGTTCAAAAGGGAAGAGTCTGTAGGAAAGACATCCCTGTGGATTCCCACCATCAGATCCCTTTTGCTGGTTTCCTGCCTGTATAGCTTGTCTCTCTGAATGGTATCAGCACGTGCCCAGCCCATCTGCTCTCAGCAGGAACACTCACGGCTTCAGCCTTACGCTCATTTTGCCATGGGGTGTAGGGCTTTGCCTTCTCTGCAAAACAAGGGATTCCTGACACGCTGGTTTGTGTAAAACACCGGCTGTGCGTGCTGAGCGTGAGCTGGCATGCAGGACGAGGTGTAGCAGGACCGCACGCCGACTCCCCCAGTGGAATTAAACTGAGCCAAGGCAAGGTGTTCATCTTGGCAGCAGGGAGCTCACGGGAGGTCAAACCCACAGGGCTGGCAAGCTGTGACCTTACCCGCCTATCACTTGGCCAACTGCAGCTGCTCTGCGTTCCCCAGGATTAGGCTGCCACTAATGCTCACAAACTTTCCACCCAGATAACATCTTTCCCAGAACACAGGCAAAGCTTTTCTGCAGTTGGGCTTTCCTCAGTGAGGACACGGCTGCTCAAGTCAAACTTCCTTTTCCAGCTACAGCTGATTGAGCATGATGGCCATGGCAGCAGGCTGCTAACAGCAGAATAACCTACCAACGTTGAGACATTCGAGGAGGAAATGACCAGCTGTTATCTTACTCCTCTTCAGCTGATCCCATCTCTGTCTTCATTTGATTTGGTTTGTGGGGGCTTAGAAATCCTCTTGTCCAAGTCACTGCTAACGTCATGCTGCCTTGTGCCATGAGCAAGTGTGATGCTCAGGCTCTTCACCCCACTTCCCACAGGCTCAAAGGCAGAAATGCCACCGGCCTGCCCTTATCTTTCTCAAAAAGCACGATGAGGGACTGAAAAGAAAATTAACCTTGTGCTTCTCCAGGGCCTCACCTAAACCAAAAACGCTACCAGGCACCAGAAGAAAATCTGGTTTCAGGGAAGGAAAGCTTCAGTCTGCCTTGTATCTCAGCAACATAGAAGGAATTGTGCAAAAATTCTGATTGGATTGCTTCCATTTCTATGCACTTACTTCTAGAGTCTCTCCATCCCACTGAAAGCAATCCTCTAGTCAAGACCAACAGACTTGGGCAAGCATCTAGGACCTGCCTGCAGTGTCGACCGTCTCCCACAGGCTGGCTACAGGGCCCAGACCATACCTTTTTCTGAGACTCATCAGGAGTGCCAACAGGACTGATGCAGACGTCTTCAGATTCAGAGTGATTAAACTCACACGACGAAACACTGGCCGAGTCCGTGCTTTCACCAGAGCTCCCGCTTGGAGTAGATTTGGGTTGCTCTTTGATGGGTGTGCTCTGGGTGATCACCTCAGAGCCTAGAAACAATCTAGTGTAGAAAAGAAAGCATAACAGCCAGTAAGTGAAAAGGGAACAGAGCTGGGCTGAGCAAAGCTGTCGCTTGGTTCAAAAACCTTACGTATTGTTTTGTTTTCCGATCTTGAGTGGCCTATTGTTTTCATTTCCCCTATGTTGTTTATATGGTTTGTAAAGAGAGTTTGTTACACACTAAAACAATACCTTCTTGACACAGCACACCCACCAGCTGCAAGGCAAAAATCAGAACTAATGCCCCACTATCACAAACGAGACTCCTCTTCAGTCAGTTAAATTTTCAGACTCACTTGCTAGGAAATGACGGATCGTAAACCTAATGTGTTCGCAATCCAAGGGAAAAGGGACAAGTTAGAGGCATGGCAGCTGGCTCCACCTTGCGTGCTCCTGCACACTGCTGTCACACCCTGGTCCCTCTCACACAAGGCAGCTCAAGACCTACTCAGTCACCATAAGTGAAACAGTGCATGAAAGGTAATACATGGCCATACACCGGGAAGAGGTCCTTCAAAAGGCGAATTCATTCCCGCTGCAAATTCTTTCACTCAATAGGAGTGCCACAGATACCAGTTTCTCTCTAAGAGTCCGACCAGACATGTACACAATGAGGAGATCACAAGAAAGTGTAAATTATAGTCTCTCCCTCTCTGAGACTCATTCCTAAATGCAGGTCAAGTAAATTTAAAGGAGTGTCAAAGGAAACAAACTTTTATAGTATATAAGGTAGAGAGGCAAGGTGAATTAGATGCCATGTCAGCATGCAGTTAATGCTTTAAAACAATTTAGAAAGGTGTCACTCGCTGTTTCCAGGATGAATTATGCCAGTCTTTACTATAGTATTAATTTGCAAAATACATTCCGAGTGCAGTCGAAACAAAACCTTAGACAAAGACTGCATAGCACAAACAAACTCAGTTCAGTAAATTACAATACTACAGTACTGAAACGCAGTCAGGAATGAGGGAACAAAGCCTTCACAGCAACAATTCTTACACGCATGCCAAGGGAGACACAAATGAGAGGCCGCCAAGAGTTCAGGCATTGTCATCTTCAAAGCTCACATTTTTACAGTGTATCACCACTAACTCGGGTGGACTGATCAAAACACTTTCCAAACAGCTGCACAGATTTTTTTGCGTGATTTTTTTGGATGAAAACATCTATTCCTTCAGACCCTAACCTGCAGTAGCACTGACATGAGGTGAATGGCTGATGGCTATTCCGAGGAAACTTAAGTGCAAGAATCAAGCAGGAAAGGAAAGTTGGGATCTGCTACTGCTGTTAAATTCATCATTTCCCCCCTCATCTTGATCATGCCACAGGTATGTGGGAGTCCCTTCATATCTCCTCATGCATCAGGTTCAAATTTCTCACCTTTAAGATATTTTCACTTCGGTCCTTGATCTCTGCTTTCATTCCCTGCAGCTTTCCTTGAATTCCTGCTAGTGTATAGTTTCCTGCGTGTGTTTAGCTGCGTGTCCCTGTTCTCCACCCACCTCCTGTTTGAATCTTTGCGGTATTAGACTAAATTGAACCATGTCCCCATGACTTTTTTCCCTTTCTCTAACTTGAAGACAGTTAGGCAGATTGTTTCCATTATCAAATGCCTTTCTGCTAACCTTAACTTTCATATTAAAATGCTGCAAAGAATTTTTGCATGTGTATAGCAAATTAGACTAATAATAGGCCAGACTTTATCCTCATTTACTCTGTTTTGCTACTGCACTCAGGGAAGTTATTACACAATAGATATTGAATTTATAACCCAGTGCTAAAATTGTTCCTTTTTCTGACAGCTTAGGAAGGCTTGTTTGTTTCTAATCTCTTCATCATTAATAATTCTTATGACTACTTATAACAATAGAAAGGGACAGCTTCAGACAGAAGTATGCATTTCTAGCTGACGGTGTCTCCTTAAAGTAATGCAGTGGTCTGGATCCCCAGCCAGATTTTTCAGCTGGTGAAATGAGTACGGTTTGTTTGGTTTATTCAGGTTCGTATTAACACACTAGTGCCCTTTGCCCCATCATACTCACAGGCTGATCCTCTTCACCATGCTTTTCCGAGATTTTGGTGATGTGGTGCTGGTGTCAGCAGCTGCTTCCACCTCACGTGAAAGGCTGTAACTAAAGAACAGAGACCACTGGGTTAATTTTTACAGACGATACTATTAGTTACATATATCAAAGTAGCAATATTCAAGAAATTTGAGAAAACTTCAGTTATTCCCACTTCACAGAAGATTGCAACTACACAAAGAGGAACGCAGCTCTGTCCATATTTTGCCATGGTGAAGGGGATATTTCACTTCTTTAGAATAGTTTTAAAAACTAGTGCTTTTTTGGATGACATTCGTAGTTTTATTTAAAAAAATAATCAAGAAACTACCCAACATGTGAATCTTGGACGAGCTGACTTTTTTTTTTACTACAACTCAGTATCTGTGCTTACACTCTTAGTGCAGCAGAGTGGTACCTAAATACTTAGTGGAGATACTAAAGTGCTGTAAATAAATTGTCTTGGGTTGATCTAGCAGTGTGTGCAGTAGCATAGAACTCAGCAGGGCTGCAAAACCCACCCCAAACACCCAGGAGACATTCATGTGGTGAGCACTCAGCATGCTCTGCGTTGCCTTGGCTACCTGCTGCCCGCATCCACCAGCCAAATGCTCGGTGGCTGCATCTTGATGTCCCTTAGGATCCTTTTCTGAGCATGTGTCTGGCCATATAGACACCCCAGACGCAGCAGACTATCATATTTCAAAGCTAGAAGCCTGACTTCCAATCTCAAAACTAAACCCTGCTAAGTGTTCAACAGGTTTTCTACAGCTGTTTAGCAGAAGGCAGATGTATTTCCACTCTCCTCGAGCAGCAGCATATGTAAGTTCCTGTAAGAGGATAGCTAAAGGCTGACATAACCTACCTGCAGGTGGGTGTGGGGTAAGAAAAGCCTGCTTTGCCAGCTGGACTGAGAACCTACCTCTCCTCCTCAGTTAAATGCTGCTGTCTCCTGAACCATTGGATGAATTTTTGGTCTGGTGTCATGCAGTAGCTGTTACATGCAGATTGCAAGAGCTTAATTTGAGCAATTACTGCAAATTCCTAAGAAAAAAAAAGTAATCAAAGAGGAATTCTAATTAGAAAACATGATAAAGCCAAACAGACTCATGCATATGCTAAACACGTGCAACAACAGAGCCAGGACAAACTTTGTTTGACCTGAAGTTCAGTTTCAGATGAGTAACTGACTGTTTCAAGAACCAGTTTTTCAAACAATGAAGTCTCTTTTTTTTTTTCCCAGCACCTGTAATGTGCATTGAAATGTGAACATTTTGTGAGATGCACACAAATTAGAAGACAAATACAAGGAATCATACTTCACCACAGAGCTTTTCCCAAGTACTAACCAAAGTGTCATGCAAGTGCAAACCCACCAAATAGCAGCACTGCTGGCTGTTCCTCTAGGAACAAGGGTAGCAGAGGGTCACAAGTTCTTCAGGTTTCTCTACCCTGCTTACCCTTTTGCTGGCTAGATCAGCTCTGAGAGAAGAATCATGCTCTGTACTTAGGTGGTTCTCAGGCAGCAAACAAGGGTAATAATTAGGAGTGGCTCTGACGAAAGCAGAGAGTCTGATCCTCCCCGGCTTTGCACTTTGTGCACTCACGCTTGCACCAGAGGAATGTAAAATGCTACACTTAGTACGTGTGACTAGAATGCGCTGCTCTTCTGTAATGCCACTTGCATGCACACTTTGCCAAAATAATTCTTAAAACCCCCTTGTGGTAGAGGAGGCTCTAGAATCAGGATGCAGGAATGGAGCTGAGTACTCGGCATGGTTCAGAGGGCGGCTTTGCCACTGGTTTATATGAAGCTGAACTGATGACCATGGAGAAGCTCGTGTATGTCATTATTAGAATCTTGAGCTTTGCGGTTCTACATACGAGGCAAGTCCAAGAAGTGGTTTATAGAGCTGGGAGCAGTTAAGGGAAGGAAATGGCTCCATCACAGCCAAATCCAAGTCAGCTTTCAGACCCCAGAACGGAGATTTGGCACAACTTCAGACAGACAGATGTACCACTAGTACCTTTACTACTACATAGCATTACTTATCTCTGACCAACAAGGATCAGCCTGAAAGGAAAAACTGATAGCATTTATTTCTCGGTGCCGTGTACCTAGTTCGCCCTCTGCAGCCTTTTACCTACAGTTTACTGCAGCAGAAGGACAACATTTATAAACTGTATCTTCTGGAAAGCAAAGATCTCGCACCACCAGGTCTGATTCACTCTCAACACACAGGACATACACATGTAACGTATTCCCGTGGACACCAAATGGAGGGAATGTGCATGCCCGAGATGTAAATTCCATGGCAGTAAGTGGCCTGCAGCTCCTCTTCCCCTATTGCACACGTCTAAAAAGTAGGTTCTTTTCCGACACCACTCCTTACAGTTTGTCAGAGGCTCGCAGCATTTCAGGGATCTATTCTTTCCTCACAAACTTGCATTAAAATTAGCACCTGTTGTATATGCTTGAGCAAAGACAACAGGCCTTGCCAAGAAAATGCTATAGAAGAGGGTGTAGGTAAACTAAAAATCACATAACATTCAACTTACCTTTCGCCTCTTCTCAAAATTTATCAGGCCACCCTGTTGGAAGAAAAAAGGGATCAGAGTAGAAGACCACATGCTCAGTTGAATTTAATCACAAACAGGATGAAGTAGCAAGGCTAATGTAAAGCGCAGACCTGCCCTGAGTAAGGACCTTCCAAAAATACCTGTCTCCAGATCTGGTATAAACCACAGAACTCATATACCTGAGTCTCCAGGGGATATCTGTCCCCATGGCCTAAATGGCAATCTGCCCAAGAAGAAAAGCCCAATACAAGAATGCTCATAAAAGCCGTGTCGAGATCAGGTCCGAAGAATGCTAGCGGGATTTTGCACACAAGAAACAAACTCGGCTTTTGCCTGTGCTGTGAGTTTAGCAGCGTTCCCAGCAAGTTTCAGAAACGCTGAATGCAAAGCATGGACAGAAGGGAAGCTGCCAAAAAGAAAAGGGATATGTAGGAACTTTACACAGGCCTGTTTTCGTGCAGTTTTGCAAAACAGAAAAACCAAAGAAACCAGCAACCATTACCAGCGCAGCAAGAAGTGTATTTGCCCGTTCTTACCATAAATACCACCACTAGCACAAAGAAGGCTAAGCGCCTGCAGCGTGGCTCCTCAAGTGTCTACAGTAACAGGGCCAATTTTCAAAGGTGTTTAAAAACCTTTGAAACGAACACTTTTGAAAATTGGCCCCATCCTCAGTCTCTATTAAATGACCAGACTCTCTTGCAATCCTTTTCCCCTTCCTATTCTAGATTGGTTCCCCCTGCTTGTTCAGCTAAAGAGAAATGAAAAAAACAAGTCTTTAATCACTTTAGAGCTCAGAATCAATACTGAAGCAACTTCAGTGATCAGTCTGAAGAGCTGAATTCATGATCCTGTGTATTTTTACCAATTATTCACAGAAATCCTTACACCTAAAATGTTGTTTTCAGAAAAATAAAACAGAATAACGGAAAGCCTACTTTCTTCACGTTTTCTAACCTAAGACGACAAGGCAAAATGCAATGCTAAGCTTGTTCCTTGAGATAACTGCACTCAAGTTCACACAGGATTCTTGTTGCTAATAAAACTGTATATTGCTTCCTTTTTTTCTGAAAACAGATTCCTCTGTTCTTAAGAGCTGCACAAGAACCCAGTAGAAGATACATGAACAGACACAGTCAGCACCGGGAAGGCAGGGAAGATATTTAGGATTCAAAATATTGCCCCGAATTACCTCAATATAGTCCTGAAGGGCTGTGTCAAGCATGATGAGATCAGTGAGGAAGGTACCAAGATAAGGTACTGTGCCTTGCATTACTCCCTGCAAATTATAAGAGCAATGTTGGATTAATTGACTGAGAAATGGTAATAATTAGAATGCTAAAATGCTCCTATGTAAGAAAATGAAATAAATAAAAATAGTCTGCTTAACCAAACAGCGGTCTTAGAAATTACATTTTCTTTCATTATGTCATCCTCAGTATCTAATCTAGAATTTGTATCAAATTCTTACGAGAGCAGGATGCTCACACAGATATTGCCAAGTGGTTTTATATTACAATATTGCCACCATACACTAGTTTCTAACAGTGGGTCACAGGAAACCCTGCTGTGGAAGAAGCATTGGGCACCAGGGACAAGGTCCCTTGGTTACCTGCTACAAGAGAAAGATCTGGGGAACGGTCCTGGCCTGTGTAAGCAGTTTCTCTCTCTGCTTCATTCCAGTGGATTTTTACGTAATGATGTTGTTACATCTTGCAACAGTCAAGTCACAGGTTTTTTCCTCTAAGAACTGACCATCTTCCCCAACCATTCACTGCATTTCAATAGTAATTACTCAGATTTTAAGCTTTCTAGGTTGCTAGCACTTGTAGAGTTCAGGCTGTTTCTACCATCTGAAAGGATCTGTATTTTTTCCAGTCAAACAGACAAAAAAAAAAAAATCATATTCAGCACTTTTGCCTCCCTATCCCAGATTTCTCTCCCCTTGTCCTTTTAAATCTTTGCCATCTTTGAGACAAAAGCTATTTTCACCAGCAAACTGGAAACCAGACATATTTTACAAAGCAATCTCTATAGAAGTCTGTGCAATTTTCAAGCTGGTATGTCAGAAGCTTCATGAGCTTGTTTAAAAGCAAATGAGATTTCTGCTCTGGTCAGAGCTAATTTTCTTTATCACAAGAATTCCAGTATGTGCATTATGTATTTTACTACCTGAAAGTTGTGTGGCTTTCCCTGTATTTCTCTCTAAAGGCGTAGCAAAAGTAGGTAATGGAATTCTTTCTTGTAGGACACGTTTATATTCATCAATCATTTATTACCCCTTTATATGGCAGGTTTAGTAACTTTCTGGAAGACTTGAAACTAAGGCCAAACCCTTGGCTCAGTATCCATCCCAAACAGCTTGTTGGGATGTGAAGTAAATCCAAGTGGAGACGGAAGCAACAAGCCTATACGCCCAGTTATCCCTAGCAGGGGACAAGGGAAGATTGGTGCCAGGAAACATAACGTGGCTCCTTCATACATGCACTGAATCCTGAAATCTCTGAGCATTCCCAGCATCAGATCACTGAACGCGCTGGCTACACTCATGCTTTGCATATCCATTTCCTCCAGCATTTCAGTACACAGGCGGGTGATCCTGCAGTAAAAGGACAGCCGAATTGCACTAACACCCATGGCTGTTACAGCTTGGCAGCTCAGCATAGGCCATACAGCTTGAGCTGGGTGCAGCACTAACCCCACTTTGTAATTGTTTATATATACATATATATGCATGTGTGGGATTGTGTGTGTGTATATATATGCACATTATATATACGCACACTGCTTACTACCATCCATAGCATAAGGGAAATGCAGCTTTGGGCGTATATTTACAGGGACAGACATTGTGACTGCATATTCAGTCTAAACCTTTCGGTTCACTTGCTTTGTATCAATCGATAGCATTGCTGTGATTGTTTTGCTTGGCAGAGGGCACATTCAAGAGCGTTACCTACTGCACACTCGCTTTGCTAAATACCTTTCTAGATTTTGCTTCTTACATAATTGACTAAATAGGTCTAATCATGTTACCAATTCAAAAAGGGTAGGAAAAGGACCTGAGACATACCATATCTTTTTGAAGTTGCAGTCGTCTCTGAGTCCTTTTCTGATTTTCTTTCACACTGCTGTCCAGATTCGCAAATTTGGATGTTCCTTCCTGTTAGGGAATTAGAAGGCAAATAATGGAGGAGCTAAGTGGGAAGCTGACAACTATGTTTATGTAAAATAATTGCAAATATATTTAAACAGGCAAAAGTATTTGCTGTGCAGGTACATGCATCTATATGCACACATGCTAATTTTCTGGGACTCGTACACTGATTGGGAATTTTGGACAAAATCTCACAAGATGACCATAAGGGAATTGTTCTGCAAAACAGTTCTACTCGGGCTGAAACTAAGTGCTGTTGAAAAATCTCCTGAGAGTTTAAATCAGAGAAGCTTGGAAATACTTCAGGTGTCCAGATGCTTCTCTGAACTCTGACACTCTTGACCCCAGGATTTCTGTTTAATTTGCTAATCAGGACTGCTACAAGTAAATATCTCTATCTTATATAATGCTTTGTTGTTTTTCTTATACCACAACATAGAAATCCAGCAACTACCCTCTGTGGCTCACTGACTAATCCAAAACCACGCAGGAAATGGTAGTAACAGGTTTTCATCTCCACAATTCAAGCTTTCCTATGAATGGATGAGCTATTTCACAACAGATCTCTAGCCTTTATTTCCCTGGATCCACATGGGATGCTTGGAGTTAGTGTTATTTTTTCCAATGGTTGGATAGACAGGACATGAATCATTATCAAAGTCTTTTTAAGAGGCACAAAACAACAGCCTGCACTTGTAAAGATCCTCTTGTTACAATATTTACTTCTCTCAGTCACGGTTAATGAATAGATCACTCAAACTGTATTTCCTTCCTTGGCTGAAAAACAGGAGCAAATGAAAAAGGAGTGTTGTCTCAATGTTTTCAAGATACTGAAAGGTAAACTCAAGGTTCTCTAACAGCAGCTGGCAGGCAGGCACAGAAGCTAAAACTGCAGCTCCCAGCAGTGCCGTTGTCCGGGGAGGAGACAACACAGTGATGCCCCTCCATGCCGGCCAACCTGTTTCATATGGCATTTTGTCTGCTCTACACTTAAATTCACACGATGGATAGGCAAGGGTCAAACATGTCATCCTTAGAGAGACTGTTTATAGTGAAAGAAAACAAAGACTTTAAGGATTTAGCGGACATTAATTCTAAAATCATTACAGAACGGTTCAAGACAAGGAGGAGAGAGAGGTTCTAGGTATTCCGTGAAATTTTTCTCCTTTTGCTGCTTTCAAAATGTTTTGCAAATCTACTTATGGTAGCTGGAGAATGTGATTTGCTGGGAGCCAGGAGGTCTGGGGTCAGACTGAATTGTTGTTTTGTCTTTTTAATATTTAGTTAAATAAGTTGTCCTGAACACACATTTTCCCCTCTATGCTTATTATTGTCTCACCTGCTTTAAAATTTAGCTACAGATGTTTATAAGGGATGATAAACGAAACAGACTGAAGGTTTGAATGTGTTCACCCATCATTCCTGAGCAAAACACAGCATTTCAGATACCAAGGCGAGGGGGTAAGGTACAAATGCCGGATTGACTGGATGGAACTGCCAAAAAGTAAACTGGTTAGCCAGTTTAGAGAAAATTTTATGTAAATAGAAAAAACTGCCACAAACATTCCTTAGTTTCTACAGAATATAACCTTTCCCTGCTATTCTTCCTCACTCCTTTCAAGCTACTGAGCTTGTTGGGGTGCACCCAGGAGAGCATACAAGTCAAACTGTTTCAGACAGAGCCTGCTTTGTTGTCCATCTGGCCACACACAGAGCAGGAAGCCTGTTCCTTCAAAATTCCCAGCCCTGTTTTCTAGTTCCAAGAAAGGTACAGGATAGTTGGATAAACATCTTAGTTTAATTCCTCAGCTGAAGCTGAGTGGCATTGTTCCAGTGAAGTCAAAAGCGCTCCAGTGGTACAACCCAGTTGAGAATCTTGTTTGGAGTTTCTCTGCGCTCGTTGGTGCAAACCTGAGCCTTTCTAGATCTGCTCAGAGGGTGCACAAGCTAGCTGCTCATCTTTCTGTACAGAACGGTATAAAGCCAAAGTCCTAATTTTTAACTCATCTCAGTAAAATTACACCATGTGGCACCTCTTCACTCAGTTGTGGCTCCAGTGCTATCAGAGTTACGACACGGCGCACACAGCAGTTCTTGAGCTAGACATCACCATGCCCAAGGGAACTACAGCAGCATGACATTCAACTTGAGGGGCTCCAAGGGATCCTGAATGAGGATGCAAAATCTGTGCTGCTGCAGCCTGCTGTATATGTGGCATCTGAGCTCAATGGGCTAATGCTCGCGCAGGTTCTTTCAGGAACAACAAAATCACCTCTCATCCTAGCAGAAAAGTACAGGTTTTCCAGACCTATCTTCCCTGAAGCACTGCATACAGTAGAGTTCAGGGAGAGACAAGCTTTGGCAGCTGGTTAGAAAAAGGAATAATTTCAGCTTTGATTGAGATCACAAGCCTTGCAATTCAAGCTAATTCTCACCTTCATTAGTAGCTCCCTACTCGTCAAATAATTGTCATGATCAGAGAAGATATCAGACAGCTCTTCGAACATCAGCATTACATCCCTGTACAGGAAAAGATTAAATTATTTAGGTTATTAGTAAGCACTCTAAATCAGATCAGGTTACTATTTTTTCTCATGAATTGTTAATAGTTGGGCATATAAAAAGAGAACACCAAAATGCATCTAATGAGATACTGCACATCTACTAGGAACCTTCTCGAGATCTTCTGGTGCTCCCAGTAAAGTCAGGCTTTATTTGACAGCATCACAGAGAAATGCCACTGACCACGAGTAGGGTTTTCAATCACACTGCAAGGTATGAGATTTTTGTAAAAAAGAGGATAAATGGATACAAAGGGACAAAACAATAGCTGTGAGAGGTATCCTAAGTACTTCATTTTTGCCCTGTTTCATGCAGTCTGGAAAACTAGAAGGATTTAAATGTACGAGTCCCTTTCTATTACCCAACACTATAAACACAAGATGGCAATATTTTGATCAGGAACAGGAACATAGGGCAGCGGAAGGAAAGAGCCACCTCTCTCTAGGGGAAATGCAGAAGTATACTGTGTGGCAGAGGGACATTTTTCTCTGTTTATCAAATGCAAAGGAAAGAAATCCATTCTTCCCAAACTGAATGAGCAGAACATCATCTTTCCAACACAGAGATTTCTAGTGTCTGTTTGGCGTGCAGTAATATGCCAGTTGCACAAATAGGTATTGCCCTGTAAGAAATCTGTCTTCGATACAGATTTGGATTTTGCAGTTTGGGGATATATTTTAATGAAATGTCAGCACCACGAGAGGATAAATGAGGGTCTGTAGCAACCTGGACCTCCTCCAATTTCATGGGAGAAAAGACAACAAGCAGGTATCACAGTGCCCTTTTGTTGACCTTCCGAGAGCAGTGTGCACAAGCTAAGTGAGTAGTTAGTCCTATGTTTTTTCAAAATAGGTTGTGGAAGATCCAGTATGCTATAAAGGACAGAAGAGACCCAGTATCCCTGAGGGCAGGTTGACCCCTTGATAGGAAACAGGAGCTCACAGCAGTCGAGCCAAAAAAGAGGTCTGAACCTCACAGGAATGAGAGGTTCTTCTAAGAGAACAGATGTCCATGAAGGAGCCATGAACTGAGAACAAGATGAAAAGAAAGAGCGCTGAGCTTTTTGGCTTTGTATGGGGCTAGCCACGGAAGTGGAGGGGGAAGCTTACTTTGGAACGCACGCCCAGGTCTTCTTTAGCCGATAGATGGAGTTGGACTGCAGCGCTGAAATGATGGCCCTCAAAGAGGAAAAATTCTTCAGGATCCTACATTCCTGTGAAAGGAGCGGTTAGAAATACAGGAGCATTAAATGTCAGCATTACGAATAGGTTAGTGCTCTTCTGTTTGACCGGTGTCCTGCTTGCTACACATTTCTCACTGCTAAGCAGGCAGCTGTACAAATAATGAGCATAAAAAATATCACTCCCCCCTCCAGCCACCAAACACTTTATGGGCTTTGGCACTTATAGCTTGTTTTCCTCACTTTCATGTATTTGTGGTGATGTTGCAGTGTTACAGCTTCCAGTTCTCCTAGTGAAAATAAAAGAGGAACTGAGTCCATGAAGCCAGGCTAAAGAGCACAAATGCTACACTTCTTTAAAGCTCTTTATAGCACTAATCTCTTTTACCCTTTAGGGTAAAAACCAGGCTTTGCCTCTTTGTATGTGGTATTTAAAATGTAAACCCTCAATCATCTAAGTGTCAATTATAAATAAAGACATGCAAAGGAATAACCTGTTATTCAAGTATGTGCACACTGTTAAAAGAGAAAAAGCTCCCAGCTTTTCCAGAATTAGGGTCAAATCTTAACAGAGACTGGTTCATAGACGTCTCTTATGCAGCCTCTCCATGGCAAAAACTTTGATGGAAAAGGACACTGAAAAACTTAATCCTCAAAAAAAAAAAAAAAAAAAAATAGCAAAGATTCCTGGTAAAGCAGATGAAATCAAGGAGGGGCGGGTGGAAAGTCTGGCCTGACTCTCCAAGGAACTAGGGTAAATCTGAACCAGAGTACGGGCACCACAGACCTCAGAAACTCTTGCAAATACAAGTCCTCCCAAACAGGTGTCTGTACATGCAAATTAAGCAGACAAAACCCATGCCAATTGACCGTTGCATGTAGATGAGAACATATTCAAACTACAATTCCGCTTCTGCAAAGTTTTATGGGGCTGATTATTACACTAATAATGCTGATTATGTAAAGGATCCTTACAGTGAAAACAGACATAATTTATTTCCTTTGTAGGACTGAACAAATGTAAAGTAACCTTAGCATAAATGAAAGTTAAACCTTAATGTATCAGCAACTCTGTTCATGAGTTGCATTAAGATTGGCTGAACAACTAAGGCACATTTATTTGCCTAAAAAATAAAAAAAAAAAAAAATCTTTGTGCAACTTGGGAGGCTAGTTTAATGAAGTGTGGCTTAAGAAGACTGACTGGGCGGACAGCATTTGAAGCACCTTGGCAGTTAGGCTAGATAAAGACCAAGTTCAAGATCACATGGTAGGACATGCAAGACCTGAAAGCTATTTTTGTGTGGTTTGGGGCCAAAGAAGCCACATAACAGCTCTTCTTCGGAGACTGACACATTTGAGAAGGAGATCCTTCTTTATGTTCAACTTGAAATTCAGGCTGGGGAGAACACAGATTTAGAGGCACGAGTTCTTAGCATATTTTTTTTTTCAAATACGATAGGAGTTTGGACTGGAAGATCCAGTTTGGAACCATCTTGGCTTAATTGCACATTGCATAATTTAAAGCACATTAGAAATTCAGTATTGGATTTTGTGTTCTCAATGATTTAACTGACTGCAGACTAAACTTTAGCAAGCTTTCATTTGTATATAAAAAGAATTTTTAAGACTGCTTTGGATAACTTTGTTTCATGCTGTGTCCTTCACAAGGGGAAACCAGAAAGAATCCTGTGCAGAAGCAACTTTGATTAAAAAAAAAATAAACATAACAGGATATTAATAATTTCATTTTTACTTTTTATTTTTAAAGAAAATATTGTGTGAGTGAAATTGGCTGCTTCTGCTCAGGAACCTTAGGTATAGCAGTGAGGGCTGGCAGTTAGAAAAAGTATTTGGTTTATCTTGTAAACCAAGACAGTGGATCCAAAAGTCACAAACAGATAACAAACATGGAATTCCATGCTGCTAAGTTACAGAGTTAGCTGTCAGTGAATAACTGCACTTTAATGAGTGGATTGTTTTCTAATTCAGGCCTCTAACTATTCAAAACACTCATTTGCATGCACAAAGCAAGCAACTTTCTTCAGAAGTGGGCAGCTAAGTATATATGCAACTAGCTGTTCTACATGTGCAATTATTTTGTAAAGCGTGCACATGCATTTTTCATGTGCTTAGCTAAGACTGAAGTATTTAATTATGTGTATGAATTAAGTAAGGCAGAAGCACTGAATCAATAGAGGTGGAGAACAAAGTTCTCCATCCACAGAACAAGTATGATGAGCGTGGTGCCTGTACTGGCTTCCCTGGGCCTTCCTGCTGACCCACAATGAGCAGGAAGCTGCTTCGTACTTGCTCGCCCAAACTGCAGACCAGTCTGCCCTGTAAGGGCCCCTTTAGCCGGTAACCTCTGCAACTTAAAGATCTGCACACAGAAAATAGGCATCAAACTTCCTAATCCATTCACATGGGCTATAAAGCAGCCAGCAGATGATAACAAAAACGAGTCGGCGTAAGTGCCAAAAGGGAGGTGAAAGACTACTTCCCCATACCAGTTTCCTGAACCATGCAGTTGCTGGAGCTTAGGTGCCAGGACTAACAATGCTGCCTCTGGAAGCATAGAAGTGCATTGTCAAGGTTGGAAAGCCTCTGTTTGGCTTGAGCTTTTTATGACTGCTTATTTTGTATAGCTCAGAAAGAACCCATGTGATTCTTAAAACAAAAGTCAACACACTTCCATATGAAAGTGCTTTAAAGTTCTCTTCAAAAGAGAGATCTAGTTTAGTGCCAGCTGCCCAGCGCTCTGAAGGGGAGTTAAAAAGATTGCAGTAAAATATTAAAGATAAAATCTAAGAAATTAGCAAACCAGAGTTATGTAAAGAAGGCATGCAAAACCCTTTCATGCAAAGATTAAGAAACACCTAATCTGCTACACGACAAAGGAATTGAAGCAAAGAGTAAAAACATGTTAAACATGCGAGACGATACAGCAGAAAGGTCAGAAGATGAGGGGACTAGTACCATATTGTAACTCTACTTATATTTTCTTGTCACTGCTTGCATCTCTTGCTCCCTGCTGTTTTGTGTACCTAATATAAACTGTGAATAACTCAGTAGGCAAATGACTTTTCAGCTTCACGAATCATTCAAAACAAAAAAGCAGAAACAACTTTTTTCATTTTTTCCAAGTTGAAGAGGCTACTGCTTCCTAGAAGTAAATTAGCTTTGTCTGCACTTACTTAAAACCTTGTGTTTACTTTCCTTTCATATATACATACAAATATATATAAGCGTATGAGAACACGAACAGTTGTGCTGTCTTCCACCATGGCTGATTTCAATTCTCATGGTGTTCGTAGATGCAGGAGCGGGAGCGTGATGCTCATTGACTGAATGTGAATGGCCAAAGGCAGGTAAGCATGAAGCTTATTTTGACGGTGCCTCCTGCCTGCACCACTGCCAGACCTACTCCATTCTTGTTAAACTTTCCTCTGAAAACAAGTCTAGCCTTTGGATGATATCAACCATCACTTCAACTTCTTTCACTGATATGAGCAGTATTTTCTTCCTAGGAAAGTGAACTGTTTGAGTGTATACCTATCTTACCGTAAATAACACATTATCCAGTATATGGCACTCCCCATCTGCAAGACACAGTATCTGCCTCACCCGTTAATTAGCACTCCTAACCCTGCGGGGAGACAAGCATCAACCCTGTTTCCATGGTGGGGAAGGAACCAAGGAGAGGAAGGGCAATACTTCATCTGCTATTACAAAGAAAGTCAGTCAAAAATAGAGAGAATTCAAGCTAAGATGTTCACTGGCCTGGGACCAACACATACAACCCCTTTCTCCCCTCCCAACCCCCTCACTCCAAGGTACCCACACAAGAAACATTAAACAGTCTAGAATAAATGCTTTACATGTGCAATATGAATCCACTTCTCAATGATCTTGGCTCTTTGCTGTGTTTTGAGTTCTTTGTTCATCAGGATAGTGCTGACAACACACTTGGTAACTGCATTGAACTGAGAGATGGTGGCTCTGATGGTAGGTACCAGGTGCTCATTTTCTTTCTTATCCCTTCGAGACCAGATGCATCCCAAACAGTGGTAGGGCACAACTTTCTTGAAAAGTTCCTAGAGTGAAACAGAAGCGTGTACATCAGCAGAATTCTCCTAGATCTCTATTGTCCACAAGAAGAAATGCATGTTTTCAGTGCAAATTGGATCTAATTCTAATACAGTATTACAAGGTAAATATTTGTTTTCTCTCAGTTTAAAATATACACTTTGGCATACTCTTTATAGGCTTGATGCCCAAAACCAGCTCTCAGCTGGGAGAATAAAAGACACTTTTACAACAGTTGCATAGCCAAGGGGAAATTTTTTTATATAATGATATTTTGAAGGAGATCGATACAGACAAACTAAATTAGAGCACTACAGTTAAGAGTACCTATACCTCTTTAGGCCAGGCAGGAATGTAGTCAAAATGTGCTTTTTCTCAGGTGTCAAATACTAAACTTTACAAACAAAAAAGGCTACACAGTATACATTAACACTTCAGAATGACTGAAGGAAAAAGCCCAACGAATGAAACAAGTTTGCATAACCAAGCAGAGCTGTGTTCTGTGTCCCAACAACGGACCTATAAATAAAAATTTAGAAGACCAGCACTATTTCCCTTAGCATTTCAAGAAGTACATATATTCTACATACTGCATCCATGTATGTCAATTGTTCTGCCACAAGGTCTTCTTGGAAAAAAGAGAATTCTTCTGGACTGATCTCCAGTTCCTCTTCATCAGATAGGTTACAGGGGGAAGTGCTATGGAACGCATCTGTCCAGGATGGAAAACATAACAATAAATTTATACAGCAAACGGTGAATCAAAGCAGATGTTTGTTTCAAAACATCACTGTATGTATTTTAGCAGAACATCCAAATTGCCCCACTGTGCTGCATATTTTGGTGAGAAAGATGATCAACAGAAGATTAAATTGGCAAAGAGAAGGTGGAAGAGAGAGTTAGAGAGAATTGAGCTGTTCAGGGTCTCTTAGCTTAGAAGTGGGTTAACCCATTTCCTAACCATTCGTCTGAAAGAATAAATACCACCACCCCCCCCAACAAAAATTCCTTATTAACATTGCAGAGTTTTGTTGATCTACTTTTCAATATTTATGCATTTTACAATGTGAAACTAACCACCACAAACCAAAATACAAAGGGATGAGACTGCAATTATATCCACAAAATATTACATTAGGAATGTTCTTATACCCAGATTTCACCTCCCACGTGCGGAAATAAAAGGATGTATCAGATTTTCTTGGCATCATTTGTGCCTTCACAGGGCTACACAGACTATATTGATCCAGCATCCCTCACCTTCCCTTTCTTGGAATTTTTCCCAGAAAAGGGAATACGATGAGGACCTGCAGCATTCAGCTGGATGCTGCTTCTAAATTTGCACTGGGCAGCAGTGAAGAGGTGAGACAGGAGAGCTGTCCTCACTGCGGGACCCGATCCAGTGCAGAAGGGAAGGGATTTCACAAATGTTCCCATGTCACCTTTTGGCTCCCACAGGTTGGGAACAAAGCCGCATTAGAACACAAAGAAATATGCCCTTGTTTCCCATGGTACAGGAGGAAGTCAAACAGAAAATTCCTGAAAATAAATCCTCTTCCTAATTCCTTTTACTGTAAGGCAACAGTAACTCCAAAGGAAGAAAGAGGAAAAAAAGCTTGGACTTGTTGAAGACTAACAACGAAAGTAGCGAGTTTACTACTAGTGAGATTTCATTAGCAAAAACAAGCAGTGCATTTCAGAGGATGTTATGCAATATTTCATATCCAATTAAAGCAGAACAGTCATTAAAGCAATAGAGCAGATAAAGTGATACTTCATCATCGTTTTTCGAAATACTTCATTTTTCCTTTCTTTATTAATTAGCAAAACCTAATTGTCAATGTAAACTGCTAGTTTTTGTGTAACAAATTATAACTACAGGCTGTATCCACATTTCCAACCATACATTCCATTCCAATCTCACAATTTATTGACAGAGCTAAACGTGATAAATGGAGATCTCTGTTCAGGGCTTATTTTTCTGTGGCTGTTTTGTAACAATCCCCCTAATTAAATGGACATGTACTGAACTGTTACAAGAGTCACACTTCTGTCTCTCTCTTTTTGGCTATGTAACTCCTCATTTTCCTTTCAACTCTTTCAACTGAAAAGCCTCATCACTGAGTTACAACCCTACTCAAAACCTTACAGCACCCTTACAACCAGGTCCTGGAGTGCAATGCAAGGTTTTCCTTTTCTTTTTTCATGCCTCTTTTTCTCCTTTCTCTCTCACTTTCATAAATGCCTAAACAGTCTTCTCCCTAACTCCCCAAGAAGCTGGAATCCTCTTATACTCAAGTATCTCATCATCTTCAAATCGCTCTGATCCATTTAGCCCTCTCAAAGCCCAACTGCCGCCTTGACTTCACTGAGAGCAAACAGAAGCCCCTTCTGAATTTGCACTCTCTGACTCACCTTGCTTTGTATTGCTCAAGCTGCAAGCACTGAGGCCGGGGAACAGCTTTTATCTGCGTATCTGGTACTGCAATCTAATCTACTGGCATGGCTGATGGCAGCACTGAATGGAGGTCTGATTACACAAATCAAACTCTAGTATTAGGACCCAAATTTGTAAACTGAGAACATGATGTGAATGCTTTAGAACAATAATTATCAGCAAGTCTTGATTGCAGACAACACATTAAGAGTTTTGAAAGAAATCTCTGAAACAAAGATGGAGCTCGGATAAAGTAAGTGGCAACTCTAAAACTCTTCTCTGCAGACCCTGCAAGCTAATTGCTTTCTCATCCTCTTATTTTATTCTAATTGACAGCCTCTATTCTGCCACAGTTTTGAAAACATTATTCAAACTGACCCATCTTTAACTCGGAAAATAATGTTTTCAACTACTACTTAAGGAAACAAATGCAGAAACAGGGCTGCTGGGAACTTCTGCTCACTTTGAACAACAGATGAACCCAAACATAGCTCTCGTGAGCTTTCTTTGTTTGACCCATGGGAACCAAACCCAGGAAAGGACATCAATAGGCACATATTAGCAATCCTGTTCACCTACCTGTGTTCAGTAAGGAAAACGTCTGGGCTCTGTGTGTACTCCTTTTTATGTATGTGTTAACGAGAGTTAATTTGGCATTTCACGGTATTACGCATTGACATGGTATTTCTAGAACATCCAGCAGACATGATTTTTATAGGATGAAATGTTGGGGTTTTTTTCCTGTCATTTCCTTTATCCTTTATTACATGAATTATTCCCTCTCACCCCTCTACCAAAGCTGGAAGTTGATTCTAATTCTCATTCACACACTACGTGAGCTCCTATGACTTTTCAGCTTATGCCACAGGAAGCTCTCTGACCAGGATAAGGGTATGTGTCACGCTTGACGCTGCACACAGCATATTTGTGTTACTACAGTTCACTATTGTTTCAGCAGACTGTGACCCCCAATAACGTAAGTTTTTCCTCTGTCCTTGGATACCAGCAGCCAGCCACTCAAATAGGAAAAAACAGCCACAGACACTTCCTTTGACATGATGGTAACTAGGAAGAAAAGCTTTGTGACAACAAGGCTTGTGACTCAAGCTGTACTTTTTTGCAGCTCTGTGTTTTACTTTTCGTTGGTTTGGGCTTTTCTTAGAGGGGTAAGGGTGAAGTGAGAAGAATAGCTAAAAGAGTAGCTATGTGGTTTAATTCAATGACATGGGAAGTTTGCTGACAATTAACCCTTTAATTGCTGCAGCAATCTCAAAGCTTTGGCTAAATATTAGAGAAGTGTTGGAATTCCCAGTCCAGCCCAGAATGAACAGGCATAGGCACCTACACTGTACAACTATTTCACCCTGCACAGAACCTGCAGCTTCATACAGAAATTATTACTTTAAAACAAAAACAAAACAAACCAAACAACAAAAAAAAAACCCAAACAAGAACAAAGTCACTCACGCATCTCACAATATTGTCAGTTAGCACGAGAGCTGATGAAATGTAATGCACATAAATCCCTGTGGTACCATACAGTCTGGGAGAACAAACAACAGAAGGGAAAGGTAACTTACTGTCATTTTCCACTTCTTGGTTCTGGAACTGCTCCAAGAGGTTCTGCGCCCTCTTCTCTGGGTCAGAGCCAGGCATATTTGTCTTCAGGTAATCCAGCAACTTCAGCAAACATGGGAAGTCAGGCAGCTCTCTGAAATCCTCAGAGCACTGATCAAGCCAGGCTCGTAAGATTGATGCTATTGCACTAAGAGCAAATACACAGAGAACACACTGGTTGTATACAGCATGCATTGGTGAAATTGTATATATCTGTATCTAATATAACAATAAAACCACTGAGACATTCATACTCCACGTGAAGGCAATATGAAGACTTTTTGAGCAAGGAATTTATTCTTTTTATGCATGGAATCTTAGTAAGATGTCACTCAGATTTTGCCAGGGACTTCAGTGAAGTTGCTCCTGATTTGCATTCCTACCAGCAGATCCAGTTATAGCCCCAAAATGCAAAATAATAAAGAATCAAATACATTTAAGCTATATTGAGACTATCCTATTAAACCAAGGAAATCAAATTATGATAAATAAGGCAATTAAGATAATAGGATAAAATAGACTATGTCAGTTGGAAGGGACCTAAAACCATCATCTAATCCAACTACCTGACCAATTCAAGGCTGACCAAAAAGTTAAAGCATGTTGTTAAGGGCACTGTCCAAATGGCTCCTAAAAAGTGACAGGCTTGGGGAATCACCCACCTCCCCAGGAAGCCTGTTCCAGTGTTTGACCACCCTCTCTGTAAATAAATGTGTCCTAATGTCCACCCTAAACCTCCCCGGCACAGCTTTGAACTACCACCACACATCCTGTCCCTGGATCCCGGGGAAAAGAACTCAGCATCTCCCTCTCCACGTCCCCTCCTCAGGAAGCTGCAGAGCAATGAGGTCACCGCTCAGCCTTCTTTTCTCCAAACTAGATAAGCCCAAAGTCCTCAGCCACCCCTCACAGGACATAACTTCCAGCCCTGTCACCAGCTTTGTTGCCCTCTTCTGGACACATTCAAGGACCTTCACATCCTTCTTAAACAATGGGGCTCAGAACTGCACACGGTACTCCAGGTGAGGACACACCAGTGCTGAATACAGCTGGATAACCCCCTCGCTTGGTCATGCAGTGTTTGATGCACCCCAGGATGCGGTTTGCCCTCTTGGGGGGCCACTCATCAGGGCACACTGCTGGCTCCCACTGAGCCTGTTGTCACCCAACACCCCCAGATCCCTTTCTGCAGAGGGCTGATCTCCAGTCACTCCTTTTCCAATTTATCCTTGTGCCCAGCATCACTCCATCTTAGGTGCAGAATCCAGCATTTCAACTTCTTAAATTTCATCCCATTAATCACAACTCCAATCTATCTAGATCCTTCTACAAGGCCTCCTGTCACTCGTGACAGTCAAGAACACCTCCTAGTCTGGTATCATCAGCAAACTTGCTAATGGTGCATTCAACTCCTGCATCCAGATCATTGATAAGCATATTGAACAGAACTAGAATTGAGCCCTGAGAAACACCACTGATGACTGGTTGCCAGCCAGATGTAGCCCCATTCACTACAACCCTTTAAGCTCTGCAGTTCAGCCAGTTCTTCACAGTGGAATTGGCTGCTCCTGTGCTTCCAAAAGGTGGATCTTAAAGACTGACCAGCACTTGTGGACTCCTAAGCCTTCAAAAGCAGATTCCGAGGGTACTCTGCTAAATAGCTCCCCAAATATCTTAAAGTTTGCTCCCCTGAAGTCCAAGGTTGCAACCCTGATGTCCTTTTTTCTCATTATACTGAAAATTTTAAACTCAATCATTTCATGATCGCTGTGGCCAAGACAACCACCTACCATCACATCCCCCATGAGTCCTTCTCTATTCACAAACAGCAAGTCTAGGAGGGCATCTTTCCTAGTTGTCTCCCTGAATATACCTGTGACAAGAAGTTACCTCCCATAAACTTCAAGACTTTCCAAGACCTGTTTGTCACAGCACTATGATATTTCCAGCTGATGTTTGGGAAGTTGAAATCTCCCATAAGGACAAGGGCTACTGATCCAGACATTTCTCCTAATTGCCTATAGAACAACTCTTTACATCCTGGCTGGGTGATTGGTAGTAGACACCCACTACAATGTCTCCTTTGTTTTCCATACCACTCATCCTTACCCAGAGGCTCTCAAATACATCATCACTAACTGCAAGGGCTGTGCAATCAAACCTCTCCCTTATTATAGTGCGACACCTACACCTCACCTGCCCTGCCTACCCCTCCTGAACAGGCTGTAGCCCTCCATCTCAGCACTCCAATCATGGAACTCATTCCACCAAGTCTCACTAATTTGTTGCAATCAATAGTAATAGCCCTCTCCCAAGTATACAAAACCAGCACCTCAGATAAAAATTATTTGGTTTTATGACCAGCATTCATTATCATCCTGTTTCCCTGTATTGCACTGTTTGTCAAGCAAGACTTGCAAATTACCTTGGAGTTATGCTTTGTTTAATCAGTTTAAGTATCTTTGCTTAGCTCTACCATGACCATGTTTGAATAACTACCAGACATTATGCACACAATTAAAAGCAGAACATTTCATTATTCCATCTTGTGCCAGTGGGAAAAGCTGTGGCCTGGTGAGGCTGCAATGTTTGCTCCGTTACTGCTCCCTGGGATGTTGTGAGAAAATAGCAGGGAGGAAACAAGGTATTCGTGGCTCCTTCAGAATAGCAGCTTCTCAGCGGAAGTACTAAATCAAACGCTTCCTTTGGTGGCCTTCCTCTCATCAATCGCTGCTGCTGAGTCTGGGGACCAAACTGAAGCTGCATATTCCTCCACACTATGTTACTCATTATCTGCTGTCTTAGTAGAAAGACTGCCCATTCATGAAACCTTGGGTTCTGTGAAAAAACAGTCTAAGCCTGAACCTAACCCCCATGAGCACACACAGTTAGTGAGATTGCCTCATCTGTGAAGATAAAACCCTAATCATGACACGTGCAGCATGGGCAGCATTATGCTGCCAGTGCCTGGTATCAAGCTTGAAGCACCACGATAGCTGAACGCAGAAGAGAGATTGGTCTTGCTAATCTCAAAAAGAAATGCATAACAAAAATATATCAGCAGAATCTTGATTTTACCCTTAGCCTGAAGACAAGGAGGGGCTGTCAAATTATACCATGCAAAAGGTATCTTGGTCATGCTGGTGGTGCAGGAAAAGGATGCTTAAGGAGATACAAGAGTGTTGGATCTCATTCAGGAAAGTTATCCCAGACCTTCTTAGACACATGCAGCTAAAAAGACACCAACTATAGAGAACTGTCCATAGACAACCCTTCTACAGGCTGAGGGGGGGTGCAAGGAAACCAGAGCTGATCAATCAACGTGGCTTCCCCCCCTGCTTGAAACAGAGGGAAGTGATCTATTGATCTACTTTTCCTGGTTAATGTAGGTTTTAATCCACACCCACCTATTAGATTGGTACTTAGATACTGCGCAAATGTATGCTTATGGGAATTTCTTTAAATCCTGTCTTAGTGGGGATTTTTCATCGCTTCAAGTTGATTTTGTAAGACAATAAGACTTAAAAATTATACTATGGTTTTCCAGAAATAACCTACAATATTGTTGACAAATTTCAACTAAGTGTGGAAAAACTGGAAGAAGCCTGGAAAAATAATCAAATTTCTTCAAGTTTTAAGAAAACTCAAGCCTAGATAAAAAATAATCAACTTCTTTTTTTCTGCTGCAGGAAAGACTGTGAAATCTTTGGTTCTTCATAGCCATGTGCTGGAAAATCAGCATGTATATTTTGGTGCACCAATTAGCATTGGCCACAGCATATGTTACAGGCTGGGAAGACATAGAATGCATATCAAAAAAGTTTTAAAAGATAATTTTGTTCACCTGAACTGACAGAGAAATTAGGGAAAAGGACTTTTGTGTGGTCATGTAACATGACACACTGGCCATGGCCACTATCTCATGATCACCTACTGTGGTGTTCACAGTAGGACATAACATGAGAGGGGAAGAGCCACTTGTTCCAGAATAAAAGGCACAATGAACATCTAAAGTTCATGAGAAAAAGATGTCCTGAAGATTTCCTTTGCGACACCGAAACCACACCTGTATTTCAAATCTCTTCCAGCCAGTAGTCATAAATGCTGTGGTGGGCATGAGAGGTGACTTACAGGTATTGCTGTCACGGAAAGCAGGGGAAGATGTTTAGGAGAGAAGAAACAGTTTTGTTGGGAAGCAGATCTCATGAGTTCTACTGCCATCAGAAAAACAGCTGAGACTACCCAGTGACAACAGCCCTGGTTTGCAGCAGGTCCTATTCAGTTCTGCAAATGCTAATTAGGGCTGTGCTGCACAGTTAGCTGTGAGACCTTAGCCCTCCAACGACCATATTTTTCACAGCTACAAAAACCTTCCCCGATACCTATTCCAGTAACCCTGTTTCACAAGACCTTCATGCAATAACAGTATCCTGTACTCTCGATGATACTCCGTGAAGAGGAGAAAGGCCACGTGAAAGCATGTATGCAGTTAGAGACACAGATGTGTCAGTTCACAGAGCATCTGTGCTCTGTACTCATGATAATCAGACACTTGGCTTTTAAAGTTCAAATCCTCAAACACATGGATGTAGTGGCTCTGGGTCTATTGCGTTAATAGCTGCAAAATGGAAAGGGACAAGCCTGCCAGGAGGACTTCTCTCAATTTATAAAATCATGAGGAGAAGAGTTCAAATATGAACACAGATTTCACATGTAGACAACAAGGAACCCAAAAGCCAACCCAGAAAGCTCTCATATCAGTGCCACATACAAATAGTGGCAAATTTGTTCTGCAAGTAGGGAAACCACAGCAGTATCTGGTTAGCTCAGCTGCTCAGTGCCACTCAAAATAAACCAATAGTTAAGAAAGAGTAAAGATAGCCTCTCCCATTCTCCTTGTCCCATTTTAATGTTTTTTTTTTCCTCAAAACTCAATTAATTTTTAACTGCACACAGATGTCATTTTACAAGTCCTATCCACTTTAGTCTGTTGTTTCTTCTGTTTCCTTCTCTGATATTGTGGCAACTTCGAAGTTTCAATTAGAGAGTCTTTGGAAAGCTGTCAGTAATACTGTTTGGTTAGGCTTGCTGACAGGACAAACTCTGGAATTATAATTTTGAAGCTACAAAAAGTATTTACAACCAAAAACTAACATACAAGCATCTTCTGGATTTCAGGTTTCATTGCAAACATGACACAGAGATCATGCAGCTCAGAAGGCTCTCTTTAGATTTGAAAACTCTTTTGGACTGAATTTCCACAACTCTGCCCAGGCAGGCTTCCACATTGATGCTCCGAAACCCCCAGTCCATCATCCTGTCTTCTCACATTTTTAATTGTCTACTGTAGCCCCATGCATACGCAGAACGTGTCATCACAGCGGCACTTAAGTCACAAACACCACTGTCCTATGTCTACTATATTTTTGTTTTTTTTCTACCACAGGCGGGGGAACACTGTACCTCGGTCCATGCGCTAATATTTTATTTTCTCATGCTCTGTAGCCCCATTTCCACACCCACATCACATACTCACCATCATCCCTACTGGCTCCACCACCAAAATATAAATTAGGTATTCTTTTCTTATGAGCATTTACCAGTTCAGCAATGATATGGAAGAAGAAGCCTCTCCGCAGGATAAGTTCTTGTACTAATACTGTTCACACACTCCTTATACTAAGCTCAGTTTCCAGAGGCTTGGTTGATGGCCACTTTCATAAGCTAAAGAATAAACAGATCTTTAGACAGACCCAGTCTCCCAGAGCAGGGTGAAGAGTTCACAGCCATTACAGACACTGTTTTTTGCCAGCAAAAATTTCATTTCAGTCAAGAGGGGAAAGAAGAAAGAGGAAAAAAAGGTACACTGTGCCCTAGTGACCTCCTATCGCCTGACTGTTTAATTGGTGTGTCAGGGAGGAAAGCTTTCTGAAAACAGGCTGGAGAATTGCCCATATCTTGCAGTAGCTTTACATTTGCTGCCCTTGAGAAGAAACTCCCTGTACCCAATAGCCCCACAGACAGATAGGAACGGGAGCCTTCCAAGATCTCTGACAGGAAAGAAAGATCACAGACTACATTTTTCATGGGTTGATTACGAGCTATAAATTTTTCCTTTCCTGCCTATAAGAAAAAAGTTTTTAATGTTTAACTCCTGTCCTGCCAACTACAAACTCTGGGCTCTGTTCAGCAACGCTTTCAAAGTTTCACACCTGTCAGAAATTCTTCTGACTTCCATACCAGCTTTGCTTGAATCCCATCTCTCTGAAGGTTTCAGTCTCCAAAATCTATCTGTGGTTAGGCAGAAGCAGCGTATCTGGTTCTGTCATTTACAAACCGAGAACACAGAAACTACTCATCCACTCACATTTGCCCACAAGCTACCACAAAACGTGATGAGGCTGTGGCAGCTCCAAGTCTAACATCTCTGCTAAGATGAGCTACCAGGGCACAGAGGAGGTGGAAAATGAGGCCTTCATACCACGTAGCCACAAGTTATTCAATAGGTTACATGGGAATTCTGTGTAGTTTTTTCTCATCTGGGAAGACAGCTATAACACTGGTGCTGAATAGGTCTGCATACGAATTAAAGAGACCATTTCTTGCCAAAAAAGCAAAGCAGCATTTTCTTTCTTACCACAATTATTTCTAAAGCATGAGTTGAAGGGAATCTCAGCAATTAAGGAGAACAAGGAGAACCTCAGTTGCAAAAAGAGATTAAATGACTGATTTCTTAAGAAATTAGACAGGAACATGGACAAAACTACCTGTAATTGCCAAACACATACTTAAGACCATCAGTGGAATAATCTTTACAGTGGGGTATTCCCTCTCCTCCACTGTCCATGCAATAGCTTTCAGGCTTGCACATGCAGACTAAATTCAGCCAGCTGTATTTTCTCAGTTGTGCTTGTTAAATAACAACATGGGCAGCTAAATCTCAGCTTTGGGTCAGGGCTAAAATGTATGTAAACTGCAAGCAAAGGCTGATGTAAGGGTAGCTTCTCACACCCAGTCCATTTATAAATAATGTGTTGATGACTTCCAGTAAGTGATCTGTTCTTCTTTTAATTTGGAAAGAACTGGTTGAATAGCACAGGGGGGAAGCTTTTGCTGGGGCGCATATAAAGTCGCTAAGGGAATAGCTCTGCTAGTCGTTCTCTGTTTTAATTGAGATGACAATCAATATTTTTCTTTGCTCTTCTAATTATTCTTTTTTGCTTGGTTCTAGTTGTTTTCATAACTCTCCCACTCTTCCATTGCTTATACTGCCCTATGTTTGACTCTGCTTCTCATGTAACCACATTGGTTTCTGCTGTTATTTTAGCTTAATTGGCTTTACTGGAATGAATGCTGATTGTTGCTCTCCCAAATGCATCTTAACTGCTTCCCACCATGGATTTCCCAGGCATCAGAAACTTCCAGCCAATTTTGCTCCATTTGTCTCACATTCCTTTGGTGCCTGTTCTCCTGGAGTACAATGTTTCAGGACCAGTTTTATTTCTGCAGTACTGTAACTGTTTTCCAGGTGGACTGTTAACTTCAGTAGGAAACAAAAGACAAGTTTTCTGTTGGGAAGGCACAAGAAGTCATGGGACAATGTTTGTTTATCACTATGAGAAACTCCAAATGCTGCAGCATTACATTACAAATACATAGAGTATTTGCTATTTTAATGCAGAAGACGATGGGTAAACCTGCAAGACATGTAATGTGGTAACTGAGTAGTTCCTTAATTTTCTTTATGTGAACTGTTTTACCCAACTGCTGTGGAATAAAACAAGGAAATTTCAGTTTAGCTTTGAGTAGCTCTGTCTGCAGTTTTCAACCACACCACATTCCAAGTTTTAATAACAAATAAATTCCACATTTTTTAATAAAGCAGATGCAACTAGGAGCAAGACAACAAAAAAAGCCCCAAGTATTCTGATTCATTTTTGTAGCCTGTCATTCATCTGAGGGAGAGCACCATCAGTTTACTCCAAATCAGCAAACCAAAGCCAGTAGCAGATAGAAACCCCGACTTTCTACTCCAAAAGGAGGCTTGAAAAGCCTTTTACTGCTACTCAAGCTCATTTAGGATTTAAAAGCCTCATGACTAAGCCATGACAGTGCTTGGGACTGCAGAAGAGGAGAGTCTGAGGGCTTAAAGCTATTTTACTTTTTGTACTGTATAAACTGTTTCTGCTTCTCATTCACATGGTCCAACTCCAGTAAGAATCCTCCCTTTTACAGCACTGGGCATGCCAAGTATACAATGTAAGCAGGAAAAAGAAAATCAAGATAGTTAAAATCCCCATTGAAACATCATACTGCAACCAGGAGACCAGTTTTCCAGCTCTACAGCTTTCTCTTTACTATCCTTGAGAAATATAACCTAGACTAGGATTTATAAGAGCACTTAAACTTTCTTTGGTTTCATCAGAGAGATGTAAATGAATGGATCAGAACACGGCTCACTGTTTATGGCACAGCATTTCCTTTTCATCACCTTTGCCCTGGTTGTGGAGTCTTACCAGCTACAAACACCAGAGTTATTTCTGTGTATGGGGGGAGACAGCACACTTTCTCTTCTCCCCATTATATTTACCAACATGCCTGAAGGGTATCTTTAAAGAAAACACACCAATATTAGACCTCTGGAAAGCAAACAAACAATCAAGGTCCAAGTCCTTGGACCAATATGGCAACATTGTCTGCCTCTTGAAAAACCTCCCCTACAGGTAATCTCGGGTTCATACGACTACATTTTTGAGCGAGGTCTTCAAGCAATTAGATGCAGTTAACATTAAACTAGTCTTCCCTGAACACAAACATTGCAGGCAAGCTTGAACCACCAGGTTGGACATTTTTCCTGCATGTGCTGAACAGGAATGAATCACTTCTGGGAACTTCACAGACAGATATCTTTGAAACTCATAGCCACAAGCTCAGCACCTTTTATCCAAGAAGCGTGATGTGCTGCATCAGCTCTCCAGGTCTCACACGCCTAGGGAGTCATCTCAGTGACATGGCCTCAGCCCTGTTTCGGACCCTCACATTATTCAGGGGCATGTCAGTATCCAGTGAAGTTACTGACTTCCAAAAGGTATAAGCAGCTATTATATTTTATATACTTCAAAGGCTTTGTGGTTCTTTCTTTGCCCTCAGCCAGCTCCAGCCAGGTGTTCAATGCCTATCTTCAGGGAAAGAAGTGTTCTGCTCCTTTAATACATCACCTCTTTAAATTTCATAGAGTCTGTGGTTTGGGTATAGTTGTCTGCCAGCAGTGGATTGCCCAGAGACCAGAATTAACACCATCTTTCAGTAGGGGGAGAGAAATAGGGCACAAGTTATTTCACAAATCATTCTGCATAGAAAGCTCAACCTTTTAACAGCAAGTTAAAAGTTAACTGAGGAACGCTTCTGCTCTGAATAGAGATCACAGTGATCAGGTCATATCACCGAAAGCATTGTTTCTAACTATCTTGTAGGCAACACACACAACCATTTCAGGAGGACTGAAGGCCCCAAACAGCATTAGTTGCTTGACTTGCTGATCCCTTTCTCAGAATATGTGAAGGTGCTTGAAATCTCTTGGATGTGACCATCTCATTTAAGTTCCCCGTGACTGCTGGCTGTCTCTGTATTCTTCACATCAGACAGGAGCAAGAGAAAACATTTAATTTCTTTTTCTCTACTTTCTTCATTTGCTTTTTGTCAGGTGATGTGTTCCAAACCACCCACTTGAACTATAAAACCTCACTTAAAAATGTAAGTGAATTATAGTAAAAATTGTCTACAGTTCATGTAATGGGTACTATCATATGGACCTCTCTCCAATTCTTAATGCTATTCATCATGCTGATAATTTTTGTGTTTAATGTAAGTACAGTTTTATTTTGAATTGTCACATCTTAGTGTGTTATATCTACTCTCTTCTTTTTGAAAGTCAACAGAAATCTTAAGCTAAAAAATAAAAATGTAGTGAACACAAAGAACTCCGAAGACAATGACGACTTAACTAAGATGAAGAGGCAACTCTGTCACAGCTTGACACAAAAACATGCAGAACTGAAGCACAGCACCAGGCAATCTTGTTTATATAATGCAAGGAAGAGCAGAAAGAATTGCTTATAGGAGGAGATAGAGGGTCAAGTAAGTTACTCCTTACAACTCTCTTATCAGACAATTAAGAGAGGTATGGCATCACGTTTCTGGAAACACAGGCTGAAGTCCATCAAACTCAGACATTTGACTGGAATATCTGACCTTTTCTGGACTTTATTCTTCTGTTACTTGTGATCATGAACTTTCTGACTGACTGAAAGTGGTGAGAACTGTGGAAAACAAGCTACTGAACATGAAAAGCTAAGGTGGATCCTGATACAAAAAAAAGAAAAAAAAGCAAAGCTAAAGCTTACAGTCATGCATGGCACTTTTTTTTTAAGCTCACAAAACTTTTGACAGTGTTCAGAGTTCCAAACTGTCTCTGTATTTTTGAAGTTACAAAATTACTGTACCTTTGTTTAAATTGTGTATTACTGAATGCAGTTTTAAAGAAGAAATAATAATAAAAAGCCCAAAAGACATTTTCTGTTAGATATAACTAAGTTGGACCCCTGTTAAAAATGATTTTTTTGACCACTCCAGCAGCCCAAAAATGATAGGAATTAAATGTTTAAGTGACCAAGAGAAAATCCCCTTGGCAGAAGGGGTCCTTAGAAGGCATGTTTCCGAACATAGCTGAAGTGATCTTGGGTCAGTAACAACTATATGTCACTGCAACAAGTGTGAGAAGTAACTGTTGGCTCAGACCCAGAATTTGGAAACACAAGGATAGGTTTATAGCTCCCACAGGTCTCTCAAACAAGGCTGTGCCTTAAGTGCGCTCAAGCCCTAGTGTAGGACTTGCAGGCTCTGAGTTACATGAACACCGGGTGGTATGCTAGAATAATAATAAAAGTACATATATATATTTATATACACCAGGCATTTTCCTTCTCAAATCATGTCACAACTCTATACTACAAGTATAAAAAGCAAAGAGAATTCCAACATAGTAACCTGTCGGCTCACAGTACACCACATTCAACATAATATTCCTCCCATAATACCTACATTTTGCAAAAAATCCTCTCTTTTTTAAAGCTCCGTGGGACACGTAAAGAGCCATAAATTCTTCTCCTACAGTTGTTTTTAACTTCTGTAGCTTTTTTTTTTTTTTTTTTTTTTGTGTCAAACCAGTGGAGATGCTTAAATTGCACCCCCATTTCTAATGCCCTAAATGGATTTCTAAAGCATCCGAATTGTCACAACAGGAGTCTGATGAATACAGAATATCTCTGGCAACGGACCACAGGCTTCCCCATGAGATATTTTTCCTCTGAGAAATACAGAGTTAATGGCACATGTCTCTACTCCTTTTTCCTCTTATTTCTCCAAGTCATATAAAACTGAGAGCACAATTATATCATGTTTCTGTTCTACGAGAAAAGAGGGCAAATGCAATTATATTGGAATTATCCCAGACAAGAGAAAACCTGAACTACTAGAACTACGTGTTTCACAACAGGACTACAAAGCCAACCTCTTTTCCAGATTCCACTAATTACATCTAAGAGACAAGTAGCCAGAACAACTGAGAGCAATGGAAATTTTTAAGGCAGGAAAGTGAATTTATACAGGATCTGTTAAAACATCTATACCTGACAAATTATTTTGTTGACAACTTCATTGTTGAGCTTTCTCTAAATAAGTAGTTGGGTAACAGGTATCAAATTCAGACATAAATGGAATTTTACAAGGGCCGAATGATCAAAATCAGCTGTGCAGCCTATATTAATGAAAATTATGTCAGATAAACTCATCAGAAGTTGTGCTACCACAGAAATAGGACAACAGACTCCACCCATTTGTCAGTCCCTGGCTGTGCAGAGGCATGACATGACAATTACATGCCAAGAGGGAAGACAGCATGGATGCAGCAGGAAGCAACTAGGCAGGGGGTATATGATAAAGTATGTGTATGTCAGTAGGAAGACAATTCCATTAAAAAAAAAAAAAAATTAAAACAAATAACGCACCTACTAAACGTTATTTAACTTGCATGCTCACCTCCAGGTGTAACAAAAAATTGATACATTTTGCCCAAAGCATGAGTGACACTAACATCAAGATTACTTTCACCCCTCTTCTCTCTATTTTGTAATCCACGTAGTCCATGAGAAGGCAGTTGGGGGATTAATCCTAACATGATTTATACTGCTGAAATTACCTTTCTCATCTGCAATATAAATACTTCATCTATTTTGCAGGAAGGGTACTGCTTTAGCTCATATTTTATGGCTGAACTGACTGAGATAGGGGGAGGTCAAATGGTTTGCCCAAAGTTGGAAGAGATCCTAAAGCTCATTTTGGATGGAAGTGTGGGAACCTCCTGGCTGCCTATTATTGCCTCTATCCACTACATAATACTGCCTTCTTGGTGCTTGTGATCAAGTTTTAACTAGCAGTTGCTCTTTGATAAGTTCTCATGGCAAAGTGGGAGAAAAACATTGATAGCTCTCTGTTACATCATCCAGGAAAGAATTGGAAAATTGAGCTCCCATGTGGAGTCTCATGGGGCAAGAAGAACAGCCCAAGTTATCAGAGCTTGTAGCTTTCTGTCCTTGCTAAGTACTAAAAAAATTAAAATTAATGTGCAATAACATTTTGTTTCTAACTAAAGCCTTTGAGAATCCTGTATCGTTTACAGACATTAATTAAGCTCTACATTTCTTCTGCAGTCAAGCAAGCATAATTCATTGTGGTTTCAGAGACTGCTATTGAAATGCTCACAGTCAAGGAGCTTTTACCAATTTATCTCTGGTGGTTAAACAAAACTGTTTCTGCATGGATGACAGAAGGCAAAGCAACCCCGCTGTCTAACCACTCCATTCAGACAGTGGAGGACAGGAAGGTGTTCAGTATGTTAATGGCACTTTTCTGGACTGGGGATATTTGAACCATTTTAAGCCAGACTTGAAACCCCCCTATCTGAACACACAGGCCATCAGAAAAGCATGGAGGTGAGCAGTGGGAAGGGCAGGCCCAACATTGTAGAATAGAATGTGATTTGAATCAACAGTCTCCCTGAATCTCAGGAATGAAAATACTGCAGTGTATTTCTCGGTCTTGATTGGACTGTGTATGTCATGATAGAAAAATTCAACATTTTTATTCCATCTCAAAACAAAAGGAAAACTAAAGGCTTCTTCTTCAATTACACCTTGAGAAAGTGCAATGAGAAAAAAAAAAATTAAGATTTTCCTAACTAATGGAAGCTGAGATAAATTCATAGAAAGAAAAACTTCAGTAATGCTGACAAGAATCAAGCACCACCACATACTGTAATCAAATATAATGACGTGGCTACTTTTTACTGCCACGATACATGCAAACCACAGATCATGCAGATGTAAAAGTACAAATGCTGATGACCTAAGGCACATTTTACACCCAGTCTCTAAAGATAAAATGCAGTTTCACATAATGCTAGGAGAATAACCAAACCACTTTTCCCCCCCTCATTTAAACTACACTTCAAAACAACTTTGCTGTTTTTCTTGCAAATTAGGATGACTTCAGAATTTAAATTTCACTCTAAAAACAACACTGTGAATCATAGGGGCACTAATGGAAAAGATACATGCATACACATGTTGCCTGAACCAACCTCAGCTTTGGTCTGCAGACGCTGTTGTAATGCACAATAAAAATCAGTCATAAGCAATAATCATTTACTGCTATAGATAAAGCAAGGGAAACAAACACTTCTTGTTTGTTTAATGAACAAAAAGTTGGCCTAAATGTCATCTCATGTTTAATTCTGAGACAATTTCCCTGACAGAAAGATCTCTGGGTTGTATTACTGGGTGTGTTACAAGACACCCAATTGATATTTGGCCTTTACACCAGCTTGTTTAAGCAAGCAAACAATGCCATGAATTTTCAAAGGAAACAACAGCTATGCTGCCCACATCCTCCCCCAATACCAAATCCTGACTGGGGCTCACTTTAACAGTGCAAAACCACACTTACCTCTTGAGTACTGTTTTGGATTCAGAGGAATTCTGGCTTTCATCTTCACAGATTGAGGTCTCCAGGTTTCCATACCTGAAAAATGAGATAGGTGTTTAGAGGAACCTCTACTGAATAAAAGTGAAATCCCCAATACCATAATTCATATACAATTATCATAAATAACTAAAAAGTGTTTCTAGCTCAAACTACAAATATCGAATCTAACAGTTGGGCAAAATTAAGGAACTTGAAGATTATTTCATTTAGGAGGAAAAAAACCCTAGAAACAGCCAGTATCTTCAAACCTAATTTGTTAAATTTATATGAAGCAGCTTGCATATAGGAGGAATCAACCAAAACCAGTTTCTTTGCTCGCAGCTCCAAGACCCTCTCTGCCCATTTTCAATCCATCCTTTCCCAGAGCAATATTCCAGTGTGCAACGAGGCAGTTACACAACCACTGTGTCCAATACAGCTTCTGTTTCTCTAGTATTTGTCATTCCTTCTAACCCCAAGCATGATTTCACATAAAGTTTTCTGGGTGGCAAGTACCCATTGTGCCAAAACTACTGACACAGTTGTCACGAGTGGGAATGGCCCATGGCACTGGGAAAAAGCCGCTGGGAAAAAGGAAACCATGGGCACAACTCTAACAGCACAAAGCAAAATCCCTTACCTACGCAGGCAGCACATGTGCCTTGAAGGCAGGATTATGGACTTCATTTTCAATGGGAGTGCCTATTGTTTCACACATACAGCTCCATAAAGAATTTCATGGTTCCTTACAGGCAGCTTTAATGAAGGCTGACAATTACTCACAGTCCAGAATAAGGCACATTACACATTCTGTTCTCAACCAATTGTGTCAGGCACCTGCAATTAATCTGAATAGTAAGGAGAACAAGTGCATCTTTAAGTGTTTGTGCTACAACATCCTCCTAACATCAGATAGAGAAAATATAGTGGGCTGTCAGTTTGCGTCCAGAAGATTCACGTCAGAATGGTAACAAATTCATCCAAAATATTTCAAAGGATAAAAACAAGAGGTGGTTTTTTGCTCTTCTGAAGTATCAGTCTTCGGCTTCGTATGTAAGAATCCCAGATCCGCACAGAAAGTCAAGTAGTGTAACTGAATTCAAGCTCACTCTCACCAGCGGTTCTGCTAGATTGTAAATAACACATTTTAGCACCATGATCCACTACTCTCATACCAGAATATCAATATATTCTGCCCTACCATGGCTCACAATCTCAGATTTCCACAACATTTTAAAATAAGAACTCAAGTTTCAACAATCTTATGACAAGGACTTAGCGTCAGACAAGTCCACTGTGGATGGGGAAACTGAGGCAAAGGGAGAAGCTTTGCATACATTCCAGTGCACTGCAAAGTAAACCCAAACTAATAAAGGCAAACAAGTAATCCCTCTGATGGGAGCAGCGTAGCCACAGTCGTAAGGAGGTCAGCTCGGGCTTATTTAGCCTTGAGAGTATTGCACCAAGACCACTTGCTTTATCTAAAACAGCTCATTTAAAACCAGTTCTTGCATCTCCAAGTACATTGCAGGTAGACATAACAAAAAATTATTTGCTCCAGTTGTAACCGCATATCTGTGACAAAGCTGAGAACAAAATCACGACTGCTTGACCCCAGTAGCTTACTCTGGCCAATACACTGTCTCTCATTCAACCCAAGTTCCCACATCAATGGTGAATACTTCGGAAATCTCAGCATTTCATCTGTCCAGAAAAAAAAGGCATAACATATGCATAAAAACTTGCAAATTTATGTTTAAAGGACACAAACTCTTCCTGAAACAGTCCTGCTGGTCCTATAAGACATTAGGTTATAAGAACTTCTTAAAATAGAAAGGGTCCTTAAGAGGTACCCATTTTGCCACTACAATTTCACAGAGCTAATCCAAACATCTAAAGGAAAAAATATGCTTAGCTAAACTGACAATGGTGTAAGAACCCACTCCTAAATATGCTGAGTAACACCTCAATCCCTTGGTGGTCACAGTGAATCACAACAGGAGCATTCACAGACAAACCGCTGCAAGAATGGCTGTCAATCTTATTCTGAGATTTGTTGGTGCATCAATGGCCTCGGTGCTTTCTCCTGTGTTCTCCCAAGCAATTTCAAACCCTGCCTGTTTTTTTTTCTTTTGGGATCAGCACTACTGAAGTGGTAAGATTGAACAGATACCTTCTTTCCGACTCTTGGTTATACCCAAAATTCACCACTTAATCCTACCTGGCCTGTCTCAGCTCTCAGTCATACCCTACACACTCATTATTAGTGTTTGCAGTTCAAAGTGAATGCAATTAACTATTTGAGATACTTCCCACCACTTTACTGCAAGGGTGGAAAACATCAGAGGAGCCTTAAGAACAATACTTCCAACAACTTGCTAGGCTGAAGTGTAAAGTTAAATCTAATAAAAAAATAGGTTAAACTCTATCGGTTTCAACATTTCTCTTGCAGACCTGAAGGTTGCCCTGCATTTCCAAATATTATAACCCTGGATAACATCTTACCAAGAAGATGCAAAAAGAGCTAAGGGGGATATTTAGAGAGCTATGCTGATGCCTTCTCAGGGAGATTGCCCAGGCCAGAATCAAGACATGCTGCTGATGAAATGTTCATTACACGCTATGATGGCTGTTCCTGTCCTGTTACTAAAAGGGGGAGAATTTAACTCTCCACTGCCATCTGCTAGGTAAGATGACTAAAATATACCTCAGCCAATAGACAAACGACATTTTCCCCCTGCTGGGAGAAATATGCAAAGAAAGCTTCAGTTTTTTAATAACAATTAACTTTTTACATTCATTTTTCAAAACTTTCCATTAATTCTTAAAGCAAAATCTATTGAGATGACTCAGTGTCACTGTCCTAATATTGTATGAAATATAAAACATGCATTTGCAGAAGGCATTTGCATTTAAATCCCACTTGAGAGACACATGCTGGTTTTTATAATATTAATCCATAACACAGTAATAAAGAGCTGGCAATTTTCTGTACAAAACTGGAGAAGTATATAATGCTTTGTTATATTGCCAGCTGTAAACCTCTGTCTATCTCTCAATGCAAGAGCTCTGCATGAACAACAGGTCATTAAATACGGGTTAGGAGGAGTTAATGATACATCTGATGTAAAGAACAGCATTTCTGCAGACTTCCACTGCTCTGTTCTCACCAGCTCCCAGACAAAGAGCCATTCACTACCCAGCCTTGTATGAATGCTTTGCATACAAAAAGAGACATGAGAAACAAAAGGATCCTGTAGCCCACAGAACTTTTCAGTCTTGTTTGGCATTACGAAAATTATAGACTCCACTCAAAGGGACTGACTAAGCAAATGAGACCAGAATGTAATGGGTAGTACTGAATATTTAAATACTGAAAAATAGAGTAGAAAATGTACCCCTGCATCTCTGTTAAGAAGGATAGGGAAGAAGGAGGAGGAAAATACTCTTTGAATGACTTGAAAATAGTAAGAAAAGGTAGCTCTCTGCAAAAGCCCCAAACAAAACCCTAAATCAGGCTTATAAGCATCAAAAGAAGTGACTGGAAGCGCAGATACTCTGTAAGAATTGTAAGGTGCTTTCAATTATACACACATAGAATCACAGACATGAAGTTGCTTCTTCAGTTGAGTAGACAAACCACTTGGTATACAGGAAACAACAGAGGAAAGAATAGATGGTACAGCAACAACAGTGAGCCAAATGCTATATAAAGCTACTGTCCTAAAAGTATAGTCTGCTACAAAGGACCCATTCTTTCAATATCTCCCCTCTGCCTTTATTTTCCTCTCCATTTACCCTCTATTGAGCCATCCTCCAGCAGAAGAAATCAACTGAAAATGTAAAATGAACTTGCTATTTGTTGTCATTATCCAGCTCTGGCTCTCCCATCTAACAGAATCCATTCTTTTCTCTGTAAACCCCTTGAAATAGGGTCCAGTTTCTACTTCGTGTGCAACTGCGTCAAGCACAGTGTGGTCCCACTTTTAAGCGCTGTTGCAAGGAACACAACTACCAGGACAAAATAAAAGATGTAAGATGGGAACTTGGCCCGGTTCTGCTTTCATCTGGACAGCTAAACATCTTTGGCTTCCATTACATCTGTGAGCATTTAATTCCACAGCACAACCAGTGCAGGAGGTGCTGGTTTCCTTTTCCTCTCTCCAGGAACTTCCATGGAGGGTTTTCACATCAAAATGCCAACAAGATTTTTTTCTTTCATATCTCCCTACCCACTTCTACCAAACAAAGAGAAATATCAGAATGTATAGTGTTAAAGCCTTGGCAGGTTTTCAAAGCTGTCTGCTCCATTTAGATGCCAAACTTCCATGAATACTAAAGGGATGCGGATGTCCAATTACTCTTAAATAGCTTTGAAAATACAAGTCATCTCCCTTACTTTTCAACATACTGGTTTATGCCCAAGATTTTGTTTGGTTTGACTTCTACTCTATGTTGAAAGAAAACCTTTAAAGGCTGAATCCAGCCAAAAGAATGAATAGTGTTCCAGTCTCAAATTAACTAAAAAGCAAAAGCTTAATTTGAAGTCCTGGAGGAAAAAACCAAAACAAAAACAACAACAAAAGAAAACCCCAAAAAAACAAACCGAACAATTATTCACAATCTCCAAGAAGTGTTAAAAGTTACTCAGAGAGCACATAGCGCATCTCTGATTTTTTACTTAAGACAAGTTATCAAAGGGCCCAATTTAGAGTCCATTACAAGAAATAGCATAGCACTAAAAATCCAGGAAGTATCTTCTGACTGAAACATGGGGAACTGTATCAGTCTTAAATTATTCTGAATTGTACATTAACAATTTATACCTTTTCATATGCCTCGATCGATATTTTGTGTGACTCCACTCGGTGCACGGGATGTATCACAGGGCAGAAACCGCCTTTAGAAATGTTCCTCTCTGCCCTGGTGGTTTGTGCATTTTTGTGATGACAATACCAGCACGGGCTGTGGGAGTCAAAAATACCGCAAGGACTAGCACCGTGCAACTGTGCGATTCCTGCTGTGACACAACCAAAGCTATGTGTGCTTGGTTTTGGGAGGACTTCCTCCCGCTTTCCGACATCATTTGAAGAGGAGTAAAGGCAGTGTAAGCAACATGCGTTTCCCTTTAGTCCATCCTACCACACTGGGAGAGAGAAAACTACCAACTCCTCCACAGCCATGCAGGAAATGAAAATTAGAGTGTGGAGCCCAGAAGGGCCTCCTAGGAGCTACTGATGGCTGCAGAGCTTTACACGCTCACGGGGCAGATCACAGCTTACTTTAATAAAGGAAGGCCCAAGCAGGGAAAATGGTTTTGCCCAGAAGATTTCACAAAACCTCACTGCAGCACAAATTGATTTAACAAAAGCACACGTTATTCTGAATTATTCAAACCTTTTAAAAGTTCGTTTTTTTCTGCCCTAATACTGCAGTTTCTCTGAAGTACAGCATCTACTTTTTTATTTGCCTCAGTCACTCAGGGAAGAGCATCTCACCTTTTTTGAACAGAATAATGTTTCATGTCCCAAATTCAGTTAATGCTTGCAGCGCTTGGTTAGGATATTCTGCAGACCACATCAAATGACCAACAGATATCCCACACACTTAGGCTACAATACATACAGATTTCCAAGGATGTTTTTCCAAGACTCCCAGGACTCTCTTCGCCTAATCTGAATTTGTGCATTTCTAATGCATACATCAGACAACTCTGCAGCACTCACAGTGAGGGCTGCATCGACAGCAAATCCAACATAAACTGAATGCACTAGACTTCAGGGCAACCTAGCTTCCACACATCTACATTTTGGAGGAAGCTTATCAATGTGTACTTTCCTACAAAAAGTGTGTCCCAAAAACTGGGAGATGAGATGCTCGTCCCTCTTACTCTGTCCTCTATCTCAAGGAGCTGCTCACCTGTAAAAAGATGGAAGGGACTTTTTTGATCTGACCGCATCACTGTTCTCCCTTGGACCAAACAACAAGAGCTCAGCATTGCCATTCATGGTTGTTCCCTTACTCCACAATCCCGCTTTATCACCAAGAATAAGAAATGGGGCTCAAGCTCTTCATGTGAAACTAAAATTGACAACTGATGTCAAAATGTTACTTGCTTTTTTAAAAGATTGCCCTTTTCATTACTTTTTTACTTCACTGGAAAACAAAATACAAGTACTTATAAAACACAGATTATGCACCGAAGCCCACTTTAGTCTCCGTACTGTTCTTATTAACAAGTATCACTAACAAGAAAGTTGCAAAAATGCAAACTCTTTGCTACTTATTCTACACTAAGGTAGAGATGAAAGCTGAGCTGGTTAAATTCAATTACTATCCATTTCTCTTTTATTTTTCCTTATGATGTCTGCTTTTCTTCACAAGTCCATACCCCACAGCTGCATGTAAATCATCCTAACTTTTATAGCTTAAAATTCATCTATTTTTTGTTCCAAGCCATAAAAATCTAGATTATCCATGATATTCAAAAAGCCAAGAGAAACATCCATGGATTCTTAAACACTACACTCCTAAGATTTGTGAGAGGGGAAGGAAGTGGTGACCTCCTAGGATTTCCTGTGGATTCTATCATTTATTATAAAAGGCTGGGGATAACGTTGACAAGGTCAGGCAGCCTACATGCCCTTCCTCTGAAGGAGACATTATAACTTGCTCTGAGGGGTGCACAAGCCAGTGAGATCAGAATTAGACTCAGAAAAGCAAGTTCTATTCTATGGAGGGTTCTCCCCTGTGCTATCTTGTGGTATTCTGTCATCTTCACCCTTTTAAAGCAGCATCAAGCAGGAGGGCAGGGCCAACTTCCTTAGTGTCATGCATGCTCTTGATCTGCTACTGCGCTAAACAACCTGACTACCCAAACTTACCTGACACCTTGCTATAAATATTATTTAGGTGATTTGTTTGAAGTAAAACTGCAGTATCTGAACTTTTATTCTCCTTTCCTACCCTGAAAGCTTGCCCACAAGAGGATGACCCTCCTTAAAGCAGAGCTTCTACCAAGCCAGCATGTTACCAAAAACCAATGGGACAGGAACTCGGTCTCTCCAAGACCACAGCAGTGCACAAGTCTGGCCCAGAATGAGTAATTACTTTCTTCAGGCTGTTTTAAAAATCCTATCATTAATACCTACATTAAAGAAAACAATATAGAAGTAGAAACTAAAACCCATGATGATGAACTTCATAAAGGCATTGAGTTCCTCCTCCCTCTTAAATTCCTGATCTTTGAGTATCTGATTTTATAACTTCAATGTTTCCTTAATGCTGTACGTTTCTATTTCTAGGTTGCTATGATTATTTTCACTAGGGGAAAATACGGGAAGAAATCAGAATTGCTTATCTAGAGGACTCTACAAACTTCAGTGCAAAAGCAAGATTCCCAATAGACTTTTTCTTCATCCTTATAACAGTGCAGCCTAACAGAGTTTGACCATTTTAATGGCTAGTGATGAAACACCACATAACAATCAAAACCAGAACAAGGCTAATTGACTGTAAGATGGGCTGCTGTTTCAATGGATTACCCCTTTGGCCCCAACCCCAAGTTTAAAATGCTTCAATCCTCAATTGCAGAGAGATTTAATTATTTCAGTAGTCACTGAAGGGCTGAATTCACAATTCTGGAGAGTGATGTCCCCTATTAAGTGGCAAAGAGGGGGAAGAATGAGCAGGGACACTGCAGATGAACATGCCTTTCTATGCCTCAGTTCATCTAGACCTCCAGCAGCACCCACAGCTTGGCTTCTTGGGCAGAACCACCTGGAGCACCCATTGAGTCCAGCCAGGTAAGGTGACCCAGAGGAAAAGATCCAGACACTTCCAGCCCACAGGAAGACTAAACAGCCCAACAGCTACAAGACCCCTATCCTAGTCCTGCCCAGGGGCTTTGCACCAACCAAAGCCAGCCCACCACCAAGGACCCAAGGCAGCCTCCCAGTGCCAAGAACTTTTCTCCAAAACCATCACTTTAGTGATCACCCAGCTTAACAGATTTGGCAGTAGATCCTAAACTTGCTTGTCAGACACACGGGATCTTTTATAATTATACAAATTAAATAAGCGCAATATATTAATTGCTCTTTGCATAACAGTCTTCTGCCTCCTGAGGACAGCAAAAAACAACCAAATATGGACATGTAAAAATAAGGATGTGTGAAAACCCAGGTCGAATTCCAAAACCATCACTGTAAGTTAAACCCTTACTCTCTCTTTGCCTCAGTACACTCCTCCTAACTACCTGCATCACAATCTATTCCTCTCACTATTTTTCTTTGTCATCTCTTGACAGTAGAGGGTCTTCAGGGTGGGGGCTGTTGCAAACAATTCTCGGTATGTTTATACAGTGATTTGTAAAATGAGGTCACAGTCTCAGGTGGGATATTTGTTTGCATTACTGAAGTACCTCAAGTAAGAGAGAAATAAGAATGGAAACTACTAAAAATCCAAACTATGTTGAGCTGGGTAGGGAAGACATAAAGATGCTTTCTGTGCATTTTAACGGGACATATATGCACGCACTTCAGACAGAAGCCTTTAACTGAAAAGTGAGCTATGTATCGTCAGGTTTACAGCCATCTTTGACTGACTGACTCATATTATTTGAGCTGCTCACAAGTTCTCATTGATTACAGAAAGAAAATTTCCCCAAATACAAATCCATTAATACATAAGAACCTCAAAAGAGCAGTCTGGCAACCCACCAACACAGAGAAACAAAACCTGCACTGTTAGGGGAATTATATTTAAAATAGCCGTTTTGGCCAAAGCATCCTTGCAAAGGCTACTATTTTATTTATTCCAACTTTTTCTGTTAAAAACGTGTCTTTATAAAAAGTAAAATAAATCTTACATAAGTATTATTGACAGAAAGTGACAATGTATATGCACACAACTATTGGTTTCTCCTATAAATTTGTGTCTGGCTGGCAATTCACGTGCTTAGGAAGCAAGACATTCTCATCACACACTGTCACTTGGCAAGCCAGCTCCTAAAGTTCCTAGAATCCACACAAACTTGGTGTCCTTTCACATTTTAATCTTCAAAGACACGTATGTCCAAAACACAGAATAAAAAACTGAGGGTACAGAAAGAATTACCCATTCAAAAGAAGGAATTCCTCAACATTTTTATATTCTTGTATATATGCACTGTCAATTTTTATTGCTCCTCATGGTCCATGTCAGAATTTGTATGGACTGAGATATAAAGCTCAGAGTAAATCCAACTGTACAGTCTGCTCCCTGGGATGGCTGCTCTTTCCTCATCTGACTTCTTACCTGGCTGTGAAGTTACTGCACTTGAGCAGCCACAGCTGTTACAGTCACAGCAGGCCTGGCAGTTAGGTATTTCGACATCGCTATTAATTGAGCCACATAACATTCCTACAACACAAGTAGTATTATACTCCTTTTCAGATACAAAAGAAAAGCACAGATAATGTATCCGTGCCTTGCTCCTTATTTACCTAGTGGGAGAGCCAAAACCTAAGAGTTCTTACACTACCCCTCTGTTCTAATTACTATATGCCAGAATAACTCTGTACATCCCTGGAAGTGTTTGAGACCAGTCTGGATGGGGCTTTGAGTAACCTGGTCTAGTGGAAGGTGTCCCTGCCCATGGCAGGGGAGTTGGAACTAGATAATCTTTAAGATCCTTTCCAACTCTAACTATCCTATGATTTTATCACTTGATTTTGAAAGTGCAATATATACGATACTCTCAAAATAAGATTACCTCTGACCCAGTCATATCTTAGTTAGAATTTAGAGAAAACTAATGTTGCATGTTCTAAGCATTTATACTGATAAAGCAGACATGATTTAAGTCTTACCATAAAAGCTAATCTTATAACATTAAGCGGTTCTTGTGCTGTCTGCAAAAATTTATGGCTTCATGTTCATGTGAAGTACTAGAAGGGGATAGTGAATTCTTTCTTATGTTTGTACAATCCCTGTTTCAAATCAGCAGCCCCCAAACAGGAGAGTTCGGTCTGGAAACACCAGAGTCCAGCAAAACATAGGAATCTATTCTGGTTATGACTTTGTCGCCCATGCATTCTGGCTTTTTTTGGAGAAAAGCTATATTAAATTTCTTGTGCCGGTCCCAGTTTGGCTCCTTAGCAGTCAGACATGGCACACGCTCCCTACCTGGTGACTATGCTTTAATGAGAGTTGAGATGTGGGCAGCATGCATTTACGCATTTTATGTTTATGCTGAAATTCTGAATTTCGCAGTATTCTTGACATCTGTCCATTTGGTTATTAAGTCTATGTCCACTAAAAGTAATGGAAGAAAATCCTTATAACATCTCCCTGTCATGTAAATGTTGGCTCAGTTTCCGTTATATATGGATTCTTACCTGTCAAGGAGAAGTTCCAGTACTTCCTTAGTAGAAGCAAAGGCCCTGTATGTTGAGAGGAAGATACTGATGTAGGTAAAATCATTATCCCCAAAAGCTGTCAGAAGGTTCTCCACAAGCTTCTCCAAAGTTCCAGCTTTAATTGTCCTGATCTTGCATGTTTCATACTGGCTGACTGTATGTTCCGGAGGTAACTGGTCCCCCTCAGCCTACAAAGTAGAAACAAAAACAAAGCACAAAAATCAGACAGAAGCCAGATCCCTGACACAGCTTTCACGGTGAAACACAGATTAAATTCCATCTTTTCACAGGAATAGTCCACCTTTATTTACTAAACAATTTTGTCAGTTTTGGTGCTCCAAAGACCAAATGCTGTATCAAATACCAGAGGTTTTTAGTAAGTTCAACTTTAAGATATTCTCTGATATGCTCCACAAAATACTTCAAAGTCTGACTGCTATCAAGTTATCTTACGATCCCATCATATATTATTATCTAAAAGAAAATCCATTGCCCCACAAAGAATATTACTAGAGGGAACAACAGTGCTAATTCAGTGTCCCACTTAACTTCTGAATAAACATGAAAACTGACCACAACTTTAGCATCAGCCCTTGTGATTCCCTTGATGAAAATACCAACTTTGAGTTGCCACATAGAACTTAAGGTCATGAATACATTTGAATGCGAAATATTTCATGATACTTTTGCAAGGGGAGTGTCAAAGTCATCTTGCAAACATGCCGTTATAATTTTCTCATGCAGTTTCCGTTTGGCACAATATTTGTCAACAAAATTAGGGTTTGGTGTTGGGGGTGTGCGTACTTGTTTTTAAACTACATTTGTTTTTAATGCTTACAGCCGCTTTAAGTCTGAAATAACTAGATACGTTCCCTTAAATTCTGCCACTATTTAGAAGATAATTCAGAAAATTATTTTTAAATACTTATTTGTTAAATATCTGCGATTTTTTTTTTTTTTAATTTGGGATTATAAGTAAAAAAACATCAAGAAGAGCAATCTAACAGAAAATTTCTCTCTACCTTTTGAGATGGTTGTCTGTGGGAAGGAACATTCAGATCACCGAACTCTAGAGCAGTAGCAAGGGGAAGCGTATAGTTCCCCTTCCATTGCTGCTGCTCAACGGGGACCAAACTGGCTGACATGCTGCAACCCCACCTTGAGGAAAATGTGCTGTCACACACAGCTGCTTTTTTACCTTGATCATAATTACACGACATGCGTAATTACTATAATCACATATCACCAGCAGTAATAAAATGCCGGTAACAAACTGTCATTTTCCTTGGGAGAAAGAAATGGCTTGAGCTTTTTCGAGTGTCTACAACCATAAGTGCAAAGAAAATCCTGTCAAAAATCCCCGGACATCACTATTATTTATATAAATAAACTATTGGAAGGTCATCTGACTAAATGAAATATCTTTTGTTTAAGGCAAACCTTGTATCTAGCTAGGATTAATGAGATTATGCAGAGGAAAATCAGGCCATCATGAAAGGTTTCAAGACTGAAAAAAAAAATCTTTACTCTTTTTAGTTTAAATATATCAGTACACAAATACTACAGGAAATAAACTTGTACTTGGCATGAACACACAACAAGCTAGCTTAGTCTTTGCATCATCAATTCTGAAATCTCAGGATAAGAAATAAGGAGTTCAACCCATATTTACTGCAGCATTACTCCACTGCAGATTTCCTCCTCACATACGCACTCACAGCAAGCTTGCAACTGGGACTGCTGTGATGGTTCTCTTCTGAATCACAACCTTCCTCTCCTGGGTAATGGCTTCTGCTGTATCACGATACCAGGTAATAACAGTATATCATTGTCATATTTCCCAGCCTTATAGCAATATTTTATAATTTAACAGCTCTTCTGGGTTTTGAATACCGAGTCACTCAATGCACTACAATCCATATTTTGTGTTTTGCCATGGTTCCTTGACAACACGTTTCAAATTCATCCTGAGGAGAAACCACCAGACACACAGCCATTTGGACAGAAGTTTTGCTCCAGAAACTGCCTACTAAGATACGAGTTAGAAACAACAAGGCTAACAACATTCCGGTGTTAACACAACACCTTGGTACTAGACTGAGGACACGAAGACCCCATGTTAATGACTTACAGTCACCAGCAACTCTGGTAAACACCAAAAACCACACAGACTACACAGGGAAAGAAAAAATAGGAATAATAGCAGTACCCCACAATATTCTGGACTTTCTAACAAGAACTGGGCCCAGGCACAGACTTTTTGGCAGAAAAGTGCCTCTGCGTCTGTAGGAAGCCCTGGAAGACCCAGAAACATCTTGTAGGATAAAGACACAAGGACCTGTCAACAACCTGTGAAGAGTACAGACACAGTAGGTAAGCAGAGGTCCTAGGAAACTTGGCAGCCACATCTCAACTGCAGAATGGCACCATTTCATCCTGAGTTTAAGCCACTGAAAGAAGCAATTCCCAGAGGGTCTCTTCTGATCACCTGCTACAGCAAACTGGGCTGGGAGAGCGGTCCAGCCAAAACTGGATAAATACCCTTTACTTCCTTTGGTGGGGTCAGGTTCAACCCAGACAAGTTCACCCCATGGCTGCAGAAACAGCCATGTTTGCACGCAAATTTGTGTAAGACAATTTCTGGAAGCACTGCAGGTTTACATCTGGTCAAACAGACTGTGAAACTACAGACCGGGTAACTTGGTCTTGTGTCGTGAACCCATTAATACCTTCTATAAATAGACAAGGTAATGCACAGTACAAAACCCACTGTTATCCCAATGCAACCCCACAGGCAATGAAGGAAATTACACCTGAGTAACTTGCAAAATTTTGTTCCACGGATTTTATGGCTGTTTTAAATCTGTTATATACCTGGCTTAAAGGTATATATAATTATATATGACACCATAATTACAGAAACACTAAAAGAATATAGCGGTAACAACGTGTATCTGCCCCATTCAAATTTTCCCTAAGCAAAACTTGCTCAGAAGAAATATTAAATTTTCTTGCTGACTTTTCATCTTACCATTAAAACATAGTTTTGAAAATAACTAGTTACACAATACAACTGCTTTCAAATAGGGAAGAAAGTCTGCACTACTGTATTTATTAATTTTCTGTAAAGCAGATTGCCCCACTCATGATGTATTGACTTACAGCCGTATTCTACTCAGCGTGTACAAAGACCTCTCGTTCACTGATGTGACTGTGAACCAAACAAGGGCAGAATCCACTTCCGAGATTGATACATGCACAAAATTTTCCATTAATTGCAACACTTCAACTTCCCCAAAACATCGTGGTGGGAGAATGTTAAAAAAAAGCCAAACAAAAAAACCCCGAAGCAAAACAGAAACCAACCCCAAACCCTGACAATCTATAACTGAGTTTGTCAGCAAAACATTAAGCTGCTAGAAATCATTTTAAGAGACTTTTTAAGGACTGTTTGTATTTGTATTATTTTAGCAATCCTGCCTGTAAGTTTAAAAGGAAAAAGGACTTGGCAGACGAGCTCAATAACAGACTTTCAGAATAAGACATTGTGGGCTGAGTTAGCATGCTAACAGGAAACTGCTCAGTCTGGATTTAATCAAGAGGCCATCTCCTCACTGACATAACCAGGCTACCCAAAGGCAAAAGAGTTTTCATGTTTGCTTTTGTGTCGTCTGCTCAGAGGAATACTGTATCTACTGCTATTAAAAGACGTTCCTAAAGCTTTTTGCAAGTTCTGACAGTGGCACATGGTGATTACTGTTATGTCGTACCAATTAAAGCCACCAGAAGTTTTGCATTGTTTCATGCATCAAAACAACAAAAAAGGCTCTCCAGCTCCTTCCGTTTTTCTCCCTCAACGTGTCTAACAAAGATGCTAGAACCCAACATCTCAGGGCTTTCGTAAGATTTTCTTGGTCCTCTACAAGACTAAAAATAAACAAATAGATATGCCATTTTATAGTCTAATTTTTAAATGTTTTTTAAACAGTCTCATTTTGATTTTTCAGGTAACGGATTACAGCCTTAATAATCTGCAAGTGTAACTGATGAGCAAATAGCTTCCTACAAGACAGACAGCATCTTTCAAAAGCAAATGTAGAAAGATTGAACTGAGGTATATTCTTGTAAGTCCTTATTTTTTGAGGTTGTGTGGGTATTGATCTAGTCTAACATCTTTAGTAATCCTCTGCAATACTGTACCTTCAGAGGGGCCCACTCTCTTTTAAGGCGATCATCTTACAGCTATACAGCACAAAACAGTACCCACATACGCAGTTCTTGCTGAAACAGGAGAGCTCCACGCGCACTAAAACACACTCAAACCAAAAAGTTCCTTCAAACACAAACTGACTCCAAAACCATCTGCAGATGCCCAGTACTGAAGGAGCTATAATTCAATTCCAAGCTGGTTACAATTAAGGTCCTGACCTTGTCCCGTACAGGCTGGATCCTGAATCCACACACAATCTCACTGACTCACCAAGGCGTTGTGAAAGTGCAAGATAGCCACACACACAATTGCAGGATGAGGAAAAGATACGAGTATCGGCATAATATCCAAACATCATCTCTCTGCAACAGCTACCAATACAGGGCTCGAGTAAGCAGGTCCTAAGGTACAAGCAGCTTGTTACCAGAACAGCATGTTACTAGGTTTGTAAAAGCACTGCTCCTTTATGAATTTGGCGAGACATCATGTGCAACCTTCAATACCACAATCTCCAGTTCCCATCAGTCCTTCTCTGCAAGAACTGGCCAAGATACGCTGTTCTCTTGCCATTTTGTCTACTGACGGCAAGAAAATAAAGCAAAACCTGCATATGCCCCAAAGTTGCCACGTATTTTACTCAGTTTGACAGCCAAAATACAGATCTGGATCCACAGTCTTGTGGGCCAACAGTCTTACAAATGTTACCTGTTAACCTTTAATGGGATTATAAATTAATTATAAAATCCAGCATCTCCTAAATTAATGATACATTTTAGCAAGAGGGAGTAGAGACCCAAGGTAAAAAAATAGTTCAAATTCTGAACAGTAAGAAAATAGGCTGCTACCCAGAGACATACAAAATGTCATTATTTCAGAAACATCACTGGAAACAATCGCTTTTACCCAAAAAACCACTGGTCTGTAGTTTTTTTCCCCAATGCAAATATTATCTGTTGAGATTCTGAAAGGGAGAATCGTGGAATGAAATCAACGTAGTTGTTTTTCATTTGGCAAACAGAAAAAAGAATACTGAAAGAAAACAACTGGGATGAACAATAATTAAATGATATATCAAATATTCTTCAGGCTTAGTCATTTAAAACATTACCACTTTACTACAGACTTGTTTTGTTTAGACATTCTGCATAATAGTTTTCAAGACCACCTAACCAACTAGTGTCTCTTAAACTCCGTTTTTACTGATTTTGACAGATTTTCAAATGCTTTTGACTTTCCTTTAAACTTACAGCTTTTCCAGATGGGGATTTTTCCACTCTAGCTATTTTTATTAACTTACTGGACGGACACCCTATGCTGGAATAAAAAACTGCCTAAAGTGCAGTAACTTAGGAGTTCAATAAAAATAAGGTACTCTAATAGAGAATGGCTGTTTCATTTCACTGTTTGTATAGACGTGAATCAGCTTCAACTTTCTGATAGTAGGAATGAGATGGGTTTTGCCCTTATTTTTTTGATACTGCTTCCTTACACACAGGCTCTCCAGCAAAATTCTTTAATATCTACACTCATCCTTGGCAGGGGTGGAGGGAAGGGGAAAAAAATATAATCAAATCATGGAATGATTAAGCTTCAAAAGCTTCAAAAATACAAGCATCCATAACACCAGTCTGCAAGAAGAAAAACCTAAGGTATCCTTCATTTAACATGGAGTCACACATCACTTAAAGAAAGCAGCAAGACAGATGAAATAGAAAAGCTGCTTGAAGAACAACTGGATTCCGTGGCAAAAAACACACAGAACTTAGTAATATGTCTTCAGGGTGCCATGTAAGACTCCTACTCACTTTAGTCAAGTATTTTTGTAAAGAACAACTGCAAAGATATTAACAACTTATTTGATATTGTGTTTTCTTCCAACAAAGACCTTAATGAACTTTATAATTGAGCCTGCTCCCCTGAAATGGATGAAAACAAGATTGTCCTGTATGTGTATTGCCAGATAAAATCCACAGCAGCTGACAATCATGCTGAACTGACTCAAACTTACACATATTGTGCCGACTCCCCCTTGTCCGCACCACATGACCATTAAAAAAACCCAACAAAACAACCCTCTGAAAAGTGGTAATTTTGCACTAACAATACCGCGTAACAGTGCGCACCAGAAAGAGCAGTAACCAGACTAAGCTTATCGAATTAAATCACAAGTATTTCAATTCTCGTTAGGGTAGGCCCCCGGGCGCACACATCCATCCTCTTGCAATCAGTTCTGCAATGTCGGCAGTATTTAAGAGCCTCACATCCCGCCTCTCTCCCCACTGTCCTTGTCCTCCACTCTGCACAACCGTCAGCCTGGAAAATAGCTTGCATGAGATAAGAGTCTGAATTTGAAGCAGAATTTCCCCTCTAGGAAACCGTGCCTTGAAATGCAGGATTTGGGTGGCCAGGTCTTTCGCAGCCTACAGACTCCAGGCAGCGTAAATGCCTGCCTTCGCGAGAGCGGCTGCTTTTATTGTGCAATGCAGTTGGAAATAAAGTTAATATGGAGCTCTCCACAGAGCTGCCTCCACTTCTCTAACCCCCGTTTCCTCATTTTGGATGCTGCTGGAAATCAGGTGTTGACTGCACCAAACTCGGAAGCCAAAATAACTTTACTAGCTCTTTCCTATGATCCGCCAGCTAGGGGTATTCCTGGATTTCCAGAGCTCCACCCTTTTCCTTTCCTTTCTTACCACATAAATAAACTTTCTTGGCAGCAACCCAGAGTTTCCAGGACCAGTTAATTCCATGATCATGATACAAAAGGCATTCTCGTTTTCTCGTATTCTTAGAGCTCACAGCCTGGCTGGTATCTGTCTGAAGAGCTGGCAAACAGGAACAAAAGCTGTGGTTCAGATTTAGGGGTAAAAAAACAGACGAACGGGAGAAAAAAGAAAAAAAAAGCCTCTTACACAAATGCTGTTGCTCAGTTAGAACCCTTTCACTCAGGCACCTTGCAGCTACTTAAAACCACTTTGGGGAAAATAAGAAACATCATGCATACCATGGTGCTGAGCTATGCATTCTCACACCTTCTGAAGTTATGCTAATTTAGACTCATTTGGGTATCAGCGAACTATGTGGGACTAGCCCTAAATGAATCAAAGCAAAAGTAAAGAAGCCTAATTTACACATCACCTCTTGCTACATGCATCTAAAGGAGTTTAAGCAAGTGCATTAAGAAATTGAATCTTCAAAGAAGTCTACATCAAAATGGCATTGTCCAACTCTTACAAATGGTGGAACTTATTCAGCCATGGGAACATATAAATTCCTCCTCCAAATTTGGCCCACTTCTTAGAAGCATCTGTGCAGCAAAGGAATGTAGCCACATTATTCAGTGAGAGTCAAGTCGTCTGAGAGGTTCACTATGCAGCACACAAGCTTTTTAAAGAGACCAAAAATTGCTCCAAACCTTCATCTCTAGCTATATTTTTGTGATTTATGCACCTATCTTCTCATTGCTTCCTACCTACAAAAAGTTCCTTCTCATCCTGACTCTCACCTCTCTTGCTAGAAGGACTTTTAACAAAATCAAGACAAGCCCTCCCTCCCTATTCTTTTATCTGACGTACAATCTTCATTGAGTTAACTGAACCCAAAACATCAGATTACTTAAACCATTTTCATTTTTTTTGACGTGTTTCACAGTTCTGCAGTTCACCACAATCTCATTCTCTTGTAACCATGCCAGGGACATAGTATTTTCATAATACGTCAGTATGTATAAATATTCTTTGTGGTGGTTTTGACTGGACGTCGAAGCTTAGTTCCTAATTTAAAATAGAAAAGTAAGAAAAAGGAACCAGTAAGTCAGGTAAGACTCTTAGTCATGTGCATCTTACATTGTTGAGGAATAGCTGTCATCAATTGACATTTACTAGAAATACTCTTCTGATCCAGCAAACAAATGTGTCCCTGTGTCCCATATTAAATATCTTTCCAAAGTCCTTTTGTATTAGAGGATAATTACTTGTATAAAACCCAGCATCGTCCCTCTCTTCAGTGCATAGGAACACCAAAATGCCCAATCACCAAACCGAGCAGTAAATACTCAAGTTAATAGACAGCTGAGTAAGGCACCGGAACGAAGGCAAGGAAATAAGTTCTATTGCCCATTTTGGCACTAAAATCAGTCCATTTTGTAAAATATTTTGACTTCTATGGATGAAGGAAGTGTTACGTAGTGTCTCCATGAGGGAAGAGCTCTACATAGAGTCTCTGGACTTGCACAGAACAGTCAGTGGTTAACTGTCAAAACTAATAAAAGCTTTTACAGGTATGGATTATAGAGGGTCCCTGAGAGAGGCAAATAGGCAGCTGAGACAGTTCCCCTGTGCCCCAGAAACAGTAAATAGTAATTACTGTTTCTGCTAACAACCCCTGCCTTAACTTCTCTTCCTCCGTCCCCACGCTCTCACTGCTTCCAGTCTGTCCTGTAAATTTGCAGGTGTCAAAGCCTGCTTATAGTTCCCAGGCTGAGTTACTAGGAACCGTAAAGGAGAAAAGAATGGGTAATGAGTGGGGAAAATGGTACAAAACGTGGCAGACAGCTCAAATATTTCATGTGACTTTGAAATAGTTTTCAATAATCTGACTGTAGATGAGCAGAGAAAATAGTTGCACTCCTTGCAAATGGTGGCCAGTAGTTTTAGCTAAACTTCGTGGTGGCCAAATGCGTATTTGGCTGTTAATCTGATTTGTTTCATGTTTTATACATATGGACAATATTAACTTCTGGAGTCATGAACAGTAGAAATGTCCTGCTTGGTTATGCTGTGTTTTCAGATAACCACGATCCACACTTGCATTCTGTATGTAAATACAAGATTTGCTGTACTGTGAGCTTGAGTTGCTAAGTACTCCTCAAGTGTATACCTATCATTGTAATCTATAGTCAGGATTACTGAAAGCCATTTTAATTTCAAAAATTTTAGCTGCACAAAGCAAAACATCTGTTAACTCCAGATGGTAGGGAGTTTGACTCTTCAGATCACAGTCCTGCAAGAAGAAGAGTCCCTCCCTGGGAGGTCCTCAAAGGTAACACAAGAGAATATTAGCACTTTTGAAATTCAAGCCATGGTAAGATTAGGCCTGGGTAGAGTCATAAGGAAGACCTCTGTGTGCCACAGTTTTTCCAGCCATGGAAAGGCAGATTAACACTGACCTCCTCTATGAAGTACTTCTGAGTCCGTAGATGACAAGTAACCTATAAAACTAAGCAATAGCATTTCTACACTGAGCCCATATAGCAGATGTAGAAGACCACCAAACCAACCCAGTTTTGTTGCAACAAGCAGACAGCAGAAGCTAAAAATAGCAACGAAAACCTGACAAATCCGTGCATTCAGCTCAAAATGCCAGATCTCAGCTCAGTTCTTTGTAAAGTCTACTGGGAGCTTGAAAATAAACCGTCTTTTATTGAAATGAAAACTTCTCCCCAGTTCCTCCTCACCCGTCTTCCCATCTTTGGAGAAGTCACCTGCCAGCGTCGTGCAATACCGGTCAGTCTAGATCTTAATATAGGTTTGAGACACCAGAGTGTTCAACAAAAGAGACCTTCACATGGCCTTAGCTTTTGCAGTTACCAAGCAATTGCAGAATGCTGTCATGAGCCAACAACTAAGGGCACAGCAAGCAAGGAGCAGTACAAACCCAGGTATGACCAAATACTTTGAAAAAAAATAAATACTGGCAGAAATCATTGTGATATTTTTGTTAAATGACACAACATGCTGATACATATTGTAAGCAGCTAGGATGAACGCACATAATGCAATTCACTTAGTGTGTAAATCTCCTACAGAAGAGCTAACTAAACTCTGAAAATGTGGCACAAATGGTTAAGGCTATGTCAACTTCCCAGTTAAAGAACTTCATACAAGGCAGACACTATAAGCCAGTAGAAATCAAGTTACCTGATTCAACGACATGTGACAACACTGTGGCCTCTGCACAGAGTACTTTCTCCTGTTTTAAACTAATCTGTATTTCAAAGGCCTACAACATTGGACCTTTCTCCTCATGTCATCCACATCAATATCCTCCCAGATACAAAAAAATACAGCTGCTATCATCATCGTCCTAGCCCATAAATAACTCAGTCTACCTTGAAATCGCAAGCCTTGTCCTTTGACTCTGTATGTAACCCTGTCCCAAGCCTCATCTCCTGGTCTCATCCACCTCAATGCTTATGCTGCAATTACTGCATAACTGCAATTTTAATATTGCATCCCCTCCCGTCTCCCTATTTCCCTATTTTATTGTTATATGACCCTTGATTATTTTGACACAAGGCTAGACATCACAGGATTATTTCCAGTACAACTGAATTTTGATGCCAGCTAATACTGCTATGATATCAGCTCAATGACATCACCACCACACAGAAGTTTAAAATTCTCCATTATCCTCATATTTATAAGCTGCCTAAATGTTAAAGATGACAACAAGTCTACGTCTACCCTAAGAAATATTAGAGGAAAGCTATTATGTAAATTTTGTTTGTGAAACATTGGTCAGTGAAGCCATTTGCCATGCTTCTTTTATGAAAAATGCTAAACCAAAATATGCTGTCATTTTTTAATAAATGCCAAGTATAGCAAAGAGAAGGGATGACTGATATTACCACTAACACAGTCAGACAGATTTAATGTGGCAAGTGTCACACCATTCTACGAAAATTATAGGTGACCATGAAAAAATTCTATTTTGACCATTCAGAAATGTAAAGACCATTTTTTTCACCAGTACCTACGTTGTTGGTAGTCAAACACTGTGATACTTTTCCTGTAGAAGTGTTGCACTATTTTTTTTCCCCCTTTCAGGAATGTAATTTAAATTTACAGTGGAGCTCATCATCACTTTCTGCTCACTCAGTAGAAACAAATAATATCCTGGATGAGACAGCAGGCAACACTGCAGAACTCAAAATGGATTTAAGGATGCCACAAGTAATAATTCTGTTGCATAATAGTAGCATGAATGCACATTACATAACCCAAAATGGTTTTATTCATCCTGACTGTATCGTTGGCTTTCCTTTCACACTTGCTTGTAAAGCTTGCTCAAACAGTACACAGAAATCAAAATTATACTGACTCAGGAAATCAGTGTAAACTGCTACTATGCTCAGTATAAACAACAAGGCAAGAGTGATAGGTTTTGGTAGTATGAGTAGCTGGAAAATAAAAGTGTAGGTGTGGGGAAATTAAATGCATTCTGACAGAGGAGAAAATATTTAGCAGAAGACTGATTCTCAATAAACTGAAATTGAAAAACATGAGATATTTTTGTGGAAGGAAAAATATCAAGGAAATGTCGTTACAAGTTTCATAATAATTACTGTGAGAAATCTCTATTGACAAGCTTTTTTAATCTTTTATAAAAGAAATAGGTTAGCAGTAAGCAAACCATTTTTATGACCACAGCGTGAATACATACCTGAAGTGCATTATAAACTTCATTTCAATGGCTGTGCTTTTACTACCCTTTGTTTTGAAACTAAGAGACCTCTCCAGGGTGGGGCCTGAGTAAGTAAGCTAATGTTTCCTAATACTAAAAGTTACCAGCTTGAACCTTTGTGCGCTGAAAGAGTCCAACAATATTAGTTCAATCACCAGTTCAGGCCAAACTGCATTTTTACTATATTATCTAGAGACGACGGGGGATCAGATTATGGAATCTCTTAGGATTCTTCTTGTATACATAGAGAAAGGGAGTATCTAGGAATGAATACGTGCATGTCTTTATGCACCATACCTGTGATGGCAACATCCTTGTGCCAATTCTATAGGCCTCTCCTTTATGACAAATTCTCCATTTTGTATGACAAACTGCATAAACGTATGGCAGCTAAACATATTGCATACCTACACAAATTACTGCCTTCTTGTAACTACAGCACCCAGCCATTAACCCATCTCTTCAGACACAGCAGAAAGCACGGGTTGCGTGAGCTGGTGCTGAACCCACTGCAGACATTTGTATTTCAGTTTAAGAATGCTGTGTTGCAGTTGAACTTAAATCCTTAGTCAATGGACACAAATCAAAACACACACATAATTATGTGGAAGTATTGAGTCAGAATGCAAAATAAGTATAGCTTGCAAGGAAAGGGGAAAGGGAAGAGCAAAAAAATATCAGGCTGCAAGATAAAACACGTATCATCCACATTTACTGTCTGTTAATTTTTGGGTTTGGCTTTTTTTTTGGGGAGGGGGTGGGGGGGCGTGTGTTGCTGTTTAATTACCCATCAGGAGTTAATAGCATACCTCTGCTCTTCTCTGTCCTGTTCTAACTCTATGGCCACCTGATGTTTTCCGAACAAGACAACTGTTTTTGCACGAAGAAAAATGCAAGCCTCATGGTTTAAGTAAGTGTGCAAGAGTTCATTCACATTTTGTATGCGACAGGGAGCCAGCAGACTGAAAGCACAGCCAGAATCAATCTGAAGCACTCAATGAGAGGAATGCAAAAGCGTAAGATCTGACTTCCAAGTGAAATACATTATTGTTACTTATGAAATATTTCCAACAGCAGCACAATGGCTGCCATGTCAAACCGTAAGACACCATCGCTGCCCTAAAGGGTTTTTACTCAAAAAATATAAAATGCACCACAGGTTGAGCCAGAGATTACTACAAACCAAGCAAACAGACAAAAGGATGTGTAGGCATATCTTCATAAGAATTTTCTTGTTGTATTTGCATGTAATATTTAAACTGGCTTCCAAATGTACCTCAGGAGCATTTAGTTAACTAATCTCTTTTGCAGTGAAAACAACAGTTAATTCTAAAAGCTGTACTGACTTGTCCTTCGCACCCCAACACCAACAAAGTTTTGAAATGTTACCAACCTCATCAAATAAGTTTTATCCACGTGAATACTACGAACAACTTCAGGACATTCTGCACTTGATTTGAGTCAAAACAGAAACCCAATATGATTCAATGCATGCAAGCTTTTATGCAAGTTTATATGGGGCACAAACTATATATAAGAGGAAATAAAACCCTAGATAGCTCTTTAACATGTGATGGTCTATTTCTGCTTTAGGTTATATAGATACTCAGAAGTTTAGATTTTTGATTTTTAATGGTCAGAAGGAGCTGTTGATATCAGTAAGTCTAAGCTACTACATAAGATATATCACAAGTCTCCAGTTTGAATCCCAATACTTATGATAACCTGAGCACATCTCAAAGCTTTCAGTCATTCCACATTGTTCAATCGTTCTGAGACCTTTCAATAAAAAATGCCACTTTATAATAAAAACATGTTGTTTTACTTGCACAAAGAGCCCATGGACTCCCTAGAAAGGAAGAAACAGCTATTGACTGGGAGAAAGGTTGAGCCTCCATAAGGAGAAAGACAACTGTACAAAGCAGCTGAGGGGGTGGGAGTGAAAAAGAAAACAATCCTGTAAACTGCTTTCAGAACAAAAAGGTGGGAAGAACATAAAAGAAAGATAGATGAAAGCATAGAATATAATAACAGGATCACTCCGCAAAATCATTTTAAGTGCCTACACCTTATTAGTGCCATTGTGGCCCAGTGGCAGCACTGCCAGGTGTAGTCCACAGGCCGTGAGCTGGAGACCCACGCAGCACTCGAAACCACTGCAACGAACTCCAAAACAGCAACCCACTGCCAAGGAGAGGCACTCCATGTGCTGCGTGGTGCACTCCTGCTGGAAGGTTTTACGAAGATGGAGATAAACGCTGGTGTCTCATCCAACACCCTTTCTCTTCATAGAAGGGATTAGAAGAGCCAAGCTTCTGCATCTGTAAGTGGCAGAATATATTGCTCTCTAACATTTCAACAGTGAAGATGGTATAACGGAGTCCCAGGGTGTAACAGGAGGATCTTGCCCTGGTACAGAACTTTTCTTGCGTGTCCGGCACAGTAGAAGAGTTTTCTCTCTCATAGGTTTGAATCTATACAGTCGTATTAAAGTATGAGAGTTTGCCTCTGCACTCCTTGGATCACTAAATCTAAAAATGAATAGTGAGTTTATTACAGGTGAGAAAATGAAGGCCCCAAAAGATAAGTTGGTCAGTTCAAGCCACAGGACGAATCATTAGGAAATGAATACTGAGCACTGGACTCCTCACTTGCAGTACCGTTCTAAATCCAGTATCACAATTGTCCTCAAATCGGTATGGCAGGGCTTACATATATAATAATTCATGTGCTCAATATGACATACAGCAAACAGTTTATTCTCAGCGAAGATTTCACGTTATTTTTAAGCCATGGTAGACAAGTGAAGCAGCAGCAGCTAAGGGACCACCACCGCAAATTTCAGTAGTGTTTGCAGTATGCAGTAACTTCTGCACTGATGCAGGGCTGAGCTACACAGAGATGATAGCAAAAATTTGGACATAAATTGGTATTTGGACACAAACTAGTGGCAAAGAGGAACAATTAAAAACTCCATCAGACTGCAACCCAGCAAACTGACAGAGTAAAAGGTTAACGAGTGCTATCATGCAAACCAGCAGAAAGCTTCACACCTAAGGCAGAGGCTGCCAAAATTTCATTTTGCTTGCCAAAGCTGTTAAAGGGTAGCTACACTCTGATGGGCAACAGATGGCTTATGCAACTAAATGTAGAGAAATGTAAGAGGCCAGCAAAAAAGTCTGTTGAAAGTCCTACCCTCAAAGGTCACACTGTGGCACACAGATCAGAGAAAAGATCTGAAGGGTTAGAGTAGGCAGGACATTAAATCTTTCAGCACAACGCTTGGAAGCAGCAACAAAAAGCAAACAATTCTGCAAAGTATAAATAAAGGGTACCGAAGCAAGTCAAAGGACATTATTCTTCCACTGCATAAAAGGTCTCATGAGACCACATGTAGCGTCCCATACCCTGTTCTAGCTGCCTTATTTTTAAAGCGGTTATTATGAAGTTGAATGGGGTAACACAAAGGGCAACCCACACGATTCCTACATTTGCTGAGTCTAAAACAGCAAGGACACAATTTTTTGTTTTACACACAAAAAAAAGCAGGATCTGAGCACCCAGAGTTCTCATTGACTGGGAGGAGGTTGCAGGACTGCTGGAAAACAGGCCCACAACAAAATCCCATACTATTTTGCAATATAGCCCTGACATCTTCTGGACATTAAAGTTCTCATGATTCTTTTTTGTGAGTGCCTGTGTTCAATTTTATTCTGCCTCGTTAAATATTTGCTGCAAACAAATTGAAACCAGAACTTTATAAACAGCAACACATAATAATTTTAAACTAAACTAGAGGTTTTTCCCTCTGACAATGGCCAGATGCTATAGAGGAAGGTGAAGAAATAACACCCATAACATACAGAGTAACCAGTCTAAAGGGTGAGACTCTTCTCAACTGCAGGAGGTGTTTGGTTTATTCCTAAATTACAAAATGTTACGTTTTGTGTTCTAAATCCCATATAATACTCATGTATTTGTTATTATTTATTTATATAAATGTCTAATCCTTTCAGAATCCTTCTAGACTCATTGGACTCAATTATTTCTTCCAGTAGTAATTCCTTCAGCAGCGAGTCCTTCAGGTTAATTACATGCCATGTAAAATTACACATTTCTTGCCCCCCCCTCTTCCTCCTTGCTTTCAAAACCACCACACTCCCTGGGGTGTCCCTTCTCCAATCACGGTTTTAAATGCCTTTGCTATATCCTCCTATTTATTGCCAATATCGAGCCTCAATCCTGTAAAAATTTAACAAATGAGCTTATTGTTAAACCTGCACATCAACCCTAGTTGCACCAAGACGCACATTTAACAGCCCTTACATTTTCAGTGTCTCCAAATGCCAATAATACTTTCCCATCTGGGGATCCCTTTTCTCATTCCCTTATCTTTGAGATGAGGGAACAAGCAGCACAAATGAGTGAGAGGCTACTGTAATCTCCTTAGTAGTATTTCCTAAGCTTCCCCGCTTCAGCTTAATATTTGAACTTGATTTCGCAACTGCTGTTGCACGACTGGCAAATGCTTCTACAGAACTCTGGACTCTCAGAAGTCCAGGTCTTCTCCCCAAGTGGTTTTAATTAACTCACTTCTGGTCCTAAATTGTTTCAATGTGCTGCTATGCATTGTTAAGCAGCTGCTCCTTGCGGCATATATGCCACATGTGGAGAAGATACCCATGTGATAACACTATGAAGCCACTAAACAAATATTACCATGCAAATTCAACAGCTAATCCGTCTCCCCAGGAACTTTTTCTAATGCTTCAACTTCTTCAGGAACCTCAACAAAAATAGCCTTTTAAAAGTCACATCATCCCAGAAACGCTTTTTTCTCCTCTCTCCCGCACCTCCCCAAATAAAGGGGAGCTCCACCAACTCCCAGGCAACAGCACTGCTGCTGAGTTTTAAGCCCCACCCAAATCACACTTTTGTACTATGTTACATTACAACATATTTCACATAGTCTGTCTGGTGAAAATTTGTGGCCACGCTTTGAAATTTAGTTGGATGAAAGATGCTGTAAGAATGCAAGATCATTATCATTTCACTTGGATATGTTTTTACTTTCCTTCCGGTCGCTAAATTATTGGTGGCACGGTGCTGCACTGAAGTACAGTGCAGCTGCATTCAGGCGCTAGCGTGAGTTCATTTTGGTCCAAGGTAGAGTGATTTCCATAAACAGTAAATGGATTTCTGTGTCCAAAACATAAAATTCCTTTAAAAATTTATAAAAAAACCACTCCAAAACAAAACCAAAAAAAAACCAACAAAAACAGAAACGAAAAAAAACCAACCTGAAACAAACTAACCAAACAAAAAAATTCCCACATTCTTATACTTCTCAATAAAATTCTTATTCCAGAAAGTGTAAAAACATAACACAGACTTTATAGCGTGGCCCTAAATGTACACCTACATGTTGGTGTACCACCCATGAAGAACTACAAGTCACTTCTCACAAAGTGAGAACAGGAAAAGAGGGCATTTTGGGGGTGAATCAAGGGCAAAAAAATGTTCTGGGAGACTGCAGGGGCAAACTACAACAACTCCCTGGAGACAACTACCGGTCACCTGCTCAGCCCTTTAGGAAGGAGATCTAGATTTGTGTTAACTGTCATGAGACAGAGAAAAGTATGCAAATAAAACATACCAGAGTACCATCCCACTACTCAAAGAATGGTCTATCAACTCAGTCCACATCCACTGAATAAAAGCTTCGCTGCTGTCTGAGCAATCTATTAAGAATATAATATTCCAAATGCAAGAGGGACATTTTGTTTTTCCGGTGTCTCCAAAAAAAAAAAAAAAAAAAAAAAGGTAAGTTTTACAATCTCTGATACTATCTTACTGGGGTGATAAACGATGCTAAGACATCACACACATTTTGCCTCTGGTTTATAAGATGCTACGCACTGGCTACACAAAGACAAGGAAGAACAGGATTCACACTGAGTTAGCATTAATTTACCCCTTTCACACAAGGAAACCCCATTTTCTTCAAGGGGCTAGGCCATGATCCGGTCACTTTGTGCTCGTTTCCTCACACAGTTGGACCCCTTTACCATGCCGGCTGTAGTAAGCTGTATGTTTAGAAAACAGATTCCTACAGCAGTAGTAAAAGATGCAAGTTCAAAGCATGCATTTATACACTGTCACTAAACATATTTTTAATTAGCTTTACCAAGGCTAAATTTAAATCCAAGCGTGACTAACACGCTCGCAATGCTTCAGCCTGTTTCTAAAATGAAAACATCAAAACCAAAACAGTAAAACTAATGGTTTCTCCAGGGCTATTCTCTTTACAGCATCTCTGTCCAGTTCATATGCTACTTCTCCCAGGCTTTCCGATGACACATAGCCACATTCCTTGCCAAGACTTCTTTAACCCAACAAGTGACCTAGATCTTCTAGCACTCAGAACGAAAATGCCAGTTTCTTTGCAGAGCAAGCTGATTATTTTTATTTTTTTTTTGTTATTCCTTTCACTTATTTCTTCTTGAGAAAGCAAGCAAGACAACATTCAGTGATGTGAGCAGCAAGACTGTTAAGATGCTACAATTCAAAGAGAATCACTACCATCCAAGAAGCATAGTTTAAAAAGACAGGCAACCTGGCTATCAGAGGAATTCCCAGTGGAGATCAATTATAGTACAGGATGTCGTTACATTCCTACATGTCACAGGTAAACTGAAAGTATGCCAAACAAGTTTTTGTACGTAAGCAGGCTGGCTGTGAGATTTCCAAAAGGCAGTCACAGGCAACCAGTGCAGAAACAGAACAGTGCAGTCTCCAGCAACTTTTGCTCAAGAGGCCTCCCTTACCTCTTGCTGTTCCAATTAATATAACGATCATTAGCAAGAGGTGCCTCTGCACAGCCCTATAGGAAGGGAGGTTGTCTGTGTCTCTCTCCCTAGTTCCACGTGGCCTCGCAGGAGTATCCTACAGCCTTAACTCAGTGTTAATAACACCTCAAGATTAAAGCACTGCCACCCTGACACACTTTGACAGCTTGGAATGGGAGGTTTTAAACTCAACTGAGAGCATGATACTGCGCTACAAAGCCAGTTACCCCTCTAATTATGCATTTTGTATTTGGAACTGGGAAAGTAAAAGACTGTAACCTTTCAGGCTTCCATTTTAAAACTCATAATAAGCTCAGGTTTCATTTTTGAGTGTCTGTTCCACACACAGCCTCTATTACCCAGCTGATGACCACATCGAAGAGTACAACTTGGGATATGCCTGGAGCAGAGATCTGTGCCTGATCCAGGAAGCAAGGAGAAAAATATTCCATAAGAAGTCATTAATAAAGGCTATGATGCTATGGTACTATTATGCCCACAGCTGAAGGAAAGGGCAGGAGGAAAGAGCCTACTCAAAACCAAAAGGCAAGCTGAATGAGATGCCAAGGCTTTCTTTGTGATAACTATGCACCTGTCTACAGGTAAAATAATTTGGTTCCCTCTGAAATCTTCTATAGATCTTCTTTGTGGGTCTCCAGCAGTTGATAGGCACCTTCTACCATGCAAAACCCACGTGAGCACACCCCATCTTTCTTCCTTCTCCATCTCCAAGACAGTTTCTCAGAGAAGACAACATTCAGAGTGGACAATAGTGCAACCCAGTTTCTGCAGGGAGCCTGTCAGCTCCTTGGGAGCTGCTTCTGCCAAACACATGGTCAGAATGACACCCTGGCCTTGGTCTGGGTGGGCGGGACAGGCTGCAGGAACCAGACTCCAAAGACTCTGATTTAGCCAAAAGGGACCAACATATGCTATAAATCAAGAGACAAAACAGCAAGCTGCAGCAAGGATGAAGAGCAGCCAAATCCTTGCCTGCTGGTTGCACAGGAAACTACACTTGACCAGAACATCTGGGACCTAAGAGTAAGATAAAAAAGAAATCACAGAGCTGGCTTAGAAGGACACATGGGAGGGCAGGAGCAGGCTCAGAGAAAATGTGAGGTTTTTTTTCATGTTCCAAAAATGTTGATGGTTCCAGGCACCACTTAAATCTCAACCCATATTTAGGAGGTCAGTGTTGGAAAGAAAAAAAATCCAAAGTAAAAGTTCTTTTCTGACATATTATTCAAGTCGAAGAGGATTTTATGTCCTAGGTCTTAGCTGGGATATAGATTAGTTAGACATTTTTGCAATGTTTTTCTGACTGAGCTCTCCAACACAAGCTTCTTTCCAATGTATGTGACTGTAGCAGTGTTCAGAATCCAAATTTGTGGTTGTATGCAGTGTGAGACATTAATTCAAAATTAATTTCTCTCAGAAAAGGTAGTTATCAAATAGTATCAGCATTAAGAAAAGACAGAAGTATTTAATGATAGATTTGGTACTTTTCGGCTATTCCCCTTTCAGAATTTTGAAGGTATTTAAAGCACCCTCCTACAGCAGTTCATTTATAGTTTTGGAAGAAGATGTTCTGCTATACACCCATATACACCCAACGTTACAGCATTAAAGATACCTTGAGACAAGTAAGGTTTTGCACCAATCTCTGCCTGAAGTTCAGCTGTGGCCAAAAAAAAGAAAGCAAAAAGAAAAAAACACAGATCTAAAATCTGCTCTGGACACGTATCTGATGGCTAAATAAGCCAGGCAGCACTGGCCACGAGGCAGCATAGTATTTCTCTGTTATCTGGATATTTAAGACTAAAAGGAAGAGCCGTCTTGTGTCATCCATCAGTAGAGCAAGAAACTTGATGCTTGAGGACTGGCGCTGAAAGCTTAGTAATCATTTAAGATGTGGAGATACAGTCTCTAAAGGCCTCCTCTGGTGCACAGAGGCTTGGGGAACTCCCGTTCTTGGCTGCGTTTCCTGTGACCTGCCCTAATAAAAACTCCAGAGGCAGAGTGCAGGTCTCTTCCTCACTTCTTCCTGGATAAAGGACTCCGATAGAAAAAACATTTGCAAGCACTAGGGAGCCCCTCCTGCTTCAAAGACTCATTCCTCATTGCTTCCCTCGGATTCCTTGAGGGCTGGACACCAGTCACCCACCCCTTCCTAACCCTTGGAAAGGTGATAAAGCACTGTAGCTGGTTAACATGAGGTCTACAAAAGTCACTTCATAGCATTTTAAAAACTCTTGTTTGCTTTTCATTTTTGTAATCTTCTTGTCCATCTGCCCATGCCACACCCATACCTTTCACTGCTTATTTTCTGTAGCACTGCATCTGCTCTATTCTTCTTACACCGCAGTTCCCTCTCCTCCAATTCTACATTAACATTTTCTAACACCTCTCTGCTACTTTTCTGCATCCACTTCTCCACATTCCACACTCTCTTCATCCATCTCCCTCCTTCCCCGCTGTCCTCCTCACTCCTACCTGACCCTGTCTCTCTGCCTCTAGAACAACAACTTTAAATCTAAAATTTGACAGCAACGCCCTCTTTGCATACTGGTCTCTCCAGCAGCACCACTGTCCACCTTGAATTTACCTTATAATCCTCTTCACCAACTGAGCCAGCTCCAATGTTGGTGCTGTTGGATTCTTTGCTTCCTTCACACTTTCTGGAGTACTACTCCACTATCCCACTGCTCTGATGATTTGAAACTTTCTTCTAATTTCTAACTATTTATACACCAATCTATAGCTGGTGTGAATGGTCCTTTTCCTTCCCTTGTGCTTACTTCATGCTTTTTTTTTTTAATGGGAATTAGTCATAGACTCCCTAAATCTTCATTTTGTTAATTTACCTAAGCTATAGTCTTCAGATTATAATCAGAAATATTCATAATTTTCTTGATGATCCCAAAAGTCCTCTCCTGTCTCCCTTCCAGTTTAAATGAACTTTCTTAAAAATTACCAAAATTACAGACTGTGAGCCAGGACACTCTACAAGGGGGTTCATGCTTCCCAACTCCGCTGACAATAGCCTAAAACAACCGAGCATCACATTTACCTTTTCTGTTTTGCATCATGCTGGTGGCTCACATATCCTGTGATTGACTAATACACCCAAAGTCGGAAGGGACGAGAACAAAAAATACCATCCTATACCAGAAATTATTTTAGTTCATTCACAAACATGCCTTTGCATTCCATGCTACCTTATTTCAACCTACTTCTGTTACAGCAATCCTGAATGCCAGCCTATAGGATATTTCCATCCTCCAGGTGTTTGCTTCCTCTGCCAGACCATCAGATTTTGTCAGCATGCTTCTGCTTTTATGTCACTGACTCTAATGAACACATGACAGCAGTTCAGTCACAGGACTGACCAACGTAGAGCTCCCATAGGCACCTGTCCTCAGACCAACAGTCCCTCCTGTAGCTTGAACTGCAGCAGCAGCTCTTCTTTAACAGGTCCTTCACCTACCTTATAATTCCTCAGTCTCTCCAGGGACTAATTTTTTCAAGTGATTTCAAGAGCAGACTTTCAAACAAACAGATTAAACCCACAGCCTTTTTAAATCCAGAACTTCAGTTATCTTTGGGAGACAAATATCTCCTAGCTACCTAGACCACACTTCCCCCACCCCAAATACAGGTACCACTGCTGTTCTCCAGCCATACAATGTCATTTCTGACTTGACAGATGAATTAAAACTCCTTGCTGCTCGACTATAATTTCATATACCAGTTCCTTTGTAGTTCTGGGATGGACACTACCAGCTGCCCAGTGTAGGCACACATCAAGTTCGTAGGCAAAGACAAAACATAAGGAGATGTGAAAGCCCCACGTGCCATCATTATCATCAACCTCCAGGTTCACCTTTGTCATCTGTATAGAAAATAGCCAAAAATTTGTTTAGTTTTTTCTGTTATTTGTAGATTAACTTTAATTCCTATCTCATTCTCTCTGCGAAGCAGACTTATTTTTTTGTTGCTGTTATATGGTTGACAAACATTTAGCTGTTTGTTTTCATTTGCTTTGTAAGGTTTGACTTTTGGCAACTCCTATATTAACTCTTTGATACAGCTTTCTCTGCTGACAAGAGCTTCTCTCTATTTGTCAAAACCTAATTCCTACCAAAAACCACATCTTTTTTAGATGATTATACCTTCATCCTTTTCTGAAAGCTTTTTTTCCCCTATCCAAACTAGAAGTCAAGTTTGCAGCTTTGACTCACCAACTTCCAAGCTCACACATCCAACTCTCTGAACTTCCTACTCCACTTGACTTCACAAATACTTCCCACCGTTTCAAGCATGCCATTGTAAAGCTAAGTATCTCACAGACCTACTCTACTTGCCTTCCTATAAAATTTAATCATTTCCTGAACACTAAGTTAAAGTAAACCCCACTGACACAGCATCACCTTCTATTGGATCAGTCATATTTGATGAAGGAATAAGCTGGCAATATCTAAGACCTTGGTTCAATTCTTGTCAGTTGCCAAGAACATTCACCCATCCAGGCAGCCTTAAACTATCCCCTCACTTGCCTCTTTGCTATTTAGTCATTCCTTTTCTTCCTGCCTTATTGTCTTCCACCATTCATTCTTTTCTCTTTCCATCACTGTAAGGCCCGTTCTGCTAGCCCCTAGCCCTGGTGCATCTTCAGCGTATGCATCCACTGGCATCAACACAACCAGCAAGCCAACTACCTTCACTAGAAAGGCCTTTTTTCCTTCCCCTCTTTCTTCAATTTTGTTAACTGCATGGTCGAGCAACTTCAGCATGTCAATTTAATCTCATTCCACGTCTGCAGTCCCTGCTCCTCAAATTCACCAGCGAGGGAGAGTTCCTTATTTCTACCATTGCAAAGAGAATTGTTCAAGTGCAGGAGCTTCTTTCCTGTGGTCCTCCTCTGATCTTTTCACTTGTCCAGTGCATCCAATCCCACCTCATACTGCTTTCTCTTGTACCTTTTGCCTTCCATGGTCCCATCACTCTCCTAGTCAAAATCTCTTTCAGCCTCTCACCTCTTAAACATTCCCCCTGTCTCTCCACTTACTTCTTTACCTGCTGCTTTTTCCTTTCTCTTTCAACTAACTGTTTACTTTTCAGTTTACTATTTACAATAAATCACCTTTTCCAACGCCATTCATACTCTGTCAGCACAGTGCTCCTGGCAACAGTATTTCAGGTGTTCAGTAGCTGATCTACTTTTACAGCCACTGCTTTACTGTCCTTATCTGCTTCTGGCTACAGTATGATTCAGCTTGTATCTATTTCATTTCATGGGTACCTGGCTGTAGTTCAAGATCAAAAAACCCTGCAGAACTCTAAACTTTTCACCTGTCTTTTCTGCTTTGTTGCGTTTTCTTCGTGGACAATAGCACCATCCTGTTTGACACATAGGGTGCCAGCCTCCCCACGGGCTGTCTTTACATCCTCAGAGGTAAGCTGAATCTCTTTTTTCAGATTCTTTCTGTGTCATAGTTTTAAAATACAAAGTTTTTTTTTCTAGCCACATCATTAAAATTCCTTTCTGCGCCCTCAAGCCTCCTATTCCAGTTACCGATATGCCTGTTTCTCTAGGCTGATGTAATGCCATTCAAAATGATGCTGAATGTCCACTCAAAATCCTGCTGCAAAAAGCATTCTCCTCATCCCCTCTTTTGAGCGTGCTGTCTATCTATACGAATCTCTACTTCTCCATCCTTCTCTCTCACAAAGAAGTTAGGCCATGTATCTTAGTTTCCATGGCCTTCATGGCTTGTTCCCAATCTCCACATCATCTCTCTCAAGATCCTGGAGACCTCTCAGGGTCCATCCTGGAGACATCTCAGGGTCCATCCTGGAGACATCAAAACCCGCTTCACTTTCAAAAAATGCCCTCATGCTTTTTTCTTGTTGAGTCTATTGTGTTTGGGACGTATTCTCTCTCAACATCTCCATACGTTACATTTGACTTTAGAAGTTTTGTTAAGACTCTCCATTGCCTTGATGTCTACAAATAACATAAGAAAAAACAGACTGTTTGCAACGGACTGTTGCAAAATTGATACCACTGCCTCAGATTCCAATCATCCGCTGAGACAACATATATTGTTGTCTCATTTGATATTTAGTATGTAAGTTCTTTTTAGTCAGGACAGTGCTTCTGTGCAGCATCTATCACAATACAGAGCTACTACTAGGGCTTTCAATACTTCACGATACTGTATTGCATAAAGTCTTATGCTTCACTAAATATTTAGTGACTAAGTATTTAGTGACAAAACCAGTAGCTATTATTGGTATCCTTTGATGTCTAATTAAATTTAAAGCTAAGAAATTTGGTGTTTATACAAAAGCTTCACACTTTGGAAAGTTATGGAACTGCTGATGACTGCATAAATCACAGCCTGTTTGTCTTTTTCTTTTATTAATTGCAGAATTTTGAAATGCAAGATAGACATTGCTGTATTTAAATAGGCACGTGTTTACAGTGCTTAAGCTGTAACCTTATGATTAGCTTTTAAACAGGCCGTTCTCTCATAACAGGGCCAACCATTAAAGAGCCCTGGATGGGTTCTTAGGACAGAGTTTTAAGAAAGGTTTATTAGACTTCTTGAAACATAAAAGATGTAGATTCACTTGCTTACTGGTACTTGTACAAGAACATATTTAAGCACAATTTCAAGCCCTTCAGTAATCGAAGAAATTGGAAATAAATTCAAACACACCTAGAATAAATAAGACCTTTTATATTCCTTTCAACACAGGTTCTATGAAATTTTCAGTTAGATCTGCATCACATCAAATAATTTACCATCTAATGCTTTTCAGCTGAAAAGCCTCCACATCACTTTACAAATGCAGCATCCCTAAGAACTAACCACTCTGGAACCACTGTATCAAACCCCTGCTCTGATACCACACAGTATTTAATAGCCACATGCAACATTGAGGTTTTAAAAGCCTTGGGCTTCTCAAGGCACAAGGAACTTGACCTGCACCAATAAACCACCATAAACTCAGTGCCTCAGAGAAGGTCAAACTGGTAAGTAGACCTTTACAGGACACAAGCTGCCACTGAAAAAGTAACTTTTTAAAAAGCAAAGCCACACATGCCTATAATCAGTAACAGAGTTACTATATTTGTTGCAATGAAGGTCCAATAGTTGCTGATGTACAAATAGGTTGTTCCCATACTCTTCAGTTGACCTTGAGTCTTCAACCTATGCCTGACTTAAAACACCATGAAAAAAAAATAAGACCAATATTGATGAAGCCAACAACTTATTAATTTCATACTACAAATTTCAAAGCATAGAAAAAAAATAATAAATTAACATAATAAACTCTTATAAACTCCAGATTAAAAAATAAGTCACCTGATGACAATTATAAGAGGGACAATTATGCTTTTCAAGGCAAAACTGCTGGCAGCAGGGATAATTATTCATAAATAATGTTCTGGGTTAGAGGCTATTTATTGACTTTAGGACCACAGTAAAGCCATTAATAAAACAAGATCACAAAAAGAGCTTAAAATATTTTATGTTCTGAAGAGCTTAAGGGAAACCAACGGCCCATATGTTTAAAAATATTTTTAAATAATATTCATGAGATTTTTTCCTCATGAAAGATGCCAGCCTGGAAGCTGTCACCAATTTATATCCAGAACAGGTGTGGACTTCTGACACACTGCCTCTTTACCCACAAACAGGGCTTGATTCTGACCTGAAAAAACTAACACTAGCCACAGAAAGCCAAAAGTCACTTCCCTGACCTTGCAGTCCCTTGTCCTCCTATTAAGATCAGCACCATCAGCTGTGGTGACGACCTCAGGAACACATATGCACTCTTTCTTTGAGAATACGAACAAGACTTGGCAAACTCTTTCTACATACAAGAACCACCACAGCCAAAACAGGATAAAATTTTACTTTTCTAAAGTACATTTATGGGACACAGACACGTTCAAAACGATCTCCACCTCTTACGCAAAACCACCAGCTAGGAAATTAAAGGAGCTCACAAGTACTTTCTAATATTTTTCCTGGTAAAAAGAGGAGGCAGAGATAGGAAATCTGCCACTCAAAGGAAGCAGGTTTTAAATTATCTGTTCTGATTAGAACTCTATATACTTCTTGGAAACATGGGAAGGGGAGATTCTAAGCACTATCTGTATGTAGGACAGAATTTGCTTATCTTTCTTGACTGTGGTTTCAGCACTGCTGTATTGCTTTATGTCATGGAACTTAACAAGAAAACTATTGGACATAAATCTTAGCGCAGTTGTAAAAGTCTTTAGAATACCAACCTGGATACTACATCAAACCAAGTTCTTATATTATTGCCTTTGATCCCAAAGAAAATATATAAACATAACAAAATAATATGAAAGTTATAGCCACCTCCTGAAGATCTGGCTCAAACAGCCACAGCTGCACTGATTCCAGTGAAGTGAGGACATTTTATATCAGCTGGGGACTTGGCCTGACAAAGGTGAAGGCACTCAGCAGCATGCCAAATTGAGTGCGTGTGCATTTAAGCTCATTTTACTTACCACTAAAGCCTTCATGCTTTGAAATAGACCTTTGAAAAACGGTACAGAGCTGTAATTCTTGCAGAAATGCAGACAATTAATTTCTCATCTGGCTGAGAAAGCAATACAAAAATAAAACCAAAATCTACATTCACTTAAGTTTTGAGGAAGTTTCTGCTAACTTTTGAGAGACCTTCATTAGTCAAAACACCATGACTATTTGTTTGGGAGACCTGAAATAGGTTCCTAACAGCAGAAATGAGCTATAGACCAGTCTGAAATAACTGTTAAATGTTCAACTCAGGCCATAAGCTAAGATCCTTATTTCTGCACTATCATCTGATCCATGACCACAACTGGTCAAATCTTCTTTACACGTCAAGAAAAGAGGAAGAGTCAACACAAGGAGAGAGTTATTTCAGATGACCCAGACAGACAACTTCAGTGTTTTGTTTTGTTGGGTTTTGTTTTTGTTTTTTTTTTTTTTTTAAGTAGCGAGACCAGTCAGTGCTAAAAGTTAGTATCATAATGATTCGTGTGGAATTCAGCTCCCTGGAGGAGGCTCCAAAGTCCATGAGCAGCCTTCCAAAATGCCACCAAGTCAGCTTTACTTACCCCTAGCCATCTTGCTCCTTTGTTGGCAGCCTGCTGAATCTGCACTCTTTTCAGGGTGACATGGTAAACAGCTCCCTCTTCTACCTCTTCACCCCCGTCCTGAATTGTGCTCTGCCAGGAAAAGGGGAAAGAAAAAAAGGTAAGAGAGAGGGGAACGTTTTCCCTCTTCTGCTAACCACAATCTAGACCAGGTGCTGCTCATGCAGAGCTGAGGGCAGAAGATGGGCTATGCAAAGTAAATACAACAATCAAAGCAATACAGGATACTTTTAGATTGAGGGAACACTGGAGATATTCTTGGCAAGTTGTCCTTTCCTGTGGTATCAAGATACCCTGACTTTCCATTTAACTATTTTTCCTAGACTAGCACATATTTTAAATAGTTGTATAAAGTCTTTTCTAAGGAAATAGTTTGGTTTTGATTAGCAGTCTTCTCTTCCCTCTCCCTCCTCCCTTTTCTAAAGCAATTAATCTCTTTGGCCTTTCATTTGTGGAAGGAATTGCACTTTTTAAAACTGTTGAATTACTTAGGCAGACAGCCTTTAAACTTTGAAACTAACAAGCATTTAAAATACAGCAACCCTTTATTTCTTTTGACAGGAGGGATCTAAAGCGCTTGTGGTTTGCCTTTCCAAAACCTATTATTTCAAGCTACAAAAAACTTTACAGAATCGAGGCTTTAAAACTCACAAATAATAGAAAGCGGGTGAAAAAAGAAAAAAAAAAAAAGAAGAGCAACGTCTTCCAAACTTTAACCGAACATGTGCTGCAATGACTCCTCATTTCCCAGATTATTAACAGTACAAAAGAGCGCAAGCCGCTGCAACGCGGGCAGAAAACATGCATCTGAATTTCTCCAAAGGGACTCGTCTAACTTCCCTCTCTGGAGCGCTCCCTTCATCCTCCCCGTGTCAGGCGCGCACACACACAGTTACTTGTAAAGATCAGCATCACTCGGAAGCGAGGAAGAGCGGAGAGGCTCCGGGAAGCAGCGGTCGGCGCACCCGGCCGCCCCGCGGACACCGGCACCCCCGCGGGCAGGGAAAGGGTTTCGGGGGGGGGGGGGACGGGACGGGACACCCGGTTACCATTTTAGCTTTCCACAGCAATTTCATTCTTGATGCCTTCCCAGGCGCCTCGACGGGCCACGCCGCCGCCGCTCCGCCCTGTCAGCGGCCGCCGCCGCCGCGGGCCGGGCCGGGCCGAGCCGTGCGGCCCCTCGGCTCCGCGGCGCGGGAGGCGGGAGGGCGGGCGGCCGCGCCAGGCCCCGCCTCGGCCCGGCCCGGCCCGGCCCCAGCCCCGGCCCCGCCGAAGGGCTTCCTGTTTATCGTGGGCAGCCCCGGCCGAGAAGTTACGGCGGATTCAGTCGCCCCTGCCCGGAGCCCAGCCGGGACCGGCAGCGGCGCTGCGGCTTCCCGCGGGGACGCCGCCTGAAGCGGGGCGTTCATCCACCCTCGTCCCAGTGTCCCCGTAAGAGGGACAAAGGTGCGGAGCGTCCTGCTCGGCTCCCGGCGGGGATGGGGGACGAAGGAAACGCCTCTTTGCAGCCTCCGCCAGCCGTCGCCCGGCTGCAGCCGCGCTCCGGTGCCCTCGGCAGGGCGCAGGGGAGCGGCGGTGCCCGCAGACAGCCGCGGGACAGGTGCGGAGAGCCCCTGGGGCTCCCTGCCCGCTGCTGACGGGTTTTGAACTGCTTTAGAACGAAAAATAAATAAATAAAAAAAAATAAAAATACACAGAAGGAGGGAATTTTAAGACAGGCTTAATTTAAAAAAAACCTTATTTCTACAAGTTTGAAAGTGAGGAAATTAAACGTTATAGTAAACCCCAACAGCCCTGCTAGGGATGGTACTCTAGGTTGTCACGGTCCTTGCTCTGCAGAGGCGTGACGAGCCTGCCCAGCGCTCGCCCACCAGAAAACTTAGGTGGTTCAGACGTGAGCTGAGAGAGAGGGCCTTCCCCCTCCTGCCCACGACAGCCAGTCTGTGCCAGGGCAGGAGGACCCCCCTGTGCTGTCTGGGGGGCAGCCACAGGCCCCTTGCAGCCCTCTGCATTAATTATAGTCTATCATATTTCCCACCTACTTCTTTAACACAGACTAAACCCACAATACCCTTATTTTTCTTCTGTGGGAGTCCCTTGCTCACAGACAAGCCTGTATGAACCATGATAAGCTTCACTGTACAAACACCGACTGTAGCCATCAGCATGCTGACACAAGGATCTCCAACCACCTTAAAAACACTAATTTAAGTTGCCTCTTGAGCTGTCCTTAGTTGCCTGGGGGTTTTTTTTGGACTTATAAATGAAAGCAGAGAGGAGTTGCACAAGTTACTGTGCAAGTCAACAAAATAAGTAAAAATTGAACCAGAGTGTTCAGATCTCTTGAACCTCAGCACTAAGAGCCAGTATATTAACATATTTATGCACAAGTGTTACTACCAATTATCTCAGGAGCAGTGCTGGTTCAGAGAGACTATTATCACTTGCAGCTGTTAACATGAGGACGCATATGAAAGCAAGGAACATTATTTTAAGCTATGAAACCCAGATTGAGCTGTGTCGTCATGGGTGAACTGATCTGATTATATGCCAGGCTGTGCATTTAGTTTATTTGTGTAATACTGAAGTGATCCAGAATATGCTGAGGCAGATACAGACTTTAGTAATCTGACTAAAATGTATTGTAGCATACAAACCAAAGTCTAGCTTTTCCAAAGTCCCCTGGCTTCTCCTGTAAAACTGCAGAGAGCATTTTGAATGCTTTAGATTTTGCAAACCAGTTTTCCACATCGTAATTTTTAGGTGCAAAAAACGGAGTCTGCATTGAATTCATGTAGCTAGCCCAGCAGGCACGCAAGCCATTTCAGAACAAATTGCTATTGAACAGGACAAACATATGTTAGCATATGAAAGTGGGTATCCAGCTACAAGGAATAAAACACTAAAGCCAAATAATTATTCTGATTTGAAAGAAAAGCTTTATCGTGGTATGATGTTCTGGTGCCACAATAAATGTCACCACCATTACTCTGGATGGCAGTAACCAAAACCCAGCAGTTTCTAGCTATTTCTTTAATAGTAAGAAAATGGCAGTGAGTTAATACAGTGGGAAGGAGCACAGGTTTGACTCAATTTAGTTTCTGTTGAATCACACGTTTCAGACTGGGTCCCTAGGGGGACTCTTCTTACGGAGAGACAAGCTCAGGACCTTTTCTTCAAGGTAGGGCACAAGCCCTCTCATGGATGATGTTTCTGAATCCTCTTGGTCACTGACAAGTGACAGAGAGAAGCTCTGTCAGGAAGGAGTGCCAGATGAACTCATCCAGTTTAGCAAGTAGCAAAAAGCTACCCTTGTTATTAATTAGATTTGCCATTAGTCCTGTTTAGAGTTAGACTATTTTCCAGATTATTTTTAGTTAGATACCATGCCCAGACTTTGTAACATTAAACACAGATACTCTTTTCTAAAAACAAACAAACAAAAACCCAAATCAAAATCACAGTGAAAGGTTACAGGAGGGACAGTAATCGAGTGTATAATTCTGTAGTACATCAAACTGCATTCTACTTTTTTAACACTATTTTGAATTTACACATTGTCTTGTCTTTCATCATAACAGACTGCAAGGACTGCACAAACAAGAAACAAGATACTGTATAAACCCCGTCACTAGCATGTGGTCACACTTGGGCTGCTGAACAAGAACCTGCAACACGCACAATGGCAAGCAGGGCAACAAGGGGAGACAGAAATTTTGGCCAAGGTGTTGAGGTCTATATGGCAACAGATACACGTCTTTTACAAGAACACAGACCTACCTACACTCTCCCAGATTTGAAGTTTCATACAGTCTAAATCACACAAAAATGCTAATCTTTACCCCTAAGATCTCAGCTCCTCCAACATGCACCTGAGATGGCAAATTGTTGTTATCTGGGTTTTTCCAGCATCATCCACCCTCTGCTGTCATGGATGCTAAATGCACTTATGAGGGTAGATATACTTAAGAGGCAGCTGTTTCCACGCTCAACAGATTTCTGAGTGAGCCTTGAAGACGATACATTTACAATGGGATATTTGGATGATATAACGTGTCCTCAGTCAGCTGATCTAAGAAGCAAGTTTCAGAATTAGCCTGAAGGAAAAATTCATTGTCTGTGCTAAGAGTTATCGCTCTTTAAGGATGTGGCAAAAAAACCCATCCCAGTGTCAAAATAGTCTGTCTTTTGTAGAAACCTTCAGTATTTACCTGATTGAAATCCTAATCTAGTTATTTTGTTTACCTATCTCTTAAATTAGTTAACATGATTAAGGTCCTAGAAATGTCTTCCATTAACTAGTTTAGCTGCAAGGGTAAAACTACAAGATGGCCAGAACAACACACAAATTAATTTAATCTTTCTTTAGCCCCTACCTAGTATGCCAGTTCAGAAAACCATGTAAGCAGTAGCTTTACTTTAACATGAGCTTCAAACATTCACTTCAAAGGAACTAAATTCTTAAGATTCTTTGATGAACTAGATCCTAGACCCTGAAATCAAAGTGGATTGCAGGTTCAAACCTCCATGGGACTGAGTCTTACCCCCATAAGAATTACATCAAACATTGCAGTGAAAGAGCCCAGCAGATTTTCAGTGAAAAACTGTTTATCCAAATCCTCCGCCAATTCTAATATTTGCAGTTTTCTAGTTCCTTGGAAGTCTGGGTTGTATTGATAACTGTCTCGCTTGGGAAAAGCATATCTGTAGGTTGGGTTGGTATCTTCATTAAAGCAGCTGATGGGGAATGGAATAGTGTTTTCCAACATAGTGTGCTTTTCTTATGCCACAGTATTTGCTTGCTTTTCAGCTAAACAACTAGGTCAATTTAAATATACTACCTCTTTCGACAGACCTTGTCCATATTTATATCATCAGATTTCATAGCTACAACAATGTTGTTACATGGAATACAAGAAATTTCTCTTGGATTGGTAGAATCTTTCAAAGTGAATGAAACATACTGTAGTGACTGTAAATTTAACAGAAGGACCCATTTTAACTCCAACTCATATCATTAACTTTCACCAAAACATGCATGTCTGTGTATGTATACATAACATATATGTATTTATTTGATCTTTTATAGAGAAAGGATTATGCTCAGTCTAGGCTCCTGAAAATCTGCCTTATATCCAACACTGGTTATTTAATACTGGAAAGCAGGAAAAGCATATGTTATGTTTAACTTCCACTTAGTTACATTCTAAGACCATTATGTAGTGTTCAACTGCTTATTTGAGACCAAGAGACAGGATCAGAATGCACAGGAAAACATGAAGACAAAGCAAGCTCTGATTAATCTAAAAGATGTTCTGTAAAGATTTCAGGGACCGAAGGAAGCATGAAAAAGAGTAAGAACAGTCTGCAACTCACTTTAGTAGCAATGTTGTTTTGCTCTTTCAACAGACTTTAATCATGAAACCGATCTATACCAATGAACCACACTCATGGTCAACTTTGTGTTAAATATTTGTGTCTTTCCAAATCATGTTCACATGCAATAACTACATTCCTGCCATAATCAAGCCCTGTGCCTGCCCCTTCTACTGAATCAGAATTGTTCCTCTAATACATCTGAGCATGTATTCCCTCCCCCTTGCAACAAGAAAGAAATACAAATCCACTTGTGAATGCAACCTTACACTTCTCACAGTGAAATGTTATATAAGAAAATACTTTGGGGTCTGGAAAGTTCTCAAACTGCAGATCATTGACCACTTACAGCCCAACAAGAACTTGCCGACTGTCCACAGAGAAATAAGTTACTCAGAGAGTGATGATTTTTCCTTGTTTTCAGCTGTTGCTACAGCTGGCACGCAGACGCTTTCATGAGAAGACAAAGCAAAAGACCTATAAACCAGCTGGAAATAAAGAACAGCTAGTCTTACTGCCTCTGCTAGGGGCCTAACAGAAGGAGAAGAGGGAGCAGAAGTCAGAAATACCCAAATAAGGAAAATATTTGGGAGAGCAAAGGAAAAGGATAATGTAACCAGGTGATGTAAGGGGCATCCCAGACAGCTTCTCCATATGAGAAAGACACCATGCAACCTAAAAGGAAAGAAGCCAGGTACCTGCATGCAAATTAGCTTTACTGTGAAAGGATGCTCAGTGGGAGATGGGAAAGAAAAACACACAACTGTCTCCTTATTTTTTTCCAAAAAAGGGAAAACACTCCTTGCGTGACAAAAAAAATGTTAGTTAGGCCATGGTTTCAAGATGTTCCTTTCAATAGCAGTGCCAGCTCAAGCAGATTCCACTCCCTGGTGCTTGATTGTGCCAGGGGCTAGAATTGTTTGCGTGTTGGATATGCAAGACATTTCCTAGTAACCATGCCTTTCCATTAAATGTTTTTCCACTATTACCTTTTTTTAAGAAGCAATAGCTACAACCGCAAGGGCACTACAGCACAGCATTCTCCTGGAGAAACTGGCTGCTCACGGCTTGGATGGGCACACGCTTAGCTGGGTAAAAAACTAGCTGGATGGCTGGGCCCAAGATGTTGTGGTGAATGGAGTTAAATCCAGTTGGTGGCTGGTCACAAGTGGTGTTCCCCAGGGCTCAGTACTGGGACTTGTTCTATTTAATATTTTTATCAACAACCTGGACAAGGGGATAGAGTGTACCCTCAGCAAGTTTGAAGACGACACCAAGTTGGGTGGCAGTGTTGATCTGCGTGAGGGTAGGAAGGGTCTACAGAGGGATCTGAACAGGCTGGATCAATGGGCTGGACAGACTTGAGAAAAGGAGGCTGAGGGGAGACCTTATCACTCTCTACAACTACCTGAAAGGAGGTTGTAGCGAGGTAGGGGTTGGTCTCTTCTCCCAAGCAACAAGTGGTAGGACAAGAGGAAATGGCCTCAAGCTGCACCAGGGGAGATTTAGGAGGGATATTGGGAAAAATTTCTTCACAGAAAGGGTCATCAAACATTGGAACGGGCTGCCCAGGGAAGTGGTTGAATCACCATCCCTGGATGTATTTAAAAGATGGGTAGATGTGGTTCTTAGGGACATGGTTTAGGGGTGATTTTGGCAGTGTTAGGTCAATGGTTGGACTCGATGATTTTAAAGATCCCTTCCAACCTAGATAATTCTGTACATGTGCAACTGTTAATTGGAAGAGAGGATTCTGCAAGATCATCTGTTCATCCTATAGAAAATACGAGAATCTATTATATAGAATAAAGCCTGTCCAAAGAGACACCTCTGTCATGGATGATGCATTAGAAGTGCATGCCTACAAAAGGAAATAAATACTGTTTCTATTAAAACTATCTCATTAATTATTATTTGTCTGGTTTCTCTATAACCATATTTAGTTCTTGCTTTCCATTTATGGCACATGCCCTCAATTTGATAACTAACAGGTGTTGCAGACTACAGTTCTTGAGGTTGAAACTATTTTAAAAAAATTAAAATCACACACAGATGAGCCACAAAAGCTACAGAATACAGAGACTATAGAAATGCAAACACAAATCAGTTTTATATTGTGTTTTAATGACTGTGGACTCTGACCTGTAGCTTGGCTGCAGAGAGCTCTTAACCACAGCTACCATATGAAAATCACCTGGTAGTATTCCTTGACATTGCGCACACCTGAGTTCCTGCTTTCCACTCAATTACAAGTTAGTTTGTCACGGAGTGCTTTAGATCTGCTTAACATTCAGCATGCTACAACCTCACCTGCACTGAAGGTCCTTTACAGCACAAAGCGCCTCACAGGCACATACCTCATGCAGCCATTTCCATTAGAACATGGGCAATATTTTGCACATCCTGTGTGATGGTGTAGAGGGTAACAGAGTTGAGCCAGGTCCTCTGTCCTCCTCATTTGACAATAAATTAACTTGGGTATTTATATTCTTTAAATGAATGAGATGCACTGGCACTACCCGTTAGCCAGTAAGAAAAATTGTTGCAATCAAAAATTAAATTTTAATTTCAAACCACTAACTCATCAAAGTGAAAGAACCATTACATTACACACTCTATGCCTGATCTTACACTGTTTGCAATCCTTACTCCTATGCAAAAAGGGAAAAACAATGTCCCTGACTCACTCAACAGCATTGAAAGATGTGACAATGCAGTAGCAGCTCAGTAAAGAACCAGATACACAAGTTCATCATAATCTGTCTTCACTGACACTAGAACTAAATAGAAGCCTTCAAGTAATTGGAAATATTAACCAGCTTCATTGTTAAAATGCCAGAGGAAATACAGCAGAGCTCCCATACATAAAACTAAATTAATGATTCATAAGGCTGCATAATTAACAATGCTAGGTCAAAAAATTATGTAGTTAAGGAAGCACATCCAGCCTTTCCTTGACCTCATATTCCACATGTGATTGCAATTAGATAGGTATGCACTGTTTCACAAACTATGCTGTCCAATAGGATATGGCATGTTTTTGTATAATCTCAGATCTAGGTGGCATATCCCCTTGAGGAACAGCAAGTCCTTAGACTTCCACTTGTTAAGACTTCAAAGCAATGTTTCTTGCAAAACTACAGTCACATCATCAGTAAACAGCACCACCTGCAACATCATATGGAGAAATAACAGCGAGTTTTACTGCCTGTCCCCTGAGCCTTTTGACTTGAGTGTAAGTAGTGCCAGTGTACCTCAGAGTCTGGTCTCATACCTGACCCCTACTCAGTCTGCAGAAACTTCTCTTGGTTCTTTGAAAACAGCCTGTAGGAGCAAAGACAGCAAGCCCTAGGAACTTGACTCTCAGTGACACATATTGCAAAACATACAGAAATATTTCTTAGGCCATAGATGCTTTACAAGGTCTTCCGTTCCGTTTCCAGCCCTACATGTCCCTGCTGCTTCAAAGCGGAATCTTTCTCTAGTATCGTGTTGTATAGCTCAGGTGTTCACAGCAAATCCTCTTGACTGCACCCTTCCCAAGCTTTGAAGGAAGAAACAAAACCCTGAAGTGCATGCCGAGTGCATGGTTTTCCAAGGCTCATAACTCAGTCAAATCAAAGCCAAAACTAAGACACTTCACAGTTATGGCTATTTCAATGCCAAATTTTAGCACACAGGCCTCAGCCACTCACGCTGCAGAGCTGTTCAAAAGAAGGCAGCAAAAAGTCTTTATGGAGGGGAAAAATAGTTTTCCACTCTCCTCATACTCACACATGGATGAAATGTTTTTGCTCAAACTTTCCAAAAAATTCACCTTTGAGCAGAGTCCAAGGGCCTCATTTGAACAATTTTAAAACTTTCTGCAAAGAATAAATACTTTAATCATATAAAAAGGCATTGCTCAAGTACAAATTTGAGTGTGGGTAATTCTCCTGACGTCAATTCCATTTCTTCCAATTTACATTGTCATGAGACCAGAATCAACCCCACTGCCTACGCAGAACCAATAAAAATGATTACTCCTTTCTCCAGCAAAAAGTGATGGAAGACTGAAAAGAGAATGCTAATATATCCAGCAAGCATTATATACCTATAAGAACAGTAACAAAAATAACAGCCATAAAGAGCAGACCAAAATGCCTAACCTTGTAAGCTTCATACCAAAATCTTCATGCCACAAGATGCATGAAAAACAGTGAAAAGGGAGAGCTTCAGAAGCATTTGATGTGGAAGAGGACAATGGCTCTCCATCAGTCCTCCTCAGCCACAGGCAAATGGAGCTGGTCTTGGCATACAGCAGAGGTCCAGGACAAGTTGGTGACTTCAGCCAGATGGAGTTTTGGATCCTGTGGCAGCCCCAGCCCCAGCACAGCCCATGTCTTGCTCAGCTGATAGTTTAGGCATGGAATTATACCTGAACTGCTTATGAATTACATGAGTTTACTACCCTTTCATGATAATTCAATCTTCTCTCAAAAAAAAAAAGAAAAGGTAAATACATGTCATATAGTAATGTCACTCAGTAATTTCTTTTAAAGAAGATGGTACGAAACAGCTATAATAGGTCAAGGGTTTAGACCCAAAGAAGCAGTGACTGAAGCATTCAGATACTGCACAGTGTTTGAAACAAGGCTATCGTGGGGGATAGAGAGGTACTAATGAAGTGAAAGTTGCTTATGCTGTTGAGATCGCTCTGTTTGTAAACAATGGGACCACGTCCATTTATCTTATTATTGCTTGATGGAGCAATAGGCAAGCAGGCATATAAAGGAAATGGAAATGGAGCTCACTGATTTATTCCTTCTTCAAGGAAAGGATTGATTTTCCCATCTTTTACACACACATACACACACACTTCCATTTAGTATCATCAGTATTGTAGTCACTGAGTTTTCTGCCACAGCTCCTAGACAGCGTCATAAAGTAAGTCCAATAAACACGACCAAAAAAAATCTTGCAGGCGTTTTGATATAAATGGGTCATTTTGTTTGTACCAGCTGAATTAAGGAAAAGAAAATCCCTTTCCTGATTTGTGAATCAAATGGTTCTCATATACAAGTGTCACTCAAAAGTTGACTCCTCTTTGATTCAGATTTTTTTTATGCACCCAATTAATGTTTAATAATTACATTTGTCATGGCACGAACATGTATTGGGTTGATTTAGCAAAATTCTAATTTTCCCTAATTGCTTTCTCTTCTCATTAAACAGGCTGATTCTCCATAAGAAGCTTCTTGGTTTCAATACATTTACAAATTTGGGATTTATATTATTGGCTATTTGGTACTCAATCCTCCCCCTCATTCCCAAATTACTTGCCATAGTCATGTTCTGTTCTAGCAAGCTTTAGTTTTCAGAACAAGAAATTTAACTATGTGATAAAAACGAATTCTCAAAACTTCCCATTTACAAACATATTTTTCTTTTTCCCTTCTGCTCTGTTTCATTTTTCTTTGGCTACAGATATATTGCACATATGCCTTTTATGGCGCTGTTACAGTATGCCTAAACAGTATAAAACTCTGATGACTATGAGGATTTTAATCTCCTTAATTTTCACTCTACAGTCTTTTTTGTTTTTCCTCTTAAAAAAAAAGAAATATTTCCTCCCCTAGAAGCCTGTATTGCTCTGCTATCCTTTAATCCAAGCACCCCCCAGAGGACTCTGGGCTTAATAATTATATTGGAGTATCTATTATTTAGGATACTGGGAGTACTTCCCACTCTATCTGGGGCCTCCTGTTCCTCTGAACAGACCTTTGCCAGCTAGGTCTGTATTTATATCTAACTAGTTCAAAGCCCAAGGACTTTGTCCCTCCCACCCATTGAGTTATAATCAGATGGCATGTCTTAAGTTTGACTCATTCAGTTCATGCATACTTAGTTTCCAGAAAGAGTAAATGAAAAGTTTCCATTTAAATGCTGCTCCTACAACAAATCCTAGTAATCACATGTTGTCAATGGCATTATATATGTTAGAGATCACAATTAAAATGTCTAAAAGTAACTGCATAGCTTACATTTAAACATGAGGAAAATCTGCATAAAGCAATCTTGTGAGCTGTGAACCCCAAAATAAAGTCTGGCATTGCTGAATGTTGTGCACAAACACAACACTTTTAACCTCTAAGAGTTCATTAAAATAACAGTGGTGAATTAATTATAAATCCTTGTATTACTATCAGAGTTTATCTTATTTGCTTTTTTTATTCTAAATAACCCATATTAAACTTAAACACTATGTCCGCCTTTATTGTGGGACATATTTAAAAATAGTCAGAAATTCCTAGACTTCTTTTTAAGAAGCCTGCTGAATGCCAGTCATATAAGAGAGCTCTTCTGGATGCTGAAGACTGTTGAACAGCATGGACAGATTTCTCAGCCAGATCTAAAACAAATTCTTACAAGCTTTCACGTAAGATGGGCACTCTGGTCTCAGATCACAATGCTATTAATCCAAGCCAACAAAGGATTTCCACTAGCATAACAGAAAACAGAACATAGGCTTCAATTCAGCTCAGAGAGAAGACATGAGAAAGAATCTCATTTTCCAGTTGGCTTGGGCTACTGACCCTACTTTTTTCCCAGTGCTCAAGCAACAGTAAGCCAGAGTAGTCACTTTTTTTCCTCTCTTCATTGGGTTAAAAGGGAAATAATTGAAGTGAAGCAGGAATTCAGCATATCTATGGGTCTCTTGTTTTCTTAAATGCTACATTCATTCTATCTGATTTTACAAAATCCTACAAGGATTTTATTACCCTCTATAGCCCTGCTACAGAGCCAAGATGGCATCATTAAATCAGACTCCTTCTCCACAGCTTTCTTTTGAGCACTGTTTAGATTTACAAAGAGGAGCAAAGAACAAGTGAACTGTAAACAAATATGTAACAATTAACTTTAGAAATATATATACAAGTTCCTCTGCAACCACATAATGTTTTTTCATGATACATACCACTCGAACAATTAACGTTTCAGGGCTTTACTAACTAACACAGCCTTGAACACAGAAATCTCTAAATTGCAAAGGATATCTTTTGAGTGGAGTGCAATAAAATGCAGATTTGGGGAGGCTTGGGTTTGGCTTTTTTAAGATATTTGTTTGGTTTTACGTCCTCCATATCCAAAATATCCCATAATCAGATACAACAGTCTGTACACCAGTGACTTGCCTTCTGCAGGCTCTCTGGACTTTCCACGTCTTGCTCAGGTGGGTTGCTCTTTCGTCTTCTACCAAATCTCCAACAAAAGAGATTCCTGAAGGAGAAATTCTGTACCTGTTTGAAAACAACAGAAAGGCAGTTTTGAAATGCAGATAGCAGTACATTTACTTTTAAAGTCCATTATATTTTTCTCTGTCTTGTGAAACACGACAATTTAATAGGATCATTACACAGATAAAGAAGATGCTCAATAATGATCATTAGATGCAGTGCCAGCCACTCACAATCAATGGCATGGTTACATACACTCAAGCCCCCTTCCTAGCCCACTTAAATTTCTGTTTTCTCTGTGTTGCATTAAGAGGCAAAGTAGTTTTGGCAGAAAATAAACCCCCTTGCGTTCTAACACTCCTCACCGAGGTGGGAGGCTAGGTGCGGCTAGGTTTAAATTCTGAGTGATGCCCAATTCACCACTATCAGTCCAGTCACGTTTAATGTATTAAACTATCACGATTCCAGATACACTACTAGTGGACTGCACCTTCAGTCTAGTCGTGCTCATGAACTAGCACGGCCAGTGTCAAGTGTTTGGTCACGTTCAATGCGAAACTGAGACGACTAGCTACTTAAGTAGTGCAGTTTATTCAAGCAACAGATATAAAGGTTCTTATGGATTGCCAGTGATAAATACACTGTCTGCAAAACACGTGCAAATAAAAATACTGTTAATAGTACAAAATATGCGACAAAGTTATAAACAATACAGCCTGGCTATAAATGTAGAAAAGTAACTCTCTAGAGACACTTCTAAGTTTCCCGAGGAAGCACTAGGTATAGTCTAAGTCTTACCCAAAGGCGTCCTTATGGGGGGGAAGAAAGGTTCAGCCCATCAACTGGTGCCGGAAGTCAAAGGCAGTGTGTGATGGAGTCCTCCTTGACTTGTTCACGATGGTGTCTTCCCTACTATCCCCCCTTTCTTGGGCTATTTTTATACTATTTTTTACCTTCAAGGTGGAGTTTGAGTGACTCTAGTCATAAATACCATTATTATGATTGGTGTAAAATTCTCTCGCTTCACATTTAAAGGTATAGTTTACGAAAAATTCAGGGCGCAGACTCAGGGAGGAGTGGTCGCACCTTGGAGACAGGTAGCCTTTGGGATGGAGGTGTGTTTTGGTATTATACTGACATTATAATGAGCAAAGTTCGCACAAAAGTCAGCATTTTATCAAAATTTGACAGACTGTTGGCTCAGGGTAGCAAATATACAGCTTATCAGTTCCATAGGACCAACTTGTTCCCATATCTGCTGTATGATCTTCACTCCACTCCAGCCTCCATGTTGCTTCACAAGCAATATTGTTCAGGGAATCGTGGATGGAGCGGATTCCTCGCATACCAGCTGCTGCTGTATTCCACCCTGGAAACATTTCAATTTTATATTTTTCCAAGCATCTTCAGCTAAAGAGAAATCCCTCTTACTGCTTGGGCTCTTGCTACTTGGCTGCTGCTGTAGTCAATATATCACTTCCTTGAAGAAGTGCTGCTAGTGACCTCAGTGGATTCACTTGCAAGGGAAAGGTGACAGGATTAGAACCACAGGCTGTAAACACTTCAGTACCCACTGGGATTAGGTTGCTTATTATTATTGGCGCATTGTGCTCAGACAGCAAAGACATTCATTTAAGGATACTAGTTTCTATTTCCAGCCCTATGACATCTATTTTTATTTGAACTTATTTAAAGACAACATTATCAACCCAGAAACAAAGGACAGGAAGGAGATGGATGTCCACAATGCTTAAGACTCTAGACAATGACAGGAAACGGCCCGTGTTTTGACAGTTCCCCCAGTTCTCTGCCAGATGATCGTTACTGAAGAATTAGACAAAGTCCAAAAAGAAAAATAAAAACATAAACAAAACTCTGTGAAGGGGAAATCTTCTTGTATTCGGATACCAGCAGAGTGGAAAATTTTAGAGAGGATCCAGGTCTAGAACATTATGGTAGAAAAAAAATTGTCTATATAAAAGCAGGAATGGAACAGCAACATGACAGTAACAAGATGTAAGAAGAATGAATTAGTCCATGTTCCACTTGGAGAAATCCCATTGTCTACCTCCAAGCAAAATTACAAAAAACAAAATAATCTAGTGTGTTTTGTGATGGGTATATTAACATGATATTTGGCTTCAGTATTTTCAAAGTACCCACCACAGTGACAGTTGAACAAAGTACATGAATCTTTTATGTATATAAAGCCTCACATCCAATCCACTTCTGAGACCTCCACAAGCTCAGAGAAGAAATATCCTTTTGCTTATATATGCCTTCATAATAATTAATATGTGAACATAAAACCCCAGCTGTATTAGAGAAAAGTTAAGAAAACCTACTAACAAGCAAGCCAGACTGTAGATCAGTTTTGTGCTGTTCTGAACAAGCATCCAGCTTACTGTCAATGGAGCATTACTTAGCAAACTTAAACCCTATCCATTGTATAAGGATGATATTACTAAAGATGTATTTTGAAGTTTTTACATAGACAAAGATCTAGGTGAAGTCAAACGTACTTTCTCCTCAGTAAAAACTAAGTAAGAACTTCAAACTTGGCCAAGGTTGAACACTGTAATACAAAAGTTCAAGCAGAAGCCGACTGTTTTGTTCTCCAGAGATCAGTTGGAAACACATCAATAAACAGGATGGAAGACATGCTTTTCAAGGGAGTATTATAAACAGCAAATTAATTGTGCAGTATGTTACTATGCTCAGGGAGATGAACTGGATTGGAAATCAAAACCTAGAGCAGGTAATTAATAATTATGCAGTTATATTAAAAAACACTAAAACACACACAAAAAAGTCAAAGGAATATGAAATTCCTTCACTTCGGGTTATAAGATGAACACTGATAGGATCCATGGAAGAGCTTTTCCTATAAGTTACTCCATAGTTGTCCACAACTGAACTATATATGCACTACATAGGCAATTTGTCAATCTTAGTATAGCCACAGCTGCCTTTGACATTACAGGGATTTTGCAGCATCTTCAAAGAATGAGCTAAAACATACGGTCTCTCATCCACAAATAATTTCTTCTCTGAAATTGCCTTGCTAGAGAGGACTATTCAAACTGCAAGGCAATTATTTAGTAATACTGCCAGCAAGAATACCAGAAAGTGTCAAATGCAATAAAGGAGTTTATAAAGTGGTCACAAGTGCACTGAGGACTGGAATAAACTAACCTATGCATTTTCCATCCAGCACCAGACAGCATCAGGTGGCAGTATGTTTCAGTCATTATGGATTTATCCTGGATTAAACCTGCACCAAGAAGTTAAATGAATCTCTATCTTCCTTTTCCCCCAAATATGTGTCAATTATTCTTCATAGATTGTTTTCTTAACCTTTCTTTTGCAAAGCAAAAAGAAAGCAAAGAAGCCATAGCCTTATTATCTTAAAAGAAAAAAAAAGAGAGAGAATTTAAGCTTACTGCAAACCATGACCAGACGTGCATTTATCACCATAACTTGATGTGATGTGCCAGTTGATAATTTGGCGCCCACTTAAGAGAAGGAATTCTGCTTATTTTTTGTTCCACTAACTAGTCCAAAACCAAGTGCAAAGTTGCACAATCCCTCCAACTTGGTTGGAGATGCAATAATCAGAACCCAGATTCACAGAAGAAGGAAGGGGGAAAAAAAATATCCCAGTCCTCTTTTCTGGATAAGTGGTTATATGCTAAAAAGCAAGAGTTCGGTAGAGAAAAACAATGCTCTTTTGCTTTCCCAGGCAGGTTTCTTGCTCTTCCAAGTGGACTCCAAACTTCATGTATTTCTTTCCCTCCTTCCCTCCCCCAGCCCTTGATGATAGTATTTGGCAGGAACTTTTAATTAAAAAAAAGTCCAGACTGCCTTTGTGCTACCCCAGCAAACCTCTCTGGGGAAATGATGTTCTTTGCTCAGCAATTCCTGTTCAGCACAGAGTGCCAACACGAGGAAAACAGCTGGAATGACTTCCTATTCTCCATTCAGGCCTGGCGGCCTAGGAACAAATCCTTACAAAAAGAAACAGAGGCTGAAACTAACAAAGAATCATTGACAAATAAATGCAGGATGACTTGTAAGATGTTATTTTCAGTTCATTTTTAAAAATGACTACATTCAGTCTCTCACAATAACACAGAACCCACTAACAATCTGAACCAGCTACCACCAAAGCTGTGGAAAAGCTTCCTATCAAGTGGCAACCAGAACAACAGCTTTAACAAAGAAAGCGGATCCGTTGTAAAGGCTACGCAGCAATGACCTGGGCAACAGGCTTGAGCAGCTCTTGCTACAACACTCTGAACCTAGACGCTGCCTCCAGCCCTAAGCAAATGTAATACAAAGCCACAGATATACGTTCTATATCATCACCCAATGAATATGCTGAGGGTCAAGTATACATTTTATAGGCCAGATGTGTCCTAAAACAAGCGATCCAGGCAGCAATCTTGCCATAAATCGTGATTTTATCTCATTTAAGATTTTCCTTGAAAAACCTTCCTCCTGTTTACTCCCTGAAAAGTCTTGCCTTTCATTTACATACAAATCATTTTCTATATTCCAACACCTCAATATGGCTGCCCCAGTAACTCCTTTAACACCTAAAAAATTAAGATAAGGGAAACATTATGACTTTTTAAGTCTTGTGGTTATGTGACCCTCATATTGGGGAGGGAGGAGCTTGTCAGATGAGATTGATAATTTTGTGGCTGTAATCCTAACAGCTGTTCATTCAGACACATAAGGATATTGTTCAGTTTAATCTGAACACCAAGAGATTTACTTTAAATCCCTTTCTACTCTGTAGAAAAGCAATACTGATTATGCAGCTATCACCACATCTCCCCAGGCTTCAAAATTATTTTGATGGACATTATTTTTTTCCTGAGAAACACAAAGTCCAGTTACATGCATAGAAAAAGCCAACATTTAATCCAAGGATTACAGCCATGAAGTCCTGCTCTTCTAAATCAGACTGCTCCTTGGGCTTTAATTTGAAAATCCATGTATTACACGCTAACTTTCTTACATTTAAATCTCAAAATGCAAAGCATCTGAGGTCATAGCTAATTTCTGGAAGATACCCAACAGTTAAATCTCCAGGGAAGTCAGGCAAGGCTGATAATTGGGTTCAGACAAGGATATATATTGGTTTTTTACTACACTGATACTGGATAACACTCCAGCCTTGCTCCATTCTTCCTTTTAAGGAAGATGACCGTTCAAATTGTCTCTCATCACTAATCACATCTAGGTAATACTAACGCTTTAAAATAGTTTGGCTACTAATGGTTTAGTGAGGGGCAAAGGAAGAGGGGAGAGAGCAGTGTTATACCTCTAAGGCAATAGACTTTACAGTTTGAAGCTCTGTCCTTTTCCTGAGGCTATGTCATCGCAACAACACTCACACCACTTGCATCTGAATGACAGGATGGGTCCACTTCCTTCTCTCCCCACCTCCTTCTCTTAAATTACCATGGATTTCCTTCACTGTAACCTTGTTGGCAGATGTCAGCCTACTCAGTGGACAAACAACAAATTCCTCTGGTTCAGTCTGCAGTTGAGGGACAAAGAAAGCAGTTCCTCCGATAGCGTTTAAGAGAAGAGAATGGAAACAAATATTCCACAGTAATCTTCAACTGATTATGCAGATGTTGATTAACATAAAAATACATTAAAACAAAGTGCCCTGCATGTAATATACAGGGTATATAACTTGCTTGTTCCCACATTTAATCAAAAGGCTCAAAAAAAAAGTCACAACATGTACCACGTTCAAGGTATGACCAGTTTCAAGATCAGAATAGAGTGCTAGCCATCTCCCTTAACAGTCATATGGCAACAAATCTTTTACCTGTGCTAACCTGTCCTCCATAATCTTGTTGGTCTCCTATGCTTATACAAGAATGGAGTACAACACCCATATCAAATGCAGACATTAAACAGGTATTCTAAATAAGAGAATCCACAGCAAAACTTAATGAGTCTCTATGGGAGACAGGCACCAGGGGTCCTTCTTCAGGACCTTATTATGCTTATTGTGCTTGTGAAAATGTTTCTTATCTAGGTCACTGTTTTACCTTATCCTGCTCAATTATTTCAGGAATTGTTTTACAGCCTCCTTTGATCTAGGTATTCAGGCCAGCAACAATACAGCGAAGAGCGGGGTAAATGGTATCTTAAACAATATTGAGCGAAGACTATGGAGGAATTTTTCCAGTTTATCATGTTTCCACTGCAAAGAAAGATGCCATTAAACCTGAGAGAGCACCTACACAACAGCATCTCAAGAAGGCCCCCAAGATAAGTAACTACTGACCTGTCTAGGCCTTTGCTGAGGTGCAGTAATCAGTATGTTTGCCACACATAATCTACCTAAATACCTGACATTTATTGAACAAGGAACTGAGAGTATGTGACAACTGTAAAGCAATTCATGATTGGACCTGAAGCTAGAAAGGCATTATGTACATGTTGAAGAAGCAATTCTAAGTCCAAAAGTTTATAAGTTAGTAGCAAGTCATAAAACTCCTGACCACAGAAGCCAGAACCTGATGAGATGTTGAGAAGGATCAACCTTACTCTGAGGGCTCAGCTGGCTAACTCTGTAAGAAAACACTGAAGGAAATAGATTGGTATAGTCTTTCTTTTTCAACTTGATTTTGCTTGTGTTCCTGCAATCACATGGCCTGCCACTCTCCCCCTTAAACCAGTGGATTCAAGCCAGGTTGAGAGAAATTTAAAATGCCATATAGTTGATGGAAATCTTCTACAGCTGGAAAGGAGAAAAGGCCTTTTAATCCTACCCTCCTTCCCATGTAGCCCAGGTAAAAAACAACTTATACTGTAGCCTGTCACCATCACCACTGACTGCCCAACTGGCCTGCTAGAGGAAAGCAGAGGAGAAAACTTTTGGAGCCCCAATTGGAAGCCTTTCTCACAGTAGGGTCATGAAAGGAGTTCTATTCTTTATCTGATTTTTATGACACTTGCATTACTGTTTGAGAAATCTCTAGTGCTTTGCTAAGTCGAGCTGATATTGGCAAAGCAATTCAAGATTCAGTTGAAATACAGGCTAAATGAAGGCATACTCACATAAACCTCACTTGCTTAGGCCAATATGTTGTTTTGAGAGTAGAGAGGATTTGAAAACATCCTTGCAAAATGAGACAAAATATTGGAGCAAAGTAAAATTAGGAAACCTTTAAGAAGAGATGGTTTGATTCTACAACTGTAGACAAAAAAAAAAAAAAAAAAAAAGGGCGTGTCTTAGGCATGAAAGGGATTTTACACAATATTGACTAAAGCAGATAAAGACAATATAAGATACAGTTAATCCTGGAAATAAGAACAAGTCAAATTAAAGACCTTTGCAAAGCTTGTACAGAACTGGAGCTCAGGCTCCCCCAGGAGAACAGAGTTTCAGACTCTGAGACTGGATGACTCGCAGCAGTTTACAGTCCCGTACACATGTACAGTCCATTGGTGATTTCCATTTATGCTACTGTAGTGAACTATAATAGTTCTGGTAACTCAGAGGTGGGTACATATTCTGTTTCATCATTTTTACTTACAGGGGCAATAGTTTCATAGAGCATGCAAGACAGCTAGGGTCAGTAGCTGCATCTGCCTTCCCAGATAAATTTACTTGTCATCATAAATGGAAATTTTTACTTTTAACTTGAGTTATAGCACATAGTCAGAGCATTACATATTCCTTGATTAACATGTATGAAGCAAGAATACTAATAAGAAAGATGGTGGCACATGGATACCTTGCAAGCTGTGTGATGATGGAGAGGAGCATGGGAAAGGTGCTACCTGGAAAGAAGTTGGAAACTGAAGAAAAAAACCTCCTGGCAGTTTGAATCCTCTTCAACACAAAGATTGCTTTGAATACATTTTTTATAAACAAGTGAATTGAGTTTTAAAAAAAATGTCTGGCTCTAATTATTTTTTCTTCCTAATGAGAAAAGTCTGTAAGAACCCAAACTACTGGCAAGCTGCTTGGGTCAAAAGGGGACCCAACAGGAAGGCAATATAATTGATTACTGAGGATTGTGAGTCAGGAATTTGGCAGTGCCTCACATAATTTTCAGAAACTTGCATGATTTTAGGAAGAGTTTTCTGTATTTACCTATGTTTAAGACATGGATAACACATAGAACTGGTTCAAAATTTTTCCAGTGTTAAGGTTTTTTAATCAGAAAATGGCTCATCTATTGAGTCAATGTGGTTCATTAGAAATACTTTGGGTTTGAAAGATCTTTCCCCCAAACATTCCAGCAGAATTCTCCCTAGACTCCTACCATCTTTGTCCCCGCCCAGAGGCTTGCTAGTGCTCATCACTCTGGAAACTGTAAGTTGATGAAATAAATTTAAATATATAAATGTTTTATAATTAATTATAAATTAATATAAATGTGAATGGCAGTTTTTAAACAAACAAACAAAACCAAACACAAAACAACAAAACCCTGCAGGATCTAGGGGACTTCTCATTTATATGAAAGGTGAGAACTAGGTTGTTCAAACCAAAATCAAGTTTTGAAATAAAACTAAGACTTTCTGATTTTTTTAAACACCTCTTTCTTTTCTCACACAGGACAATATGAAAATTCAGTGACTTCACAGCAGGTTATGGTCCTTCTTCCATCATCTCTTCCCTCTTCCAAACCAGACAAAATAAGTTCTTCATCCCAGAGTTCCTCTGACTACAAGAATCTGTGACCATGTCCCAACAAAGGAAGAGATATCTTTCCCTTTCACGCTCACCAAGAAAATATACTTGCTTTTTACACATATTATGATGGGTTCCATACAGCAAAACCAAGATCTAATTCTGCATCAGACAATTTATAAATAAATACAACAGGACTCTTCCTGCCCCAAGGAGTTTAGTTCCACATCAGCAGAGCACTTTGAAGCCATCAGACTGAAGGTACAACAGAGATATTAAATTATTTTTAAAATATTAACAGCAACTAGGCCAGCAGGTTTTCTTCCATGTAAAGGAACTATGCTTTGATATAGCAACACAAGCCATATGTTGGGTGGAAATCCAGGTTTTCTATGACTCAGTATGACACCTGGCCCAGAACAGAAAACAGCTAGATTCTTCCTGTGTAAAGTTCTATTTATTTTCTGTTCATATTTTGAAAACAAGTTTTATCATCCTGTATTTTTACTTTACTTTCCTTGTCTAACAAGATCGTTTAAATTGTATTCTTTTTTAGTGTCAAAAAACACAGATATTTAGAGTGCCCCTTCCTCTTCTAAATGCAGAGGGAGAAGGAGGGGGAAAATCACCCTAGAAGAGTAGAAAGGAGAAAAGAAAATTATCATCTGTACAGGAGTGTTACAAAGAGCATGGGTAAAAAAATGCCCTTCTCAAAAAACTTGGTACTGAAGAATACAAAAGGTAAACACAACTTTTTTCCTTTTTTTTTTTTTTTTAAATGCATCTAATGTATATTCAGGGCAATAATAGAAACTATGATCATGGAAAGTGAAACAATGAGTTGCAATATTACAGAGCAAAAATCTCCCCATGTCCTGTGCACAGAAAGTGATACAACACACCGTCAAGCTGAGAAACTCAGAGGCAGCAAAATATTTCATCTGTTGCATTCCAGACTGTTATCAAAATGGAGACATGCCATTTTATAAATCGAGTTATCAAGCACTTGTACATAAAATAGAGATAGAAAAGGTGAAATAGGTAGCAGCCACAGCTGTCAAACTTTAACCCTTAACATATATATATAAACACACATAAAAACATATAAAAATAAGGCTTAAAGCACCAACACCCAACAAACACACACAAGACATTCTGTATTGTCTTTGCAAGTGCTATTAAGAATTACCCAAGGTATTCTTAAGATCTGATGAGAAATCCAGACACAGCCCTGCTAAAGCATTTGAAAACCTAAAGAAAAAGAAAATTGCAGTTCTTTAAGCATTTCTTATATCACAGTAAGATTTTTCTCCTGCTCTGGGATATAAAAGCCTGAGCTCTTTGCAAACGGCATGACTACACCAGATGTACATTTTTCTCAATCAAATCTGTTTCAATTTCCCTTTCAGAAGGATATGGTTTAACACTATAGCCTTCACACTGAAGTGCATCAAAAGGTTGTACAGAACAGTGAATCACCTTCAATTATGATCTGACTTTGTAGACAAACTAAATGAGCACAAAGGACCAACTGTTAACTTCAGCACTGTTTGGGACATTACAGCTTGTTTTTTGTAACATTTAGCACATTTGTGACATCCTTTATCAAGTCTCCTCACATTTCACATGTTTTTACTGAATTGAATATCCCACAGTTCTCTCAGCAGCAAGAATGAAATGTTACAATGATGAACATTACAGAGCAGGAACTGAACCACTGGCAGCTAAAATACTGGGAGGGGCTGTCTCCATGCAAAAGCCAGGAATAAATCCTAGAAATGTTGACTTGCAGTCCTTTTCTCTAGCAAGTAGGTTCAGTTGGCACTCTTTTCCTTGTAAAATCTTCATAGTGCTACCTGAACAGCAATTAGGAGCTAAGAGTTGAAGAAATGATGCTTTAAAAATTTTTTTTCCAGGCTACCATTCCATGTACATGATGCAGTGCAGTATCAGATGGAGGTCTAAGCCCAAATGCTAACCTGGAACCTGAACTCATGCCTCCTGAGCCCAGGGTCCTTCACCTGAGAGTTTTTATCTACCTTGCTAATGTATCAGCCAGACACAGTGAGGTAGGCAGCAAAGATCAGAGCGTCCTTTTCTGCAGAGCTGCTGAATGAATCTTGAAAGAAGAGTGGAGCAGTCAGGAGAGCACTTTGGTGTTCACTTAGAAAGGAAAAAGCATGTAGCTCCTCCCCTTGGCTAGTATTTCCAGAAAATAATTGCATGCAAGGAAAAAAGAGTCCTTGAGATACATTCCCAAAAGACCATGTCCTTTGGGACTGTGGTGAATGAACTAAGAAATCAGCAGCCCATCTCTCCCTTCTCCCTAAACACTGTGATGAGATCCAGCCCTCCTGTTTGTGCTGGGAGAGGGGTAATGTGTTTACACCACATTGACTGTCTTTTCACCACACATTCACCAGTCAGCCACATACACAGCTATTGTATAGGACAGAACAATTCCTCTATTTCATCTTGCAGAGCATTGTAAGTAAACATGCTCTCAGGAGTCAGCAGACCTGTAAAGAATTAGTCTGATATTTTCTACATAAACAGCGACACAAAATGAAAAATGCAAACCATCTAAATATAATAAACTGTGTAAAGAAACATGTCCATTAAAAGCAAACACACAGCAATTATATATATATATATATATATATGGAAAAATACATTTTGCTTTCACCTATGCAGTCTGACTCCATTCAAAAGCAAAGCTGCAAGAAGCAGGACCAACAAGCTTCATACACAAATTCAACATCGAGATGAGTAAGAATCACATCTGCAGTGCACTGGTTAGAACAACAACCAAATGGGCTGCTGGACCCTGAGCTTCTGAGTAGGATCTGCCTACTGATGGTGCTGTGTAATTCAGTGAGTTACAGACAAGTCTGGGATTCTCCAAAGAGTCTGCAACTGGTCTTTTTGCAGATGTGATGCTGATCTGGTCAGAGTTCTTTGATTTGTTGCTGTAACGGCCAACTAGGCGGATGTGAGAAGGCTACATCTGGCTCATGCTACAGCACATTTAGCTTGTAACGGGAATAGCTGGCACACACAAGCATCAGGGCACTGGAAGAAACTGCTGTTCTGGGGAAAGTTAGTCTTTCTGACACAAAGCTGGAAAAATCCAGATTTTTCTCCTGGCTCAGTCAGTAGCTCACCTGTACCTTGGTTTCTTGCTCTACACACTGAACATAAAAGATTCTGATTCTGTTACACGAAATACTACCGGTACAGTGACTTCATAGATTTAGCTGTTTTGGAGAAAATGCACAGTCTATTTCACTGGTATTTATAAAAGTGTTTTAGAAGTCCTGAAACGAGTCATATAGCAGAGCAGGATATCAATTCTTTGAGAATAATTTTTAGTCACATTCAGAATAAAGAAAAAATAACAAGATATTCCTTGCCCGTAAGTTTATCCATCTAAAAGACTAGAAAACATTAAACCTAATAGCACCTGGGCACCTGAAAAACCTGGGGAGAAATATCAAAAAAGGGGCTTTGAGGTATTTTCAACACAACCAGAAGCAGGAAGGACCAGACTGCAGACCCATGAGGTTTAATTCAAATAGATAACTTCACTGCTTATCTGATCTACATCTGCAATCTGAACCTTTTTAGGTTCTCCCACCACCACTAAACATGACACCAATCTGAGAACACAGGAAACCTCAACCAATTTAGTCAAGAACTCAACGCAGGCAACAAAATGAGGTCATGCAATTCTTGCAGTTTAACACTGGCAAACGGGAGAAGGGCGTAAAGAAGGAAGAGGGAGTAAATGCAAGGCACTCCATAGCCAGTGATACTCTCTCATTTTTCTGTTTCTTTTTATCCACTTTCCTGTTCTACTTTTCCCCCTTCTCAAAAGCTAATCAACAGTGCAACTAACATGAAATAACACGAAACTCAAACTTCTCATTGTCTTAATACAATCAATTATACCAAGAAATGCCTCATTCTTTCCTAAATCATTCTGATAAAAACCAGCTTAAATTGAGCAATGCACACATCTAGAAATAGGATATTCTTTCATATTGCAGTTTTTACTGGATCTTGAGATGACGAACAGAATTTAGGTTGTTTACATGAGTTTTAACCAGACCAAATAAGAGTCTTCACTGCTGTACACAGAAATAGGCTTCCCTTATTCAATCAGCGAGCATGTAGAGTTGCCCTACACATATCAAAGGAGTCTGAGTGAATTCCCGTCATCCATACTGAATACATCACTTTATCCAACCATGACATAAAAGAAAAAAGCTGGCTCTTTTCTCATAAAACAGAAAATAGCAATACCCTGAAATCACATGTCTTCTAGGCAGCTTCCCAAGCACACTTTGTTTTCATTGACTAAAATAATGCCTAACAATAGAAATTGAAAGCAGATTTTCCTACACTGTAAAAAGTCTTATTCTATTAGAGACCAGCAGATCTTAAATCGTGTTATTTAGCTAACACTCATCTCTGCAGAGTGAAAGAGCATAAGTCATCTAAATAGAGAAATATTAGTGACTCTTCTCCACTCTTCTACTGTATTAATGACTAGATTAGAAATGGAACTGGCCCAGAACAACACTCTGAGCCCCACCAAACCATTTGGAAATGTACACCACATAATCCTATTTGTTGGTTTTCTGATGACGATTCTTGTAAATAACCCCAAAAGTCACAAGGGCCATAGAGGCTGTTTGGGACACCCAGGCTCACAGCCCAGCTAAAACATCCCCAGACATCCCTGGGTATTCCCAAAGAACAACAAATTCTGGCCTCCTCTTTCTTCTTGTTCACATACAGCCAGCATTTGTCAGTCTGTTTGATCTGAATCACCAGGCAGCTAGTTTGGAAGGAGGAGCTGATAGGTATAATCATCCTTTATTGCATTAGCTAATTTTTATTTGCCTGGTTCATACTGTTAACAGAGTGGAGTCACAACTCAAACAGGTTTTATGCCTGTGCAACTCCATTTATTTCAAAAGTCAGGCCCTAAATTAGACAAGTGGAAGTGAGATCAGAATTGGACTGAATATTGGTGCAATATTCTCCACAAACACAGCTCATACTTCATATAAAAATGAACATTTCTGCCTGTCCTATGACACTTATGCAAGTAGTTGGTAAAACTTTCTCTGGCCCTATACTTCTGGAAACCATCCTAGCTCTACTGACGTTCACTGAAGCAATTCTGTATACACATTAATCATTTGACCCTAAATCTCAAATTATTTTCTGAACTGATATTTTCTAAGAATGAAATATGGCTCTTCGAGTGCCAAGAATCATCTTCACTTCAAATGGAAGGAAGATGAACCAGCATAGTACTAGCAGTCATTCAGTAGCTGTTTTCAATCTTTTTTTGTTAAGTTTCTTCCTCCTACTTGCTTCATGTATTTCACGTGAACTGAAGCCAGCTTTTAAACCTGCCTCGTTTTTCGCTCCTGTAAAAACTGATAGTTAAATAGAATCAAACTCAGTTCTATCATTCTACTTCAAAGAAAGAGACAAGGTCCCTTGTCTTTCCGTCTCTAAACTTATGTTTTGGTCTTTCACGTTTTCTATCTACAAACACAGGTTCTTGGCAAGTTTGCTGTCTTTTTCATAGGACAAGAGGAAATCTGTCCAATTGTTTGAAAAACAAAGCATACTGATAAAAGTTTATAAAGTACTATGGAAGAATTTCTCAACCTAGAATGTGTATTGTGATCACACTCAATACAATGGGATTTTTTTTAAATAATCAAAAAGCAAGAAAAATCCCAGGTTACTTCATCTATTATTTTTCCTTACACTTTTTACTCTCCTAAAATTTAAACTGGTCACCCTGCCTATGACATTTAAGTATGTGTTATCTGTCATTCGCTTTACAGATTGCTTTCTGCTAGGGGACAAACCTGCATTTCAATGCAGGAGATTGCAGTGTCTCTCTCATGCCTTGAATATGACTAATGAGGGGACTGCTCAACTTTAGCAATACCCAGTCTAAGAGCCATCAGGAGGAGAGAGTCCACATTTCAGGAAGAGGTGAGTAGGAAGAGCGTAGGAAAACAGATGAAATGAAGAGAGAGGCGTCAGGAGGAGGATGAATGCGATCGACTAATTTATCCAAATGAATGTGACGGTGTGTGTCTCAAGGTTACGCAGACCATGAAATATGAAGGAAGACTGCTGGTTTTCCCCACTCTGTGGCACTTACAGCTTATTACAGCCTCATGAAGTGCTGAGGGTGGCAAGTGCAAGTCTTAGATGCTAATTTATTTGGGGGGTACACAAAGAAATATGGCATTTGTAGCTGCCATTTGAGATATCTTTTTTCTAATTTCTATTTACATTTTTTTTAATCCAACCACATATTGATCCAAATTCACATCCATGAGAGTAACAGCAGTACTAATTTGACTAGTTTCATACAATGTTAACCATCACTCTCAGCAGCCAGTACCCTCCCTCATCCAATAACTAAATCAACTTTGGCAGCTGTTACTGTTTTAGTCCCATACCTTGCAAAGATTTATATATCTGGTTAATTTTATCCTTGTTAGCACTCCCAGTGACATTAGCAAGAGCCCTCACATTTGTTAATTTAAACTTCTAGGCATTGCCTAGAATTCTCACAAGCAAACAAATTCCAAGTCTGAAATAAATACTATCATCATTTCTTCTCTTTGTGTTTTCAGGTTCCCATTTTTCACTACTTAAGGCCTTCTCAAGTGGCCTTAGATTCAAATATGTGTCTCCAAGCCCAGAAAATCTTTCAAGGGCTCTTTTAGATGTCTGCCTGAGTGAAAGCCATCAAAAGGAACTGCATGATTCTTTGAAAAGAAAACACTTGAATATCAGTTATGGCCATTTGCCTCAACACTTTTATAATCACACTGAATAGTGATCTATGTAGGCTATTTAAACTAAATGAACCAGAGGGTAAGCATCTGACGGGCCAGTCTAGCACAGTGCATATCTATTTTTGCTAATGTTGGTCTAATTCAACAGCAAAATTATATTTAATGGCCAGATCCAGGTCACCAGCACCTACCTAATAAAAACAGTAATAAATCAATATCATTAGTGAAAAGGATTCTGGAGAGAGCAAACACTGTAGTACAAGGAGTGCTAGAGATGTTAGTTAAGAGCGTCTGGTCTTCCTGATTGGAGGTCATGTGCTTTCCAGTTGTAACTCTTTTCCTTGGCCAGTTATTCTACTGTCCATTGCAGCTGCTACGACTAATAGCATACAAGCTGAAAGATCAACCCGGCTTTGATGCAGCCTCCAGGATTCATTCACAACATACAAAGAATTTTCCCTTGTACAATGCCAAGGTGATGGGGCATAATTTTCATTTCCTCTGATACAGCAAAATCAGAATTGACCTAGCTGAAATGCAAAAATACCTAGTATTGCTTAATGGCCTTCTGCATTACACCTCCATTTGTGTAATGGACATGCCATTTGGCTCTCATTACATTTTCAAACACATTCATCTTACTTCTACAGCTCAAAGTTTATGCAATCTGAAGTTCACACACATAGTTGGTGAATTTCTGGACTAAAGAACAATTCCGTAGTGAGTTTATCTGCTTAGTGCTACAGTACCCAACAAATAAACCACAACTTCAACAAGATTCAGCAAAGTTTCCATTATTCTTATATTTTCAGCTTTCTTAAACATTTCAGGCAATTCACGTTGAGACCTTCTGACTCAGCTGATCTAAAACAGGCCTTTATCTCCTCTTTTTTTTTTTTTTTTTTAATGCTTCTGTATGGTTATTAGCCTAAAATCCTAAAGAAACAAAGCATATGCAATCCTGCTGTCTTTCTGCCCCCTTCCTGCTCCATCCTGTATGATTTCTGAACTTACTGACTCACTTGAATCCATCAAACCCAGCTGAAAAGTTAACAGAGGTCACCAACATGCTGGGTTCCTACTAACTTCTGGAAAATCAGCAGACAAACAGAGATGGAATAAAATGCCCCTACTAAGGAAAATTTGTCAATGTAGCTCATCCACTACCTGCTCAGCTAGCTGCCCATCAGCTGATCAGGACCTACATGGTTTGAAACAAGCTCTGCCAGCTCCTTTTCCTGCCCAGCTAATAGAGAGCTGAGAGGCTGCTACAGAGAGGAACAGTTCAGAGGTGGTGAGGTTAGGGGTGAGGTTATAAGCAATGCCAAAAAAAACCCCAAACTCAGCAGTAATTTTCAGGCAAAGAGGTGGTGATAAATAAGACAGGCATAAGAACTCTGCAGTACCATACAGACTTCAGGAGGCCTGCTGCCTGTCAAACACGGTTTCATATCGAGTTCTCCAAGATTACAGACAGTTTGAGTATAGCAGAGTGCTCTGGCATTAGCCGGTCTACATGCCAATGTAACAGAAGTGGAAGGCAAGCTGCTGCTCGTTACACTGTTTGTTATCAGAGGCATCATAAATTTAACAGTGGATAGGAGATTTAAAACTAACCTACTTTTTTTTTTTTTAATTCCACTCTGAATAGATAGACTAAGGAAAAATTCTTATATTTAGACGTAAAGATAGAGAAAGAGAAACAAACAAACAAAAAGTAGTGGAACCCTGGAAAAATCCCTGGAAGTGAGGTGATAATTTAAATCACTTTGAGGTTGGACAAGACAGGTGAGGAAAGTTTGGTGGAATGGTTTTGTGAAGGTCTGACTTTCACATGTGCTTGAGGAGGAAACGTTCCAAACTCGGGACCTAAATCCTCACTAATCTTTATGGCCCGGTGGCAGAATGCAAAATACCAGGGATCTGCTCTGGAGCTGTGAGCCAGCGTCCCTGCAGCACTAGATATCCCAAACTCACGTGTTAAATGAACTTGAGATTGTTGAGTGTGGACACAAGTTATGCCACAACAGCTCAGGTTTAAATTGTCTGTGTGGAAATGTTTATTAGCAGTTTTAGAGAGCATTCTGCTTCTTCCTGCACTTCTTATTTTTAAAATCTTAGGACTGCACAAGAACGTCAAGTCTCTGGTGTTTAAGGACCATGTGACTCCTCTGTACTTTGAACTCAGATAAACTTCTTACTGAATGAAGTCATGTGTAAAATGCTTTCCAACAGAGATTATTTTGAACCAAGCCGTACTTAGAAATGCAACAGAATTTCAACACTCATATTTCAGCAGCAAAAAAAGGAACCATTCTTGTACTGTGTGCAGCGCTTTTGGGGGAAGCACCAGATCCCCTCACAGAAACAGAACTACACTTGTACAAGACTACGGAAGTAGATCGTATTTTAGTTAGGGGAATAAAAAAATCATCATACTTCCATATAATCACATGTGATTAGCTTTTGCCCAATTGATGCATGCAACTTTGCTTCCAAAGGCGTCTTCATAAATCAAAGTGTCCCAAGTTTTAATCAGTAAAACCAGTATCAGGTCCAAACTAGCCACATTGGAATGAATCAGAATTGTTTTTAAGCCTGAAGAGATACTAGGTTTTAGCTAATATTTGGATAAAAAAATGCACAGCCCTGATCATTACGCTTTTTTTCCCTAGGAGCAGAACATATGGCTTGTATCCTGGCTAACTGCCAACCTGAGCAATTACGTACTGACCACATAAGTTTCCCCTGAGGTTTTAAAGGGATTAAGCATTCCTCTCCAATTCCTCCTGTGAACATTTATACCTTGTTGTGGAGCACTGTTAAACAGCTACTGCCCTCTGTCCCAAAGATGCCTGCATTTTAGTAATAAGCAAAACAATTTATTAAAATTATATTTATATCCCTGTCCCCTCCAAATATAGTTGGAAGGGGCAGGGATATATTTATAATTTTAAATATAATTGGGGGTGTATGGATCTGTTTCATTCCTTAACACATGCTTTGAGTTCCTAATCATATCCATTAGACATGATCTTCTATATAAGGATGATGTTTTCACGCAATGAAATTGATAGATAAAGATGTTATTTTCCCTAACAACTTCAAATGTTAAAAAATTTACCCTTAGGTTCATACAGCATATTTAAAATCAAGCATTTCTTCTGAGGATGTGGAACAGCCTATGAGCTCAGGAAGGGCTGCATGTTGAAAAAGATTAATATTAGAGAAGATGTGGGCAAGCTTTCTGCTCAAAAACATGGGACAACTAGACAAAGCAGAGAATAGTTTGGATATCTTGCTTTTATATCAGGGCATTGACTATTTTGAAGGATATTTTGGAGGTGTAGCATTTGAAGGATAAAGAGAATAAACAGAATGAGCTACACGCAACACCACAGTCAAACACATATCTTGAAGATCTCAAAGCACTTTACAATTGATTAGTGCCAATAGGAGGCATTGGAGAAAAGCTTTAAGGGAGACATCTTATAATGAACTACAGAACCAAAGTAGGTACCTGATCAGGTAAAATTTTTGCACCTAATCAGGATTGCAAACACTGAAATCAAGATGAAAAATACCTAAAGGGAGAAGTCATTTTGAGTACCTTCATTTTCTATTTCCAGCCTGAAACCATCTGAATTCCAAATTTCCAACTTATAAAAACTATTAACGTCAGCTAAAGTCTGCAACATTTACCACCTCTGCAGGTGCATCAGGATCACTGTGACAAATTAGGCACTCTGAAAGTTGGAAGCCACTTTAACAATTTCCCCTGTGTAGGATCGAAGTGACACTAAGCAGCAGAAATACCAGGAAGAGAGCCATTTAGACCAGTCTATATTTTATCCACTTGGTCAGATATATAAACTACTTTGAAGATGACAAATGCTACCAAGCCATTCAGTATTACTAAATAAAATTGAGCATGGGAACAGATTTTTTTCTGCGAGGGAGCTGAATGATGAGTGCTCCTATTAGCTGCTTAATCCACACTCATGTATACATACATACACATTCTTATGAATGTGCATATATACATCACTATAAAGGATCTTGTGTAACACATTTGCATCTTTTTTCTATTCCTGAAAAAATCATGCAAAAATACTGGAAGAAAATATCAACTTTCTGCTTCCTCATAAACCAGGAATGGGTCCATTCTGAGAATATGATGAGTGGTCAGCTTTCTTCCATTTTGCTCGACTCGCACTTTTTGTAAACATCCTTCCTCTTTGCACCCCCAAAATGATCATAGGACTGACATACGTGGCAAATGAGAAGCCTCTCCCATTTATACTCACGTTGGGATTCTGCTCCCTGACCCTCGCTGCTCACCAGAGCTGGTAGAGGATTCAGACCGGTGGGAAGGCTGGAACCCACAGAGGCAGAGCGAGCAACCCTTGTCACTGTGTGTCCCAGCAGGCTCACAGGGACAGTGCTGGCAAAGGAGCCAAAGGCTGTTGTAGTGCATGCAGAAATGTGCTCAGGTTGTGGGAACACATTCCAATTAATCCATCAAACTGCGTACTTTGAGATTTGACTCCCATCCTGTAAGGATGTGACACAATTAATTGAGAAGACTGAATATTTACTGGGTTTTGATCAGGCCAAACCACCAAACAAACAAAAAAAAAAAGGCAAGTTTTAGAGGGAGATATAAAATTTTAAGTGTCTCTGGTGGCATCCCTTTAAACACGCTGAAAGAGCTCAAGCCATCGCCTCCATCAACAAGCATAAAATGGGATATATCTCTGGTGTGCAACATTGCCATCATGTGGCCATTCCAGCTCTGCAAAAATACCAGCAGTGACAAGGAACCTTGCCCCATATTTGCAGCTTTTAAAATTGTCTTTAATAATATCGGCAACCTACAGGAGAACTGGCGTGGTGGTAATAACTCTCTCATACTGTGCCTCTACAAAGAAAAACGCTCCCTTCTTCAGACCTGCTGTTTTTCATTTTCTGAGCCACACCACTGCCACAATTACGTTGCAATGCATAGTACAGAGTGTAACTGAGCATCAAAAATGTACAGAAACATCAAAAATGACAAATGGGGCATTCCTGATGTCAGGAAGGTAGTCTTTAGACGTAATCTGAATGAGAACTGCACAATGGCCTTGATCAGGAAAGAGCTCCAACCCACGAAAATACATGGAAGTTGGCATAGAGTCAGGAGTGGAAAACAAAGTGAATTAATCAAATTAGTAATTTAAGGAGAAAACGAATTACTGACAGTCGAGGGGCAAAACAACATGGAATGCAGAAGCAAGCTGTAATAAAATATGTACATGGAAAAGTTGTTCATAGTCAGAAAAGCAGTAACAGAATTAAACTGGATCCAGGGATGATGAGCGGCTCAACTGGAGCAGCAGTGAAGAAAAATAATTATCTGCCTCAGGGGCTGGGCCAAAAGTTGTTAATCTACACAAAAATTGTGTTTGCACTCATCTGGAACCCTGCCCAACAAAGCAGGCACGATTTAGCTTACTCATGAAATGGCCCGCTGCTTGCTTGAATTACAGACTCAGTGAGGGACACACACAAACTTCTTAAAGACAGGACGCATTTGCTGCCTGCGTGGGAGAGCAGAAGTACAACAGGAGCTTTCTGCCCAGCGGGCACAACAGACATACAAACAGAAATAACAATCACCTGGAAACAAATTCAGTAACATATTCATTAAAGCAACATCCATCTTTCAGCTATAAAAACTTTGTATCAAAGCAGAACTAGAGAAACAAAGGAAACTTAATCACTTAAGGTAGGAAACAAATATTGACAGGCGAAGAACAGAAGCTTAACTGCCACAGGTGGCTGGCTGTACAAAAGAAAATCCTGTTTGTATTCTCGTCTCCTAGCACTTGGCACCTGTAAACAGCTAAAGGAGCCTGCCTGCTGTCACCATTGCAACTGGAGCAAAGTTACCGCTCTTGGGAAAGATCTTCTACAGCTGAACTGAAAACTGGGGAGGAAATAGTAACTTTCTTCTTCACCATATAATTGGTGAAGAAAATTTCTTTGAAAAGAAAGCTTGCAGTATCACTAGAGTGGAAACTCTGAACCAATCCTAAAAAACCAGTGAAGGAAATCATAAATATTCACTATTACCCTGAGCTGGAGCTGCTGAGATGGTAATTATACCTTTTTTTGTTGGTGTTGTTTACTTGTTTGTTTTGACAGATTGCATATGTTCATCTGCTAATCAATTCCTGAAAAGCATGGCTGTTTCTATTATGCAGTTTCTTTTGTCTAGGATAAGAGGGCGGCAGCCAGAGGAATATTTTTTACTCATGATTTTAGCAAAAAGGTGAAAACTGAAAACTCTCCCAGGCTGCAAGAGAGCTTTGTTCTCTGTGTCATCAATCAAGTTTCTCTATGCTGCTACAAGTCTCAGTACATTTGTGAAGAGACTATCCCCTATTATTTTTGCCGTTTAAGTTAAAAAAAAATAATTGAAGGCTTGAATTAAAATATTACTTTCCTTTTTCGTTCAGGACTGTCAACTATACAGCACATGAACAGGGAGATTTTTCAACAGAACATGAATCCAGGAGAGAAGAAGATTTTCCAAGAGTATCTGACAAATCAGGGGACTGTGGTAAAGCCCTATTGCTGGCAGAGGCAGAACCACAACTGTGCTAAATGTCCCTACCACATACGAACTGGTGAAGAAGCGAGAGTCCCTCATGCAGAATTTCACAGGGTCTTTGGCTTCCCATACAGATCAACAGCAACTCTCCAAAATAAACACCTTCTCTTCTATGAACTGAGGAGTTTCTCAGGCACAGTAGTCCAAAAAGGCCATGCTACCAACTGTACTGACCAAGACAACCATCCAGAATCTATGCTGTTTGAGGTGGGCGGTTATCTGGACACAGTTACAGATGCCTATGAAAACATCAGATGCATTATCCTCTATTCAAATTACTCTCCGTGTAATGAGGCTTACCACTGCTGTGTAAGTAAAATCTACAATTTCTTGCTGAGGTATCCAGAAATCATGCTCTGCATCTATTTCTCTCAGCTTTATCACACTGAGGACGGTTTCCCCACTGCGGCGTGGAACCGTGAAGCTTTGCGGAGCCTCTCCAGCCTGTGGCCTCGGGTGACTCTGCAGATACTGCCTGGGGGGACACGGCATTACCTCCTCTGCAATTTTGTGTACGGCATCCCAGGGTCAACCCTTTATCAGCCAACTCCCCTGTTAAACACCTTAGCAGATCTACAAAATACACATCAAATTAACTTAACAGGAATGAAACCGTGTTTTAGGAAACCCTTTCCACAAGCAATGCAGGGAAAGCCTGCTCTGCAGCAGAATTTAAAGGCCTTTTATTCTCCTAGCCCAGCCTCCCAACAGCCTTCCCAAGCAATGAAAGGCAGCCTGCTACCTCCGATGTCTCAAAGCCACTTGGGCCTTTTCCAAGGCATGTTTCTGCCTTTTCAGAGGGAACATGTATCCCCCAGACCTAAAAATATCATAAGGCATTTAAAAATGCCAAAGGAATAATTCAATGAAACTCGTAATTCTGAAATGCTTCTAAGCAGCAGACACCTACTCTGAAGATAATACAAAATGAACTGCTTTCAGACTGTAAAACTGAGATCACAGATGGCAAAAAAATCCCCACCAATAAAGTCACCTAACTACAAAGGTTAACCCACAGAATAACTGTGGGTCTTAAATAACTGATTATGAAGATAACGTGCTTTTATTTTAGTCCTATACCTTTGAAACCCATGGCCGTAAAACCAAAACCTCAGTATCTTCTGATTACCTCCTGAGATGTATTTATTTGTTGCCCTTAAGTCAATTTCTACCAGAAAAATGTAAACAGTCCACAAACTACAACCACAACTACAGCCGGATTATATCTTCCCAGCTGAGGCGACTTTGGCGGAACACATGAGGTATCCCAAATTCCTCCTCTATCAAGGAGGTGGTTCTGCAGGTAAGGCTGATATATGAATAAAGTTTTCCCACTAGCTGTTTCCTTAATAATAGGATTTATATACTTATATATATGTGCGTGTGCATATATTTTTTTTCTAGGGCTGCTGACTTCCATTAAGAGGAATCTCACAAAGCTGTGTAATTTTCTAATTGGTAAGAAATATCTAAGAGGATAATATATATAACACAGATCTACAGAGTCCAAGTGTAACTTGAAAAGGAAAAAAACCCACCCTATCATTTAGAGCAGTGTTTTCACTTTGTGACTCAATATATTTGTTATTATACTAAAGGTCTTAAGGAACGGGGCAACTGAGGTCAAGAACACGTTTTTCCCCAGCAAACAGGGGTTCCTTCCCAGGTAATGTCAACTGTGACTAAGCACACTGGCTAATTTTGTAAAGTCACCGATTCTGCTCCTTTTTTACTCTTTTTGTGGCCACAGCTATTGTGTATCTGAGTTTAAAAAGAGGCTGGCTGTCAGTGTGGCCCTAAACACCCTTGACTTCAGCAGAGGTGATCCCATTTGGAAGCTCAATTGTTTTTCTGAGTGTCATAGAATTGTCTAAGTAGGAAGGGACCTTTCAGATCATTGAGTCCAACCATTAACCTAACACTAACAAAGCCATCACTAAACTATGTCCCTAAGCACCATGTCCACCTATCTTTTGAATACCTCCAGGGATGGTGATTCCACCACTTCCCTGGGCAGCCTGTTCCGATGTTTGATAACCCTTTTGGTGTAGAAATTTTTCCTAATACCTAATGTAAACCTCCCCTGGCACAACTTGAGGCTACTTCCTCTTGTCCTATCACTTGTTACTTGGGAGAAGAGGCCGACCCCCCTTGGCTACACCCTCCTTTCAGGGAGTTGGAGAGAGTGAGAAGGTCTCCCCTCAGCCTCCTTTTCTCCAGGCTGAACAACCCCAGCTCCTTCAGCCGCTCCTCATCAGACTAATATTACTCTTATGACTAATGAAGGCAGAAATGTGTTAGAGTCCACCAGACCTCTTACTTTCACAGCGCCTAGGCGCTTTTTTAGAAAAGTTTTCTTGAATTAGACCGTACTTGTTCTGGCTTTCTGATAAAATGTTAACTGACACAATTGCAAGGAGCTGCCCCTGCTGTAGGACGGGGGTAATCCTACTTTGGTTTGCCAAGAGGCATCAAGCCAGCGCTGTTTTTTAAACCTCGGAGTAACAAAGTGGTGTTTGAGCTTGGGCTTCCGAGTTCAGAGCCAAACCCCGTACATCCATCGGGGGCCACACGTGACGTTGGTACCACTGTTGTGCGACCCTGGCTTTGTGTCCCCAACAGGCCTGCGAGAGGGCGGAGGGGGTCCTGCCTTAACCGTACCCGTCGGAGAACGGGACCGAAGCCGAAGCTGATCCTGCGCGGCATTCCCGCGCGTCTCTCCACGTCCGCAGGGAGAACTGGCTGTCTGGGTCCACCAGGAGACCGCACACCGCCGCCGGGCCTCCACAAAGACCCGGTTGGTCGGTGCGCACCCGGCGTTTCAAGCGGTAACGCCGCACCCGTAACTATGACGACCGGACGCGTCGCACGCAGGCAGCGACGCGCCTCGCAGCCGGCCAATGGCGGCTCGCCCCCCTCGCCCGCTCCGCCCCCTCCTTGCCCGCTTGCGCCCCCTCGCGCCGCGGGCCGGCCGCCTCCCCTCTGCGCGCCTGCGCAGAGCGCGCGAGCCGGCTGGCGCGTGCGCCCAGGGGGGAGGCGGGCGGGGGTGGAGGGAGGCGGTGCGAGGAGGGCGGGCGCCTGCGCGGAGCGGCGGGCGGCGGCGAGCGGGGTGACCATGGCGAAGCACACGGTGTCGTCGGCGCGGTTCCGCCGGGTGGATGTGGACGAGTACGACGAGAACAAGTTCGTGGACGAGGAGGAAGGAGGCGACGGGCAAGCGGGGCCCGATGAGGGCGAGGTGGACTCGTGCCTGCGGCAATATCCTTCCGCCGCCGGGCGGGAAGAAGTCCCGTCAGGAGCGGCCGCGGCGGGGCGGGGGGGTGGAGGGGGTGGTGCGGAGCGGGCGGGGAGCGGGTGCGGCGTCTGCCGCCGCCGGGGCTGCCTTTTATGGGAACATCCGTGCCCGGCTCCCTCGCTGAGGGACGGAGTTGGGCGACCGGGCCGTGTCCCGACAGGAGGGCGGAAAGGGGCTGACGGGGAGCTGGGACTGGCAGGAGGAAGGGGACCGCGGCTGACAGGAGGAAAGGGCCCCAGGGCTGACAGGAGGAAGGTGGCCTCGCTTCCTCCCCCTCACAGCAGAGGTGGGGCTGTGTGTCCCGGGGCTGCGGTATCTGTGAGGTGTCTTCAAGTACGGGGCGGGGGGAGGGGAAGGGAGGAAGGGGGTTTCCTGTGGCACAAAGGAGTGCTCTGTGTGTCCACTCCCGCTGCCATCTTACCTGGCTGGCTGGCTTGTGGAGTAGCTCTTCCCACCAGCTGCTGCTGGGTTGCTGTCCCGGTGGCTCTTGGGGGTGGATATGCTGAGCTGAGGCCTGTTCTGGAGGGCTACAAATTGCAGAAGTGATGGAGAATGATTTCTTTTACTTGGATCCTCATTCAATGAAGGGCTTAAGAAGTATTGTCCAATACTGGAACCATGCAGCTTCTTGTTGGCGCTGCTCCTTCCTCAAATGGCCTAACAATTGCCACTTTACACTGTAATCTGTGCTATCTGTTGAGGGAATTGGTGCCTCCACTGAACCTTAAGTATCTTCAGTCATGCACAAGCCAGCTACCAGTATCACTGTCCTGTAGCTGGTTCTGTTGCTTTCCAAATACATGGTGTCTTGTCCTTAACCACCTGGCACAGGGAACATGATGGCCGCGCTACAGGCAGCTCTGAAGAACCCTCCTATCAACACAAAGAACCAGGCAGTGAAGGTGAAATAATAACTAACTCATTCGTGGGTTACTCCTTAAAAATCCTTTCCTCTTTCTATAACCCCTGCCCCACCAACCCTGCCAGGTGTGCTTTAAGGAAGCCAAGGAATCTGGCTTTAGGGTATTCCCTGATGTCAAAATATCCCTCTGCTCTGTTGTCTTAATCTTGTTCAAAATACCGTAGCTTGGATGTCATCTGTCCACGTACCGTTAACAGGGTGCTAATTCAGGCTTTGTGTGTTCCCCTGCCTGTATTGGTTGTGTATTGTGTGCCCTGGCTAACTCCACACATCACCAGGTGCCTGTGTCTGATCCAGACCTGGCAGCACATAGATGGAGTCAGTACTGAACGATCAAGGAACCACAACTGCAGTAGTCACCTCTGACTAATGAAACTCTGCTAGCACAGCCAGACTGTGAACCTACTAAAAAGGAAGAAGTGATGGTTATCGCATCCAATCAAAATTGAGCCGTTAAAACCTCAGAAAACGCAAGCACTCCCCCTGTGTCAGAATATAGGAGCCTGATATGTGCGTGTATTTCTGCATCTCCCCGGAGTAAGCCTTGAATGGCTCGTGACGACAGCAGTGAGAGGAAGAGGCAGATAAGATGTGGAACTGCCCAGATGGCGAGGGCCTGCAGAGGTCTGTTCCCCCTGTTTGAGGAGAGTTGCACGGGCACCTTTCTGTGCTGCTCTGGCACCAGGCTGTCGCCCACCAGTGGAGATTTTTTCACCTAGCCCCCGCCCTTTCCTGACAGGTTTCACAGGGTTTTGAGACCCAGCTGTTTGTTGCAGATAGTGCTGTATAAGAGATGGAACAGCTTTGTCCTCGCATTAAGAACTTGTTTCCATTACCTCTGTATTGATGGATTTAAGAACACACTGCGGAGGCAGTGGAACTGAAGAGGGCAGAGTGACTGAATTTTAATGCTTGGCTTCATTTTTAGTTGATACAGAACTTTTATGTTTTTATTTATATCTCTTCATGTGAGAAGTCTTGGTAAACCAAGCGGCTATGGGATATTTAATTGAACAAGAAAGCTAACATCCATAATTTCTGAAGAAGGAGTCTGCTTGAAGTATTTGTGTAATGGAATTATTGAAAAGTCTGACAAACCCAAGACCTTTTTCTTTCATCCTCCCTCAGTTAGTGATGGATGAACAGGAAGAGCTGCTCTTTGCTGATTACATGGCTAATCTGCCACTGTAATCACGCCACACATTCCTGGGCATGAAATGACATCCAGATGAACTTGCAAATGGTTATTAATGCAAAATATTAATGCTGCCAGTTTGTATCCTATGTGCCTGGGACACAAGTTGACTGTTTTGAAAATGTGTGGCTTCCAGCAGTCACTTCCTCTAGTCTGGCCAATGGCATTTCCATGGAATATAATAGTTGTATCTCATTAAACAGTACAAAGGCACGGAAAAGGCTCTGGTGGTAAGGGAGGCCAGACAAGTACTTAATTCTTTAAATCCTTTTGGAACTTGCCAAACCTTGAGTTTTCATGTAAAGCTTGATTATTTAGCCATAACCTCATTTAATAGGTGGGGAGTTGTGAACACAAGCAGAGTAGCAGAAAACCTAGAGCAGGACAAACACATTAAACTGTTTTACATTGTTTATGATTGGGAGGACGTGTCTGTTACACGTTATTATCACAAGATTTGTGCACAAACAGCCCTATTAAAACAGATGTTAGAATTCTTTAAAAAAAATCTAGTTTTCTTTGTTGGAGAGATGAGTAATATTTGAATGCACCTTGTATGAGAATGCTTTCCTTATTTGTTGACAGGATCGTGCAGAAAGTATTGTCCTGAAGGTCCTCATCTCTTTCAAAGCCAATGATATTGAGAAGGCGGTGCAGTCGCTGGACAAGAACGGTGTTGACCTGCTAATGAAGTACATCTACAAAGGCTTTGAGAGCCCCTCTGACAACAGCAGCGCTGTGCTGCTGCAGTGGCACGAGAAGGTGTGTTTATAGGGCATGCTCTTACCTTGGTTATCCGAGGCAGCTGGTTCTTGGGTCCAAGGCACACTCGCCGAGCCTGGGAAGAGTTACTTTTCTGTCTGGTAAGACTGAAATGCCGTATTTCACACTGTGAGGAGGGTACAGTCCTGTGAGCTCACAGCTGACTTATATCATATGCCTACTTACTCTGATTCCTTTGGTAGAGATTCTAGAGTTAAAATTCGATTTTCAGTTAGATTGAGGCAAACAAAATGGTTCAATCCAGGGATTCAAGCAGATGGAAGTAGTTGTCTTCCTAGAGGGAAGCAAAGTTTGCAACTTGGTTATGCAGGGAAATAAAAGCTCGTTAAATAGCTGTCTTTAAAGCAAATGTGATCATCCTTTCCTGGTACCGAGTGCCGGTGTTTCGTCATTTGAAATACAGTCAAAAAGCCTTTCTGAGCAGCAGTTGTTTCAGCCTGTAGCTACCTTGACCTGTTGTTAATTGCCATGTTTCTCTTCTCAGGCCCTGGCTGCTGGAGGAGTAGGGTCCATTGTCCGTGTTTTGACTGCCAGGAAAACGGTTTAAATCCAGCAGCAAGCGGTTGTCTGCCATCCACGGCATGGGAAATGCTGGTACAAAACCCAACCAACCAAATGCCATTGCTGCCCTGTGGGCAGCGCCTGTCTCTCAGCTTGCCTTCTCGCGGCTTCTTTCATACCTGATGAATAATGCATATCGTGATCTCTTTTTTGTTAAATTCTGGAAAATTATGAAGGTGCAATTTTATTTCTAACAGGAATATTTGGTACTCGTGAACATTTCAGTGACATGTATGGAGACATCCACAACTTCATGTTTAGGATGATTTGCATTTGTGTATAATTATGGCAGATTTGGACCTGACTTTCCAAGCAAATGCTGAGGGACACAGGGCAATGTCTTAATTCTTTTCGCTAGCCATGCAGTGTTTTGATGCAAGATCTGTATTTGAGAAGTGGGGCAGCTATTAATATAGGTAACTGGACCATGTTTCCTTTGGTCAACCTCTGAACCTACAGCCATGAATAGGTCAGAAAGCAAAGGCTCCCTTCTGACCCCGATTATCATTCCAGAGAGCTGAGCATTTTACTTAACCTCACATCTCACGGCCTGTTCTGGTTCCCTGTGATCAGTCAAATGCTGGGTCTGCAGCGGCAGAGTCACAACGGGATGAAGTTGTCCATCATGCAGTTTGGATGGTAGAATTGAAAAGGTTGACGGTCCATTTATGCTGGTGCCCAGCCCAGTGAACTCTTTTGTTTTGGGGAGCAAAGATCCTGAAGAGACGAAGAAGAAACAAGCAGCTTTCATACAACAAATCACATTTCAGCAACTTGAAAGTGATTTGATTTTGTCAAGCACAACATAGCAGCTGCCTGGGGTAATCTGAGAAATGCACACTGGTATCCACACCATCCTTGCAAAGCTCCCGTTTTGTTTCCTAGGAGTATAGGATCTTAAACGATCCCAGACAGTTCACATTCCTGTTGGCGTTGTGCCACAGCATGTTAGCTAGTGCACAAATCGCGTTCCAACATAAAGAATTAGGAAAGCCCAGGACATCCCAGACCACAGATCACCGTTGAAGGTTTAGGGCCAGAACTGAAATACACGTGTTTTACATTCACCATTTTACTGCAGTTCAGTTGTGTAAAACTGTTGGGGAACTTGTGAAATCTTTGCTGTTTTTTGATATCTGCTTTTTTTGTAATAATAATAAAGGCCAGACAATAAATCGTCACTGAATATTTACTTGGTGTCTGAAATGCCTTGAAATTTCAGCAGGCTCCTGTTCCAGGGTGGAAAACAGTAAGAAAGCAAGCCTTAAAACTTTTTCCCTCCATTATTTTTCTTGATAGGCTTGTGTCGTGACTTCTAGCAGTTATTTGTTCCTGTATGTAATAGTGGTACCTGAGAAGCTTCATCCAACCAGAAAGATTATTTCAGTGAGATATTTAAACAAGAAGAAATGCTGTAAACCAGGACTACTAAAGATGTCTCTGCCTGTGCTAAAATTGTAGCCAGAGAGTGAGATCATCACAACCATTAATGTTAGATGCTTTCTTAAGAACAAAAGAAGGAAAAGGGTAATGGCCTAGCAGGGTTGTTGTGTGGAGTGACCCTCCTGATTTCACAGCTGGGCTTTTGTTCGTCTCTGCCTGCCCCAGCTCCAAGAGATTAAACATATAATTGTTGGTTTTAATAATAATTTAAGCGAAGATACGTTCCTGGGCTTTTCCTGTGGGTGGGATGACTGCGTGTGCCTACATCAGCACTAGTGGCACACGCACTCGGCTTGAACTTCTGAAGGGCCTGAGCGTATAGAAACCTGGTGTTGGGTGCTCCCACATCTGAAGGACATTTCCTGTTCATTACCCAAGTCATTGCTTTGGAAAAGTGGAGCTAGTGCCTTCGGATGGCTCAAACCAAGGCTTTCCTGATGCACTGCATTCACTCAGGAGTCAGTAAGAAGAACGTAGGCGCAACAACAGGCCATGCAAAGTGGAAGACCTGGCCCTGCTGCAAAGGCCACAGAAAACATCGGTTTCAACGATACATGCGGAAGCCTCAGCCTCCTGGGCACATGCAGCGATGGCTCTGGCCTTACAGCTCTCCCAGGGACTGTGTTGGGCTTCTCCGTTTCATTTTATTTGTCCGAGTTTGGCTAAGACACCAATCAATCCTCATTTTAAAAAAAAAAAAAAAGAAAAAAAAAAAGCAAGCTGTAATCCCAGATATGTGAAAACTATTTTCCAAAACAGCTGACATCAACAGGTCAGCTACCTCTAGGTGGCATTAGATAAACCAAAGCAACAAGAAGCGCAATCTTAGGGTTCTCCAGATTCCCCTCAGGCTAGGCTGTGATGTATTTAGAAACATTTACATAAAAACATACGTCTTCAGCATCTGCCTTCAGGGATGTGCTAAAAGACTTGCATGAGGGGGGGTAGTAGTGCAAGATTTGCAGGAAGTCATCTCTTCTGTCAACTGAATGACAGGAAGGTAAAAAGTGAATCTAGTTTAAAAAAAATAAATAAATTTACCTCTCTCCTCCCAATCCTGCCTTGATTTCATGGACCGTATAAACACAACATGGAGCAAGCCGCAGCCGCACCGAATGATGACCTGCATTTGGATGCTGCATTCACCTTGCGCCAGGGCCACCACTGGCTGAGCGAGTCCAGAGCAGCATTAAATCCTCAGGCTCCAGCCCTGCAGGAGGAGGCACAAGCTCCCTCCACTCTGGTGGCAAAGCAGAGCCTGAACTTGGTATCCCTGGCAGGCACATGGTGGAGGGCACCGAGTGCTTCTGGCACAGCCAAAATCCACCAGCATGGCATTAACAAGACCTCCAGCGGTGCAGCCCGAGGATGGGACCAGCCCATGAGATGAAGAGGAGCTCACCAAAGGAGTCACCACAAGCTAGCAGCCATCTCCTAGCAGCTGGGGCTGGTGGAGGTCATCCTCAGCTCCTGGCCCCAAACCTCGCTCATCCCCACTCACAGTGGCGGTTTATATGCACCCAGGCAGAGGGGGTGTTAAAAACCCGTTGTGCCACCTTACGCAAAGGATTGAAAGACAAAAGCAGAGAAACATCACAGAATCACAGAATATTTTTGGTTGGATGGGACCTTTGAGATCATCAAGTCCAACCAACAACAACAAAAAAAAAACCCACCAAAAAAAAAAAAAAACCCCACCAAAAAATCCCAGAACACCAAACACCAAAACCAAACCAAACCAAACGCCCACAACCACACACCACCCCACCCCACAAACAGACACAAACCAACAATCTCGGGCACTGGAGCATGCCCTGAAGTGCCATGTCTACACATTTCTTAAATACCTAAGATGGGCAAGGAACTAAAAATCCCTAAACAATTTCATTTTGCAAAACATGTTTCCCTTCCTATTATGAGAAGGAAGCCTTCAGTGAAAAATACTCTACGTGCAGATCGGACCTACTTAAAGAGGGATGGCGTGGAAGGCTCAAGCACTTCTGAGGCTCACTTGCAAACCTCCCACCGCTGCCTTGATTGATGATAAACTCATGCATCTTGTTGCAGTACAAAGTTAAAAATGACTGCTGCGCCCTAGCTAGATTTTGGGCATTTCTACATATTTCTTGCCTGTCTCTTGGTGATCTCCATTTGTACTGGATTCCAAGAATCTCCCATGGGAGATGTTACCACCTCTGTTGCTAACTTCCTCTTGGTCGTTATTGTAGAAGAAATGAGTTTTCTTGCTAAGTCAGCTGGGTAAGAGAAAGGGGAACAAGAGACCTTGAGATCCCATCTTTCAGTGAAATACAAGAAAAAAACCAACCCAACACTTGTCACAGGGGTGATCTTGCATCCTCCTCCAGCTCCCCTTGTACCAATTTTGGGACCAACCTGGCCCTACCAGTGTGCCAATTCAGATAATTAAATGAGCAGAAAATTATCCCTACAATAAGATGAACTGTTTCCTGCTAGACGGGGTCTCCCATTCCTCAAAGGAATGAGAAAAGGCATCTCAGAGGGGTGTTTTCATGCTCACCGTGTTGTTATTCCCACCCCTTTCCTCCAGCATCACGTTGGCTGGTTGCATTTCCCTCTGCTTTTCTGGAGGTCAGAGAGTCTCCTCGGTGCTCCTACAGGAAGCTCACGGGAGTCGTCAGGGTGCAAAGAGATGCCAAGGACACACTTACAACTGCAGAACCAACGAGACCCCGAGGCTCAAGGATGTGCTTGGTCCTACTTTTGAATGAAAAACAAGTCCTTGCTCTGTAATAGCTCAGGTTTCTTCTCAAGCAGAAGTCAAAAGGGCCCACAGTCTCCCTCCAGTTGTTGGGATTTTGTAATTTTCTGGGGGAGTGTGAGTAAATGCACGAGGGCCAAGTCTTGCTGACATATTTTAAGCTCTTACAAAATATGCATCACATCATTGGTAGATGAGGCAGAGGCAAAGTATTTCCAAAATTAGTTAGAAACCACGTGTGGAGCACCCAGCTCCAAACCTTCTGAGTTGGCAGGTCAGACCCCTGCCGTCACTGCCCTGGTGGCTGCCACATGCTCAGTGTCCCCCTCTCCTCCCAGCAGCTCTCCCGAACCAGGTTATGCTCCCTTGGCCATAAAACACCTTGACAGAAGTGATGTTGGGCTGAGCGTGAGCTACCACCACTGCTGGGGCTCAAAACGGCATGGCTGCTGGCCCCCCCAAGTCCCATCCATGGGCAGATCCTCACACGCCCAGCAGCAGAGCTCCTCATTGGGGCATCATGGTGGGGGACAAGCAGGACAAAAGGTTTCCCAGGCTGCGCCTTGGGCTGCACTTTGCCTTCCTGCTTAGGCAGACAGGCAGGGTAGCCCCAGCCCAGCTGCAGGCAGCCGTGCCTGCCAGGAGATACCTGCAGGAACCGTTTAGCAACTACCTCCATTGACGGCCACACCTTGGAGGGCATAAGGGACTCAGCCGCAGTGCTTTGCAACTCTAAATTTGACCTGATCAACCACCTGGCCAACAAAATCCATGACTTTTCATTAAAAACCCAGAGAAGCAAAACCCAAAGAGGTGAGGGGCAGCTGCCAGAGAGGACCCAGCGTGCAACCCGTGGCGGCTCAGTGTGGAAACCTGCTGCAGCAGAGGCAGCCTCTGCCCCACTTCCCCATCCCGGGGCCGCGTTTCACTGACGCCGAGTGAGGCCACTTCCTGCCAGGCTTGCGACACGGGCAGCAGAGAAGGCAGAAGTACGGGCAGAAGGGAGCTAAAGAGAGGCCGAGCAGCGCCACAAGGAAGGACAAGGAGAGGGGTGAGACCCACAACCTCCCGTTCCCGCCACACCATGTCCCTGGTGGAGACAATACGGCTGTGGCAAGAAGGGGTGTGCGCGGCAGACAGGAAGGAGTGGAGAGCAGCCCTGGATGCCTTCTCAGCGGTCCAGAACCCACCTGCCAAAATCTGCTTTAACATCGGCTGCCTCCACCTTGTTCTGGGGAAGCTGGCAGAGGCGGAGGAGGTAAGGTACAGCCCTACTCGCAGGCAGCGGCGAGTTTGCAGGCAGACCTGCCAGATGGATGGACTCAGTGGCAACATGAGGAATTAAGGTCCAAGGTCTGACTAAGGGAAGGATTCGGGGGGCCTTTTAAAGCTGGGATGAAGCGTGACACTCCCGGGCGGTTCCTGCTGAACCTGTTTTCTCAGTGAATCAGAGGCGAAGCAGCAGAAGAGGTGGACAGCTTGCTGCTTGCCCTCCTTCTCTCCCAAAGGTGACCATGGGGGCAGCAAGCTGCCAAGCAAGTGGTGGCAGATGGTTCCAACTCAAAAAAATTGGGAGCCTGGTACAGGCTTTACCACCCAGTGCTCAGCGCTGCAGGGAGACATAGCACCCAGCACCGGCCCCTTGGCTAAAGCAGGATAGCTATAACCACTTTATGGCCTCTGCTTTTTTAAAGCTCTCCCCTTCTCATCCCCTTTTTGCCCCACCCCTACCTTCATGCAGGCATTCACCCGGAGCATCGGCTGTGACAAGCACCTGGCAGTGGCTTATTTCCAGCGAGGGACCGTGTTTTACCAGAGGCAGAAGTGAGTGGAGGGCTTTAAAGTTTTGGGTTTGCCCTTTGCAGAGATGCCAGCCTTTAGCTGAGGACAGCCCCGGGCAGGTTGGTACTGCAGGAGACAGATTGCAACCCCTCAAGGTAAAACAGATGCTCCTGTTCATCAGCAGCACAGTCTTGGGATTAGCACCAGCCTTGGAGCATCTCTCCTCCCCCTGGGGTGTCCGAAAACGCTGTAAGAAGATAGGAGAGACCCAATTAAACAACAAAAAAAAAAGTTTAAGTAACAACTTAGAGGCATCTGTGAGGGGTACCAGGCAGCCAGAATGCCACCCCCAAGGTGGTGACACCCTTGTCCTCTGCTCACAGCCATGAAAAGGCCATCAAGGATTTCAAAGAGGCACTGGCCCAGCTGCGAGGCAACCAGCTCATCGACTACAAGATCCTGGGGCTGCGGCACAAGCTCTTTGCTTGTGAGGTGAGAAAGACTTGATGGCAGTTTTGATCCCAAAGGATTGTTCAGCATCTTAAGAAACCTAAGACGACAGCCAACTTCTCTTTGTGCCTTGCAAAAAAGCAAGCAAGATGGTGCAGTGCTCTGTGCAGTGCCACCACCCCGCTGTCTTCTCCTTCACTGCGCTCCTGGAAAAGGTCTGGCTGCTCTAAGAGCTCATTTCCTTGCTCCCATCCCTCTGGCAGATACTCTATAACATTGGGCTGGTGTACGCCACGATAGAGGACTGGAAGAAAGCTGAGGAGCACCTGACACTGGCCATGAGCATGAAGAGCGAGCCCCAGCACAACAAGATTGACAGGGCGATGGAAGCCATCCTGGTAAGGAGGACCAAGTCTTACAGTCACTGTGTTTGCTCACAGCAGCCTCACAGGGAGGAGGGAGAAAAACTGGAGCGACAGAAACCACCTCTCTAAAGATATAGCTTCAGCAGAGCAGGAGAAAGATGCAGTGGGCTGTCCGAAATGGCGTGTTGTACTGCAGCAAGGGGTGGTGGGAAGAGCTTTAGGTCACTGGGGAGGGCAGGGATGGCTAAATGGACCATGTCAGGGCTGTCACGGTGGAGTTCTGACTTTCCAGAGCAAGACCTTACCCTAGAGGTAGAAGGAAGGGCACAGTAAAGCAGTCCCTGGTTCCACCTCTGAAAAGCGCTGTGATTTCTCTGTGCTACAGAAGCAGAAGCTCTGTGACCTGGTGGCCATTCCCACAGGGAAGCTGTTTAGACCAAATGAAAAGCAAGTGGCTCAGCTGGAGAAAAAGGACTACCTGGGGAAGGCTACGGTAAGAAAGAAATATCTTATTTATTCAGGCCACGCCTGTGGGTTGAGGACAGCTGCTGACCACCCTCTCACCACCCCTCTGGGCTGCTATCTGCTGCCTGGTGGGCAGCCAAAGATATGAAGCTGGTCCATGCCTCAGGGATCCCCACCCAGGCACGGAGGGAGGGATGGCACGTAGGGGTCTTGTGGGGAATAGGGAGTCTCCAGGAATAGAGGAGCTGAAAGCATATTTCTGCAGAGCATGGCCTATTTTCAGTTTCTCTGAACATGAGGGACAGTCAGACAGCAATGAGGTCCCACCAGAGCTTCAACTTAAGCCAAGATATTTTGGGGGGAGGGCAAGAAGCTATTTAAAATCTGACACCCACAACCAACCCCCAGTTCTTCCTCTGCTCTGTTTGAAAGGGGGTTTTCAGTTCAGATAAGCAAGGCAGCTTTTCTGCTACAAGTGTGCAAAATCCAAGCACTGGTACATCAATCTTGGGCTCAGGTCCTTGGAGGCAGCGCTCCTCCGGAATGGGAACCCTCGGCTGTGCAGGCACCGGGGAACTGCATGACCAAGAACCAGAGGGCTCCTTCAGTGTCAGGGGATCCCCAGAAACTTGCACACAAACATTTATGAACTTTCTAAATGATGCTTAAGGGCTTGAGTTGGTCTCTTAGACTCCCTTCAACATTTCTGATTAAAATATAAATGGAAACTTTTAGGTTATAATGGCTCTAACTGCAGTAATGATGGGGCTAAGAACTGCAAACTTACCACAGCTGAGGTGAGTTTTGATGCCTTGAAGCACTTTTGACTATAGTCAAAAGACGCTTTGCCTAAAATCACAGGCCCTCTTGAACCTGAAACATCCTGAAGAGCTTGGCTTAGGCAACAGCAAAGGAGAAGGGTGGACAGATGTCTAAGAGAGTTCTACAAGCACCAAGTCACTACCTGTCTGTGTTTGGCTCTAGGTGGTGGCATCCGTGGTGGATAAGGATGATTTTTCAGGATTTGCTCCGCTCCAACCACAGGTAAGACACCACCGGTGAAGAGCATCCTCAGTGAAAGTTCAGGAGGACATTGGGATGGGTATCATCCCACAGCTTGCTGAGGTCTCTAGCTCACAGCAGGGAGCAAACAGCAGCATTGCCACCGTGACCTTCCCGTTACTGCCACAGGTGGGAGGTGGACACTGCCCTCACATCTCAGCTGCTTTCTCCGTCATCGGTGAGCGCAGCCCGAACCCACCTACACATCTATGGTTGAGGTCAAACCAGTTCCCTGAATAAGGAAGTCGTGGCCTCCCAGCACATCCTCTGCCCCCACTGTTGCTGCAGGGCGATGGCTTCTGTCAGGGAGCAGTCTCAGACCCTCCCCATAAGATTCACCGGGTTCATCTGTCTCAGCTCAAGCCATCAGAGAAGCAAGAGCAGTTTTGCTTTCATTCTCCATCCTCCTCCCAGTTCCTGAAGCCCTTCTCGTCTTTGTTGCCATTTTCCTGATGATGTCACAGCATCTTTCCATCTCTAAAGGCACGCAAGAGTTTTTACAGGAGCTTTTTGAGAGGCTAGAGGGAAGTGCAGCTGCTGCAGCCTACAGCACCCTGACGCAAGATAAAAGGCACTCTTCTCAATGCAGCCAAGCGTTGACACCTTGCTGCCGGAGTCAGGACTATTTCAAGTAGCTTCTTCAGAGGGTTGCTAAATCCACCGGAGACCTCAAACTACTTAGGCAGGAGAGACCATAAAGCACAACCGCAGCTGGGGATTTCACAAGCATAACAGGAAACACAACTTAGTTTATACCAGCTGATCCCAAATCTGTGATCTCAACCCTCTGCAAGCTGAAATGAAAATCACAAGTGAAAACAGGATTGTGCCTCTGAAAACCAACTGCAAGTGGATGACTTTGGAAACCGCTCCTTTGAAGGAGCGAAGCCAATAATATTCCTCACAGCACTTAAGGTGGTTGCTTTACACATCAGGGTGGCAGAGAGCCCAAACCCTACTGCAGCTGGCTGCAAAGCAGCAAAAAACTCCCTTTAGGTTGAAAACATATGACCTGACACCAGCACAGAGAGGAAGGAACCATGTAGGGGTCATGGCAGGCATGGTAGAAGGCTGCAGGACATTTCTGCAGGGCAACTGAAGGCCCCCAGATTACTGATAATTTTCTTTTTGTCTTCTTGTTGGCAGGCCTCTGGTCCTCCACCCAGGCCCAAGACCCCAGAAATCCTCAGGTGAGTTGGATGAACGATAGGCAATGCTGCTAACCCAAGCAGCCAGGTCCAAGCCTGTCCTGCATCATTGCAGCTGAGTGTCCTGCCAGCACCCAAAACTTGGGGGAGGGAGGGAATGGATCATAGAAACAAGGAGACAGAGGTCTGGGTTCCCCCTACAAAATAAAATAACGATGTTGCCCACCTTCCTGACCTGGCTGCTGCTCCCACACTCAGGGCCCTTGAAGGGCAGCCGCACCGCGTCTTGTATGAGTTCATCCCTGAAACCGCCGAGGAGCTGCAGGTTCTGCCGGGAAACATTGTCTTTGTACTGAAGAAAGAGAAGGACAACTGGGCTACAGTGATGTTCAATGGAAAGGTACCAGGGGCAAGCTTGGCAGGAGGGGGGCAGATGACAGGGTGGACGCTGAGAGGTTCTGCAGAGGATTTGCAGGGCAAAGCCTTGCTGTCATCAACTAAATGAGTTTCTGACTTAAGGCCCTTATGTCCACCCTGGCTTAGGCCACAGGGTTCAATGAAACCCATCCAACCTGCAGCAACTAACCTTCAAGACTCAGGGACTCTCCTGGATTCAGGGCAAGTTGGGGACAAGTTCAGTTGCATCCTCCAGTCATGGGTTGCCTCTTGCCAAGCAATCCCCACTCACCTCTCCTTCCCCTGCAGAAAGGGATCGTCCCCTGCAACTTCCTTGAGCCCATGGAGCTCCAGAACAAGCTGCACATCCAGGTAAGGAGGCCTAAGAGGACATGGTGTCCTGGGGAGGGCAGATCCCCACACATTCACCCACTACCTATTCTGGGCCTTCCAGCAGGACCCATACCTGCAACTCCCTCCCTCTCCCTTGTAATGCTGGGGTTGGCTCTTCTGGCTCATGGTCACCTTAACATGAGTTCAGAGACCTGCAAAATCTGGGTGGATGCTGTGTTGATGGCCCTTCTGGGTGGTGGCTGGCAATGCCAGGGAGATAAGAGGTAGCAAAGTCACCCCTCTGTAGTTCAAGACCACAAACAGACCTTGGGAAAATAGCAGGTTGGAGGCAGGGGCTCTGTAGGGCAGCACCCCAGCTCCCGTAGGAAGGATGAGATTGACAGCACCACCTTCTTCCCATCCGGCACAGGAAGAAACACCTCTTGAAGCTGAGATCCCAGAGCCGCCCAGCTCCCCTGCTCCAGAGAAGCCACGGCGGCCAGCACCAGGTCAGTGAGGGGGAGCTCAAGGGACAGGGGTGCTTCAGGGGGCAAAGTCCCTGGCACCAGGTTTGAGACTGTTTCCTCTCTGCCATGTCCTCACGCTTTGACACCAAAGCTGGGGTTCATCTCTGTCTTGTTTCTGAGCCCATTTGCAGTCAAGGACGGAGAGGCGTTAAAGCAGGAGGCAGAGATGGCAACTGCAGTGCTGAGGATGGAGTAAAATAGAGCACGTGGGTTCCCAAGGAAAGCAAATCCCTCCATGCCCTTAATTAGCACAGCAACTAATGGGTAAAAGACGTCACTGCGACTGAGCTGTGAGCTCCACACCGCTGCAGGAAAAACCCATTTGGGGTAGAAAATACCCTGCAGAGACTGTTCCACGTGGGTGTTAACCTGCTGCAGTTTATTCTGGCTATCAACAGCCAACCCGCCAAGAAAAACAGGAATAGATGGACAACTAGTTGCCAAGGCCCCTGCTCTGAGGTGGGCCTGAGCCAGTCGGTGGTGGGGAAAGGTGGACCAAAAGACTACTAATGACAGGAAAGGCTTGTGTCCCAAGCAGAGCAACCTCATAGGCAGTCCAGTAGTAAAGTTGATACAGAAGATGGCTGTGGCTCAGGGGAGTTAAAGGCAAACAGCTCAGGGACCCCAAGAGCATCGTTGTGGCAGCAAAAGCTACCACAGATCTAGCAGAGGGACTGCATTCAACAGTGTAGCTCTGTCTCTTCCCATAATGAGCACAATCGTGTCAAAGCTCTGACAAAAGGTAGATCAGATCCTTGTGAAGAGAATGCAACAAACCTGCATGAAATCACCCTACCTGGAGCTCTGAATTTAGCTTTACAACCCTGATGAAGGACAGGAATTGCTTCCAGTTTTCGGCATGGACCTAGGGAGATCAGAGGAGCAAAGACACTAAAACCAGCAGCTCATGTATTTATTATTTATTTTTTAAATCCACCCAGGAAAGACATCCCACCCCTATAGCCCCCATCCCTGTAAGAGGGAAGGCACAGAGCCCAAACCTCTGCTCAGTGATTATATCTACATCTTATGGATGAATCCCATTGCAGCTGATGCTGCATCCACTCAAGGGACCACCACTGACTCCAGGGTTGGTTGGTGTTGCTGCCAATAGACATAGGTGTTGAGGAAAAGGGCTGCAGGAGATCTGCATGTATATTTAGGCATAGAGCAGCAACGCTCACCCTGTCCCACTTGTTGAGCCACCTCTTATCTTCCTCCACAGACTACGCTCCTGCGATGCAGCCAAGAGATGCGGCAAAGGTAACATCTTGTGAATGTAGACCCCAAGGTCCTGTTGGTGTTACAGGTCTGCATTTATTGCATGTTGAAAGGTGCTGGCATGCTCAGCAAGCAGCATGGCCCTGGAAGCGTTTCAGGTTTTCATCATTCAGGAGCTTCTTCAAAGCATAACAACAGGGCTAGGGGCCAGCAGGTCATCAGAACCCAACCAGGTGACTAGGGCTGCTTTTCTAGGAGGAGTTCTCCAGGTCTACTCCCCAGTGGGCCTGGACCTGTCAGCAGAGCCCTTGTATGACTCTTATCTTGGTTGACCTGTGGCATCTGAGAAGGAAAAAATAGGAGAGCTTGGCTGTAATGCACATGCTCCTGGGCAGGATCAGTGCATCAGAAGGTCACACTGGGGAGCGAGATAGGGAAACATGACAATCCCAACTCAAAAAAAAAAAAAAGAGAAAAAAAAAGAAAAAAAAAAGAATAAGGGGATTGGAGGGCTGACACACCCCAAATTTGGTCACTCGAAAGCCACAATTTGGTTGCTAAGTGCCTAATCTATTACTGCACTCTCTCCTGGGACAAGCCCAGGGCTGCCAACCAGCCATAGCTTGAATGGGACAACTGCTGACCTGCCCTGAGGGAAGTACCAAAGGCTGCACACGTCAGCAGAGACGTCTCCTCGACCAGCCGCCAGCTGATGCCCACAGCTCAGATTTGATTCAGGCAACCACACTTTCCACATCTCGGTCCCTCTCCCTGCCCTCACCAAGGCACACAAGCTCTGACATCTGGCTTACTGTCCACAGAAGGCCGAAGCAGCCATCTCCAGCCCCCATGTCCTCAAGGTGCATTACAAGTACACAGTTGCCCTGCAAGTTGAGCCAGGCCTCTCCTACACAGAGCTCCTGGACCTGGTTTGCAAGAAGCTGGAGTTGCAGCCCGAGCACACACAGCTGAGGTGAGGCACTGCCCACTGCAGGGGGCTGGAGCTGTGTTTTCAGGGCTCCCACCCTTACCCCGCATCCTCTGCACACCCAGGTACAAGCCTGGAGACAGCCAAGCGCTGGTGACTCTGAGCACGGAGAACCTGGAGGTGGCTTGGAGCCAGAGCAAGGACAACTGTCTAACAGTCTGGTGTGAAATCACAGAGGTCAGTGACAGCTGGCAGTGGCAGCCACCTCTTCTGCCCGCTCCTGGCAAGGAACCTAAGCAGATGCCGTCTTTGCTTTTCTTGCTGTGAGCGGAGGCTTATGGCTTCCAAAGCAAGCCAGCGACCTCTTGAAAGGCAGAGGAGCAAAGAGCAGGCGAAGAGGAGAAGCAGAGCTTTTGGCTTCTCCTTTTCCTTTGTCCCAGGGTAAGAGAGAGAAGCTCTGCTCACCGGCTTATTTCCTGCCCTAGGGAGAGGGGTTTTTACTGGACAGCAAGCCAGAAGAGTCACCACAAGAGGCAACGCCGGAGGAGACGGGACCAAACCAAGTTGTAGCACAGTACAATTACGAAGCCACCCAACCTGAAGACCTGGAGTTTCAGGCAGGAGATGTGATACTTGTTTTATCCAAAGGTAAATCGTGCTCCTTCTGCGACAGGGGAAGGGAGGGATATTGTGGGTTCCCAACATCTGCCAGGCAGGCCAAAAACTCTCAGGTGTTTTGTCAGACACCGGACACATGTTCTTCAGTGGAGCCTACAAGCTTCACTAGGGACTCTGATCTCTTTTCCCAAATCCTCCAGTCCTCCAAAGCAAACCGGTTCATCCTGGGGACCTGCCTGGCTCAGGCAGCCTTCACTGATAGCAAACTTCTGCAAGTTGCAGTTTGCCACCTTTAGATGGAAAATAGGCTGCTCAGATTTCTGCCGCAGGCCTGTTCTGAGAAAGCTTGCATAGAATGCTCTTCACAAGACAGGTTAGAAACGCAGCTTGCAGAGATTGCATGAGCATGAGGTGGCAGGTGGAAGCCAGGGGAAAGGACAACCTAAGAACACATATGAGAGCTGGTTTCTTTCACATCGCTAACACCTGTGTCACCAAGCTTCCACAGTTTCCAGATTCACAGGGCAAATTTGCTCCATCCCCATGAAGGGAAAAGAAAAAAAATAAAATCTTCAACCTACTGAAGTGTTTCCAGCTTTGCATGCTCCTGATGAAGGACTGGGTTTTCAACTTACCAGCCAATCCTCTGGAGCCACAAGACAAGCAGGACTTAAAGTCTGCAAGATTGCTTTCTACAAGTGCCGCCTTCCACAGTTGGACTAGATGATCTTAAAGGTCCCTTCCAACCTAGACAATTCTATGATTCCATCGCAACTGCCTGGTGCTATAGCACAGGCAGAGCTCTTCCAACTCTACCACGGGCTTCCCACCCAAACCTCAGTGTCACACACACTTCCTCCAACGTATTTTCATCACACCCGTTTGTGCAACCCCCCCTTCCTCACACAGTTTCAAGATGGGAGAGGTCCACTTGAGCTGTGTTTAACTTTACTGATCACAATTTATTTTTTAAAGGAGATGCCTCATTTTGGCCGCTGCACTATGCCCTACGTTAGGAACGAAGGCAGTTACATGCCAGAATGCTACTTCTCCCATTCCTCTCACCTGGCACCTTTCTCTGGCTAGTTTTCTTTCTAAGGGTACAATCTTCCATTAGCCTCCTCAATCCTCTTTAATATTAGTCTTTAGCGTTTCTATGAGAATTGAAGCTTAAATACAAGACTAAATCTCAGCAGGATCTAGTACATGTCTTTGATGTAGATCCTTTCAAGCCTGTGCAGGACGCACAACAGGGAGGACAGGGTTATTGTGCTCCAGCAAAAGCTGCAGGTGAGCCCCCATCAGGTGAAGAATGAGGTACAGACCCTGAACAGGGCACCCTCCTCTGCTGAGCCTGGGTGAAACCAAGGCAACTTAAATTGTTTTAATGGCAAAAAAAAAAAAAAAAATGATACTTTTTGAGATGAACACAGAACAGCAGGTGAAACCACACTTCAGTTGGTATCTTGGACAGTGCGAGGCCTCAGGTAATTTCCTTGCTCTCCACACTCACTTTGTTTCCACTGTCTTGTATTCAAGGCAGTTTCTGAGCCCCTTGGTCTCTATTTTGATCTATTTGTTCCACCTTGGTTCGGCAGTGTATTTTTTCTTACCTTACAACTTTACTCTCTACCTCATTCCCTCTCAGCCCCTTTCCTCCACATTCTTCTCTCCACCAGGCTTTAGTGTAGCTATTTAGCAGCAGAAAAACCTTAGGGTAGTGATCTTGGGCCTGTCTGTGGCACATGGAGATTATTATGCTCCTGTACATCCCTAGGGTGACAAACAAAAATTGTGTCAATTTTATCTTCCAGTGAATGAAGACTGGTTAGAAGGCCAGTGCAATGGGAAGATCGGCATCTTCCCATCTGCTTTCGTTCAGAACTCTACCACCAAAGACCTGGAGATGTGATTTCAGAACAGCTTAAAGATGTGGACATGGAAAGAAATTAAGAATTCAACTGCTACAATTAAGAAGTTTCCGTATTAATAATTGCATTTGAAAAGTGACTTAAAATATTGCTACTTTTATTAAAAGCTTTTTTATTTTACCTTTGTCATCAGTACCTAGAGAACAACGCAAAAGTTGTTAATTGTTTTCCTGTTAGGAATACATTCAGTCCTAAAACCTGTGCTTACCAAGAGACTTGCTAGTAATAGCTCTGTCCCACCTTCCCTATCCTTAGCAGACCTTTCCTACAGACAAGCCACCACCTGGGAAAACCCAGGAGAGGGTGGTCCCACCTGCGTTTATAGCCCTGCCACCAGATCCAGAAGAGGAACTGGCATTCAGCAAACTGCACACCAGGAAAGGCTGAACTTCCAACAGCGTTTACTTCCTTAAAAAATTACTGCCAACCCCAGGAGCTTAAACAAGAGACGCTGTGCAGCCTTGCCCTGCTCTAATGGACTTCAAAACCACAATGACTTTAAAAACACCCACCAATAAAAAAATATACATATTTTTTCACCTTTGGGAGCCATATATCAGAGCTTTCTCTTAGAGAGACAATGCCTGGAACCTCAGCAGGTCATACAGCAGCAAAGTTGTTCCCTATACAAAAGCCTACACAACTTCAACAGCCTCTTCCCTATCCAAGAGGTTTGCTCCCCCTCTGCCCTAGGCACTACTTTCACACTGTTTCACCTTCCCTGGCTGCTGACAGCTGGTCCTGCAGGCATTTTAAAAATATCTACACTGCCCCATCCTCAAAATATCCAAGCTGTAGATACAGCCAGCCACCTATAGCATTGGGAGTGCTTTGCTTCGAAGAGGCTAAGGGCAGCAGTTTCCCCACTTTGGATCCTATCACGCAAGCTCTGGAGAACCTCACTCTTCCAATAACCTACATCTCATATATATTTCTAAAAGGAACCTATTCTAAAGGGTTGTTTGGATACAATAAACACCTGTCATTTAAAAAAAACAGAGTATTTCCATAGTTTTCTTTGACACATTTGGCAGTATGAAATGGCCTGCAAACAGCCAACATCCTGATTTACAGGCAGGTCAATGGCAGATGGATCTGTCTCCTCCAGCTCCCACTGCCTCCGTTCTACCAGGTTCAAGTACTCCAGCCTGCAACCGAAGGAGAGCTTTGCAAACTACTCCTGTCCCAGATTTTTGGTTCAGTATGTAAAACACATTGAACACAGGCAACACAAAACCACAATCCAATTATCTGCACTGAGCCCAAGCCAGAATCTCTGTAATTTATTTAGTTCTCTTTCAAAGAGAAAAAAAAAAAAAAAAAAAAAATCAACTTCTAACCACCTTCTGACTTCTCCAGAAAAATAATGCATTTTTAAAAGCCTGCAGCTGAATTACATAGGAAATAAACGCAACACACAGACCTGGATGGAGAGAACATGGTTTAATTAAAGGCAAAGCTGATTTCAGCAGCTGCAGTTCTTGCACAGACAGACAAAAAACACAAAAAAAGCTTACGACACAAACCAGTTTCTGTTGGGGGCCCCTTCCCTCGCTCCCCGAGGTGTCGGAGGGCAGAAGGAAGTCCCAGCCATGAGTTGGACGCATTCCCGAGGCCAGATGCTCATGCACAAGTGGAATGGTGCGGCTGGGACCCTGGAACTGCCAGGAGTGAGATGGCGAACCTGGTTAGCTCGTCTTGGGTGCAAGAGTCAGTGACAGTTCAAACACTGGAATGTGGCAGCTGCCTGGGTACACAGCTCAATACACAAACTGGGAGGGCTGGAGAGCAGTACAGAGGGGTTTGGTTCATATTACCACTGGGTGGGAACTTCACTTTTTGGACTTTTTAAAGGAAACACAGCTTCGAAACGCAACAAGGAAAGTTGATGTTGCTAAGGTAGAGATCACAGGGGAGCTGCTCATACCCCTGGGGGGGTACGGTGTCTCCTCCGTCTTCCCTTTTTGTATTCTTTGGGGCTGCCCAGGCTCCAGTGTCACTTCGGCTCCTGCATGTGCTTTGCTCTGCAGCTGACTTCCAGCTCAGAGAACCTGAATCATCACACAAACCCCTACTGCTAAACACAGCAAATGGACATTGAGATTGTTTCCGTAACTTCCCTGGGAAACCTAACAAAAATGCTGTCCTTTTCTTTAACGAAGCTTCCAGTCTTCCTTCCCCCTAATAAATAGCAAATAAAATGTTCTCCTTTTCCCTTCTGCACCTTTTAATCTATGAACAGCACTATGCTTTCTTCCGTGTGTGGGTTACACACGTGTCCATGGCTGCCTTGAGTTTCATTCTGGAACTGAAAGTTTGGGGCTGCAGCTGGGGGCGGGGGGCGCGGGGGGACGGGTTTCTGCAGAGCTGATGCGTGCCTGCAGGGGGTGCGTACACTCCGCACTGTCCAGGCTGACTGTAGGTTTTACCCAGCCCTGCTGGACCCCTGATTATTTTCTGTGAGATGTTGCACGTTGGTAATGAAACTACTAGCGTCCAGCGAAGATGGGAGTATGGAGAGAAAGAAAAAAAAACCAACCAAAAACCATTGAAAGCTTTCTACCTACCTATTAAAATGAGTCAGGCTGTGAATGCACAGACTAGCCTGCCCTTTGTGGGGCTAGCCACTATGCTACAGTAAAATGTACAGGAATCAAACATCAATTTAAAACCCCATAGCAGTTAACTTGCTTGTCCAGCAGAGTGCTGCAATGCCCCATGTCACCGATTATAGCTCAAACACCTACTGAAAGGAGGGCATTTCATGCTGGAGTCTCTAATCCACCCAGGGGCTAGACAAAGCCTTTGGGTGAAAGGTGAAGTGGTGTCAAGTGCCAGACTCTCCTTCATGAAACTCCTTCACTAGACCAGGAGATAGAGCCCCACCTCGCCACCATCCACCTCTGACCGGAGCAGCAACTGGGGCTTTCATTGCTACACACTGACTATGAAGCACGTCTGTGTACGGAAGAATTCAGTGTGATCTTACTACTGAGATAGTAATAAAGATGTTTAGGAGTAATTTCAACTACATTCTCAGTCAGCAAAGCAATCATTAATGGATTCCTATTTTATCTCCCCAAAGAGGGGAAAAGGATTGAGAAGTTCTCATTGGCTTCTCCCATCTGCCCTTCATTCTCAGCTTTTACTTCCCATGTGGCTGGGGACATGCACGATGGAGAAGGTGAGAGGCGGTGATATCGGGTTACTGAGTGAGACAAACAGCAGTTCCTCTCTCCCTCCAGAGGGCCCAGGGATGGGAGAGTTCCTGATGTTGTTTTCTTGCACTGCAGTCGTTTTGTGCACACTCAGTGGGTTGGTGGAGCACTTACGCCCTCCTGACAGCAAGGAACAGAAGAGAGGGCTGCCACCTGCACAGGACTGTGTGGGCCAGTCCTGCAAACCCAACATGCCATGGTTTATGGAGCCTTCATTTGCAAGGGTTGCCACCTCTGTCTCAATGTGGCGGGTTCATGGTGCCTTGTCCACGCTGCTGCTTCTGTTTCTGCTGCATTAACAGCTGCTCCAGGGCTGAGGGTCCAGGGTGCATCATGGAACTGGACCAGATGGACTAAAAACAAAGAGCCAACACTAGCACCTCCTTGCATTAGACAGCCCCCCCTCTTACAGATGAGAAGGCAGAGACAGTTTTCTATATTCTCCCTCTTCCCTTATCACTTATACCTGGCTTACCATGAAAGTTATTCAGACTTCAAAGAAGGTCTTTCTAAAGAGAAACTCCCTGGAAGAAGCTTATCCTCCTCCAGAATCATCATTACCATAAAAATTCATCCCACATTAATGATTACTAATTTTAGACTAGTCAAAGCAAATGTTATAATTTCTTCCAGTTCTGCCAGCCTGGTCTTGTTCTGCAAAATATTCTAGAACAGCAAGAACTGGAAGACTGTGACATCTTCCAGCACTGGTCACACCTCCTACGTTGCCTGCGTAAGAGAATCTGCAGGAAAAACCTTCAGTGTCTGACACTGAACTCTGACTCTTGCAATAGGCTAGCGCTCATCACTGGATCTTCCGGCCAAGCACCCATTCCTGAACACAATTTCAGTCAAACATACCTTCAGGCTTTCCATAAGCACAGCTGAGGAGTCCTCCATAGCAGGAGGCCCTTGGGCTGCCCAGCTGCCACTGGGAGTGCTGGACTGGTGCCAGCTGCTATCTGAAGACGACGATGTTGCTGGGAGATAGTCCAGACCAAACCCTCCCATTGCTAAAATGGAAGATAGACAAGTTCAAAGGAACATAGCAAAACCACTGCAAAACAAAAGCCAACAGCTGGCTTCACGCAAGCCTAGAACCCAGCACTTGCCTGGCTTATCGGTTTTCCAGCGGTCTGCGACTCTCCTGTCTCTGTTGTCTGGAGTCCCAATAGGTCCAAAGTTGGAGAAGGGAACAGAATTGTGGTTATGGGTTGGAGGGGAGCTTGGCAAGCTGCTGGGGTTGGAGGAGTGAGGAGACTGGCTGGCTGGTGTTGAGTGATCTGGTGATTACAAGGCAAGAGCAAAAAGGTCAACAGAAACAGCAGCAACCTTCCCAATTTTGAATTTCTTAGTGCTGCTGCAAATTCTGCCATCACCCAGTTTTCTGCAGTGCTGAAGGTCAGTTTTTATTCCCTCCATTACACGAGCATAATGCAAATTCCTAAAGCTCTGAGTGAAAATTTGTGTGTGTATACAAAAACAGAATGACTGTGTTTAATGCATATATGTGCTTACCAGAAAAAACAAACCAGCAAAATCTCAAAAGGGCTGGCTAGCCAAAGCGACTTTTCCCCATGTTTCCTGAAGAGCTTCTCAATCTAAAAAACCCCCATATCTGTCTCCAAGCTTGGCAAACCAATAAAAAAAAATACTACATTAGACCTTGAGGAGTTTGCAAGTTTACAACTCCAACTCCCAAGCCTGTGAATGTTTTACACAGAAGTGAGTCTTAAAGCAATTCAGACCAGAACCCAATATTGAGCAGAAGAGGAGAGCACACAGGGAAAAGCCTATCTGCAGGCAGGCGAGAACGATGCCTGAAGACAACACAGCATAGCAGGGTGGCCGGAGACTACAGTCTTGAACGAAGAGGTGGAGGGAAAGAAAGCTGAAACCACGTGAGCCATAAATGGTGCTAGAATAAAAGCACTTTGCGACTCCTTCCATTTTACCCACAAAGGTTATTCCTGGTTGGTTGCAAAAGTCTCAGTGCAACCAAAAATCTCCTCCAGTGAAGATGTTATTTAAAATCCACTCATTGCTTAGATTCAACTAATTTCTCCTCCCACACTCTTTTGGATTTTTAGTGAGAATAAAATCATGACAGAATAGTTATGGTTTATGCCTTTAAGATAACTACTAAGGAAAAAGCTGGTTTGCATTGTTAGGCTGCTTAAGAGTTAAAAAAAAACCCAACCAACCAAACAAAAACCCCAAAACAGTCATGTTTTTCTTCACACTTTTTGGTCATACAGTTTCTTTCTCTTTCAAGTGTCTCAATTGTGAAATCCAGTTCTTCCTGCTTTTTTCTAAAGAGCAACACTGAAAGTATATGGATGTTTGAGTTGAAGCCCTACTCCCAAGTGCTTGTCAGGAATCTAAATCAAAGAGATTTCAGGATTTAACACCACCTACAAATTTTATCCTGCTCAAATACCTCAATTAAAATCCAGGTTCTTATGCTTTATTAATTACAGAATCACCTCATATTTCTGAGGATATATACAGAAAAACAAATAGAAGCATTCAGACATCTTGTCAAGCAGATTGTTTTTTTTAATATCTGGTTACATTTAACTTGCAGTAGGTTCAGAATTAACTGAAATCCTCTTAAAATCAAAAATCATACCAGGATTACCTGAGCTGGCTGGAAGGGATGGAGACCACGGAGTCCCTTCAAAGAGAGAATATAGCGAAGTCTCCTGATGGGCAACTGAAGGGGTGACTTCTGTTTTTGTGCTGGTATTCATGTTTTTCCCATATACCTCATTGAACATGCTGTTATTTGGGTATCTTTCCTGCAAAAAAATGCATTTAAGAGTTTAGGTATTGGATTCATTTCAAAGACTGAGACTGTACAAAGGAAACAATGATAGATAAAAGTGTTTTCCTAACTCCTTTTTCACTCCGCAGCCCCCTGTTCTTTGACCATTTTATTTAACGTGAAGTCCATCACATTCTGAATCAGAACAGATTTCTCCTGGCTGGACTGCAAAGCCTTCACAAAAATCTTTAAATTCCCAGTACTCAAAAAAAAAATTGTATCAAGAATTTGCACAGTTCTCTGGGAGAGAAGTGGTAATCCATTGCTCAGGAACAAAAAGCTACATGGTAACACTTTGGGGTGCACCTTTTCAGTCAACTCCATAATTCTATTAAGAGCAAGTGGCCCATGAACTCAGCAAGATTCAACAGTACGTCTGCAGAAACACAGCTAGGAGGAATTTGGGAAGACAACTGCTAAAGGCAAAGATAATCTTGCTGATACAGACTGAAATTAGGCAGCCACAAGATTTCTTTCAGGTTTTCCATTGGTTTGAACCAAAGGATGTCCCCATATTTCTGCCATGTTACCTAGTTTAATGGCAAGCTCAAACAGCAAAGAACTGCAGAGTGGTCCTCACTTACCTGATTAAGAGAAAAGCCACTGAGGGACAAGAAAGATGATGACTGAGACATCAATTCTGATGGTTTTTCCAGCAGGGACTTCTTCAGAAACCAAAAAGGGAAAAATCAGTTAGTGGTCAGTGTAGCGAACAGGAGGAAAGTACATTATCAGAAACTGCCACGTTTTTTTTGGTCACATTTAAAACCTTCCTTCTATTTTAGCTCCAGTACCTTGGAGGACAGGGGGAGCAAATTAACAAATGCAGAAAATCAGTAGTTTCCCTACCAACTGTAATAAATAAATTAAAAAAATCAACAATCATGACAGCTGGGAGTCTCAGACAAACCCCACTGCCAGAACAGCTTTGTAAATCGTTAAGTGTAATACTCTGTCTGATACATCTAGAGAGGATATCCCTGCCAAAAACCCCCTATGGTTGTGTAGAATTTTGTACAAATGAGACAGGATCCTTCCCAGTGATCAGAGGGCTCCTTCAAACATGATTAGACTCTTGTATATTGCTAATGACAGAATATTCTTTTGGTTTTGAGAGCCTCCCTGCTGTACAGACATTCTTAGACAGTAAGAGCAGCCAAGTGCTGTGATTTTTTAATTGTGTTAAACAAGCCAAGTTTCATTTAATGATCTCTCATTTTTATTATAAATGACTGTAGAGAGGAAAAAACCCCCAAACACCCAGTGTTTATAACAGAGGTTCCAAAACTCCCCTGGGGTTCCATGTTAAGGTATTATGGACCATAACTTTTTCCATCATCTACACTACCCCCTCTCATACAGTTATTTCCATCATAATATTTCTCAGCTTTCTCTTTGGTTCTTACTATGATTAAGCAGTGAAAAATAGTCTCTCGGAAAGAAGCCTATTTAGGGAAGAAATATGATCAGTTATCATCAATATAGAAACCAAAGAAAAATCAAAGCTAGGCTAGTGGACAACAAACATCACCAAACTTAAGATCAGGATCACCAAGCCACAGAACTGTGAAGCCGTAAGTAAAACTGAGCGTGACCCAAAATTAAAGCTGTAGTCTTGTTTTAAATAAAAGCCTCTTGCGCTCATACCAGCTCAGCACATTTGATGTTTTTAAATGCATTGTTCAAACAACAAAAACCTGAACTAGCATCCCTCTCTCTTTGACATTGTCTCAATATCTGGAATATCTTCACTTTTATCCTGTAAACCTAAGACAAACAGCCTCATTTTCTTGGCAAGCAGCTCCTAGCTTGTTAGATTTTCAAAGTGACAACTCATTACTTTGAAAGCACGTTTTAAAAGGCAGACAAAATTCACACTCCGCATATCCACACAGCTTGCACAGAGAAGAATTTCCTTCCATTTGTCAGCAGACAGCAACTGTAAGAGCTTCAAAGGAAGCTGCTGAAGAAGCAGCTATTAGTTTCTTAGCAAGGGTATCTAATGAGACAGAAATGGGTGTCTATTTTGCTAGTGGCTCCTTGGGATGGTATGTAAAATTGAGGAATAGACTTAATGAGAGATTTCAAGTAGAGTCACAAATAACTCTTCTTTGTTACTGCTACTAATCTGAAATAGTAGTATTTAATGGACACGCTTGTAGCCACACTAGAAAGGCGTACTGCAGTTTTCAAAGGCAATTTAGAAATTCAGCAGCTCAGACCCTCCAGCTAGTGAACTAGGAAGGTTTTAATACATAAATGTAGGAAAAAAAAAATATCTCAGTCTGTCAAAAATGACAGTATTTCTACAGGAGTTAGTCATTATTTAGCCAGTTGCTTGCAATTTTCTTCCAATGTCATCTTGTTCTTTTACAATTTCTTCTGCATTTAGTAGGGCAGTTTTTCCCTGCATTAAATGACGCATCAATGTTTCTCCTCTGGACTGTACTTACAAAAAACCCCACTGTTTCAATTTCTGAACAAAATTGCTGGCCTGGATTTGGCCCAAGAGCTACACTGAGGGCCTTCAGCTGGCCTGAGCTCTTGCTCTAGGTCAAGGGTGAGGCAGGGAATTGGACAGGAGGGATGGCGGAGAGAAAGGAATTTCACATTTCTTATAAAATTTCACAGAAGAAAGAGATGCCAGTTAGAGTGAGAAGCAGCAGTATTACATCAAATACATACAAAGAGGCTTCGTCCAGGAAGAGAGGCGAGAGGGCCCAGTAGAGCTGGGTAAAGATCAGGAGGATTAGAGAAAATCAGCTCTTCCTCCTCCTCCAAGGCAGCCAGACTCTTTAACAGGTCCGGAGGAAGCAGAGGGGAGCTCTTGGGGTCCTAGTGACAGAAATGAGCACAGTGAGACAACAGAAGGCAGAAAGGGGAACAGCAAGGGACAGTGAGGAAAAGCTAAACCACAGCAGGAGAGAAATTAGCACGAAAAAGGCAGCAGGCGGCATGCAGAAGTGCAAGGTGAGAAAGTGGAGCAGCAGAAGCGTGTCAAGGTACAGAGAGAGAAAATGCTGAGCAGAAAGTAAAACTGGCCATGAGGTCTAATGCGTACTGGGAAGAGCACCGCATCATCAAAATGATGGGCAGCTAGTTTTAATTAGTGGAGCATGTGCTTCCCCATCGCAATTCATGCCAAATACTGAACCTGTTTTCACATTCAAGGAGCGTGAAATCTTACAATTGTTCTTCTACAGCTGACCTGTGAGGAAGTTAGGCTTCAAGTAGAACTGAGTTTGCATCTTCTTCCCTTCTCTATGTGTGAGGGTTTAAATCCCTTGAGACTTATTTCCAACTGCTAACGGCTGCTACACCAACATACAGCTGACCAGACCACTGGACCAAAAAAACCCTGCAAAGTGCTGGTGAAACTTGACATCTTGAATTTTGTGAGGGATACTTAAAACACAAGCATCACAGACGCAGTTTCCATCCCTACTGCACTGTGCTTATAACAAGGCAAGGTTTCCCTTTTAGGAATGAGAACAAGGCTTTGACCCCATCTCCATCCGTAAACCACAACCTGACACCAGGGCAGAGGCAGACTCCTGTATGTTGTCTGGCTTTTTTCTCTGAAGGATAAGCCAAGCAATCTCAGCCAACCTTCTGAAAAGCCTGAGTGCCTTTACAGAGGCATATCTGACCAAAGGTTTAAAGAGGCCTCTGTTTAAGTTTCCTTATAAACATTGCCAAAAGCGCTCACAGACAACTCCAGGACTGGTAATAAATAACAAAGATTGCAGGTTTTATAAACAGCAACAGGAAGCACAACTGCGTGAACAGAAGTATTCCATTAGTGCAACCAAGAGCTAAGCAAGTCATTCAGCTCTCTCATTGCGCGGTGGGATTTGCAGGAAAAAAACCCAAAACATCCAAGACAAGACTGCTTCTACCATCTTCAATTTCTAGCCTCAACCTGACTACTGCAGACTCAGCCATTCAACACGCTCAAGAAATAAATGGGTGTTAAGAGTTCATCTAAAGGGTGATAATTCAACTGCAATTATTTGGATGGATTTTACAGTTTTTATCAGCTGTTACATTAAGATTTTTCCCCAAAACTATCAGCTGCCATGTTTCTTGACCTGACAGACACAGTACAGAGATCAACGTCACATCTACACCGAACAAGACTTACAACTACCTGAAACCAAATCTTCGAGAGCTGGATCCCACACACAGCCAACTAAAGCGGAGAATTCATCACCAATTGCTGCATTTACTGATACACTGCTTCCTACTAAATAAGCTCGCATTGATCTCCTTGGGCTACAGGGCGTTCCCGAAATGGGGAAACTCCTGGAGTTGTCAGGAATGTCAGAGCCTGTTTTTCACCACTTCGAGCATGGATCTTTACCTCAAAGGTCATCCTGGAGACAGCATCCTGCTCTGGGCGGAAGACTCCTTGCCGTTTTCCCCTGCGGTCCATGTTAGACTGCTGTGCCATCACCCTATTGTCAGCCATGCCATAGGAAGAGTCCCAGTAATATTCTGGCACCTTAACTTCTGAGGGGTTTTGGTTATATGGCTCCATTGGGAAAGGCTTCATTTTTTTCTCCAAAGGTTGCTGTTGCATCACAGGAGGCTGTAATGACTGTTCAAATAATTTTAGAGGGTCCTGGGCCTGCAGGTAATAGGACTGCTTTACAGGCATGATCTTCCCCAGTGAGCCTTGGACTTGAGGCGGGTTCCAGAGCTGCTTTGACGAGTCTGTCTGCGGATACTGAGGCAGAGATACATAATTTCACCAGCAGATATGAACAATTAATATTAACTGAATGCCTAATGCCACTCAAATTATCAATCTGGCTTCTTCTTGTTATAGACATTTCCACATGATTTGCTATGCTATTCACCAAAATGTAGTCTCAATAGGCATCTAATGCTCCCTAGTCAAGTTTTAACCAACAGCCAAGTATAATCCTTACTCTAATCCCGGACGTTATAAACACCTTTAGTAAGGTACTGAGCCAGCAGTTTGCTGCCCAGAATACCAAGAGGGTCTCACCACAGAGTCCGGACATGCCAGAAGGGAGATTTCTCCAGCACAACCTGAGCATAAATCTAAGAGCTGTGAGGGAACTGACACTGCAACCCAGTTAGCCAAAAGGAGAATGCAGGTGAAGGTTCAGACTGAGTCCTCACTACTCACACAAGAAATCTAGAAAGGCCTAAGATAAAAATACCTGGTCAGAACACTTCCATACCTCATCTATAAAGAGAAACACACAGAAAACAGATGACCACCTTCTCATTCCAGTAGATACCTTCCCCTCAGCTACAGAATCACATGTTCGTACTCACTACACTTCAGCTTTTTCGAATTTGCCCAGAAGTTCACAGAGCAAAATTCCACACTAAGGTCTTTAATGACAGTTTTGAAAAGGTAATCCAGGAACCTAAGTCTTGAATGTTGCCATTTACTTTTAAATGAAGTTTAGCACATCACATTAGTCAAGTTTACCTGCTGGAATCCGGAGTGGTGTGGCGGGCTCTTCCCCAGGCCCTGGACAGCTTTTGTAGGGGACTGTTGCTGCTGTTGCTGGGCCAGAGCTTGGACCTGTAACTGGCCTGCGGACTGTGCTGTTGCCTGAGCTGGTAAAGATGAGAGGGGTTGCTGGGAAGGAGGTGGCGTTTGCTGAGGTCCCTGGGTCATTGGCCCTGGTCCGGAGGGCCGTTGCTGGCTGTAAGGAATGTGGGACTGTTTCCCACCTTGCACCTGGTTTCCTGCAGGCGAGTGAGCTGTGGGCTGGAGGAAGGTTCCTGGGACAGAAACACCACCTGGGAAGGTGTACCCCGTGCTCATGGAGAAAGCCACAGGAGGGGGGACAACGTAGGTTGGAGGTGGAAACCCTGGAAAAATAAAAACACACTTTAATTTGACAGAGCAGACAGCTCCCTCCAGAAAACATTTAGTGGTCGGGTTGTTATTTTTTTTTTCCTAATTTGCTCTTTTAGACCATGAGGACAGGAAACACCAAGTACGATTTGCATACCTGCACTATAATGTCCTTTCTCACCTCTGCAAGAGGATTCAGTTTGCTCGAGTGTTCTTGCAATATTCCAGGCACTGATAGCAGTCAGCCAAGGCAGAATCTGGGAGAGTCACAGGTTTCCCACCTCCCATCTCAATCTCCTCCCCACCTTTTTCCTTCACCACTCTGGGGTTTTTGATGCTTTAGCCCCAAAGTTTCCACCCCCTCAAACACACACATTTTCAGGGACTAAATTTCTGGAGCAACGAACAGAAGCAATAGGTAAGTCTACTGCCTCCTCCCAGAGGATCACCAGTCTCAGGATCAATTACAACAGAGACAGATGGTAAGCAAACAAATCCTCATATCCACAAGATCAATTCCTTTCCTGCAGTTCACACTGAAAAGCCAGGTTTGAAAGGCAAGCTTTAATTCTGTGTCTCACAGGCTAGATTCTATGCTGACTTTGGGATAGGGAAGATGTCCCTCTGTCTTATATAGAGCAACTACACATAACAGCTGCAGGGAAGATACAGCTTCCAGCTATTTTGTGAGCAAACATGGACAGCAAGGTATGACAGCAACACTCCACAACAATTGGGAATACGCAACGCGGCAAATAAGATGACACAAATTACAGCATGAAACATGAGCACCACTACAAAAGAAACTGAGCTTTAAAGAAGAGAGAAGCATGATTGATCTTTTGGAATGGAGTCCTATGCAGAGTGAATGCTTCCTCCTGAGCTAGCAGAAGACTTTGTCATGTTTTGACTAACTACAGAAACAGCCTACTGTGAAGTTCCTTGATCTCGCACCCACTAACTAAGAAGGAAGGTGGCAGATTTCATGACCGACCTTGATTCCAAAGCAAAAGGAATCTTACCTCATTTCAGTTCTGATATGCCTCTTCTTTACTACTTCGTAAGATTTTCAACATGGGAATGCATGTTCATTAAAACAGCTCCTACCTTCAGAGGCTGGTAACAACCACTATTACAGGATTTTCTCTGCAGTCAACAGGAAATCGCACTTCAAAAAGAACAACACTAATTACCTGGCCGGCTAGGGAGGGGAGGGAAGGCTCCTGGGTGATGAATGGGGATGAACTGAGAACTGCTGGCCTGACTTGGAGTCTGAGTTACAGGCGTTTTCCTGGCTTCAGACACTGGAGTCTTCCTCATCTCCGTCTGGGATTTCACCTAATACAGAAGAAAGTAAGAAGAAATTAGATAACTTTTCCCGTAATTACCTACATCAAGTCTCAAGCCAAAAAATGAACTCCCAGATTGTCTGAGAGATTATTTTCTTTTCCCTAAGTAATTGGGAGAGCTTTGGAACACAGGAACTCAGTTCCCTCCTCACTGACCTCAGGCAGGTCTTCCTGCCTGTTCTCAGGCACTCCTTGCCTCCCAAAAGCACTCTAAGGGTATCTACCCAGAAGATTGCAACAGGCTCCTTCTCTAGCAAGAGAGTCGGAAGCAGACATAATAATATCCTTAAACCATACAAAAAAAACTTACCGTGCTGCTCACCTACAGGTCCTTAAAAACAGAAAATTCAGATGCTATTATGCTTCTCCTAGGGCACTGCTTCAACCTAACTTATGCTACTTACCTGCAGCACCTCAAAAAACAAACACTACCACATTCTTCCTAGGGAACTCTCTCAGCCTAATCCATACAGCAACGTATATGCACAACTCCTGCATAATATGAAATTCTTTTGATCGAGAGCACACAAGACAAATAGCAGAAGTGCTTAACCTCTTTCAGTTTACTGTGTAACTGCTGTATGTTCTGTTAAAAGAGCTGCACCAGTTAAAGGCAGAGAGAAGAATGTAATGTAATGTTTACCTGATTCTGAGTCTGCTGCGGTCTGGGTCTTCCTGGAGAGGAAGACAGAGGGGAAGACTACTTTCCCTTTCTGTTCAGCTCGGCAGAACTGCCTGGAATGCAAGATGGAGCAGGCAGGAGAAAGACAGCAAGCAAGGAACCCGGGCAATACAGAAAGGGCCCAGGAGCAGACCTGACGCCAAGCCTCAAAGGTGATTTGAAAGAAAGGGGTTTTATCAGGGAACAATTAAAAAAATCCAAACCAAGCAAACCAAAACTCTGTGGGGTTTATTTCAACATTTAGTGCTGCTGAGTTGAAAGGACTCAGAGGGCAGGTCTTTTCTGCCAAAATACAGTGGTAAAGGGGTAGATGCATTCAAATGCTTTCTTGAGTTTTTTCAAATAAATTTTAATTTCCCCATTTAGAAATTATGGGAACGTAGTTTATTTTTTGCATTTAATTAAAAATGTAGATTGTAAGACTGGGAGGCTTGGATGTATTTTTGAGCTCCCGCTAGAAAAAGTCAGGAGGGAACTCCACCTCAAGGTTCTGGCTGATACTTAGCACCATGAATGATGCAGCCCCTGTTCATGCCACATCTGTTCACTGCCCACCTTTGCCCTTCATCACATTCTGAATATTCAACTTACATCATGCTGTCCCTTTTATCTCCACAATGAGCCAAACATTTTTCATAACCCATACTGAGATCTATGCATTCTTTGATAGCAACATTGGAGAATTCAAAGACACTCTTCTGCATGGGATTTCAAAACATGAGCTCTAGTCCATCATAAACTCAAAGCTGCTATAACACATTCGCAAAGGTGGCTTCCAAAAGACCCCCTGCATGATTTATAGTTAACTTTTAAAAGATAAATAACTAAAATTGATTAATCAAGACAATTTCAGTTGCCTCCCTGCCTCTACTTGACCTCACCTCAAATGTGTCAATACTACTAAATATTTACTCCCTGAGTAGTCCTGAGGGTTCCTACATGGCACTTGAGAGAATCACCATTTCATCTCTTAAGAGTACGTTACACCTTGAGTAAGTCTGCATTAAACCTTCCTCAGCACCTAACGCTATTTTCCCTAGAGAGGAGAGATTCAACCTATGTCACACTTTCATGATCCTGTCTGAGAGTGCAAGTTGTCCACTTATCTGTGAAACGGGACTAATTACTTCTGTATAACATCCTCAACGTTTTTGTTAACATTTAGCTGCAACATTTCTAACGTTTAGGCTTTTGAAGGCAATGAACTATGGAGGAGATAAAGCCTGAAACTTCCAGGAAAGCCAAAGCAGAGCACTAACAGACGACCAATCAGCACAAAACCTACACAGGTTTCTTAGTGGGAAGAAGCAAACTCTCCCCATATTCTGGAGTAGGTCTGGATAAATAAGTCCACCAAACTACGTAAAACAAAAGGCACTTCACTGGAAGAGTTGCCATAACAAATACAGCTGATGGAACTAAAGCTTCAAAATTAATTTCTATTGAACAAGAGATGAAGAGTGACCAAGCACATCAGAACAGATTCTGCTACAACTAGGTTTGAAATAAAGTTTTTCCTGGGTTTGTTATCTCTTAAGACTAAGACAAGCAAATTTCTGATACATCAGCTAGGTTAAAATTAAAATATCTTCCCTATCCAAAAAACTACACATACTTCTCAGAAGATCCAGTGGGTTTTATCAGCCTCAAGTCCTTATTTTGCAAGACAGGGCACAAACACTGAACCTGGGAGTTGTGCTCAGGCCTGCAACCAGGCATGTTCAACAAATAAATAAGAAACCTGCTATTCTAACTCACCTATGTTGGTTTTCAGATACCAGAATCTTGTTCGGTGACTCACAAATGATTGCCATATGGTTTCTGTAGACTACTCCCCTCTACCCACCTTGGTAGAACCCCCCCACAAAACCAAGTGAACAACACTGCCAGTTCATCTTCCATTTCATAACAATGTTGTTTAATACAAATAATCAGGAGCAGAACAAGAAAAAGGATCCAAGGGTCCTAACAACACAAGCTGGAAAGCCTGAAAGAGCTGGTTTGTCTAGCCTAGGGAAAACAAGACCTCAATTACACAGGCCTTCAGAGCAGTTGCAAAGTGGAAGACAAGTTATCCTGCAGGCTTGTCCTGGGAAGCAGTAATAGGCTTACAGAGAGGCAAGGGAGATGAAGCGCATTAGGAAATAATTTCCACTTGCAAGAACAGTGAAGAACCAACACAATTTCTCTAGGGAAATAATAGTCTCCATCACTATCATTAAATGCTTCCAGACATCATCAGGGAATGACTGAGATGCAGCCAAACTATTCAGGTAAAGATCAGATCAACCCTGAAACACTACACCCTCATTTACTACAGCTCAATGGAAGTCAGACTAGTAAATTCACTATCTACTTATGAGGTCAGCATTTTTGTACATAATGCTCACAGAAATAGGGGAAAAAAGCATGCCTTAAAAATACGACTGAGAAAAGAGCAGGTGATATGAAAACCAACAATTTTGAGCAAGTGCCCAAGCACAGAATTATGGTTTAAGTGCAGTGTGGCTTTCCTTACTTCCACAGAGGGCCACCTGACTGCACACACAGTATGGATGATCTTCCTCCACCCAACAACTGGGTGCTTTTGTGATGAATTTATTGAATGTGTACAAGTCAACTGAATGAAAAATCCAGAGTACCCAGTTCCTTCACAACAGACCAAGAGCACGACTAAGACCTGGCCAGGTGAACTGCCTTGGTAGCCTGTATAATTTGTGGAACAACAGGTAGAAGTCTCCTTTTTAAGGTAGCTAAAGTAGCAAAATCACCTTTCATTTCTCCCTACCTTTTCCTCCCCAAAAAACTGAGACAGCATCAAGGGCAGAGACCGAAAGATCACTAATACCTCATCTTTGAGACAGATGTTTTCCTATTTTTTTTGTGCATAACCTGTACCTGCAGGGCCCACAGTGAGACCTCAACTCTACTGTACTCTATACAAGCAGCAATGGCCCCAACACAAACATTGTACTGTCTAAGATGCAGTACCCCTTTGATCTAAAGGCTTACCTGAACTGCCACATTCTGCTTTCCTGCTTCCTGCATCTTATCCAAGCTGCATTTCTTGGTCTCGTTCTTTCTTTTATTGTTATCCTTCTTTCCATCATTCTTATTGGCTACTATTCCTTTGCTATAGTCCCGTCTTTCCCTACCTACATCTTTAGGGGGATAGATTCGCCCTTGCTCTCTGTTAACTTCCCGTGGCTTGATGTTCTCTTTGAATGTGACCATTGGTTTTTCTCCTGCATCACAGTTGTTGTTCAGGCTCCTGCCAGAGGACAGAACTGATTTGAGTCCAGGACTCCCATCTGTAGATAGCGGCTCTGCAATAGATGTTTCCTGCAAGGTGAGACTCTCTTTGGCTTCACTAGGGTCCTCTAGTAATAATTCTGGGATTTCCGTCAAAAACAACAGCTTTCCTACTTCATTTTCACACTGAATCAACCTGAAAAAGACAGAAAGCAATTGAAAAGCAAGTAGGAATAGTTTTTCACAGAGTAACACACTTCCCCAAGTTATAAAAGCAGAACGTCAACATATGCACCATGCATCTCTTCACCCCAGCAACAAGACGATGTCACATCACGTGTCCCAGCTACGGGTATCTCTAGCACAACGTATGCTCACATGCTAACACTCTTGCTACCATTTCAAATACTGTTTTCCACTTAGCTGTGCTGCAGTATCACTAAAAAGGTCTCAAGCATGATGCTTTACTCCAAATACATTCCCTATCATAATCAGTCTATGAAGCAACGGCATGCTGACCTACACAACAGTGCTGTCAGCATCTTGAATTCACATTGTATCTAACTGCTGTGCCAAATAGTGACAAAATAAAGCTCAGCTGTGGCTCCTGTGTTACCTAATCTTACAGCAGCAACTGAAACACACAAATACTACTTGCCATTACCTCGGCTGGTTATCAGCAATCCATTTGCCTGTGAAGATCAGACGCTGTTGCCGTATCCGACGCTGTTGCCCTTCCTTATCTCCTGTAATTGCCTGGTGGCCTTTGGAAAAATCCAAGTTCCTAGTATTGACATAGGAGAGGGGACAATAGTAATTAGACAGCCTCTGCAACATCATATTTCTTTAGAAATAAAATTGGGTCAGCATTACTCTATTATAAACTGTGAAATTTCATCAGATCCTATTTCAAACATGACAGTTATGGACATCTCATTTACAGATGCAATTCTCTTCTGGCAAGATGCATCTACGTTAAAGAGGTGCTTTTATTTTTTTTTAACATAAAGATGAAAGCTCATCCGTGTGCTAACCAAAACCCACAAAAATAATAATAGAGTGAATGCATCTAATATTGTTAACATTTGTCCATGATGTTAGGTACAGGGACACAGTAAAAAACAGTATAAAAAGCAGTAAAGTAAAACCACATCAAGTGGCTTTCATGTAAACGTATTCCTTTCCTATTTAATTTTTTCCTCTTTCATTTTACTGAAGAAAACCAAAAAAAGTTATAAGCAGTATTATAGGCTCCTAAGTTTCCCCAGAGTTGTACTGAAGATTTACTCAATGGAGACTCAAGTCCTGCACTGCCTATTACAGTTCTTTTGCAAAGTTACCTACATCAATTTTTACATTACTAAGTACTCATAAATAAGATATTGTAGGGAACAGGTCAATGTCTATCAAAGTAGTGACATCAGCAAGAGCACAGTTTCCTTCAGCTGTCACCCACCTGAACGAGGGCCTCAGAGCCAAGAATCCTTGCAACTCAAATTCTTCTGGAAGGGGGGTTGCTGTTGAATGGACAGTAAACAGCATAAAGAAAGCATGAATCCATTAAGTACAGTATCATAGGTCTGCAGTCTGAGGAGATCAGGAATGATGAAACAGAGCAAAGTCTGCTCAGCATGAGAAAGCAGCATTTGCAAAGTGTTCATATGCACTAATACTAGAAGACAACTTGCTCCCTTTTTGCTCTTCAATTAAAATTCCCCACAACGTCAGAAAAAACCCCATGCATTATTCCCAGTTCTTTACAGCACAGTTTAAAAGGATCCTTACCATTATTATTGGATAGATCTTCTTCATGTGGCTGGAAGCTGTTTAGAAGAGAAATCAGCCAGGGCCATATGCTACAAATCAGAAAACAGACAAACTAAGTGAAAACTACAGAACATGGAATCTATTTGCCTTATCAAGAAAACACCGAACTCTGTTATACAGTCACGGCTTCCGTTAAGCCTCTGATTGCCAAGAAAAGGTAAAGTTTCTCTCAAGTGTCAGGGAAAAGACCACTTTCTTGAAAAAAACGAATATTTTTAAAAAGCCAATCTAAGGTTACCAAGGAAGCCAGGCTCTCGTAGCATAGTGTTCATTATGCAGCAAGTCAGAAAGCCTGCCATGAATTTAACTAGACAAACCTATTGCATGAGCAAACGTTCAGAGCACCTGTCTGCAATTCACGTTTTCCAGTCCAAAGCTGACTGCTCTCAGAAACACAGTAAATTAATCAGGAAGCAAAACAATTCATCAAGATACCGCTGTGCAGAAGTACTTCTGTGAACATTAACACTCTCCCGTAGCACTGAAACAGTTACCAAGAAGGTCTAAGTAAGGGTTGCACTGAGTAAGACCATTAAACTAGAGGTTAGCTAACAGTCTCCCTGCCTTGCATTGGCAGTATCAGCAAGAGCAACAACTAGAATTTTTTGACAAAGGCCCTGGAGCAATTAATTTAAAAATCTCAACGATCACTGCATAGGTGGTTAATCTTTAACTGCCACCAACAGTCTGCTTTCTCCTATTTTTTTTTAAAAGCTCCAACTCAAACGTCTAAGCATCCTGCTTCTGCTTTAGGAACAGGCATGAAGCCATTGGAGGCAACAGGCAAACTATTTTAAGGTGCCCACTGTGCTTCGTGTTAGTGAAATGGATCTCCGCCCTGCCTCAGCAAGGCTTTTTGCCGTCACCCAGCACCTGGATTGTAGAACATAATGTGCACTTGAAAGTCTGAGGTGAGCTGCTTTCCTGCAGCGCCACAGGAACAGGAAACATTATGCTTATACTCTACACTAAACTAAGCTCCTTCCCACAGCTGACAAGGAACAGGAAGAAAAAAAGGGAGAGTGCAAGTCTGTTGCAACCTACAGCGAACTGCAGTTTTTCCTGCACAACACTTGAAATAATGAGATTTCATAATAAAAGATCTCTAAAGAAAAGTGATTAGTGATAGATGTAAAAACCTAGACCTAATGCGGCATCCACAGGGCAGGTTTGAAAAAACTCATTTCTAAAGAGCATACAGTAGTATTGATGTAGTAATTTCTGTACTCAGCTCTCGCCTTCACATTCATCTACTTTTCTAGGTAAACACATTTCCTTCCTATTTCAGATGCTCATTCAGTTTGAGGTAGGACTAATTATCCCCAGGAAAATGATAAGCATAGAGTGGGAACAACTGAAATTTTGAAAAGGAATAAGGGTTATTTTTCTTGAACCAAGAGCACAATTAAGTATGAATGCAGAGTAATGAAGGTTTTTCGATATAAAACAGACATCAGGTTATTAAACAGAGGCCAATAAAGGTGAGTATGTGGATGTGTGTGTGTAGTCTGCAAAGAATGATTTTCATTAGGATCTTCCAGTAGAAATAAATATACATCTCTCATCCTACAAATAACGGGGAAGATGGACAGTCATCTCTACTTTCTAGAGACAACAAGTGTAATGACTACTAATGCCCATTTTGACAAATCTTAGCGAATCTTAACTCTTTTCAAGTTCACCTGTGCAATTTACAGCTGTACGCTGCCTGCTTCACAACTCCTTTCTACAATGAGTAACTAAACATCACAGTTATCACACCACAGATTTAAAAGCCAGGCATGCTCTTTGAAGAGAGCCTGATAGCTTTGTGGGCAAAAGGACCTGCTCTGGCTAACTTAAAATATACATTCACACCTGGGGACTCACTTTGATACTCCATAAAGTATTGCCTGTACCTCCTCTCTGCAAGGACTACTTTATATCAAGTAATAATCTTCCCAGTAAAATCTTCCCAGTGAAATACTGGTATAAAGTCTCCCTTCAGAACATGCATACAGCAATACTTATTACCATCTCAAAACAACGTGAACTCTTATTTTCCCTAATCTTGCCTTCAGGAACTCTGAAATTGAAGTTCTCAAAGCTACAGGGCTTTAGGTTTTGCACACATTTGAGCAAGTACTTATTACTTATTTAGCAAGCAGAGGTTATAGGCACCCCTGCTTCCCATACATCAACATACATAAAATGCAAGCCTTGACTGGAGTAGCATCTTACAGCACACACTACCAAGATGGAGCTGAAACCACTGTGGCACATGGCACAAGATCAGCTAAGCAAGCTGTTTTCACACTGCTTTCCTTATAGTGGCCATCCTAGGAAAAACACTCATCTAACTGCATCAGTAGCAGTCATTCCTATCCGAAGCAATATCTCACAATTCAGAAACACTGTACTGAATTGCTATAATTCACAAAAAGTTAACAGGCTATAAAAAAGTTGATGAGTTTTGAACTATTTAAGCCTAAATTTAGGAGATTAAAGGCAGAAGTGAAAAATTAGAGCAACAGTCCAGAACAGTAACGCCTGTGCTGACATTTTAAGACTCCCTCTACTAAATTCAATTTAATTCCTGGATGATGAGCCAGGAAAACTGGATTCCAGCACTGCCCAAGAGATGCCTTAGTGCATGAAATTGAGGCAAATATTCTCCTACCACCTACTTCAATAAATCTGAGAAATCATTACAATAGATTAGACTAAGGGTACTCTCTCAAGTAGTTATACTCGGGCCAGGCATTATAAAGTAGATGCTTCTGATCTTAAAAAAGTTACACACAAACCTAAAGCCAATTAAAACAATGAATTTGCTCATATAGCCCACAACTTTCAGGTTTTGTCTTATGAACTTTCTATAGCACATACATTCTCTATCATTTTGATGTCTGTAGTAATGAGTTATACAATCACTTTCCCCATTACTAATTTGTGTATCATCAGTTATTACTAGTTTATGCAATTAAATGTATCAAAAGAAAGATTAACACTCACTACCGTCTTTCATCAACCACTGCCTCCTGGAAAACACTGGGCCTAAGTTTCAGCCAGTCCATTGAAACTTTCACAGCTGGAAGAGGATATGCAGCCCCAGAGTCCTCCTGGTAGTCATTTTGTAAAGGACACTTGCACAGAACTCCAAGAAAGGACACTAGAAACAGAGCAGGAAAAAAACCACAAAAAAACAAAGAATGCCAAAACAAACAATGCAGAAATGACACTTTAAATTTGACTAAATAACCTAATCAAACATGTATCACCATAGGACCCAATTTTTAAGAGCTAGTTCTTTAGAACAAAGCAGCACAATTATTTCATGTTAAAAGATCCACCAGCAGATCAGACCACCTTTTTTTCAATAAAGATTTTTCTACCATGAAGCAAAATCTTGGTGGGTTCCCCCCCACCCCCCTTTTTTTAAATGGAATGACATCATTTTGGTAAGCTAACAAAATCCAGTGACCCAAGCTCATTACAAAAATATTATTTCATTTATTTTTAAGAAGTGATCAACCCAACTATCTATCCGCATTTTCCCCCTCCCAGGTCAGCAGGCACAGAAATGCACTGCAGCTAGCTCCGCAGTCAGGCACCCAGCTGAGAAACAGTAACCACACCAGTGGGACCATCTGCTTGCAGAAGCAACTCCAGGCTGGAATCTGGAGAAAGTCAGTTATTCAGATATTTAGGTGTTTACAAACAAGGCTAAGCTGATCATGGCCAGATGCAGAGTTCTGCAAGGCTTCAAAGTCCAGGGCACATAAATCCAGCGTTAGTCAGCACTACTAGACAAACAATCCTGCACAACCATCTCCTAACTTTCCCCCAGAATATCGCTTTTCTCATCACTTATCTCACTCAACCATTAAGCTAGATGCTGAGAGCAAATTACTAATGGATTCCATATAAAAATGAAAGAGAAATTAAAAAAACAATTTTTTTCATACTCACTGAAGAGGGCCAGTAACTGTGTCCAGCAGAGCTGCTCATCCTGGCTGTAGCTGTGCTGCTCCGTTTCATTGCTGAAGTCTCGCAGGTGATGTAGTTGAAACAGATTGATAACAGTAATATGTACTAACTGTTGAGAATTGAAGGCCTTTTGGAATAACAACCTCTGCAACAAAGACACGTGTACAATGTATATATTTTTATACCAGAAAGCACACACTTGAAAGGATTAGTACTTGCTACTTCACTGCTTGACTAATGATTCTGCCCTTAAGGCAACATTCATTCTAGATTTTGTTTTCAGGTCATCCCTATTAGCACAGCACTGGGCTTCCCAGGAGGATACGGGGAGATGCTCGCTGTTAAACCCAAGGTTTTTGCTCATACACCGACTCATACACACAACAAATCAACGCTTCCTTGGATACGTTTCTTTCTGAGAGCAAGTGTGACTTTAATATGCAATGACAGCATTGCGGTGCAACTGCAACAATTACAGAGACGTACATCCACGGTATTTTTCAGTCTTTTGAAGAAAGAGCACGGAGAAGGTGACATTTAAAAAAAAAATACCCCAGGAAAATTTAACTACTGTGTGGTTATGTATTAAAGACTAATTCCACATCTGACTTCATGGGTCATGGAATGCCATGGTGGACTAAAATAGCACGAGCTATTTACAAATGCAGTTCAGTAACTATGCTGTAAAAGACACCTTTCTCAAAAGGGGAAAAGAAACTTTAATGCTTTTTTTGCAGCACTGTGAAAAAAAGGAGATATCCTAAACCAGAACAAACTTATCTTCACACACAACAGTCAGGGATGCAAATGGATTAACCAGCGTAAGCATCAGGAAAAGGTTTGATCTCCATGTTCAACCTTGATTTTTAGCTAAGGGCATGAAGCACTCTAGAGCCGGCAATTCCAACTGGCAGAGCTGTCAACAGCAGAATCACTGGCCCGCCTGAACCCTCCGACTCCTCTCCTCACTCACATGTAGAATCAGCCACAGTTGAAGTGATTACGCACCACACAGCCAATTTCACAGCCACACTCAACCCATTTAAGTCACAAGAGTTGCTCTCTAGCAAATTATGCCATATGTCACATCATATAAACAAAAGAGTAATCTAAGCAACAAAGCAGGGCTCAATTAGCTCTCTTAAGACCCTGGATCAGTTCAGAAAAATAAGACTTACACATGCCTGAGCAATGCTCATAATTATTGATTATAAGCACTGTGGAAAGAGCAGTACTTGTTCAACAGCCAACATCAAACACAAAAAGAGATATAATTATTTCATTTTGAAACGGCGTTTAAGCAGCTCGCATTCAAAGCTAATACAATTCACAACAAGTTTTGCGTTTTCTTAATTTATATTAAAGACAGTTTGGACCTAGTTGTAACAGTCCAATACAAAAATGCAAAAAGACACTGTAAAGAACATTTGTAGCTCTTTATATCGCTGCGACCACCTTCCCTTTCTTAATTTAGAAAAAGTATCAACTGCTCTGTTGAACGTACCCATACTACATTTTCCACAAATGATGCTGAAGCAGAGCAGTTTCCAAAAGGCACCTAACAGTTAATACAATGTCCTCTTTGAAATTTTACCACCCTGTATAAATACCTTACAAAATTCTCTTTGTTACAGTCTTTGGTATATTGTCTAACTTAATGAGCTGGCTACATAATTAATGGAGGAAAAACCTTCTGAACAGTTCTAGTCTACACACAAATTAAGGTTGTTCTGGAACACTGTTTTTAAAGGCAAACCACTGACAGGAGCGGCAAGTTGTCTGAGGAAGATTAAAAGCAGCCTTAATAACTAGTGGGAGCGAATGAACACCATCCAAAAAACAAAGCTCTCAAAATTCCTCAGGCAGCTGAGCCAAGACTTCCCGGATGAATCAAGTGCTTTCCACAGGTATCCAAGAATCATCCAGGTTAAAGAGCAGAGAATCAACTGTGGTCATTGATTTCTGCTGTATTTCCACCAGTACCACACCACATGTCAAATGGGAAAAATCGTTATTACTTGCAGAAATCAACAGAGCTATGCAGTGTTAGCTGCGATGCAAACCTTCCATAACTGGCTACTTGAGCTTCTTATATTTTAACATGTGAAAAAGTTATTATTAGACTGTAATTTCAGAACTCAGCTGCTAAAAATACTCTCCTCAATACACTAATTAATATGTTGTTAGAACTAACCTTGAACTGTTCTTCCAACTTTTCTCGAAGAGGGCTCAGCTTCTCCAAGCTCTTACTCAGGTACACGTGGCCATGGAATTTAATAAATGCCTTGATGAAGTCAGACACGCTCCATCGAGTCTTCACCTCATCACGACTACATCCAGAACAGAAATACCAGACTTCAGACTTTGGAATTAGACACAGCTGCATGTAACATCACATACTTTTTTTGTGAAGTTCAAGGAAGGAGGAATGTCCAAGCAAAGCTACTTTTCATGTTGGCACAATGTGCTTATTTCCTGCAGTCACTATTCACACTCAGGAGCATCCAAGACACAAACTATTCTTTGTCCATATATATGTAAGGACGTTCTGACTAGACCGAGGTTGAGAAACTTCTGTTTCTACTATCAAATATGAGTAGCTTTTGGCAAGGGAGGTAACATTTGGGAGAAGTCTCCTCCATCTTATCTGAGCAGAAACACATTATGCTTTGTCTTACCTTTCCAGTGCTTTAGAAAGTGCTTTTTGTAAGTTCGTGGAGGCAGCTGGGAAAGGAAACTTCACAGCAATGCTTCTGCAGTAGTAAAAAATTGTGGTCAAGTGGTCTCCTTTGGAGGAAGCTAGAATAGCCAACTGATTATAAGGCTGACCTAAGGGAGAAAAAGACAAGTTGTCCAACAAGTTGTCATAGACTGACGTGTGCTGGATTTCAGCATTTAAAAAGGAGAGCAAAGTCCTAAAATCTTCAGCATGCAAAGTTCAGATTCATCTGCTGACCCGTTTACTCCAGCCTCATATCAGTACCACTCAGATGAAAAAGTTTCCAAACTTGGAATACATTTTTGGTGGTGGTGGGGTTTGAGTTGTGGGTTGTTTTCTTTTTTTAAACACATGCTTTAAAACTGGACAACAAATATGGTGTAAAAAGCTATATACCTGAACTAAAGAAGCTCTTAACTTGCACGAGCAACTTGAAAAGTCCAATTTTTGCTACTGAACTTTACAAACTGGCATGTGAACAAGCAATAATAGAAAATATGCCACTGGTAGGCAAGTTTTCATTAACTGTACTTTATAACATAAGAATGTAGCACAGTATAATGTAGTAGTAGTAGAGAAGCCTTGGAGTGAAGCCGTGCATTAACTTCTTTTTTTTAAATCTTCACAAAAGGGAGACAGGTGACACAGATCAGGCAAACAGCTACTATCTAAATGATTTACCGATGCATCAGGCTTTGTTGCATGATTGTTTGGGGTATTTGGGGGAGGAAGGTTTATATAAAATCCCAAGTTTCCAACTGCCACACAAGAAAAGCAATACCCCAAATCTTATTTTGGAATTATGAAGCTAAAAGGTATCCCAGACTCACCATTAGAAGGGACAAGCTGAGCTGCATGTCTGTAGTAAGACTCTGCCTGGCTGGTCTGATTCCTATAGCGAGCTAAGAAAACAACAAAAAACCCAAGTTGAGACCAAAAAAACCACCAACCAACTCTCCTGCATTTACTTAAATACAATGCAGTTTACCTGAAGAACATTTTACTATTATTTTGGAAATAATTTTAGAAACCTTGTTTATGAAAGGCTGGATTTCTAACTGTTGTCTTTGTATGTAAGGTTTAAAAGTAACATCCTGAAATGGAGAAGTGTGTTAGCCTGCTGCAACAAGCTTTGGTAACAGTTACCAGTTTCAATATTTCACTATGCCTAGCAGCTATAACATGATTAGTATTCTAGAAGACAGATTCTAGCAAATCACTAGAAAGCTAGCGATTAACTGTCTCCGTGTGTTAACATGTAACACACACTATAAAAGTCTAACAACATTGCTTTCCAGAACTTTCCCCCTGCAGCAACCACCAAACATACAATTAGCTACTAGCTACTAATTTGGAGCACTCTTGGTCTAGTAGTTGCCCAGGGTATGTACTGATCCCTCTTCATGAAGGCTGACCACTGGTAGGACTCAAACGTCCCACCTCTTTTTCCTTCAGGAACTCACCTATATCTCCAAGGTGGACAAGGCAGTGCTGGCAGATGTAAGAGCAGGAGCTAGACTGCGGCTTCACTATGGCGCTGGTGTGCGTCTGTTTATTGCTAATGATTCCCAGCTGGGAAGACTTTACACGACATGGCAAGTCTACATTAAAAACTGTGCACAATTCCTGTAATAACTAGAAAAACAGGTCTAGTTTAGTAGCAGATAGAAATAATAATCAGGAAAGTATTGAAACAACAGACAAAAGTAACAGAGCATGACTCAAGAGGCATGGATTAGCTAAAGGTATTTGAAGTGAAATAAGCCTAGGTTACTGAAAGTGAGACTTTAAATTACATTCTCCATACCAAAGTCACTGAGCTCCATGCTGCATTATTCTGCCCAGAACCTTCTGTAAGAAAGAGCTGTGCATCCCAGACCAGTAACCAACTCAATTCCCATGATACTTAAATTACCAAATATCATCAGTGGATATTGATTATCAGAGGTCTAAAAATCTTGTTGGCTTCCCCCCCCCCCTTTTTTTTTTTTTTTTTTATACAGGCCACTCTCTTAAAAGGAACACAGTCTTTTTATACCTAGATGAAGTGACACTGTTCTCCAAAAACAAGAGAAAGGAATGCCATTCCTCTGAAGCAGCAGCTTGTTCCAATGTCAGAAACAGTACTACCCTGACTTAAACTTTAGATATAAGCCTGGAAAAAACCAAGTTTGTAGGCAACACAAGGCAATAGTGGCTAACAGTTCAGCGGCTGAGCTGTCAGTAAATAGTTAGCTAACAGTCAGACTCTTTCAAAGAACAAGGCATCAGCTGCTTGATCGGATATCTCAGAAGCTGATCCAAGGAAAACCTGAACTTTGCCATTCGAATCAGCGCTTTTGAAGTTTTTCCTAATGGAGTCCAGGAAATACTCTGGGAAGTAACAGTCACCAAGTAGCGATGAAAAGTGTTTATTCTACTGTGTTACAGGGTTAAAAATGCAAGTAAGGATTGACAGACTTTCTCCCAGCTGGGAACATACTCAGTCTCCAAATAAAGCAGGCCTGCAGCAGGGTTCCACTTCCAGATAAAAGCATATAGAAAGCTCAGGGCTCACAAAGATATGCATTTTGTCAACAGCTAAACACGCGATGTGATGCTTTTGCTTGCTGCAGAAAAAGGTTTGTGTTAGACCTCCCTCCCCTTTTGCTCTGTCTTTTATACAGTAGGTAAAAATCCCCAAACGAGGAATCTCACTGATGAAAGCTGGACAAAAGTGAGAAACTTGACATCTTCCAACATGCTGAATTAGGAGAATTCATGCTCTCTTTCAAAGATGTCATTTACACAGGCCTCGCAGTTGAAGAGCAGGTATCTTGCCTGAGCAAAATCTTTAGATTGAAAAATGGGACAATTAACACCACACCAAACAGAGAAAGACGACCCAGTCTGTGATGTCATACACAAGAGCATCAAAATTCCCTGATACACCACAGGAAAGAACAAGGCTTTTGCAAGACAAACTGTATAGGTTGTAGAAAACCTGTGGCAACCACACCACAGCCCGTCAAACTGTCTGCTTCCCTGCAGAAAAAAAAGCGCAAGGGAAAAAAAATAAAATCACAGATTCTGGAAAAAAAACTGGGGTTGCCTTGCAGATATTCAGAATCAAACTAGGAAGCGATACAGTAAGAATGCCCTACTGTGTGTGTTGTAACTTGAAGCCAGTGCAAACTAGCTGGTAGAAAGTTTTGTCAGACCACTACTTGAAATTGTGTGCTGCAGCACACACCAAATGAGGTGAAAAAGAAAATAAAGGCAAGTTAACTTAATTAAGGCCATTATCATACAGCAGCTCTTACTATTCATAATCTACAAGCTGAAATCTAACATTGGAAAGAGCGTATGGGGAAAAAAATGGCAGTAAGAAATAAAAGTATGAACAGGAATCGCACCCCTTTTGCATTTAACTGAAAATGTCATGAAAGATGCTTAAGAGAAAAGCTCCCATAACTGAAGTTAGCAATTCTAAATAATTCAATATTTTTGTCAACAGTTAAGACTGAAGATGTACTTGTAAGCCTGGAAGCCTTGATTAAAAAAACAGCAAGACATTATATATTGTAAATACTACATAACACTCTTGGAGACAACCACCCAACTTAAATGCACAACTGCCAGATTCACAGAAGTTTCAGATCAACTCAAGGCTGTGCACGATCAAGAGAAAGCACATCACCAGCTTTGTAGACATGTTCTACTGGGAGCACTGGTACACTGCTTGATCCAGAACAACAATAGGGAACACTACACTAAGGGAAAAGAATATATTTTACCCGCCTAAAACCGATCCTCCTACCTTTCCTCAAAGAGATTAATACTAGTTCTTCGTGCTGCTGTGATATCAGAGCTCATGTCTCATGAGCAGTTGCTGGAGCAGCACAGGAGATCCGGCAGCCAAAGCTTTGTAAAGGACCCGCACACAAGCAGCAAAAGGCTCAAGAGCGCTTGCTTCCAGACTATGCAAATATACCACTGCCAATGTATTTTTTGCAACTCACCTGTGTGTAGAAGCCACTAGCTGCCTCTAAGAACAGAGAAAGGTTCGCCTGAACTTCACTCCGATTTGGATTTGCTCTGTTTTTCGCCTGACCCTGTAGCGTCGTGATCTGATTTTTAAAGGCATGATTCCAACTGAAAACAAAATAAGTGTTTTCCTTTTTTTTTTTCCAATGCAGATAGCACAAGCAACAGGAAAGAACTGTTTAATTACATAGCGTCAGACGTGAAAATTAATTTGTCTATACAAATTCAGGCAACATTCAGATTACAAATAACATTAAATACAGAAGAGTTACCTTCCCCCACCTCTCCTAACTACAGAAACCAATCCTGATACTGTATAGCCAACACTGTAACAGCATTAATATTTGCTTGTAATTGTTTTGTTTTAGGCAGCATAGTGCTCTTTTCTGAAAGCAGGACATGGGGTATAGAAATTTCAGTTAAAAATCGTTCAGCATCTGGAGGCATGGACAGAACAACTCAGCCAGCCTACTCATCTTGCTTCTCTCAGAGTGCCAGAAGAACCACATGCTTAAAGTGAGGGTCTTTGGCAGCTACTCAACTCTGGTTAGACCTTGCTCAAAGCTCCAGGTGATTACATCAGGCAAATTTCCTTCTTTCTGGAAACTCTAAACTTCAGAGCTTCCATGACAGCACAGAAGACTCTCTCCCTTCTATCTGGCTCACCAAAACCCACTCCTGCATGACACGGTTGCTGCTAATTGCCAGAGGTAAAATACTAACCTATGGAACGTTCTTCATCGACTCTGCAGTGCATTCTCATGTTTCACCCACAGCACAGCTTTCATTTTAAAGAAAATGCAAGAACCGTTCATACGATCCAACTGCTTTTCTGGAAGTCTCAGGGTTTCCTACTTGTCAGCCCAGACTACATATATACCTACAAATTTACTGAGGTACTTACAGATCCTGCTCCACTTTTTTATCTAAAGCATATTCCAAATCGGTCACTAGCATTTTCTGATATAAGTCCTGTAGAGCCTGTCTGGATGTCCAGACTTCTGCTGGACCCAGCTTCGAATCTGAGCAACAAAAAGAAAAAACAAAGACACAACAGTTTTTGTAACACTCAAACTTATGGAGTTACTCCAACCGATTTTTGACTCATCCACCAAAGGAAAGAATACAGCCCGGTGTAAGATATCCAATGCCAAACACCCGTTTTTATCACAGATTCATCAGAACACTGAAATACAAGAACTACAGGGGGACTGAGGATTAACTGATCACTGATTAACTGATCAGTCTCCTACAATACCAGAACTAGACATGAGCCAAGTCAGCAGCTGGCAAGTTAAAAAAAAAAACAACAAAAAAAACAGACATGAGGAGGTGATTCTCCGTAAGTCATTAAGCCACAGAACTTCTTGCCACTGGATGAATTTAGAAAAAATTACCGAGTAGCTTGAAAAAATTAGCAGAAAAGAAATCAATCAGGGGATGCTAAATAGGACAGTCCCCTGAGCCAACACTGTTGGTTTTTAGGGGAACATTGTGGGCAAGTATTACTGCATGCTTGCCATTTTCTAACTCTTTGCTAGCCATCTGCTTTCCATCACTGAGGGCGAATGCAAACACTGCTCCCTGCTTCCTCAAGTTAGAGAGTCTGATATCCCATGCCTTGGAAAATCACCTGAGCTGTGGCTGTGGGAGCACAAGGCATGGGCCTTACCCCGAGGGAAACCATTCTGCTGATGGTGTAGCCAACCCCTGCTGGATCAGAAGGATCCAGGCAGTTCTAATGTTCCTACAGGGACTACACCAACCTGCTATGTGTACTACACCAAGGTGGTAAGGCTGAGCACAGGTCCATTATGCAAGCTGCTTGTACTGCGTGGCTGATGCATTAATATAAACCATTCACATTAATACATAGCTTGTAGCATTTTATAGCATGTATAGACTGCAATTTCATAACACATGCAGCGTTCAGACTAACATTTCCATCATCCAGGTTTCTCAAAACCATCCAGATCCTTGCTTATCCCAAATACAGCAGTTCCTGTGGCATTTTGGACAGGAGTCTCTTTCTTATTCCCAAAAGGAGAACACAATGGGAGAGGACTAGGGGCATGACCTCCATCTCCAAATGCTTTAAAACACCCAAAGTCAACTTTAAAAATACATGTATTTTTAGATACAGGAGAGAGGGGCACAGATGCTAAAATGCTATTTATTTATATATAGGGGACAAACCCTTAACGTAATGTCACACGCTTTCCAGAGAATTCTTAGGAATGAGAAGCATAAAGAACACAAAAGGAAAACAAAATCAGGAATAAAGTATTAGCAGCTAGATCAACTGTATAATCAAGGCAATTACCTGTCATGTCAGCCTTCAGGACTTCTGCCTGCCTGTAAGAAAGCAATAGAACAATATAAATTAGAAAACAGACTGATCAAAATAATTTAATTATGCTAAAGAACACTCATGCAACAGTGAGAAAGCAGGGTCAGCTCTGTAGAGGCTACCTACAACCTACACTGCTATAATTTACCCCACGCAGTACAGATTTGAGCTACTGTTTAACAGTATGATTTCTTCTAATTCATACCATAAGTCAACTGTTTACTTTTCCCTGCTTAAGTCTCTTTCAGAAAAAATACAAACTAAAAAATGCTTACACTACATTTTTAAGCTTTACCTGGCAGCAGTGTCCTGTGAACATTAGTGATACCTGCTTACCTGTAACTGGGAATTTGATATTAACTTTAAATCATTCACATGTGTTGTCACACGTGAAATGCAGTAGCCAACACAATCAGAGCAAAGCAAGATCCCATCAGTGCCTGTCAGCACATTGCTACAGCCCTCCTGCCCCTCCATGCGGCACTAGCTTCCCTTCAGGAGAGGCAATAAAAAGACTACGGCTTCTGGAATTACCTCTCTTCCTTGAACTACCTCCCTGAAGTGATGGTTTGATCAAGTTTTCAAGAAAAAAACCACACATACAGAACATGCAGAATGAATGGCAACTACAGGTAAACCACTCCTTCGCTGAATATCCTCTGCAAATCCCCACTGCTGGTGGAGGCTGGCAAATTGTTTCTCAAATAGAGGAACACCGGGACACAGTACTCAATAAATAAATAAATATTTATGAACAGTCATGAATGGCCGGATGGAACAGGCAACTGAGATCCTATGGTTAAGCACTGTGTCAGCAGTACACAAAACTTCACGGGGCAGTGCTGCTGGCCTGTGTGACTGACACGGAATTAACACAGGGCAAGCAGAGGCAGAAGGGACACAAGACTGCCTGGTTTGGCTGGGTTCTGGTGGAACATGTCCCTTTGCTTTTGCTACACTCAAATGTTTACATATATTTGCAAAGAGCGTAAGCTTTCCATACCAGACATGGAATTCTCCTCGCATATGAAATACCCACTTCCACTTGCCTCCCTCAGCAAAAAAACTGGATGGAAGTCACACTGCGACTAACATGAAAGTCAGATGTCAGCTTGAGAAAGAAGGGAGGGCCAGGAGAAAGCACCACCTAATTCCCAAAGAGGCTTCAGAAACAAGCATATATTCTCTTTTACTGATGTGAAGTTGTGGTGACCGTAAAAATAGTTTTTGTGTTGTTCCGGGTTCTCCCTGCTGGCCACAAATTACAGGCAAGGTTTTGAGATCCACATCAGGATTAAAAAGATATCACAATAGTGCTAATGCTTCACTAGAAAGGTGCGTATTTGTAAGTCCCTTCACAAAAATTTCTGTTTATTAAATGCAAGAATTATCTATAGCAACTCACCATAGTCACCACAGCGTACCATCTAAGAAGCAACGGGATGCTCCAAGGGCTTTAATTAAGTTAAGAATATCTTAACTGCTGCCAGAAGTACATCTGTATGTTTCTCACCTGCTTCACAAATCTAATCTATTTAAGATAACTTCTTTTAGTTTATTTCTTTCAAGAAGGCATGAAAACATTTTTTCAGCTCCTAACAACAGGGAACGCTGGAAGAGATACCCTATTATTACTGACAGACAAGCAAGGAAAATTTTAGATATTGTGTCATGAGAAAGCTGAAAGCCCAAGAAACATTTCTGCCTTGTCGACATGGAGGTAACGAAAGGCACCTCAGCGATGCCCTCCCCGTCCCTGCAGCGAGCAGGATGGGAAAGAGCAGATCTTTTCCCCCACACAGCTAAGAAGAGCTGACGAAGGACAGCAATCTCCACTGCGTGCTGTGCCTCGGGAGCCTCTGCGATGCTGACCTGCAAGTCTAGTCAAGCACAAAGCCGAGTCAATTCTGCGATGCTATGACTTGGCAGCTAGAAATGCCACTGCTCAGAAGGAAAAGCTGACTTGCTCAGGTGTTGAAGACTCTTTTTTGAGCAGCCAGCTTGTACTTTAAACACCTGCCAGTTGTGCAAACTTGTTCTTTAAGCTGAGTGCCTGATCTGTGTTGCCAAAGCCATGAAACCTACTGAGAGGCTCAGCCCGAGTGGGACACGTGGTACCGCTCCGGCAAACAAGAGCCCAAAATTCTCCTCCAGGCAAAAAGTTTCTCCCCTTTAAAAGACAAGAACTGCTCCTCTGAAAATTACTTGTGCAGAACTGACTTCCTCTATGTTAACTACTAATCTTTAAAGGGGGAAATACAAATAGCACCACTGTAATGGCTTTCTTTTCATAGTTTTGACTAGCTGTTGCCTGGAGAATTTAGATGAAGAGAGCCTTGACCCTTACATCAGTGCAACTGCTGACAGATGCAGAGCCCTAACAATAACACTGGACCTGAATTTTTATCAAAAACTTCTTTTTTTTTTTTTTCTTATTAGAACACCCATTTTGGAAGACAATACTCATAGGCTTACAGAATGAGACCCTTCAGCACCAGTCTCTTCACTAGCCATAAAGCAAACTGCCTTTTATATTTTATAACCTTGCAACAAGCTACACTAAAGGGATTATCACTATAATTTTTAATAAAAACATATAGAACTTATTTCAATAGTTCCTAGAGGCCAAGAGAATTAGTAAAGTAGGCCTAACATTAGCATGGTCACTATCTCATTTCCATCCAAACCCAACTTTTATTTAAAACAGTTGCATCCACTGTGGCTAAGCCAGGATAAGAGAGGGCAGCCTGGGTACCAAACTTGTTCTGTATCAGTGGCATCTCAAGAGAAAAAGATGCATTGCCTGTTCCTTTAACAGACTTTACTGAAGAGCGTGGCTGTTCCTCAGACTCCTAGTGGGCACAAATCAGACTTCACTGATAACAGCAAGAATTTCTGAGAGTGCAAATGGCTCCTTATATTGTCAAGCATCTTTTACAGCATCCATATATTTTCTTGCACTGTCTCATGTTGAATTTGCATTTGAATGACTCATTCTGGTGCAAATACATGATGCCTGCCAGCAAACTTGGTACGACTCGCTTACACATTTTATCATTTCAAGAATATTCTCAAGTACCTCCTTGCCCAGTTGGACTCAGCAGTTCAGTCTTCAAGTCAAGCTTCCCCAAGTTCATTGGTCCAAAGCCAAATAAGCACAAACCATAGTTCAAAAAATTGTATTTCGAGCATCTCCATCAGATGATATATCATCTTGGTATATCATAATAGCCACTCTTTATAATTTCCTAATCAAAGTTCAGCCCCATGCATTAGTCAAACTTGAATACAAAAGCCTTCCACTCAATTCAGTAAAACTGCTTGACAGCTAAAGGATTTTTCATTTTATTAAAATACTCGAAAAGCTTCAAAACTTTAAAGCACAGTAGTCAGAACTTTCTTTTGAAGTTCTGAAGGCATAACATATATTAAAATTGAAGTTTCCCCAAATGGCAAAGAAAACTTTTCTTAAGAATCTGGTAGTATACAAAGTCCTGTTTTGCTGTAACTCAGGGGAACTCAGAGGCTACATTTAGCCCGGAATGAGCCACTGGATTTAGCAAAGGAAGACAAGACACACACATTCTGTTTTTCCATTTTCAAGTGTTTATCATTCTTAATCAATTAAGTCAATTAGATCAATTAAGCAGAAAAAGAGAACAAGTTGTTCCCCTTTAGCTGGTAACACTACAGAAAGGAAACCCCACAAATACAGTGATGTCTCTCCCATACACATTTTCAAGTGTTTAAACCATCACATTGAGAGGCTGAAAGGTACATTGAAAGATCACGTAGTCCCACTTACACTTTTACACTAGGACAAGTTTGCTTAATTTGGTCTTAAAATCTTACCAGAAAAGATCATACAACCTGCCTGGTTGACTACTCTATTGTTCAGTGGTAGTCCTAAAGTTTTTTTCTGAAATGCCAACCTAAAATCCCTCTACTGCAAACCGAGTCTTCCCCACAGCACACCCCACCGCCCTGTGGAGTTACTGACAACTGCCTCTGTACAACAGCCACTTGGAAAACCAAAGACTTACATGCACACTCTGAACCACCAGTTCTCTCTTGTAAGCTAAAACGTTGACCTTCATAAATTAAGTTTTCTAATCCTCTTACTGCCACCTGACTTCAAACTCCATTCCCGTATCACTAAACAAGTGCATTTATTTTACTGTTGCCCCAAAACAGCTCAATCTCTGTTTCAATATATATTCTTCAGTTTTGTTATAACTCAAGGCACACACAATAATAAATTTTCAGTTCTGCATACATCATGCTGCATCTGTAAGAGGGTAATATAAGTTCTACAGAAGGACAGTTTTGCTAAAAGCTTCATTATCAATCACAGAAAAGCAAATAAAATTAAGCCCAAGCTTTCAAAGCAGCAAACCAGCTAACACCTGTTATTTCTGGAAGTCCAACAGGTCAAAGTTAAGCTTCTCTTACACCACACTCCTCTCATTTACACAGCGAAGATGAGCCAGGCATGATCTGCTACGGCATGACAAGTCCTACAAAAAAAAAAAAACATGGAAAACCCCCTACCTTAAAAAAACAACAACGACTGAACACAACATTCTGCTTTCCACCATGTCTAAAGGGGAACTCCACCCGGTTTTCCCCTGGCAGCCCTGAAGCACCAGCAGCTGTATCAGTTCCCTTATTAAATCTCAGTAACACAAACTCCCCAATAAGGAATTGCGGATTTACAGTACTAAAATGGGTAATGAGCCCAGGCAGCTGGGCTTACAAAAGCAAACAGAATCCAATCACTTGTTCTGTGAATACAAACTAAAAGCCACGTTAAATGGTCAGGGTAGTTTGACTCCAAGCAGGAATTTATATTCCTGCACTTCTCTTCCCTGGAGGTACGTGCAGAAATAGTACCACAATGAAAAGTGCCTGCAGCCTAGCAAGCCTTAGCTGGAGGGGAGCGATCCGAAGGCTCATTAAGGGCACTGCCAGCAAGCTTTCCTTCTCCTGAAAGGGAATAAGAAGATACAGAGCACATATAGAATAAATGTAGGAAATCTTTCATTTTGGGTAGGGAAGGTAAATTTTCTATGCTAACATACTAAAAAGAAAGTCAAATACACTTAAAACAAATTCTTACTCTATTTTAACCATTCCAATAAGTGGCAAGGCTCACATCCAGAAGGAACTATAAAGCAACAACCTGCAACCACTATTTTAGATTTTCCTCAAAATAATAGTAAACTTCGACAAAAATTTATAATGGCTTAATACCTCAGCGGGCTTTTTGTTTGCTTACTTGTATTTAAGTATGCCCATGCTGATTCAGGGCAGGGGAAAGCAGTAGAAAACACTAACAGCACAGGTACCAAATATTCTACAGCAAATTTAGGGGATGGTTGGGTTGCTCAGAAGTCCCTAAACACTGTACCCAAGGCAGCATTCACATCTGGAGTTCAGCGCTGAGCAAAAACTACTGTCTGATATAAGTGGTTGACAGTATCATGGGAAATAACCATTCTTCCTTCCATACCTAAGAGTAATGACTAACACTTGCTAAAATATAAAGCGTTATTAGCAGTTTTTAGAGACCCACGGGGCGCTAATCCTTTACAGCTGGTACACTTTGCTAAAAGTTGGATTTTGAAAAATGTAGAAATAATTTTCACTTCCCTGAACTATTCTGTAGACAGCAACTGTATCTCTAACTAAGACCTGTCACAGAAAAATATTTTTATAGCAATCTTAGAATCGCGCACAAACCTACATTTTTATACCTGAATAACAGTAGCAGGGAACTTGTGAATAAACTTCATCTTTGGTATTTCCTTCACCTGTTAATTCAACATCACCTGAATAAAACAGGCTTCAGACAGCAGCTCCAGTTAACAACCTGACACATCTTTTACTGAAAGGATGATAGGATGGAGTCATGATTTTGTAGTAGTATATGGAGTCTGATACAGATTTTACTTATTTGTGTACAGACTTTACCTACACACTCGTGCATCAGATATGTACTGTTTAACAACTTTTTAAAAGCAGCTTTATCTTTATTGAACAAGTTCTAAATGTTCCAAACTTGCCAGCGTTGCCACCTAATTTAACTGACTGTAGTATTCATGAAGTGCAGGAATCACTTGCTTCGGGAGCAGGCAGGTTTCGGTGATGTCAGCTCTTGCTGACATAACAAGAGATCTTCAGGCTGTGACTCATCAAGTTAAATGCTCCATGTGCCTTTTACACTTGAAGGACAGTCTTCATAGATACAGTAATGAAAAACACCTTCAACAGTACCACCTTATTGTCAATATTATATGCTGACAAGTTTAAAGCTCATTGTTCCTGTTACAGGCAGCTGAAGTCAGGGTACGGCTAATTTATTTGACCAATGGCTTTATCAGACTATAGCTGTAGATCAAGGCCATGCAAACAATTCATTCAGCATCAGTGTAACTGTGCAAGTGAAAAACGCACCTCTGCAAGCAGATGCTTGGCATCACCAATCACCACCTGAATCCAAACCCTCTCCACAGGGAATCCTGCTCTACTGCCTTCTTGTTCTCACATCATCTGAGAGGGATGATGAGAAATGGGGACACAATAGGATTTTTTAAAGTCCCATCTTCCCCCTTTCTCCTAGCCCAGACTTTATTAGAAGCAAGTCATAATAATCATCCTCAAAAAGCAACCACCAAAAGCAACTCTCTCCCAAGTTTGATCAGAACTGACAATCCTCCTCCCTGGGTAAAAAGTACCCTCATAGTCAGCTTCATTCAAACTCATTTTTTTCCCCTCCAGTTCGTGGAAGTCAGTTCCTTTGTGTCAAGACTAGAAAGAGATGTGCTCAACAGGTAAAAGCTACACTACGGGAAGTTGATACATGCTTACTCTCCAATTCAATCTACGTGGAGGGAAATACAAGTCTCCTACCCTGATAAGGTTTCTAGTGTTCAACTGTCTCCATCGAAATCTGCACTTTCCCTCTCATTACAGCCTAGAGCTCACGTAAAGCACAGGAGTGACTCTGAGCCTTCTCAGAAGAGCAGTGTTGCAAAAGTGAGTTAAATGCCTCAGAAATGGGATTTGGTCTGCAGGCAGTTGTTCAGGATCAGCAATATGACTGTGTCTATTCCACCGAGTTCTAAAATTGAAGTCAGGACAGTAACCTGCAAACTAAATACCCAACACCCTGTATTTCTCAATTCAAACAAAAATAGCTTGGAATAAGCGTGGAGTATTAAGAGTAGCTCAGGAAAACTCAGCTGCATTTTCCATAGTCGCTGGTTTGTAAAGATATTTTTAAAATACTGACTATGCTGTTCTTTAACTTTCCATCTTGACCCACTACTTATCTGGAATTTTACTAGCGCCAAAAGGGAGAAAACTAACCTCTAGATGAATGTTGCCCATGACCAATAAGCACAAGAAGTCCAGTCACCTTTACTTTGTTTACCTTCCAGGAAGCGACAGCATAGCTCTGCAGGTAACCCTGACAGTGTTTTCAGTATAGAAAAATTAAGCGCAAATTATCAAACGATTAAAAACAATTTAATAACTATAAAAAAGGCCCACTCAGGAAAGAACTAATGGATACTTAATATGTGTGGCACTTCAAGACATGGGTATCTTTTCACTTTCTAAGGAAAACCTTTAAAGATCATGGAACAGATCCTCCTGGAAGCTACGCTAAGGCACCTGGAAAATAAGGAGGTGATTGGTGACAACCAATATAGCTTCACTAAAGGCAAATTGTGCCTGACAAAGGCCTTTGGTGGCCTTCTACAACAGGGTTACAGCATCGGTGGATAATGGAAAAGCAATTGACATCACCTACCTGGATTTCTACAAGGCATTTGACACTGTCCCACATGACATCCTTGTCTCTAAATTGGAGAGACATGGATTTGATGGATAGACCACTCGGTGGATAAGGAATTGTCTGGATGGTTGCACTCAGAGTTGTGGTCAACAGCTTGATGTCCAAGTAGCAACCAGTGACAAGTGGCATTCCTCAGGGGTCAGTATTGAGACTGGTGCCGTTTAACATCTTTGTTGGTGACATGGACAGGCCGGAGAGGTGAGCCTGTGCAACCCTCATGAAATTCAACAAGGCCAAGTGCAAGGTCCTGCACGTTGGTCAGGACAATCCCAGGCATAAATACAGGCTGAGCAGAGAATGAAATGAGAGCAGCCCTGAGGAGAAGGACTTGGGGGTGTTGGTGGATGAGAAGCTCAACATGAGCTGGCAGTGCACGCTGGCAGCCCAGAAAGCCAACTGTATCCTGGGTTGCATCAAAAGAAGCGTGGCCAGCAGGGTGAGGGAGGTGACTCTGCCCCTCTACTCCGCTCTGGTGAGACCCCCACCTGGAGTACTGTGTCCAGCTCTGCAGCCCCCAACATAAGAACACGGACCTGTAGGAGCGAGTCCAGAGGAGGGCCACGAAGATGATCAGAGGGCTGGAACACCTCTCCTATGAGGACAGGCTGAGAGAGTTGGGATTGTTCAGCCTGGAGAAGAAAAGGATCCAGGGGGACCTTATAGCAGCCTTCCAATATCTAAAGGGGGCCTACAAGAAAGATGAGGAGGGACTTGTCATGAGGGAGTGGAGCGATAGGACGAGGGGTAATGGTTTTAAATTGAAAGAGGGGAGATTTAGATTAGATACCAGAAAGAAATTCTTTATTGTGAGAGTGGTGAGACATTGGAACAGGTTGCCCAGAGAAGCTGTGGCTGCCCCATCCCTGGAGGTGTTCAAGGCCAGGCTGGATGGGGCTTTGAGCAACCTGGTCTAGTGGGAGGTGTCCCTGCCCATGGCAGGAGGCTTGGAACTTGATGATATTTAAGGTCCCTTCCAACCCAAACCATTCTATGATTCTATATAATGAAAGTTTCTAATAGGAAACAGTCAGCAAATGAATACACTTATGGAATACTCTGTTTCCTTATCAGCATCCATACAGTAACACATTTACTTCATTGGCTGACATGTCAGCTTTACAGTTGACCTGAAAACAAGTTAAAGGCAAAAGGTTTAAGATAGAATACATAATTTGTGTATCTCCTTAATCTTTATACTACCCATTAGATAAGATAGTTTTTCAAAACTAAAGCAATCTTAAAGGTGTGATGGCACAAAAACTTCTTCAAGATTTCCTTCCAATCCACTCAACCATTGACAGCCAGCCCCCTTAGAAAGATACAGATCTCAGAGAGAAAAGTCATAAAGCTCTGCTCACTCACAACCAACAATGGGGAACTTCTGGTAAGCACACAGAAAGGTTATACTTATGACTACGGTGCTAAGCGAGATGTGAGAGGTTTGCAGCTGAACTAACTTATTTTGTGGCAATTCTCACAATGTTCTGGGATTGAGCAAGGAAAAACAAAAGAATTACTTTCTGAACAAGAAAAAACAAACTAACAAACAAAACACCCAACAAATTATGCCCTTGTAATATTACTATCTTTCACTCTTTCAAATCCACCCTGATTAGGGCACACACAATATCAGGTTTCAGTTGTGATAAATATATAGTAACACCAGTACTCATTTGTTACATTACAGTTCCTGTAATATACAGTTCCTGTAAAATCTTCACTTGTGTTAAGGGATGGAAACCGCAGACAATAGATGTTAAAATAAGTGAACATTATTTAAGCTCTTATAACAACTTTTGCATTATGAAAACCATGTTCAGAATTATGGAAAATACAGAAATCTGAGCATCGAGATCAGCTTCACATGGATATCATCAAATTAGTTGCAGAAAGTTATGCTATTTAAGCCAGATCAGCTAAGGTCAGGTAGCAGATGCCAACCCTCCCTGGGCATTGTATGAGATCTCCCAGGCCAAACGTACAGTATTCAATTCAAAAACTGGTAATTACACAGTCAGTTTAGTGCCACACTCTTGCAACATGGGCTAAAATCTACCCTCTTGTCTGCCTGTGGATCTGGAGAGCATGGCACCTGCAGGTAGAAGCCAGTTACAAAGGTAACATACGTTTCCCCCTAGAAAGTCCACCCCACTTTTCATGGAAAGGGCAATATTTGCAACCCCCTACACACTTACTTTAAGGTCCAGCAATTTCCTGCTGCCTCTACCCTCCACTAATAGCTCTGGATATAAAGCAGAGATATCTTGCTGATTTTCGGTGTTTTCCTCTCAATCCCTGACTCTGAAATTACCTCTTGCCCAGTGGCAAATGCTGATCCTTATGCTCAGTAACACTCAGAACAACTCAAATTGACACAGGAGGTAATCACCAGTAAAGAGGAGTCAGATATTGGGAATTCAAGATACTCTCATCCTTGCTAAGGAGCACACAGAGAAAGAGCAAAAACATTAGATGTCACCATCAGAGGTAGTAAAAATAAAGTACGGTTAACCCCCTCATCCTGTGCTTGTAGTAAGTTAACTATGATAGATATGGTAGAGTTCAGAATTTTGAACATGTACTCTTCAAGCACTAATACTGAGATCTATGCTCAGATAGTCAAAACCTTCAAAAACATAAGGCCTAAGGCAAAATTATCGATATTTAAATTATTCATTGTGGTCACTCAACAATTGTATGAAGCTGTTTTTTGCCCAACCACATTCATTTTATAAACTCACAATTATGTAAAGATCACACAAAACTCCTCTCTAGGCACAAATGTGACATACCCAGAAGTTTTAAAATAGCTTTTCATAACTAAGATATTTTTCAATGTGAAAGGGCACTGAGTAGTTTAGACAAGCTATGACAAACGACACTTAGATTACATCATGTATGATCCTAATTGCAAGCCGCATCTTCGAAATTATTTTCAATTCTCCATCTTGAAACTAAATGCAAGCCACACTGAAAGCACAGCAAAGGCATGAAGGCTGAATACCAGTCAGGGAGAATTATATCATCCATTTATGATAATTAAATGGATACTCAGTACATCATTGCCAATAGTTTACAGGAGCCTCATTAGCTGTTCCCCATTCTCTATCAGAAACACACAGGCCATGCTGTCCTGAAACATGCTTATTTTTCAACAAGAGAATATCCGAAGAATTATTTTCCCCAAAAAAGTATGAACATAAGAAAGAACAAGAGGCAGAATCCTCTACCACCACAGATTTGATGCAGCTCTATCAAATACAGTAATTTATATTAAAAAAAAGAAAAGCACCATCATTAAATTCTTACCTCAAACCACTCAACCAGCACTATTTACTACATATTTCAGCAAAAGCATAAACATGACACAAGGTACCAAGGATACCCATTTGAGCTGCATGGAGCTATGGGAAGGAGAGTTTGTTACTGAACCTCAAATTTGACTTCTGGTTTATCAACACACGACTCTCCCGTAGTCCTCTGCTCTTGGTTCTCCTCAGTTCATGAGTGGCTCATCCTGATAGGACGTCCATTACAATACTGAAGAGTCCACCAAAAAAACCACATGTACTCCTGGAATGTGTAAAGTTACTCTTTGGTCTGCATTCAGCTGAAGGAGAAACTGATGAGCAACGCAACCAGCTCAGACCTAGCAAATTTTATTAGCTCAGGAGTGAAGCAGCCTGGATATGCTACTATGAAAACTAACCCTATCAACGAAGGGCGAAGCTTGAAGCTTTTGAGCCCTGTTGAACACAAACAAGTCCCAAGGAAAACCAGTCTGGCTGAAGTGGTGCAGCTCACTTGGCTGAATCTAGCTGACCTCTGCAGCTCTGCTCATAGCAGGTCAAAACTGCCTCCGAATGGAGCTGCCACCACCCCAGCCATTGCTTTGTGGAACGCTCTCAGGTACTGCCAGTTAACCAGTAACCTACCTTTCCCTTTTTAAAAACTCATTAATTGGCTAGGAGCAAGCATCTGAGCAAATCTGTAACTTCCAAGGCTAATCTCTCTTTTGGGGATTAACCATTTTTATAAAAATAATTTTATTTAAAATGTAAATTAAATACCTTAGCTGGAGATCTAAAAAAGTCTCTATCTTAAAGAAGTTCACATGATGTTCAGTCAATTACAAATCAGTATCTACTTTAGGAATCATGTATGGAAAAGTCATTGGGTTTAGCAGATCTCTATTGAACATAAACTCCACAGAAAACAAAATTCTGAATGCAGTTTTCCAGTCTGCAGTCTCCCTTCCAGTAGTCAGACCAGACTTTTTCATTACATTCATTTTACCTTCCGCAACAGCTCCACAGCAATGGACTAACACATCCCATCTGAAGATCAACTCTTAAGGCTGGAAAGGACCTCAAAAGGTTACATAGCCTATTCCCTCAGCCTGATGTTACTCCTGACAAGCATTTGTGTTGCTTGCTTTTAAAGTCCTCCAGAGGCAGACGCCTCCAAAGAAGGCTATCTCAGCCACTATATCTTATCCCAGATAAACCATTTCCGTATGGCTCTACATCTTGCCTTAAAGGTATGCCTTGGGTTTACGCACTCTGGCTCCTTCCTCTCACCAAATCCCTCAGCAAACATCACCAGCCTTGCTCAACCCACTGCTACCTTTGTAAGGTGGTGAAGGGACAGGGACTGGTCTGACTCGGTTAGACTGAGAAGACATTTTCTGCACCACTGCTGCAAATTAAGCAAGAAGGGATGATGCCGGGAAAAGATTTCAGCATGTGACTACGCAATTAGTGGTTATTCACTCAACACTAGTGCGTTACTCAGGTTGCACAAGCCAATTCAGCCCTGGGATTTCACTTTGCAACCCCAATAGCTTGGATCTCACCATCAAATGATTTGTATAGTATACCAGCATGTCCAAAACATTTTAAAATAGAATAATCTTGGCACTGTATTTCAGCATTTGACAATAAAACACAGAAACTATGCAAATCACACTGCTCTAACCCCAAAATCTGAAGTCCACATCTTCAACAGCATTTTCAACCGTACAAACAGAATTTCCAGCAGCTGAATCCTTAGAGGCCCAAAGATCTTCATGTCTTTCTGATCTGTCATTCCTAAAGACAAGACAATCTTGGCCTGCATCACATCCAGCATAGCAGTTTCTGATTTTGCAGTCCTCAAAGAATTATTTCAGGAATTAATATAATCAGTTATACACAATAGAAATTATATTTTTATAACCACCTTTAATGCAAAGTATAAAGAATTTTTCCTGATTTTGAAGTAGCATCCCAAAATTCTGACTACATAACATAATGTTACAGGTAGACACATCACTTTTTTTAGTGTTCATTTCTGCCCACCTGTCTATGATGGAAGCTACCAAAATAGTCTGTAGTTGTACAAGCAGCATCAGCAAGCCTTTGATATCTTCATTAGAAAGATACTGGAAATATATTTCTGCATAGGTTGAAACTTTAGAGATTATTTAAGTCTTTGATATCAAAAGCAGGAAAAGATGAGTACTTCAGCTGAAGCTGGACTGCACACCTGGCAAGCCACGATCCACTACAACTGTCTTTGCCCCGAGCTCTGTAACTCCTACAGTTTACCTCAAAACAAAATAAATCTCCAAAATGAAATAGTATGGGTACGTTCAAAGGGGGTGGAAAAACTGCCAGAAGTTCATGCCTTAGCATAATCTATGCAATATGCTCCTACATTAAGGCCTTATTATTAAGGCCTAAACTAAAGTATTAATTCAAATAAATGTTGACAATGCATACTGGGCAGTTTATAACTTCTTTTCTAGTGAAAGTTTTCACATATATGTTCAACTTTGTGCATACTGATGGCATTAAGACACACTGTAACACCTTCTAGATTTTTATTGCAAGTTTCCTCTCCATCTTTTAATAATTTATAATCATTAACCCATACAGTAAAGAAGCCTTCCTTAAATCTCATATTTTTCTTCATATTGAAATAACATTCCCTCTATTTTACTAGCAACTGTTGGATTTTGAAGCTCAAAGAGCTGCTACAGTTTTCATGGTTTTTATACACTCTTTGTGGTTTTAGGTCTTCCTTTAATATTAAAAAATGTAGCTTAAATCCTTTGGACATTATTCCTATTGCCATTCACAAAAACCAGACTCACTAGTAGATTGGCTTTTTTTAGGGAATAGCTGGGTAGATCAAGCCTCCGTGGTCAGAAGTTTTGTCACGGCATTGCCTTTGGCAAGCATTTACACTACTTCAAGATGGACAATTAGCATCTATTCAACAGGCAAAAGTCTTGTCCCATCCTTCCTCCTCCCCTTCTTCACAGGTGCAGATGACTAGCATGCCTGGTTTTAGTTATTATTAGGCTATGCTGAAAAGACTACCCTTAGAGACCCCTATTAATGGTCAAGGGTACCTCAGATTAAGCGTATAAATGCTCAAAGGCGCTGCAGAAGGAACTGAAGCTGGAGTCTGTCAAAGCTTCCTTGCTGGCTACAGAAAACCCTGATTTAAAAAAAAGATTATCACACAGTCGCAGCTGTTTGATACATAGCAATATCCACGTGCTGTCTTCAAATCACAGTGAGACCAAGACAGGACACAGCAGAGGAAACACCAAGAGACTTTCATTGCAACAGAAAATACAGTAGCAGAATTTATAGGATTATCATAAAACAAAAGGGAAAAAATGGTCTTCCCAAGGGATTTAGCAAAAATTGCTTTCTTTCTATTCCTGACAACACCTGTAAGGAAGTCAAAGTGATAAATAACATAGCACAGACCACTGGGGAGTCTGGGGGAACCTAGAACAAGCTGGCTCTAAACAAACTACCCTTTGCTGTAGCCTGATCAAACAGGAACAACTACCAAGGCCTCAACACATCAAGGCACCAAGAAACACCAAAGTAAGTCTTGAACAAAGACACTTGATGCCCAAAAGGTCTGTTTTACTGCATCCAAACAAAGAGTCTAATTTCTGCCTAAGGTTCTTTAAAGTAATTAAAGAATTCTTCCCCAAGTTCATTTGGCAGAATCAATCTTAAAGATTTCACTAGAAAAACATTCAGAATTAATTTCTCACTTCCTGACAGCTAGAGAGCAGCTCTCTGAGGTAATTCAGCCTTATGACAAGGGTGGCCCGCAGACTCAAAACAGACAATGCTTCAGAGCACAAGGGGGTGGAAATAAAATAAAAATCAGTTTACATATACCAATATTAGATGAAGCAGAGCTGAGTTCAATAGAGCTGAGCACTAGAGGATACTTGCAACACCACAGACAATGAAATTAAAATGAGAAATAGACTGCTGATGTGTTAGAGACATCATAAGTACTTTCAGAAAAATGACATTTATTGTCCCTAAAGATGGAAGAGAAAATTAACTCTAGCAGGACTCCTAAGTACCTCAAGGGTATCTCTGATTTGAGTCCCATCAGTGAAATTCAGTCTGTCGCCCACGGCTGTGTAACAATCCCAAGAGACTCCTCAGCCTTCTGGTTCCTTATGATAATCCCTTGAGTGCAGAAGCCAGTGTGAATAATCCGAGAAAAGTTCTACTGGAATACAGAAAGAAGAGAAAGCAGGCCTCGTGTTACTCAAAAAGTTCTTATTCCACCCCAACTCACAGCATTACATTGATCTGAACGGGTAGCTGCTGATTTAATTCAGAGGAATTGAAATACACAATATCAACACGCTGCTTCTGTCATTTCCCCCTCATTTGGTTGTCTAGGAAGTCCCCAAGCTTCTGATCAGAAGTTCTTAAACTCAAATGGAAAGAAAAGCAGTGGCCAGACAGGTCTAGAAACGTGGCCTAAAGGCAGGACTCTGAGCACAGCTGTGCAAGTGGAAGCAGGTGATGAAACCAGTACAACTGTAAAACAAGATACTGCATGTAACAACACAAGTGCTCAGGAGGCACATATGAAAAAAAACCACCTGCCCTCCCTCCTAAATGAAATAGTGAGAAACTACAGCTTACGGGTCAGCTCCATGATTCCTCATGTCACTCCGCAATAAACATTAAGTTAGTCCTCTGTTCTTTTCAGTGCAGTAAGATGGAGAAATAGAGTTAAGATGCCATACCCCTCCCTGAGCACAGGAAAAACTTATGTTTTATCAAACACCACTGAAATCAATGACCTCCCTGGTAATACACTAAAAAGATTAAAAAGTGCAGGACCAAAGTATGCAATTCTGCTAATGATTTTGAGGTAACAAATCTGTGGTTTTATTCCCCTCCTGCTTGACAGCAGCTTTGCAGTTTTCAAGCGAGATGAGGACAAGCCTCAAGTTCACAGTAACAAAAGCAGTAACTAATGTCCTCCCACGTACACTCCATATATATTATAGCTGCATTACTTAACTGCTCTTCTACCATTCCTTACTCTGAGGAGTCTGCTCCTACTAGCAAATCTCTGCTGCTGTTGTAAAGATCCAACGGTAGCAATGAAGGACACTTAAAACTCTACAACCACCAGCAGCTCCTCATCCAACAAAAATCAGACACTATACTACAGCAAACTATCCTCTCCTCCCTCCCCAGCCACTATGCACTCAATCTGCAATTACTTCTCTTCCCTACTGATTTTTGCTGGCTGAGCAGGGCAGGGAAGATGCCAAGGCATCTATCCATCAAGTCACTGTCTTCTCCCATCAGCCCAAGCGATCCTGAGCAGTGACTGCAGCCAGCCTTTTCTTCTCAAGTGGGAAGCACCAAGACATCCAAAAGTACGTGCAATAGCCAGTGTGGCAAAATGAGAAGCACGGGCCAGTGTGGCAAAATGAATATCACATTCTATACAGATTGATTTAAGCAAAGCTTTTGAGTTGCTTGAGGTAAAAGTTAGTGATACAATTCAGTACCCAGATCAGCTTATTTGCAGGAACATCTCACTGGAGCAAGCCAGGCTTACTTGTTATGAAACTGCTATATGGAAGATGCACTCTTAGGACAGAAGAAACACATTACGAGCAGCTTGAATATCTTGGCATTCTTTATGTTGAGTACTTAAATAAAATAGCTAAGCATTCACCAAGCAAATGGATCCTTCTACCATGCACTGAAATGAAAAAAACTCAGTAAAAAGCCTCCAAAACTCTATATTCAGCCTTCTCAGAATGCTTTGGTGCAGATTAAGCGCTGAATGAAAACTTCAGATAAGCATGGCCTGGTTTCACTGCCACAACAGAACCTTCTCCTTTTCAATAAAGATCAAACTATGTAGGAGTATGCAGGTTAGAACAAGAACTAATGGCTACAAGAATCGTGCCTGCCATCAAAAATAAATAAATACAGCTGTAACTTTACTTACACTAACCTGCACTTCTAGGTCATTGGAACACTGTTTTGCAAGTAACCTCAAAGCACAGCACAAAGAAAGCGCGGTAACAGCATCCACAAAAAGCTGTGTTCTGCAGAAAAAAAAAAAATAAAGAAAAAAAAAAAGGAGACTCTCAGCCCAGACTGCAAACAGGAATACTAATCATGACAGTGACACCAGCTACCTACGCAAGGGCATTAAGGGGTATATTCTAGGAAACAGGGCATTATTTGCTAGTATTATGGGTCAGTGAGCACTTTAATGACAATGAGCGCTATCACTACAAGAAGCAGTCCCACCCTGCCCTTACTATTAGTGCCTCATTCCTGTTACACACAACCTCACCCCTTTCGTCAGTACATGTCTGGTAACGTCATGAATGGGATCAGGAAACCAACTCAGGCTAAACTCCATAGGTAAAAAAAAAAACAAACAAAAAACAAAAACAAAAGCAGCTTTAACCTAGCATAGTTCCCCATGGAACTTCAGTTCACTGAAGACCTGGCCATAAACTTACACCATCAAATCAGTGCTGCAGGAAAGGGCGAAAGGAAGAGCCTGTTGGGAGCAGTTCAAGTTTAAAACACACCCTTTGTCTATATGGCCAAGCTTTGGCCAAGCACTAAGCAAGAATGGTCAAGTTCTCAGGTTACTGCAGCCCTCTTCCCTCCAGCACACATTCATACATAGTCACCTTCCTGCCAGTCTCTCTGGCAAAAAAACATACCCACCACCTGCTAAACTGTACATGCGTTCAAATCCTCACTACTAAGGATATGTATCTATCCACTTTTTTAAAATACTGCACCAACTGCACTCAAACTCCACACAGAGGAGCAAACTCAAACTCCAGGGACAGAAAAGTGCACATGCCATGGCCGACATGAAGCTCCACGTGTGCTGATTTACATCAGCTGAGCTGCTTTCAACAGGCACACTTCAATTGAGTTGCTCTTCAAACCAGCTAACTTTCATAAAGTCAATGGCAACAAACAACTTCGAAACTTATATCCCTCTGTAGAAGACTGTTAAAATCTGTCAAGGACATTTGACACAGGGGAGCACCAAATGATAAGCAGTATATTCACACAAGCCTTGTTTCCTTTGGAATCCAGGCTTGAGAAAAAAGCATCAGAGCTATGACAGCACACCCAGCCAACTTGTGACTTTAGCACAAGTTGTCCCTGGGTGGCAAGAAGATGCTCAATAATCCAAATCTCCACGACAGTACAAAGGGAGCAAGTAATAGCTTCTGTCTACCACTGCCTGGCTGAGCCAGATACCATGCTGTAAAGGCTGGGGTTGGCAAGAACTTGCCCAGAGACCTGAGGGGTACCGTGCGTGCCTTGGGGCTCTCAGCAAGATGAATTTCCTTCAGCAGAAAGCCCAGAGGGGAACTGCTTAACACTTTTAAAATTGTAATTCTTTTTACTTCTTAGGTCACCACAAAAAACTTGTTGATCAGTAGTAAGTAGTAATTGTCATCAATCTTATTTGCCTTTTTAAACCATTACCCTCACCCTTGAAGAGGGATAAGAAATGTTGCTCGTACTAAATATTGCCAGCAATTTTAGTTATCAAATGCTAGAAATACCTTGTATGGAGGAAAAATAGAAAAAAGGAGGAGGAAATGCTTTCCCCTTTATGTTCCCCCAAAGAAAACATGGTGCTAAGAGGTGCCTCCTGAAAGGCCAACACAGTATTTGATCTCTCCACTACTCCTCCCCTGTTTAAAATTCACGAGTGAACAATATATGAAAGTACCATTAATCATTTCAGAACATAAAAAAGCTGGAGGGAATACTTTCCAAGACTGACTGGTCTTGTTCAGATATCAAGACAAATCAAGAAAGATGTGGATCAACTGGAGCGAGGTCAGCAGAGGCCCCCAGACTGGTTGGGGCTGGAGGAAGAGTGGAGCTTGGTCAGCCTCGGGCAGGGAAGGCTTCAGGGCACCCACAGCAGCTGCATGCCTGTGGGGAGGGGATTGAGAAAATGAAGCCGGGCTCTCCATAGTGCCATGTGGCGGGAGGATGAGAGACAACGAGCATAAGTAAAAATATGAGAGGTTCAGACTCTATATAAAGAAAATCTTTTCCAGCACAAGGACAGTCAAGGAGTAGCACAGGCTGCCCCAAAAGGCTGAGCCGTCTCCATCCTTAGAGATTTTCAAGAACCTGAGTGGATCTCACCTTGAGCAACATGGTCTGACGCCAGGGCTGCCCCTGCTTTGAACAGGGGGTTGGACAGGGACCTCCTGAGGTCACCTCCAGGCCAAGTTACCTTGTGATCCTATGAGCTCCAGGCAGCACACTGCAGGCACGCATTACAAGATTCTCTATTAACACTGAAGTTACATTTACTAACTTTTTCCTCCATATAGTCCCAAGATAATTAAGTAACTCTTGCCTGTTGAGATTCATTTTGGGTTTCAAGCAGTATTCTGGTTTGTGCTTTTCCAGCACTGACAAACTCTACATCATCCCAATCAGGAACTGGTACCAGAACACACTCACACACACAGACTGCGGCACTTAATTACCTCCGCTCTACCCTCCTCCATTAACAGTGAAGAAACACTGCAAAAGGTGCGTCATAGACTGGCAGACAGCAAAGGAGCAACCATGAAGAGACACGGCAGATGCAGAAGTTAATGGAGCTACTGATGAGTCTTTGAAAAGAGAGCCACAATTTAAATTATTAAAGCAGTCAAACCTTTAATGAAGTTAGTTATAGCCTCATCATAAGACTACAGGAAACTACCTACTGGTTTGTCAGCACTAGAATTTCTAAGCGGTGTTCAAGCCTGTAATTCAAGCGCTTTTTATTCTTTGTTTACAGAATGCCAAAAGCCACAATTTACCAGGGTAATGCCACATTTAACTAGTGACTAGAGTTCACATCTTTGTGAAATGCAATTGAGACAGTCATATCTCAGTCAAACTACTAGACTTTTGAATACAAGTTAACTACGTTTAAACATTAACATATAAAACTGGCAATGAAGATAATTTCCTTAAAGTGAACAAACGTGGATTAAAGGATACTGTCTTATAAAAAGGATGCACTCAGAAGTTTTCTGTAGTATTATTTAAGAAATCCTATCGGTACTGACATTTTGCTTAAAAGTGACTTCTTCTGTACCTAGGAGGATACATGAAATGTCTACTGTAAGATGACTGTCCCACGAGACTTATTTGATTTATGGGGAGTACTTTTAGATTCCTGAAGCAGCATAAAAATGGTATAGGTACAATTTTTTAACTAGATGAGACAAACATTCACCTGAACAGAGGTGTGAACCATGCCTCTTTTTCCTAAGAGCTCTTTGAAAGAACCTTCTGAAAGGCCTACTCACCTGACCAGATGTAAAGCAAATCTTTAAGAAGTAACTCAAACAATGACCCGAGAGAAGTATCTAAGAAACTAGATGAGGCAGAATGCACTCCAGTACTCTTGAAAGGTGACCTTGGAAAGGACAGTAAGACTAGAAAAGCAAAAATCTGAACACTTCCTTGCAACATATGAAGATGACTTAAAAACGGGCTCTCCTGCAACTTTTAAAAAGGTACGTGAAGTCTGACTTTCTTTGCTCATTCTCGAAGACTTCTGTAGGAGTCTCAGGTGTTTCTCAGTTCTTGCACTTTGATTGAAGGGGCACAATCTTTTAAGGACAACATTTTAAAACAGTTGTTTCATATACATTTATACAGAAAGTGAGAGACTGGTGGTGGAGGAGTTAAGGCAGTCCAGCCAAAAGTCCTTTCTTCCCTGCTCATTTTTTCAGCATCTTGATTCTTGCAGAGTCATTATTTCACTAGTTATTCAACCATTACACGGTCACCTTAGAAATTCATCTCTCTTCTGTCTAAACTTCAAATACAGAGAGAAGGATTTCTCACAAAAACTTTTCTGTCCCTCCTTAGTTTTAAGACAATGAAGACTAGCAGAGACTAATTGCTCCACATCTTCATTTGGCACAATGTTTTGTTAACCTGCCCTTTCATATCATTACACTTTTGCCTATTTATTCCTTCATCTTTACACTCAGATTGAGCTTGTAATGTTACAGTAAGAAAGAGGATGCCTTTCTCCTTAAAGACTAACAGAACTGGCTCTGAGAGTTTGAGGCTCTAGTCCCAGTTCTCTTTATGAGCTTGGGCTGCAGTAATCTGCAGCTCTATTTCTGCCCTATGCAAATCAAAGAATTTAAATATACGCTCTGTGGATGTAAAAAGCATTTCTCAGCTTTTAAGGAACCCTGAGCTTACCTTCTACACAGACAAACAAACCCAAATGTTTTTTAGAGGGAGAAGGTGAAGATTGCCAACTACAAAGTGCTTGAAAAGTTTGGGAGGGGGATTGTCCTGGTGTGGGGTGGGTTTTTTTGGAGGAGATAAGGTTGTTGGTAAGAGACAGGAGTCCTTACTTGTACTACACATTAGTGTCCAGATGCTTCAGTCCCGTTGTATTAGGCACAATACAAACAAAGCAGTCAGGAGAAAGTGATAAAGGCCCAGGATGAGTGTTGGAGGAAAAAAGCTAGGAGAAATAGGTGATTACTCCCCACATGCTTGCAGGCAAGGAGAATCTCCAGCTTGGTGCTGCAGAACACAGAGCGCTAAGAGTCCAGTGGTGCAGGAAGGTGACTGGGGCAGGACAAGCGCAACTTCAGCAGTACCGCCCTGTAACAACGCAAGGCAGCCGAAGACTCACAGTCACGGGGAGGGAGAGGGGAGCAAGAAGTTACAATATTGTTAGGACACATACTACAATATAAAAACAAGTCTCTTGCTGGTAGACAAGAGCTAATAATAAGCCATGTAAGAGCTTTTTCCATAATGTAACAGGAAAAAAAAGAACAAAGTTTCTAAGGGAGCACAGGTAAACAGCCTGGGAGAGAAAAAGGCTCATAAACTTGCTAGTAGATAAAAAGATTATTTTTTTCCCCTCTCTTTTTTGAAAAGATAAACTTGAGACAGGTTCTGGACTACCAGAGGCAGGCAGGCAGAGACACAAGACAAGATGAGGAGGAAAAGGAGGACTTGGAGAATCAGTAAGGGGAGACAGCTGAAGTGTTTCAGAACCCTGGATAGAAAGGGTTTTGGAAACGTAAAAACCTCCTTGAATTCACTCCTTACAAATCTTTCTCAAGCCCCAAACTCTTCAGAAAGAGTGCATACACCCTTTTGGCGCATCTACACCTTTTCTGTGAGGTGCTCTGGATGGGTTGGGGGGTAACACGCCACAGACAATGCACTATTTAGTATTTTACAGCTACTGAAAAGCTATTTTTAATCTCACAATGTTCCTTTCCAAAATCACTAGAGAAAGAGCATTTCATTCCAAAAGACAAGTTCACCCAAGAGCCTATCAAAGTTCTGCTCATATCAACGTGCAGCATCTAGCACTCTTTGACTTCAGGGGCTTAGGAGTGTTTCCATTCAGCAAAGCATTTCAAAGATGCACGACCCTGGCAGACTTGCTTCTCTCCTAAACTCTCAGCTGACCACCCCCAAAAGCGATCTACTGTAGAAGCTGCGACAGAGGACTTCCAGCAGGCCGCGGGCTGACTGGCGAGGGCTGAGACACAACTCCTGCTGCTCCCGTTCAGAGCACCTCACGGGGCTGCGAGCCCAGGTTTCGCTTCACCACCAGGGTCAAACTTCGCGGTCGCTCGGCAGCGGCAGGTTATCACGGCACCTACTCGAGAGGGGCTGGAGAATTCGATGGGCTCCCCTGCCTTCCCCACGTCTCCAAGGCACCGGCATGACCTTGCTGGGGAGCCCTCGCAGCGCCGGGCCGCCCTCAGCTAAGCGGCAGACGGAGCCGCCCGGCTGCGGGTACGCGGTTCCGTCCCGCCTCGGCCCCCGCTCTCCGCCAGCGGTGCGAGACCCGGTAACGTGGCGGCCGGGAACCCCCACACCCGCCCCGGCCACATCCCACTCACAGCCCCGAGCTCCTCACTGTCCCTGCGAGGACTCCCCACGCCTGAAGGGACACGCCGCTCCCCCTCGCTCCCCGCCACCTCCGGGGCCGCTGGCCGCGGCCTCGCCTCAGGGCAGGCGGCGACTCCCCCACCCCCCCACCCCTCCCGCCGCTTCCCGGCCGGCTCTCACCGGAGATACTGCGCACACAGCAGGCTCATCCTCCGCCGCTCGCCGCCCCGTCCCGCCGCGGGTCTCACAGCCCGGGCCGGCCCGCCGCGCCCGCGCCGCCGCCGTTGCTGCTGCTGCTACCGCTGCCGCCTCCAGCCCCCGCCGCCATCTTCCCGTGCAGGGCCTGCCGCCGCGGGGGAGGGGCGGCAGGAAGGAAGGGGCGGGGGTGTCCCCGCTCTGCGCTCCGGCCGGGCAGAGGCCGCCTGCGCCCCGCCGGTCCCGGTCCCGGCCCCGGCCCCAGAAAGCTCAGCGGCCCCGACAGCCGCCGCCGCTTCCTCGTCTGCCCTCCTGCCGCCCCGCTGAGGCGCCCTGACCCTCCCGCCGCGCCGGCCGCGCTTCCGGGCCCGGCTCCGCCCCCGCCAGCACTTCCGGCGGCGCCACCGGCAAACCCTTCCCCCGCGCCTTCCCCCCCGCCGACCCGCGGCGGCGCCCGCCGATTGGCTCGTCCGCTGCCATAGCAACCGAGGGGGGCAGCGGGGCGTCGTCACGGCAACCGAGGCGCCTTCCCGCCCGCCGGGGCCGGGGCCGGGCTTGAGCCTGAGCCTGGGCCTGGGCCTTGGCCTGCAGCTGCGGCGTTAAGCGGCCTCTCCCGCCCCGGGCCCCGCGCAACGACACCTCGGTCTATCGGATTCCCCTCCACGGAGCTCGGTCGGGGGGGAGGGAGGGTCGGCTTGCCGAGCGGCGGTGACCCACGGCGCTGTGAGGGAGCCGCCTGTCCGCCAGGGCGACGGTGGTGGAGCCAGCCTCACTCTTTCCTGACAGAAGAGGTTTTCTCAGGAACGATGCTAGTTGGCTTGGACTTCCCACATAAACTGGGCTGGCTGCCCGTTCCCTGCCTGCCCACACTGAAGGATTCCCAGGGTTTGGCTGCTAGGTGTCCAGCCCCAAGGGTCACCCCAAATGGCCCTCACCTCAGATTCCCTCCATTACCCAAACCCACTGGCAGCACCAGCCCCGGCACCTGGGAGGCAGCCAGCTCGGGCATGGGGTGAGGGGCTGCACGAGGGATGTGGCCCACAGCCCCAATGTGGAGACTGCGGCCGGCAGGTCTCAGCATGGAGCTGGGACACAAGCACATTAGGCAGTAACTTTGCTCTTCAGCACAGCAGTCTATCACATCTGAATATTTACACTTTTTACACTATTTACACCATGTGGTGCTGCCTCCTGTGCTGACTTGGTGACTCATTTTATGCTCAAACTTGTCTTTTGGGGCAGAATAAGTCCCACTGAGTTCAGTGGCCGCTCGACCATGCGGGCCAGCCTGAAGAAATGAGGCAGATGACAATGTGGGATCAGATGAGCACAAAGGAGGCTGGCTAATGCAAATGGTGTTATTTGAGCACGTAAGTGACCCCAAGGACAAAATGAAAGATCTTGTTTCGAAAATAAATCCCTTGCATTTCTTCAAGTTGAAACTAGAACGTGTTTAGGGAAATGATTTTCAGGGCCCCACATGTTTAAACAGAAGCCTCCTCCCAGGGCTGCAGGAGTGGGTTTCCTGGTTTCAGTGCAATCAGGGCTGGGCAGTGAGCCATGGTGCCAAAGCTCCCACCGAATGCTGCGCAGCGCCTCGGGCAGGCACTGCAGGAGGGCTCGGGGCTCAGCCTCCATCCCTGTGGGCTCTCAGCTGCAGAGCAGGAGCAAACTAGTTCAGCACTGGGCAAACTGGGGCTGCTTCTGCCTGCCTGGAGCCTGTTCTGGGCTAAATCAAACAGGCTGAGTCTGCACAGCTGCCACAGGAATTCTATGGGTTTGTATCTCGTATCAACGCAGAAATTCAGCTCTTCTGAGCTGGGCCTCTCAGGGCACATTGTCCAGGACTTGTCCCAGACCCTTCATGTTTCCAGTGTGATCTGAAGCCTCACCCTCTGGTTCACGGAATCATGGAATCACAGAATTGTTGGAGTTGGAAGGGACCTTCTAGAGATCATCTAGTCCAACTCCTCTGCCAAAGCAGGATTTCCTAGAGCACATTACTCAGGACTGCATCCAGGCGGGTCTTGAAAATCTCCAGGGAAGGGGACTCCACGACCTCCCTGGGCAGCCTGTTCCAGGGCTCCTCACCCTCACTGTAAATAAGTTCTTCCTCATATTTGAGTGGAACTTCCTATGTTCCAGCTTGTGCCCGTTGCCCCTTGTCCTGCCACTGGGAAAAGAGTCCGGCTCCATCCTCCCTCAAACCACCCTTTAGATACTTGTAAACATAGATAAGGTCTCCCCTCAGCCTTCTTCAGGCTGAGGAGTCCCAGCTCTCTCAGCCTTTCCTCATAAGGCAGGTGCTCCAATCCCTTAATCATCTTTGTTGCCCTACGCTGGACTCTTTCCAGTAGTTCCCTGTCTCTCTTGAACTGGGGAGCCCAGAACTGGACGCAGTATTCAGGACCACAGTGAGGGCACCCTGCATTTTGGAGGAGACTCCCAGGCAGTGCGTACTACTGCACAGATACCTCAGGCCTGTCTCTACTCTTCACAAATTTTTCCATCCATTCCTTCTCCTTATGGAGGAGTTGAATAACCCGAGTTTTGAAAGCAGGTGCACCTTAACCTGGTGCTGTTTCCCCTTCCACCAGCCCCCCGCTTCCAACCCCTGTTTGCAGCCAGGTCATTCTCTGGTCCCATGTTTGCAGTATACCACAGCAGCAGAGCAGCGCTGTGAGAACAGCTTACGTTGGATTAAGCAGCAAAAGCCAAAACTTTACAGGGACTCAGGCTCTCTGTGAGCCTCCCCACCTCCCACAGAGTTGACTTGGGATTTTCCTGACAGTTTTCTTCATCATTCTTCTTGCAGGGGCAGTTCCAGGGACTCCCCCTCCATTCTTTAGCCTTGGCCAAACAAACTGTTGCTTTTCCACCTTTTTTTTGCTGGAGAGGATCCCTGGCCAGAGGCTTCCTCTCAGGCAGAATGATATTGTACAGCCCGACTATAAGGTAGCCCCCAAACTGCAAAGAGCACTCAGGCACATCCATGCCCTCCTGGCAGTAATGTTATTGGTTAAAATAAAATGCTTAAAATAAAAATAACATTAACTTGCACTGTTATTGCTTAAAATAAATGTTGATTCTTTATTTTCCAGTCCACTAGAGCACCGTTCTGAACCTCAGACAAAGTCACAGGAGCACAGGCTGTTGTTCTCTGCAACTGTGAGTGCACTTCTGAGCTTGACAGGTTGGATCTGTGCAAACAGGAGTTTCCAGGGCTGCCTCGCCCTGACCTCTGTGTTTGCATGTGGATAGAAGAAGGGAAATTTGAAGGCAGAAGCTTGATTTGGGGCATTATGGCCAGGGAGGGGGTGGGACGTTCTGGCTTTCTACAGTATCTCCTAGGCCACCAAACACAAGTCTCATCCAGGAGACCACAAAGCGCTCCCTTGAAGCATCATGCTCATGCCACGTCAGGCAGATGCAAGGAGCGGGCAGCATTGACTCATCAGATGCCTTGTCTTGTCTTGTCTTGAGTCCAGTTCACTTCCAGAGCCACCCCAAAACACCTGAGAGGTTTGCATGGGGCAGAACTGACTTCTGAGTCTTGGGCAGTGGGGAATAGGCAGCCCCGGGTATTTTCAAGGCAATCTGATAGGTGGTGTTATGGGTGTTATTTAACCCATTAACGGCAATATAAATTGCCGAGTGGAGCTATGCCTCGATGTAGGTATATGAAGCAAGCTATGGCCTGTCAGGGCAACCTGCCCAGCCACAAAGACTCCCTTCTCCTTTTCTCAGGGTACATGCAGCGAGGGGGGTAATTTCCTTCCATTTAAGGGGGAGCCACTTTTTGTGATAAAAGTCTTATCTTCAAAGAAGCAGATTTATCACAGAGGTCAACACACATTATCATTTTTGTTGTTAATGGGCCAATAAGTGTGGCCTACCATTTTATTAATTACACAGCATTGGGAAGGATCTGATCCCCAAGTGAGGACAGCTGACCAGAGACCCTGCAAACCCCGTGAATAACCCTGTCCCTCGCCAGCAATGCAGCCAAAATGCCCAGGAGCGAAGCTGCTCTGCTCTCCAGAGGGAAAGTCTCATAATCCCAAATGTGAATCTATTTTACATCCTTTGACAGCCTGTTACCATAGGACCTCAGCATCTCACAGACCTTTTGACACATTTATCCTCAAAACACTGATCCAGCCTGCTCTAACAGGAGGGTGCGTGACCATCTCCACTTAACAGATAGTGAGAGGAGCAGAAGAGATTTCCTCAAAGTTGTTTAAGACAAGAATGGAGAAGTGGTCCAAATCAGAGCCTGCTCCCATCCTTCTTCATTAACTTTGACATCTTTAATTGTCCAGGAATATCCCGTGAGCATTGTAGAGTCCAAGATCTCCCTTTTGTGTATGTAAACTCACCCCCTGCTTCCATGTACCGATGTGGCTGCTGGACAGCCCTCTGTCTCAGTGCCAAACCTTTGCTTTTAGGTCTTTATCACAAAAGACATCACATAAAGGAAAGATGAGAGTACAGCTCAACAACTGAATGATTTAATGCCAGATTCTCTGCAGGTTTTGTGATTATTTCAATCTAAATGTTGTGAATGTGGGAAATTAGCACTCAAAAGCAATTGAAGAACTTGAAGGAAGAAAAAAGTATGAAGATACCTAAACAATCTTAATTTTGCCTTATATTGGGCCCTCTCTGTAATTATGCTACCATGATTAAAATGTATTTGTTGTCATCCCAGATTATACTACTTAGAGTTTTAATTGTCAGTGACAAAAGCTGCATCTTTCCCAAATTACAACCTCATTTCTCCAAATATAGCCTATACAGAAAAATTCAGGAATTTTGACTGGATAGAGGTCTGTCAAGTCTTCATTAGTCCCTTGCAAATATCACTCAGAACAAAGAAAAAAAAGTAAAATACGCTGCAACTCTTAAATAAATCCCTTTTAATCCTTATAATTCATAAGGTATCTAATGGATTTACTTTTCATTCTCTGACAGTGTGTGCTGCGCATTCTGGAAAGAAGTACTTTTTCACGCTAAATAAAAGCTAAATCCCTCTTGGAAGGGAAGGAGAAAGCAGCCATTCCTGGGGAGCCATGCTGAGTGCCTCTGCCTCGCACCCCCATCCCATATAACCCAGCTCAGGTCGTGACTCTGCAGATCGATCCATCCTGTGTAGCTGAGCTGTAACCTCAGACAGAATTAGAGACATTAAAATGCCTGCAGAGCTAATTGCATCTGTGGCCAATGTTCAGCTGCTGAATACGGGCAACAGAGAAATCTGTTACCAAGCTGACCTTCCCGAGGAGATATCTTGAAAAGTCAGTCCAGTGCCCTAGAAACGCTGCACAGCACTTGGGATCGGGTTTGCAGAGGCCACCACGCTGTAGTATTAGGTCCACAACCTCGACATGTCCCTAGGAGCCCACGGGAGCTTTATCGCAGGGAGCCCTCTGGTAATTTCTTCCAGGACACGATGAACCATATCCTGAAAAAAGCTCTTGAGCTGGAAAAGTCAGCCACCTGTTGGTCCCTGGCCACACTCCCCAGGCTACTCATGAATTTTCAGACCTCAGTTATAAATCATTTCTTTTGCTGACTGAAGAGCCCTGCTCAGTCCTTCCTTGTTTGGATGTCTGCTCCTACCTTGGGCCATCAGAAATGGAAGGTTTCTCCCTCGGGGCCAGGCTGCCCCATCCCATATGACCTCAGACCTGGTTGCTGCAGGTTCGGCAGCTCCCTCCAGCTCAACCAGGCTCACACCATAGTAGCTACCCCCGAGCCTTGTCCATGTGCTTCCACTTACTGCCCTGTGCAGGTTGCTCCATGATCAACTGGTTCAGCTTGGCCAGTCCAGCCTTATATTTGCAAATCCTTTCCCTCCCAGGGGCTAGGTTTGCAGGCCTGAGTTTTGTTTAGGTACGTTCAGATTATAGCTCAGAAATGAGTGTAAATGAAAAACCTGCTTTCGTGGGAACCAGAGGGTTTATTCTAAGTGGGCCATGAAGTGACACCCTAATTCAAGATCTGCTGTTTCTTAATTCTCAAGAAAAGCCTTTTTTTTTTTTTTTCCTAATGTGCATTGGTGCATTACAAAAATTTCTTAGCGTTACAGGGCTGGCATGTGGGGAGCAGAACTGAACCCCCTTGTTTAGCTGTGGCCAGCAAAGGCTCTGAACTGTGCCAGGGTAGGTTCATGGCTGGTTTAAGCCCCTCTAACTCCTCGGCTGGCCCTTGCATCTGGAGAGCTGTGGGTAACATGGCCAAAAGACTCGATCTGATTTGTGCTTGCTTGGTCCAGCAGCAGAGAGATAGGGGAGAGGTGGTGGGGAGGGGGGCACAGTGGAAGGGTGCCTGAGTTCAGGGTCACTTCCCACATGGTAGGTCCCTCCTGGGATCAGCCCAGGGGGAAAGGAGCCAGAAGAGATATGAGGAACCTCTTCAGGGCTTCCGTCCTCTGCTCAAGGGAGGCTTTTAAGCTCAGCTCCCTGCTCACCCGCCCTTGCAGAGCAACCCTCTCTCACTGCTCCTCTCCCACCCCCAGCAGGAATTGCTCTTTTCTCCAATAGATGTTTTAAGGAGTTTGCAAACTGTCAGTTTAAAAGCCTCAAGCTGGAAGGCTCCCCTTCCTCCTACCAAGCCCAAGGGGACAGACAAGATGAAAGGCAGTGCCAGGAGGACTAAGGAGCCCCCATCCCTCACCCCAGCACACACAGGCACGATCTTCTGCTTTCTGCTGGATGGCCCCATAAGCAGCTGCCCAGATGGTGAAGAGCTGGACACATCCGCATGCAGAAATACTCGTGGTGTGAACCACAGGTGATGTTTCAGGTGTGCTTATCTGGTCTAGCCTCGCTTCTCAAGTCCCACACGCAACAAATTTGCAGTGCTGCTGCAAGCTCCCCGTGCCAGGGTAGGCAAGCCGCTGTGTTTCTCCATGCTATTTTCTTCCTCAGAGAATAAAACCAAGCTAATCGTCCTTCTGCCCTCTCTCTGTTCTGCTGTACCAGCTCCGCAGATGGCAGATGGCTGCTCGCCACCACGGGCTGGGTTGGAGCCCAAATCGGCTGGGGGCTTTGGGGCGCTCCAGTGCTGCGTGGCAATCACAGCGAGGGCGGGCAGTGAGCACCTGGCTCCTGCAGCCAGGTCCGTTGTCTTCACCGGTGGGAAATTTGCACCCGCAGGTTCAGGGAAAGCAACAAGGAAAAGAAAATAAAGGCTGGGTTGGAAAACATTAAGGTGAAATAACCTCCTCCCGCACACATAGTCTGTGTTGGAGACGAAGAACCTCTCCCCATGCAGGCAGCTCCTTCTGCACCCCATTCTCTACCGGGGGGCTTGGCTCTGGGTGCGCATCTCAGGGGGCTGTGCCCTCGGGCTGGCTGATCCACTGCACGGCCTCACAGGCGTCACTCCCGCGCCACAAAACCCACCGCCGCTCCCCAGCCGGCGGCGTTGCTAAGTGACAGCTGATTTACCACATCCCTTACCCACCCCGGCACCGCAGGAAAGCCAAGGAAGAGGTTCGGGCAGTGCTGGCCAGACCTCAACCCTGACGCAGCCAGGCAGTGCGTAACCCACATCTGGACAGGCCACCTTAACCTTTCGCTCTCTGGTGTTTAAGGTCAAACCCCAGCATGAAATGGAGCCCGCAGAGAGATTGGGCCATGCACGCCAGGAGCTGTCATGCCTGGTGGGTTGTGGTGGGGGGGTCATCAGGCAGCAGGAGAGTTTTCTCCATTTGTGCCTTCTCCTGCAACAGCAGGAGCAACCTCTTGCTCCTATGGCTGCAGGTGGTGCAACCTACAGAAGGCTGAAGGGAAAAGATGCCTCTCTGCAAAATCAGTGGGGAATGGGGTTAGGATTAATAAAAAATTCATTTTCAAGTGGCTCACCTGAGCTCTTCTGTAGGAAAGGAGTCAGTGAAGGAGTCTTCTTGTAAAGGGCAAACCCCCACATATCATATCGGTGCAGGGTTGTACCACCCCAAGGGAAGGGGGTAGGACACCATCTTAAGTGGGAACGTGCAGGAGGGAAGCACCGTGTTCTCTAATGACAAGGCCTCTCACGGCTCTGGGCTGGAACCAAACCAGTAGTGTCACAACTCTGTTCCCATCCAAAACCCATGCAGGGTCAGCCGAGGAGCTCTGGGTCCATTGCCAGGGGAGATGGCTGAGCTGAGAGGAGCCTGAGGTCCGGTCTTGTGCAGGAACAGTGGTGGCTTGCAACGTGTTCCATCACTTCACACAAATAACAATTGCTACCTCTGGTAAAGATGCTGGAGCCTCTGCAATGGAAAACAAGCACAGTTATCTCCACCTTGCAGTGTGGAAAGCAGCTTACCCAGAAATATCAGGTGTCCCTAGTTTCCAAATGAAAAGAGCTTTCTGTTCCTTGGTGTATTAGATTCCAGCTTTTGAACTTTTTGGCTAATTTTTAACAAAATTTGAGAACAAGTTTTGTGAAAACAGAGAAAGAGAGAGAAAGAGAGAGAGAGACGCGTGCACATGCGCACAAAGGACCGGTCAGTCAGCGCACACGTATGACCAAGGCAGGCTTGAAGAATGCCCTCTTTTGTCTGCTGGTACCCTAAGGCTAATATATGCTAATTAAAGCCTGTGGTTTTTAAAGGCAGAGTTACACCGAGCACAGCAGCGGTGTTAAACTGCAGAGAGCCACAACTTTTCCTAAAGCAGCAAGTCTCTCCCTTTCAGGGTAAGCTCGGAGTAGCAGCAAAAACAAACAAAAAAAAGCCCAACACAACCCTTAAAACCTCATCCCATTGAATCATCAGATGTCTGCACAGAGCTAATAAGAAGGTAGAGCATGTTATTTGTTCATTTATTTATCGCCCTTCCCCGCATAGCCGATGGGAAGAGGTGGATCTGCTTCCCCTGGCCTTTCTTGCAGCTGAGCTGGGCAAGCAAAGGTGACACTGATGTTTTTAGGGCACTGTTAGGACACCTTGCACGGATTAGGGGCCACTGCATGCATCTAATTTGATGGCTGACCTCATCCAGACTCGCACCTGGGTCACACTGCCACAGCGACGGCTTTTGGCAGAGGCCAGAGGAGCTAGCTACGGGGGCAGCACCTCTGCCACCCTGGCAGGACGCTGGGTCAGTTTCCATTCTTGATCCCACTTCATTCCCCAGCCAAGCCCACCTTCCAGCTGATCTGCCACATCCGTGTCACTTACCAGTCCCGTTGTTGTGGGGTTTCTTTGGCTTTGAGAGTAACACGGAGGGTAAACTCCTGAGAATTCAAATCATGTTGTGTTTGCAGCAGCAAGCTCCCCACCTGGATATTCATTGGTGAGAAAATAAGATTCCCGGAAAGACTTTTGCCTGTAGACAAACATTTACACCTTTAATACTTTTTTTTTTTTCTCCTTCTTGTGAGTATTTTCCTAGTGCCTTTTATTTTTATTTATTTCTATTTTTTCGTGGCTGTAAGAACCTCTGACTAACGCACGGAAACTGTGTTCTCCTTTCCATGCTGCATGTGCTGCATGGGTGGGGTATTTAATGGTTTGTTTAAATTCTGGCAGCTCTGCCTGCTTCCCTCCAGATCCACCTCCTGCGGCCCTCAACCTGCAAAGCCTATTCGAAGGGGGCTGTGAGCTCTCAAACACCAGTGGGTTTCGAACCAACTTGTCACCAAAGAGGAGCACCCCATAGATATATCCCACATCTCCCCGGGGATGTGGATGGAGTCAAAGGGGAGAGGCAGGGAGCGAGGGGTAGAGCACACCGGCTGTCTCAGGATCCCTCTCCCTCAATGCCAGCTCAGTCTGAATTAAGAATCAGCATAAAAATATAACCCTGGGGTGTGTTACCTCACCCCTATGCAGTGAGAGAGACCACCATTTGCTATCAATGTCTGCTCCTGAGGGTGTGATGGCTGCCAGGGCCTCCACAACAAGGATTTAAGGGTTCTCTGAGCAAATGGACTCAATATCTTCTTGGGTTTGTTCCCTGGGGGTCTTTCTCCTTCATATCACTCAGGGATAGGACTGACGAGCATCACAAGCACCTGGCTAAGCTGGCAGGGCAAAAGTTTTCAAGCAAAGGACTGGAAATAATTCATCTCAGCAGGACAGTGAGAAATACACCCCGCTACTGCAGACAAGTCTGAAAGCCACCACTCCAGGCAGGCAGAAGGGAGTCAATGGTGGCTGTGAAGCCCTGCAGTCAGTGCCTCTTAAGGACAGAGGGAGGAGAACAAATGAAGGAAGAGAAAGGGAAGCCTTTTGGTGGCAAATAACTCCCTGCTGGGAGGAAAGGCTTCGCAAAGGAGATGGAGAGAAGCAACAGGACAGAGACAGCCTTTGGGAGATGGCTGAAGGCAGCTGCCCACAGCTCTGCCTGCAGTGGCTGTGAGCAGAGAGGGCTCTGCCAGCCCTTTCTCGTGGAGAAGAGCTTCTAGAGCAGAGAACAGCAGTACTGCAATCACACAAACGAGAAATGAAGACAAGTAGTCAGTCAGTCAGTCTGATACTGGTTTACCTTGCCTTAAAGACTGGCTTTTGGTGCACCCACAGCATCTATATGATCTTCACTTCCATCAGACAGTGAAATGGAGGTGTTTGGTGAAGATGAAGCCTCCCAAGGCAGTTTCCCCATGGGGGCCCAGAAGAGGGTGTTGCAGCGATGCTGCATTGGGGCTGGGGGAGCTGGGAGGCCTGTGTGGGTCCTGGGCTGGGCTGTGGGTGCTGGGGTCTTTGGGGTCATCTGAGCAGGACTGAGGGGTCACTCAGAGCATGGCTGCTCTCAAACTCTGAGTTGTGTCTGCAGATGAGTGTGTGTTACGTCTCCTCAGCCCTTGGGATGCCAATGTGTCACCACTGGTTGGGAGTGGGGGGGCACATCCCTCTGGGTTATGTGTATGTGCGTGTAGGTATGTGCCACCTCTCCCCAGGCCTCTTTGGAGGATGGAGATTCATCTCTGTGTGTGTGCACATGTGTAGCTGTGCACGCGCGTGCACGTGTGTATGTGTGCATGCATGTGTGTGTGCATATACAGGGGGGTGTGCAGGTGAACGTACGCATAAATAGGGTGTATATGCATGGGGGGGGTGGGCGCATGTCTCTGCATATTTGTGTGCACATATTTGTGCCTGTGGAGACGGACGTGTGCGTGTGGGTGTGTGTTCGTGTGCCCCTGCGTATGTGTATACGTATATAGGTGTGTGTCTGACCGCAGCCCCCAGCCCCTGGGCAGGGGGTGCCCCGCCTGCCTGCGTGTGTGTGTGCCTTGTGCCACATCTGCGTGTGCAAGCCTGCCTAGCCACCCCGCGGGGGTGTGCGTGCCCCGGGCTGTGCGTGGCGGGGGGCGGCGCCGGCCCCGGCCCCGCTCCCGCAGCCGCGGCGCCGCCTCCTCTCCCGCCCCGGCCCCGCTCGCTCGCTCCCTCCCTCCCTCCCTCCTTCCCTCCCGCCGCCGCAGCCGCACCGAGACACAAAAAGCGGCTGGGGCAGGGCTGGGCAGGGCCGGGCAGGGCCGCGCCGGCACCATGACGGAGACCACCAAGACCCACGTTATCCTACTGGCCTGCGGCAGCTTCAACCCCATCACCAAGGGCCACATCCAGATGTTCGGTCAGTCCCGCCGGGACCCCCCGGCAGCGGGGCGGGAAGGAGGGGGGAGGCGGGGGGGGGGAGGGCCGGGGTTGTACCCCGGGGTGTGTGGGGGAGCGTTTTTGGGGGGGTGCAGCCCCGCTCCCGGGGGACCGCAGCGGGGGACGGGGGGGGGGGGGCGGGGGGAGGCGCGGGGCCGCCCCGGCCGGGCGCTGTCCGCGGCGGGCGGTGCTGAAGGCGCCGCGGGGCGGAGGCCGACCCGGCCCTCTGCCCCCCGGCCACACCGAGAGCCAAGGGCAGAAAGGCTGGCATCCAGCCCTGGGTTATGTTTCCCTTAAGATAGCGGGGTTCCCCTCGTCTGCCCTCACCTTGTCATGCTCCCGCCCCCACAAACCTCCAGGGTCGGTCCTGGCAAGGGCTCCTGGCGGTGTTTGTAAGATGCCGCTTGCCCATTGGGTCTGCGAGTCTGCGGTCGCTGCAGCACTTTTATATCCTCTCTGACCAGGAAGGGAGGGAGGGACTGGTCCAAGCAGCTAAAGCCAGGTATGGCAGAAGTGAACAAAAATATAGGGAGTTAATTGAAGTTTTAGAATACCCAACCTTTAGATTGATAATAGGTTGGAGGAATCAGAAATGTTCATGTGAGATGACTGATAATACTGAGCATCCATGAGATGATCCAAATGATGGGCATGCTAGAATCACTGCCACAGCCTGTTCAGGCAAGATAGGAGGGAGAGAGGGATGGAGGAAGGGCAGTCTCTGTCAAAGGCAGTCTGACATGCCATAAACACTGATGGTTTGAGTAAAGCTTGAAATGCCTGGAGATCCCCATGCAAACAGTGACTTACCCAGGGTGGGGGCGAGTGCTGTAAGGGTGAAGTGTCCGCTGCAGACCACCGAATAAAACGGGATTAGAAAGACCAGCTCCTCTGACATCCCTTTTCAGAGTGCAGAGAAAGGAGCCACCCTTGATGTATGATAGGAGATTTGAGGCTGGGGAGCAGATGCTGAAGGTCTCATGCTACAGCTGGAGAAGCATCCCTGGGGTTTCTAAAAGCTGTACAGAAGTTTCAAAGCACAAAAATAATTGAAATCAGCTTGGGGTATTTCTACGTCAGATCTTGTTTTCATAGATCATAATGAGTTGGGCAGCAGGCTAGAAAATGATGATTTTCTAGATGCAAATGATCACATTGTTATTCCATTTTATACATGCCAGAAAATTGTAATCCTAGGCATCAATATACCTTAAACTTCAAAAAAATCCTATACCTAATGCTAAAACCTATTGCAAACAATAAGCAACAAGAGGAACTATTTAAAAATAAAAAATAATTAAATGAAATTACAGGGACTTGGTTGATAGAAGCAACTATTGATAAGACAGAATTCTATGATTCACATTATTTAGTCCTAGATGATATTTTGATTAAGAAAAGTAATAATAAAAATATCAATGTGGCCCATATTCAGAGGACTAAAAACAAGAAACAAGACGTATTTTAGAAAATAAGGATCAGTGAGATATTGGTATGCAGTGGGTGTGTTTTTAGTAGACTTCTGATGAGAGATTTTTTTCTCAGTACTGGTCAGTATCTTTATCAATGACCTGGAAGAAAATATATAATCCCATCCAGTAAAAAGTACCAATGACCCGAAAGTGGGTAGAATATCAATTAACGATGGTAATGCATCAGTTGTGCTGCTGGAATTGGGTTGTTTGATAAAAACAGCTTGTTCAAACAGTGAAGTCAAATGCAAAGTCATATGTCCAGCAAGGAGGAATGCAGGTCAAATATAAACAACAGGCAAACGTCTTCTGCCGAACAGCAACTGTGTCAAGGACTGAGGAGTGATAGTACGTAGCCAGATGAATACAAACTCTGTGTGACACTGTAAATAAAGCAGCAAATGCAATCCTTGTAGATATAAGCAGAGGAATATCAAGCAGAAGCAGAAAGGTTGTAGTATTTTAATGTACAGTGTTAGCAAAACCCTTCCTGGAGAAACAGTAGCAAGAATTATGGCAGGTCTGGAAACCAGGCTTTGTGGCAAGAGTCTAAGAGAGGCTCAGTCTACATCCATCCTAAAGATGTTAAGGAGCAACTTGATCATCGCCTTTCAGTGTCTGCTTGGGGAAAGGATATATGGTATATCATGGAAAGGGGCTCCTTTATCGAGCAGAGGAAGGACTGGTGAGATGCCAGGAACAGGTCTGGATACCACACAACTTCAAAGTGCAAATATGGTATGTGGTTTTGAGTGAGGGTAATCAAGTAGTAGGAAAAAAATATTTGGGTACCTGATGGATTCTCTGTCACCTGGACGCTGTAAATGAAAATTCAGACATCTTTCAGGAAGACACATTTTAGCTCAAAAAGGATGGCTTGATGTGGAAATTTTCTATGCATATATTCTGTAGACATCCTGGAATATAAGTCTTGAGATAACCGATAGGTACAAATGAGTCTTCTACAAGAAAAAGGCCCAGAATTTAGCTTAATCCATGTACATTTTTGTTTGAGGAACACTTCCCCCCAAGTGTAAAAGAATAATCATGTGAAGCCATAGGAATCTCAACCAAAATCTGTGTTACTCATTTAGCTCTGTGCTATATGAGTCCAACAAAAACAGTACTCCATCCTGTAAATGTTGTATTTCAAACAGCTGAATTTGTGCAAAAATATTGTCTTTATCTTTCAGACAAAAATTTGGGCTTCATGAGCCTGTTAGGAGGATTTTTTGCTTAACATAGAGAGGTATACTTTTTCTGTTTAACACACGGCACTAATTAAGCCAAAAGAAAGTATAAGGTTTGCCCTGTTATGCCACTGTAGACATACCATTGTATGCCATCATAATTTTTCTCAATTATGAGAATCATGATAAGCAACAGCCTTGCTCACCATGTTTTATTCAGGCCAAAAGCCAACGTCTTCCCATAGGATTTTTGCCCAAACAGGAGAAGGGTTAATTATTTGGAAGTATCTTCTAGTGGGGGAAAGGTTCCCACTGGGTTATTTTTTTCCATGTCATGTGAATTTAAGACTCAGTATCATCATTATCCTTGGGTTTCCAGGTAGCTGGGATGTTTGTTACAACCCCAGACCTGCAACCGCAACCCACCACTGACCCTCTTGTCTGTGCAGAGCCAAACTAACTGCAACAGGGCTCCTCTGTCAGTTACAAGGCTGGGTCAATAGGGCTCACCAAATGAGACTGATTCACGTCTGCATATAGAAAATGAATGCCATGCATATAAATTAATAATTAACTTAAGATATATAACATATAATAAAAAAGTAGGTGAGATACGGTGCTGTACAGCCATCCATACCAAGGGGTTGAGACAAACACCCACGTAGACCTGAAAACACTCTGAGTTATTTGTGGTATCAGATGTTCTTTGAGATGTACGTATGTTCTGAGTCACAAATTTGAGTTGTATTTTCTAGCTTTTTGTGGCTATGAGAAACAGTTTAGGATGCTATGGTTGGGGGAGGGGGGAGGAAAGGCAGGAGTAGAGAAAAGGGCAAAGATTGTTTCTAAAACTTGAGATTAACATTGGTGGCCTTTAGCCTGAAATGAAACTCCATTTTTATCCTAAAGAGGCACAGGGAAGGAAAAGCAGATCCCATGCAAAAAGTCTTGTAAATTGGAGAAAAATAAGATTTGGAACAAAATCCTGCATTAAAGCCACATGAAAACCCCACCAACTGTTCTGTGCCAGAGAGCCCAGCTGCTCACCTCGGCCAGCACGGCTGGAAAACACCCAAACTCAAACCAATTCACTTTATTTTCCCACTGACACTCAGAGAAACACTGAGCACGGGGTAGATGCTTAACCATCCACCCCTGCAGCTGGCTCAGGAGGGGAACCTCCGAGATGTCCCCACCCTGACTCTGGCATCCATGTGCTGAACTACTGGGTTCATAAGGAGCAGTGTCATCACCAGCAGTGGGATTTGCTGCCTAAAGGACACCTCCCTCCATCTTGGCCTCGCTGCAGTTCACCTACTGCTTCCTTCCCATGCAAGAGATGCTACCCAAAGGACAAAAGCCAACAAACCAATGTCAAAAGCAAAATCTAATCCGTGAAGCCCTGCTAACACACCAGAACCAGTGCTGGCACTCTTCCAGATGACAAGCTTGTGCTTGCTTTGACAATTAAACAATTTCCCCGCCATGTCCCAGCTCAAGGAACCCCAACAAAACAGCGTCCTCCTCCTGCCTGGGGCTCAGAGCATGAAAACCAAAGGGCAGCCCTTCAGAGCAAGGTAGAAAGTGTATTTTTCAATAAAAAAAGAGCGGTTCACTTGGAAGGTGGCCTTGGGTAAAATACTGGGGTTAAAGGCATCACCACGCAAGGTCAGAGGCTTCAGGTTTTACATAGTTCTCCCTCCTGGTGTTTCAGGGTTGCGGAGGAAGGCAATGGAGTGCCAGATTTGGAGGGAAGGTTCTGAGCGAGCTTTTTTGTAGCTCTGTGGGGGAAAGGGCTTGTGTTGTCCTGTGGATCTGTGAAAATGGGAGGGTTGTTCTGATGATTTCTGCAAAGTGAAACATGGCGGGTTTGGTGTGGAGAGATGATATCAGGCCAATCAGGATGCAGTGTTTTGATACTGATTTTTTTTTTTTTTCCTATTTCCATTTGATTCATTTTTCTTCAATTGTAGAAGAAAAGACCTCTCTGTATATGCCCATGTTCCCCATTTTGGCATGTTAGACTTATTTTTTTTTGCCTTTCAAAGTTCTGAAATTTCTCACAACCCATCCTTTCACATGCAAACTTCTGGCTTCAAGGAGACAGCCTGGCTCACCAAACACAGCTTTATTTCTGCTTTGCTCTAAGAGCAGCTTCAACTCCAGGGCTTGGGTCTCCTATCAAACCCAACCCTCTCTGACACATCTCCATTCCCCTTTTCCACATCTGCTCATCAGCCTTTGATTAGCAGATCTTTATTGGGCATTTCCCTTCCCTTACCCTCCAGGCCGCATGGTGCCCATGAGGTCCAGCAACATGGAGGCTGGGGGCAGCGGGAATCCTCAGAGGCAGCAATTTGGGTGACCCCCAAGGAAAGGTTTGGGACAGTATTATTTGAGTCTGTCAGAGACACTTGGGGTTTTTTTATAGCTATTTTTTTGGGGCACTACCAAGTATTTGATAGTGAATAGATGATTTTGATCAAATCTGTCATTTCGGTCTGTATCCAGGGCATCTCATCTCCTGTGCATTGGTTTATGGAGTGATGGGTTGCTCCAGGTCTGATTACATGGGAGGAAGGGGTTTGAGAGATATTGTTCAGATGTGGCCTTTTCATAGGGAGTCTCATTACCTTAGATGTTTTAAACCTGCTTGGCCACCCACTTCCCACCCACTTCATTTCAAACAGTGCCAGGACACGGACTTGCACCAAAAAACATAGCTCATAGATAGGGTGATTCTTGAAATTCAGCAAATCTCCACTATTTTTTCCTCCCCCGCCCTTTTTGTCTAATTAGAATTAAATTTGCTCTATATCCTACATGCATCTGTTTTTGAAGAGAGTTTATATCCCAACCAACAGCTGGGTAAAAAATGCTTCTGATGGAAAATAATGGAAGAGGACTCTGCAATCAAAAGTAAAACCCTCTGTTGTGTGGCTTCTTAAGAAAATTTGAGCAATTAGAAATCCCAGCAGGCTTCTCTTTGATTATTCAACACAGTCCTTGTAGAGAAGCAGCACTGAGGTCTGTTGCATCCCATAAAGAGGGTTTTGAGAGGAAGAGATGGAGTTTTGTAAGTAAAGAGGGAAGATGAGGCAGGAGCTGAGGCTTTTGTTTATAGTGTGTTGTTTTAATATCCTGAATTTCAAGAATCACTTTTTTTTCTTTTACTTTATTGAGATGACTGAACTGCAGAACAGTTTAATGAGAGCACTGCTGCCTGGGACAGAGCTGGGAGAAATGGGTGAGCAGAATGACAGCTCGCCTTTTCTCCTTTTGCTTAAATGTGAATATATCTGCAAATGACCAGAAGCAAAATTCCACTTCCCCACCCCCATCTAGCAAAAGCTCGTCAGGAGCTCGAGAGAGGCTTTGCCTCTGCCATCTGCAACATGAGTAAGAAGTCAAGGCCTCTGCAAGGCTGCCTCGTGTTTCCATTTCATCTCTGGGCTGAAATCTGAATGCGTAATTAGCCAGAGCAATCGATGGAGCGAGAGGTGGGTAATGGGACTCCAGGAGGACCTGATTCAGCCCTGGCTTTGCTCTGCACGGTGTTGGTGGGGCTCAGGCAGCACAGGCTGAGTGGCAGCAGGAAGAATCCGACCCAGGGCAAAGCCAGGACAAATGTTACTTAGAACACCTGGGGCAATTTATTGGACCTGGGGCTTTCAGCAGCTTTTTAAGTTAATGCTGGCCAGGCTCTGCAATGCTATAGAGGAGGTTCCACTGACAGCTGCTGGAATCACAGCAAACAGCCAAAATCTTTCATAGGTGCAAGGGGTCTGGGAGGGCAAGACATGCCCAGCCCGGCCAAGTGCTCCTGGCTCAAAGCGGTGGTAGGCAGCGAAACCGGTTACCCCAGCCTCATGCTGTGGTGGGGTGAGTCACTGACAGAGCTCCACTCCCAGGACTTGCCCAAAACATGCTGAAACTGCAGTTTCTTGGGTTATGTGATGGGAGGACAGAGCAGAACCAGCAGGACCGCAGCACCCATGGCTTTTTAGGGTACCATTATACATCAGTTAATGTCACATTCCCATCACTGCACCCCATACAGACTCTTTTTGTCATGATCTTTATCACCAGCTTCCTGCATCTCAAGCATCTTGTCTCCTCTTTATGACCCACAGAGAGGAGTTTTCCCAAGCACCGGATTAAACTCCATCAATAACTACTCAGGGATTCTTTTAAAATATTTATAAGCTCTTAAATATTTAGCAGTATTTATTACGGTCTGTGAGACATTACATTGTCTCTATGACAATGCCACCTCCCAAAATGTGCCACGTTTCTTCTCTTAATTCCACTGACTATGAACAAACTCAGCAGTGAGAAATCTAGTCCTACAACCTCATTCAAGAAAGAAACAGGGGCTCTGCTTCTATTTAAAAAGTGTTTGCGCTCGTTAAGATGCTCACACCTCCCGCATCGTCTTCTCTGATGCATTTTAATAGCAGCCTGCGCGATGCCGAGGATATCAATTACGTGAATGCTAAACCCCAGCAGTGGCAGCCTATGTCTCTCGTGCGACTTTGGGCAAGTCACTTAATCTCTCCCGGCTGGTGCAATGAGGGGGACTCATGTCTCAGCTTTCCCTGCCAGGCTGCCGTGGGTTTGTATTGGGTATCGCAGCAATGGGGGACATGGGTAGGAGCATGATTAGGCTGATCTTTGTGCATCTGAGCAGCAGCTGGCCCAAAATAGATATCCTCACCCCTGCATGCCCGTGCCTCTGAAATCCCTTCCAGCAGCAAAGCAGATGAGCCGCAAGGGGTCCCCCAAGCAGAGGAAGAAGGCACAGAGATGCATCAGAGCTGGGGTCAAGACCACGTCCCACCACTTGTGGCCGGGGAGCAAGGGGCAAGCAGAAACAGTCCAGCTGTGTTGAGTGTGCAGCACAAGTAACCCTAACCTTTACCCTAGCCCTAACCTCCACCTGGGACCAAGGAGCCCAAAGCAGCTACGAAAAGGCCTGACAACCTTTAAGACAGAAAAATTAGCCTAAGATGGAGATAAAGCCAGGGCACCTCTGAACTTTGAGTTAAGCATGTCCTCTCTGGCATCTATAACCCCTGAATCCAAACACTCCCATGGTGCCACCAGTGCCCAGCCAAGCAGGGCTAGATTTTTGGGGCTCCCTGCATGGAGAAAGCTGGGCAAAATCCGTAGTGCCCATCACAGTCCTGAAAACAAACCAGGGCCAGGGCATAGCTCTTGTCCCCACGAAGCAGAATTTGGGAACAGAAAAACCTAGTGTCTTTAGAAATATGTGTTTTCAAGGGCCACTACAGGGCTTGCCGCAGGAGACAAACTGAGATATAACTGTTTTGGAGCTGGAGTAAGAAGCAGACATAGAGGAGCTCCCCACGGGATGGGTGGAGAGCCCATCTCAAAGCCAGACAAGGAAGGACTTGCTCAGCCCCTGCTCCACAAAGGTTTCTACTTTCATTGAAAATCCAACAGCCTCTAATTGAGCTTAAGCTTTCCCTGAGAAGACCACATTTTGCTAGGGCTTATTGGCAAGGGAAGTAAGAAAATCCAGTTTTCCCAGAGAGAACTTCCAAGATGTGTTGGGGATGCTGAAAGGCATAGCTTTGCTTCTGGCACCTTTGCTTTGTGCAAAGACATCGTCGATGCTTCTTTTGGGGGAAATGGGGCCTTGTGAATAGATCTGCAAAGAGAGAGGGTTTCACTGAGCTGTGCAGCCAGGTGACACGCAGCTGTAGCAGTGGGAACATGACATCCCTTTGGTGTCACCATGAGGCCTACCTTGGCTGCCTCGCCACCCCATGCTGTCACCCAACATCCCTCCAGCCTTTCTGCATCTCCATAGATGGGATGTTTTCTGCCTGCACGGTCTTGGTTCGGCCAACACAGCTCCCTACCAGGGTCAGCATCTTCAGATGCTTTGCCAGCAGAGACAAGCCATGGGTCAGCCTCACGGCACGGGGCTCAGCCCCACGTAGAGGCAATCCAAGACCAGCAGAGAGCCACCAGGCAAATGCTCCCCGTTTCTGCTCCATGGGGAATCGGAGACTGTAAATACTCCGTTCCTGGTAAGGTTGTGATCTTGCTGTGTGTCAGCCTGAAGGAGCAGCACGACACACGCCAGGGCGTACAAAGCACTGCCTTTGATGTGCTACAACGGCTTGGAAATGAAAACAAACGTAGCACTTGCATGAGGAAATTAGGGCAGTGGAAATCAAGCGTGGAAATCTGTTGGGGCTTTTTCCCCCCTGCTTCCATTTGAAAAAAAAAAGAAAAAAGAAAAAGGCACTGGGTGACACCCACTTCCCAGCCCTGTGGCTGGCTGAGACGGGGACCGGGACCTCTCCAGGGGTGAACACTGAGGTGCATGTCCTACTTTGGCTGTGCCACCCACAGCCTGGTGGAAGTGAAATATAAGACCATGGCGGGAAAATGAAAACATTTGCCAGGTGCCTTTTGCTGCTACCCTTGTCCTGCTTGACTTTATCCACGGGCCCAGGGCGATAAAAGTCCTGACTGCTCTCTTTTGAAATGATTATCTGGAACACCCTCCCCTGTACTTGCCAAACAGGTTATTTTTGCTCCTGATATTTAGACTCTTCTCAAAGCCAAGATACAGACACAGAGTACCAGCTCCAGGCCAGATTCATGCCTCAAATTGATGTTGCTTTAGTGCGGGCAGTGTGTTTACATCGCTTTACACCAGCCAGAGAGCCGTTAGCCTTGAAAACCCTATAGGAGAGACAGATTTCAGCTGAAATCACTCTGACTGCTTTCTGCCCGGTCCAGCTGCAGTGATGTCCACTCCCCCACTGATGGTTTGTACTTAGATATATCCCAGTGCTCACAGAGATATTTTAGATTAGGCGCTGGTAAATGCACATTTTGGCAAATTTCTCTCTAAAAACCAAGGAAAATACTACACTGAAAGAGGAAAACTTGCTCCCCTCCACCATACACCATGCTACAGTGTGCGCAGCCTTTGCTGACTTATGGGGCAGCCAGCCAATGCACCAGCCAGGGAGAAGTGCGTGACCTCTCACTTTTCACTTCAATGCCATGCATACAGACACTCTTCTTACCTAGAGATGCTTAATCCTTCTCTGAGGGCTTCTAAGCAGGGTGTTCTAGTGCTGTCCTGTGGTAGGGAGCTCAAAAAACATCCTTCTTTACATGAAGTCATCTTCCTCATCCATTTTTGTCTGCTAAGAGTTGCTTTTACCAGGTTAGATGATTCACCTCACCTCACCCACCCCAAGACCTCTAAGACACCCAGGCAGGAGCTCTGGGTGTCAAATATCAGGTGGTGGGTGGTCCACCTTGGCAGGACTCAGCTTCCCATCATTCAGGTGAGACCCAGCAACGTGCTGAGCACGTTCCTCCTCTCCCTGTGATAACAGGGCGGAGATCTCTGAGAATAAATTATACTGCTCCTCCCTAGAAGTGGTGAGAGTGACAGCACTGTGCTAATCACCTGCCTGACAGAAAAGTAGGTCCAGTTCCTACCTGGAGAAGCTGGTGGCAGCTTCAACTCAAGCAGCAGCTCCCCGTACTTGTCCTCATGTTGCTCACCTGATGGGCATTGCCTGCTCCCACCTGCTCCACCAGAGCAGGGTGGGATGCTCCAGGGGGAAAAAGTGCTTTGGCCTGGGTTGCTTTGCCAGGCTCTTCCTCAGATGCTTCTTCTCAAGCTCTGGGACCTAGAGGGTTTCTTCGCAGGTTCCTATGTGCCTTCTCACATGCACTGCCCCTTGCAATACTCCAGTTCTGAAAAAAAGAGAGAAAAATAAGATGCCTTCAATTTCAATTATATCAAATAGGCTGTTCCTCTATGGCATCATGTAAGAAACCCGGATCACCTGGGACCAGCCAGGTCCCCTACCCAGGTCCCATATTGTTGAGTCTGCAACAAATGCTTTGCTATTTCTAGGCCAGCTCACTGTGACTCAGTCTTCAGCCCTTTTTTTTTTTTTTTTTGGGTTCGTTTTAAATATTTAGTTTCACTTTTCTGTGATGAATCCACATGTGGTCAACAGATGGTGATAGCGTGAGTCTTGTTAGTCATCATTCGGGCGGCTCTCAGAGTTGGACACTGGTGCAGGGCCTGCAGGGATGGGAGGTAGGAGGACCAGGTACAGCAGCAGCACTTCTGGGGCCTTTCATAGCCTCTGCTTCCACCATGAGTTTCAAAGTATTTGGTGACCGTTGCTTTTTTTGTGCTTATGAAAAGCCATTAAAACAAATGTGCAGCAATGAAGCCATTTAGCATGGAAGTCCCTTCCAAATTTATTACTTCTACAATGCCTGTGTGCAGCTTGGACTCTCAGGGTGGGGGGGGAAATGTGTAACAGAGCAATTAGCTCAGAGATGAAAATCATTAAGAATTAGGGGGCTTAATGAGATTTTTCTACCAACAAAAAGTCTCCTGGGAATCTGACTGAGGTCATCCAAGAGGCACTGAGCTTGAGGAAGGACAGGCTGTTTGTGTCAGTGGGACACACTGGGACCTCCCCAGGCTTGCCTTGGGAAGGGTCAACCCCATGATGAAGAACCACTCTCTGCCCCTCCTCCTGCTTCTTCCCAAAAGAGAAACCTCCCTTGAAGAGCAGTCAGGGATTGTTCTTCCAGTAGAAATGTTGTCTTGCCCCTCCAGGAAGTCCAGGGAATGGAGGCGCCAATGGTTTCCCCAGCTCTAACCAAGGTGCAGATGTAGGTGATGGGTGGGTGAAGATGCTGGCTGAGGCGGAGAAAGTGGCCCTGGGGCAGGGGGGAGAGCTGGGCTCTGAGATGAGTACATCTGATGAATACATCCCTGATTTGGCATTCAGAGTTATATATTTTTTTATTTAAAAAAATTTTAAAATATATATATATATACACACACACACCCCACTCAATTAGACTGAGAATAGCTGCTGGCTCCTTGCCCAAGTTGGGGTCGGGCGTAGAAAGCAACATTTAGGTCCTGCAAGTGCTGCTCAAGAATAAAACAAAGTGTGCTGGCATATCTGGGTCAATCTCCCCTGCAGGACAAGGTATTTTAGGCAGTGGGAAAGTGCCTGCCTTGCCCTCAGCACCTTGTGGCCGTGTCCTGCCTCCCATCCAAGGATGTCGGAGGCCAAATTGCTTGAAATTAAAATGAGATACTCAGGAAATGGTTTTGCCTTCTCCATCGCTCGTGGCTGTGCACTCTCCTCTGCCTTGGCTCTCAGGGAAGAGCGATTAAGACTGTGCAAAACTTTCTTGCCTCTCTGCTTCCTCATGTGTGTTTTCAGAGGGCTAGCGCAGAGCATGAGCGGGCTAAAGCTTCAACCCCAGTGGGTAGAAAGGCATAAATCAGAGCTGGCTGGCAGCATTCCTCCGTTAAAAAAAAATAATATAAAAACAATTAAAAAAAGGAAAAAGAAATTCTTAGGGGTGTGGATGAACCAGATACAAAGGCAAAGCAAATACAATTTGAAATTACACCTTGAAATATTGAACACGAGGAATGTTTGATTTCATTAACATCAATTTAGGTGATGGAGCAGTGCCAGAGGAGCTGAAACATAGTGATTAAATATACACAGTGAGAACCGCCAAAAAGAAACATCTCTTAAATACACGCTGATTTCCTACTGGAGAGGAACAATGCTATTTTTTTCATTCAATCTGGACAAAATCATCACTTATCATTTTTGTAGCCCTGGACCATATCCTTTGGTTCGTCTTTCCCCACCGTCATCTCACAGGAAGGTGGTAGAGCCAGAGCTATTTGAACTGCATTTGCAGGGGAGAGGAGCTAAGCTGGACTGGGGCAGTGGAGAGGTGCCACCAGCACTTGGGAAGGGTCCAAGTGTCATCCCGGTCCATTCCTTCCCCAACACAGTAAGGCTAAGGTCAACCACCAGCTGCCGCAGCGGGGCTGTGCCGGAAGGCACGGAGCCGGGGAGCCACGGCTGAAAGCTCTCCACTGCACAAGCGTGCTGCCAGTGGTCTAATGCATATTTTGGCAGGGTCTACTATTGGTCGTTTATTTATGTCAACAACATTTAAAAGCCATGCAAGACTGTCTGGAGCATTACAGACAATTTACACCAGAAAAGAAACGAGCTCTTCTTTTCCAACCCAACATCCTTGCATTGGTGTTGCAGGCTATAAAGTGCTCATAGAAAATGAAAATACCAGAGTGTTTTTTCTGGGATCCAGCATGGTCTCTGGACATTATAAGTATTTAACAAGCAAGAAATGGGCTGGGAAAGGGCTGGGAAGCCATGACAGAAGGCTGAGCTCAAAGGAGACAAACAGGCCAGAAATGCAACAAACCGGCAGAGGAACAGGACTGAAATTCCCAAATCCAATGGCTTTTCAGACCAAAATCTACTCCTTCCCAGGCAAAAATCTTTGCACAAGTAGGGAGGGAAGGTTGGGAGCTGCACAGATGGCTGGCTGTAAGAAACATGGATGAGAAGAGGAGTACAAAGCCACTACAGTGTCTTTAGCATTAGCCGTGTCTGCAGGGAGACCATGAACCTGGTCCCCACAAGCAGCTATTTTGCATGAAAGACCCAAAAAATTTTGTTGAAAGAGATCTTTTCTGAGAACATGGACCTGGGGGTTCTGAGGAAGCACCACACATCAGAGCTGCCACAGCGGTTCAAAGTGATAACCCACTGAACCCACTGATAACCCAGAGTCCCATTCCAGAAACCCAGAACAGCCAGTGCCAATGCTTGCATGTGGAGCTCCACAGCTTAGCTTCGTGCCATGCACAGCCCCACTTTCTTGTGTTGGAAGACCCAAGGACAGCAGAAGGCCCAAAAGCAGAAGGAGACACAAGGACAGTAGAAGACTCACCCTCTTTGGCCTTTCTGTGTCAGCTATGACCTCCATCCCATCTCCCTGCCCTTGCTGCCCAACTCCTAGCTGCTCCTTGCATGGAGGCATGTTGCTGATCACCAGTAGTTTCAAGATGTTGAGACCCACACCTCCTCCTGCACCTGCCAAGAGCACACACTGTGACAGGAGGCACTGCAACCTCAGCCCAGAGGTGGAATGAACCACCAATAGCCCAGGCACCTCTTAGAAGAGCTAAAGAAATTTTGCCTTGGCTTATACAGAAGATGAGACTCAACGCTCAATGAACTAACATGTTCTGACAGGCTTGGCTATGGCTGCCTGTCACGCTCTTCATTTAGCCACTGAAGAATAAGTCAGTCTGAGAAGATTTAATTTGTAAAAAAAATAATGAAGCTTTAAATGCAGCAGTGTGATTGTAGCACGGACACATCTAGACACTGCAAACTAATGCCACGACCTTGTGCCATCACAAAGCCATGGTGCCACCTGGCCTGAGTCTTCTGCCACCATCCCAACAGCGGGGGTGGCTGCTCCTGCCACAGTGTCAGCCCCACTAGTGGCACAGCTCCTCTCCAAATGGGATTGAGACGTCATATAAGAAAACACAATCATTTTAAAGGCTTTTGCTTTGAAGTGGGTCGCTGTGAAGGTCTGGCTTAGCTGGCGGTTAGATGAACAAGCAAGCCAGCAGAGCCACGTGTGAGTGGGCAGAGCTGCCCCAAGGACGCAGCCCTGCAAGAAAATGGACGTGCTCTGCCCCAAAACCAAGTGAAGATGGACCAGTTTGGGATGTGAAGAGACACTCTGCAAGTTGCAGGCGAGGTAGGATCAGAAGGCAGGTCTTCATGTTTCCAGCTCAGCCCTCTATTCGCTACACCATACTGCTGCTTCATAGCCTGCATGTCGTCCCGAACCCTTACCTTGCAGAGATTTACCAGTCAATACATATATTTTTTTTCCATGCATATTTATGTTGTTTGGTATTTGTGAGGTAGACAACAAGGTCTTTAAACTTCAGATCCCAACTTTATATATATATATATATACACACACATATTTTGGAAAGCAGCATCAATTTTACAGGTTTCTCTAAATAATAACGTGGAAGTTAAAAAATAAATGAACAATTTTGATGGTGACACAGAGAGCAACAACATCCATCCCCTCCCAGCAGCACACCCTTCTGCGAGCACTGAGGCCAGTGGCACATCAGCATCCCATAGGATCCATCCCACTGAAGCTATCGGCCTTGCAGTAGAAACAGGAAAATACTTTTTCTGCTTACAGTCACAGGAATTGTACGGGTTTGCTTGGGTTTCCAATCTTTTGCATGCATTTGTAGGAGATGAGCTGTTTTCTGCCAGAAAAGGTGTTTTATTAAGGCAGGCAGTGGTGACGGAGACTCGGCGTGAGCTCCTGAGAGCCGGAGCTGAGATGACGTGCCACCAGCATGGAACACATCCCCTAAAGATGCAGGCTTGGCACCAGGCTATTTAAATACAGACCTTGAGAAATTGATAGCCAGGCGAGACTGTGGCTTTTGCCACCAAAAACTCAAGGCAAATTAATACCATCAGCCATCCCTGAGAATGCAAAGCAGGGGTTATGTGCAAGGAGTTCAGCTCGTCTTAACAGTGAACTTTATAAAGTTGCTGTATGTGAAGGAAAAGGCATGGAGATGAGTAGATCAGTGTTTTTAATCTTCTTCCAGCAAGGAAAATCAAGTCAGGGTGAGGCAGGGAATAATGAGAGGATGTGTTCATTTAAAACTCGATGGCTTCTTTTTTTTTAGGAAATTTCCTTTTTATTTTAGATTGCATTTTAAATTGCATTATGATATACAAGTAGATGCTGGTCCTTTGCTCTTGGCTTCTCTGCTCACGTGAAGCCCTGGCTCTCCTGCATGGCAGCATGTGTCAGGAAGGCTCCGCTTTGGCTTTTCCAAAAATCGTGCCTGGGTTTTGTCCCTATGTGGTGGTAACCGGCTCCAAGCGTTTCAATTGTCTGGTTGTGTGTGCTTCCAAGGCAGTCAGGATAGCCTTCCCGCAAACCTCCTCTGCTTCTAGGCTCATTCAAAACCATTTCTTTGCTCCTTTTAATGCCTCTTCCAACATCATGGCTCAATTCTTTAATATTGGTTTTTTTGCCATAAATGTCTCTTGATGCTGTTTTCTGTAACTTATACCCCACACAGTCAATTTTTTTTTTCAATCTAGAAGAGATACCAGGACATGGTTTCTGTGAAAGATGCCAGAAAGAGCAGCATCAGGAAAAAAATGGCTTTTTTTTTTCCCCTCCCTCTTGATTGATTAACCTTGAAGGCACCAATGAGAAAGCCAGTAGCATCAATAAAGGCGAGTACAGAGCATTGGAGAGGGAAAAGTGCTGCTAGTACTCCCTGATTCCTCTTTTTAAAACACAGAGTGGAGAAGAAAGAGGATATATTTTTTTCCCCACATTTGGCTTTCTGGGCAAGTTGTTACAGAAGGCTGTCATGGTAGGCTGCAAAAGGAATCCCACACACACGGAGTTTCATGCTTTAATTTATGGTGCTGGTTCAACCTCAAACCCCCTTGCAAAAAAAAACCCCAGAGAATATTTTATTTTCCTGTGTGTGCTCCCTCATAGAGTGCTTCGTCGGGTACCACTTGGAGCACAGACAGACAACCACAGTCATGCACAGGGCTGAGTTTGGTCTCCTGGCTGCCTTGGTGAAATCCGCTGGCGGATGGAGATGCTCCCACACGATTCCCAGCGGATAAATAACCAGCAACGATGAAAAAATATGGTTCAAACCAAATAGCCAGTGTTATAACCCCTTTGAGCCCAGGATTTTGAGGGCAGGGTGGGAAACTTACAGTACCTCTAAATCAGCCCATTGAATTTAACTCCTTGCACTGATCAAATTACTGAAGCCTGTTTTTCTCTTTCTGGGGGCTGGTATGCACAGGGCACAAGAGCCGGGAAAGAAGCCAGAGAAAGGATTTTGGATGAGTCCAAGGAAAAGGGTTTATTGAGGCTGGCAAAACTCGCGCAGGCTGTCACAAGGGCCTGGGGCTGCTCAGCACACTCGGGGCAGGGGGGTGTGGAATCCATGGCAGTTATAGTTTCTTAACTGACTTTTGACTGACCCAATAACTGAACAATGTTTCCTAGTATAAATTTCAAAATTCAGAGGAAAAAAATTATTTTGCCCAGGCTGTTCTTCAGCAAGGTCCCTGCCTCCTCATCCTGCTTGGCCCTTCTCACCTTCCTTGATGTACGAGTGCTCCTCATCCATCACAAGCCATTGTGAGGGAGCTCTAAAGTAATTTTAGAGCTGAATTTTACCCCAAAGCAGAGCAGGAGCAAAGGCACAGGAGCTAAAGAGATGCACCATCAGGAGAACAGTCCTTTCCTAAACCACACAACTGCATCCACCCCAGCCAGGCTGATCATTTGACCAGGAAACATGCGGGCAAGACGCATGTACCCATGGAAAAGCCCCTTTCCCCACATCTGGATGTGCCAAGTCGTGCTCTCACCTGCCTGTCACCCTGAACTGTGGCCCCAGGCTCAGCTGCTGCTCCCACCTTCTTGAACCCAACCAGTGTTACCCTCGTGCCACCAGCAGATGTGAACGATCCTGTGGTGAATTTTCAATGAGCAGCAGGACAACGAGGTTTTTTCTGTTGCCACTGAAATCGCAGGAGCCCCCGTTCACTGCTGCAGCTTCAGAAGATACAGGAGGATCCCCCATCCACTCCCATTCTTCTTTATACCCATTACAATTGTGCTTGCCTCTGGCAAATACTGACTGTTCTCCTTCCCCTCTTTTTTCCTTTTTGTTTTTGGGAAATGAGAATGCGTCTGCTTTGGCATTGAAGGGTTTGTAGGGTGCGTCCCCTGCCCCAACAGCTGATGCCATGCTGAGCGGTCAGGATAGGGAAAAAAATCTCTCCAGACGGCAGGAGCTAGCTTTCCTGCTAATTTACAAGGAATAATGCAGCTGTACCACCGAGGGAAGCATGAGCCATCCCATGCAGGCTGGAGAGCCTTGCGTGAGTGTTTGCGTGTGCCAGCTGGGGCTGGGTGCAGGATGGTGGGAGGGAGGAAGGCTCCCTGCAAGTGTCTCCCTGCTGCTGCTGCATGGGAGGACACCAGCCCTTCACGCAGGGCTGCTCCCCTTTCCCTGGGGAGATACCAGTGGCTGGAAATACCAGGAGCAGGGTGTCTATAGGATACAATGCACAATGACATCTCAGGATGGCTGATGAATCCTGAAGTCACCTTTGCTTCAGAAACGCTTGTTTTCTTTGCAAAAGCAAAATATTTTCTAGATCCTCTACTTGCACCAAAAAAAAAAAAAAGTGCTTTCTAATGACTCATCAATCTTGTCTCCCTTTTTGCTTTTACCTTTTCTGTATTTTTTTTTTTTTGTTCTGCTCTCTCAATAGCTGGGGAGGGCACAGCTGCTCTGTGTGCTCCCCAACCACCTTCCCCACGTTCAGCAGAGGAGGCAGGGCCAGGCTTACTATGGCCACCACTGCCATTGACCTGCTCCACGCTCGCACCGGCCTCTTCCTCCTCGCTTTCTACCAGGCTGCAACACCATAAAAGTGCCGTGGTTCATGCCTGGGTGCAGTGTGCCCAGGGGACAGGGTGGTTGCAATGCACCCAGCAGGAGAGCTCGAGTAAAAAGGGTGGAAAAGCTGAAAAACCTTGGGAGGCAGGAGGTGTTGCTGCTGCAGCATAAAAATATAGGACTTTCTGTCTCCAGCCAACTTTACATATTGAGAGGCCACAAGGTCTCCCTGGAACCTTCTCTTCTCCAGGCTAACAACCCCAACTTTCTCAGCCCTTCTTCATAGCAGAGGTGTTCCAGTTCTCTGACCATTCCTGTGGCTTCCTCTAGACCAGCTCTTACAGGTCCATGTCTGTCTTGGTGCTAGGGATCCCGGAGCTGGATACAGTCCTCCAGGTGGGATCCTACAAGAATGGAGTAGAGGGGGAGCATCTCCTCTCTCAACCTGCTGGCCACGATTGGCTTTCTGGGCTGCAAGCACACATTGCACATGCCCAACTTGTCACCCACTAGTGTCCCCAGGTCCTTCCCCATGGAGCTGCTCTCAATCCATTCATCCCCCATCCTACATTGATATCCTCTGCAGGGATTTATGGCCAGCCACCAACACATGAGCTGGCAACAAATTTTCTGCTCATAAAACCATGGGGTTGTCCCTGCAGCCCAGTGGTGGCAGAGGCAGCAGGTTTTGTTATAATCCTAATTTTTTTGATCTTGCTCATCTCCAAGGGCCCCTTGTCAGAAGTGATGCCAGAGGTCAGGAGAGCCGTTGGTCACCTTTCAGCTGCTAAGAAAACTTTTGGCTAGTAGTCAGCAGCAAACCAGAGCAAGCAAGGAAGGGAGAATTCATGGGGAGAGAAAGGGTGGATGTAGTTTATAAGCAGAGAAAAATAGAAAGGAAAGAATTTGTCTGCAGGCAGTGAACGGATCAGCTTCATGCATCACCTCATGAGCTTGATCTGGCTCTTCCAGGGCTGCTGAATGAGCCTGTGTCTGCCAAGTGGCTCTCACAGGTGGTGCACGTTCTCGGGTGCCTCCCTGGTGCCCTGGCAAGGTGGTTGAAGGTGATTTGGAGTCTGAATGTGATTTAGCTTTTGCTAAAGACCTGCCCCCTCCCCACTAAATACTCCTTCCTGGAAGGTTTGTGGGTCCCTGGGAAGGTCCATCCTCAGCATCACCAAGGATGGTACAATGAGACGGGCAGTAAAGATGAAGCCAACCCTTCACTTGGTTGCCTTTCCCACCTGGCACTGCCTGAGCTGGGATGAGCCACTCCACAGGCACCGGGCAAAGCCAATGGGCAGCAGTGGAGTGTTGCGGGGTTGGTGGGTCCAGCTGAATCCCCCTGCAAGCTTTTCCTTGTCCTCCTCCTTCAGAGCGAGCCCGGGATTACCTGCATAAGACTGGACGCTTCATCGTCATCGGTGGCATTGTCTCGCCCGTGCACGACTCCTACGGGAAGACGGTGGGTCATCCCCATTTTCCCTTTCTGAATCATATGTCTGATGGCGTCTCAAGCCAGGGTCAAGCACTGGGCAGTGCTGCCTGCACCTGTGGTCCTTTCATTGACCTCCTCTACCCATGGCAGCCCCTGACCATGGGAAAGTCTCCAAGAGGATGGAGCAGATAAACCCATTTGCTCTTTAGATAAAAACTGCAGCGAGACCCTACAACCAGCCAAAGTACTGAACAGCAAAGAGAAATGTTCTCACCCAAATAGGGATGGCCATCTTGTTGGGTTGGCTTGGGACTCTTTTGTTTGAATGATTTCAAAGCAAATTTTATTGTGGGGATGGCGATGATGCAAACAGGAACCTTTAAAAGTACCTTCTTGGGGGTGGGAGGCGGGGGGATGGAATCCAAATTAGGAGAGGAAGGGATTTCATCTTCTGAAAGCTGGAGAAATTTCCTTGAGAAACCACCATCCCCAAGTCTGGTCCTACTGCAGCACCGGGCTGAGAGCAGCAGTGTTGAGCAAATCTCACCGACTGGTTGTAAGCACAGGTGAAGCAAGGCAGGGACTCTCCTCCTCCAGCAAACAAGACCTTAAACAACTTTTTGTGGGCAGGAGTTAATCCTTCTGGGCAAGCCCAATGCTCTGCCCCAGGAAGGTTTGCAAGCCCAGGCTGGCCAGGGCATGACACTTGCCTCCTCCCCATAACTGCTCCCCCATCACCCTCTCTTGCAGGGTCTGGTCTCAAGCCGGCACCGCCTGACCATGTGCCAGCTGGCTGTCCAGTCCTCCGACTGGATCAGGTGAGCTTGATTAAAAACCAGAGGACTTCCTCTCCTAGTCCAGCAGAGAATTCAAGTGGGCCCCTTTGTCTTCAAGGAATCTTGCAAGTATCCGGGTCAAGCCTGTATTGACCCAGCCCACCCCAGCCTTGTGCCATGGCACCTTCCCTTTCTACACCTGCAGCACTAGCCCATGGACTCTCCCCTTCCCAGCATTGCCACGTGGTGTCTGGCGGCTGAGGTGGGATCAGAAAAATCTCTGGGTTGCCCTCAGGAAGCAGGGTCACAACACATATAGATACATCCAAGCCAAATGAAAGCTGGTTAGTTGGGTACCAAGAGTGAAAAGGTATCAGGGAGCACATTCAGGTCCCCGAGGCCATTAGGGAGAGCTGGGTGGAAGGGCTGGAAAAAGGACATGGTCCATGGTAGAGCTGGGAGGGCAAGGGTGGCTGTTCCCAGTACTGCTGGCAAACCTGGTGTGGAGGAGATAACATGGCCAGGAGGTCCAGGCAGTGGCCACCACTGTTGCCTTGCTATGCTCCCTACAGGGTGGACCCCTGGGAGTGCTACCAGGACACCTGGCAGACCACCTGCAGCGTGCTGGAGCACCACCGTGACCTGATGAAGGTGAGGCAGCTCCCACGCTGTGGGTGCATCTCGGGGTAAGGGCGGAAGGAGAGTGCAGGAGTGGGGTTGCTCTTGCACCAGCATGTGGACATCAACAACCAAAATATGGCTGAGAGAGTCAGAGAGAAGACTTGTGGGAATGTGCCTGAAATCCTGACCTGGAAGAGGTGCGCAGTACCTTATCACAGCTGCTTTGAGCTCCTTGCCCTGATGGTGAAAGCAAATTGAGCTGGAGCCAGCAGCCATCCCAGTCCCATGCATTCCAGGAGAGGTGCAGGGGCGAAGGCAGGGGTGGGCATAAGCCAGATCATTAATGTCGACCACTTGCTCCATCCCAAGGGGAAGGAGAGGTGGGTGGGTGTCCCAGCTGAGCTGAAACTACTGTATACACCCACCAGAGTGGCTGAGTGAGACAGGAAAATTCAGCAGCTGGGAAGTCCCAAGGGAGAACAAAACCCAGGAGGAAAACTCTCTTCAAAAGCCCAGGAAGGCCTGAGGGCAAAAAAGGAAGGCAACTGCCCTCAGGTGACTGAGGGGCACAGCTGCTGCCAACACTTGGATATAGTGAGGATGGAAAACCAATAAAACAGCATCATACAAACTCACGGGCAGCACAGACAGGAGGCACAGAAGTAGCATTAAGCAGCCCGGCAGGATGTCCAGTGCATCCAGGTGTGGAAACCAGGGAGACCCCGGGGATGCCTTCCTTCTCCTGCAGGGACTGGGGGAGAAGATAAGTGCATGAGTTTGCTCCCGGGGCAAAGCCGCTGGCTTTGCACCACTGATTCATCAGCTGCTGTATTTTTATTTACTCATCCGGATTTACAGGCACCTCCAGGTGTTGGGGGCAACGCCTCCCTGCAGGCAGCACAGCTGCAGCCTTGCCAGCCTCACGGGTCCTCACAAAAATGTAATCCCACAGTCCCCAGCCTTAATCATGAGTTATCCGCCAGGTCCTGCTAGCCCCAGGCCCATCCAAGTGAGGTCGGATGGGACCAGGGATCCTAAAGCAAGCCTGGATGTACCTGTCACTGAAGATGGCCTTCAGCCCGGGATGCAAAGTCTTGATACGGGGGTTGTAAAGGTTTTGGGAGCCAACTGGGGTGAAGGTGCTGGTCCGGCTACTTCTCTCTCTTGTTGCAGAGAGTGACTGGCTGCATCCTCTCCAACGTCAACACCCCCTCCATCACCCCTGTGATCGGCCAGCCCCAGAACGAGTCCTCGCAGACCATCTACCAGAACAACAACAACGTCTCCAACAAGCCCACTGCAGGTAGGTGGCAGCAGGGTAGAGAAAGGAGGGGGTGACCACCCACCACTCACCTCACAGCCAGGACTGCTGAGTGTTAGGAACGGTGCTCCATCCTCTTATTTTTGGGTCAGGTCCGTTCATCAGCCTCCATGCACCAAGTCCAGGGTTGGGTGGAGATGCGATGCCAGGGAGGGGAGCTGGAGTAGCATCCACCACAGTGAGGGGAACCAAAAGCAGCTTAAAACGGCTGTGAAATCACACTGGAATTTAGCTGGATGGCGTCCAGGCAGCGAGAGCAGCTAAGAGAAAGGGTATCTGGTACTCATGGGGTGTGTGTGAGGGATAAGCTGGCAGGAGAGGTGGTGCAGCTGGAACCCACATGAACCATCAGGATGTGGGACGCAGAGGTATTGGCTGGGAAGAAGAGGGGGGATTACTTAAATCCAATAAAAACAAGCATCTTGTGATTTTTTTTTTTAGTGATTTCAGCTGTCCAGCTGGTCCCTTCAAGGCACAGTGTAGTGCTCTCAGGAGTTAAGACTGCACGAGGCAGCGGTAGGGAGAGGCTGAGAGTGGTTCCTGCACCCAGGCACAGGAGTATTTCGCAGGACCGAGGTGGCCAAAGTGTTCATGTAGGTTGGTTGCACAGCCTCTCTCCCATTAATTTTCCATCTTCTTCACCTTTAGCAAAGATCCTGGGGAAGGTGGGAGAAAGCCTGAGCCGGATTTGCTGCGTTCGCCCGCCCATGGAGCGCTTCACCTTTGTGGGTACGTAGTGGAAAGCCCCAGCATCACCTTAGCTTCAGCACCAGCCCCCAACCTTTCTCCCAGTCCCCTCTCCCAGGCCGGGCACGAGCATCTCTGCTTTGCTTTCCTTCTCCAGATGAAAATGCCAACTTGGGGACAGTGATGAGATACGAGGAGATCGGTGAGTACACAGCCCGCTCCATGTTCCTCCAGCTCCTCTAGGCTGGCGTTACGTGGCTCAGGAGCAGCTGCATGACAGATACGGTGGCGAGTGAAGGATGCTGGATCATCGCACCCCGATGCCAGCTCTTGGGGCTCAGGGGTGAAGCAGGAGCAGTACTAACTGGCCTGAGCCCATCCCATTGGCAGACAAGCAGCCTGAAATAAGGGAGTGGGGACCCAGCTCCGAGAGCTGGCATGGACTTGCCATGACACCATGCTTTGAAGGTGACCCCAAGTGCCCTCAAAACTTGTCCTCCCATGGTGGTGCCACTCACATCCTCACATTGCCTGCAGCCCTGCAGAGCTTTGCACACAGCAGCAGGAGGGATTTCAGCTGCCCAACCAGCCACAGTGCCCCTTTCTCTAAAGCCCTTTAGGGGTTTTAGACCCATCAGGCTGCCACGCACTTAGCACCACTGTACATCACCCAGAGCTTTGCAGGGGGAACTTGCTGGTGTTTTTGAGACCCGTTTCATGGGCTAGCTCACACACAGCCTGGCACAACGCCCATCCTGGCACCAGCACCATGCAGAGCCCAAAGGCTTTACCCACCTGGAAATGCCAACCAGGGAGGCACCTTCCCATGCAGCTGCCTCTTCCCACGCCTTTGGGTGAGTTTATGGCTTTCCTCTGCTGGTTGTATAAACAAATTAATTTTTATGGGCCCGTTAGAGCAAAAAGCTCCTTCCCACAGCACAACTGTCTTGCTGAGCAGCAAAGTCAACCCTCAAAGCAAGCTGTCAGTAAGCAGCGGTCCCAGCCTGGAGAGAAAAAGGGAGGACATGGAAGTCCTCCAAGATGAGCAAGGAAAACCTCTGGCATTTCATGCTTTGCTAAAGCAAACACAGGCAGCTCTGAGCAGTCCCTGGGACTCTCCCCATTGCCCCGTGGCTGGAGCCCCCGCAGCAGATCACGAAGCAATTGTGGGTGCCCATAGCATAGAGAAATTATTCCCTTCCCCAGGGATACAGCACCTTCAGGGCTGGAGCACAAGAGTAGTTGAACAGCACATAGCAATGCTGACAACCCAGCTGCATGGGAGGGGAGCTGAATTAAAGTAAGGAGGGGGATATTTGATGTTTGGCACCAGTAGGGATGTGAGAAGGACCATGGGATCTTTAGCGGGACTTGTTTTGACAGGGGAGGTCTGTGCAGAATAGGATCCCCCCAGGTAGTGCAATGGGATGGTGGGGGAAATGGTGCCTGCTCAGCTCCATTTGCTCCCACCTCTGAGCTTCTCTGCTTCTTTTCTTCAGAGCTTCGCATCTTACTGCTCTGTGGCAGTGACTTGCTGGAATCCTTCTGCATCCCTGGTCTCTGGAATGAGGCAGACGTGAGTCACCACTTCTGGGCACCTCTCCATGTTCCTCTTCCCCAGGATCTCTTCCTCCTCTGCTTCCCACACCTAGCGCTCCTGGGAGCCACTCAGGTCCCTGGGGATAGCAGGAGCTGTGCCCGCCATCCCCACTGCCTCCTCCATTCCAACCCTGACTCTCACTTTCCTTACACATGGCCAGCCTGAGGGACAGGGTCTTCTACTCCCAAGTCACCAACCCTACCCAGCTTCCCCTTCCGCAGACCCAAGCCCTGCTCCTACTCACTGTTCGTGCAGAAGACATCACCCAGGGTGCAGGATAACCCCATCCCAAAGGATTTCCAAAGGCTGCGCTCCCAACTCCTCATCACTTGGTAGGAGACAGCATCAAGTAGATGCCAGTCCCAGCAGAGTGAGGTGTGGAGGTAGGAAATAAGATATTTACAGAAGTTGTCCAGACTTTAGAAATTAAACACATTTACAGTCAAATCAACACTTTTCATTGCAGGCTTTTCCTGCAATGTCTGGTACCCAAGCACACATCTTTACAAAGACCAAGAAGTAAAACAGTGATTCCTCAGCCTGGTGATGCCTGACACCAACTCACAGCTGATAGCACCTTCACTGCCACAACTCAAATAGACAAAACCTACTGCCCACCTCTCTGTGTGCCCCCCTTCCCACCCCCCCATTAGTGAAGGACTGCAGCAGGACACCCAGCATGCTGGACACTGTGGTCCCTGTCTGAAGAAGTCATGTTTTTGGGGGGGACACTCGCCCTAGAGAGGGGCTGGGTTACCAACCTGCATGCTGCTCCCGGCATTCAGAGCAGTGCTGGCTATGGGAGCTCATCTGGCTGGCTGCTGAAATCAGGCAGCCAACACTGCCTCCCCCCTTCCTTGAACCTCTCGACCATTTCTAAAATCAGTTACCACATCTTCAATCCTAAGTTTTTTAAAACAATTAGCTGGCAGATATCTCCTCTGAAAGGATGCAAAATCTGAGATGAGGCAAGTCTTGAAGCCCAGCACAAAAGATGCAAAAATTGGATGTCTAAGCACAGGCAGAGGAGGCATTCTGCATCAGCACTACCTCACAGGCTCCTGCTGCCTGAATTTGCAGACCCAAAGCTCTTTTGGATGAGCCTGGTTTGTCTCAGCCAAGATATGTGTGAGCAGTAGGAGCCATACCCATATAGTGGCAAACTTGGCCACCAGCCTTGGCACAAACAACCTTGGAAGAACAACCCTACAAGACCTGTGTCAGGACCAACATGTCCATCCTGCTCATAAAGGCTTCCAGTGAGGCAGAGGTCACATCCTCCTCAGGCAACCTCTTCTGCTGCCACCCTCCTTCTACCACGACAGGTCCTCCCTAAAGCCTAACCTCAACATCTAGTAATAGGATTTAACCCTGTGCCTTTTTGTTTCATCCACTGCAGACCACTCACCACACCTTGATAATTCCATGTTTCCGCCAAAGGCTGTTGAGATAGCCTCAATTCACTTTCTATCTCCATCCAGACCACGTCTCAGCTTTTCATGGCGCAGGGGGGTTGGCAGACAGTGGCAGGTTTTGCGCAGGGTGGTCATAAAGCTCTCCCTGCTTTGGGTTGCTCCTAGATGGAAGTGATTGTCGGGGAGTTCGGGATCGTGGTGGTGCCCCGGGATGGAGCAGACCCCGACCGGATCATGAACCACTCCTCCATACTCCGCAAGTACAAAGTAAGTGGATGCACCCATGGCCAGGGAAGACTGTGAGAGGACCCACAGCTCCCCAGGGGAGCACTTCTGCCACAGAGCATAAAATGTCTTGAGGCCAGGTGCTCTCGGCTGCTGGGTGGGATGAGCAATGGGGCCACCACGCAGCGGTTCTCCAAGGCTGGTGGGGCAGACACATGCTTTCAGGCCATCTCTTCACTCCTCTCTTCTTCCTTCCCCTGCAGAACAACATCCTGGTGGTGAAGGATGATTCAAACCACCCTATGTCAGTTGTCAGCTCCACCAAAAGCAGGTGGGTGATGCAGGGGGATTCCTGCTAGGGGGTGGGGAGAGGGGTGTCCCCAGCCCATCCCTCCATTTGTGGGGACAGCAAAAAGCGACACCTAACCAGGCTCTGACCCCTTCTCTCCACCTGTACCCCCAGACTGGCCCTGCAGCATGGGGATGGACATGTCGTGGATTACCTCTGCCAGCCCGTCATCGACTACATCCTCAAGAGCCAGCTCTACATCAACGCCTCTGGCTAAGCGCCAGAGGTCTTGCAGCGAGACAGCCCTCATGTCCCGCCTGCCTACAGCTCTCCATCACTCTTTTCTCTCTCTCTCTCTCTCAGTCCGTGTCTCCATCTCTCTCTCCACCCCATGGCCTCCTGTCCATGTCTGCCTCTCACCCCCGGCGCCAACGCTCCATCGTGCAGCAATGTCCAGGGAACCGCGGCATGGCCCCAAGGGGAACAGTTTGGTCTCTTTTTTCAGGGAGCTGCCCTCCCCCTCACAGTGGGGAAGGTAGAGGAGACTGGTAAAAGAGCAATGTGCTCATTGCGCTCAAGGGGAGGCAGCTCCAGCACCCCCCTCCCAGCATGTCACTGGGAAATGGTCCCCCCGGTCCGTCCTCCCAGCATGCTCAGAGCAGGGGCTTCCTCTTCTGCATCATCTTACAGTATTTAAGCTCAATAAATCTAGGTGGACTCTTGTTTCTTAAATAGTTCTAGTGCAAGCCCTTTTGACCTCTCAACACGATGACCAAACGAATCCTGGTTGGCAGCGGGCAGTTGTAACCCAACTGGATTGGTGCCCCACCACAGGTGAACCTCCTCAGGCCAGCAGGAGGACAACTCAGCTAAAAAAATCCTCCTCCTGGCTCTGAAAAATCATGGCAAGGGCATTTCTGAAGGGGAGTAGAGGCCTTGGCAAGTACTGCTGCCAAAGCATTACTGGGGGGATGCCATGTCTCACCTTTCCTTGGCTGCAAGTGAACCCAACCCACTGCACCTAGGCAAGTGGAGTTGGGGTGATGCTCTACTCTGACCCAGTGTCAGAGGGGGCAGCCCACAGCACCTAGAAAAGGACCTGACATTTATGAAGCCAAGAAACGAGGGAGGAAGAAGCAGGTGGTGACCTAAAGCCTCTAGTGAGAATTTGCCCCAAACCTGGGGCTGAGCTTCATGAGGGCTGGGTCCCCCCCACATCCTCTAGCCTCCAGATCTGCATTTTTGTCTCTAAACTTCCCCTTTCTCCCTCCACTCCTCCCCTCTTCCTCTCCTTGAAGAGTTTATTAAATGCATGATACTTTTCCCCCTCCCAAACCAGCTGTGGCTACTTTACACATCCCTTGGGACATGCCAGGCTCCTGCTATCCTGCCTGTGACGTGCTCCCAGATGCCAGGGAAGGAGCCTAGTGGAGACACTTGCATTAAAACCGGGGCAGATAACATGGAGAAAAAGAAAATTATTTAAGTCTTGTGGAGACGAAGGTTGCTGAAGTGGGCCATTGTCCTGCCGAGCGCCCCTAGGGTGGAAGGACCCTGCACAGCACCTGGGAAAGGTCACAGCTGCATGGAGGAAGGTGCAGTCCTACTTTAACTCCTCATCTTTTCCTCTCCCTTTGCTCTGTCTAACCTTGTATTGCTTTGGGTGTAGCCCTGCTGCCTATAGCTCCTGGGCAACTGCCCACTCCCAACAAACTTGGCTTAATTAGGCTCAGGCTAGAACCTCTCACTGAGGCACAACCACTGCCCGTGCTGGCTTTGTGGCTTTCCCAGGGCAGTGCTGTGACTAGCTTCTGGTCCCTGGCGAGGGACAGTGTAGTGATGAGACACCCGAAGGCTGAGAGTCCTCCAGGGTGTCTCAGGAAAACATTTATTTATTTTTTCTTCCTTGAACATCTATGAAAGGTCACAAACTGCTCTCATGTAAGCTCCAAAGATGAGACGTGCTAAATTTGATGACCTGCTAGATGCTGCTGGCATGTCTGTAACAGCAAGTAGCTTTGGATGAAACAAGGTAGTTTACGGCCACAGGCTTCTTGCAGCTGGCAGGGTTTTGGTGGGCAGTAGCTAACGATTCCTCGAGGAGGGCACAGCCCTTCACAGAAGGGAAAGCAGGAGAGACAAAAGTGATGTGACTTGCCCAAAGGCCAGAAGAGGTCTTTCCTTGCCAGGGATTTCCCTCTGCATGGAAAGACTTGTTCAGGAACTGTGGTAAATTTGGCAGCTGAATCCCTAAGCATCAGCTCTGATATCTCCAGGCAGTATACCATGGGGTGAGGAGATATGGAGATGCCAAAGCAGAGAGGGTAATGAGAGCATGCAGCACTTGAAGGGACACCTCTTCTCCAGGGAGATCTTCAGCCTATTCAGGCTGCTCACCAACACCCTACTGAGCTTCTTAGCTAACATGCTGGGCAGGTGCCCATGGTGGGACATCCATGAGATACCCAATGGAGGTAGGCCAGTAGCTAGACTCCTCTCCACCCGTTATTCTCACGTGTTCAGTTTTTCAGTCTCTCCTCCCTCTCCAGCCCAAAACAGAAGTTATTTCTGATAACAGCCTCCTGTCCTTGCCAGACATCACCCCTGTTTCTTAGCTCCAAGCCAGAGGAGAAAAAGCAATGGTAGCAATCAGCCTCCAAAACATACACACACACACACAGAGGGATTTTAACCTCCTGGGGAAGCGATGCCTCTTTGAAGGGGGAGGAAGGACAGTAGGTTTTAACTGAGGAAAAGACACAAGGAAATAAAACAAAGGAGATGGAGAAGGCAGACAGGCGGCATGTCCAAGAGCCATCTCAGATCCTTCCTCCCTCAGGTATGTGAGATGGGACACAGGGGAAGCGAGACAGCTTCCCACCCCATTGTGGTTAGGATGGCATGCCTTAGAGACGTAGCGTTGTGGTACAGATGATGAGCATATTCTGTCTTACTATTCCTACCTGCGCCTTCGTGTATCCGCTCAGTAAAATTCACAGTACGGGGGGGTGGGGTGGGACAGGGGGGTTTGTAACAGGTCGTTCAGCTCTGGACTGGTTTGGAAAATGTCTTTGGGTGGGTACGGAAAAAGAAATAATAATCCCTGAAGAACCATGAGACCGTTGGGGAGGTGAGGACCAGGGTTTACAGGGCACAGGAGAGGGGTGGGAAGAAGCTTGTGGATTTTGGTCTTTGAACCTCCACTTTTAAACAGTGCAGTTTGCTGAAAGAGAAATGAACTTCAAACGCCTTTTGGAAAAAAAAAAAAAAGGGGGGGGAGGGAGGGAAAGGGGTTGAAGTTGCCATGCCACCGATTTCACCTTTGTCAAAAGTTTTGGAGCCTAATTTTTTTTTTTCTTATGTTGCTATATGGAAAAAAAAAAAACAGTCATTGACAAAAAAAAACCAACTTTATCAGCAAAATGTTTAAATTATGTAATAAACAAACCAAAACAGAACAAAGATGTTACTGGTGTTATTTTAAAACAGCCCCAACTCCAAATCAGCAGGAAGAACGCAAGCAGCTGCACCCCTGGAGAACTGATGGTCAAACTCATGGAAACCAGGGAGCTAGAGAAAATAGAGCAGTAGGCAAGATCCAGCCAAAAGTATTCGTTATTTATTTACATCTTCCCTTTCAAAAAACCCAACTCACAGAAAAATGAAGTCAGGTCTATAATACCTGTCCCTATGCTGTACAGCAGGAGAAGGAAGATGTGCCAGAGGCAAGAATACATCTTGCTTATTCAAGTGTAAGGCAGACATATACATTGGTATATCCTTATCAAGCAAAAGCATGGGTGCTGCTTTATCAGAGAATCAGAGCTAACGAGGGGTGAGCATGTCCTACAGTGTCCTCCTCCATCCAGGTCCTCCTCTTTCACCACTATGCAGGCTAGGGGGCTTCAGCAGAGTTGACTTTCAGCACCTGCTAGCTCTTTTTTTCCCCTGAAATGGCATCTAAAGGAAGCTGGGAGGAGTGTCAGACTGGAGCTGGATCCACAGGAAAGACGTGGGTGGGTGAAGCAAGCACCATAATCTTCAACTCCTCCAAGCTCTGCTCAGGTGTATGGTGGGAAACCCTGCAGACTGCAGGGTTTGAGCCCCTGAGAAATATCCAGCACCATGTGGGAGGGAGGGATGGATGGAGGGGGAAACGGGCGCACCAAACGAGAGATGAAGACACATTCAAGACATCGTCAAGATTTTTAAATGGATTGAATGAGGACACTGGTACTCCAGCAGTATGGGACCAGGCTCTCAGACATGAAAGCTTGTGGCTGCAAATCCCTGGAGAAAGCCGTCATTCCTGTAACAGGTGCTACAGGGCCCTGAGTGCTTGGGCAGAGAGGACACTACCTTGCTTCTCCCGGAGTCTGGGAGAACCAGGAAGCTGCCTGGTACCACACTAGCTGGTCTTGGAAGGAAAGGTTGTGCTTGACCTTGTAAGGGAATGGTAGAGACACCTGTGCTTGCCCAGGAGGAGCTTTGACAAGAAAGTCATTTGTGAGGGACTTTGGGACTTGAAAAGAAGTGCAGGAGAAAGAAAGGGTGTTCTCTCCTCCTGGCTGAAGGAAGCAGGTGGAGCATTTGAGGAGCCCCAGCAGTTCCCTCTTCCTCTGCTACCCTCCTAGCCTGGGATCCCCTTCTTCCTCCATCCACACATCACCCTGAGCTCAAAGGCAGCTGGCACTTTTTTTTTCTTTCCCCTTTAGAAAAATCATAACTACCTCAACTGGGGTGCAGCATGGAAGACCTGCAGCTTAATGAAAAGGGTCATCAGTGGCATCTGATGCCAAATGTCCGAGACACAACAAAACCACACTAGCACCACTCCCAGCAAGGTAAGGACTGGGCAGGTTGGGAGGAGAAAGCCATGTGTCACAGATCAAAATTCATCTCCCTCAGCTGCCACTTCATGCTGCTTGCTCCCTGCCTCCTGAGCAGAAGATCCCATGGAGAACATGAGTAGGAGGTGGTGGTGGTAATGTCAAAAGTAAGGACAGAGACTGTAGTCCCTCTGTGTGTGCCAGACCAGGAGGGGGGATCCACAGGGGATGGAGAACCTCTTGTGAAGGTTGTGAACTTCAGGCTCTGAACTGTGCAAATTCCCAAGGCTGACACCAAGCCAACTCCCACCTGCACGTCAGACAACTGTTGTAGGAACAGGTTGTTCTTCAGCCAGGAGCACCTTCATGCAACCAGGAGTCTCCTTCCTCTCATGACTGAGGGACGGACCACTTTGAAAAATCAGGGACTCTCCAGGGCTAGCATGACTATGAGAACTTCAGCTGCCACACTGAACTTGAGGGTAAGGATCAGTTCACCACAGTCAAATGCAGCCAGTCCTGCCGGGTTTGGGGAGGGCAGCTGGACCAGGCTCTCCTGCCATCACAGTCTGGCAGGTGCTGCAAGCCTTTCCAGAGCCCACTCATGGCAATTCGATGGCTTTTGTGTTGTAACAGCCTGGAGGAAGACTCCTCTGGATATCCTCCAGGTTCTTAATATCCGCCAGGATCTCATCAATGCTGCTCTCCAGTGTTCGCACCCGGGCCTTCTGCAAAGCGGCTGTCTGCTCCAGCTCCAACATCTCGTCCTTCAGCTGTTTGCTTCTGGCTTTAGCTTTGCTAAAATTCATCTCAAGCTGATTCAGGCCATCCTCATCCACAGCACCAGGCTGGTCTGTTGCACAGGAGGAAAACAAGAAAGAGGGAACCATAGATGGAGACTGAGGATTAGACTAGATCCTTCCAAATACTTCATCTCCATCCTGCTGCCCAGCCTGTTTACAGGCATCATCCCACATAGCTCCCAGCAACCCTGCCTAGACCCCAGCAGGGACCTGTCTCCATCCACACCCTACAGCAGGGGCTCAAAACCTACTCATTAGATGCAGCAGCTCTTCCAAGGCGCTCAATGTCTCCTGCACGACCACTCCTGCCTGGCCAGCCTTAGCATGGACCCTCTGAGCTTCTTGTGCTGTCTAAAGAAGGCAAGATGGCAGCTATAAGGTGAAGTCTTGCCCAAATGTAAAGAGGGAAGGGGACAAGGTGGGGGACATAGGGACCCACCTCCTGTATCACAGCGGCATCTGCCTCAACCTCCGAGAGCTTCCTCTTAAATTCACCATCCTCTTCCTTGGCCTCACGCTGCAGGGTGGCCACTGCCTTCTCCAGGGCCAGGACACCGTCAGCCGTCTTGTTGGCTTCCACCTTCAGCCTTGTGATCTCCTATAGAATGCAAAGGGACTTTCAGAGGGGCAGAGCATGGCTGAAATTGGTCTGGGTGCACTGGGGCATGGAGCTAGTGGAAACTGGTTCCTTCCACAGGGACCCAAAATTAACACGGGCTTTCCTGCGTCCTTCATGTGCTCCCACCTGTTGCTCTAGAGCATTGTTTCTACGATTACAGCTCAACCCCTCCTACAGATATCAGCAAATCCCCTGGGAATTACAACATACAGTCTGGGAGTCAAACTCAGCAACGCCAAGTCTGGGAGCTCACAAGACTGCCAGCAACTCAGACTGTGGAAGTAAAAATATCTCCTTGGTCACCAAAAGGTGGCTACAGAGAGATGCCATAGAGATCCTCACTGGACAAACATGCCTGCAGAGACCCCCGTGCAGCCACTCATCTACAGCCAACACTGTTATCTCTGCAGGATCCACTACAGACAAATGTCAGCCAAAAAGTCAGCGCATCAGGTCCACTATGAAGACCCACTGGAGCTGCCAACCATGTCCTCTTCCCTCCATGGTTTTCCCTTCCAAACCCTTTTCTGCCAACAATAGGGCTTGCCCTCACCTGCTGGATCCCCATGGTGATCTCTTTTGCTTCTTCTGCCACACTGTTGGCTGCCTTGGATTCAGAAGCAGCACTTCCCAGGATCGCTTCAGCTCGGTCTGTCTTCTCCTTGGCACTTGCCACCATGCTACTGATAATCGGTAGCCTTCTCATGGCATCTTCGGCTTCCCTTCTCTTGTCATCTGCTTGCAGGTTAAACTCTGAAAGAAATGCATGTGGAAATGAAGCTGCACCAGCTTTGTGAGATCCCACAAGGGAGGGGAAAGGAAAGGTTTCTAGGACATTACCCCGGAGGCTCTTCAGGATCTGTTCCACCTCGTAGAAGGTACCGTTGCCAGCGCTCACGGCTTGCAGGGCTGTGTTCCTAGCAAGGTTGGCTCGGGACAGCAGCTGCGTCAGTGTCTGTGACAGACCAAAGGGACACAACAGGCAGATGAAGGACACAGTACGGGAGCATCAGATAGTCCCTTAACCAGCTCCAGCAATCATGAGTGATCTTAGTTTTAATTCCTCCAGGAATGGAGGAGGTGTGCTGGTGACACCCTGCACCAGCAGCTCCGCACACATGGTGAGGTCTCCCACCGGCTCCAGAAGACCAGTCCCAAGTGGCTGTGTTTCTGAGGAAGGTGAACAGGCTCGGACAGCACGTAGTAGCGGTGGTGCCACGGGCATCTCACCCGGGCTCCAGCTCATGCTGAAGATAACTCAAGCCGCAGACCCCCAGCCAACCTCTTACCGCTCTCTCGCCCTCTCCCCTCTGCAGCAGCTGCTTGATTTCTTCCTCCCAGCGCCCTGTGCGGCTCTGCAGCTGCCTGTACTGTGCCATGTAGGTGTCCACCAGGGTCAGGAGAGCGCTGGCATCCTGCTTCAGCCGGGTTGCCTCCCCCTGAAACACAGAGATGCGATGACTGTCTGGGGGTGCCAATGTCTCCTCAGGAACCACAGCAAGCAGCAACGGATGCTTGTCTCTTGCTTTTTGTGGCTGTGGCCAGCTATGAGAGCAAAAGGATGAGAAGATGCGTATCTGATGGCTCCCCAATGGAAATAGAGCCCTGGGAAGGACTGAGCTGCTGGTAGTAAGGGTGTAGAGGAGAGCAAAAGGCGGTCTCCTGGTCCTGCGGGCATAAAGTCCTCACCTCAAAGGAGCCAATGTCGGTCTTCGTCAAGCGTGACAGGGAGTTAAGGAGTACAAGGCTGCCCTGATAAGCCCTGTCTGCTTCAGAGGCCATCCCATCAGCCTCAGTCTTCAGGCCTCCAACCAGTGATTTCAGCTCCTCATACCTGCATGGATGTGAGGTTGAAGACCACAGTACCAAACAAGCTGCCCCACCACAGAATTAATGCTGCCTCCTGCATTGATTTGTTCGTGCTCCCCAAGTCTTCTCCAGGGCCCCACACAGATTTATCATGCTGGAAAAGCTAATTGCAAACAATTGCCTCATCCCAGCCCCTCTACCAAGCAGGGCATCTGCTGGCTACTCACTCATGCTCCAAAATCCAAAGGTGTTTCACACCAGCTGAACCCTCACAGGCTCCACAGTGGCTCTGCTAATCCCTGCCACTGGATGTTTCCTCCTGCACGTCCCCATTCAGCTCCTTAACGTCATTCGGGGCCATTGTCCACACCCCACCAGTGGTGTGCAAAGTCCCAACAACTGTGGTGGGCTCTGGAGAGGTACCACTCCAACCAGACAACGTGGGGCTAAATCTACCCTTGGGCTAAACCCAGCCCAGATTTGCAACTGGGCACAGAGTCGTCCCCGGGAGCCTGTTCACACACACGGCATTAAATCCCTTCCCCCTGCTGTGGGCAGGCCCCTGGGGAGCATCACCGTCTGTGGGATGGGAAGCAGATGCTCCGCAGAGCTGCCAGCCCTCCCTCTCCACCACTCAGACATGCCAGCAACCAAAGTCCAGGCAAGTCCCTGCCTGCCCTGCCTCCAACTGCACATTTCTGCAACTCCGCTGGGGAGACAGGAGAGGAGGCATAGATGCTCGGCCACTCCCCTCTCCTCCCCCCCCCGCCCCCGGCCATGTCCCCCCAAGACACGAAGGCGGATGTGGCAACAACTCACTTCCCGAGCAGCCCTCGCAGGGAGCCGGAGGCAGCCTCCTCTCCACCAGCAGCCGCACGCACCAACTCCAGCGCTTGCCACGCATCCTCCCGCGCTGCCTTCGCGGCTTGCTCAATGGTGTTGGCAGCTTGTGCGTGGCTGCAAAGCACAGGAGGGGGCGCGTGAGAAAGGTTTCCCACAGGAGTTTCCTCCACCAACTTCCCTTATTGTTGTATTCGGTGGTGCTGGGTCAGATCCTCCCGGGAAACGCAGCATGTTTGAGAAGAGGACTCATATTTTGCTTGTCCCTCCTGCCTCTCCTAAGGGTAGAGGAGCACCAAGGGGAAGGCAGATGCTGCCTGTTGCAACTGGGCATCTTCAGACCAAACTCTGACCCCAAAGTTACTTCTAAAATATACCCAACACCCCCCTTTAAGGCAACTGAGGATGTCTCTGTAGGGCAGCAAAGTCAGCCCAGCAGACACACCACCCCCCTTCTCCAGGGCTGCCACAGAGGTCATGGCAGCTGCAGCCTGAGAGCAAGGCAAGAACCCTCAAAAAGGGACCTTCTGGGTACTCAGCAAGATCTCAGTCCCCCTCCCCTCAGGAGCAACTCACCTGTTGGCCAGTCTCAGAGCCTCCTGGGCCAGCATCAAGAACTGATTTGAGCCCCCGGGAAGGTTTGAAACAGGAATGGTCTGAGGAGGGAGGAAGAGAAGCATGAGTGCTCTTCCCTGCCCTCCATCCAATTCAGCAGTGAAAGAGGCGACTGCAGCACGTTAAACCTCCACAGCCCCCCAAATACCCCTGCCAGCACCTCTCCAGGTCCCAGCCCTACAGAACAAGCCACCAGAATATCTTCTGCACTCAAAATGAATGGAATAACTGAATATGTTAAAATCTTGCTCTCTCCATGGATTTTTTTTCCTGGTTTAGACTAGGAGAGCGTCACATGAGGATGCTCTTACCACCCGACGCAGAGCAACTGTGCTACGGTCCAGGTCCAGCCTAGCTCTCTCCAGCAGCTGCCGGGTGTCCTGCACCTGCCTCTCATACTGCCTCCCAAGAGACCTCAGCCTCTCCACCGTTGCCTTGATCTCGTCCAAGTGGCTCTGAGAGTTGGACACTTGCCCCTTCATCCTGGCCACGCGGCTTTCCAGAGATCTGTCAGAGGCTGGTGAGAAGGAAAGTGAGAGGGTGAAGAGAAATTCATCACTGAGCAAAATCCTCCCCTGAGAGGGCACAGATGGCCCCATCAGAGGGCAGAGGACGGGTGGTACCTTGGAGGCTCAGGGCTTCCCCGAGGATAGCCTGCAGCATCTCCTCAGCCAGCTGCATCCTCCCCTCCAGCTCCTGGCTCTCAGCCCCACCACCAGCTTGCACCTCGGAGAACAGCAGCTCCAGCTCCACCAGCTGCTGCAGGTACAGGTCCACCTGCAACCACAGCAGACCAGGCCATCTGTCATCAGGACATCGAGCACATAGTGGAAAGACCAGGGTGGGAATCGGGTCCATGGTCCAAGCAGAGGATGGAGAGCAAAGCCAGGGCTCATTTTTGGATGGGGCACAGCTGGCCAGCAGTTCTAGGTCGTTGGCTTTTTATTGGCTGAATCAGGTACAAACCCAAACTTCAGGCACAGCCTGCAAAATCACTTCTCACTCACATCAGGAGATGGCTGAGGAGGCCAGGAGGAAATGCTTGAAGGTAAGTGTATCTCTGTGCCCCTTGCTGCTCAGGGGCCCCACAGCTGGCAGAGTTGCTCACCTGGGCTTTCACTTGGCTGTAGCAAGCCGGGCACTCACTCTCTTCACAGTTGGGACCCTCGAAGCCTGGCTTGCAGATGCAGCTCCCATCACTCCCACACTTCAAGGGCTCAGCACCAGCCGAGTCACAGGCACAGGCTGTGGGTCGGAATGGCACAGGTTCAAAGGTGCCTGTCCCCACCCTTAAGTCTCACCATATACTTCCATCCACCCTCTCTCCCAGCTTTCCTCCCACCACGTAAGCCCAGTGCTCTGGTCCCTGCCTTCCACTCCCCACTTTCCAGCCTTGGCTTTTGCAGCATCGTCCTTCCTATCAAGCCACCCCATGCACCTGTATGGATTGCTCTTACTCAATCCCAGTTCAAACAATGCCCAGCCCTCACCTCGGCACTTGTCGGCAGGATTGGGGGCAAGGGGGTTCCCGAAGAAGCCATCTTTGCAGCGGTCGCAGTAGAAGCCGGCAGTGTTGTAGATGCACTTGAGGCACTCGCCGGTGCGGCGGTCGCAGTTCCCCACAGCGTTGGGTTCCACGTTGCCATTGCACCGGCACGGCTGGCAGGGCCGGGAAGCCGCTGGGTCTCCAAAATAGCCATCGGCGCAGTACTCACAGTTGTTCCCTGGGAAAGGAGAGATGAGGAGAAGCTCATGCTCTTGCCCAGAAGGCAGAGGCTGCCTTCACTGCTTTTGCCCCACAGAAATGGGGATGTTCAGCCCCATCAGGGTCAGCACAACAGCATCTCCACTCTCCTTGCCACCACGGCCAATACACAATGCACCTGGCAGGTTCTCAAAAGCTGGGTGCAACAACTGACCTCAGGAAAGTTGTTTCCTATTTGGTGGAGTTTCTTCTTATTTTTCTTTTCCCCTCCCTCTCCACCCATCCTTTTTCCATCCATGTTATCTGTTTAGATGAGAACCTTTCCCAGGACGGGGCAATGCATGCTTACACACTCCTCGGGGCTGAAACAGGCAGGAGCGACAGTGCCATAGGCAAGTTGGGCTGAGAAGACTGGATGATCAGCCTGGCTCTGAGCATCCTGGCCCGCTCATGCCTGTATCTCCCTGTACAGTGGGTAGAAGCTCTGGAGAAATGCAGAGCAGAAGCAAGCTGGAGAAGGGCATTACCGGCAGCTCCAAGAGGGCAGTGGTCACAGATGACCTCCTCGCTGCCTGGCACCGCTGAGCAGCCTTGGCCGTTGCTGCAGGGGCATGGCCTGCAGCTGTGCGGCTGCCGGGGGTCTTGGTAGAAACCGAAGGGGCAGCTGACACTATTGCCCACGTTTTCATCTCCCGAGTAGCATTCACCTGAAGAAGGAAGGAGAGGGCTTAGGGCAGTTTGCTCTCACCCCTGGTGGGATACCCTCCACCACCCCACCTCCTGGCCACTCCTCACTGTTGTCCATGCCACACACAGCAGCCCAAGCACCCATGGTCCAGCACCCTCCCCCAGAGCCCTTGCGATCCCCACACCTGCCCATACGTTGCTTCATTTCTCCGCCTGTCAGTCCACCACCATGCAGGAAGGACTGTGCCCTGCTCCTGCAACAGGAGCCCAGCAAGACCCCCATGGAGGAGCCCATCCCATGGTATGGAAGGCTCCCATGGTAGGTGGGCCATCGCCACCCAAAGGTGGCTGGATCTCGTTTTTCACTGCTCATAGAGCTCCCAAGGAGCCACACATTGCCTTTTGTGCCTCCTGATCAATGCTCACGTATTTGAAATTAATTTCCAGTTCAGACTTGGAAAATAGTGACAGTTTGCATTACTTTGCATTACTTTGACTTTATATGGCAACACTGTGAGGTATTTTAACAAGACAGGCAGTAAAACATGCTTACATCACTGATATCTGCCGACACCACAATTACTTTTAAAATAAAAAGTCAGAAGAAAAGCTTTTAATGCTATCCAAGCAGTATGAGATGTTTTTTTCTCTCTCCAATGAGGATCATCTAAATGAGATTTGATCCCAACACATCTTTCCTGTATTTTTGGCCACAGTGCTTCTAGGCTTTGGGGAGTTTTATCTGTGATGTTCCCTGCACTCCAGTGCCCCAGGCCAGGGATCTCGCCCTGCTCAGTGCCCCCCACACTCCCCCGTAGCTCAATTCTGAGGGCGCAGGTAGCCTCCCTTCCCATCCCATAGGTTCTACGAGCACAATGCGGTTGTAGTTTTCCTTACCAGTGTCGGGGTCACAAATTCCTCCCCCCTGGCAATTGCATGGCACACAGATGCTGAACGGCCCCAGGCCAGGAGCATCTCTGTGGTAGCCAGGGGCACACCTCTCGCAGAACTGCCCCTGGTACCCCGCTGGGCACTCACAGCGCTCCACCCAGGGAGCGGGGACTCCGGCAACGGGTTGTGCCGACACCAGGGTGACGTTGTCGATGTAGCCGGTGCCTGGAGAGAGATAGAGCTAGTCACCCACAGGGGACAGCAGCTCCACCTGCAAGCCCCCTGCACCCAGGACCTGCACAGGTCATACGCTTCATTACAATGCCTGTGGGCAGATGGACTGGAGCCAAGGCTTTGCTGTCCCCACTGTTTATCACCCTGCTCAATCTCTTCATAATGTAATTTTGCCCATCTTAGGGCATTTTTTAAATTATTATTATTTAATATCTCTTAGCAAAGTTGTCTCCATCTGGGGACTTGGCATCTCCAGCAATGAGCAGAAGCCAACCTTGTGCTACCCCCTCGCAGCTCTCCCCCAACTTACTGTACTCCCCAAAGGTGGCTCTGATCCAGAGAGCCGTCAGGTTTCCCAGCAGCCTTCGATATTCAAAGTGATTCAGCCGCGGGCTCCACTTGCTGCTCAGGTGCTCATCCAACCTGCCCGTGGGAGAGGGGAGAAGTGGAACCGGTTTCAAGAAAATGAGATGCCTCATCAATAAAATGCAGCAGCCCTCACCCATCTCCTTCCTGAGCTCAGGGCTTTGGGGAACAACCTCCACCTATGTGACTGACCCCAAGCACAGTACCCAGACCAACCTCAAGCCAGATTTTCTACTGCCCCTCTCATGAAGTAACCTCCTCATCCAGGAGAAAAGCGCCTGACATGCATCCAGCCCAAACCAGGCAACACTTTGTCACCTCCAAGGGATCACAGCTGAATCCTTGAACTCCTTGAAGCCACAGCCTTTCTTGCTCACCCTGCCCCAAACAACCCAGCATCCCCCTTTACCTGAATGTGTATGTTTGGCTGACACCACAGGGCAGGACCTTCCCCTGGGGCAAGAAGGGGGCAGTGACTCTCAGGCCACCTCCTTCCAGGACCACATCATGAGGAGATGGCTGGCGTCCCCCTCGGTCCAGGCGGTAATCGAAGGAGAGCGTCTGGCCATAGCTCAGCTGCTGGTTCCCAAGAAATTTCGCTACAAGGGGAAGGAAGGGAGAAAATTAAAGGCTTAAAATCTTGCCTTCCTCCTAAAGGCTCAGTTCACAGGATCAGATCAAGCAAAGGGGACCTTTGCACCTCTCCCCCTCACCGATCCCACACCTACCAGGTGCCACAAAGTATATTGGCTCCGGTCTCCTCGCGGCTATGAAGGCATCCTGATGGCGCGGGGACCACTGGAGCTGGGCTGGGGAGCCGCTTTCGTGGACACCTCGCCAGCCTTCGGCACCTGGAGCACCAATGAGGAGCAGTGAGCAGGGACAGGGAAGGCGCTTCCAGGACTCCAGCAACTTTCTCAAGCTGTGTCTTATCAAAACCCTCCAGCTTCCTACCCCTTGACCTCCCAGGGGGCTGCATAGATATCCCTGTGCCAAAAGATCTGTACATAAGCCAGGCTGGGCATGATGCCAGACTGGCAGGAAAGACATGATGAAGCAAGCCTACACCCCCCCTCACCCTGGCGCCCTACTTCTGCCTGTGATCAGGCCATCCCACCCATCAAAGCACAGGGACTCTCAGCAAGGCTGCAAACCAGCCTCCGGCGCATTAAAGAGCCTTGGGGACGTCCTGCTTGGGCTTCACCTTGCTGGAAGGTGGAGGTAATGTTGTAGATGCTGTGGTTGTCCGCACTGACACACACAGATGAGTGCCCATAGCAAAAGCAGGGGGAGCATCCCGCGGGGTTTCTGGTGTCCAAGTTATAGAAGTGTCGCTTGCACCTGGGAAACGCAAGAAGGCAACAATATTCAAGTTTGTTTTCTCCTTTTCCTGGCCAACACAATCAGCCCTCTAAGGACAGCTGTGCAACACAGCCATCGTTCAAGGTCATCGCCAGGCTGGGATGGCAAGATGGGCAACTGCCAGGGACTGTCAGGGAGACAGATGACACGCCACACAGTGGTCTGGCAAGTGCTTCTGACACCCACCTCTCGCACCGCTCTCCAGTAGCTCTCGCCTTGCAGACACAGTGGCCGGAGAGGCAGCCCCCCGTGCTGCCAGCTGGGTCACATTCGCACTGTGGCATCCTGCAACAGGGACAGTGGGAACCTCTACCTGGATTTCCAGCTCAGGCTGGGAGCTCAGTGCCCCCAGCTGTTATACAAGACAGCAGAGACACCCCCACCCCCATCCCAGCTACCAGTCTGATGCTAGAAGAGGAAAAACAATCAGCAGAGCCATTTCTCTAAGCAATCCAGCTGCAGCAGTATGGATGCTAGGCTGAGACGATGCCTAGCGCTACAGCCCCAGGACATCCCAGGGCATCACCAGACCCACCTACAAGAGCAAAGCAAAGCTCTGCTGTGCTTGATAAACCCCAGCTGAGTTTAATAGACCCTGGCAGAGCTCCAACAGGCAGCAACACCCCGGGGAGACTCGGGCAGGAGGCCAGGCACGGAAGCACGGCTTCAGGCAGCTATCCCTTGCCCCCACCCTTTGCATGTTGGGGGCCCCAAAGGAGAAACGGCAGGGTGAAGGAAGGAAGATGAGGACACAGAGCTGAGGAAGCCAAACCAGAAACGCTTCGAAAGGTGCTTAAACAGGGCTTCATGCAAAGGAAGGGGTTGATTTTTTGCATGCACAGCTTTGCATGGGGGCAGTCCAAGTGGCACCAACACCAGGCAGACCCACGCGTGGGCAGGTTTTATTTTACATTGGCTTGCCCAGCTGTTGCCTGTTTGGCATTTTCTGGATAATAAAGCAATTGCCCCGGAGTGTGGTTAAGGTCAGCTTTTGATGCTATCGCATGACAGCGAGCTCTGCAGGGTGGACCAGACGTCCAGCCCCGTAGAGGCTGCTCTCTCCCAGTGAGGTTAGCCTAAGGCTATCTATGTGCTGCCACGAACCAAACTGCCTCTCCTCTACCACGGGGTGGTTTTCAGCCAGCATGGGCTCTTCACAGCGGCTGAGAGACCTCAGGAGGCTGGCCCTCCAGCTGTCCCCATGCCACTGATGGTCTCCAGCACTTACTGCCCGCTCCTCCGGCACCCAGCCTCAGAGAGGGACTCAAAGCCCGGCTGGCACTGGTCACACTTCTTGCCCATCACGCCGGGTTTGCAGCTGCACCAGCCATCACTGTCACACTGTGGACTGAGGGCGCCTGCGGAATGAGGAAAAGGAGAGGTTTGGATGGGCACCTCCCTGCGCCCTCCTGGCGATGCTGCTGGTGGAACAGGGGAACAAAGCACCACACCATCATTGCAGCAGCAATCCAGGTCCAGAAACAGGTCCCTCCCTGAGATCCCAGCACAAGGCTGAGACACCAGGTCTGGCTGTTAAAGCTGCTTCCCTACCATAAAGGTCATTGTGAAGGACAAGAGAGACTCCAGGACATACAAACCAAGCAGAGAATTTTTTTTCTTCTTTGCCAGACCCTCTGTTAGTAGACGCTAGCAGAGATTGATTTTGCTGCCTCTACAAGGATCCTATGGGGCTCAGGGCCGTGGCAAGATCTTTGGTTTCTGACCTACTGCTGTGCACATGCAGGCACCAAGGGGAGAGGATGCCAGAGCCACCAGCAGCCGTCCTGCTGCTAGGCCTTCCCTGCAGGCCAGCACAGGGGGCAGCCAAGGGTATATTCACCCTTCCACCACCTTAAAGCCTATTACTCTGTCCTCTTGCCACCTGTTTTTCATGTTCAGGTGGTGCTTCTAAGTGATCTTCATACATCAGAGACCAACAGGCATTTCGATATGAATAGAATAGAATATCATATAGAACCTCAGTGCAAGATATAAGAGCTACCTACATGCGGAGCAAGCTGAAACCTGATGTGGATGAAGGAGCCCTCACATCTACTGTGTAACCACCACAAGAGCCACGGAAAACACCCCAGAGCTAGAAATCCCATTTCATAGCCCTGCCACCTGCAAAAAGCCGCTGGAGGAGCTGGAGAGGCTGAAGCCTCCTGTCTGTTCCCAAGCGCAGCGGCACTTTGCACTACCTCCCTTCCCAAGGCGCAACACCACGAGCTCAGGAATTAACTTTTTGCTTTTACAAGGCAATTAAAAGCCTTTGTGGAGCCCACCAAACATTATAACACCCAGGAAGCATCAGCCTGACTCACAAAGCTGGCAAAAGCCACCGCTCCCCGCGTTGGGGTTTGGCCCCATCCTTGAGATAAGGATGGCAGCTGGGAGGGGCAAGCAGCTCTCTACACAGTGCAGCTCCAGGTTCATGGCCACTTGCCAAATTCAGTGCAGAGCGGAGCAGGGTCCCTCTTGTTAAGGCAGGGATTGATGATGGAGGGAAGGGATGCCATCCAGAGGGACCTTGACAGGCTGGAGGAGTAGGCCCATGTGAATCTCATAAAGTTCAATAAGGTCAAGTGCAAGGTCCTGCACTTGGGTCAGGGCAATCCCCAATATCAGTACAGACTGGGGGATGGATAGATGGATGAATGAATGGATGGATGGATGGAGAGCTGCAGAGAAAGATCTGGGGCTACTGGTGGATGAAAAGATGGACATGGGCCGGTAATGTGTGTTCACAGCCCAGAAAGCCCATCATGTCCTGGGTGCATCACCAGCAGCATGGCCAGCAGGTCAAGGGGTTGGTGTTCCCCCTCTACTCTGCTCTTGTGAGACCCCAGCTGGAGCACTGCATCCAGCTCTGGGGCACCTGCTGTTTGAGTGGGTCCAGAGGGGGCCATGAAAACGGTCAGAGGGCTGGAAAACCTCTGCTACAGAGAAAGGGTGAGAGCATTGAGGTTGTTCAGCCTGGAGAAGAGAAGGCTCTGGGAAGACCTTATTGAAGCCTTTCAATATATAAAGGCAAGTTCACAAAGGCTTCTATTTGCATCATAAAAGTGAAAGGATAATTCCTGAGTTCATAGCGTTGTGTATCAGGAGGGGAGGTGGTACAATGACAGAGAGACTTTTTAACAGGGCCTGTAGTCACAGAACAGGAGGCAAATGTTTTAAACTGAAAGAGAGGAGGTTTAGATTGGACAGAACAAAGACATGTTTTATGGTGAGGGTAGTGGGACACTGGAACAGGTCACCCAGAGGAGTTGTGGATGCCCCATCTTCAAAAGTGTTCAAGGTCAGGTGGATGGAGCTCTCAGCAACCTGATACAGGGGAAGATGTCCCTGCCCATGGCAAAAGGATTGGACGAGGTGATCTTTCAAGGTCCCCTCCAACCCAAACCATTCTGTGAGTCCGTGATTATTTTGGGGGGCAGGTAGGTCTTGAAGCCTGGATGCAGCCTAGAGCTGCTGAGAGGTTTGAAACTCCCAGCACCAAGCAGTGAAGCACCCAGGAGGAGGAGAAGCTCCTACTACTTATGGTGTGGGAACACAGCAGTGGGGCTCTGGCATCTCCCCAGATAATCCCACCTGGAGCCAAGCTGGCCCCACTCTCCTCCTCTAATGCTCTGGTCCAGCATGCGGGGACTCAGAGCCTGACCTAACCCATGTGCTCAGCAGGGCCTAGGGACACACATTTTAAGCAGGCACTTTAAGCCCGCCTACACCCTTGACCCAACCCCATCCCCTCCCAGCTGGTGGCCACTTACCCTGGGGGTGGCAGCGGCAGGGCAGGCAGCAGTCCCCCTCCCGCTGGCGGAAGAAGCCCTCCTTGCAGCGCTCGCAGTGGGCGCCCTCCGTGTTGCCCAGGCAGCTGAGGCAGCGGTACCCATTCCCTGTCTCCCTCAGGAGGTGCCAGTCGAAGACGCACTGCCTGGACATTCCGTTGCAGTTGCAGACTGGGGAGAGGAGAGAGACGTCTCAAATGATGCTTAGAGATGAGGACACCAGCTATGAAGCTGTAAACCCACCCAGCTGGCCAAGGAACAAGCCCAGGTGACCCAAACCTCCCCTTCTTGATCTGCTAATAACAAGCCCTGTCCCCATGTCTCTGCACTTTCCCCCATGCGTCTGTGTCCATCAGCCACCCCTGTGCCACCAGTGCCCACCCTGTGCTCCGCATCCCCATGCTTTGGAACGATGTCAGATTTCACTGACAACACAGCTCAGGATGAACAAATCCCACGAGGCAAGCAGCCCAGCTCCACGGTGCCAGGGATGTTCTCCATCCTTTCAAAGGCCTTCCAACACAACGAGGTCTTTGGGTAAGCAGAGATGGTAAAAAAAAAACCTAACCTTGTCCTCAGAAAAGCATGGGAAACCTTGCTGGTGACTTCAGGGAAAAGGGAAGGATCTCTGAGGTTACATCTTGCTCCACCTGGCCTCTGACCAGGAGCGAGCCCAGAAGGAAAAGCTCAATGAACTTCCACCAGGTCCCTCCATCCAGATCTGCAGTGCAAGTGTCCTCCCAGCCAAGCGCAGGGGTGATGAGGAGTGGTTTGTGACCAAAGGAGCTCAGCAGAAGCGTGCAAGCCAAGAGGTAGATTTAAAAAAAAAAAAAAGGGGTTGGCAGGATTACGCAGGTCGTCTCACCCCACTCCTCAGGAAGAAAAGCTACAGCTGCTCACATCGCTGCATGACGAATGCCAGGAAGGACAGGCATGAGATTTTTCATCCCACTACAGCCAGGGCAGATGGGACCTCTGGAGAGCAGACTGGCAGCTATCCTGCCAGACATGCCTGCTCCAGCACTTTTCATTGCCTTGCCTAGGTCTTCTCTTGAAGCCACCTCTCATTTACTTGCTAAGCCCTCAATGACCAGTACGAGAGTGTTTAAGCCTGAGGACCTTTATTCTGGACGAGTTCCTCAGTGCCACCGAGGAGAGCAGACACAGTTGAGAGAATGGTTGGCAAAGGCAGGACAGGAGAAAGGAACACCCTGAGGGAAAAAGCAGTCTCTGCAGGGGTGCAGAGCCTGCTGATGGGCTGCTCCAAACCACCCCTATGCTGCCATGGGATCCTCAACCTCACTCCAAGAAACTATGCTCACCGCTGACTTCCTTGGGACATGAAAGGTGGTCCCCAGCTGCCCACACCCAGCTCAGGTAACCTCTAACAGCACAGGCAGGTGGAGGAAATCCAAAAGCAAGCAGAAACCTGCAGCATGGATTCAGAGGGCAGGTCGTACTTGGTACACGTGGAGTCTCCTCCTCCCCATTGCTCTTCTGGCACAGCTTAGCCCGAGGATACAAAGTTCCTGTCCTCCGCATCTGATTCCCGGGACCAGGAGAAGCTTCCTGCGCTCACCACTGAAGCACGTAACACCCAGCGCTCACACCTGGGCACCGCCTGCCAGCCTTGCACACACCCGTTGACACCCACATACCAGACGAAGGCACTCAGCAAGTGGTAGCCAAGCCTGCTGCCAAGAAGAGAGATGACCTCATGCGCCAGAAAACAGGGAGAGAGATTTTTCCAGCGCCAGCAAACATGGTTATTCCCTTGCAGCCTGGCTGCCAGGAGACCGAGACACCCAGCTGCAGGTGGTCTTCTGCCACCCCAACCTGCTGGGAGGCAACCTATGGGTGCAGAAGTCCTGCTTCTTAGGGTATGAGAAAGCATCTAGAGCCCCAGTGGACACCACCAGTGACCAAAAGGCAGAGACAATACAAACAACCCACCGAGAGCAGCAGCGTGGGACTTTCTCAGGGTATTTGTGCTCACCTTCAGAGTGGGACTGCTTCCAGTCGATCCCACTCCCCATCCCTCCATGCTAAAGCTACAATACCTCAAGTTGGACGGGACCCATAGTGATCATCGAGTTAAACTCTACCCATGCAACGCCCTACATCTACGTAATCCGGAGGATTTACTGGGTTGCTAAATTACAGGCACGAGCACCATTCCCCCAGGGAACAAAAAACCTTTTTTCAGGTCTTGCTCTAAGGCTGCAGCACGTTAAGAGCCAGTTCTCCAGCCCTGGCACGGATTCAGGTCTCACTAATCCGAAGCCATTTAAGATGCTGTTGCAGATTATTGCCACCACCTCATCGCTGTAGCTGTTCCTGTTGCTGGTCTTCTCCTGGAAACCTGAGGGCTCAGGCAAGTTAATCTTTACCAAGAGAGAGAGGCACTGGAGTTGCTAATGAGATGGAGCGCCCAGGAGATGCTTGCAGATGATGAGCAACTGAGGACAGAATTATTTTTGTATCCAGGTGCCCTGAGATCATCCAGTTCTTGGACAGCTGTGGAGAAGAACAGGCTCCACAGAAGAGAAGCTTTGCAGCTGGATTTCTTCAGCGCTATGGAATGAAGGACGTCTGTGGCACACACACAAGCAAGGACATCATTCTCCCAGCTCTCGCCCAGCAGAATAAAGTGTGAAAAATGTCTGTTTGCTGTGCTGAGGCAAATTCCCACATTAGAAAGGCTTGGAGAAGGAGACAGGCAGGTTTGGGCCTCTCTAATTGTCTTAAATTCACAAAACCAGAAAATGAGGTTGGCCCCGGGTCTGTGAGGAACAGATCTGATAGCCTTGTACATATAAGCTGGTCTGCAAAGACTGCTCCTTTCGTCAAGAGATCAGTAAAAAGCTTTGCATGCAACGAAGCCTCCATGACAACAAAAGCCATTCCCTGCTCTGCGCTTTTGGGACAGTGACCCAGAAGGCTGTCCCATCTGCTACCCCAAGTCTTGGGTTTCCCCATCACCCAACTCCACAGATTTCTCCCTGCAGGAAGATCTGCTTCTGTCTCCAGGGTCTCCATCAGCATCGGCAAGGAGAGACCACGCACCAGGAGCCAAAAGCTGCCATTTGGTGTCTTCTCCTTTCCAACACACTGAGTTAGACACCTTATTGGCACAGTGGAGCTCTGACCTCCACACCTCAACTCTTCCCCAAGGCTCCGCACGGTTGAGAGCACAAGCGCCGTGACCTCTGCCGCTTGACCAGATCATACACGATCCCACTGTGACTCAAGCAGTTCATTTGCAAGCAAAACGGGATTGCGTGTGCTAATTACAAGCCCACATCTAGCGCTGGGACCGGAGGAGTAGCAGCATGGGAGACTAACCTACGCCACGAACCAACGCAGAAAGTCTGCTACAACATAAAAGCATGGCTGGTTATCGACTGTCACTCTTACACAGGCACAGAAATAGCTTCAAGAGTCCCTGGAAAAGCAGCAGTTGCCTACACGCTGCTAGGAAGGGGCAAGGGGGAGAAGAATCTACATCAGTATTTCAAAACCTGCATGCAATTAAGGCTGCCGTAATAATTATCCGAATAGCATGTAAAGCAAATCAGGTCTTTTTTTTTTTTTCCTTTTCTTTTTTTTTTTTTTAAACCCACTTATTCAGCACGCTTTTCCCCTATCACATTGCACCACACTTAAAGGAAAACTGCTAAAAGGCCAACTTCAAGGCCAGGGAGTGTATTTCAGAACACCAGTACTGCAGACAAAAAAAAATTGAAATCACTCAGTATTTACAAGATAGATGTGAAAACCTGATTTTGGCCAAACATACTCATCTCCAGACTATACGCCGATCCGACCGAAACCCCGATATTGAATTACCACTGGGCTGAGTGAGCTTAAACATCCCTGCATCGCACTCCCTGCTACAATTGCACATGCAAGAAGATCCTCTGGATTTTTAAAGCTCGCCATCAGTCCCTGTACCGTGGGAGACTCACCGCCTCCCACGGGACGTGGTGGAGCCAGGGGCACCTCATAAGCCCCACGGACTCGCACAAAATACAAACACCGCAGATGTGGCTACAGCAAACTGGATCCTGGATGCTTCCAGCTCTTCCTCGGGCTTGGGGAAGGTTTTGGTTACAGCAGGGAAGGTTTTGGTTACAGCAGCAGCAGTGGGCAGATGAGCCGCTTGCTCCCTGGGCGATGCTCGTGCTTGCGCCCGAGTCCCACCCAAGTAAGCCAGGCTTTATACAGAAAGCAATAAAGCAATTGCACATAAATACATTATTTAAAAGGGATGCCAGCACAAAAAAAGAAAAAACCACCAAAGTCTAAATCCTCATGGGATATTTAACCACGGAGGAAACGCAAGGAGAAGCAACAACAGGTCCAATCCTATTCCCAAAGGCGTGAGGGGAGAGCGCCCTAGGAGGGTGCTGCGGCACCCAGCCGGCTCCCAGTTACCAGCTCTCTCCGGCACTGGGGCAGGGCTGCGAGCGAAGCCGCCCACGGGATTGCATGTCAGCGCGAAAACAGGAACAGCCGACCTTCCCGAGGCCTCACCTTCTCCTCTGTTGGCGCTCAGGGCCGCGGGCAGGAGGGATGCGGCGAGGCAGCACAGGGCCAGGAGCCAGCACCCAGCCATTTCTTGTGCCGGGGAGCACAAGCGACGAGGGGGCTCGCTACCAGCTGCCTTCTTGCTTTTTTTTTTCCTCAGGTGGTTTTTATCGGGGCTGCTCCACCTGAGTCACTCCCAACAGGAAGAACACGTGTGCCGTGGGCTGACTCACCCCGAGCAGGGAGAGCCCAGCCCAGGGAGCGCAGACAGGCGCCCGCGTCCCTGCAGAGAGAGGCACGGAGGGGACGCAGCACCCCGAGGACCTCCTGCACCCTTCCCCAAGAGTGCTAGCTCACGGGGTGAGAATAAAATCCAGCTGCAGTCCCTGCAGGCGGCCCTTCCTGCCTGTCCTGCTCCATCCCACCCCGCTGTCGCTGCCTCCGCAGGCAGGGCACGGGTGCTGGCTGGGGAGAGCGGGGCTGCCCGGGCACGCAGGAGGCTTGCAGGGAGCTAAGTGAAACACGATGAGCTCATGGGAGGCCTAGGGAGGGTGGATGGGGACTGCCAGCTCCACAAGCCTGGTCCAGCCAACCAACCAACCCACAAGAGCAGGGCTCAAAACCAGCCAGAAGAGGTGACCAGCAGGACTCGCAGCCAAGGGCTGCTGGGGATGTGAACAGACCCTGAGGACAGCTTGGACACGTACTCAGGAAGCAGATCCATCAGGATTTTCAAGACAAAGCATCAGGTTCAGGAAATCCCCAGACCTAGAAATGGGGTGGAGACCAGGAATCACCACACACCTTTGTCTGCTTTCGCTCCCAAGATAGACAGTGAGGTTAGATGGGTCCTCGGCCTGATCCAATACAGCTGCTTTCATGCTAGAAAATGGATGAGGAGCGGAGACAGAGGGGAAAAGGCTTGCCTCTGGTTGTTGGTGGAGCTGGGATGATGATACATCTCCCCTGCTTCCTATTATGGGACACCTAGTGTCACAAATGACTGCAAGTGGTCCATGAGCACCAACACCTTTAGATGAAATGAAGACATCCATCAAATTTGCCCCCAGTTCAAGACTGGTTGCCTTTCAGGTCACCTTCTGCATCAGGCACTGAAACACAACTCAACAAACAACGGTGCTGACATGCTGCTCGTTTCAGAGCTAACAGACCCGGGGTGATTAATATTTACGTCCCCATCAGAACAGCCTCCAGACGTTTGTGCACCTGGAGCTGACTCAGAGGGCTTTCCTCTACAGCTCCTGGTGATCTCATGGGCACAACCAGCCCAAATTCACCACATCTTTGCACCTCCCTTTGCCAAGCTTATCTGCCTCTGCTGTTTGAGTCAACTTCTTCTATAAATGGGCTGCTTCCTTTTAATTTCACAGGCTGGATCTTAATATAGTTCACGACAAGGAACCCAGGACTTCCTCAGTGGGGAAAATCAGGGATCCTGCCACGCTGATATCATCAAACACACAGCACAGTGATAAAGCCTGGACTTCAGTCTTGCCTTCACCAGATGGGTGCCTTGGGCTTCTCAAGGCAGGCCTCGGGCCAGCACGCTGCCGCCTTCCCTGTGCTTATTCCTCTAACAAAACACACTTAATCCCTTCTGCTCTGAAGTTCGTCACTTGCCTCAAACACCTCTGCTTCATCCTTCCTACCCGCAGATAACCCTCTGCTCGAGAAACTCATCTCCAGCAGCATTGTCAGTACAGTGGTTCCCTTGGATCTTGCCCAGCCCAAGTCCTTGGCTGACTTCTCTCTTGGAAGACAAGCTTTCACCATCAGGAAGCTTTTCCCTTATCTGGCTCCTCCACAGAATCATACAATTGTCCAGGTTGGAAGGGACCTTTCAGATCACCTACCATCAACCTAACTGATAAAAAACCATCACTAAACCATGTCACTAAGCGCTATGTCAACCCGTCTTTTAAATACCTCCAGGGATGGTGCCTCAACCGCTTCCCTGGGTAGCCCATTCCAATGCTTAATAACCCTTTCCGCGTAAAAATTTTACCAAATAGCCAATCTGAACCTCCCCTGGAGCAACTTGAGGCCATTTCCTCTTGTCCTACTGCCTGTGACTTGGGAGAAGGGATAACATGGGGTTGGTCCCTTCTATCTCACGGTTATCACCCCACCTATTAACTCACTTCTACAAACAATGCACTGACACAGCTCTCTCTCCAGTCATTTCTGCATATTTACTTAGGTTACTCTTACCTCGTCATCCTCCAACAACTTTCAAGATCATCTCTGAAAACCACATGAATGCACGTATGAGACTACCCAAAAATATATTTTCTGGGGCCCTGATTTTCTAAACACACCAGGTCTGGAACAAACTAATGCCCATCACCCTCACTGATGGCCACAACCCTCCACAGAACAAATGTTGCCCATAGCAATCCACAGCTGCAGCAGCACCATTTATAAAAGGTCTCATGTAAACATGGTTAACAGAAATGTTACCTTTTAGAGTAAGCAAAAGTCTAAGTGATGCGAGGCATGAAGTGATGCAGCACTCATCAGACATTGCAACAAAACAGCATTTCTTCCCTGGACAACTTGGGTCTTCCCATCCCCTTTAATCTGCAACGTGAGAAGTGTCCTTCTGAAGGTATCCTACGCTCATTCTTCATAAAGGAGCTAAGAGAGCCGCTACAGCAAGGAGACCACTGCAGCACCTGGCAAGTTTATCATTCCTTGAGGACATGGCCATGGCAGAATTAGCTGCTGCAAAGATAGTTTGGATCTACATAATAATCTGAATTTTGCTGATGGTTGCCTGTGATGGATGTGTGAAAACCTCAAAGCAGTAGTTTTATTTACATAACCAAGGAATAAAACTCATTTTGGTGGCTCCTGACAAATAAATGACACCAGAATGTTGTACATGTCCTTGCAGCCCAGCTCATCCCTGGCACCCCCAAGCCTCCCTCTGCAAGGGACCTTCTGAGCTGCAATGTCCTCCTGCAACTCCGGTCCTGGACTGCTTCTGCGGGTGGCCTCGCTTCTCCTTTGGGGTTTGTTGAGAAGGAGCTTATCTCGAGCTATTTTCTATTTGCTCGCCCCCCTGTCCTTCCTGCCGTCGTCAGGCAGGTGCACCCGCTCAGCCGCGGGTGCTCTCTTTGAGCCTGAGGAGTTTCTCTTCCAGCCTGGCAGCAGACCTTTATCCAGCCACCCAGGACTTCCTCGGCGGGGAAAATCAGGGATCCTGCCACGCTGATATCATCAAACACACAGCACAGTGATAAAGCCTGGACTTCAGTCTTGCCTTCACCAGATGGGTGCCTTGGGCTTCTCAAGGCAGGCCTTGGGCTAGCATGCTGCCGCCTTCCCCGTGCTGGGGCGGAGATGTTTCCCCTCGTGCAGCGCTATTCCCAGACAGAGAGTCTGGTTTATAACTCAGGATTTAAAGCACAGTGAAATTATCAGTTGGTCCTTTAAAAAAAAAAAAAACCCAACAAAAAAACAATCAAAAAACAAACACACACATATACACACACACACACCCTTCCTTGCTCAGGAACACATGAGCTTCCTTCAGGACACGTCGCCTTCTGGCACTGGTTTTGGTTTTATGGGTGTTTTTGGTGGGTCTGGAGGTGCAGTTACAGACAGCTGGGGGCAGCCCTTGCTCAGGGGTGGTGAAACTCCTCCCGTCAGCCAGGGCCACCCAGAGCAGAGGACATCAGTCAGGCAGAGGCTCTGCCGGAACAGGCAGAGACAGGCAGGGGAGCAGACAGGCAGCGGGACACCAGGGACCTGCCCAGGTCACGGTGAGCAAGCAGGGCAGGGCCGGGCGGCAGCGGCACAGCAAGGAAGTACCATCGTGTCTGGCCTTGCCTTTCCTGTGCCCTGTCTGTACCAGCCAGGGGGTGAGACAGACAGATGGAGATGAGAGCAGTGCTGTCCCACCGCATTCCCCCTCTGGCTCCAGCCCTGCAGTGGGGGCTGCTGGGCTTCCCTGGGGACCTCAGTGGATTTTTTTTATTATTTTTTTTTTTTTACACTGCGTTTCTGATGTTTCTCGGATGGGGGCACACAGAACGTATTGGTCCAGCAGCTAACTAGACAGGCTAACTAACCAGAATGTGGTGCGAGATGTCACGGTTGTAGATGGGGAACGCAGGTCAACCACCAGCTCAGCACAACAGCTGTGTGTCCTCTTCTCCTTCCACAGGGACACACTAGAGTTGCCTCCTCCAAGCAGTTGCTCCCAGCACTTATTAACTCCCGACAACACCTCGTTCTCCCCAGCAGCAACAGAGAACCTGGCTCAGCAGACCCATGAGGACAGGTCCTCTGAATTTCAACCTCCCCAGAACAGCCCATGAAGCCTCCAAGCCCTCCTCCTTAGGCAGCTCTCTCCCACTCTGCTGAGAGAAACACCCCAACTATTTTTACCCAGCTGCAAAGACCCCAGCTGACCCCTCCGTCCAAGTCCTTCCCATTGCCAGCTGCTCCTCAGCTCCCCCCCTTGACTGCTGCCAGCCTCTTGCTTCTCCAGAGAGCACACAAGAGATGATGGAGCTTGAATTTGGACAGCGAGAAAAGGCACTGGAAATCAGAGGAGAAAAAAAAAAGCCCCCAGTGCATGGTTTGGTCACTCCTCAGCAACGTCCCTTCTCTTCCACCTTGAGGTCAAGCTCAGCCCACGCTGAGCAGAACCCTCCTAGGATGTTCTCTACCTAGACTTCAAAACATGAACAAAAACACTTCAGTGAGCTGGAAGCAGCAGTTCTGCTCCCTTGGGTCTGCTCCTCCCTGCGGCAGACAGTGGCACATGTTGCCCTCAAAAACTCTCTGGTTTCAGCTGGGTGTGCTACAAGCATTTCAGAGACCCAGCATAGATCTCCAGAAGCCTGTAGCTTCATCTTTATTTGGGATTTCGCCCAGGCTTCACAGGACAAGGCACTGCTGCTGTGTGACCTGAAGATGAAATAAAGGGCACAGTCTCGCTTCCTGAGTATTTTAGCCCGAAAAACGGTGAGAGGCTCCATGTCAAGCTACAGCCCAGACCAGGTCAGCACCTTCCCACCACTCGCTTCTCTGCCCTTCTGGTTGCTACCTACAGTCCGGTTCCAACACCAGACAGGTTTTACCAGCTGGGATTTACTCAACAGCAGTGTTGGCCAAAAAAGAAAAAAAAAGAAAAAAAAAAAAAAAAGGGGGAGGGGGTGAATTTTAGAAAACATGCATTAGTGGCAATTATAGCGGAAGAACAAAAAGCTGAAGCCGGACAAATTGAAATTTAAAAAAAAAAAAAAAAACCGGAAAGAACTTACCAATTGAGAGGGGATTAGCTCTGATGTAAGTTAATGAGACACGCATTTTCCTCAGCTGAGAAAAATAAAAGAAATCCAGTCTGCAGCTGTAAGACGGGTGTGATTGCAGAGCTGCCCAGTCTGTTACAGTAATCTGCCCTGACATTAAAAACTTGCTTAATTCAGGAATAAAATTTATCCTGGGCTCTGGCAGTCTCAGACAGGACCCACGGAACAACACCGACTGCCCAGATTTATGGCAGTTCCTGGTAGAGAAATTTCAGCTCCTTTATTTAGGAGTTTTGTGGGTTTTTTTTTTACCAGGAGCCCCATCCTTTTCTATGTGCCCAGCCAAAAGCAGAAAGGATTTTACACTTACGTTGCAAAGAAACACCCCTCAATCCCTCCTGGCCTTCCAGGAGGACAGTACAGCTCCAACAGCATCACCATCAGCATCAATATCATCTTTTTTTATTATTTTTTTTTGTGGCCGTGGCAAAGGAGCAGTGGACATGGGGAGAAACCACAATCACTATAGCCATCTGCAGCCCACCACATGAATTTCCAAATTTTCCATTTCTACCACCCTGATCCAGCCCATCTGATTAATTAAGCAAGCAGTGAATCTTACAACTCAGGCACATCCCCATAAACACTTTCCCCCCCCAGCCCCAAAGCAATATTCAAAAGAAAGCCCAGGTATAAGGGGTTACAAATATTCAGACTTTATTATAAATAAGAAATACTGTTTTATACATAAAAACTGGAAGTGTTGCATTTTGTTCACCGCCCCAGACAGCAAGACCACAGATTAAGGCAAAAAGCTGGAGTGAAGGCACGTACTGAGGGGGCCACAGTCAGGAATAAGGTGATGAAGGGACTGTCACGCGTTTGCCTGTGACATCCAGCACTCCACCAGCACCCGGCGCATCATCACATTACGTAAAAGAAATAACTGGACTTATACAATGAATAATGGCTGTAATGCAGTAGTGATTAAGAGATCGCTTATAAAGATTTTTTTTTTTTTATTTAAAAATAAAATTCTGTTAAAAACAGTTTAAGAAGGAAAGGAAAAAAAAAAAAAAAAAAAAAGGAGAGAAGAAAGCAGGAAACCTTAGGCCTGAGGTCAGCCAGGGCATGCGTGCATCTTCGCATCTGCTCTTCTCACAGCCTTGGCAGAGAGGTGACACGGTTACAGCCAGCCATCTGACCAGAGCAGCCGGCCGAGACACTGACCTCAACGTCCCACACGTGTGGGCGAGCACAGGTAAGCTCTCCTCCAGGTACTAGGTATGTTTGCGGACAGGAGGGAAATCCCAGACTGGGAAATTGTAAGGATCTCTAAGAGAAGGGGAACAAGAGGGACGTGGGGAAAGCGGGGTTTGCTGGGAACACCCCCTGCCCAGCAGCGCTGCTCCCGAGGGTGCACCAAGCCTCCTGCCTCGCACAGTGGTATCAAGACGTCCCCGAATCTAGCTCTCTGACCACCTCAACGCTGGGTCCAGCCTCCCGACAGCGCTACAGCTCCTCGCAGCCCAGCTGCAAAGCCGCAGCCCCTGCTCTCCTCTCCTCCTGGCACAACATCCCCAGGGACAAGGGACACAAAAAGGGCTGCTGTCAACACCACGCATCAGGGCTGGCTTTGGAGGGAGGGCTGGAAAGCATCTGCCCAACGGGCAAAGTGGTTATTGCTGATGCCCATACAGGTGCTGAGGATACAGGAGAGGGAAGAAAGCAGGAGCCCAGGTAGGACAAATACCGAGCTCTAAGGGAGCGATACACGGTTCACGTGCCCCGATGGCTATAGGGGAAAGCACATAGAGGAGGCCAGGCTGTGCCACTCTGGAAATATGGCTGAGTATATTTACACACACATACGCACACACAAGAGACTTCCTCACACTATAATCATGATTAAAAAAACGGAAAAAAAAAATCACATTCACACAAAAAATATAAATTTGAAATAATTAATAGCACCAGTGTGTGTCAGATAATAATTTCTTCCCCGCTACGCAAACGTACAAAGTTGCATAGTGTTTAAGGATAGATATATACTGGATCTCAAGGAGGGGGCAGGAAGGGGGGGGATGCCAGGCTGGAGGCAGGGAGGAAGCCGCAGAGGATGGTCTCGTCTCAGAGGAGGGCCAGAGGAGGAGCGAGGGGCTCCCCACTGCTCCTGCCCAGCAGCGGCGTAAGCAGCTGGGAGGCACTAGCTGGGGAGGGAGCCTGCCGGGGAGGTGGCAGTAGCGGTGAGAAAGGCAGAAATGCCACCTGAGCCTGGCCTGAAGTCCCTGTGCTGTGGTGACTTTACTATGACCGGGAGAACAGTAGGCAAAAAGAAAGGAGGGCACTGGTAAACTCCAGCACTTTCTGCCAGCTTAAAAACAGGCAAAAGGCGAGAGCAATGCCAGTAGATAGAAGAATGCCACTGTCCTTCTTTCAGGAAAAGACAGGGAGAAAGACCTTTTCCTTTCCTCTTGCATTCCCCCTTCCTTCCCCACCCAAAGACTTGGCGCCTGAAGGCCAGTGCAGCTGTCAGAGCCCTCTGGATGGCAGCTCTCCTCTTCAGCAAGACTTCTGCTGCTTGAGCAAACTAATCTGTCAACCAGACATTCGTAGTCCAAAAAACAAAGATTCTCTGGCAATTAGATAGCAACACCTACAGATGGTAACACAGCTCATGGCTTCCACACTCCCCAGACTGGACTACCCAGAAGGTAGCAGCTCACAGACCAGACCCAAAACTTCTCCACTGACCAAGAGTGGCGCTGGCAAGACCTACCACTCCATCAGTATCCCAATCTTCCCACAGAGCTCCTCTCAGAGGCTGCGTTTCTCTCAGAGCAATGCATCATCACAGAAAGCATTTCAGAAAGAGGTTTCGGCTATTTTGTCAAAGGCTACCAACGCTGTCGATTGGCCACTAGTTAACAATAAAAAAAAAAAAATAATATAAATTCACAGGGTTAGAAGTTGGGAAGAGGGATCTGAATGAGTGCAGCTATACTGGCCATTACAGTAATACTTTGGTAGCCATCCCCTTCCTTCATAGGGACAGAGAGCTCTGGGATCGAGGATTTTACAGTTGAGAGGAGAAGAGAGGAGAGAAAATAGAGTTAGTTTTGCCTTGCTGTATACAGTTCACATGGTTATTTCTGAACCATAAAGAGTCCAGAGCATCTACCATCCTTGCGCTAATCAAAGGGAAACTGTGTCTGAGAGAGGGGCAAAGGTGGAGTGCTCAGGAAGACAGTTTATATAAAAAAACCCTTTGATGCCCAAAGACGGATATTTAATTTGCTTCTCTTAAAAAAAAAAAAAAAACAAAAAAAACAATGAAAAAAACCTTTCATCTTATCCTGATTTGAAAAGAAAACAGTGGCTGTGAGCAGCAAAGAGCTGGGGATTTGAAGAAGGTAATGTGTGTTAAGGCACTCCATAGCCAAACCACCGCTCACCGGGGGAATACCCCCCACCCCCAGCGCACCCTTAGGGTTTCTCAATGGACGGGGTGTTAAAACAGCCAGATGGCAAGGTCTTCTTGATGTCTTCCAGGTTGCTAATGTCCTTCAGGATCTCTTCAATGTCCCTGTTGTAGGCCTGTATTGCATCATCTTGCTTCCTGGCTTCTCTCTCGAGGAAAGACACTTTCTGGTCTAGGTTGCTCTCTTTCATCTGGTCTTTGGCACTGTTCAGGGTACCCTCAATCTCATTCAGTTTGTTCAAGTCCACTGTCTCCAGTTGCCCTGAAAAGCCAGAAGCAAACAGTGAACAGAGAAAACAGAGTGTTTTGCTGTCGGCAGCAGGAAAACACTCAAAGGCGTAAGGCACATTAAGGACAGCCTTACCTAATTGATCCAGCAGGTTGTTAATCATGGCAAGCAAGTTGGTCACAGAGTTCTTTGCTTTTCTTGCATTGTCTTCTGCCTCTTGGGCAGCCTGTGAGGCCTGCACGGTATTAAAAAAATGAAAGCACAACAAGGCTGTAGGGATTACGAAACTGTTGCCTCTCCTCTTCACGTCTGCCCAAGCACAATTAGTCACACACATCCCTGGCACCTCTCTCCAGGATAACACCCCTGCACCGAGATCTTTATCACAGCACTGGCAAAGACTGACAACCTTCAAATAGTCAGTTTTGTGATTATTTCAGGATGGGGATCCCTGGAAAATGAGCAGGATTTTGCAGGAAAAGTCAGAACAGAGTCAGTAGGGCTACAGTCAGGTTTCAGTTAAAATAAAAGGGAAGTGTTGCATTAAGAAAATTGGCTCTCAAATTCCAGCAGGGAACCTATGCTAACGCCACCAGAGGAGCTCCTTTGCTAGTCTCATGTCTTCAATCCCACTTAAAACTTGGAAAAGACTGAATACTGGTTGGACTCAGTGCCGTCTTTGCAAGAGGACAGCGGAGAAAAAAAGCTTGCATGGCCAGGATAGCAGGGAGAAGGCACCTTCTTGCCAGTGTTACCACCTGCCAGCATTACTTACCATGCCTGCCATCATCATATCCTGCTCAGCATCATCCTGCTTCCGCTTCAGCTCTTTTTCTGCATCCTGCAGTTGCTTCATCATGTCATCCACTTCTCTGGCCAGCCCCGTCACATCAGCGAAAGTCTTGTCAGCCTCGGCTTTGGTAGCAGCTGCACTCTACAGCCAACAAGGGGAACAGGATGGGAAAAGGTGGTGAAGGTGCAGAACTTCCTTCAATCTTTTTCATCTAAATGCACCAATTTCCTACCATGCCACACTTTCATTCCCTGGTGGGGGCTACAGCAGAAAGCACGTGGGGCCCACCAGGAAATACTGGAACAGGGGAGTTTATACAGTTATAGACCAATATCTTAGAAGGGTGGCTTCAGAATTGCAAAAGACTCACCTTCTGAACAGCACCGGCGATCTTCTCAGCATCATCTGCTTTAGTCTTGGCTTCACGGGCATCGGCAGCAGCATTGCCAAGCGCCAGCTCCGCCTGGCGTGTCTTATTGTTGGCTTCAGCAATAGTCTGGGTAATGGCAGGAATCTTTTTCAGCGCCTCCTCCGCCGCTGTCTTGTTATCATTCACCCGCTTATCAAAATCTAAGAAAAGGCAAAACAGATTCTTATTACTTGCTCCAGAAGAGCCTTGGGATGTTTCTTTGACCAAGCTACCCAGGCTTTGCCACCTTGACATTCTGGAGTGTGAGGGGTATGTGCTTGCAGCTCTCCCTGTTATATGTCTTCTGACACTAAATAAAAAACTTAAACAAAAAGAGATTTCTAATCACTAAAAGCATTTCTATTTTTTTCTTTATTTAAAAAAAAAAAAGCCAAAAGAACCCACCCAAAACTCAAGTACTGGCAATAGCGTGGCCCATTTAACCAAAATACCCTACTGCCAAGTGACTTGTCACACAGGAATTGAAGGATTCACTGCAAGTGCTTTCTCTTTACCTTTCAGGTTACTGAGAATAGTGTTAGCCTCCTGTAGTGTGCCATTGCCCTTCCGAGCAGCTTCTTCAGCCAGGGCTTTTGCTGCATCTGCTCGAGCCAACAGCTGGTCTGCAGTCTAAGGAGACATGATACATATCAACAAATTCTTAGCTTTTGAAGGATGACCATCTAGGTGTATCAAAAAGCGTTGCTCAGCCTGAAACACCAACGCCACACAGAACAGCGTTCATCCCTGAGTGGCAGTACTTCCTCTGAAACCAGCTCAATTTAGGTACTTTTGGAATACTGTTCTGAATACAAAGGAGACACCACACCTGGCAAACATCCTCTATTCTCCCACATACCCTCAATGTCATTGCTTTTACCAGCTTTTTGCATGTCCTTTCCGGGACCATTCTTCAGTGTTCTTGTAAATAACAAACAGTGTTAAGATAAGACTGACTAAGACCAAATCTTTCACATCTGGCCAGTTACCTGTTTTCCTTTATTTTTCCAGGGAACAAAAGCTTGCACAAAACAGAACTGACCTGCTGCTCAGTTTTCCCTTTCTCCAGGAGGTTCTTCACTTCTAGTTCCTTTCCTTTCATGTCTTCTCTCAAGTCCTCATAATCTTTCAGCTTCCTGGCAATTAGTTGATCTAACTCCTCCACTTCCTTCTTGATCTTATTCGCTTCATTCTGTAGGTGGAAATCAGAAATAAATGCAGATTCCTGAACGTTAAAGACTCTCTGAACAGGTGGCAAAACATTGTATAGTTTCTAACAGCCAAACAGTCAGAAGCTATGATGGGTTCCCATCTCTTACAACTACAGTTGTAACTTTGCCTTCAAAGCTCTGAATACCAGAGGGTCAGTGCAATAAAGGACAGAGGTTGCAAACAGTTCCACGTGCAAGAAAATCTACTGCACTACAGTGAGCGCAGGAGAGGGAGCAGTTCTGCAGGCTTCAGAGGGAACTGAAATTTCTGCACTGCTCTGTTCAAGCCAAGATGTTTGGCAAACAACATTTCACTGTTCGGGTTTGGTTTTTTTTTTTGTCCTACAGCCATTGGGGGAGGTTGGGGTTTACATATTTAGTTCCCTGCATAAAAACTGAAAGGCACAAGTCTGGATTATGCCTAAGATGGACAAAAATTCCATAGACTGTTCTTATGCAGAGAAACATTAGCAGAGCACGTGCAAGGTATGTCAGCAACCTGGCACACTGCTAAAACGCTTGCCCTCATTGATCAATAGAAAACCGAGCGTGATGCTTCCTGCACATACCTCTAGCCCCGTGGAATCCACAGTAGGCAGACTGGTGAGATTAGCGTAGATCTGCAGGGCTTTGTTTCCAGCTTCCTCTGCCTCTGCAAGCACCTTGTTGGCCTGTTTCTCTAGGTCTCGGGAAATGTTCCTTGCTTGATTATACCTAAAAAGCCCCAAGGATCCAATTACATTACAATTTGAACTTACTAAGAGAGTACAGAGGCAAAGAAATTGAAAGACAATTCCCATAAAACCCAAAGCATACTACGCTACAAAAGGCATCTTAGTTTTAAGCACTCCCCTAAAGCTCGGAAATAAAAACAATTTTCTGCTACTGACTCACTTCCGGTTGAGCTCATCAATGTCATTTGCGGTTTGGTTTTCTCCAGCCAGGGTCTTCAGCAGCAGTTGATATGCCTCTGTGGAAGTATCATTTGCTGCCTTAGCTACGCGAACAATCTCATCAGCTTCTTTTTTGTGTCTGGACAAGATTACAGAAGAAAAAGAGAATTTAGAAAGAAAAACAGAACATTAGAATTGTCAGCCAGTGGTTTCTATATGTAATTCCAGATTTTATTCTTTCTTTCTTTTTCCTTCTTTCACCCAAATTTGCCAATGGAAGATGCCGACACCTTTGCAACAGAAGATGTTTGAGAGCATCTCTACAAGCAAGGCATCACTCCAGCAGTGCTCACAAGATCAGCTGAAAGGTACTGCTACGGCTGTACGTGTCCCTCGCACATCCATCGTTTGCCCTCAATGACACACGGGCATGCACCCACAGTGCCAGTCTCTTGCTCAACAAAGGGCATATGTTTTGTACCAAGCAAATTAAATTTTGCTTCCCCTTTGTAGGGAAGAGCAGGGCCCTGATGGGGGTTGTCAGGAGCGCGTCTTGCCACAGCCTACCTTTCAGCCAGCTTACGGGCCTCTTCTGCTAATAGAGTCATGTTGTTCGGGTCCCCGCTTGACTCTGGAGGTGTAATGGACTGGAAAAAAAAAGAAAGAAAAAAAAAATCTTAAAGTTCTTTCTTCATCTTTTATTCATCTCTGCTTTAAATATTTATTGTCATGATCTAAATGCTTAGAGATTTGTCTAGCCTACTTCTGACTTCTCTGTGTATTTTTTTTAAGCCCATGGAGTTTCCACCACTGCCTATCCCTTAAAAATAAAGGTGCTTATATATATTTAGGGGTTCTTATGTTGGTTTCTTTGAGCAGTGGCTAAGATACAATCTATGATAGACTTCCTTTATTTCTTTCCCATGATCCTAGGTAGGGAAGAAGATACTTCCATTGCAAATTTGCTATATGAGTGAGAGAACAAGCAAGAGAAACACATTAGAGGGCCTAGAAAGTAAAGGCCCTCTCCCAACCACGTGGGATCTTGGCAGCACACTCACCACGTTGTCAGCTGCCATCTTTGCCTTCTCAAGCATATCAGAAGCTAAGCTGATCAGGTCCTCAGTGTCCTCCACCCGCACCCGGGCTTGCTCTGCCAGGTTCTCCGTCTCCTGCACCGTGCCCTGGATGTTCCTCAACCTGTTGAGTTGACTCGTTAGTGTGCTGTTGATGTCTTTGAGACGATCCATGAGGTCCTGATCTACGTCTGAAGCACATGATATAAAAGAAAGGAAGCAAAATTAATTATTGCAGGAAAAGAAGCTGGAGCAGCAGCTAACCGCTGCAGGCAACGCATTGGTAGGTTAATCCTTTATTGAAAGGGGACTAGCAAAGCCGTTTCATAAATTAGTCAGCTTGAGATCAAAGTCATCATCAGAATGTGCACCAAATATGAGAAATGAAAAGTCATTAACTACTAATAAGACAATCCTGCTGGGTGTTGGAACTGACTCTGATGGGGGATTTTGTGTTCTGAATCATGTTTCACCTCTATCATTAACTTAAAAGACAAGAGAGCGGCTCCTCAAGAGGTACAAAACACTTGCTTTGTGAATTCTCTTTAGCTTAACTCCTAGAAGTTGAGTAGACATGGAGGAATAGTGGGGCTGTACGTTATTCCCCCCTTTGGGCAATGGTGGCTACTCCTGAGCCGGTCTCCATACGGAGCAGCTAGAAGATGTGCAGAGTAACAAACCCACTCCAAACTCCCCCCCAAACCAAAGGGATGGCAACAACTGACAGGATACAGCCTTGGTTCTCCAATCTGTAGGACCTATGAGCTCCCTCAAACCTTCCTCAAATTTTTGGACCACCGGGTAACTCCCCACAACAGCATCTTAGTAATGGGGCCATAAAAGCACAGGTACGTACCTCATGACCAGGGGCAACTACTTTTGAAAAGGTGGGAGCGTTATTAAGAGACGAAGTACAAGCAGAAGCCTGCAGGACTCCAAAATTGGTATTTTTCCCAAATACGTTGCCTCAAACTTGCAGCACATCTTAAGTATTGAACATGAATGTTTGACACCTTTCAAAAACATACTACAAACTACCTATCAAGTAGAAAAACACAAATAAGTGCTTACATGTGTGCACAGAGTTTTGTACAGGTAGTTTTTGTTGCATTTAACTTGCCTCTTAGTTAGGGAAGAACAACAAAGCTGGTGAAGGTTCTAGAGCACAAGTCTTATGAGGAGCGGCTGAGGGAGCTGGGGTTGTCTAGGCTGGAGAAAAGGAGGCTGAGGGGAGACCTTATCACTCTCTACAACTACCTGAAAGGAGGTTTGTAGCGAGGTGGATGACAGCCTCTTCTCCCAGGCAGCAAGTGATAGGATGAGAGGAAACGGCCTCAAATTGTGCCAAGGGAGGTTTAGATTGGGTACTAGGAAAAATTTCTTCACCAAAAGGGTTATCAAGCACTGGAACAGACTGCCCAAGGAAGTGGTGGAGTCACCATCCCTGGAGATTTTTAAAAGACGCGTAGACGTGGTGCTCAGGGACATGGTTTAGTGGTGGACTTGGCTGCGTTAGGCTGACAGTTGGATTTGATGATCTTAAGTGTCTTTTCCGACTTAAATGGTTCTATGGTTCTAAGAGGTGGAAAGAAAGATGGAAAATACCACCTAAATACGAATGCATTTCCTCACCTTTCTCCAATCCTCACCCTCCTATTCCACTACATGGGACTATTATCTAGGCACAGATGCCAAGCAGGCAGCAGAAAGCTACCTCAGGTAAAACTGAGAAGAGCTTCAGTGATCATTCCCACTGGCAGGAATCTTCCCAAGCAAACGCGTTAGATGCGCATCAGCTTTTTCGCAGCTTCACACAAAGGGGACAGATTTTTCCGAAGTGGTCTGAAATCACTGAACCAACTCCCAGGGGAACATCTTTCACTGTAAAGTCAATAGACATCTTCAAGTTGCTCTTCTCCAAAACACACATTAGCTTACACATTAAAAAGACCCTAAGGACAAACCACTGTCACGTTGCTTAACGTCCTGCTCAAAGACATCCTATGGTAGAGGTGACAGTACAAGAATCAATTTGAAGCAGGAGTTTAACAGGAAAAATAGCTAAAGGCCACCACAACAGCACATTTCAGAACTTTATACACTTTACGGTGGGATAAATCCTGCTTGCCAGCAGGATTTCATGACTGATGACAACCCATCAAGACCTGCTTTCTCCCAAGAAGTCTGAGCAAATTTATAAGCATAATAAATAAGTATATTGGAAAGTCTTACGCTTGTTTAACAATAAGTAAAACCCTCCTTTAAATCTGGAGGGTAACATAAAACACACCTGTACACAGCTTAAGGCAGATCTTTACATATACAACAGAGACCACTGGGAGAACAACAGGGATAAAAGCACAGCCACCATTGTTTTGACAGTAAGATACACTGTCTCAGCGCTATCTGAAATAGCTGTCTGTCCTGATGCACAGCACAGGCTTGAAATAAAACACGCTGTGTTCAAAGGGAACAGGAACACCAAGCAAAAAGCTCATTTCCCATTGGTCCATGCCTGATCAGGTCAACTCACCTTTGCTTTTTTGTGCTTCCTGGAGCAACTCCATAACATCTCTTTCTGCCTGCTTCAACCTCTCTTCAAAGGCTTGATCGGTTACAGTGTCTTCTCCCGTACCCAGATTTGCTATAAGATTTTCCAGCTCCTGCAACCTCTCTCGTTGCTCTGCCACCTATAGGAGAGGGACAGATCACAGCTACGACACAGTGCAAAGCCCCTTGAACCTCTCTGCTTTCAGCAAGCATCAGCCAGCCACGGGCGTAAAAAGCCACTGCACAGGCGGGCACGTGCCACCGTCTCCAGCCGCACCAACAGTGGCACTTGTGGCCTTACCTTATCTTTCACTAATCTGTAACAGGCTGGACACTCTTGGCAGCCCAGCCATGAGCGGTTGTAGAAATAGTTTTCTTCACACTGGTCACAGCGGTTCCCCACAAAGCCTTCCTTGCACTCGCAGCGACCATTCTCCCGGCACTGCAGGGAGCGTGAACCCTCGGGATCACAGTCACAGGCTGCGGGGAAGTTAAACCTCAGTCAGACTGGAGGAGAAGCAGAAATACCCTAAAACCCACAGGGCGAGAGCATACCCTCAATACCCTAAAACGTCTGCAGCAACAGCAGGGCACACACCCACAGCTGGAGCCCCGCTCCCTATCAGGGTGCCTCTACGCACAGCAGGACACTGCGTCTGGCTGGACACAACATTCATGGCACGTGTTCGCAGTGTTACTATTGCCTCTCCCACAAAGCAACACAATTTTCTACCCCATTTCATTGTAACCAACTGCAGTTGATTTTTCTGCTCTTTACAGGCAGGGATATTGAGGAGGATAATTTGGATCATCCTGTTTTTCAATCACATTTACAAGATGTGTTCCTCCTCGAGACAGAATCTCGAGGCCATCTGCAGAGTAGCTGTGCAGAGATTTAACATTAGGGAACAGGACTGTCGCAGGACAAGACTCAGAGAAGTATTTACACCAGACAGAAGTGGGTATATCTATTAAGTTGGAGTTCTGCCTACATCCAGTTAAAAAAAAAAAAAAAATAATTATAATAAAAGATAAAGGGGATAAGCTGAGATCAAATTTCACCATGTAGGGTGTGGACACAGAAGTGCCAACTTCTGCTGTGATGAAGAGCGAGGTGACAATGTACCTTCCCAGAGACAGGAGGAAAGCAAAGACAAGGCTGGCTGTGCAACATCCTTCCCACCTGTCCCGCTCCAGCCTCTAGACTTACGTTTACAGCCTTCGGAGCCAAAACCAAAGTGGTTGACCTCGCATGTGTCGCAACGTTGGCCAGTGATGCCAGGCTGGCACTCACACTGCCCGGTTCGGATGTCACACTGGCCGTTGGTGGAGCCCAGCGCGTGGCAGTTGCACCTGGGGGAGGCAGCCACATGTCACAGAGGGGAGGCACGGGTGAAGCACCTCTCCGAAGGAGCCTTAGCGCGCACAGCTCAATGCTTCCATTTACCAAAAGTCACTTTTCTTGCCGTGCAGATGCAGGACGCGAGGCGCTGAGCCTTTGACTCGTGCAAGGTCATTTGGTGCCTGCACTAAAAAAAGGAACCCACAAGCCCCTGCTACCAATAATCGCGCAGTCATGTGGTGCTTTTCTATTTAAAACCCTGATTTAAAGCTATTTATAAAGCTTAAAGTCAGGCTTTCTGTACAGCCTTCATAGCTGATCCTTGACTGCTCCTCTTCCCCACCCATAGCAGCATCGAGGCACACCAGTTACTTCAAACAAACATCACATTCCTGCATAAGGTAAGCACAGACCACCCAAAACCAGGCTCTTTGCCCCCAATCCAAGGTGAACGTCACCTCTCACAGCCGCGTCCGCTCTGGAGGTTGAAGAAGCCAGGCTCACAGGCACTGCAGTCCCTTCCCACGACGTGAGACAGGCACTCGCACTGCCCAGTCACTTGATTGCAACTCGTCTGCTGATTCACAGTGCCGTAGGGATTGCAGTGACAAGCTGCAAAAATTAAAGGGATGGGGAAATACACAGAAAGTTAGAAGTCCTTTCTGCTGTTGGTACTCTGCTAGCCAGTCCCTAAACGGGCCTCGATCCAAAACACGCAGCAGCCGAGGCCCTGCATCGCACAATGCTTTTGCTTCGATGGCAGTAAGCACCCACAAACACAAGCATTTTAGCAAGCTGCAACCACCAAACCAGGATAAAGCCACACATCGCTGCTGACGGGTACGAACAACAGCCTGACGTTGTGTCCTAACAACACACCAGGAAACAGCAGCTCTTGGGGACAAAACCTTTTTTAAAAGCGAGAAGAACCAGCTCTCACCTCGGCACTTGTCGGCAGGATCGGGGGCCAGGGGGTTCCCGAAGAAGCCATCTTTGCAGCGGTCGCAGTAGAAGCCGGCAGTGTTGTAGATGCACTTGAGGCACTCGCCCGTCTGGCGGTCGCAGTTCCCCACGGCGTTGGGATCGATGTTGTCGTTGCATTGGCAGAGGCGGCAAGGCCTCACAGCACCGTTTTCACCCAGTGGGTCTCCGAAATAGGCATCATCACACAGCTCACACCTCTTACCTGGGACATGACAGAAACACGTGTGTGGCAGCAGAAAGCCCTTTGCTACTATCTCACCTGAACCCCCTTTGCAGCCCCTTCTGAAAAGTAAACTCTCCAGCTTCCTCCCCTTTCATCCTTCTGTTGGGGCCGGAAAGGTACATGAAACCACACGTGAATCCCTCCTCTTCTCTACATTTAAGCAGTTTTTCACTGGAACTTTGCATTATGAATTATTTCAGCTCCTCTTTTCCCTCCTATCCCTTTAAGCCAAACCTATTTGTTGTAATCTCTTGTTAATTTAAGAGTCCAAGAAGGTAGAGCTCCATGCGGCATCACTGCTCCAGGAAGCTCCACTGCCAACAAGATCTGCCAAACCTCCACGGGCAGCCACTGAAGCATCCAACTCAGCAGCTCCCTACACTCACTGCAGCTCTGACCTCCCCAGCCAGCTATAAGCTCTGTTTCTTAGGCAGTTCTTGCACATGCAAGAACTCTTCTCCATCACCTTTCCCCTCACATCCCAAGAAGGCAGCAGGAGACAGGAGGAACTCTTGTGTGACCACATACCTACAAGTAAAGATGAGCTTGTGCTGAAACCTGAGCTGCAGGGAACCTGGACCCCGCTTTGGTTCGTGAAGCAGTGGCACCCATGGGAGCCCCCATGAACTGCCTCAGGGCTTGGTGGGGGGCTTTTCTAAGCCCCTTCTTGCCATGCCAAGTATTGTCAAGCATAAAATCAGCAGAGAAGCATGGAGGCTGCCAGCCATCCTAAGGCTTCATTGCTGTTTGCAGGCAGAACAAAAGGCTCTGCTTAACAACTCAGTTACATGCTTGGACTTCACGGTTTATGGCTAAGAAGAAAAGACATGTACCTGCTAACGTATTAGTCTTTAAAACTGCTGAGCACAAATTTGGCCTTGTATTTTTTGGGCAGTGTTTGTGAGTCACTGCAGCCTTCCTGCTTTTCCTAGGGAGGGCACTGCCCCTCCCCTGCAAGCATCCCGCAGTGCCTCTCTGGCTGGCAAACTGCATCTTCTAATTTTATTTCAGCCTGACCTGCCCGCCTGGCTCTTTTAAATCTATCCTATTTTCTGCCCAACACTGTGCAATTAACAGAGGTCTAATAGAAGCTAGCACGGTTCACCTATGTAGCGTAGAAACATTCAGACTTTGCACAGATTAAGCCTTTGTTTCTCTTTTGTTCTTGAGAGACAGGCACAAAGAACATGGGTAACCCTGAGACTCGCACAGGACAGAAAATAGGGCTGAGGAAGGAAGCAGCATTTGAGCCAGAAGAAACAGCAGCTTTCAGTGCTGCTCACTGAGGGTCAGAGCCCCAGAAGCAGCAGAAGACACATATCCACAGGCTTGTGGGGTGTAGAAAAAAAAAAAAAAAAAAAAAGAGACTTTTTTGTGGGGGAACACACCTGTAGTGCCAGCCTGGCAGCTGGTGCACACAACCTCCTTCGTGCGGGGCACGATGGCACAGCTTGAGCTGCCTGGGCACGGGCAGGGCTGGCAGTCTGAGGCTGTGCCCACTGTTGCATCTCCGTAATACCCATCGCTGCACTTTTCACAGTGAGACCCCGCCGTATTATCCCTGCAATTGCACATGCCTGGAATAGAGAGGGACATGGGGTTTGCTTCATTATCCAACCCAGAAAGAGCCGTCCTCTTGCTGCTCCCTGTTTTATCAGTCCCTCTTACCTGTCTCGGGCTCGCATGTCTCGCTGTGCCCGTTGCAAGTACAAGGCACGCAGGGGCTGTAGGGCCCGAGGCTCGGTGTCTCTCGCCGGTATCCAGAGGAGCAGCGCTCACAAAACTGCCCCTCATATCCCACAGGACAGGAGCAGCTTTCCACCCAGGCCACAGGCACACCAGGTCCAGGGCGAGCGCTTGTGATGGTAACATCATCCAGGTGACCGGCACCTAGAAAGCACCGAGAGGGGAAATGCTTTGTAACCACAAAGGCTCTCATCACTGCTTCACCAAACACACATCTGAATGGGACAAGAGACAGACAAGTGGATGCTCGCAGCTGGTAAGGTGAATCAAGAAGTAAAACCCTTCAGGAAGGTTTAAACAGATAGGAAAAGATGCAACATAGCTCACAGAGGGCATGTGCAGGGCAGGAAAGCTGAGAATAAACAATACAGAGGAGGATGCTGAGAACAGCATGTGAACAAGTACAGTCAGTTAAAATAAGTTATATTTTGCACGCATATGGTTTCCATTTCCAAATCAAATACCAAAAATCAATTCCTGTCTTTCTAGGGAGGACAGACCATCTCATTAATATACAGTCTCTAACACAGCGTCTGCAAACCATGCCTCAGGGCAAACTCTTCAGCTATTTCTCTCAAGCCATTCCTTTGTCTGGCAAAGGAAAGCTTCCTCCTCTCCACCCAGCCCCTTCCCTGGAGCAGAACTGAGCCTGGACACAACATAGCTGTTTTTTTAACTTATAGCAGTGTGTTTGTACCACCACAGCCGCTCGAGAGACCCGAGCAGAGCCACAGCTCCAGCATATTAGCAGCGGCTACAGCATTCGGGGGATGGCTTGCTCCACACCTTTTGTTCCCTCCATTTCAAAACCCCACATTCTTCTTTACAAGTCACCTCTACTGAAAACACTTTGCAGCTTTCCCATCTTCCCCAAATACAAATTCATCCTTTGCACCTTTCTGCAAAAATTCTTCTTCACGTGACAATAACCAGTATTTACCCAATATTTTTGCTCCTAATTCATGCCCAACTTTTATAAGCCTTCATTACCTCAAGTTCAGCACAGGCAGTGCTTTCGAGACCTCGTCCTTCCCATTCGTCATGTCAAGGCCAAGACCAGGAAACAGGGGGGATGTAACCATTCTCACTGCAGCAAAAACTGAGGCCAAATCTTGTAAACTCCCTACATCTCTTCTACTGTGTCCTTCAGGACTCTGTGCTATGTATTTCTTCCAATCCGGAAGACATTGGCTGTGCAACACAGCAAAAACCCCATGTTTAGAGTCAAAGAATCAGCAGGTGATGGGTGCTCAGTTTTCAGACTTTCAAAGGCAGCACCTTTCTTCCCCATCTCCTCTCCAGGAGGTCTGGGAGAAGCTGTTACACAGGAAAACCAGGAGCAAAGCAATCGGTACAGGCCTTGCCAAATAATCTGCCCAGCTATTTATGACTGGGCCCTACAATAAAGCAACCCAAGCACTAGATGAATGGATCTGCCCAGCAACTTACTTCTCTCACTGTACGTCCCACGGATCTTGATAGAAGTCAAGTTGTGGAGAAGCTTCTGGAACTCAAATGCCGTAAGAGTAGGCCTCCATGGGTAATCTGTAGCCTCATGAAGCCTGTGGAGAAGAGCCACACATCATCAGCAAAGCTTTCAGATGCTAACAGCTGTGCCTTTTTAAAGCACCCTTTCCAAAAGCAGTATGCTATTGCAACATCCTTTGCATACACTTAGGCAATGCCGCTAGACAGCGAGCTTCAAATTAACCTGATAAGACTGCTCTTCCAAGCTAAAATTAATGCAGTTTATTTTCTCAAGAGCTTAGAGGCCAGGGGCACCATAGGCTAGGTCCTGGCTGCTCCCACCACGCCTGGAGAGTCCACTCACCTGAAGGTGTAGGTCACTGCGTTCTCATTGGGGTAGGGGTTGCCCTGGGCAATGAGTGGCACCGACACTCTCAGCCCAGCCCCTTCCAGCACCAGGTCCTCTGCAGAGAGGCGTGTGTCCCGTCTGTCCACACGGAAGGAGAAGGTCAGGTTTTGCCCATAACTCAAAAGCTGGTTGCCCAAGAACTTGCCTGAAAGGGTAAGAAATCCTCACAGTTAGGGGACAGAACAGAAAGGGCACAAGCAGCACAGAAAGGTTTGCTTCTTGAATGACATACGTGGTGCAACAAAATACATGGGGAAGTAGCTGTCTGAGATAACAGAGATATCCTGGGTCTCTGCACTCCACTGGAGTAAGACTTCCGAGCCATCACGCTGCTCAGCACGCCACTCGTCCTCTCCTGAAAAATCAAACACGCAAGAATTAGCGCCCTTTGAAGATGTAGCTTTGCGCTCACTTCTCACGTCATACTGCACTCTGCTCATATGTAACTAATCTATAGTCCGTACACTGGCACCAACAGACCTCAGAAAGTAGCTGTGCAGAAGAACATAGATAGCAAACATCATCTTTCCAATTTAAACCCCTAACTTGAATGCTGACTTGAACCCTCTGAACTTTGAACCCCGTGACAACTACTTGTTTAAAATCTTCTTTGCTAAACAGCTTAGGCAGAGATGGGAAGTCCTCTAGGACTTGATGAGAGTTTGAGTTTCAGCCTTTTTACAAACTGTTCTCCAGTGGAATTTTTATTAAAAAAGACGTTCTTTTCAGACTACGCAACATGAAAACATGCACATGTAGGAAACCGACTGTATGAAAAGAGACTTCTTCTGAGCTTACAGACCCATTGGAAAGACAACCGTGCTCTATTCACAGCCATGTAAACCCCAAAACTAAAGTGATTATAATCATCTCAATCAGGAACTCCTGATTTGGTTCTAAAGAAAACAACCCCTTGCCAGCACCTCTCTCAAGCTACAGAAGTTTTACATTTACAATTCCTGTTTGCACCTCCATGGTATACATTAGCACTGGGTGCTCGAGGCCAGAGCTGTGAATTCATTCCTCCCTAGCTGAAAACCAGGAAGCTCCCAGTAACTTCAGCAGTAACTCATCACTTCCAAAGGAGGGATCCTGGACCTGCCTGCCCAAGATTTGCGATCTTGCACAGGGAAGGAGCAGGATTTCTTTTTTAATTGCTTCTGACTTGAGTCTACAGCCCAACCCGAGATACAAAGGAAGGCTCCATTTTACCAAACTGGAAGTCGGAGGTGATACTGTAGATACTGTAGCCCATGGCATTGGTGCAGACTGAAGAGTGTCCAAAACAGAAGCAGGGGGTACAGCCCCTTGTATTGGAGGAATCCAGATGGAAAAATCCAGGTTTGCATCTGAAGATGCAAAGGAAAGAGAATCAATTTCCCTGACGCATACCTCTGGCCATCGCTCGAATGTTTCTCATTCTTGAAACAAAGCCACAGGAAGACAAACTCACCTCTCACAGTGGAAGCCTTCAACATTGTCCTTGCACATACACCGTCCTGTCTCAACATTGCATTCCCCTGTGCTGCCAGCCAGATTGCAAGAACAGGGCCTGAAAGAGCCAGGAGAGAGGACAACTCATTAAAAGCCACACAGAGAAAGCTTTAAAAATGCACCTAGTTTTAATTTTAGAGAGCAGCAGTCCTCCTTACCTGCACCCAGCTTCAGACAAGGAGTGGAAACCTGGCTGACAGCGGTCACACTTCTCACCCATCACGCCGGGTTTGCAGCTGCACTGGCCGTAGCTGTCGCACTGCGTGCTGAGGGAGCCTGCGGGAAGAGCAGGGACAGACACCTCAGCAGACCCCCCCGCAGCTCTATTAGCCTGCAATTTTTTCAACTTTACAAAACGGGCAAGAAATAAGGAAAAAGAAAAATGGGAAGCATAGCTTCAAGCTGATGAGTTACAGCTTACTTAACGACTGCCTCTAGTTCACAGGGATTATCCCCTACCAGCTCTGCTCTAGAGAGATATATTCAGCTTTAAGTATTCCTACCAATCCATGCTTTTATACATAAATATAATTTTAATTTCAAATTACATTCTCATCCTTATTCCTGTTTCACCCTCAATGTTACCTTCGCACGCCTCTAATTCCATGCCTGTGTTAGCCTGCAATGCACCATTTCTAAGATTTTATTCCCTGAATCCCTCATGTTCTCCCTAATCACCATCCTTCCTTTGCCAGGGGATATCCTGACCCCTCCCTTTCATGTTCCGATTTCCTCCCTTGATTCCCAAGGTGGATTTAAAGACTAAACAGCCTTTAGTCAAAGCGAGGCAGCATGTGCCACTGTTAACCCTACCAAACTCTTCAGCAAAACTCTCGTTTTTGGAAGGACATCTTCCCCAGTACTGCTCTGTGCAAGGAAATATGCACAAAAAGCTGCAGCTGGTTTCTTTAATCCACGGCAGACAAAATGCTTTCTCCCAAGCACCAGTGTAGTTAGCAGCCTAGGAGTTGTCAGCACCGTAAGAGTTAACTTCCAGGAGAAAAGTATTTTAATATACAAAAATAGTTGCTTCTTTCCACTTCAATCCACACCAGAAGATTATAGTAAAGTGAAGAGTTATAAGATGATTAGGCTGGACAGGACACAAGAACTCACAAAACCTTTACCATATACAGCCAAAGTGCAAATCCCCTTCACAGTCCCACTTATGATTATTTAGGAAAAAACTGTAGTTGGACAAAAAGTAGCAATCTAAATCTAGCTTCAAATACGCCCTGGATCCCAGTGTGCCACGGGATACAAGCTGATGGCTAAGTTATAAAGCCCTTGGAAAATTTATCCTTAAAGACCTAAGAAGTCACCTCACTGCTTCTTCTCGACTGTCTCAGCTGACACTAACCCTCACCCCTCTTAAAATAAGGTCCGACATGAGGACCTGGAAGAGCAGATGGAGGAAGAAAGAGACCTTTCTTGGTCAAAAATTTCACAACTGTACAACTCTCTGACCAAATTAGATAGGAGCCGTACCCTGGCAGACCTCTTGCTGGCTGCTTTTAGGGCATGCTGCAATCAATTACTTATTCCAGCTACTCTATTTTGGAACCTCACATCATATCTTACTATCTGTTACCCTTTTGTCTCTTCCCCCTTATTTGCTGTGGGCTGGTGTAATTATGGGATCACTCCATACAGGTCAAGTGGTTCCCTTGACAATAAGATTTGTTCTCCTGCCAGAATTTTTTCCATTTGTTTTTTGTGAAGTTTTTTTTTTTTTGTTTTGTTTGGGTTTTTTCTTTTTCTTTTTTTTTTTTTTTTTAACTACGTATTTTGAGTTTACTTTGTTTTTCCTCACCCCCACCCCCTTTTGTGTTTAAGTTTTCACTGGTTTGTATTTATAGTGCTTGGATACTCAGTAGGAGAAACTGATGCAGCTAAAGTTCGCTACAATTCTTCAGTATGAACAACTTCCAGAAATACCCACTCACATCATCGCGTTTATTAAGAATTTAAATGAGCTCTTTAGTACTGGGAGTGTCCAGGGTAACACAGACGCAGGGGAGGGAGGGGGAATAAAACGAAAATAAAAATCTATTTCAGAACACATTTGAAGGAGTAAATGCTGCAGAGGTAAAACATCTGCACCAAAGGTAATTTAAAGCAAAATACAACCCAATAAACATTTCCTGCATGAGGGGAAAAAAGAAAGAAAAGAAAACCAAAACAAAAATACCTCTTTTTATCTCTTTTAGCTGCATAATGGAGAGAAGAGCTAGCTTTTGTGCATGGAAGTTTGCAAGCAGAAAAGTTTGCTGCCACTACTTACCGACAGGGTTGCAGCTGCAGGGCAGGCATCCCTCCTCGCTCCCCAGGCGATAGAAGCTGTCCCTGCACCTTTCGCAGTGGGCACCGTCGGTGTTATCCGAGCAGCCCGTGCAGTGGCCCCCGTGGCCCGTCGAGCGGTACAGCTCAGGGTCGAAGTAGCACTCCTGCGACCTCCCGTTGCAGTCGCAAGCTGCAAAGACAAGGCCACCACCGGTATCAGCATGTGCAGCCATCTGACCCCGAGAGTCACAAAACCCGCTAAGCAAAGCTCGATATTAAGCTGTAGGGAAGCTGGAGTAAGAGCCTTTAACCATCCTGAGACCCACGCACAGACCCCCCCCTAAGGCATTTGTGCATCAATGAGAAGAAAAAGATGGAAGCATGTTTTTGTGGTGGTTGAACGTGGGGAGGAGGACGCAAGGCTGTAATGATGAAACAGGCTCCTCAGGACCATTCTCATCCACATCCAGAAGAAAACCAGCCTTTTTTACACTACTCGCTTCTATGTCAGAAGCCGAAGTTCCACCCTCCCACACAGCAACTCCAATCTTGGTCATGCAAACGAGCATGAAACAATAATGGCAAGGTCTGACTCCCTGCTGTAAGGAGAATTTCTCCCCTGGAGGTAGACAGATTACAAATCCCCTCTCTGTCTAGGGAGCAGGAGTTCTGGGTTTCACCAGCCTGTCAAGGGAAGCCACAGGTCTTGACCAGACAGCTGGGACCGATCAATGCACAAAGGGGTCAGACAGGAAGAAAGCTTTTCTGTCTGAAAAGCTTCCCTATAAAGTAAACTACCAGGAGCTGTGGTCTGAGACACAAAATCAAGTAAAATAAACTGGCACTTGGTCACAGAGACCCGCATTTGCAGTCCAGATCTGTTGCGTCAGCCTCCAAATTGGATGAAATAGTCAAAAATTAACTGCAAAATCCAGTAACTCCCAAAAAAGAGGAAGTCAGCCAATGCTAAATGAGGAGCTTTTTAAAGGGCAATTATACTCCAGCATACTAAATACAGATTTTCTTTCTATGGGTCCCATAAAGTACAAGCCTGTACATTCTTGCAGCACACCTCTTTCCTAAAGGTCACTCCCATCCTTCTCCAGAAAGGAGATACCCCTTTCTGGGGATCTACCAAAAAGCTCCTACAGGATAGGAACGGAATGACCAGCAGTCCCACAAACTGTCTCCTGAAAAACACCAGAACTGTGCTTAGCACTAGTTAGCTGCAACTGAGACAACTTAGAACCATGCCGGGCCAGCTTCTGGATGCCAACAGAGGCAGGGGACCCAGCCCATGAGAGGTTTTCCCATCAAGCGTGGCCGCACGTACGCAAGCACTCATTGGCGCTCTCTGCTGTCGCTCTTCTCCACGGACGGTCATTGAAGAAAGGAAGACACTTCTCACAGTCGACCCCGAAGGTGTTGTGTTTGCAGTTGCAGACCAGCTTCCCAAGCTCATTCTTCACACATTCGCTTGCGTGCCCGTTACATTTGCACCTGTTGTTAACGAGAGACAAGGAACAAGTATTTAAGCTCCACGGATCCAGGTCACTCACAGAGTAATCCCAAAAACAAAGCCCAGATCTGAACATCTGAGATGAGACAGATTCAAAGGTCACAACAAAATTGAGAACACAACTGCTGTTGTTCAGCATGGAGAAGAGGAGCCTCCAGGGAGATCTTACTGAGGTCTTTCAACACCTAAAGGGCATTTACAAGAAAGCTGAAGAGAGACTTTTTACCAAGGCCTGTAGTGACAGGACAAGGGGCAATGATTTTAAACTGAAAGAGGGTAGGTTTAGATTGGACAGAATCACAGAATGATATGGGGTTGGTAGGGACCTCCTCACGTTTAGATGGAACTTCTTGGGTTCAAGTTCGTGCCCGTTACCTCTTGTCCTGTCACTGGGCACCACTGAAAAAAGACCGGCTCCATCCTCTTGACACTCACCCTTTAAGTATTTATAAGCATTGATCAGATCCCCCCTCAGCCTTCTCTTCTCCAGACTAAGAAGACCCAAGTCCCTCAGCCTTTCCTTGTAAGAGAGATGCTCCAGGCCCCTAATCATCTTTGTAGCCCTCTGCTGTACCCTCTCCAGCAGTTCCCTGTCCTTCTAGAGGACAGGAAGGAATGTTTTAGGAGGGTGGTAAGACACTGCAACAGGTTGCCCAGAGAAGTTGTGGATGCCCCATCATTGGAAGTGTAGAAGATCAGGCTGGATGGGGCTTTGAGCAACCTGGTCTCGTGGGAGGTGTCCCTGCCCATGGCAGGGGGCTGGATGATCTCTGAAGGTTCCTGCCAACCCAAACCATTCTATGAAACAAAGAGGTGTAGCATGCTTGAGGTAGGCATTTAGAAACACGAGGTTAACCAACTCCTTCAGAGTCCATTACTAAAATAGAATTAGCTGAATAGGAGAAGTGAAGATTTTATTGGCTTTATGTTAGTGTGTTTTCCATAGCTTCTCTCTTGGAAGAGTCCAGGAAAAGGTATGCATGCTGGCCACATGCCACTGCTGTATCAGTATGAAATTCAATGGCAGAAGTGACTAATACAGAAGCACAGGGACCACAACTGGGTGCAGCCAATGCAAATCCCCACCTTGTCAAATCCCAGTATAAGGACTGCTCTCTGCAAACAGTCCAAAACACTACACTGGTCTCAGCTCTGTTTATGAAAACTTTCTGTCATCAACAACTTAAGATTTAAGCATTCTGCAATACGCTTTGGCAAAAGGAGTGGACAACCAGGGTATTGTACAATGCTTCAGATCTTCATAGGAGACAGCTCTCAAAATATGAGAGACCCAGAGACACTGAGATTTTCTATTTACTGTAATTCTAGGCTACAGATATAGTCAGAGAACAATTAATAACATGTTAAAAACACACAAAGTCAGTGTAGGAAAAAACTCAGGTTTTTTCCTATAGTTTTACATTTTTGTCACTCTTTTCACCCTCCACCCTCCCAAATCACTTAACATTTGGTCTAATCAAGGAAGGGGGAAAAAAAAAAAAAAAAAAAAAATCAATCTCTCTCTGCTCTGAAATTATAGCCACAAGAGATTATACACAGTATTTGCAAGCTTCATAAAATTCATTCCACTGCATTTTTGGTTTAGGACAGTCAATAAAGACTGGAGCCTAATGGTACCATGCGAGCATAATCAAAATCTTTAAGGCACTCGAGTAATCCTGACCAAAAGCTTTAAGTAAGTACAGAGGTTTATTGTCTACTCACCTACCACCCACAGCAAAATCAGAAATCGCATAGTAGTAAGACTTGAGAACTTTTGGATCATTGAAAACTTCATCTCCAAACGTGTTCAGACGATTGAGGGTCACTCTAATATCTGTAGCCGTCACCCATTCCTAGAGCAGACAGAAATCCCATCAGATTAAACATCAAACATCCCCCTTGAGAGTGCACCACTGCTGCATCATTAGCAGTTGTATTTAGGAAGTCATTCATCAATCAGCAAGTTCCTTCCTCATCATCTTTCCCTCTGCACCTAGGAAGCTCACACATCCCTGCCCGAGAGGCTTTACACTGCATCCTCTTGGTTCAAATGTGTTTTCTGGACCCTGCTCCTCTCTGGCTACCCTTTCCCATGCCTCTTCACTCCTTGACTGCTCTCAGCTGGGAAATAGTGGGGAACCTCTCCAGCAAAAATCCCAGTGCAGGCAATTATGTGAGCTTGCTAATCATACATATCTACCTGATTGCAGTTTTCCTGCAAAGCTATACAGCACCTACGGGAAAAGCTTTAGAGCGCACTTGTCTGCAGACATATCCCACCAGACGAAAAGACACAGACAGATAGATGAACGAGGCTGGGGGAGGCTGAGGAAGAAAAGCAGACAGGCAGATCCGACTTACAACACAAGAGCTTTTCATAATATTTATATAGCATCTTCAACACGCTACCCTACCCTCCTCCAGCAAGAGACAGCAAACGCAATCTGTCCCCAAATTTCACATCACCTTCTCCAGTGGATGTCATTAGTGCCTCCTTGGCTTTATTACAGCTTTTGCAACGCCATTTTCCTTCCCACACCACAAAACCAGGAAAAACGTCCTTGCCTGTACAAATGCGCTGCAGCTGCATTGCTGCTCAGCCAGCACAATAAGAAGATTTGCTGAATTACAAACACTGGCATAAACACATGTATTTTGTGCTCAGCATTTCCATGTTTACTTCAGTTGTGAAAAGCAGTACCAAAGGTTTGTACCTATTTCAGGAAACTGGCAGTGAGGTCTCTATTCCCTACATAGAGAAGTTAATCAGAAAATTATACACCGTATCACTAACTTGAAATCTCTCTGTTCACCTTAATGATTAGACCCTGTTATCTGCAAGGGCTAGCTACACCAACAAGGTGGCCAAACTGGTTCTTTGCCATTTCAGGAGTTCTTCTCCCTTTCCCATTAATCTTTATTTTCACTTACAGAAGCAAGCCCCACCAGATTCTGCTTTCCTGCCCACTGACTGGGGATCATGTCTCAGTCTACTCCTGCTACTCGAAGAGGAAAAGGAAGAAGTGGCCATCATAGCTCCAAAAGGAAGGAGAGGAGCCCCAAGGGAGCAAATCCCACAGCTTTAGCTCCTTGTTGCAATATAAGCTGGAGAAGTCATAAAGCAGCATACAAAAAGTGGCAAGTAAACTGGATAAACTGGTGCTCCCAGTCTGCTCCTGACTACTGCCCAACCAGTGTTGTGAATGGTAACAACAAAAAAACCCATCCAACCTAACCTTGTCCCCAAGCCTCTTGTAAGAGAAACCAAATACTGCGGATAAGATCAAGCTCCCCCGCCCCAACAGACACATAAAAGAACAGGTTAGGGTTTCCAATAACCCTTTGTTTGTTTAGAACAATCTCACATTTCTTAAATTTTTGTGCTCAAAATACAAGTGCCTCAAACGTTCATTTGAATTAGGCTTTACCTTCCTCTGCCCTTATATCTGAAACAACAGCAAAATACCCACCACTGCTTTCTAAGCAGGCAGAGATTTGCATCCATCCTCTAAAGGCTCCCATGATGCCTAACAACAAATTATCTTGATGTCACGGATTTTGCTTTTTGTATCATAAACTTACTAACAGTACAGTCAAGAGTTCAACTCTTCATTCAAAACCATTTCTTTGGATTGTCTGTCGCAACTGACTTGTGCAAGGGCTGTCGTGCAGCCCGTGGTCAGCACCAAGCCATCATCTACAACAACTAGACAGGAAGACCCAACTCTGACTACCTGATTGACTTAGTGCTGCTCACATACCTGTAGCACAGGGCTGTTGTCAAAGTTGTAGGCACTGGGACGCCCCTCCAGTGTTGAGAACGCCACGTTGCC